>NW_027137545.1:2716796-4057694 GCF_004000055.1 Arthrobotrys flagrans
ATGAATAACGCGAATGCGATCCTCGCCCAAATAAGTCAGTTAACCGGAGGTAATGGTACCTCAGTAGCCGCTCAGATTAGTGTTGCAATTGGGTTTAACACCAATATCTTAGGCAACCCCCTCAACACCGAAGACGGCACGGGAATCAGCCCGCGTGGTAAGATGTTCCGTGAAACCCCACGACAAGATTACGTTTTATCGACCAAAGCTGCGATTACGCTCCCACCGCTTGCGAAGCTTCAACCGAATGCCATCCAGGAGCCTGCCGAGGAATCAAGCTCCCAAGCTGAGTGGCGAATGGGAGGTGTCTACTATACCGGCCCCGCTACGCCGAAGAAAAGAGGTAGGAAGACTCTGAAGAAATCCGCGGCTAAGGTTGACGAGAATAAGATGCACGAGCGCCGTGAGTGGTGGATTGGAGGGCGTATGTCACCGTTTAAGTTGAAAAATGGGGAGAGGTTTATTGTTTTTGATCAGGACGATACTGTTTACTGCTGTGACTTTGGGCCGGTTGGGTGGTAGCTCTGATATAGGCAGTCCCCCTTTCCCCCGTTCTTTTCTTCATTTTGTTTATTTGTTCGCTAGGGGGGCGTTATGTGGGGCGGTGTTTATCTGATGCTTCTTTTGCCTCCCTTTCGTTTTTGACTTTCCGTTCCGGTTCTTTCTTGCGGATGGTTCTTTATTTATGGGATGATTTTTATTACATGGGGATTTGCGTGATGAAGCTCTCGTTATCTTTTTCTCCATACTTATACCAGTGCTTCGTGGTGGACATGATATGATCATGACCGACAACGAGGCCTATGCTTGTTTTGCGCCTTCTTGCTGAGGGCTTACGCACTATACAACCGCAAATTATCCCCTCGAGCCTTTTCTTGTCAAGCCCCCCTTCTGCTTCTATGAACATGGGCTCTTTTACCCCGTACTTTTACTCTGATGATTCTGTTTCTTTCTCGCAACTTGTCGATACAAATGATATACCCTGCCGGGGTGGTGTTTCTTGTGTTTCTTTTCGCGTGAATTATTGAGACGGATGGGATGTGTATAGTGCTGCGCTGACTTTAGCCTTACGGGTTTTGTTTATGGAGGATTAATGGGGGTGTTTGATATGGCGGTTTTTTTTTTTTTTTTTCGACTGTCTTTTTGTGGTATGATAGTTGTGAAGGGGATTGTGGAACGGGTGCGTATCGATTCGTGATGATGGTGATTGTTTGTAATGTTAGTAGGGCGGTGAAATTTATACACTTAATTCAGTTCGCTTCAGACAAGCGTTACCTCATAACCAAATGCTACACAGGCCGCTGTTGGACTTGGCTTACGTAATACCAAAAGTCCAAAAATGGAAACAAGAAATCCCGATTAGGATGTCTTGGCACGAAAGCAGCAACCTCCCCCAAAATCGGTGTCGTACGATATCGATTGTTCGCGTTAAACCTTCTTACGAAAGCGGTCGGGTAAAATGTAAACGTAACGAGTGGCTTGGAGAATCGGGAGTTTTTGAGGGTTTGTGTGTGTGTGACAGCGCCGTGCATACCTTGGTCCCGTGCTGTGCGATCTATAGATCTACCCAGGCAATTATCTAGTTCACTGACGAAAGGTTGAAGGATCGCTGTACCAACTCGTGGTTTGGGCTGAGATACGATACTTTGTAAGAACGACTGCAATATTCTGGCTATCGTACACGCGAACTTCTGATCGACCGTTTAGTAAAGGTCGGAGGTAATTAAATCAGTCAAATATCAAAAGCAAAATATACACACTGCCTCGGATGAGGAAGTAGGAAAGGGGAAAAAAAAAAGCAGAGGTGCTGATATATCTCAGAGACTCGAAAACAAAAGTAACATTAAATCACGCTAAACAAGCTTACAAGACATCATCATCCTCAGCAAGATCATAGTCCTTCAACCCCTTCACATACTCAAAATACTTCAAATCATCATCCAAAGCCCAACTATAAAGCTTCCTCATCAAAAGCAAATTCCGATCTTCATCCAACTGTCTCGGCAAGTCCATCCTTGTAACCCTCGCAAGATCAATGACATATCGAATCCTGTTGATTCCGCAGGTACGCTAAACCCGTTTTGCCACCGAAGCTTCCAGTTCTTGCTTTACCGTCTTATCATTGGGCAAGTAAACCGATGCGACGGCCAACAGTCTCTTTGCCTCTGCTCTCTTATTCAGGGCTTTATACGCCATTGCGGTTCTGAAGTATATCTTTCCCATCTCGCCGGAGCCGATGAAGCCGGACATTGCTTCCATATTCGCATCGAATGCGCCATTGTCTTGGTCGAGTCCAACACTTGCTCTCATCAATCTGATCGTTCTCATACCCGTCAAAATCGCCATATCGAAGTCTTGTAGTTTCAAATATGCAAGAATTGTATTGGCGACCAATCGAACTCTTAATAAAATCCGTGCTTGTCCTGCATGCTGATCCTTAAATGGTCCAGGAGTACGGATTACTGTGTCGAAGAATGGGTCGCCATAGACCCTTCTAGTTCTGGCGTCGATAATGATGTGAATCGCATGGAATGCTTTGTTGTAGAGTTCAATTGCTTCGTTGTATTTGCCGGACATTAAAGCTGAGTTTCCGAGGTCTTTGAGCTCTGTTCCTCTTTCCAGGCATTTTTCGGGTGGGTCTAGAGGGATTTCCATTTCGGCTTCGAGTGCTTTTCGAACTGATGGGTAGACAGTGATGTTGCCGTTGATGTGGAATTCGCGAAGGTTCTTGATTTGGCCGAACGGTTGGAGGAGGAGGGACTGTTTCTGTTTAGAGACGTGGGGTTCTCCAGCGATCGGGAATGGTGAGGAAGAGATGTATGGATCCTGAAGGCTGAGATTGAGAATAAGGTGCAAATTAAGATACGGCATCGTGACCGAACTGTAAAACCAAGACCGACAAAAGCGATCAAGATCCCCAGTCTCCAAAAGAATAATAAACGAAAAAAGCGCCTGCGGGTCCTCCAAAGCCTCAGGTGGTGGATAAACAGCATTTATTGCAACAGAAAGAGTATGTAATCTAAACTTATCCGCCCTCGAAGTATCATCCAAGGTATCGACTTGACCGTCCAAGGCGACATGGTATTTTGCTTGTTGCCACGGAGTGGAGATTCGGACGAAGGTGTTTAGTTGGTGGAATATCTTGCGAGATTCGAGGTAGATTTGTCGGCTGATGTGGAATAAAACAAGAGATTGGGAATAATCGTAGGTATAGGAGCCGTTTTCGTGGAGTTCGCGGTTGGTGTAGGGGGAGAGGAGGTAGCTGTAGATTTGGTTGCGAAGCTCGGCTGGGATGCTTAGGAAGGACGGCATTTTGAGGGAGGGTCCAGGAAGGAGCGGTAGAGGGTAGGAGGGAGTCGCAAGGTTGGTGCGAACCAGCCTATGTATGCTGGGTGATGGCGAAGGTGTGAATTTGGTGAGGTTATAAGGATGTGTACGTGGGGTGGGGGGTTGAGGAGGAGGAGCCGAAGCCGCCCGATGTATTGAGTGAATGTCGGATTTAACGGAGAATGTCATCGTGTTACCAACACATTTCTGTGTTGTGTTTTGGGCAGCCCCTTCACGATCTCAATCCAGCACTAATCAAACCTTACTGTCCCCTTTTTTAATTTTGAAGTATGGGGCTCACTAAGCTTTGTATTATAGCTGGCTAATACCAGGGCATCTTCTAACAAAATAATATGGATTTTTTAGTTTTTAGTCTAGCACAAATGCGACGTTTGCACGTTTACTGAGGCCTTGACGCTGGTTATATGGATAACAATCCCAGATTCACGCCCGATTTAAGGTTGTGATGAGAATTATTCGCTACCCTGGGCGGGGTAAGGCTTCGACAACTTTGCAGGTGCGCATGCCGGGTTTTGTGTGCTCTCTCCTCCTGCAAGTACTTTCGAATTCCCGCAATTCCTTTTCTTACTTTGACAGCCTCGAACACGAGGACTGCCGTCGGTGCAGATGCAAGAGGGACTTGGCACTTTCTATACCTGTGCAACATGAACCCAGCCAATCAGAAGAAGATTATGAATCGGCTGAATTTGGGATTGCGTGGTAGACGTTTGATTCATGTGGTGGTCTATAAAAGGATCGTGTAAGCCCTTCGGAGCACACTCTCCTCCGCAAATCAAGCCACTATCCTCAGATGCTCTCTCAACATATCGAACTATTACCAGTCGGTCTACTTTAATTTCTTTGCCTCAAAATTATTGAACTTTAGAAGTGGGAAACTTTCGACGGGTTGTCGCCCAATCCAATTAATTCGAAACCATACGGGAGCATACGTAAATACTTTGGGAGTATAACACGTTTGTTCTGGTGGGACAGCACCCATCTTAGTACTACAATAGGGTGCATATACATCCATAGTCAACACGCTTTGACTGCAGTCTCGCAATGGAAAGCAAAAAGCCACAGCGCAAGAAGAGAGCCCCACAATGCAAAGAACTTGACAACCCGCTCATTAGAAAAGAAATAGAATTTCGCTACGGCATCGAGGGCTGGAAACTTGATGCCGTGGTCGAAGAAATTAACAAAGCCTACGGGCTAAATGCAACGTATGTCTTAAAATATCTATCTCCGGTCTAGGATCCGCTCTTAGAGTGGGTTGCGTAGGAGATAAGTCTAGAGTCTAGAAATGAAGTTTAGCTGACTTTGGCTTTATGGTAAAATAGAAAAATCCAGTACCGAGAACGTTTGAATAAATGGGGATGTAGACAACGGTTAAACCACAAAGAATATCAAAGAGTCCACCAGACCGTTTCCGCTCGTCAAGCTTTGAAAAAGGAATCCAAAATTTTCTTGAATAATACCACAGAGATACCCGAAAAGCGGCTTCAGCGATGGATAGCGAGGAATACCACATTTACAAGCCAGTTATTTTCAAAAGGTAGTCCCTATATAATGTCTTTCTGGTGAACGGCGGCATAAGTTTGCTTACAGCTCTGGGGCTAATAATATTTACTATAATACAGCAGGAATCCCTACACCTAACCTGGATATGCAAGCTTCATCAAGGACGCTAAGTCGACCTGGACCTTATGGGCTAGTTCGGACCCCTTCACCAAATCCTGAGACGTACCTCTTACCAATCATCAAGAAATCCGTCTCTATTTATTACCCCCACACACCAATCGGACAACTCCAGGGCTATCTTCGGCAAATTTTGCCTAAGAATGTTTTGCATCCAGAGGATGGCAGCTCTGCGCTCAGCACACATTTTTCCACTCCTAACCTTCCACTCCTCGGAACCATCATCTACCGAATATCGAATAAGATGGTTTATCTTCCTTCTGGATACTATCTGCTCCTAGACCAAGTTGATCGACACGACTTCAGAATGCACCTCCGAAAACTACTATCGATTAGCTCACCGTCGATCTTAGCAACATGCTCGGCCCTTCTCCCTTCTTTGTATTTTCGGAAGGATGATGAAATGTTTAATTATATTATCGCCAACTATCCTCAGCTCAATAGACGATTATACTGTTATTTGAAAGAATATATCAAATCAGAGGGTGACATACCTAAGACTCCAACGGGAAGGGTTTTGAAGGACATCCTACGTGAAATCTCGAACGTCCGTCTTTCTCCGGAATCGGCCGAGGAAGCACATACTCTTTTGTTCGCCTGTAAACACAGCCCAGAAGATTTCGCGATTTTTTGTCGATTATGGGACCGAAATAAAGTATCAGCACAAGAATTGGACTCCTATTTGACGCCTCCTCTAGGCCGCCATGGCCTGATAGGCATGCCCCTGTTTTCGAGAAGCCCAGCCCAGCTCAAAGTCCTATTAGAGTATGGATTTATCCGTTGCAAATTCATCATGCTCTTCCAGGTGATTGTGCTTAATGATCAAAATTTAATGCGGATTTTGTGCGAGAACTTGGGTATAAAACATAAAGCCAGCATTACTCACCCTTCTACAGGGCCAAAGGGTCTTTGGGAGCTGCTGGATGAAGCTACCTTTTATGACATCGTTTCGAAATGCACCACCGAGATCGCCACTGAACGGCGTCGACCTCGAAAGATTAACGGATTTGGAATCGACCCGGAAATTTATGTACTTGTGTATGCGGCCTGTGTACAGCCGCAGTTTACGCAATACGTTGTTGAAATCATACAATGGAAATATTCTATTTCAGCGGAACAGGCAGCTCGGATAGCGATTAACGCAATGCCTATTTTGCAGGATTATGGGCTGGTTGCGCCGTTCGATTTAGCCCCTTTCCCCCCCGATTCCTTAAAACACACCGATCTCAATAGAGTGTCAGTTCTAGGAGCCTTACTTCATTTCGGGGTTGACCCAAACGAAACCAGCTTCTGGCGAACCTCTTTCTGGGAAGAGGTTGGTAAACCCAGTATGGCCGGGCAACACAAAGTTCACCACAGTGTGCATGTGGACACACAGATACCAGGAGAGGTCATAGAAACCGATCGGTATCAGCCGGCACAGGCAACGACCCAAGTTTTCAGACTTCTTCTAGATTCAGGGGCCGACGTTAACGGGCAATTAGAGATCAACATTTTGGATATAATACAGGATTACATGAATCCATCGTCAAGTTACCTTGATCGCGAGACCATAGAATTCATGGAATACTTTGACTTCCAAGAAATGGACACGCCTATCGAAATCGCCTTCGGATTCGAAGACAGCTATGCATTTTGTTTTTTAATAGAAAGATCAGCCTCTGTCCATCGGCTCTACCGTCGGTTCACATCAGGGAAATATCGTGGCGTCCACCCGGGGTTCGTCCAAGCCATACAGGAACGAAACCTAAATACCATTGAAGACCTTTGGAACCAACGAATCCTCAACCTAGCCGTTATTTCAGCCCTGGAAAGAGGCAATGTCGATGCTGCAAGGGATATCATCCTTGCATACAATCACGAACTACGGCTCAATTCACTTTTTCTGGGAGTAGGAGAGCTCTATTGCTCCGGTCGCCTCTCCTACGCCGATTGTTATGACTTGCTGGGCCTGATGCTAGAGATGAGTGCTAGCCTTGGATCCAATATAGACCCGAGCTCTCACACGCAGGACGGTCGTGGAGATCCTTTACAACTTGCTACGTTAGGTAATAGTTGGATAAAAAGTTATTCAAACCTCTTATACCTTACTATTCACAGAAATGACGCGCAGTTTCTCAAGCTCCTCGTAGGCTTTTTCCCCACCAAAGCAAGGCCCGCCGACACCAAAGACACATTTTTACAGAAATATTATCAATTACAAGAACACGGAATTTTTTTGCTTCCTTGGGCCGCTAACTACAGTTTAGATTGTTTACAACTTTTAATATCTCAGGGGAGTTCTATCGATGAAACGAGCATTAGTATCGGGGTTTCTAATAGCGATGCCATGTTCTATATGACAGCACTAAGTGGGGCAATTTCGGGCGGGAATATAGAAACTGTTGCATATGTCATCAAAGAAGGAGCGAACGTCTATGCTCCTTGTGGTTTCGCGTCTTCCGCAATTGAATTCGCAATATCCGAAAGACGCATAGATTCTTTAGCATTGATTCTGGAAGCTGTGCCAAACTCTTATCCTCTAGCAGTAGCGGCGGTGGAGGATCGGAGATACAAGGATGAATATATCGCTGAATATGTTCGTACTTGGAAACCGGCGGATCTCAGTACAGACGGAGAAGGGAAAATCATTGATATTACAGGGGAAGATCTAGAACAGGAAGCGAATTTATTATTTGTGAATTGATTGCAATCGTTTCGATTTTTTTTTTTTTCTTTTGCATGGCTGTCTTTTTGACAGTATCATTACGATACGGGATGAAATCATATTCATATTTATTTAACTAAGTTTTAGAAATAATTCCGAACGGCCTTCGGGAGAACGATAAAGAAAAGAAGAAATATCACCGTGAAAATGCAAGTGATTGTACGTGTACCGTTGAAAATCCATCTCCGGTGAGACATTAGATAAATGGGGTATAATACTGGAATCCATAGAGTAGGAATCATAACGTTCAAACGTAACTCGAGGTCCGTTGCTTTACCGGGCTTGAATATATTTGGTAGTATTCTTCGATCACGCGCGGCATTTGTCAGACCAGTCTTCATCGATGGGATCCTTTGGCCGCTTCCCCAAATTCTCGGAATGGCATTGAATCAAGTGAACGACGATACTAGATTGTAACAAAGTCTAGGGAATCTCCATCTCGTGCGCCGAAAAGTCTGATGAGATACTCGCTCGCTCTCACTGAAGCCAGATCTCGGCATGTATCATCGACGTTCGGGTTCTTGGCCACAGCTTCTAGATAATCGCCGATGCTCCCGACAATATCGCCGGTATCGGAGGGCAGGGGAATACTATTGGAACGTTTGCTTCCCAGATTTTGAAAGTCTTCAATCATGAACTTCCAAAGACAGTGGTGAAGCTTGCTGGGTTCGATAATAGGGTGGAATATTTTGAAACAGCGGGTATATTCATCCACAATGACACCGATAGACTGGTCTAAGGATCCACCCATTTCCCTCATTTCGGTCATCCAATTGGCAAGGAATCTAAAGGACTGAGTTTTTGCTTCGGAGGGTTGTCCAATTTGATCTTCGATAAGTTTTCTGGCAACAGTTTTTCGAATGTAGTAAATTTCTTTGGGATCTTCGTCTGTTGTTAGTCCAAGGCCAGCGGAGAGGAGCATCTTAGCTTTGACTTGGGCTGCTGGAGTAATATGTAGTTCAGGGTATATTTCTAAGACTGAACTGGTTTCTATATGGCAAAAATAGATATACCGTCGATACTGTAGTAACCACAGTCATAAATCTTGTGGAAAACTTATGAACTTACGATAGAACAATTCCCCGAAACAAGGTTCACAATATCGTCTTTCAAAACCGATGTACTTGCAATAGTAACTCCATCTACTTAAACAGCGTCCGCACCCACTGGGTGTATTCCCCTTAAACACATCCGTAACAGGCCCCAGTAATCCGTACTGGAATCGAAAATCCGCAAATTTGCTCCCAAGCTTTCGATTACTCGTTCTAGATATGGACCTGATGTGAAGGAGGTTATTACATTATCGGTGGCCCCAGGCGCCGCAACCTTGAGTTTGTTGAACTAAAGATGCTGGTTGTTTGGCCCCGAAGCGTTTTTGGAGGGTCAGGGATAAAAGCGTCACATCAAAAGCAGCCAAATAGCTCACGATTTTGTTGTGGATTTCAGATAAATGATGGCATCTTGAGATCTTTCAATATTAATGCAAGCTGAGGGTGTGTGAATAATGATACTTGAAATGATCCTTGGAGAGAAATACAGAAAGCCCGAGCCAACAGATGGCGCTTAAATAACGAATATATGGAGGGTGGAGGCTGGTACATTTAAGGAAAGGACCATAACATCTTCGCTGAAATTCAGACATCGTTTGCTACCAAGAATTTAAATTCATGCAGCCTCGTAACACCACTCAACTCCAACACCATCCTGTCCACACACAACCATCATCAGCGTTTACTATTTAATCCTCTCTAAAACTTCGCGAAGGCAATCACCCTCGATAAACTGCTCGCATAAAGAAAATATGGAGTACATGACGCGTCAATACCAGGCCGCCGCTAGGTAGGCATTTAAGTCGACGGGTTTCAACCGAATTTCTTTGATTCTGGAAGGCTCGAGAGTATTGATACGGGTATCGACTATAATGGTGACACCGGCACTATCGTATTTCCCCAACGGAATCGCAAAAGTTGTTACATATGCTGCCATCCCAGTAGTGGGGTATTTTGGTACACCGCTCGTTCTAGGCGCTGTTGGGTTCAATGCCGTCGGCTCTGTTGCTGGTAATTAAACCCTGCTACTCTCACACCCTTATTAACTGTCCGCATGCTCGTAGAAGTACGAATATGTACTAATGCTGGCATACAACCACAGGTAGCTGTGCTGCTGCTTGGTAGTCATCGATTGGGATCGTTCAAGCGGGCTCAACTTTTGCGACGCTCCAAGGCGCCGCGATGACGGGTGGTGCATCTGCTGCTGGCGGAGCTGTAGGGGCAGTTGCGCCTCTTGCGAAAGTTGGAAAAAGTCTCTGGTCATGGGGTAGGAATGCTACACGTTCCGGTTAGGATGTCAGACGAATAGGGAGTTTTAGGAATAGGAGAGATCTATGGCGTTTAAAGTTCTCTTATGGCCAGAGAAGCTTCTAGGCAGGCACATGTATGGGTTCCTTCATATCTTATCTACAAGGTCTTTTATTAAAAAAAAAAAAAATACAAGGAATCAAACAAACTCAGAGTTAGCCGGAGGCACCTGTGGTGCAAGTAACACCCAATGTCGACGGCGTATTAGCACAATACACCGTATTCGCTCCACTTGGGGTAGTAACGCCCCAGTTCACAATCTGAATATCGCATGTCCCTGCGGGACTGCAATTGATATTGGCAATTGGTACATATTTTCCGTTCGTCTTCCCCGTAAAGTTCTTAACCTTGATTTGGCTAAGAGTGACGATTCCAGGATTAGATGCACAGTATGTAGCATCCTCGTTATAACAGCTCTGAACTTGGAATCCGTATTCACATCCAGTAACGGTGATGCCATCCCAAGTAACATTTGTGACAGCAGAGCTACCATAGCCGCCTGGGTAGGTTTTGATACCTGCAGCCTTAGTGGATCCGATCATGGTACAATTCTTGAATAGAACGTGTTTAACCTCCTCTAGACTAGACTTTCCGAGGGAGCCGATAGATAGTCCGTGAGAACCATTGCAAACCACATTTTCAGCGTGGAAGTATTCGACGCCACCCTTGGGGACAACGCAGTCGTCGGTATTGGTGACTTGGACGTCCTTTACGACAGTGTAGCTGGTACGGACGACAGCGAATCCGTCGGTGTTCTTTGGAAGATTTGTGGACTTGGAGACAGCGCTCAGCTTGAGGTTGTGGAAGTTGATATTTGTGGTATCTTTGACTGAATTGAAAACACTTGGCGGGTTCTTGTACCAAAATCCATAAACTTCGACGTTTTTGCTGTTGGTGATTTCCATCATATTTGGTCGAGAGAAGTTCTTATCCGTGGCGAATCTGTCGTAAGAGTTTTGACCGTTTCCGTCGATAGTTCCCTTCCCAGTCAAAGATCGGATTTTGATTCCAGTAATCTTACTAACTTGTAAGAAAGCACGCTTACCATTCCAGATATTGGTATCGCCATTAGCCTTTAGCGTACCCTCGATTTGAAAATCGCAGTTCGCGCATCCAGTAAAGTTGACGGAATTTTTTAGGTAGTAGGTGACGCCCTCGGGGATAACAATCGTTCCTCCATTACCACAGCTTGCAAACGCAGATGTAATCGCCGGGGAATCATCGCCAGAGCCGGCACCTGAAGCCGGAGTGCAAACAGCTCGACGGGCGACCCTATCGGGCACAATATCGATTGGTGAAGGGGCAGCAGACGTTAAGGCACAAAGTGCAAGGCCGATGAATAGCTTCATTGTGATCTCTTGTAGAGAGAACTAGAGTATATATGATCGTAGTCAACTAACTGCAAGACACAGGACCTCCCTGGGCTTCGCCTATGAGTTATATACCCTTTATTAGCCTCGAAGGCGAAATATTTCTCCATGATCCATGGAACGACCACAATATCCGCCCATTTCTAATATACAACCCGCACCGGTGTTGAACCAGAGTTTCAGCTGTCAAGACTAACGGATGTGGTCAAGGCATGGCAAGGTGGGCCTTGGTTCCCAGGGTGGGTACCAAACGGGTAATATGGGTTCCGTCAAATATGGGGTTCGAGGATCCCGCGCGAACATCTTCCCCAACATTGTAGAAGTTTTTGGGAACGAAAACCCAATGAGCTGTCATGACAAAAGTCAATTGTTTAAACATCTTGATTGGAGGACTTTCAACTCCAGATATTCACCGGATCTAACAAAATCTGGAACTGGAAAACGTTAAAACTTGATCCGTGGAGTAACCCCATACCGTGTTGGAGAAAGTTGGGAATATGGGGCACCCGCATTTTATCCCCGTCGAATCCCAGTCGTTTCGGCTAAATTGAAGACCTCTTCGCAAAAGCTTGACGAGTTCCAAACCGGCTAAATTGAGAATCGATCACAGATCGTTCAAATTGATACCATGGTAAGATTTTCAACCGAAGGAAGAGCTTAGGTCAATTATAGGCCCTCGTCTGAACTTCTTAGCAATTTTCCGGAACGGCGTGCCTAAAGTCTGCTTTTTCTGTAAAGAGCCCACATTGTGGATTATTTTCAAGACTGGGTTAGTTCAGTCTTAAGAGACGATCATATAACAAACGAAATTTAAGCCTGATTCCCTTCTTCCAATATATCTCACCATGAATAGGAAAATATTTTATCCGCCAATTCTGAGGACCAGGAAAGGCTTCTGTTAAAGTCCACGTCGGCCAAAATAACCAAAAATCTATAAATATAGAAACTATTTTAGGGTTTTAAATTTCGAAAGCTGACCTGGATCGATGCGTTGGACATTAGGGGTGGCGTTTTACCGTTCTCATCGACTCGCAATACTAACGAGAAATCCAGTCCGAAGAATTCAGTGGGGTATTGAGAGAGCTAGTTCATGGCTCAGAAAAGCAAATGGATTTACTGCTATCAGCCGGCCAGTGGCTAGTGGGTTCAAATTAAGGGAGATCCTCGGTTAGAGCTTAAACTTCAGCCTGTTGTTACACAGACTTATAACTTAGCTTCGTGCATATCTGGGTTGGTTAGCGTCATGATCAGGCGAGACATGTTAATCCATCATGGTCATCCAAACTTTAGCTTGGCTAGCCCACTGAGGCAGTCGTTTTGGAATTCTCAAAAACCACGGCCTCTAGTGGATTGCACAATCAACCGTATCATTTTGCATACCCATATGCCTGTCATGTATCTCTGTCGCCAAGAACGCGAGTCAACGCAAGCTCGCGCAGATTCAAAACCGCAACCAGGCATAAAACAGCAATCAGATTTCCTGACATGCGACATACTACCAAGACATATTCCTGAATTCGTCTGACCAAATTCCGCACGCCGATGCTGGGTTAAAGGATCCCGTGCGGAGAGCTAATCCTTTTGGAGGGCATACCTGTACCTAAGGCTCAGGATCCAAGACGGGTTGGTCGCGCAATATTCATTGCGGAGGTTACGAAGTGGACTCGCCAGGTATCCGTATGTGGCCATAAACGATACAGCGAAGTGTGAGCAGAAGAAAAAGAGTCCCACGTAGAGATTAACTGGAATGCAGATATTCATCGGGGGAACAATCGATCTTGATGCAGATTCGTGGGGCCAAAACTCCAGTCCATCTTGCTACGCATTTTGCAATTGGGATTGCAACGATTCAACACAATTTTACAAGGGCTACTCCCAGATCCCTGTCAAGCATTCGAACGTTCGAACTCCTATTGGCTAATTTTCTTCTTCGTAGCAAGGTGCAAGCACTATACTCCCGCAAGAGGATTGCACATGGCTTCGGAGCCTGTCTCTTCGCCAGCAACACTAGTATGCGCTTAGTCAAGATTAGAGTCAGTCGAGCTATAGTCAGCAGGGCTAGAATTGGATAAATTGGTCTACGATAAAATCTTTTTATGGAATAGTATTTCCTTACTTTTTGGTATGTCTCGGAGTAAAAGGGTAAAGTGCGGCTCGAGACGAGACAACGGCTCGTGAGGTCTCGGAAAAATCTGTCGGCTGTTCTTCGGTTTGTGTTAGTTAATCTTGAAAAAGCGATTTCCGCGCCACACTATTCTCGATTATAATCGCAGACTGCACGTTGAAATTCGCATCACAGTTAGATATCATGGATGATATCAGATAATACAAATGAGGGAACTATCCTAACGATATCAAGTTGACCTCAACCCTTGCAAGAGAAAACCCTTGTGAAAAGATACAAACTAACAGAAAAAGCCTTGTATTAGATCCGAGACAGGATTAAATGATCTGGCTCGAGAGTTCTCTCCGAAATCCATATCGAAAGTACACGACTTCGGCGAAGTAAGTTTTGAAAAAAAATTGGTGTTTCTAGTAGTTAGGCCCCACATCTCGGGTCCTGATTGGCTAAATACACTCTTCGTTGTGGAAGGCTTGTCTTCGAATTTGCATCTAACGACAACTACAACTACCACTGACTAGACCGCTCCATTTTTCGTTCTCCTGATTGGACAATTCCAGTTTTCGTTCGTCGAGGACGGCTTTTCTTTTTCTTTATTATTATGTGGACAAAATGAACATTTACATGAACCATCAGTGTCATGATACCAGGACATTTGGCTATAAGTAAACCCTCAATTCTGTCTGCCAGAAGCTTTCATTCTCAAGCTCCCTCATACATCAATTCACTGCAATCTCTTATTATATATTCCCTATACCAGTTGCACTCTTGTTTTTTCGGTTTCATCAGTGCAACATTAAGATATTCTTCTCCAGACATATGTATTGAAGTCCTCAGCAGACATCGACTGCTTATTCTTCTTCCACCTAAACAATACGGCTCTCTTATACTCCGCTCAACAAGGGTCCTATTATTGCTACAACCCCTCGTCGTCCTAAAAACATTTTAGTTACGAGATTAGGGCGGTCTCGCATAACCGACATATCCTCCAACGCATTATAGCTGTTAACTATGCCTCAAACCAACGGCTCCAGTGCTTCGGCTCGGGTAAGTCAGGCCTAACCCACGTTTGTCGCAAGCCCCAGTACCAACTGTTTCTAACCAGGGACAAACTGGCGAACGACCCAAGATCAATGTCGCCGAAGACCTTGACTACAGCAAGCGCAGATATGCCTCCTCCCCAACCGGTACTGATCCCTGGAACGGCCTCAGCCCGGGACAACCTCGAAATAACGACGATGTCTTCGCCAATTTGGAAGCCCTTGGGCTCACCAAGAAGGCCCAGAGCAAGATGTAAAGCATATGAATTGATTCGAATCATTTATATACTGATATATCTTGCGGGCACTCTTTTTCGTTCTCCAATTCCATCGATGCATCCCTCGAGCTTCGAGAAAAACTTGGTTAGGACTTGTGTTGCGAGCACATGCAACCTAGCTCGGGGGCAGTATGGCTCTCCTTTGGTCGTTCTCCTTGCATGTCGGTTTAGTTTTGTCGGGTTAATTGTTTGCTCTTCCCTTGAGTTCTGTTTTTCGGAGTCTTAATACACCATATCATTCGGGATCGCGCGGGAGTACAAAAATATTGCTTGTTAGCAGATACCCCAGCGATACCACTCGCCTATTTCCCTTTCCTTTCCTTTTTCCCCTTCAAAAACCATTAAATCCTGTCTTCAGGCATAAAACAGCGGGGAGTTGGCCCATGGAGGTTTTCATTTGTTATCATGCCGGCATGAATTGTTGGATTCTCATTAATATCTTTCCCCCGCATCATGTTGAGGTTTTTCCTTATTTGATTCGATTTCTTCTTTGTTCTTCCAGCTATAGCACCCTTAGTATCGACAGCTTCTTGAATTGAAAGTCTTTTTTTTATATTTTAATTTTGCTTTATAAAGCGTCACGGATACTTCTTAGATCCGGTATAACACCATTATCATCCCGATGTGTAGAGATGGATAACATATTGATGTAAGTATATCTCTCTGACAATAGAACGAAGTCAGGGCGCTTGAAGACCAACTTGAGCTTTGAAGTGTGAGAAGTATTCAAGGAAAAATCAAACATTTAGGAGCCACAGATATCCTTGGTGTCGAGCAGACAAAGCAAACGGGATTCGTACACATATCACCGGACTATACACATATACAAACTGGGTCGTCCACAAGAGAAGTGGAACTCAATCCTAACTATCATGGCATGAGGATTGTGTTGTGGAAAACCTGTCAGTTTGACGCCTGGGTAAGCTGCCACCAGCGGGCAGGAAGCCACCATGGTTGTGTGCCATTGTTAGGATTGTTAAGCGACGTAGTCAGGCTTCTCCCATACATTCCTAACCACTGGAGTTCGAAAAGGCGGTTCAACGTAGACCTAGTTTCCTTCCAAGATAGTCTCGAGCTCCTCGCCGCCGTCTGGAATTAGAGCTCCCTGACTGATGAGGAAGCTTTGAAGACCTGCGGTTCGGTGAGAACAAAAAAAAAACAACCGCGAGAGTCGGCGTAAGAGCTTGGGCAAGGCCAAAGAGGGTGATTTCTAGACTTGGAACGGAACTGTGCAGTTCTCATGGTGACACAATACCTGGCAGCGACATCAGCCGTTGAATCTATTACGCAATAATACTACTACAACTGCAAATGCACCAATAATGTCCTCATCTGGAGACTCAAGTATAGAAGAACGATATTCGATTAATAGGAATCTAAGTTTGTGTGTAGACATGAAAAAAAAAAAAAAAAGATAAACAAACGCCATAACGCTCTCGCTAGAAAATGCGGCAAGTGCAAGACCTCAAGGAAAGAAAACACCGAAGGTATGCTAATTAACATCGACAGGATAGATATATAAAAGAAACATCGATATCCGGAACAATCTCCCGTAGTGAGACGCCCATTTGGAAAGCGATCATACAACTCTATTAGCTGTCCGCGCCCGCTTGCTTGAAACAAATAACATCAAGCTAAGGCCCTAGATCGATGCGCGTTTATCTATATTATATTAAAAAACCGCTGAATTTGATTCAATCGTCATCATCGTTAAAGTCGAAATCCTCATCCATCTCGAATGGCGCAAGCATCCTGCTTTCATCGACAATATCGTCGTCATCGATGACTTCCAAATCGTCGAAATCCAATTCAAGTTCGAGTTCCTCTGGTCCTGTTGGGCCGGAGAGAAGCTTCTTCTTTTCTTCGTCAATGCATTTTTCCAATCGCTCCAATTTTTCACCTACTATTCCCTCTGCGCAGAGATAGCCGAGTCTGTAGTTGACGTCCTCAAGAATGACCCTTTCTGTCACAGTCAACATGTCGACTGAGAAAGCACCGTCGAAAACTTGTGTTGCAAAGTGGATGTTGTGTGGCGGTCTGTCGTTCAAGAACTTGGTTGCTATTAAAAGGGTAGTAGCAATTATCAACTCTCCAAAGCTACCGTCGTGGACTGCTGCGATGAGAGTTGAAGCTCGGCGGATCCTGGGAATTGTTGGGTGTTGTAGAAGCGTATGGCAGAACTTCGAAGAAAGAGCGTCAAGAATGCAACCAGCCATGGAAATTGTGTAAGGGGTAAAGAGGTGTTGGCCCCGGTAGAGGATTTGAGGGATTATGGTCGGAGACCTTGGAGCTTTGCATGAAGGCGGCAGCAGAGTAATCAGGAAGCTTGCAGATGCAGTGATATTCGGTGTCTGCCAACTCGTTGTTTGTGCTGCCTTCTTTGTGGTGACTTTCCTGTTGCTTTCCACGTCCCAAGAGTCGGCCTCAATTGAATCCGGTGGTGTCGGGAATGCAGAAAGAGGCTTGAGAAGAGAAGACCAATTTGCTGGATGGGTGGATGGAGAAGGAGAGAGCGACTCGGGAGAGTCTGGTAGACAAGTTACTGTCATCGTCGTAGACATTGCGTGATATTGAGTAAGGAAAGGGTGAAGTTGAAACCGATCACCGTACGATATACTGGCGGGAGCAAGTCGGGTGGGACTGTCGAGGAGATGCCGGCGTTCTCATGGATCGGTGACTAGGAAATATATATAACCTTGAACCGGAGATCATATATACAATTCAAGCCTGTAGTTGTGGAACCTGAAAATGATGAAGAGCTAAAATGTATGAAGAAGCGCGGGACTATATATTCAAAGCAAGTAGCAATCGAATAACCGAGTCCACTCGGTTGAGAAAGCAATCCAACAAACTACGTTGATCTTGTAATAAGATGAACTTTAGAGTTCTAGAACTTGAACGCAAAAGCGATTCAAGCGAACAACGAAAACTTCCCTCTAACGGATCTTTACCAAATGAGTGAAGGTAGAGCTTCTTCAACCGAGTTTAGCTACGCCGGGCCTTCCTTTTGTTAAAGAGTTTTTGAGAATAGGACAAAAAAAGGTTTTTTTAAAATTTTTAAAACTTTTTTTTTCAGCACTAGCTTTCAGCCCAGTTGTCAACCACGAGATTCTAGCCACGAGTTGATTGATGTCCCAAAACGTGATCCAACAATGCTACGGCTCTTCGGGTATAGGGCTTGTCGGTAGTTTTCGACCTCCTGAAAGAATATTGAGCGAGTCAAGAGGGCGGCTGGGTGCGGTCTTATAGTGTAAACGGTCCAACAATCGGTTAACCGGCGTCTGATCCCAAGACTCTGGACGTTATCAGGTTCTAGAAGCTCAAGGCGTTCGCTAAGCCCTCGATCTTATGATCTATGACCTAAACTCGCGCCAATCTTTCCCTAAAAGCTTTTGCCGCTGGAAAAAGTTGATGATTCGATATACAAATTCTCTCAAAGTGGTAAAAGCTCGGACTACGAATCCTTATATAAGCCGGTAGGATTGAAAAACTGTCGATGGTTATCCGTTTCCGCGGATCTGTGAGGTTGGGTTCAAAGAGAATTCGACGTTTTCGGAATCCGGAAGGGGTTCTCTCTCGTTTAAGACCACACAGATATGGAGGCTGATGCTGTCGTTGTGTTGGTGTTGTTTTTGTGGCTTCTTATTTGTCGGTTCAAGTTTCAGTGGCGTGACAGATTTAGGAAAATATGCTCCGGGATGATAATCGAAGGATGGAAAGGAAAACAGAAGAGAAAAAAGTGTCGGTATATATTATTAAAAAATCGAGTAGGTCCAAAAGGGCATTACAACTATTTAGTTAGCCATGAAAAGAGACGGAGGCAGGGCTGTTAGAGAAAAACCGCCTTGTCGTTCACATCGATCGAGGGTCAGGGCTGAGCGAGATTCTTCAGGAAGGAAGAAAAGGCCTGGTTAATATCTGTGTGGGAGGATCGTGGGAGTGTTAAATATAAATTAGGAGGCGAAAGCCGGAGAGCTTAGTGGCTTGTTATGTTTACTACCTGCGTGATTATTATCATGAGAATCACATTCAGGAGAGGGCATACGAAAAGAGAGAGTGCCCTAAGAAAGGAGAAGTTAGATTATTTCACCCCTTGTCCTGGTTGCTGCCACCATGTAAGATGTTTCTGTACTGCTATGGCCAGCCTTATCTCTCTTAAAGTATAACAAAATAGTAACAATAACTTATTCACCGGCAGGAAATAATAACAGCTTATTTTCGGATACTAATAATTCCTTGTCACCGATTCACCGTGGCTAAAGAAACCTTTGCGCTAATATTGTGCTTCAAACCATTCCCTAAAGACGACTGGTTTCTTTTGCGCTGTCATTTCTCTTGCATCTCGCATGCAGGAGAGAGGCATCCTGCATTGTTGTACCGCATGAGCAGGGGAACCTCATTGGGATGGGTACTTTAGTCTGTGAACAGACGTGTGCAATCCCTTCCCTAAAAATGTCGTGATCACCGTTAAACGGTCGTCGAACATGTACATATCTGCAAGGGGCGGAAGTGGCGATGAGTTCCTTTGGACGTTTTCGAAACTTTTTCTCGGATCGTATATCGTAAATGTGGTAAAGACGCAATTTCAAGAAGGGCCTACGGCACTACATTTCTCGGTCGGTACCATGAATCCCTTAACCCAAAAGCCCCAAACAATAGTTTTGCAAATGAATTGAAAGTTTTTCGAAAAAGGCAGCGGGGCCAGCGGCCATTACCACGTCAACCCTGCAAGTGACTTCCTGTGAGGAAAATCTGAAGTCCACAAGATGGAAACAAAATCCATGTTGGAACGGCAGAGATCTCAGGACGAGTGGGTCCTCCTTGATCAACTGGGGCTGGGGGGGCACAGGATGGGAGCTTGGCTATTTGCTTGGACCGTGATTGGGGGCTGCCGCAAGAGAATCGTGCTAAATGTGACGACGGACGCACCGCATATGCTATTGATAGCGGTAAGTCTCATCCGAAGGGGACAGTTCTGATGTCAAGGAGGCAACTGCACCGAACACCTCTCGTCGGATTGTCTTCTACGGATAACTTGTTGTACAGCTTCTAAAACTCGAGGACTCGGCATCGGCTACATGGCCAGCTGGCGAGGCCGACAGCGGCCGTGGAACGGGAGCAATTGCAAGCATGTTGAACCGAGTACCGCCCAACACTCCACAAAAACACAACAGAAGGGTGATTTTTTTGTCTCTTTTTTCTTCCGGACCAAGGCCTTCACGTCAGTTGATCTGTTCGAGAATCCAACGGAGCTTCCTAAGAACCTCTCAAGCTCCTGCCAATTTGACGCTCGTCTGAAGAAATTTTCAAGGCCGTTACCACTTTACGACCGAGACCTGTCGTAGGCTATTTTCAGCAAGCGAGAACGGCAAATACGGCAGCCATCGAAATGCTTGTGTGCTTTTTGCCTTTCTTGCCCCATGTGATAGTGAAATGGGCATTACGAAATAAATACGCACCAACACAAAAATGCCATCTTCGACCAGACCCTTGGCTTGCAGCCTGTGGGCCGTTCGATGGATCACAAGATGCTAGATGACAGTTTAGCTCGTGCTCGGCTTGACTAGCATCTATCGTCACGCAGGTCGGCGATATCCATAATGTAGACCTAATTCGACAAAAATGTCCAGCAAAGGTCAATGTGCAATTTTGTGCAGCGATTAGGTCTTCGATATCTTAGCCTTGGCCCTATCATGAGCTGCTTCAACAAAAGCTGTGCGGCTGATGTTTACATTTTGATGGTTGAAAAAAGGGAATTAGCCGGGCTAAAGGATTTTTAGCCCATTTTTTGAGAAACACTCAAATTAAGTGTCAGTGTAGCCCTGAAAGTCTCAAACGTACTAATCATCGAAATGTTTTAGATGATAGCTTTAGCTGGCCAGCTGGGTTTACGATTATCCTATGCTCGATCGATCAGCCTAGGAGTAAGCTATGTAAGCCTCGACTTGGGCTCAGCCCTACGAGGCATCTGCTGATAATCAAATGTATTCTTCATGAGCTCGACGATAAAAAAATCGTGATAACCTTCTGATATAGTTGGACTATGGAGTGTGGGCTGTGTGCATAATTCAGCCCTAGACGCGATCGATCGCGCGCACTACTTTGGCAAATGTCGCAATCTTACAGCCGACGAATGTACCAGCGCACGCACCACGCCTGATTGCCATTCGTGAGGTGATAGTAAAATTAGTTCGGAGTCCGCAGCTAGGCTAGTGAGCTTAGAGTAAGAACAAAAACGCCTCTGTATCGGAGACCTCGAGCCTTTGGGTTGATATATCCTACAGGGTTGAATAATAATAACTTCCGAACAAGAGCTGGTCTACCGGTAAACCAATATTAATGATCTTATAAAGGATAATCCTGCCTCCACTGCGGCTTACTTTTGTCGAGTGGGTTCCAGTCATTAGCAACCTTCTTTGTGAATGGGGCGAGACGGTCGTAAACCTGTTTAACGGTCATCCAAAGTAAATCAAAGTGGTTATCGTTGATGAAAACTATTTGTTGCCCATTATAGTCCTCGGGCCTGGGTTGGAACGATTTCGCAGCCGCAACCTTTAAGGCAAAGGTATCGCGAGTATACGGATTCGGCGACCCATCTAGCATAGTTGAATTCCAACGGTCCCATAGGAAAGATGAATCAAAAATACCCCCTTCTATCCATTAACCTAGAAGGTCGCACAGGAGTACGATGCTTCGATTGGGAAAAATTTCCAGGTTTCTTCAGATCCGGTTGTTCCCACGTAAATTCCGCCATCAACGGCGAAATAATTTCAAAGTATTCATCTTGAAAGTTCAACCACTGTGTATTTTTTGTGTTTTTGTATATTCCTCCTGCCATTACTTCTGCGTCTCTTGAGAAATATCGTAGTAGATGCGATGCGCGTAAAAGATACCACATGGGATTTTCAGGCATGTTGGTGAGGTCGGTTGCGAATTACCCCAGACCGGCTTTCGTACCATAATGTCGTCGCTCGGGGCCGCCCATTCGCTTTCTTCGGGTACGGCAGGGGTGCTTCCGTCTATGTAGCGTTGCCTGAATGTCTGGATGTCGGTCGTCGAAGCTGAGCTCGGCTTCCGAAGGTTCTACTCCTTCTCCGTGCCCCTTGTAGACGCCAGTTAGGCATGTGACCCCGAAGGAGACTGCTGTTGGATTCCTGATCTCCAGCTTCATTTTGATCCGTTCGCCCAATACCCGCCGTAATGAGGCGTTATGAGAGAGTGACCTTACCAGAAGCGTTTTATCGTACAAACAACACACCCTATTGTTGCATTTTTCAACCACGATATGCTCACGTTTTTTGACCATGCTCAATAGTTCTCTACGCGCGAATATTGGGATCCTTGTTAAATTTTTATGGAAAAAAAGATATATAAGAGAGAACATGTGTGGCCTTGCAGCTAATCCTACGTGGGAATTCGAAGTCCTTCGATGCTAATTACATCCTCGAACTCATATATCAGTTCTCTCTCTTGGTATGGAATATCAAGCTTCAAATTTATAGCTTTGGTAAACCCAAACCAACAGCAATCCAATGACAATGCCCACAAAACATCGCCAAGCATGTTTTGCCCTCCACCTTCTCCTCGGTGTCCTCTTCCTCAACTTCGTCACTTCTTAAATGAACAGTAGAACCGGCTAGGACCCAGAAGTAGCCGTTAACAATACAAACACCGGTGCAGCCGATAATGGCTTTGACGACCTCCCTAGTAACCTAACCGACCTCCCAGACACCGAACCAGTAATCTCAGATGCAAACGAGCAAGTCGATCCAAACCAACAAGCTGTCATCCGCTTCGCATCAAGAACATCCAACTAGGGAAGAAATAGCCGCCGACGCTGCCCGGCAGAATCAAGACCTGGGAGTAGGAAATGAGCCAATTGACAATAATGCAGCTGCTAATATCCAACAACAACCTCCGGTAGAGCAAACCCAACCACAGGCTGGAACTGCCCCAAGTTACCTACAACGACGGTAGAAATTATCCGGGCACACGTCTGTATGGTGCGCCAGCCTCCGGGACATTTGCAACCGGGAACAACTCCGCTAATAAAATCACTCTACTGATGGAAATAGTCCAGGATATATATAATACCTACTCACCAAAGCTTGAGGAAGCTCGACAGCGAAAGTATATCCTGGTCCGGATGTAATCCCAGAAGAGCCATCGGAAGATGTCTGGTCCAAGGAAGCTTACACCGGTATTATCATAAGGCCTGAAACGTGGGAAACGTTCTTTACCCAGGTCACACAGCACGGATACGGGGATACCGATCTGGTCGAATATATCCGGTGGGCTTGCAGTAATATCCAAAACTACAGGTTGTTAGTGGAAGAGTTGCTGGTACCTTTGGGAAATCGGGTAATCCGAGATACCAACGCCGAATGCTGCAGAAAGCGCGACCTACTCGCCAACGTCGAAATGCAGCCAGCCGGTATCTGGGACCGTAAAACCATGGGATATAAAGCCTGTTAGCACGAGAAACACGGTAAAATACATCGTTACATCCCTCCATATTTCTTATACTGGCGGTCCTGGGATGGTAAAAAAATCGAAAGGATACCTGAAATGCTGGAGACTCTGGCTTACTACACCCGTGCTACTACCGCGGGACTCGCCCGTGGCGCTTTTGCGTTTGCAATAGAGCTTTCCGTTGATACGGCAGCTAAAACATGGAGTTTGGGACAGTACGCCGGGCTTCCGGATCCTGATTTTGGATATGCTGGTGGGTATAAAGGTACTTCTAAGGTTGTTACCTTTACACTGTCGCCGAAGTTTATGTTGGGCGCGGTGGAGAGAGGGGATATGCATTTCATATACGGTCCAGTATACCCATCTGATTTCCAGGTTGGGTTAGAGTACTGAGATGACGCAGCAGAGATTGAGAGGAACGGATGGAGAGACAAGGAATTGGATAAGTCGAAGCAGGATAAATATTTATTGATAGGGAAAAGGCAGCAGAACCAGAAACAGTACCTTTGTCAGGTCTGTCAACTGGAGCTAGTACCCCACAGCGGGGCGGGGCTATAACTGGAAAGAAACTAGGGAAGGGCACACAATACAGAGCGGTTGAGAAGCCTAGATAATTGATGACGATACTCTGAATCATGTAGCATTAATTTGAAGCGTCGATATCGAATATACTGTCCACTGGTCATGAGACAATCCGCTGGTGTACCATGTATCTAAAGGTCTATTCCAAGAGTTGATTATTATACAAAATGCCTGAATACCTCAAACACCTTTCATCTCGAGACCTCACGATCCTTCCAATCTTATATACATCATGACATATGTTCAGCTCCAGCAGTCCACTTTTCCCTCTCCAACCTCTCCCTTTCCATTCTCAACCTCTTCTTCCTCTCGTACACAGCCCTGATAACACCCTTCATCCTCTCCTGTCCTTCTTCAAAGTTCGCCCTTGCCAATCCAACCGTCTTATCGACTTCTTCCTCCGTATATTCAAAATTCCATGTGCTCATCCACGGACTAGTCTCCGGATCAACCCCCGGAACTTTCTCATTAGGAATCAACGGAAAATACGCAATCGTAATCCCGGCTTCCGGCTTCGTCAGCTCCCATTCCTCTTCAACCGCCTTACTGGGTGGTGGTTCTTTATCACTTTCCCTTTCCTCTTTGGTACCCACCCAGACCGTAAGATATCCTAATCCCTTATGCTCCTTCCGCCTCTGTCGTTCTTCGGCGTCGGTAGCTGGAGCGGGATCTTGTCTCTGTGCCTCCTTTAGTTTTTGCTCGGATTCTTCGTGGGACTGGCTTTTCATCGCTCCTGATAGCTCGGCTTCGGTGTTTTTATCCCCTTCCTGTGGCCAGCCGATACCGACCGGCCATCCGCGGATGCCACGTTGCTTGGCATAACCTTCTGTCAGTGAAATCCAGTTTGAAATTCTAATATCAGCTGAAGAGTCGAATGCAATCACAATATCCACATCTCGCCCGGGGCGAAGTAGAGGGTATGTGGCCAGGTTATTGGACATGCCGGCATCCATCACTATAATACCGCAATGATCAGCTTCTATAAGAACGAGTATCCAGGCACGATTTGGTACTCACGCTGAATCTCCTCCGTCTTATGAATACTCTCAGCCACTGAATTCGGCAGTCGATCTTTCATCCCAAGAACATAATTTGGTACAGCAGCCGGTTGAATAGGATGAACCTTAACCAAATCATCGTTCCTATCCCGAACAAGCTTATCCAGTTCTCTAAAGAGGATAAAACTTGCGAACATAGGTCGGACTTCAGTATAATAATGTGACAAGGTAGCACAAAACGCCGACCCCCACATCCCCAGAAGCGTTGGGATTTTCATCTCAGGATTTCGGGTGAGGTTGTGTCCGTTGTGGAATTTGCGGCCTAGGGCGTAGGTTGGAATGCCGGCTGTGGGAATTAAGTATTAATAAAAATTCCTCAATTGCTCCGAAAAGGGAGAGGTATATCATTACCGCCTAATTCTTCCATGAAGAACTCGTAGCATGTCATCTCGGCCCATTCGAACCAAGCCTCGTCCTTTGCTTTCTGCTTCGCTTCCTCAGCTGATATACTATGGTCTGATGGTAATTCCGTGGGTTTCTCGCCCTCGCCACCAAGTCCCGGAATCTCATGGCGGACAGCAGTGTATATAGATAACGGCTGCTCACCGCTATCTACATACCTACGTTGAGACGAGAGTTTCATATCTTCGTCGTGGATTGCTATTTCGTTTTTAGGGACTAACAGCCTAGCTGCGAGTAATAACCCGTAGACATCCACCAACCCGAACGAGGCGTATCCAAAGCCCTTCTTCTCGATCAAGCCGCGGAGGAGATATCTGTTTGTCGGCGCCGAAGATATTAGATCTATGACCGCGGGTGGGTATGCGATATGGGTGTGGATACGATGTTTAAGGTGTTCGATCACATTCTTAAAAGATCGATGTCCGATGCTGTAGTATAGTGTTAGTAGCCAGCAGGAGCCAGATACACCGACCAGATAAGTCGTACAATCGAAGAGACCGGCGTCTTTACATGCGCCTAGCGAGCCTGCTCCAGCAACCATGGCTCTTAAGCCACCGCCTGAGCCGGTAATAGCGATTGTCGGAATATCGTCCTCATGGATAGTCCATTCTGGTATGCCTAGGTACTTCGCTAGAGCCTTCTTGACATGTTTCTTACGATTCTGACGGTACGCGAGTTCTTCATCGCAAAGCTGATCCGAAACTCGAACACAGGCGTCCCAGAGTATCTCAGGATTTACCTCCGGATTATTCGTCTCTCCCCAAACTTCAGCTGCAAGCGTTCCCGGTTCCATATTTATCTCGCGCTGGACTTTATTCCACCAAGCGGGGATGTCAGATGCCCAGTCGGGAAGCCAGTTTAAAGAAGCGGTGAAATCGACTGAAATATTACCGGACGATATCGGTATGTACTCTGCTAACTGGCCCCAAAGTGTCTTCCGCTCGGACTTTATCTGCTCCTGCCTTTGCTTTTCTTCGGCGTCGAGCGAACGCCGGAAGGTTCTTGCATGGCGGGCAAGTTCCTCTTCGCGTTGTTCGATTCGGTCTTCTATAGCATGGGTTTCCTCAGCGGTCTTTGGTTGAAGTCTTTTGGCACCTGCAGCGAATTTATCGCGTAGGGAAAACACAGGTTTATGCGCATGCTCAGACTCAGACTCCCCGTCGTCAAGACGAAGGGTGCAGGTGTTGATGTTGGAAAGTATATATGTTGCGCCACCGAGTGTGGCGGTAAAGGAGGCTAGTGCTGGGAAGAGCCATTTCTTACCATTGGATGATGACGTTGTTGGTCGTGAAGTTGTGAATGTGAAAGTTCGATGGGTGGATATGCGACATGATTTATAGACTGGTGGAACCCTCAGGTGCACCACCAGTCTGGGCAATTCCCTGCAGCAGGTGGAGAGCATTGCCGTTTCTCTTTACCTGCCCGCGAAAGAACCACAGTGTGTCCTTCTGTCATAAAATATGAACCATTGGTCGTCTATATATGTTGGATCGGATATGAATTAGCGTTGTTTCTGAATAATTGATTCCCCAACGTATTCCGTATACATAACTGGTAGACAGACATACCTCATCCTTATCCGACCCTTCGGAATAAATAAAAAAAAAGCTCTTCTGCATAGAAAGAAAAGAAAGAAAAGAAACAGCAGTGGCGTCACTGTCGGAACCATGATCGATCCTGCGCCGAAATCGTGGTGGGTTTGCGCCGATACTGCTGCCTTGGCTGGGTCCCTTGCTCCTGCAGGCTTCCCTATCGCGGCTAGACCATCCCACCACCTGGTCCGGTCGACACCAAGGTAAGCTTGATAACTGGAGAAGGCTATTGCTTCTTTCCCCGGAGTCGCTTGCCAAACCGTTGAAGCTTCGCCTTCAATTTGCTTCTGATCCGTTCGAAGTCCCACAATTGGTAGCGGGCCCTGGACCTGGCGCGGTGCGATTGGAACTGCAATTCGCCAGTGATATCGGCGGACTTTCTTCTCAAACCGGTGAATAAGCTGTTGATGCCCATATTCTTTTTGTCTTTTTCTGTTCCTGTGAGAGTTTTCAAGGCCGCGAATGAACCGCGACCGATCGATTGTTGGTGGGTCCGACGGGTCTAGATTCGAAGGGGTTGGAGTTGCCAGAAAAAGAACATCACCTCCTTCGCTTCACCCAACTTGACTTATCTAACCTAACGACTCCATCAACCACGTTCTCTAGCTATTCCCTGCTAAACCAACAGCCGCCGTTCAGCCTCCTGAACCACCGAGCCGCCTTACCACTTCTCCGACCGAAGGTATAAGTACCTAAGTGGAGTAGAAGGAGGAGGAGGGGACAATAAAAAGCACCGACCATGGCGGTCCTCCCAGAGGAAGAGGCCGCGGAGGTCGAGGTCCTCAATGAAAGGCTCAAGAAGATGACCGGCATCACCGACAAGATCTCCCGAAGTTTAGCAAAGTTATCCGGTAGTGCTCAGCAGGTCGAGATGTCCGTACAACCGATTCTAAAGCAGACGGGATCATTGACGGCTTTGGCTGGGAGTACGTTTTGAATTCCCACGCCCCCTCCCTTCAATATCATGACTAAGATAGTGAAAACTATATTATTTGCGTAGATATAAACTCCGGGATCCGTGAAATCGATAAGACTATGAAACTACTGGACTTGGTCAAGCGCGAGGAGAATACGATTCGAAAGGGACCTCAGGTCGTAGGACTACCCGACTACCTGAACTCCGTCAAGTGTCTCAGCGAAGGTCTCGCCGCTCTTCAATCTACAGGACTCAAATCAGCTGAGAAAGCTGTGAAGGAGATGGTACGGCCGTATATCTTGTATCTATGGAAGCTCCAAGCTTAACCGACTAACGGTGGTGAACAGACCCTGCTATTGAAAACCGGCTCCGTCCAGCTAGAAGACCAATTCAAAAAGAACCTCGCCCAAGAATCCACACCCTGCGAACCCCTCCACTTCATCACCAAAAGTACACCCTCCCACCCCCTCAATCCCAAACCCTCTACTAACAAAATACCATACAGAACTCCCCTTCCCAACCTTCAACCCCGAAAAACTGAAAACCATAGCCGTAATAAACGAATTCCTCTCCTCCACAATCGGCACCACCGCAACCTCTCAAAACCAACAAGCCCAATCTAGCGCCATAAACATCTACGCCGACGTTCGAGGCACCTACATCTCCTCCTCCCTCTCCTCCCTCTCGCAAGGTTGCGTAAACACCGCCACCCGTAGAAACACCGCCGTCCCTTACGAAAAAGGCGACAACGGTATCTCCCACTACGCACAGGCATTAGAAGGCATCTTCTCTGCAGAATACGATAACATCCAACGTCTGTTCAAACCAAACCTCTGGCTGAAAGTTTACACCCAAACCACTCAACAAGCTTTAACCGTGTTTTCGAATACTGTTCGTCAACTGAATAAGCATATCGTAAGCTTTATGATAACGGACTGTTACCTAGCCTTCGATGTTATCGAATGCGTCACCGCAACAGCAACGAGATTGGGTACCAAAACCGGTGAAAAGAATGAATTCGTCGAAGCATTAAAACCGATCCGACAAACCGCCTCCGCAAGCTTCTACGAAATCCTAGAAGACCTGAAAAGAAAAGGAAATTCAATGGCAGCAGTTCCATTGGACGCCACGGTCTCGGATTACACCCAAGCAAACATGGCCCGTCTCCGTCGTTTAACAGATTACCAAACTGCCGTAGCAGGACTTCTCATCTCCCTTGGTGACAAAAACTGGAATTCACCGTACTCCCCTACGTTAGCGGCAAATCAACAATCATTCGACGTCGGCGCTGACGGCAACGTACTTTTGGCGAATTATTGCATGGAGTGTATCGATAGAATGTTGGAGATTATTGAAGCGAAGGGGAAAATGTACATCAAGAAACAGCAGCAGTGCGCTGTTTTTATGGTGAATAACGTTGCCTATGTTGAGACTTCCATAAAGAGGGGTGGGCTGGTAGGAGTACTGAGTTTGGGAGGTGGGATCGCGAAGGTTGAGAAGTGGAGGAAGAAGGCGGTTGAGGAGTACATGGTTCCGTATGTCCCCCTTCCCCCAAAACCACTCACCAAAACCCCAATACTAACATAAAAAAAAATAGATGGAAAGAAGCCGCCGGTTACCTCCTCGATATGACGTACACTTCCAAAGCCGCGATCACCGTCGCCGCTAGCGGCTCCAAACCCTCGCTCACCTCAAAGGACAAAGAAGCCATCAAAGAAAAATTCAAAAACTTCAATACATTATTCGATACGTTGATCTCACAGCATAAGAGTTATGTATTCCCGGATAAAGAAGTGAAAGGGATGTTATTTAAGGAGATTACGTTTATTAGTCCGCTTTATGGAAGGTTTTGGGATAAATATCATGAGGTGGTGAAGGATAAACATATCAAGTATGATGTTACGGCGCTGCAGAGTGTTTTGGCTAGCTGTCAGTGATCTTGGGGTTTTGTCTCTTCTGCTTACCCAGACAGATAGTTGGGGGGACAGGTAGAGAGGGTTCTTCTTTTATCTGCTTGTTTGTTTGTTTCTAACTGGGAGTTTCTCGCCTCTGTTTTTCTTCTTTTCGAAGCTTTTTGGAACCCACTTTTTGAAGCGGATTGATGTTTAACTATCTTTTCTATCAGCGGGGCTGTTATGTATAAAATCCGAAAGCCTTGGGCATTGGGGAAGCCCTATGATCATTTTGAACCCATAGTCCCTGAGATACACGGTATATACACCCGGGCACCAGACTAGGATACCCGTAATATCGTGAGACGATCGTAGAGACACGTAAGTATTGGTATTTAGATGCCTCGTGGAAACGACTGGAAATTCGGTCATTGCATATTGAACGAGGAACATAGGAATCTTTATTATGACTAGCTGGCTAACTAAAACTGATATAAACAATGATCGTTAAAAACATGCCAAATCAACCCGGGGCAGTCAATCAATACACACAAAAAAAAAAAGCTAATATCGTACAACAGAACGGAATGGAGAGAAGGCATTAAGGTAATAGGGCATGCATGAAAAAAACAAAGAACCGCACGTAAGATATATGAACAGAGCATTGCAAAGAAGAGGGTGTGCTTCTAAAAACAGAGAGAAGGAAAAAGTAATAAAAAATCACAAGAAACAATAGCTTTTGCTTAAAAAAGAAGGTACAATGCCAAAAAAGATCCTTACACTCATGTACTCATGTACCCTTCTCTTCCTCTTGCTGTTACTTCTGCTATCTTTCGTCGTTCTCTCACTCCGATCAACATCGTGTCTTGTCCCCTCGCTCCTCTCAGTATGGTGTCTTGTCCTCCCCTTCCTATCATTCCGAGGCACCACCTTCACACTAACGGCAATCTCCGCCCTATTGTACTCCCTCAACAACCCAAACCCCCAACCAAATCCCCAACTCCCCTTCCTAACATTCCCATCTTCAGAGCGACTCTACCGCTTCATAGCATGCGTAGCCCTCTGTATCCAACTAACCCTCGCCTTCCCTTTCCCCTGCGACCCAACCTCAACGGGGGGTATCCCTCCCGGTCCTACGCCACCTTCAAACTCCGGATGTATCTTTGATAATTTCCCTCCTTTCCCACTATTACTCCTCGGGTGTGGATGAGGTTCCCTTTCCCATTCTTCATCATCATAGTATTCATGTTCACCTGGTCCCGCCAACGTCGCCGCTCCGGCGTTTCCTCCTGTTACTGCCGCCGCCCCCTGATGAGAAGAAGTGTTATTAATAGGCACAGAGGTAGTAGTGACATGTCTCTCCGCCTCTCCTAGATCAAAGTGTACCGTACTCTGCTGCGGCATAGCCCCCGCCACCTCCTGAGGGATATTAACCGGAGGGACCGATTTCTCAGCCTGGTATTTATCAAACACGTCTCTTTTCTTCCTATCGAGGTCTTCCATTTGTCGTTTGTAATTCGCGGTTAATAGCTCTTGTTGCTTTTCAAGTTCTCGAAGTTTTTCTTTGACTTCGGACATTCGCTGGCGTTCGCGTTGGAAGTAGGAGACTGCGTCGGCTATTGTTTTGTCTCGGAGGTCGAATTGGCTACGGACGTAGTCGTCGAAGTTGCCGGATGAGGATCCCGGCGGCGGGAGGCCGGATGAGGAGGATGGCATTGTAGGGTCTGATGTGGTGTTCTGGGCGGTGATGGTGTGGGATGATCCCGTGGGGTTTAGAACTGGGGAGAAGCCTGCTGGTACTGCACCATTATTGTTATTCGGTACCGTCGATGGGTTTTGGTTTTGGGAGGAGGAGGAGGAGGGTTCTATACGGCGAGAAGTATTTGAGGCGTATGAATTTGTTGATGTGTTATTAGGATTTGGAGCGGATGAGGTTCGTAAACCGACGGTTTGTGATTGTAGACGTTCTACTTGTTTGTCGTACTGCGATTGGTATTTTGAGGAGTTAGACGTGGGCGCGCCGTTATAGGACGATGTTCTGTCCGGGAGGTGTGTGGTTTGAATGGCAGTAGCGGTACCAGTAGCGATTGGCTCGTATGATGTTTGTTTTGTGGGACTTTGGCTGCCACGGGGACGGAGTGGCGCTGGCGTGACGAACGATTGTTGGGATTGACCCATGACTGAAGCTTTATTGACCAGGTTCTCCCAGATGTGGGCTGATTGCGGGGAGTCCTTTGTCGGATAAGAATTTCCGGAGATTAAAGTACGTTGCCAGCTGTCAAGGCGCTTTTGAAGCGAAGAGGAGATTTCCGGCCATCTTGATAGTTCCACCGAAACGGATTCAGCCGAACGGGCGATGATGTCGCATCCGGCGAGTTCAGAGGCAGAACGGTCGGTAGGGCCTAGGAGGATGAGGTTTATGAATTCACGGACGATCCAGGCAGATGTTTGGGAGAGAACGGTGCGGACGTCGGAGTAGCGATCTGAATTTCGGTCCTCGTCGAAGTAGCGGCCGGAGATGGCGAAGTGAAGGGGGTACCAGAGGGCCTTGACGTCTTCCGGGGAGAAGACGAGGGAGCGGGAGAGGTCGCTGGTGTCCAGTCGCGGGCGTTCGGAGCGGTTGCCTCTGTATACATCATATTATTAGCATCTTATATCATATCATACTCGCTTATTATACTATATTATAAAATATAATAATTAGAAGAGAAAAAAGGAACACACCTAGCCTGAGCAGCCTTATCCTTATAGCTCCTCCCCAGCTCCGTCCTCTCAATAATGACATTCGCAAACTCGCGATGCGACTCAGCAAGCAGCGCGGTCAATTGTCTAATACAATCTCTAGCATAACTGCGAGCCGCAGCGGCAGCAGCTTCGGGAGGACCGGAACCAGTATGAGGAGTCGAGTATTTTAGAATTTCGGAGAGAAGGTCATCATCGAAGGAACGAACTCGGGTGAAGAGATATGCTAGTTCCCAGCGAAGGTAGAGTTTCCATTCGTCGGCGTTTGTCGCGCGACTAGCGATTTGAAGTTCCTCGATGGGGGCTTCGACGGCGAAGTTGCCGGTTGTTAGTTGGAACATCTCGGTTCTAAATTTTCCCAATTAGATCGTAAATAAGATAGAAATAGGATTGATAGATAGATAGATAGATAGGATGGGAGAAGGAATGGAGGAGAGAGTGGAAGAAGAAGAAGAGGGGAGGTTGATTGATAGAGGAAAGAGGTTGTCCCAGCCAGCGCATTTAACAGGCAAATGCAGATGCATCTGCAAGCAGAGCTGTCTCTTTGTTGTCGCAAAAGGGTGGTTGGTACTTCCTCAGTTACCGGGGTGGTGTTTCAGCCATAATATTAGTCAGCAGCCACACATACGCATCTTCACCAGCCACTTTCTCTAAATGTGGCTGGTGTCAAACTCTTCTTCGGAACAACTTCAATTCAACAACTTCAACAAGAACAACCGACAGGACATGCGATAACCAATGACAATGCTGCGACCCGCCGTCAACGCTGTGCAGGTCGACTGTCAGTCTCTGCTGGTGACGGCCAGAGCTGTTACCAGGCGGAGGACAGGTATATCTTGTCATCAATTCTATCTCTATCTCCATTTGATACTAATCGAATTGATATAAAACAGTGCATACAGCCCGCCAGCTACAGCAAAACCAAAGCAACTGGGCCCCTCCTGCCTCAAATCGCAGCAGACCCCCAAACAATAATAATAACACCAATCTATCAGACCTCTCCGAATCCCTCGCCTTCCTAACCTCCAACCGTCCTCCCCCCGCGAGCCGCTCCCTCCGTCGGAATGGCAATGGCTATAATAACAACAATAACAGGAACAATAACTCCTACATTGTAAATAGAAACCGACAATCCTCCCATCTCGACACAGCCGACAACCAATCCTTCATCCGTTTCCGGCCTTCAGACGGTTCCTCCTCCCAACTCTCTCAAAATCCCTATATACTAGGCCCCGAAGACGACCATGGAGACGCAGTCAACGGAATCATCCCCCCAACAACCCCCAAAAACCCAGCATATGCAAAACTCCTCCGAAAACTTTTGGACTTGACAAACAACTCGACCCCTCGGGAGGTCTTTACCCACGCGAAGATAATGGCATCGAAGGGATACGCCCCAACATTGGAAACATATAGCTGTCTGATCCAGGCCTGCGCGCATCCAAATATCGGCTGTACGATGCAAGAAACAGCGTTATCCCTCTTCGAAGAACTAAAAGAAGAAGGCTACACCCCCAACAGCACAATCTACCACAACCTCCTCAAAATATTCGCCCATTCACCGGATTACATCTCCATGGAGAGAATCTTAAAGGAGATGACGGGTACATATGGTATATTACCAGACGTGGAGGGACAACAGCATATTCTAAGACATTATTTGACAACGGGACAGTTGGAACGTGCGATGGAAATGTTTTATGAAAGGAGGGCTACCGGGGAGAAAATCCATTACAATACTTATATGGAGATTATTAAGGCCTTGGGGAGGGTTTATGAGGTTGATGAGGCTATGAGGGTTATGTTGGAGTTTCAGAAGGAGTGGGGGTCGATTGCTGGGACGGGAATTCAGCCTATTGCTTGGTATGAGCTGCTTAATATTGCTGCTTCGAACTACCACGTACGTCTTCTCTTTACCCTTTTTTTTGATAGATATAAAAATACTAATTGATGGAAATACAGATCGACGGCGTATCCTATATTTGGAAAAAGGTCATCCAATCCCCGCCTCCCAACTCCCGCCAAGCACTAAACCCCGATGACGGCCTCTGTCTCAAAGTTCTAAACACCGCCGCCCGCCACGGAAACCCGGATCTAGCACTCGAAGTCTTCCGCATCCTAACCCTTCGCAACGTTCCATTCCAAGAACACCACTACGCGGCCCTGAGCGCCGCATACGCCCGCTCAGGCCAATTAATCCCAGCCTTCAGAGCCCTAACATTAATGAGAAACCAGGGGATTGCACATACCGCCACCACCGCTAATGCTATCGTCGAGGCTCTCACAAGTTCTGGAAAGATTGAGAATGTGGATTCGGCGTATGCTACGCTAAAGGACTTTGTGGCTTCTACGAATGATAAGGACGTTGTTGAAGTTGCGGGCTTCAACGCTGTTCTGGCGGCTTGTGTGAAACTTAAGGATTTGGAAAGAGCCTTAGGCGTATACGCTGAATGCGCAGCATTAAACGTCGCTCCAAACACGGAGACATTTAACACATTATTTAAGGGATGTGTAGAATGTTCCACCCCAATCGAGAACCCCGATGCTACTCCTACAGCGCCAAATAAAGAACTTGCAATGTTCTTGGCAAATGAAATGAAGGAGATGGGATTACAACCGGATTTTGTAACGTACGAGGAGCTGTTGAAGGTCAGTCTTTATCAGGAGGAGGATTATGAAGATGCCTTTGTGTATTTGGAGGAAATGAAGGAGGTTATTCCGGGGGGTAAGGTTAGGCCGATGGTTTATACCTGGATTGCGCAGAGGTTGGAGGAGAAGGGGGATGAGAGGTTGGGGATGGTGGTGGAGGAGATGAAGGCTTTGGGGTATGAGGAGGAGGCGAGGGTGTGGGAGTCGGCGGTGGCGAAGGTGGCACCGCCGGAGTTAGTTTATAAGGGTTAGAGGGTGGCCTTGAGGATGGATGTTGCGTAGGGAGGAAGAGAGGAATTGTATATATGTAATTTTGTGCATTATCATTGAGTATATATTCATATTTTTACTAGGGAGATAGTCATGCTCTCTAGCGAGAGGTATATTAGAATTTAAAAAAAAATTCCGTCTGAAATTACATCCGATTAATCCAGTGAGCTCCGTAGTTCAAATCTGGCTTTTCTACGTACGGTTATGTATACAACATCATTCTTGTTCTGAGGGTAGAGTTATAATTAGAGTTGATTCTCCTACAGAGGGTTTATTATTAGAAATATTGATCGGTATGAACCACGCGAAGATAATATCATAGAGAGCTATTAATTTGCCATGCGCATGGCCATGTGGAAGATATGCCCCGGACATGCACCTTGATGTCCTTCGATATCAGTCGATGCAATACCAATCTCTCTTGTTCTTAAGCCCCTGCCCTCGAGATTAGCTCCTGCGCCGAATTGTTGATCTGAATTCAGTCAATATGTACCTACCGGGCACGAGACCAGCCGGTACGTACGTGCTTACGATGATATAAAATGACCACAGAAACAATCCACTCTCTCCTCTCCCATCCCCTCCCCCCCTCTCAACCACCATCCTAACTACAGCCCACCACCAGAAATAACAACATCAACAGACGACGATATCGACATTTCCCACTGGCCAACTTTCCTCGCAGATGTTCAAAAAACAATATCTGACCGTAAAGAATTAAAAAAGAATAAATTAACAGATTTCGATACTAAAAATTTATTCGCCGTGGGGAATAGAGCAGGCCTCACGGGAAGGTTTATAGCGAATGTGGGGATTGAGGTCAGGAGAGCGTGTAATGCTTCGGGTTCTGGTAGGGGTGTTGAAAGGGAGAGTTTGGGGAAAATTAAATTCGCGGATGCGCAGGTTACGTATTGGCAAGGGAGTGTTGATGTTCTGGATGTGATTATTGTGGAGGATAATGAAAGTGGGGAAGGGAAAGGGGTAAGTAGGTCGGTGAGGGCTGTTGGTGTGATTGAGTTATTTTGGAAGATAAAGGTCTTTGAGGAGATTCGGCTATCTGGGGGGTTTGGATTGTCGGGGTGGGATGATACTTAAGAATTTTACGAGGGAGATTAGTAGGTCTATTTCTTTACTCCCATGCACATGTATCTAACGTCTACCGAGGTATATCCTTCTACTAACACCCCGTATATAAATCTTCTAGGCTGATTAGCAAAGTACACGTTCGACAGCAAAATGAAATACGGCTTCCTATCTAGCCTCGAGATTAGCTTCCTATCAACTTACAGAACCACCATCTTTGTGAAAAGAGCTGGAGTGAGGAGATTTGAAATTACTGATCCCATTAGATTTGAGAATTTGGAACCGACGGTTAGACAGTGTTTTTATCATTTTGGGACGTTGCTATTGGATGATTGTCTTTTTTAAGAATACTGGGGAATTGGACACGGGGAGGGTCTATGAAATTTGGGGATCGGATCTTGATGATGTATCTTTTTAACACTACCTCCTCTTGTTCTTTCAGGTATGCTAATTATTGGATTAACTAACTCAAAATTCCACCATCGAGAGATAGTACAGAGCATCCATCCAAGGACAACGACGAGTCCAGGCCTACCAAAAGGCCGAGTACCAGATCTCAAACTCATTCGCCATCTCCACCGCGACAAGAACAAATTTACAGTACAAAACATTTTCCTGAGATGCCTTCAAAATCAATATCATTTTCAGGCGTAACTCGAAAGTCAATCATATTCGGGAACGATAAGGTGTATACGCCTTTGACGTTATGGAAACGATTAAACAAACCCCGCAGAACGGGAAAAAAGGTTTCCGCGGAATATTTGAGGGATGGGAGGTTGTTGCTAAACATTGGCCGAAGGATTTGGCTAAGCGGTATATCTCCCTGATTCTATGTTCCTCTAGGATGTATATCCTGGTGTATTAGATTCTTTTGGCTAATATTTGATAATACCCATCTACAAAACCGAAAGAAACAGCTACTACCATCTCCCTCCAAGCCAATATTTCGCCAAAATGCTAGCATACAGCGACACTATCCTATCTCACTTCTTAAAACCAGGCTACCTTCCTGTCATAACCCAAGAAGAAGGTATTCCTCTCGGATACACAATGTTAAACGAAACTCCCAGAGCAGAGAAGAAGAGGATTGGAAAGGCATTAATCGAGGCGATTAAAGTTTTGAGAGGGAAGGATCCAATGCACAGGGATGATAACCGTCTAATATTTTGTGGGATTCGAATACAGGGGGGAGTTGACCTTGTTGGATCTTGAAATTATGTGGCAGAACTATGATGGGGATCCGGCTGATGAAGTTGATGTAAGCGGTGCTTTGGGGCTTGATGAGAATTATGATACGGACGAGGAGGACGGTTCGAGCGGTTAATCGAGAAAGAGGTTCGCTCGTCAGAAGTAACAAGGGGGTGTTATGGATTGGTTTCCAGAGATAATGTACCGAAAGTGTGTCTTCGGTGATATATATTATCTTGTCGATTGTCAACTTCTAGTGACCAGTCCCAGAGACTCGGAAAAAAAAAAAAAGGTAGTAATAGCCTAGAACTACACCAGACTATAACTCCCATTTACCACAATAGTTCGACGCCAAGATATCTCGATATTTGACGCTCAATTCCTCCATTATGACCAGGTACCCCCCCAGTTGTCTCGTATAGACCAGTATCCAACAATATTCAGCAATATTAAACTTCTTAATTCCCCCTTCCCCTACCACCTCTGCCACCCCCACCTCTCCCTCTGAACTCCCCCCTCCCACTACCCCTCCCACGATCACCTCTATGATCACCACGTCCACCGCCACCGCCACCACCTCTTCTATTTCCACCACCCCTATCACCACCACCAGATCGATGATGATCACCACTAGCGGCTTGTTGTGCTTGTTGTTCTTTTACTATATCGATTATTTCGTCGGGGACGCGGAGGTATTTGATGTTGTTTCCTCGGACGTAGGCTTCTGGGAGGCGGTGGAAGGTTTCACCGTCCTGATATAATTGTTAGTGAGTGTCTTTGGTGGATGGAGATAGCGTTATGGGAGAGGGGTGACGAACAGGACTTGTCTGAATCACCTCCTTGAGTGTAAGGTTCATCCACGTATCGCAGGAGACTAAATGGCCGTTCAGGGTTTCGCCGTTCTTGAGTTCGACGAGAAGAGGGTGGCCTTGTACGGTTGTTAGGAGGGTTAGTGGGAGCTATAGGTATGAGGTTAGCTCTGGGTCCTGCCAGTGTGGGTATGTTGGCCTATGACTGACCATTGTGGGGGATGTGGATGGGTGGCGGGGCACCCGGTGTTAGAGGGATAGAAGTGAAGGTTTTGGAATCTCTTGTTGCGATTGGAGCCGAAGGCGAAGATGGAGGGGTTAGGATGGGATGTTATGATGTGGGTTGAGGGAGCTGTGCTGTGCTAGCATGGTTTCGCGAACATCACGCACGCTTGAAGGTTTTACACTTTGCCTGATTTGATGACAACGCGGTTTTTCTGGTGTTGCATTTTGGATGGGAATTCTTTGGAGAGTATTTGGTTCTCGACGGGGAGGTTTACGATACACAGTGAAAATCAAAATTTATTTTATTCATTATTTATTTTATATTTCGGAAGTCCTATTCCTTCTTTGATATCTCCCTTGGGTAGTAAGGAAACAATTTACTTTGATATTATATTCTGCAGGTTGGAATAACTATATAGCAAACGGGTGTATTTCAAATGTTGGTTCGGTACCTATATATATTGATCACAGCAAGGGTCCAACGTCTCCTATACTACTCAACTTGGTATAGGCGTAATATCCTTTTTTTATTTTATTATTTTTATTATTTTTTTTTTAAAGAAAGCCCCCCATATTTTACGAAAGGGAATAATCTTCACAGACGGCTTGACTTTGTTTTTTTAAAAAATGAAGAGGCGGGGAGGGATATGTGCGTAATACCGAATGCGGCTTTGATGTTCATTCCAGCTGAAATGGAAGGACATCGAAATAGAGTGGTAGAAACCATTATCGCGATGGACTGTTGCAACTATATCCGTGCTCAGTCCGAGCTTAAACATGTTGTAATGACATAAATGTCCGATTTGGACGGCTTCATATCAGAAGACCATTCGTATCTACGTCCAAGAATTAATCGACCGGGATCCATTGGTTCAAACAGGCGAGAAAGGTGCATAAGGGTAGGCGGCTCGAGTGTTGTCTCATACCCAACCCTTTCGACTGGCGTTGCAGGTTAGCCAATTGGCGGAGTGGGGTAGAAGGATCCAGCGAATGGAATGCCTGTTTAAATACTGTGCTGCGCGCACCCTCTCAATTAAATTTATCGATTTCGATTTCGTTAACCTAGAATATCGAATTTGCGTGGCGTATATATTTCCTTACCTTTTAGATTTAAGCGCAGCACTCGTACGACATCTCTGAACCAGACTAGATCTAAGCTACATGATTAATATTACATAACCAGCGCGCAGAAACGTCGCAAGAATGGCCTCCTTGGTCGGACTCTCCCAAGCGCCAGAAATCCTCTACCTCATCCTCCAATATCTCCGGAATAATGACATCTTTTCCCTCCTCCAAACTTGTAAATCGCTCTACCCAGCTTGTCACCGCGAACTATGGTCTGCCCTCGTCTTTGACGGTTTGGAATCTGGTATCTACCCTGGACGGGGGATCAAACTCGACCAAGGGTATCTAAAGTTTCAAGATGCTATAGACACCATGGGCGCTGATGGCCTTGGGTTCAAATATACTTGGTTTTTGGGTCTTGGTCCTGCGATGTTTGAGTTTAGATTTCGAAAGTTGGAGCTGGGGAGGCGTTTGAGCGATTTGTTTGCGAGTGGGAAGTTGGCACCGAGGGTTGCGGATGTGCGCTTTCATTGTTGGGGTAAGCGGCTTTTGTTACAGCTATACGCGTACGGGAGACTTGTCAATATTGCAAATTAAGTACTTAAGTGCCGTGCTAACAACGGGAAACTTTTAGATGTTCTCTCAGAAGTCAAGCCAGAAGTGGTTCAGGTCCTTCACGGATTAAAAAAGTACTCGGAAACCAAGGCGCCAGAGGATTTCTCTGTCTCTCTTCGGACCGAAATCGTTCGCTCGCTACCACACCTCTTCGACTTGGAAAAGATTACAAAGTATGAAGTAGCCGTCTACTATCCCCAGGGCTCGAGAAAAAAGTGCTGGAGCACAGAGGACGGCAGTACGGGTGGCCATATATCCGAGTTGGGAAGCTTACTCACTCGAATGATAAACCTGAAGCATTTCTCTTGGGATATGAAGGTCCGCATCCACCGAAGGAATAAGTTCAAACAGTCTGATTTTTTGACGGAGTTTGAGGAACTCCAAGCTGCCTTTACAAATATGCAACGTCTCGAGTCTTTGGCATTACTGGATTACCTTTTCCACCCATCATTCTTTCTTATCCCGCCCTCGACAGTCAAGAAACTAGAATATGGAGGGTATTTATCACGTCTTTGGTGGAGACGATTCGCCGAATACCCCTTCCCCGGTGTCGAAGACATGCATATCCGTGCAATGGAAAGCTCAAAATTGGTTCAAATACCGAGATTCCCAAATCTAGATGATCTCTTCTTAGAAGATGTTGCGATAACTAGATTGAAAAATTTTACGCTGGGTATATGTCAAGGAACAAACAGCTATCGGCCTGTCGATTTGGGAGAGTGCATCCTCCGGAAGAATACAGGGCTGAGACAGCGTGTTTCCACCGCGATTGCTAAGGATCAGGCTCATCTGCTCATCAATAGAGCACAGTTGAGAATACTACAGAAAATAGAAAACTACAAGCCGATTATCGTTAACGACTACACCTCGCAATTTATGGAGGATGGCACAAAAGAAGACCCCACCTCTAGCCAACTTACCCAAGATTACCTTCGAATATTAATCCACGGCCCAGAGACAGGAGACTTGGAATCCTGGAAAGACGGAGGAGAGCAGGCGATGGATTTTGCTCAGTACAGCCAAATTGAGCTTCACAGTGGACTTTATAAATGTATCGATTTGGTTCAAAGGGAGTATACTTCCAGACTTGCTAACGGAGAAAATTTGGATCAGAATAGCTTCACGAGAGCATGTGTCCAGATGTTTTCGAAATGGCCAAATTGGGAGGGCGTCCATAGCTTGACGAGTGCAAGAGCGCGGGCTGAAACGGTAGTAGAGGGGTACGCGCGTCGGTTAATTGCTAATGTAAGCCGTACCAAGGATAAAAGCGAACTGGTTGAAAAGTATACGGAGAGGTTTTTTGAAGGCGGAGGTGCGGAAGTCGAAAGTGTTACAGATGAATGGGTGCAGAAGATAGTGAAACGTATTGAGGAGGAAGAGGAAGCTAAATGAAGAGATGAAAGCCTTCTGCGTGATTATTCGATAGGGACTGGGGGTGCATCGGGGAGCGATATCGATGGCCGTCATACGCTTCCTTTGACGATTCCGCCGCCAGCGTAAATGTAGCTTAGTCGCGAGACCTCTAGAATAATTTTTAAAACGTATAGAATGTTCACTTGCATGAATAGAAGCGGCAATGATTCTCAACGGTCGATTAGCTATATTTATGGCTGCTCATGCTCTGCTTATACTTGCAGGAAGCTTAATTAATCTCATTTACTCCCCGAAGTTTAGAATTCGTCTGACCATAGAAACTTCGAACGGGAAAAACATAACTACCTAGGTAGTTATAACCAAGACCAAAAAATCGGAGAAATTTAGAGATATCTAACCTGAGTTTATGGGAAGAGGGTCCCGCATCATTCAATAGTAACTGGTTACGATGCTGTTGTGAATTCATGAAGTGGTTTTTCGTAGCGTTCTTGGCATGCCATTTTGGCCACGATATTCGAAAGCTTCGAAAGCTTCGAAAGTGCAACGTGGATTCCAGACCAATCCACTGAGCTTTTAGCTGCTTCGTATCGGAAAGAATTGCTCCACATGTCGCAAGCCAGGGTTTTAGTAGCTCGTTTAGATGCTGCTCGTTCCCCCGTCCACATATGATCCTGGTAGCACACAGGCGAGAAACAAACTAATTGCAAGCTGCTCCAAGATTATGCAAGATACTTTTGTCACCCGAAAAAATGAAACCTATCCATCTTTGCATTCTATATAGATGGTTATGACGACATATCTTACTACTTTTCAAACGGTTTGTGCATTGACCTGGTTGCAATGTTGGAGGCCTTCAAACACTTTGGTCTAAGGTTACCGCACTAGCTTTTTTATGACGAGTTTACGTAAAGACTATTGACAACAGCTGATTAACTTAACACTGAGATGGCCTTCATTTCCAATCTATGGGCTTTATCACCTGGGAGGTTGCATTCCGTGCCACACCTAAATGCCGGTTGTAATTGTCCGTACATTGTTTCTGGCGGCAAGCCGGTGGGCGTAGGTAGCTATATATCGTCAAGAGAATCCCTAGTTTCACATTTGTGGGAACACTAGTCCAGCTTAAGAGAGCGCTATCAAAAACGAAAATCAATCTTATAGATCGGAGTAAGGACCAAAAATGCATTTAAAAGAAGGGTCGCCCGATATGCCGAAGCGAGAGCGAAAGCTGGGTATGGCTCGTATTTAAATCTTTCTCTTACCTTTTTTTGTGTGTGTTAAAAAAAATTTGATAGGTTTCTATGAAAGATTCCGGGTATCCCTCCACGACCTTGGTTATCACAACAATGTTTCAATCATTGCTCGCTACTCCAATTCGACTAAGATATTAGATTCATGGCCTCAGTCGATTTTTCGCGGTTTTAGCTGTGCCATCCAAAAACATCCGGAATTGTCGACGATAGTAGCTCGGGATGAAGATGGAACTCCGTACTTCCAGCGTCTCTCAACAGTCGACCTCAAACAGCTTGTTACTTTTAAGAATCTAAAAGATATCGAGGGAGAGGAGGTGGATACCAAGCTGATAGCGTTAAGTACCAGCGAAAACAACAGGGGATTCGAAAATACTTCGACAACACCATCATGGAGGGCTATTGCACTGCGCGAGTCTAGCGACTCCTTTAGGATCGCTTTCATGTGGCACCATGTGATAGGGGACGGTAGAAGTGGTCTAGCCGTTCACCGAAGTCTTCTCGAGGCATTTCAACTTTTCGAAGATGATATAGACTGCAAGAGTAACCGACCGACCACCACTTCACTCGACTTTACTCACGTACCGTCGTCAACAAAACCACTCTTCACATCCATGGAGCACATGCTTCCAAATTCATTTACTCCTGCAGCAACAAGTCCGCTCCAAGGTTTAAAATGGGCAGGAAAATTTTACAACGACCGAAGTCCGATCCTTACGGAGCTAGGACACATCAGGGTATCGGCAAATTCCGTACAAAGAATTATTGCCCAGTGTCGAAGGCATGGTACAACGATGACAGCACTTCTCCAAGCTATTGTGGCAAAAACTCTACTCGACCGAGTCCCTTACGACCGTATCCGTACGGCCGTAGCGGTTTCTCTCCGCAGGTTTTTTGATCCAACGTTTGGGATTGATGATTCAGTCATGGGATTGTGGATAAGCACGTATACCACTGAGTTTCACCAAACAGAATTTCGCTATCAGAACGCGGCGGACGAACTTGACGGTTTATGGAGAGTTTCTCAGCAAAACACAGCGCAGATAAATGGTGTCATAGCAAATAGTGGTAAGGATGTTGAAATTATGAGTCTCATGGGTGTAAACGACTATAGTGCTGCGGTCAAATCGCGGGTTGGCCAGCCACGCGATAACAGTTTTGGGCTTACGAATCTAGGAGTTTTTGGAGCGGTATCAACGGGACGCAACACAGGAGGTGTTATACTAGATGACATGTTTTTTTCACAGTCATGTCATGCGAATGGTGCGGCCTTTCAAATCTGTATTGTAACAGTACAGGGCGGCGATATGAATATTGTTTTTAATTGGCAGGAAGGAGTTGTTTCGCAGGAAGAAATAGGGGGGGTTATGGGCGGGGTAGGGGATTTGATGAGGCAAATAGCTTCTAGTGAATGAGTTTGTGAGTCGGTGGTGTGAATGTCGCACTATGGGTTTGGAGTTCAACAGGCTTATCGGAGTTCGATATGGCATTGCGTATTTTCATGAAAATATCTTTAAAAACCTTTTCGGAATCTTGACAAAAAGGAGTAAAGAGTTCTTGAACTTTCTATTTTCGCTGACTCAACAATTTAATTCTTTTTCGAAGGATCAAATCGCCTAAGTCTGAGAATTTAGTGCGACTTCCTCAAGTGACTTTCTAAACCATAGTCGCGAGCTGGAAGTCGGCCTGAAGTCTGTTGATAAGCCAAGGCTGAGAGCTGACAGGGATACAAATGTAACCTGAGTGTCATCGATGCAAGATACATTGGTATCCATGTTATAATAATGAAACTTTTTAGCATTATCGCACCGAAGTAAGGGCGGAAAGTTGCAGCACATGCTAGCGAGAAAAGATGAGGCTCGCCGAAACACCCCACATCGATCCGATGGCTATAGTTTTGCTATCTCTGTTTCGCGATCCATCTCTCACACGCCCTGCGTGCGCTGCGTGGTCGATGTGATTAATTGTCATTTACTGCATCATATCCTGACTATAGGATCAAGATAGTAATTATATATTTTTAACTTAATTTAGGGATGTTATGAACACTTTAAAGTATAAAAAGCGTGGTAGATACCATCTTCTGCACATTGGAGAGTTATATCGTATATCGTAGTTTCATAGAATTACTCTAAAGCCAGCACCAAAAACCAATCTGTTGGATAAAACTTCAAAATTTATCTGGAGCCGATGACCAGACGAATGCAGATAAAATTTGTAGCTCTCCAAAGAAAGAACCCCGCATAGAACCCCAGAATGATTGACGAAACTATTCAAAACAGTAAGGTGAGTTTCTGCCTGATCCATGCACGGAATGCCCGTTTGCCACACTCTGACATGAAATATTAGCGCCACAGTGGCGCCAAGATATCTCAAGGATTGACACGCGAAATTGAGCTTGACGACGAAAGCCACGAGAATATTGACCTAGTCGCAATTGAAAGAACATGGTCAAAAAGATTAGAGCAACTTGAAACCAAACTGAGCGACTATAATTCCGAACCAATCCCTTCGATTTCTTACGAAAATCCTCGATCCGACCCTCTAGCAAGATGGTACTCAGAAACAACGGCCGATGGCTTTTTCCACAACATCGGAGAAGTTCGGAAACTCTCAAAGAGGCCCAACGTCCACCTAGATTTTAAAAATCACTCTCAGATTCTTAGTCAGAAATTTGACACATATGGAAGGGAAGTTGAAAGCGACGCAGGCGCGACTTGCGGTCTTTTATCAGAAATCTCTAGAGGACTTGCCCGACTCTGATTTTTTGATAGAGTAAATAGTCTTCCAGAATTTCCTTAAATTTTTGCATGGGTTCGAGGCGTTCGGGTTTGGGGATTCAGGGCGGATCATTCGGGATATCTAGGGAATCCTCTGGTAGTATATTTAATTGTTTTTGCGATTTTCTAGGAGTATCTGTGGCTTAGGTTGATAAATTGTGATAAGAGATTGATATAGCGCTATTGCTTGTATTTGCATGATGGGAAATCCTTCGAATTAGAGGGGCAAATGGAATTCGAATAGCAGAGGTACACCGACCTTTTTGTCAGTTCCTTCGAATGTATATTATATTAAAGGCTGCAAATTGTACAATCGGCGAATATAACTCTCCAAATATACCTACGTCGTACGTCAGCATTCTAGCAAGTGCAATCGCCGTTCAATTCTCGAGGCTTTGTGAATGTTTTCCCTCAGCCTTCTGATAAGATCTTGATCCTAGTCTGAGAGCCGAACGGTGCAGCGAGGCTGAAAGACTTCGCCAAATTGGATTTTGACAGGGCATCGACCCATCAGCGTCCCTTCCCACAACCACGAAGAGGTCTCGGGAATCGATTATAAACTGGAAATATGGACGCTGGCCGAAAACGCCAACCATGCATCGACTAAAATAGACTCTCCGACATCATCCTCCTTCCTATCCTATCCATCTGAGCCCGGCTTATAAGCCACGTTATAATTGCTGCCGCTGATCTAGCTAGCTGAACGCACCCCGCATTGTTTCACAACACAAGTGTCGATGGCTTCGCGAGTTCGAAGGGACAATAGTGCCCCGGAAACTACTCCCCGAAGACTATATTCTCCTAAGGAATGGGAAGAGAAGAGGCATATTATTGCGAAACTGAAAGATGAGGGGAAAGAACAAGAACAAATTTTAAAGGAACTTGAAAAACAGTTTCCGGATTTTAGGCCTACGTATGTTATTTGTTATATGATTTCGAATTTCTAGTCGAAGAAAACTGCATGATTATGTAACGGGGAACTCGTGCAGCTGCAGCATGCTAACTTGATCTACAACCTAGGCTTCCCATGCTTAAAAAGCGAATGCGGGACTGGAAAATAACAACATACCATAAAGAGCCTGACATTGCAGAAGCAGTTCGTATTACAGCCGACCGTGAAAAGCTCAATAAGAAAACCGTTTTTACAATCGGTGATAAGAAAGTTACCCAAGGAGAGATTCAGCGCTACTTACGACGGAAAGGCATCCGAAACCCGCGGGCCTGGGCTTCGACTGTTGTCAAGCAACCTACATCCGTTATTCAAATACACACGCCAGGACCATCAAGACCATCTTCACCTAGCCCCGAAGCTTCGAGTCGGCAATCGGAAAGCTCAGACGATACCGAAGAAATTGATCGGACTTCTGAGCTTTCCGCCAATGCAACAGAGCGACGATTGTTCCAAGAGGCTTGTGATGTTTTTGTATCCACAGCCTCGAGAGAACATATCAGCCAAGTAATCCGAGGGCCTCATGAGTCTCAGATGCTTGAGGCCGCGATCTGGAACACTGACTATTACTGCGATATGTTATTTGTTCTTGAGGACCTCAACCCTGGACTCGCCGATTTGACCTCAGATGCGCTTAATGATTTCACCAACGGGATGTGGAAAGGCTGGGACTATCTTTTCGACGATAATATGATTGCATTTACATATTTCCAGGAGGGGTTTGCTAGTCTGGACAGGCTAGTTCATAGTCATAACCGACGGTTCCTGCCCGAGCTCTTGGAGATGCTATTGAATCTACGTCTGGAGCCACGAGTGGATGTTCTACAGATCCTTCTACAGCGGCTTGCTACACTCTATAAGCATAGCGACCCGAAGCTTTATGATGTCTTCCTCTCACTTTTATCTCTAGATAACTGGAGCCGTCTTGAGGTAGTCGAAAGACTTATGAACAAAGTGTCGGAACGGTTTAGTCGAAAGTTAGGCCCTGAGCATGTGGAGACGAAATCAATCCAAAAAGCACTTACACGATCCGTGTTTCGGAAACTACCAGTTTCTAAAGCAATCACCGAGCTCCAGGGCAGGGTAACCGAAGATGAAGAGGAGCTTACCCAAGAGCTTCTTTACAAAAAATGTAATGTTTGCATAGAGCTGGCATTATGCTACCGTTCCAGGGGAGATCTAGTACAAGTTGAGAGTTTGATTATACAGGCGATGTTGTTGTCCGAACAGCTGACATCAACCTTCCACCAAGCAGATATCAGTGTTCGATGTCATAGAGTTATGTCATATGTTGAGAGGAATAAGGGTAACTGGCAAGCAGCCTATGGTCATTGGCAAGCTGCCGTACTAGAATCCTCACTGGGTTTGGGAAGCACTGATTCTCTAACTGTTTTAGTAGAATCGGAGTTGAGAGACTTTGTGAAACGAGCACAACGAAATGGAGTAGTTTTAGTAGATGAGTATGCGAGGTTTGAGGATGAGCTCGAGGTTGACAATTTTCATAGCCCTGATGCTGTGTTTGAAACGGTTTCAGAACCTTTAGGGTATTTTTTCCCTGATATCGTAACATCAACGAGCTTTGATTAGCAGCTTCGTTGCGATATTGATGGGCTGCATGCGATGAGTGGATCGGCATATAAATTTGTTAGACCTAGGTTAGCAATTATATGTTATTTTAATGTACCATATGTCAGTTTGTCTCGTCGCCAGGCTCCTCAACTGTGTGTCAGTTGATTTGGGCTATTGTCATGTCCTTGATTTGCTTGAATATATCAACTCGGTCTACAGAGCAAGCCGGGTGTCTTTTATATTCCAGTATGAGAATCACATTGAAATTGGTTCGACTGTTAAGATATCGGTGTGAGTTAAGTTGATAACCTCGGGGTGTTTTAAATCTAGGTACTTAGTGTGGTGAAGGTGGTATAGGAGTGGTGGACTTGACTTGTTGTATTTTTTATTGTTCAACACAGCTTGGCGACGGCACACCCATTCGTTTTGTCTATAAATTGTAGTCTGCTATGCTGGGCCCTGTCAGGGGACATCTTACTTACACACGACATATAAATATACACACACAGACGAACATTCACCAGTTTACAGTATTCTATGTTTTATCCACAAGCGCGAGTTCTTGTTATTTAGGCCTTTCTTCAATAGACACTTGTGTTCCCTCCGGTTTATAGGCGGGCTTACCGCCCACCGCTCTATACCACCTATTTACCTATGTATAGCTGATGGGCCAGCTAGATAGCTGGTAGTCTCCTAGAGACCATATCACTACCTCACATTAGTTACAGGATAGTTGCTCTATGTCTCAAGATCACGTAGACAATACAGAGTATTTTGCACGACGTTACTCCGGCCGTTATTGCAGGTGCCTTAGTAGGTAGGTAAGTACTTAATACCTGTTACCTAGACCGGGCAACTCTACACCAGAGAGGATACTCGCATGGTAATAGGCTTGACCCTTCAACTTAAATTTTCACGTCTCTTATGTAATTTTAGGTGAGAAATAAACTTTTGGGGATCAATGACAAACAAGCACTATACAGCTGCCGATACGTAGACGCTTCATATAACATAGTTGCTGCTACCCTAGTCACTGTACTAATCTCACATCATCCTGGCATTGTCATGATGTCTACTGAAAACGAGGGGTCTGCCCAGAAGTTACCTGTCTGCGCCATTTTTTTTTTAACGGCACCGAAGAGAAAAGGGTTGGTCAATTCGTCGTTAATTTGGATCACTATCTTACCGAAACAGTCTTCGAAGGAGAGCCCGTCGCCGATGGGTCAGAACCGAAAGCCACGGTTTTGAAAAATATTCCCGCCCAGGCACATCAAATAGTTAGTACAGATAATTTTTCATATTCTTGGACGAGACGAGCTGGTCATTAATGATCGTGATCAGTTACAAACCGGATCTCTAGGCACTGGAGCTCATGAAAGATTCCGCCTGCACACCTAAGTTCCTTGCATTCGGGTGCACGCTTAGCAGTAAAGGAACGGTTCCTGGAAGAACAGTTATAATAAAACCTGCTTGCCCAGGTGTAAAATTCCATGGGGCAGATTCAGGACCGAATTTTCGGACTTCAACTCTAAGAACCCGGTCTGGGGTGGGCGGCCTTAAAGAAGTCGCTAAGAGAATTTCGGGCAAAGATATAGAACTGTCAGAGGTTCTTGCAGAGAATTTACTATGGGATAAAGATTCGGGACAGTTGTACATTGTAGACTTTGATCATTGGGATTGGGCCGGAGAAAACCACGACGGGACTCCGCGATCTATCTCTCACGAATTACATCGACTCACTCAGAATGCTGGAATGGTTAATCCTCAAGAGGAGGAAGAAGGCACCTAAGGTTTTGGCAATCCAATGCTCATCTATATATATGGTTGTTAACGTTAGTAGCAAATTTAAAGTACTTCTCGCCGGCAAACTAAAACAATCTAATTAACTCGTCATGTTTTCTAATTTATGAGCCCTCCAATTCTCCTCAACATGTATACAAATAGCTTCCTTGACCGTAGCTATGATTGCAATTTTCAATTTCTTTCGCACCTGCGGGTTTCGGTGCTTGTGCGTTGCAAGCTGTTGTGGGTGGACCTCGGCTTGCGGGCTTGTCCTGCCCCGGCTGGGTCCGGCACTAGCTTTGACTTTTCTACCCGCGCTCTTTGATACATTTAAAAAACTGAATAGCGGCTGCGTCTTAAAGAACCGATCGCAATGGGATCATCCCGTCGATCACCTAACTCCCTCATTAACTATGGATAACCCCGTTGCCGCCAACGTCCTCGGAACCGCCGGAGCTGTGAGTTGAAGCCATTGCGCTACATTCATATCCCAACCATGCCCTAAACATATAGCTTTTCATCACAGGTTTGCTGGTCAATCCAGCTTATCCCTCAGATAGTGATAAACTATCGTCGTCACCACACTGTCGGTCTCCAACCTTCTATGATGCTTCTCTGGGCCTTTGCAGGGGTTCCACTTGGCATTTACAACATCGTGAGCGGTTTCAACATTGCGCTTCAAATCCAGCCTCAGATACTCACGTTCTTGAGTCTGCTTACATGGGCACAATGCCATTATTATTCTTCAAAATGGAGTTTACAAAAGTGTGTGTTTGTGACTTCAGCTATTGGGATGGTCCTTGGTGGTCTCGAAGCTGGATTGATATTCGCGCTTCGAATTCCTAAACGCGACGGGCTTCAGTGGCCGTTAACGCTTATGGCAGTCCTTTCGGCCGTTTTTCTTTCTTTGGGAGTTCTGAGACACTATTGGGATATTTATACCCACAAGACTGTTAGGGGGATAAGTTTCTTGTTCGTCTTTATTGATGCCCTTGGAGACTTGACGAGTCTGGTGTCGATATTCTTTGAAAAACACACAGACGTGCTTGGCATGGTGATTTATGGGAGTGAGTTAGTCTTGTGGATCGGTGTTATGGCTTGTGGTGGGTGGTTTAACTTGAAGCCGTGGGTAGAAAGATGGCTTAAAAGGAAGAGGCAAGAAGGGTCGCAGATGATGGATATGGAACAAGATCAAAGTCGGAGAGGCAACGCTGTTATGGAACATAACATGCCGTCTTCTACCTCTGTCTTCCGGACCCCAAGCTTGGAGGATAACGTTGTAGTGCGGAGGGAGGGGAGAAGTAATGAAATTGAGGTATGATATTAACTTTTAACTATTTGGCTATAGATGTATATATTCCGACCTGATAAAGGCTGCGATTCCGGCCCAAGCTATCTAATACACCTCATGTCATCTTAAGGTCATCATTATTGTCTGCTAAATCTATAACTCTTACGCCGGGAATTGTGAAATAGTTTAAAAACGTGGCTTGGCAGGTCTTGCAAGCCCTTAGCGACTTATTTCCATCTTTCGAGGCCAAACAAAGAGAAAGGATTTTACCACCTCGATCAATGGGCATCGTCGAAAGCGGAGTTGCCTCTACACAAGTTCCAATACCCCACGGTTCCAGACTGTTGGACCAAATACCCGTTTTCTTACATATGGCCTGGCGGTATCTTTGGAATGAGTCGAATGTATCTAGGTCTTTATCCTTCAGATTAGAGGTACCCAGCCACAAAAATGGGGCTCGGTGAGTTGAAGGCCCGGGAATCGATATCATGCCACAGCACGCATGCGGGCGGCCTTTTTTTGTGTCTATGAGTAATTTGGTGATCCAATTTAGGAGAATTTTAATAACTTCGGTAAGGTAAAGCATACTCTGCATCGTTTGCTGACAGAATATTCAGATCGGTGGAAGGTTGAAGGAAAAGCGACAAGAGTACTGTTAGGACACATGCCTTGGATGCAATTGGTGTCAGGATACCGTTATATGAGAAGAGGCCTAATTTTTAAAGTCTTTACACCGAAATTGAATGTCATTAGTATGTATGTGCTATGGTGTTAGAATAGGACAGCCGGGGCTGTTCTGATATCTTTCCTTCCATGAGAGTTTCGCGATGAGCCGGCCCACCACGGCTCTATTTTGTCCTGCTAATGCTGTAGACCTATAAGTTAGCCAATTGAAGATTTCTTCCTTATTCATGCGGGAGAGTTTATGTAAGTTTTCTTTGAGAAGTGAATGCATAGATGTAATGATACTTCGAAGTCCTTAAATATACCTCCTTTGAGCGCGAAGAATCTTGAACCAAGATTTAGTTTCAGGAATACAAAAACCGACAAGCTCTTTTTAATACCTTTCACATAATTTTCGGGGGTATCCATCACTTTCTAGCTGAATTCGAGGATATGCAGCTAGATGCTTTCGGGCGTTGCATGTTAGTACTGGTTGTGTGCCGAATTTCTAGGAAGTAGCACAATATGTAGTCTTGAGACTACACAATATGCCCCGTACATTGTTATTCCATGTGCTTGAACTTTAACTTAGGGTGCTAAATCCCTGCGTCCATTTTTAGAGAAATGTGAAAGTTGCGGAAATCTGAGGATCCTAGGGTCAAGATTTATTCTAGGACATCCCCGGCTACTGTGCTGTACGCAATCGGCGTTTCTTAAGATCTTCAAGAATTTTCCTGATCGAACTTAAGTCCTTATCTGAAATTACTTCTCTAGCCATCAAAGATTTAATCTTCATAATAAGAGATGGAAACTGTCATGAAAATCTAAGAGCAACTCCTCGAGGCCACCAGACTTTCAGAGGAAATATTTTTAAGGAACCGCATTAAAGAGGTTATAGTCTCAGTGCCGAGGTGTACTACTTGACCAATCTAATTATATGTCGACCTCACCTATGGCGTCTTTTAACATATTATTAACTGGCGATTCAGCTGCTTTTGCCACATACATCAATTGATATACCAAGATATAATTTTCTTCATACCACATCTAGCAATCAACGCCGGAGTATTCTGATGTATTTCGCCAACATGGCACAAATACGGGGCAACATCAGTTCTGCTAATATGTCCTCTATCGATACATGCTACTAGGTAAGCGCAAAAGGAATATTTATAGGAGAGATCTAGTCAGCCTGAGGACAGTGGAGGATTGCAAATAGTTATCACGCCGTCCAAGACCAGTTTTGATATAATCTCGATATAAATCTTGACTTGTCCTGGTCTCGCGCACCAACCTCCACGAAGTGGTCACGACTGCCTTTTAAGTTTGAAGATCTACGAAGAGCTCTTTTTAGTTTGTAGCCTCTGCGAAGGAGCTAGACTAGAAATTTCGGAAGAGGGCTTGAGCTTTCTCGGATAGGCTCCCATTGAAACAACCTGAAGCATTCCATAATCATTAACTAGGGATTGTCGTTTCGAAATGAGTAGTTTCGCATAGGCTGTGGCTACGGCTGCTGCATACTACTGTCATACGTCGTTTTCCTCAGAATCAGAATAATCACAAATCCCTCGAATAACAAGGCAATTGCCAGCATTGATGAGAACAGCTGCTTCCATTTCAAAGCAAAGGACGTTGTGTTCCTGACTTAAATAGTCTCTTACTTGTGCGTTCTTCGTAACTTGGTTTCCGGAAGCAATCAGGCCGTAGTGTACTGTTGGATGTTGATAGCTTTGACTTTCGATATTTGAACAAGAGCATTCTGGGCGCGCCATATTCTTTGTACTATGTGGGCAAGCTGTCGCGAAAAGAGGATCCTGTTCTTTACCAGGGTGTTTTATACTGCTTATTCTTTTTTGCGATAGCCTTAAGATATGGCTTAAGTGGTTGCGGTGGTATGTTTGCTTATTGCCGTCCTTACGAACTGCGGAGGACGCTGCAGGCACTCTGTTATTTCAGATCCTTCATCCATATTTTTACCAAGATCGTACTGAATAACTCCTGAGTATCTATGCGAGGGATTGCTAACGACAAAGTCGCCAAGTCGCATGTTTTAGAAGGAACACCGCCGCCGATCCCAACTAATAGACAGATTGTTAGTTGTGGGAGGCTCCTTCTCATGTGCGTATACACTGTAGCAGTGGCAGCTGTGCCATATTCACCAGATGGTAGACAAGTTGCAACAACGTTATGCGGATAGATATGACCCAGCGCATAGTTGTTGCTATCTCCGCGAAGAGCCTTTAGGCATTCGTCCCCGTGTTTATTGTCGAAGAGTGCGCGCAATGCAAATAACTCTTTCGAGAGGGCACAGACTAGTCCGACCTTGTGACCATCGCAGCTGAAACTTAATGTAACGCTTGAACTCAAACTTGATCCGACACCGCTGTCACGGGGCTGAACATCGGGCTCTTCAGATGAAGAAACGAATTCTTCGCCCCCGAGGTTCCCGAGATCCCCTAGATTCTCATTTAAGAATTTAATCTTTTTGCTGTGGCTGAAGATCACAGCGCCACCATCATTCAACTGAAATGACTCTTGATTAGGCAACGTTTTGTAGAGATGGGCAAGGAGGGCCACCTGAACAACATTAGAATGTTTTCCATTTCTACCTGACAGTTACCTACTGGGTAGGCCTTAAGCTTGACCGGCAACGACTGTGATGGTGAGAAAAGCCGCTTTCCGAACCGCTACCATAAGCTCTTTTATACGCAAGTCCATTGATACAATACCGATCGAGATCCCATCATATCAAATTACGTCGCCGTTAAACCTGGATTTCGAGGACACCTGTCGCCTATAACTAGCGAACAGGATTGCGGCAACATTTTCGGAGATTGCTAAAGCAAGTTTTTGACGAAATTGGGACGTTTCTCTCCGCTGTTGGTTCACGTGCCACCAACCCCAAGTTAATCTAGTAGAGTTTTAGATATAACTTCAAGATTCTCAGAAACAGTCCTCGGACGCAAATATCAGAATGAAAACAAAGGTTTTTTGCCCTTCGGGCGAATTAATATTTCTGGTATAGCACTACCGAATCGACGGTGGACAATATATTTTTAGAACAATTCAAGTTCCTATCAAATCCCGCTCGCATCGGTGACTTTAAGCGCCATCAATTGACTAAGGCATCGTATGTTACTACCTACAAGATATTCTCAGATCTAGCCTGCGGAGGCATATAACACTTGGATATACCCGAAGAAGACCAGGTTCTGTTAAAGGCCCCGAGCTCTTCGCACGAAGTTGGGATCTCGCCTCGTTGACCCACCAGGTTCATGCATCGGCAACAGACACCAACTCGAGCACGAGGAAACCTGTTATTACGAAGGTGGCATGCAGGATACAACATCCTGGGGGCAGTGATGACATGACTTGTGATTATTTTTAATGTCTGTGTCATCTAGGTTCTCAGAGAAATGTAGAATTCTTCGGTAGGGTGTCAGATTACATTGGCAGGGTAGGTTTTATCTTCCTAATTCTCCGGTGAATCTCAAACCAACAAGTGTATAGGTAAGATAATGTATAATGCTGTTGAACTCTTTCACAGAAAAAACATTTGGTTATAAAATGGTTAGACTAGCATATGCCTGTTGCTACAGCGAGGTATGTAGTAAAGTTGTAAAGTTGTAAAGTTGTTAGAATTTTGTTATGTTTCGCCCAACATCGGGATATCTGCATCCGTCTTGATCCTAGGCTCGGGATATGTTATATCTTAGTCCCGATATATTATAACATGCTAGATAACATGCCATGCATGAATATCATACACTAGCCAGTATCGCGGCCAAAATATTCGAAATCGTGGTGTGGTCATGTCGGTAGTCATCAACCGATATCATGCATCAAACAAGTCTTATTACAGATGTTATAGGCAAACGTTTCTTCTGGGCAGAGGAGCCTAGCTCACCTCTGGATATCAGTTAACTTGGCCACCGGACCCTGCCAAACCCGGTAACTTTGGATGCTACCAATTATAACGTTGAGAGGAAGGAAACCCTTGTTCACAAAGCGGGAACCTTAATCCTTGCCGTACTGTTTTGATGAAGATCATGAAGCCTTTATCAAAACCCAAAAATGCGCGTTGTGCCAAACCGTCCTCGCTTTTCATTGGCTACTGGGGCATGGGCACATTGCATGATGAAGATGAGGGAAAGAAAAGAACATCTATTGAGGCTTTGAAGTCCAGTTCGTTCTCATGTTGCTGGCGGAGCATCTGAATTTCATTTTTCTGTAGATATCAAGACAAACCTTTCCGGATTTTATCTTGTTTAAGTAACAGAAATGTTTTTTTCAGTGCCCATATCTACAAAAAGCTTCCGTTCTGGGAAAATATAGTCTCGATTTGAGGGATTCTGATGATCTTAATTGTTAAGGAGTTCGGAAGGACTGGGTTCTCGTTATGAGAATACAACCTCTCTTAGTTATCGTCTCGAGACCTCAGTTGGGTTTAATCGACAAACAATCACCAAGCACGATAATAAGGGCAGCTACTAAAAATGCAACAAGCTACGGTGAGGGTTTGTGTTGACTCTCCTTTGCATATCACCATCGGTTGTCACATCCACTATTCCACAACCATCGACTGTCTCCTTCCAACCAGCTATTCCCTCCGTCTCTTCCATCGCTGCGCTATTAGCCAACAACACCACAGCCGCCGGCCGCAACTCAACCCGCATCATCACAAACATCAATTCAAGAGGGTTTGCAAGACCAGATTGAAATGTCAGAAGATTCTGATGAGAATTCAAAAACCATAAAACTTGTCTGCATATCAAAGGATGCAAGCAAGAGTTTTTCAAAAGTTCAATCATTTTTCAGCTATAAGAATTGGAAGGATGGGGTGCATAAATACGGTACCAAATTCTTTTTCAGAGGACGTACTATGGGGCTTGGTTTAAAACCACAGCTCTAAAGCACAGGAACTCTGTCCCCAAATGGCGTCCTAGCCGAGATTACGTCGGGACGGTTCCATCCAACGCTACAAAGTGATTGAAACCCCTCTAAGCTGCATAAGACATAAGACCTGTTCAATCTAGGTTAATTGGAAAAGTGATGGAACTAGCTTACAACAACATTTATCAATTTTATGCTATTTCACCAACACGTTAAATCCAAACCCTATTGTTTTAAAAAATCACAAATATCTCAATGTTCATGTTTCGCGTGCATACTTGTCTTTTCCATCATGTCTATATTTCAGTATTTTCTATACGACACGGTATTTCTGAAGGCTAAGCGATACCTTAATAGCTAAATCAGAAAATTGATAACGAAGCGCTCTTCGGAGAATTTTCTGGATGCTCTCCGATCTTTGGAGCCCAAGCGCAAGCACCCGCTGGTAGGGCCACGGATCGAAGCTTTGGCAAGAATGACCGAGTCCCGAGCCGTGTTGGACGGGAAGTGCTTGGCATCTGCTCCACAACGGCTGAGTGATTATAGATGACAGAAGGCGATTGTGGATCCAACCGCCCGGAAATCAACCGATTGTAGGACTAACTAAGAATGGAAAATGTTGACTTGTGGAATACCCTGTGGATTACTTAAGAGAGGGGCACCGAAGACGAAGTTGCGGAGTATCCGCCTCCAGCCACGACAGCCGAAGCGCTTAGTCATCAAAATTTGGCGCAGTGTATAGCTGGTCGCCAAAACAGCCACGCGAGCGACTTGCACAGGTATGAAAGTGATCGCTTCCTTGGTAGGCCAGGAAAAGCCAGTTAAATTGGGTATGGTGCCGCGCAGAGTATTCACCCAAATAGTTTCCAGTTGTTGAAAGAAGATCGGGGAGAAAAGGTGTAAAAAAAGTTACCCTGTGCGTACAGCGAGTGATTGATACGCCAGCAAATCAATTTCCAGCCACCATGGCATGGGTTCAAGCGAGCATGGTTGAAGTGAGCATGGTTGAAGTGAGCATGGTTGAAGCGAGCAAAGAAAAAGAAAAAAAACGACCTTAGCCGTCAGTTTTCAAAACAAATACTTATGCGGCGGGAAAACGACCAGCCCCGCCGTGGGAGCTTTCCCATTACACCATAGTAATGCGGTCTCAAAGAAACCTCGTGAGAACTTCCCCTTCTTGAGTCTACGGCCGAGTTTGAAGATCTAAGTGATTGTAACGAGATTTAGACCAGCCTGGGAGCTATACCTCATTTTGCACCAACACAAGATCTTAAGAACTGCAACATAGTATGTTAACCTACCTCCCTAGTCAGCCCCTTCTCAGATCAAATCCGTCACCTTTGCGAGTTCTGGCATATGGACACCGCATCTCCGTGTCCATATTGAACTGGATCACAAGCCAGAAATCTTGCACCTAAGAATAAGTCGACAAGGTATACAAAATGTGCAGACTAAGGTTAAGCAGCGAGGATCGTAATATTCGATCCTAATGGGGTAGCCGTGAGTGCTTGGTCTGGTTCAACCAAAACAGCGAAAGGCAGCTTCGCCAGTTGTATTACAGAATAGATGGCAAATAGCTCAACACCCTGGCGAGTATGCTACCAAGGGCATCACGGTACCACTGGGAACATTGCCGTGGTACGTAGCCTAGGCCTCAGGCTCACTATTCTTTAATGATTCCCAGTTTGTAGGTTCGAAGGTTGGACTCCACTCGTTCCAGAGCTACACTCTGGAGAAGAACCACTGGGTGGCCTTGAAATCCCTCACAGTTCCTTCGAATGCTTCAGCCCAGCTCCGCCGACTATAATTAGTCCCGATTTGTGACCTCGGCGGCATTCGATAGAGCCTCTGGTGGTGTTTACCACAGCATGCACCTGAACTCTGGGGGGCTGATCCGGGCGGCACATGACCACAAGGCCTGAGACAATTTGTGATGTCTACGGGGAGGCGGTTCTCGGAGAAATAAGTTGCGATTCTTATCATAGCTGAGCTCGAGAACCTGCGTTCTCGCTGAATGAGAGGGCTGGTTCTACGTTCGTCATATCAGCAATCTTTTCTTTTTCTTTTTTTTTTTTTCCAAAACTAACACGGGGGTATTACGCTTAATACGGAGTATCGAAGGGGGAAAACGCGGGGGAAAAAAGATTAATTCAATGGTGGAATTGGGATCAAAACGGTGATGTTTGCAACGTTTGCCGGTGGCATGCCAAGGTTTCTGCGTCAATGCGGACCATCGAAACCTAGTCATGCAACAAGCCTCCAAAGCTCTGGTGCGCGCACTAGGACGCGATTTGCAGCATGTACCCCTAACACCGAACGACAAGTTTGATACATTACTTACGCCTGAAGCGTAGGTACCAACTCTAGGGTGGAACAGTACGCAATTCTTTAAGACTATTGGGGATAAGGAACCTTAAGTGCCCCACTTGGGGAGGGGAGGTTATCGTCAGTAGACTTATTTGACCAGCCCCACGCCCCCGGGGGCTATTAGGATGGCATCGGAAATTCGATCCCCTGGGTTGTTTCAGACCTAGAGGCCGTCAGAACTACAACTTCATTAGCAAGATTTGACTGGTCGTTTGGATGCGAGGCTGTGAGAGGACTAGCCAGCGGAATTTTGTCTCATACACCCATCAAATGTAAATTTCGCACCATCGGCCGCCATATGAGCCAGGGAAATTCAGAGAAAAGAAAATTTCACACCCCCACCACCACCAAGCTGTATGAGGCTCACAAACAATACTTTAAGGGGATATTTTTATTTCACCTACATCATTGTTAAGTTACATATTCTTTAGGGCCAATGTCTTAACCTTCGGTTCTTCACCTTGCGCATGCATGGTATGACAGAATTGTCGGGCGCCTTAAAAACCCATATTACATAGAGCAGTCGTTGCAAGAGGTTGAAAACATTAAAGAGCGAGAGGGACACGATATTTTGTACGAATGTGAATGCGAAAGCATATCTAAAGACTAGGTTTCTCATAACTATAAAGTGATAGATCGACCCCTCGGCCTCTCAAATAGTTTTTGAATTTTCAACTTTATTTTCTAACAATACACCGCGCCACCTTCTCTGTATTGCTTTGCATACTTCTATACTCTACTTGTTCCTCCATCTATTGCACACAAAGCCAACAGAAACCTACCTTTTCCAAGCCGTTTCGACTCTAGAACAATTCCAATCCACGAGCGTACCGGGTCCGCCCGTCTTTTAATGGATCCAGGAGTTATAGTTCCGGCCAGTCTGAGAAGCCATTTACACGTTTCCTGATTGCCGGTCCATCGTAGACGAGAAAGAAATTCATCCACAAAACAACAGTCCCAGAGTATTCTCATAGAAAAAGCCGCTACCACTGAAACCCACTGTCATTGCACAAAAGCCCTTAGCTACGATTAGGAACTATCGCCTCACCCTGGAGGATTAAGTCCTATTTTCGAAACCTCTCGTTCGCAGATTTTGTGTATCTGTCAAGGTCCGGCGTCCACGGTCTAGTTTACACAACAAGTAGTCGACTGTCCACGATCCTCAGTTGCCACTATTTCTAAGCTTTATACCATTGGTGGAACACCTGGTTGCATCCAATGGCATATTGTCCTTTCGACATATATAGTATGGACAGCGCGGGTACAGAGGATTATACCAGCGATAATGTCGACTTCGACTTCGACGGTATAACCGACACGGAAACGCAGCCAACGGACAATTCTGACGAAGAGGATGATGATGATTGGCTGTACAAATGGATTCATGAAGCTAGAATACTAGACGCGGACCTAGAAACATTGCCCGGACCCCCCATTGAGCCGCAAGGAAATACGCGTTTAAATGAGTCTGCTCTGGAGCCTATGCCTGGTAGTCCTGCGAGCCTCGGCCCCGGATTTGAAGCCCGGCAAGAGAGTCCGCCAAACACATTTCCAAATGGGGGGAATGCGGCAGCAGCAACAACAGCCGCCGCCACTTGCAGTTTCGCCGTAAGGCCTCCCCGCAGAGACATCCACCATGCGGAGAAAGGTTTTTGCGCCAAATGCCTCCACGAAGGTTGCAACAACGTTATGTATAGCAAAAAGAAGGGAAAAGCCGTCGATAACCTTCTCCAACAACATCAAAGGAAGAAGCATGCCGCTTGGGTTCAGGGTAAGACTGTAAAGGAGCGGTGTACCGTCGAACATGTTCCAATCAAACTCGCAGACGCAATCCGACGATTCGATTGATTTTCTCAACTGTCTATGGATTTGTCCTTCGAACTTCGATTCTGAAAATGTATGCTATAACTACCTTTTCTTTTTTTCTTTTTTTTTTTTTTTCCCGTTCTGCTCAAATTATTGTTCCCCCCGTCGTCGAACCTTCAGAACTTTTCTTGTAAATGCGCCACCAAAAAAGGTGAAAAAAGAAATTTAATACAAAAAAAAAGGATTTTGTCCATGGTTTTTTGACAATTACCGGTTGTCTCGACCTGGGTGCCAAAATTAGAAAGGTAATCGCATTCAAGAGAGAACCTGTAAGTAGGATTAGGGCACTTCAGTCTCGGAAATATAAGGGTCACTTTTTCCAGGATTAGTTGAAGACGATTTCTGGAAAGTACTTAATTATCCGATTCTTGTCCAGGGTCTTCAAAGCTCCCTGGGGCTCAAAGACCCAATTATAGCCCGTAGTGTGTGTGGTCCGGGGACACCGTGTGGGGATCCGAAAACGGAATTAGCTACACAAGGAAGAAGCGAAGTCGAACAGAACGGCTGGAGTACGCTTGCAGCAGTCAAAAGCCAGAAATATTGGTGCCTTGTTTGCCTGTTTTCGAGAATATGTAGATTCGCTTGGGTCTCCTCTGGAGGATATCTCGCTGGAAGCCAGGGATCCACCAAATGTAATACCTACAAAAATTTAAAGTAATCATGCGTCTGACATGTTTTTGCGACCGTAGTGCCCGCAAAAAAAGGTAGCCATGCGCACACTATTGGTCATTGTGGAATGTTAGACGGCAAGTTCCCCAGGTTTGGGCAGGCTGCTCCCTGGCTCCACCCGGCTATCAGGATAAAGCGGCTCGGTTAAAACCTAGGAATTAGGTGCTTTATTGCACATATGCAGAGAGAAACACCTGCTTTGAAGTGTCGCAGTGACGTATGCCGGGCCTCCACTCTCAAATACCTCTACAAAACATACATACATAGCAAAATTAGTGTAACCACTCCGCTTCCTAAAATGGCGTAACTTTGGCTTGCTCCGAAACCTGGATATCAGGATAGGGTCCTTTTCGAGCCATGCCTACCCCTTGAATTCCCTAGAGCTCACAGAGTTCCCTATGCCTACAAGTAGATGTAGCGACAGGCCGACCTGTGATTGAGCTGCATGAGACTGCTCGACCAGGGCAGCCACACCATTCCTTTCGGAGTTTACCAAGTTGCAGGGGCTAGTCCTGTGGCTGGCCAAGGTCCCTACACCGGGCATGCTGACACTTACTGGATCTACTTGAATCCCGAACTCCCCAGTGGTAGATTTCCTTCTTTGCACCTGAGGAAGCCGACCTCAAGGATATTCTCGATTAAAATTTCTTCATTCACGTTTAGACCAACAATGCACTGGCTAGGGCTAGGGTGGGACATCCGCTCCCGTAAGGTCGCAGCTAGACCCTCCCGCCTCAAATGTCTTGACGCCGCACCGCTAACCTAACAGTGGGGACCCACTTGTGTTTTTTAGCTGGCGAATCATCATCCTCTAATCCTACTAGGACACAATTCCATGTTGTAGGTATAGGGAATCTTGAAGGCTTCTCCAAAAGTTTCTCACCCGCTTCGAGGAGAGAGAGCTTACATATCCTAAATAGAGGGGTGGCCAGCTTCGACAAGCTGTCTGCTGACTGAACAAAAGCTGTTGTCAGTACCCACCCTAAACAACTCTTGAGGCATCTAATATCGTCTCGGATGCTATCGATAGGCGAACGAGTGAGTGCACACATGGAGGGGTTTTGGGATTTTTAAAAACTTTTGGAGGAATTCAGAATAAATTAGTCAATTTTTGTTGTTTTTCAAACCACCCCCTGTCTAGCCCTAAAGAAAATAGGCTTCCTACGCACGTCGATAGCACCCCTAAACCTACTTCTGTTGACATGTCGCCGTACCCACCACATCGTCCATGGATCGATTTGACCCTAACACATCATCATCGCACCGCCGTTGGACGTGATGGGGGGGTTAGAATAGATTTGATGTAGACTTTAGTTAGGAATTTCATGATTCTTCAGCTCCGAGGCATCGTAGCCAGCCTCGTATATAAGGTGGCGAAACCCGCTTCGAGATGGCCATTAAACGTCCATAAGGGTTTCAGATATCACCGATCCCGTCTTCTGGATCATATTACCAAATTCGCCCGCTTTGCGAAGCGCTTTTCTACTTGCCGATACGACTTCCTTTACAATCCTTGCGGCCCACATATCTATATCCTTTAATCAACTTGAGAATTAACGCTGGTCCGAAAAGAAATCCCGATATCGACGTCTGTAGAGTGTCACACGTGACCTCGTCGCACCTATCTCCCTCCAAGATGGATATAGACCACCGTCATCGTCTTCTCGAAACCTGCCAATATGGCCAATGCACACCGCTCTCCCCTTGTGCTGAGTGTCAAGGTGGTCTTCCGAATTACCATCCCGGTTACCCAAATGCAACCGGGGCACCGGCTGGGCCACAGCATCTCGACAACCCGCGGTTGTTCCGTGGGGTTGCCCAGAACTTTCTAGCGCAGACCCCAAATTTATACTTCGGCCCGCAATTCGGCCCGCTAGACGACCCCGATAACAACGGTGGTGGAGCCAAATTCGACGCCCCGGCTAATATACAGTATGCAAATGCTGGTGCTGGCTGGACTCAAGCGGTCAACTTGCTGATTCCTAACGCCCCTGACGTAAATGACAATATCCCGGCAGTAGTGCCTGCCCCGCAACTCATTGACGTGGGGTATGGGGGTGGCTGGGCAGGCACCTTCCCCGACCAACCACAACACTTCTTTCATAACCAAACCGTTGGTCATGGAGTGGATGCTGGGCTCGCTTATATGCAATACACACTGCCTACTCCGGGGAATGCACATGGTCGTCTCCCAGGCATGCCGACGGGTGCCAGAAGAGCACCCCGTGGGGGTTACCACGGGGAGCAACTTTTTGTCGCCACCTGCCATTACCCAGGTTGCGGGCGCGTCATGTATAGCAGGAGGGAGGGAAAAGCCTCCGACAACCTTTACCAGAGGCACCAAAAGCTCAAGCACCCAGATTGGGTCAGAAACAAATCTCCTGAGCAGCGAGGTTCTGTTGAGCCCTATTCACCCTGAAAGCCCGGAGTCCGATTGACAAGGACTTTCTCGATAGTCTATAGATCCATCCCTCAATTCTAGAAACACACCTATCATTTTTCTGGCTGTTCATGGGTTGTTATTTGGGCTGGGATTGTTATTAGTGTCTAGTGAATACTCTGTGCGCTAGTTGCTATTGCTGCTCCGGGCGAGTTTATGAGGAGACCAAAAAGTTTGACCTTACCGAATATAGTAACGCATTAAAAAAAAATTAAAAAAAATAAAAAATAAAAAATTTAAACACATCGTAATATCAGAGTACATCCGTAGTGATGCCCACTGTTGGAGCATTATTAGCTGTGAGAAATATCTTTTATATCGGAATTAACTTCAGATGATAGTGATTTGTAGGAAGACCCCATCCGATTCCTATTGAAGTTCAAAGCTTGCAAGGCTTTGATGCCTACTGTTATCCAACATGACCAGATGGACCCTGGTTTCGCTCGCCTAACTCGCAAGAAGAAGCAAGTCAGGACGAGACAAGGGAAGAATCGCCTAAAACACATTAGATAAGACCGCATCTCATCCCGTCCGGTATCCACCAGAAACAAGGGACCATACCTGTACCAGCATCAAGCTCTCCAGGCCGGTTTATCGTCTAGGTTAGGGTACAATGATTAAACCCACCAAATCCACCATCACGATATGTTCATCGCGGCGAAGCCGAGGGCATTCTCGAAGCTGGGGTAATATTTAGCCTTTCTTCACCTGCAAACCCATTGATCTGTAGCTTACGATCTGGTAATCCAGCCTAGACGGCCCAGAAAATCCAGGCTAGTAAGAAGCACAGACATGATTTGGTCCAGTCATCGGATGCACGCAACGGTTCCGGTTTGGATGGGATTCGGAGGAATTGATCGAGGACGGAAGACCCGGTTCCTCGGTCGAGCTCAAGGCACCTAGGCATGTCGCAACCTCGAGGTCTCGAAAGGACACGAAATCGGGATTCAAGCCTGCGCAAATCGCCGCCAAAGGGAAATGGATCAAATTGCCCACTAATACTATGTATGAGAAAATTTCTTCGATTCTAGGAATCCTCACGACCTTTCCTAATCTCTGTGACTCTGGGGTTTTACACGGGGTGTGCAGCCGTAGTACGAGGGCGGGTTTGAGTCAGGCGCAAAGACCATACGTTATTGCAATCTTGACGGATGTTGCCGGTAAATGTGTGGGTTTGGAGTTGCGTAGGTTGTGGGCCACACAAGGCGGGAGAGGGGAAATTCCAAGTTGTTCTAACGTTGCATTTTGCGGCTTTAGGGGTTCCTAAATTCATATCGGCCTCTCTGGGGCCTGGAAGATTCGCTGAATATATGCTGGATCAATTCCGTTCAACTGCAAGACAAAAAAAACTGTGTGGCGGAAAAATTAAAAGAGCTCTGGAGGGGCCGTTCTTATGAATCCCAGCCGCAGCCAGAGACCATCCTAATATGATTAGGACTCCAAGCTTGGCGCTGGATTAGGGACCTAAAATGTTGACACCCAATCATTCGTGCAGCCTCAGCTTTGAGCCTAATATTATGACTTGATCGCAGAAAAAGAGAGGTGGGGTTGTCTATTGTGTGACTTCATGCGTTCTACAACGTCGTAACATACGGTGGGCTCCGCGACAAACATGCATGGACACCTTGCATCTCGCCAGCACTTTTTTCAACAAAGCATTTACGGCACATTTCAAATATCTTGATCCTGAAATCAGTTCAAGGGCTCTGGTATCATGTACATATTCACATATATATACCCTAATGAAGCATCTTCCGTTTGATATTTTTCTCAGACCAGACCAGTTATCTAGCAGTCTATTCCTCATACACATTGTCTCTATATCGTTTTTCCCTTTGAGCTTCATCGCCAAATTAAATTACCTGTCTTTGAACGCGATATATTTTTCTCTCAATCCTTTAAGCCACAATACGATCCAAAGCCGTTGACTGTTATCTGAAATTAGAAAAGGTTTAACTACCAATACAAACATTGGTCAAATTGCAGTCATCTGCGCGCTGCGAACTCAAGAATTTCGATTTACCATTTATTCAATGGGTGCTTCGCATTTCCCAGTCTGGAGCGGTTCGACTCTCGAAGACCAGGACTCCGTGAACGGGGGCCGCCATGATCCCAGATATGCACCCTCTTTGCAAGAGGAGTACATAGCTCTCGGGTATGACAAAGTGGATATTTGTTATGAGAATCCATGGTGGTTGCTACCCAGTGATGACGAGGGCTCTTCTGCGTCTATGTCCGATAGCGAGGCAGATTTGTTAGGGTCGATATGTGCGGTATGTTAATCTAAAGGGCCCAAACTCCTATTCTGGTACATTCCTAACACAGCGATTCTAGGACGGCGCAATATCGGGAGAAACAGGTTTAGGGTTAGAAAATAGTTTTTGCACCACTTTGAGCGGAATGGGTGCGCTGGCTGAATCCGACTTCTTAGAGTCGGCTGACAGCAAGTTTATAACCGGAACACCTCTAGACAGCAATCGTTTATATGCGACGGCGGGTGCATTAGGAAACCAGTTGTGCCATCCAGGGATTAACGGACCAATTTTGACCGACGAAAACCCAGAGACTTACCTCTACCCGCAGCCTAGTCGGGCAAATGGTTGCCAATCCAGAACTGCTGCAGACAGCTGCAATAACGCACCCTCCTACCTAGAGGGACCCACAACGCGGCATTCAGTGCAGGGGATTTTAAATGCCGTACAGGGGATTCAGAGCGAGATTTCGAGAGTGCTCGAATATATATCTCGTCATGAGAGGAACGAGTCCCTTTCTTGTCCAGGATGCACAAATTATTGGACACACAGCTCATACAATGTACCCCAAACTAAAATAACGGAGCGAGAACTACAATATCATGATGGGCCGCGAAGAGAGCGGACTATCAAGTGCGAACCGAGTGTATATCAGCCGACCAACCATCTCGGTACACGATATTGTTCCCGGGGTGTCCAATCATGGCCCGAGACGGAATATTAGAAAATATGAAGATATATCTGGTGGAATGCTGCTTCGGAGTCTACAAATGGAGAAACCCGGACGAAATATAACTTGACAGGCCAACCGTCGGATTAAGTACCAGCATCAACACTCTTCGTTCCCGAGCTCGAGGAGGCGGAAACAAAGTATACAACTTAATTAATCTCGAGACTCAATTAAGTATAAGTTAACAACTGTCATGTTTATGTAACAAAGCCCAAATACCAACAGATTGCAATAGCCTTAATACTTTTTTTTTTTTTTTTTTGGACCAAATTGAGTATTCTCTTCTCGTGGATTAGCATATCTTCCCGCGTCGCATCAATTATGGTTACCAGCCTACACAACCCGCTATTATCTCAAATCTCAGGTCTGAACTTTCCAGCCAATTCAGGCCTTGAGAATTCGAGTTCCACAATCACAAACTGCAGGCTCTACGGCGCTTTAGTGCAGCAGGCGCTCTTGCCTCTCCAAGAAAAATATAAATATAGCAGATTTACGGATCCGGGGAAACCCGAAGACAAGCTTTTTGAGCCTTCATACAGACACAAGTACGATACTTCTTCTCACCGCGATATTTGCGATAAATGCGTCGAGGGATCAGATCCTGTCTGCGAGGAAGCTCTAGTAGCCTTGTGCAGTAATCTTCACTGTGACGAAACCCGACTAGTACCGAGGCAGAGGTTAGGGTTTAGTGCGGCGGCCGTGCAAAAAAAATAGCTCCCCCCTTTATGAATGCCGGGTACGAGACCCAAACCAGGCCAGTTACACATTTCGGGTCGATTGCATCCGGTGATACAGTTATGAAATCCGGCAAAGATCGTGATATAGTTGCGGAGAGAGACAGAGTTATTGCATTTGAAATGGAGGGCGCTGGAGTCTGGGACAACCTTTCTTGTACGGTTATTAAAGGGGTTTGTGACTATGCAGATAGTAATAAAAATAAGAGATGGCAAGATTTCGCTACCACGGCAGCATGCGCCACGAAAGCGCTTCTGGACAAGTACCATAAATAGACAAATGAGATATAACACGTGCACATAATCAAATATTCATTTCCCAGCAATTACCAGCAGTTTCGGAGTTTATGATCCTATGTTGTGACACAAACAGGAGACATACATATATACCTAGGTAATCAGTCCTATGAATGCAAATTTATAGTCCTGAAAACTCCTAAGAGTTTTCTTTCTGATGACTACCGGGACCCCCAAATGATCTCCAATCAAAAAATTACAAGTTCTCAATAGTGGCTTCTATTGTATTTGATACTAAGTATTCTCAGTACGGCCGTACAACCACGGGCTGATATGATATCACATTAGTAAGTCGGAAGATTAGCTCTGTGTTCCAGAGTAGGGTTCTTGCGCGACAAACCCATTTCGTAGTAAAATAACGCTTTATGCCATCAACTGGCAATCTTAAATCGGAAACGCCAGGAATTGAAGCGTTATATATCTTTATTTGCGTAAGCTCCATCCTGTAAGACAAAATCATGTTAATACTGGGCCATACGCTTTATTTATGTAGAGTTGAATCGATTGGAAGGTTGACAGTTAACAAGTGTGTTGGTTAATTGGGTGGCCCTGTTTCATATTCGCGAGACTTGTCTCCTTCAGCATCATAAACGATTCGCTCTGAAAAATGAGTAACATAACGAATTTTCTTTCTCTACAGTGTCTAGATACGGCTCTAAGTCTCTAGCTATTTTTATTGTGCTTTCAGATGCTCACAATCCATCAAGAAATATTCGAAATAATATCTACCGAAGCGAGAGTCATATGTTACATCATGATCTTGTGAGTGTTTTATGATTGGCGTAAAGCTTCCTTAAATTGTATCCCTGTAATGTAATTCCGATTTGCGACGACAGGTGGCACAGGTGTGCGGCAATAAGGAAAGGAGAGATCAGCCGTCAACGCATGCCGCATCATGCAGGTACCGTAGCTCACCTTTGAACACAACCAAGGGGATGTCCAAGACTGTGGTTTAAATGACACGGATTGCAGTTAGCAAATGGGACGAATTCGTTAGTGGCCGCAATTGACCGGTTCGTGAATCGAATCATGATTGCCCATTCAAGTTTTATTTATGACGCTAATCAAATCGATCGATTTGGTGGACACTAAGTAAGTATTCGTTATCGTCTGTCCGAATGGACTCCAAAGGCGACTTATTAGCTGCTAGTGTAAGACACTGACAGTCTTCGACGCTAGTCGCCTCAGTACACTTAGACCACGGAGGCTTGTTAGCAGGTGTTGTTGGTGACCCGGTGTTCGCTTCCAAAACCAGTAGAATGATAACTTTCAAATCCTTTATTTTAGTTCAAAGATATTATCTTTTCAACAGTTGCGAGGACTGTCAGTGGACCGAACCAACTACAATCTCAGATACTGGCCCGCCATGTACCATCATTTCGTTGGATGCATAATTGGGGTGCGAGAAAGGGCCACGATGCATTTTTGTTTCTCAGACTTGCATTTTGGAACCGTCAATGCACTGAGCGAGTACAAATATGTCCGCGGTACGTTGCAATGTTGAGCTATAACACTCCAAATTTATCGACAATTCTGGATATGGTGAAACAAATATGCATATCCATATTGAAAGTGTTGGCTCTGATCCGATGACAGCTAGCGACAGCCGCGTCGCCTGGGTCACCCAATGTCACCCAATGTCACCCAGTGACACCCAGTGACAGCCAACGACAGCCAACGACCAACGACAGCTGTCCGATCAACACCCCCAAATTAAGATTTTGCAGACAATCTGCGGGAAAATCAGTTATTTTTCTCAATGTCTCATAGCCGTAATATACCTGCTTCTGGCCTACCTGCTCTCTATACCTCATACCCGACATCATCGTACAGCTTTCTTCGTGCACCTTCGAGAATATCGCCTCGATCTAGTAGTCTGCTACCGATTCTGACGATTTCACCGTTGGCCTTCTTTACAGCATTCACAACACCTGGCCTTTGCTCGTGGCCGATTAGCGACCAACCGAGGCCCTTTTATCTCTGCCTTCGAGTATCTGACAGCCTTTTACTGTAAGCGGCCGGCTTCAAAGCTCCCTGCTCCGAGTTGATAGGGTTGAGGTCATTTATCTTTACGATCGACACATTAAGATAGTTCATAAGACCCAATCTTCATAATGGCGAATCAAGAACGCGTTTGGAAACCGCTGATAGAGTGGCCGATGGACCCCCAAGTTCGAATTAACGAATTGAAACGTATGCTTGATGATGCAAGCATCTGCGATGAACAAAAAGCAAACGTAAGAACCGTCATAATCGACATGGAAACTGGCAAGAATATCAAACCCATATACCAAGACGGTAAAGGCATGAATTTTTCTGATGCAGATGTCTCTAAAATCGCTTGGCTAGAGGTATTCAATTTTTAGTTTGATATAATGAATCATTATCTTATTGCTAACTATATTGTCTTCAGGGCGGGCTAATGCTCCCAAACAGTTGCCTTTATTCTCAACCAGGCGCCAGAACTGTACGTGGAAATTTGATTTTTTTTTTTTTTTTTTTTTTTTTTTGAGTTTGAGTTTGGGTTTGCGCGTTCTGATTTGCCCCAGCTATGGCGGCAGCAGGCGGACCCTCTATCTTCACCCACGTATTGGATGACACGGGATCCGACTATCTTACGCTGCTACGTAAGATGCTTTCGCAAAAGCATTGTGTTAACTTTTATTTGAGATCGCTCCGTGTTAGGTACAAATTTCCGGGCCAGTGGGCAAGCAAGTAGGGAGTGGGGCTGAAAGTGGAGAGTCAATGTCTTCACCAAAGACATACCGGTTGTTACCAATGGTCAGACAGTTTCGAATACTGACGGTGCTCGCTGCGTATACTATGATGTTTACAATGCATAGTGTAGAAAATTGAGAGTTTATTTTTATTTTATTTTTATTTTGTCAAAGTTAAACAACCTTTCGATCCTTCTAATAGTTAATATTTTCCTTTGTTTGGCGAAGTGTGTGTTAGGATAACCGTGGATTTGATATCATGTAAATTATAAATCGCGGAAATTATCAAAAAATTTTTTATTGAGATTTTAGTGTTATATCTATCCTGGCGCTGGTAGCTTCTCGATGTGTGGATCGACCCGCAATCTGGGCTCGGTTTGACGTGAACCAAGAGTTACAAGCTTCTGTATTTGACGGAAATCGGTCCGCTTTGAGTTAACACTCGAAAGATGTATCCAAATCTAACTATTGATGCACTAGCATTGCAGCAGGTCCATCTATGTTTTATTGCCAGTTCTAAAGGCTAGTGTTGTGTCACAGTTGCATGCTGGATTAATTCTTGAAGCTACTTTTGTACATCTGTCTCCCGCTTCATGCGAATACTATTAGGGCAAGATACATGATTTCGGCGTAAGAGGAAATGGTTCCACAATAATATCAAGGACTTGATGGGAGAAACCGAAGTATCGAAAATTCGTGGGGAATAATCCGGCCGAGACTGAGCAAGAACATAATATTCCGGTATGCATTATAATTCATCCCGGTATCCTCCTGTTTCCTGAGTATCGGTCGCTTCATTATTACCAGGGTTTTTTAAGTTGGTAATTTGATCTAAAACACCCCACCAGAAGCTGTACTTTGTGTATGTAGTATCCGTGTCCGCTTGTTCGCCGACCGTAAAGTATTTCGGAGGCTTGCTAAGAAGGTTGGGCAATCCCAATACTAATGGTACCTTAACCATCATAACCCCGTCTTGCAGTGTGTCACGATCTTTAGGGATCGGCCAATCTGGGACGTCCAGGCTTCTATATTTGCCCGGGGAGGAACTGACTGCCTGGGATACCAAATATTGCTGGAATATTCCCGCCGCGATATCAATCTTTCCACTGAGCTTATCGACCACGACGGATATGAGTTCACCCCATCTATCCGGGTCAAGGTTCTTTACCACCTCTCCTAGGTTAATCTCCGGATAAGCAAAGGTAAGGAGAAGATCAGTTCCATGTTTTGCAACAGAATCCCATGGCCAACGATAGTTCAGCATGTAGTATCGGCCTTTGTATGCTTCGTACATGGCCCGGACATTAGCCATAAACATCGAGTCTTGGACGATTTTGGTGTAACAGCTGTGCCAGTCCCAGAGACATACTCTGTCAGTCGCTGGCCCTTTGAAGTATATGGTAGACTTCTCGATATATTCCATAATCGAACCAGGGAAGCTGAGTCCTACCAGCCTTGTGAAGTCAGGCTTGTTTTTGATTTTCAGGCCCTGGGTAAAGCTAGCGGCTTCTGTAGCCACGTGAGATGATATGACTGAGTCGAGTTTGTCCCAGTAGCGATTCGCTATCACACAGTATTAATAAATCCTGCTTTTGAAGAGAAAGGGTACGGATAAGGGTATGGCCTACGTTTTCCAAGTGCGTATACCGGTATCTCCTTGATCAGTTTGCCGTCAACCGCTGGCCCAAAAGGGAACAGCCCATTTTTATGATCACTGCACGCCATTGCATTGTTTACTTCTATGATTTTATCTATAGAAGCACTTTGTAAAGATTTAATGTCGCCGTCCGGGTACCCAACCTGTTTTGCGAAATTCATGTATTCATCGTTCAGCTTTCCCGAACGATCCCACTTCCATTCGTATGCCGGGCTTTGAACAAGGACCTTCTTGAATAGCGGATCTCGCAAAGTTCCATCATCATTTCTCGCGATTAGGTGATGTAAAATGGAACCACCGCCAGCCGATTCGCCCCACGCACTAACGTTACCGGGGTCACCATTGAGTTGTTGTATATATTTTTGCACAAACTCTAAGAGAAGCCTCTGGTCCGTAAGGCCCGCGTTGGGGGTCCCATGCGCTTCCATGTAAGAGCCGGCCAACCAGCCAAGGGCGCCGAGTCGATAGTTTCCAGTAACGAATATCACGCCGTTGCCATGAAGGGCGGCGCTGCGAATAGCTCCGACACCCCCATACAGCATACCCTGAGTCTTTTTGTTGTACTTTGCACCAAAAATGTATGCGCCACCATAGAACCATACGATTACTGGCAAAGGCTCCGTGTAAGATGTAAGGTTTGCAGGGACGTATATATCTAGGAACAAGCAATCTTCATTTTGATCCTTTGGGTCTTGAGTGAGCTCGAGGGCGAAACTTGGGCTAGCCTTGCAAGCAGGGGATTTGAGGAGTTTCAAAGGGACTGCTAGACAGTTTGCGGGTTTATCGTTGCTGGTATTGAAGCTCTCATCTGGAGATTCTGCAGCCATGAAGCGACGCGCACCGGTCGGGGGAAGACCGAAACGGACGTCGCGATAGACCTTGACCTATAAGAGCCATCTGTCAAAATCATGCGTCTTCATAATAGCGCGGAACGCCCGATCGAAGAAGTAACTTGCATCTGTAACATTATTGATCGCCCTAGGGCTATACGTTCCCCATTTCAGCTTGAGATCTGGAAGACTACAGAAGGCGCCGCCAACGAAAAAAATCGAAGTAAAAGAGGATATCTCGAGAATTTCGACAAGACGCATCGTTGCGAAGGAGAAGAAGTTCTCCGAAATTTAAACGAATACAATATATAAATACAGAGGCGTCAAAGTTAACCGCAGATACAGTGTTACTCAGATCACACAGTGTTTTGTGTATTCGACCAGACTTCTCTGGAAACCCAGCATTGGGGTATAAATAATCGCACTTCCATCGTATTCTTCTGACCTTAGCACGGAAAACAGAGCCAACCCCTCATCTCGAAAGAGGAAGAGCTGAACTTCAGTAGCACCAGCTGAGAAACATATGTGCATATCCGAGCATCTTGCCGTCTAGAGCCTCAATATGATTCGCTCGAAGGTAAGCCCATTTATGCGTGGCGCCGCACTGCGAGACTCTAGAACCGTGCCTTCCGATGATATTCCGTCAAAGCCTTGAGGGAGGCAGATTCGTGTTCAAAAACTTATGACAAATAGCTAGTGCAGATAGCCTTAGGCAAGATAAAGAGCGAGAGATGGTTACTTGGGTCATTTAGGATCGAAACTATGGGAACAGTTTCCTTCCCCCGATTGCGATGCCGACTTTTTGCCACTGGAAGGTGCGCGGTGAAGCCACGGGAGCGCTAGTGTATTCCAAAGTGCGAACCCAGTCCCGTCTTGGCATTTAGAGGGCGATATCCCAATACCGCAGCTGAATTCCGAAGAACCTCACACTCCTAAGATGGGTAGTGGCACACCGAAATAAACTCCTTACCCATCATTAAAATCGATTTGGCAGATAAAACGGTCTGTATTTTCGAGATATCCCAGAGATCAAACATTGTAATTACTACCGACAGGCTGCTACAACGTGATAACTCTCAGAATCAATGGGAATGCCGCGGGCTTCAGAGCTCGAGGTGAAACTGAAATGGCTTTGAGCCACCACCGCACACCATGCATGGCATTATATGCATGCAACGAGAGCTGCATTTCAGCTGTGCGCACAGAGGAATTAATGGTATGATGTGAGCTGAAATGTAGATTCACTATTATACATGATTCACTTCATATTGCGTATTTTATGAGGTATTCAACACAACACACAGGGAACAAATATGTGGCGAATACTTAGGCATCTTGGACTGCAGAAATATATTCAATTAACGAATTCCAAAGCAAAATCAGATCAAAAATAAGTAGTTACATTCAAATTAGAACTAGCATATGAACAAAGACTTAGGAATAAGAAAATTTTAGGCAATAAGATTCTAGAATATAAGAACTGCTTCCCGGTAAAGTAAAATCTTTGAATTCTACCGACCCAACCCAGACCTCATCCCAAGCAAGAGGCCATGTATTACACTCACTCGTACCTTGCATTGCTCACATTTCTATGGTAATACGTAAGATAATTATAATGTAAGAGTGTGGGCGTGGTTAACATACGTCAATCCGTTAGCGCGGTCACAGCCCGCAGTTAATATGCGCACTATTTGCAATATTTTATTACATATGAGGTTACCTGAAGCGCAGGCGGACGAAAACCGCCTACCGCAATTCTTCAAATCCACGATGCACCATTCCTTCGTCCGTCGCCGGTTTTATTTGAAGTTGACAGGATCCTTGATCCCGTTAACCCGGCCAAATGTGAAACCGGTATTCATTGCAATCTTAGTGACCTCCCCGCCCAGGGCCGGATCATTGATATCAGGCTGGCATGGTGCAGATCTCAGGACTTCCAGAGGCCATTCCTTTCGAGCTCTATGGCAACAAATTAATTTTATTCTAATTGGTACAATCAGCAACGTGCTTCCCTTAATTAGCTTATTTCGATGCGGTGGAAGCGACAAGCTCACCGTGTTTACACTGACGCGGTCCTGGGCGATTCGAAAATCCCCCAGTCTGAGCTATGTTCGGTATTTGGCTCAACCCTAGACCCCAACGTAGCGACAGGATCGTTAGATAAGTAATCATTTTTGTCCAGTTTTAATTGCTATTCTTTTGATATACTTGAAACAAAGATACTTGTTTGATAGTTGTAAGGGCTGTCTGGTTCAGCGGATTGAACCAATCACATTCTTGGATGGCCCAGTAGCTAAGATACCGGATCTTCTGGATAGGTATTATATTGGACTTTCTGGGTGGGTAGTAATCAGTATTTTTTGTGTTGGGTCAGTGTTGTAATTTGAGCAGGCAGGGTTATATTACCGGCTTGATAGTTTGATTTAGATGCATACCAGTTTTGGTCCACCTGCTTTGGTTCTGGAGGGTGACAGGGGTCCTGGAAAGGGAAGCGAATCCAGGACTGCAGCGCCCTGACAGCGATTTTCGGGATGGTCCATTCTGAGGGAGCATCTTGCTAAGAAGCTAGACAGGTGTCACTGGCTGCCACTCGGTTGAGGCAAACCAGTCTTCAACACCGCGATATCTGAAAACTCGACATAATACAATAATACCTCAGTTCAAATCATCAGGGATGGACCACATCTGTTACAAGATATACATTTTTGTACTATTGCATGTTGGAGGACATTTTTGTATTACATTGTACTACATAGCCTCTTCGAGACTATTATTACAATCTGTCGCGATTGCATCGATTGTACGTTGGAAGACACCTTTGTACGTCTAGACCAGAGTGCCCTCCAAGAGTGAAAAATAAAAGATTGTAAATCAATGGTTGTGAGGAACTCGTCGCGTGAACGTGTTGTTCTTTCAGGAAGCGAATGGAAAGGGGCAACGCTGGAAGTTAATATATGCCCGCACCAATAGTTGGAGATCTTACCCACGACTGTGGAGTGCGGTAGGCGTTTAGTAGCTTGATAATCGGGACGTTGTCCTTTTCTGCCCCCTGTGAAAGATGCGACTGTCCATCTCCATCTTTGAAATATCGTTGGGCGCCATTTAAGGAGTGCCCCAACCCTTTCGTCGGCGACTCGCGATACTGTTTCGATATCATCGAGCCCACTACTCCCTGCAAAAGTCAAAAATGAAGGCATCAGCCATCAGTTCCTGCCTCAAGCGGTAGCTTAACGACTGCCTCGTGACTCTTCTCCATGAGTGTTCTCAACCCGTTCACCTGGCCGGTCGGCTGCAGATGACTTACAGCCGTTTCGTACCAAATCTAGTTTGCAAGACACTCTAATTGCCCAAGATTGACAAAATCTACCCACCATCTTCTATCCAATGGGTAAGATATCAATGCTTGGATAAATATAGCCGTAGAGGTCTGTGAGGCTGGTACACAAAAAAGACATTCCCGACTTCCAGCCTTAAACAGTTTCGCGGGTGACTAACCTTGACTCAGAATAAGGCTATCAATTTTCAATCAAAACACTATGCAACGAGACCATCACGTAGATTTCCAAAGTAGAATCTTATAACTAGACGGAACGTAACGGAAATTTATGCCATGCCTTCTATTTTGCCCTCAGAAAATCCCCTTTGGTAAATATATACTCGCCGAACGTACCATTTTATCTCTAAAGAACCGTAGTTGACTGCCATTACATTTCCGTTGCATTACAAAGGTTGTTAACATTTCTGGTTGTGCATATGCACGTTGACCGAAAAGAGCGATTTGGATCCTGCCAACTCAGAGGTAAAATATGATGGGGTAGAGCAAACGTCTTTATATAATATCTCTTAGTTCTTGGATTCCTCACCTGAGCAATTATTGTTATAGAGTATCGATACTGGTTCCATAAGCGCCGCTGTCTATGATACGGAAACTTCAATAAAGCTGACAGGGGCTCCCAAAACGAATTTACAACACGACAACAGAAAGAGGGCCTAAGAGATCCACAACACAAGAATGGTCACCGAGACCAGGCCAATCCCCGATGTCCGCGCATCAAGCTCCTAAGCCTCAAAAATCTCATAGCCAATACAGCGTAGGATGGGTTTGTGCGCTCCCCAAGGAGCAGACGGCGGCTATAGCGATGCTAGACGAGAGACACGATAATCTCCCGAACCCCCCGAGGTCCAACGACGATAACTCTTACGCTTTAGGATCTATCGGGTCACATAATATTGTCATTGCTTGCCTGCCTAAAGGCAAAATTGGCACCGTTTCCGCGGCTAGTGTCGCTATGAATATGATTCGTACTTTCCCGAATATCAAGTTTGGCCTTATGGTAGGCATCGGTGGTGGTATTCCGAATAAAGGCAAAATTAGGCTTGGTGATGTAGTGGTCGGCACGCCTACAGATCAATTTCCGGGTGTTGTTCAATGGGATATCGGCAAGGTTACTCAAGGCGGCGGGTTCGAAAGGACTGGGGCTCTTAATAATCCCCCGGACTTCATCTTAACAGCTTTAAGCAGATTGGAGACGGAGCAGGAGTTAAGGGGGTCCAAAATATCTGAATATCTAGATCAGATGATAACAAAGTTCCCAAGACTTACAAAGTATCTAAGGTCTAAATCCTTAGAAGATATCTTGTTCAATTCAAGTTACGGCCACATAAATATGTCCTCTGCAAGCTCTGACGAAGAAGCGAATGGGAACAATGAAGACGAGAGCGACGACGAGGAGGAAAAAGAAGAAGAAGGAGAAGAAGGAGAGGACTGCCAGCATTGCGATAAAGCGAATGTCGTGAAAAGAAAGGCTAGAGATATGCGAGTTCACTACGGCCTAATCGCATCGGGAAATCAAGTTATCAAAGATGCTAAATTTCGAGACAAATTGAATAAGGCTCTTGGTGGTAAAGTGCTCTGTGTGGAAATGGAGGCAGCGGGGCTTTTGCACAATTTTCCTTGCATTGTTATTCGAGGTATATGCGACTATGCGGACTCGCACAAGAATAAAGTCTGACAGGAACATTCCGCGGCTGTGGCTGCGGCGTTTGCAAAGGAGTTGCTGGAGTATGTACCAGCGAGTGACGTCGACGGAGTAGACCCAGCGCAGGACGTAATTCAGAGTGGTATGTCTTTTTCATCGGCTTTTATTAAAATATGCTCATTAGCTTCTAATAGCACGCTAGTGACCAGGATTGAAGCAAATGTCGAGCGAATAAATTCTAGATTGAATAGGAAGGATAATCTTGAAATTCTCGACTGGCTCACACCGACTGACTACAGTAATCAACAAATCGACTCCTTGGATCAACGACAGCAGGGAACTGGCGAGTGGCTTTTAAACTCTACCGAATACCAGAATTGGTTGAACGCAAACAAGCAGATATTATTTTGCCCAGGGATTCCCGGAGCAGGGAAGACAATTCTTACGTCAATCGTCATTGACGATTTAACTACCAGGTTTTCTGACTCGAAAATTGGTATCGCATATATCTATTGCAACTTTAGACGGAAGGACGAACAAAACATCGAAAGCTTACTAGCAAGTCTACTAAAACAGCTAGCGTCGGCCCAATTCGCTCTTCCAACCGCCGTGAAAGAGATGTATAATGATAATATCAAGAAAAAGACACGGCCATCAAGGGATGATATCGTCAGGACCCTTGAATCCGTGTGCAGAGAATATGAGAGAGTTTTTATCATCGTCGACGCGCTTGATGAATGTCAGACATCGAATAATTGCCGGGAAATCTTTATTTCAAAACTTTTTCAATTCCACTCCAAATGTGGTACAAATATCTTTATCACTTCCAGAATGCTTCCGGAGATCACAGAAAAGTTTGAGAACTGCGGGAGACTTGAGGTCCGTGCCCGCGACGAGGACGTGCGAAAATATTTAGATGCCCAGATATCAAACTCGGGGGTGAAACGGTTAATGGATTACCGCGAAGAAATCAAGACCGGGATAACTAGGACTGTTGATGGGATGTAAGTTCCCCTTTATGGCGAGCCAAACGTTTCACAAGTTATATCATTTCATTTGCAAGAAAGCGAGAGAATAACCGCGAATTCACGAGTTTATGTACATTTGTGCAGTCGTCAAACTGGGCACCCAGGCTGGTAGTCTGCTGCACGCAGGTCGGGCGGTACGCTAGCCAGACGTACACTGACTGGCTGTGTTATTATTTGCCTTCTATTCAGCTTTCTATTCAGCTGTCTATTCACTTGGCTGCCCGCCCTACCGACAACTAGCTGGTGTTGTGGTGCTCCCTACACCCAAGTGAAATGATATTACAGCAGATCAACTAACTGACATCTGGGTAGGTTTCTCCTTGCGCAACTTCATTTTGAAGCTATAAAAACTAAAACGTCACTTACGAGAATGAGAAACGCGTTGGAAACTCTTCCGATAGGGGAAAAGGCATACGACCATGCTTACAAAAATGCTATGGCAAGGATTGAAAGTCAAAATAAGGACTTTAAAGATCTAGCACATAAGGTTCTATGGTGGATCGTCCGCGCAAAGAGACCAATCACTACGTCAGAACTACGGCACGCGCTTGGGGTGGAAATCGGCCAGCCTAAATTTGATGAAGATAATTGCCCCGAGGAGGCAGAAATGGCCTCTGTATGCGCTGGATTAGTTATTATTGATAAAGAAAGCCAGATTATCCGACTAGTGCATTATACGACGCAAGAATATTTTGATCGAACATGGCAAGAGTGGTTTCCTAACGCTGAGACGAATATCACAGAAGTATGCGTTACTTACTTGTCATACAACGTCTTTGAAGGCCCCAGTTTAACTGAAAAAGATTTTAAAGCGAGATTACAATCGAACGCTCTATATGAATACGCAGCAAACCACTGGGGATATCACGCTGGTATATCTTTAATTGGAAATACTCTTTTGGTAATGGCTTTTCTTGAAAGAAGAGGCGCGGTATCGGCTTGCAGTCAGGTTCTGATGGCACCTATGAACTACCCAAATATTAACGCAGTCGATGGATGGACAGGAGTACATCTCGCAGCATACGCCGGAGTGTATGAATCTATGACAGGCATGCTCGACAGGAGCGCGGATTTGGAGGCTAAGGATAAGTGGGGCCGGACGCCGCTAATGTGGGCTGTGAGGAATGGGCATGAGGCGGTGGTGAGGCTGTTGGTGGATAGAGGTGCGGATCTGGAGGCTAAGAATAACACGTGGGGCCAGACGTCGTTAATGTCGGCTGCAGAGAATGGGCATGAGGCGGTGGTGAGGTTACTGGTAGGTAGAGGTGCAAATCTGGAGGCTAAGGATAGGTGGGGCCAGGCGCCGCTAATGTCGGCTTCGAGGAATGGGTATGAGGCGGTGGTGAGGCTGTTGGTGGATAGAGGTGCGGATCTGGAGGCTAAGGATAAGTGGGGCCGGACGCCGCTAATGTCGGCTGCGTGGAATGGGCATGAGGCGGTGAGGTTACTGGTGGATAGAGGTGCGGATCTGGAGGCTAAGGATGACTCGGGCCGGACGCCGCTAATGTTGGCTGCGGTGGATGGGTATGAGGCGGTGGTGAGGTTACTGGTAGATAGAGGTGCGGATCTGGAGGCTAAAAATTACTGGGGCCAGACGGCGCTAATGTGGGCTGCGGAAGGGGGGGATAAGGCGGTGGTGAAAACGCTAAAGGAAGAAAGGGATTCGTCTAACCAGTCTTAGGAATAGTTGTTAGCATACCTCCTCCCCACCCACCTCCTAACACACCCCATTCTTTATATATTTCTCAGAAGCAAAAGTTTCCCCATGTTGTGACCATTTAGTCATTTACTACTTGGGAATTACCGCTAGACAGCTTGTGCGTAGAAGCCTGTGGGTTTAAACAATGTGGCAAAGAAACATCCGAAATGCTTACTAGTTGATATGTCGTAATTCTTCAAAAATAGGGATTACAGAGCGCACGATTGCAAATATCATCACCTCCGGACACATATAAAAGAAAAATATATGTGTACAAAGTTATTCCTATTCTAACGGATATATATGAAACTAAAAACGAGATAAATTACCAAGGGGTTCGAAAAGACTTGAACTACGAGGGCTGTTACGGTTTACATTGCATCTGCGTTACCGCTTGCGTTTTCATTATCCACGACGGGACTACAGGGTGCCGGCGTCAGAAGGGTAAGAAGACTTTCATGAAATTAGAAACTGGAGTACAATTAGCTTGACTCAGCCTTCTGAGCCTTGTTGATCAAGGATATCAAGTAGGCCTACTGAGACGCCGCAAGCCATTTCGATGGATTTTCTAGAGTACGAGTCGTGGCCACCAACCTCCGTCCTGAAACGCGGCCTAAGATCTGCTTGGTAGAGAAATAGGTTCAAGGGAGTTCAAGAAAAAGAAATTTCATCAATACATGAGTCCTAATGTTAATTTCTACAATCAAATCAGTCAACGAAGTATCAACATCTGTGCGTACAGGGGCCGCTTGCGAGCGCCACATAATTAGCTAGCCATCCAGTACCTTGCAACCCGTAATTAAATGGCAATATTGAAGCTGCCTATGCGTATACACGAATTATAGAATGCGGCATTGGTATAGTCTTGGATACTCTTACCTTGTAGAAGCCCTCTTCAAGAATTATAGGAATGATCCCCCACGCGAGATAGCAATAACACCCATCGATAATCGCGATCTTGGTCAGAGAGCTTTTAGAGGACTGGACACAAACGCACATTTCTGATGCTAAACAGGATAGAAATACTCCTAGTTCCCCCCATGACTTTTCATCCTTCATCATATCCTAAGTAAGGAGGGTAACTAGTCCATGTTTGAGGATAAATCCATTCGGTTACATGTAAACAGGAATATAATACCTTCAAAGTTATTACGGGTGTTCCGTAGACTGTTGCCGTGTGCAATTTCGAGAGTCTCATGCATGGGACATTCCGGTGGGGCCGAAAATGTGCAAGATTCATTGAAGCCGGTATGCTGGTAATATTTTGAGGACTCACTGAGATTCGTAACCGAATTGTAGTACTTTTCTAGGCTTCAAGATGAATCAAAGGAGCTTTGAGATGAACCGGAAGAGTTGCCGAAGTTTGAAGGTAGCATAGAGCAAAAGTTGCAATCGTTTGTATCTGCGTACAAAGTGAGATTGTCTTCTATATCTGAGCCCAAGTTGTATGATCCGTTAAGTTTCCCGTACAGGTTTTGTTTCAAAGCGGTGTACATAGAGAGTACAGCAGCCGGTATACCGATTAACTATTACACCCTCAAAATAGGTTGAAGAAGAACCCTCTTGGGGTCCACGGCTGAAAAGTAAGAGTAGTATTATCTGCCCCATCCACACATTGATTATCTTCGAGCCACCAAGTGAATACAAAGCCCTTCCATCGATAGATGATCGCGCCGCCACCCTTCTAGGAATTGTGGTAGCGGCGAGTGTTACTTGAAGATGTAAGAACGAGAAAGTGAGGATAAAGAGAAGAAGAATCTGCAATTTTTTGGTAGAAATTCGCATGCTTTGTGAACGTTAAAGTGACTATAGATCTAGTTTAACGGTTCGTCCAAGATATTCTCCTGGATAGGTATGTGGTTTGATATGTTGGTGGGCGTGGTGTGAATCTAGCTCGGATGCTGTTAAAACTTTTAAAATTAGATCTATAGATACTTTGAAAAGGCCGGGAAGTTCATACGGTGCAGTTGCAATAAGCTCTATAGCCTTGTGGATAAGGTGAAATTCACTAAATCATCCCAATTTCAATAATAGCCTTCGGACAAAATATAGTATACCTAAAATTCGTTAGATAGCAGCTGCATGGACAGGGCTGCTGGTTATGATACGACAACACGCGCGACATCCGAAATTGGCCACCATCTACTTGGCCTGCAAGACCCAGCCAGCAGCCTCGTAACCAAAGTGTGTTGGTACCAGCTCGTGGACAACAAAATGCAACAAGGTCAACAAGCTCGCTACTGCGACTTCGTGTTGCCTGGAGACTCGAGACCAGCTGCCACCCGCTCTCATTGGCTGCCACTCGCTGTCACCCCTTGTCAACATTCCCCTCTGGGAAAAAAGGCTTTTTTTTTTGGCCCATCGATGTTTTGTGTTTCTCGATTGACTCAACCCTTGTTCTATCGCAACACACAGTAAGGCCAAACCACTGATGGGCCGCTTGCCCGCTAATCAATAACCTCCGAAACTCTGAAACTCTGAAATTCCCTATTGCAACCTCACGCTTTGAACAGTTCGTTAAGTCAGAGGATCATAAAATCAAGCGGGCCAGGCTTAATTGCCACGTTTTAGCTCTCGATGACCAGTAAGATCGTATCGGAGTCAAAATTGGTGGATCAAAAATAGTGGAATATAATATGGGAGCTTGGATCCATGAAAACAAACGAGGCCTCCGCAGCTTATGTATGTCGCGACGGGTTGCTGAGCCAATCAAAATTTCAGATTCAATGAAAAAGCAGATTGTGTCACAGAAAAAACCAAATACCTCGCAAGGCGGAATGACTTAGGCCCGTACACCCTGTCATCCACGTCCAGTTGCAGACGAAACAATTCTCTGGCCTTCTTCGACAGTGCCGCTCTATGGGCCAGGACCATGACCTGGAAGGCCTCGTAGTCATTTCCTAGGAGAGTACTTGAACCTATGGGCGTTACCTACGGCAGTAGCTGGAGGACCGACTTGTTTCATGTGTGCCATGGCCAGCTCGTCCCATGTGCCTGAGCCCTCATTCTCCAATATGGTATGTGTCTCATCGATAGCAACGTACCAAGGGAAGATAGTACGCCTGTTGATAGTTGCGCGCATGATAGAGCCGTGCGGTAGGTGGGGAATGGATATGCGGGCACCTCCCTTCATAACTAGAACAGGCTCCTATTTACTATACTTATCTCTGTAGGTTGGCGTAAACATTTACTCTTCAATATGTATAGCAGCCGTGGCCTTCCAGGCCTTAACATGTTCAGCTTACACCACACGTTTATTATACTATTCTTTTAACACGCCAGACTTATAAAATCTCTTAACTAATTCAATACAATTAGTATTATTTTTATTAGTTAGAGATATTGCTTTTTTAAATAAACTCAACTAACTTACACGAATTTAATAATACCTCTGGGTATGTATTTATGTGACAGAAGCCTGTACAATCCCCTACTTGTTGGTTTTTGATATAGTAGGGGTAGGCCAATAGGCGGTGGTTCCTATTAGGCTTTATAGTGTAATATGCGGCATAGTACAGTGGATCTTGCTATATTAATTGTTGAGAGACGCTATAGATTGGTTGCGCTGCCACCTTATGTCATCATTAGCCGTAAATTTTTGGTGGTGGTGGAAATAATCAAACTCCTCTTTTACATGTTGGTCTATAGTTTTATGATCGGCGTGGTCTGGGTGACTATTGCCGGGCAGAGTTATATCCCGAAAGTATGCAAACATGCCGGGGATAGTTACTGTGCTGTTATTCTCCCATTTGGACCGTATCTCCGCAGGATCCAGGTCAAGAAACCGCATCACATAATTGAAGACGGTAGGGTAATGGGGCGCGAATGGCGCAAGTGGCTCAGGCCTATATTTAAATCAGCCCAGGTTATCATCAGGTTGGGCGGGGCGTAAGACTTCCAAAACCAATGGTAGTAATTCTTATGGGTCTTGAGGTAACCTAGGTTAAACCTATGCTGCAGGACAACCTTAAATCTGTAGTCTAGGTCCATTCTCTTCAGACCTTTCCGGTGCAATCCTAATATATTTGCCACCCTCGTAGCATGCAACCAGCATACATCATAAGTGGAGGCCTTGTCTTCTGCAGAAAGGCGGGGTTGAGCGTGCTCTAAGTTCCAGTATTCGTTTAGCAGGGTCATTTGTCGTTTAATGTCCGTGGCGTCGACTCTTGGCCTTAGGCGCTTAGCCAACCGGCGGGCGGCCTTACTGACGCAAGTGCATTGGGCCTTTTTGAGATTGTCCCCATTCGCCAGGCGGCGGGCCTTAACTAGCTTGTTGTGGTACGGGTTCATCGGCTCATAGAATGAGGTAGGGGCTGGGATTATGGCAGGAGTGAATACCTCCGTTACTCGTTTACATTCAGCGCCACCGACCAAGGGGCTAAGTATACTATTATCGTCTAAGTAGCAGCCCATGCTGTTAAGTTCGTCGTTCGTAAGCTGGCTAGTATTAAAATTGGCAAGGTCTTTTTATGCTGCCGGCTAGCCTGAATAGCCCTGGTTATATCAACTGTGCGAACGGTGGTGGAGAGGGCGAATCGCCTAGTTCCCTGACGACTGCGGATGTAGCTATGCTGCCGGCGGGTGACAAGACGCATGGCTGCGGTATAGTCCACCTCTTTAGATAAAGTGGCTACCTGTTTCCAAAAGTTACCTGCCCCATCGGGTACGCTGCTATGAGTATTTCGGATACCTCCAGGCCCCAATTCTTCCTAACATTATCCAGAGCTTCCTGGCGGTTGTCCCTTTTTTTGCGCACCGTCTGGGCTATGCCCAACCAATCATTCCAATCTTCAATGAATGCCTCCCGAGACTCGTAGGCTTGCTCCCACCCCTCATTTTCTATACTTGCAACCAACGCCTCTATACCATCGTGCACTCTATCAACTAATAGTGTAAGGCGTTTACGTAAGGTAACATAATCCATACGCTCTCTGGGATCCTGAATGGTGCAGGCATGCGCTATAGTGGCCGCATAGGTTGGGCGGATCACACTGCCATAAACAATGGCGGTAGGAAGGACGGTTGTGAGGTTTGTGTTACTCATATTTCAAAAGGAGGGTGCGACTCCATGTATGTGTTCCTGGGTGATTTGGCGATGAGTTGAGGGACTGAAGATGTACGGGATGGGGGTATGAGAGTTGGAGAATAGGCTGACGAGCATATAGAATGGATCAGTATATGAGCGTTTGGTTTGAGTTAATGCTAAAGTATGCAGTTTGGTGGTGGTAGTAGGTGTAGAGGCGGTTTGTAGAAACAGGGGTTCTGGGAAGCGGTATATAGAACAGTATACTTTTAGGGAACACAAGGAACGAAAGAAGGGAGAGAAACGGTGGAAAAGATAGGAGATACTTTCAGGCAGGTGGGTCGTAGGGTTATGCTGCTATCCGTGGTATGCGGATATGCTTTCGTCAGTTCTTTGTTCTCTGTTCTGTGCCTCGAATTTGACTTCGCGTGATGCGCGCCGTACACGGTTTGTTGGATTTCTGTTACAATAGCTATGAGTTGTACGGCTCCAACCTGCGAGCTCTCTACCCTTGTACATAGGCCGTGCCATAGGTTTTTAGGGAGGGTGCCCTCTATATCTAATAGGTTGGTTTGAGCCATTGGTAGGCGCTGAGGTCAGAATGTTAGAACATTGGAATGTCGGTATCCGGCCAAACAAAGAATAGCTTCAGCCCATCCCACAAAGCGCACAAAAGACATAATATTCCCCTCTCCCGGGTACCCTTCGGCCCTATGGTAAGCTCTACCTCAATACCAATTTCGCAGAAGGAGAGAATTTCAATTAGGGCCGTATCATAGGACCACATCTTTTGGGTTGAATAGCCTATTAGTAACCTGAACTAGATTACCCTTCCGATCGGCTGCCACCTCTCCATGCCTGCGGCACTTCCTGCAGAATATTCGCCCGGCCCTTCTAAAGGGCGCGCCCTCCCCTCATGGAAATGAGCCCACCTCACGAATGCACACCCGCTTAGAGCAGATCATACCATGTCACGGTATCCCTGCCGATAATTAGGTAGTAATGGCTTCACCCCATAAATTCGGTAACAAGGCATGTGACGGGTGTTACTACGAGCGGTGGTCCTGCCAGCCCATAGAGTGGAATGTAAGTACCTCACCCACCCCTTTACACGGAACTTGGAAAGGTCGCAGTTATCTCTTTGTGCCTTCTTCCAATCACGCCGTTGACTTGAGCATAGTATGCAGATACGCGCCAATCCCTGATATTACAGGGACGCAATAGACCTACCACCCATTTATAGTTCTCCGGGCCGCCATCGACTACCATTTCTTCTGCCTAGTCTTCTACGTGATCTTCTGCCTAGCCACGACAAGCTAGGGTATCTTCTAATAGGAATCAGAATATTGTTTTAAAATTGGCTTTGGCTTTACTTCTTCGCTTCAAACCGGCCGATTATGTAGCACTAGGCATAAATTATAATTCGGTGATCCTTTCCATAGTATGAGGGCATGTGAGCGACTTTTCGGCCAATCTGTCTCCATTAACGGTGTTGATTTATCGGGGTTGGTACAACCTTCTGCAATTTTGTAGCATGGCGCTAACATCTGCCGCAGATACGCACACGCCGCTACACATCCTTATATAGGTTCCTCCAATGATATAAGCCTACTATTTTGCTATAGACAGCTTCTGTTCCTCGACGGAAATGGTTTTCATCCAGTTCATTTAGGGTGTCCTAGTTATTCTCCTTCCCGCCTATAAATATGCGCCACCTTTCTCTGTGTTATAGGTGATGTACTCGCTAGCTTCCTTCTTCAAGGTGCGATATTAGTATCGTGGAATACCAGTAGGCCTACGCATACTTTGAAGGAAGGTACAGAGATCGGCCCGTTCTTCTGCGTATTCGGCAGGTATACTGACATTGCCACAGCCCGGCCCTGGGCTAATTCTAGATTGTATATGTGGAATAGTATATACCTTCCTCCTGGGCTTTCTGGATAGCAGGATGGCAGGGTAGGCCGCCAGGCTCAGTATGCTTCGAACCCAGACCAGCCACCGGGGAACCAGCGCTTAAGGTAAATAAGTTGAGGGCGTGTCTAATTGGGCTACTAAGGTGAGGTATTGGCTCAGATCCTGGTGGCGAGCAAGAGATAATACAGCTACAAGCGGAGCTTCTTCAATGCTTTCAGTAGGCGGCAGCATTCCCTTTTGACAGCGTTATACTTTTGTCCAGCTTTTGAATGCATACCGCTATCATGGCAAATAGAAAACATCCCATCACCGAATATTTGGGATAAGGTAGCGCTCCATTTTATTAAGAATGCACCGGGGCCTAGGGTTCTCCATTCGGCCAGTCCACTGATACGCCCCGTTCCCGCGGTTGACTTTTCTCGGTAAGTCGGTAGAGTGGTGCGGGTATAGTTGCAAGTTCCTTAATCCACATATAGGTATATGCATATAGGCCTAGGAACGCACACACTTCAGTTTCATTTGCGTGTACTCTTCAATCTAAGATTTTAACTACCTTGGCTATGTCGGGGCAACGCCCACCAGAGATTGTATGCACATATAGTATGTCATTAGAGTGTCTAGTGAGACAGTGGAGTTTACTAACTAGTAACGCTATAACGTTAAGTTTACGCATTTCGATTCAGCGAGTGCCTTATCTAGGTTAGTGAGAGCCTCTAGCTCGTATGATTGGCACCCTCATCATTATAGGTGGCTTTAGGCCCGAACACAGTTCATGGTGTTCCATGGACGGGGCACCATACTTTAGGATATACACAAATATTATCATCATATAAATTAAAAGATAAGAACCAAATTAGTTATGTCTTGTACTGAAATCATCAAAACACATTCAGCCATCGTAATAGCGGTAACGTCCAAGCACTCTATTAACAGTATTTAATCACAACTAGAGAAATAGGTAGGCATAGAGCATAGCTACAAAGAGCTCGGAGAACCAATTGCTATTAGAAAGCATATCGGTACCGCGAATGATAACTGTATTTATACGCATGGTTATAAACACTATGTAGTAGTTACCGCCCTTTCTTCGTTGCGAGGGACCATGCGTTGCAGAGGGGCCTAAAGTATAGTTCTAAGGCTTTATTTTCTATGCACTACTAAGCCATTTTGTTAATAGTATCTTGAGGTTATGCAAATAGCAGGTACCTGCCATGCAGAGTGTGGTATAGTTCTGATAGTAACGGGTGGGTGTATATAGGGGTTAAGGTAACCTACTTCGATGAACTTATAGGGTAGGGTAGCCCCCCGGGTTGTATAAAATAGTTTCTGATACTTTCTTCTTTGTAGGTTTTATGTTGGTGAGGGAAGCCAGGTGTTCAGGTGTAAGCCTGCTTCTACTGTGGCTGCTGGGCAACTTAGGGGTAATTTATCGATGGCAGGTATGTGGCTGATACCTTCCGGCTGCCATATTCGTCCTTCCCTGCTACGCGTCATTGTGGGTGGCGGTGGGATCAGTGGGTGAGTATACGGGTAGGTCAACCGGGTTGCATTTGTCATCTTTCGTTTTGTGCGTGGTTCTAATGCTGCTTCAACGGGTGGTACCGCAGGCCAAAAAACATTACAGCCTGAAGGGTACACAGTACATTTCCGGTTGCTGACTGGACGGTTGCAAGTTTACAGGTGGTAGTGATAATAGGCGGGGTAGGTGGGGTATAGGTAGTACGGGTAGTAGGTGTTAGGAGTAGTATGTTAGTAGAGGAGAGTATGACTCTACTGTATAGCTGGGACCAATGAAATGGGGTTTTAGTCGCAGGTACATATCTCTACCAAACGGTGGTGGTTACACTTTATAGCCAAATCTCAGCACAGCACTAAGATATGGCTCAGTCTTTACAATACCTTTTCCCTTCCTTCTAATATTTACCACGCTTACCACTCTACTACACAGGTACGACTTCCTACTTCTGTACCTACTCCCAAGTTCCCTGCTGTCCTAAAGAATTATTTTACCCCGAATACTGAAAGTTCTCGTAGATCTCCAAGCTTTTATGCTGGTACTCGCTGCCCCTTGTCCAAGGTAGGCTGTATATGCAAGAGCCTGAGCTGGAGGTAATCTTATTCTAACCTACCCTATAACTGGGCCAAAGACAATTATACCCATGCTAGTGCCCAGATTCGCGTGTGTAATATTGCAGGATTATAGTTTGAATAGGCTACCTAGTAAAGTTTCATGTCTCATTTTATTAACGACAGAAGCAGGGGAGAAGCGCTCTACTTCTCGTATGGTGACAGAGAGCCTGTGTTTCCTCTGTTACTAATATCCTTTCCTTAGGGAAGGATTGAACCTTAGGCTACAGCCGCGGTGCCCAGCTTGAACCAGTGTTCTGACAACAAGGGTGGCGTATCTACGCTGTTATGGTAGAGAACTTGGTACGCTACAACTACGAGGTTCTTATAGTGCTCTATAATCACTGGTCCATTAACAAATGAAATTGGAGTGCACTGCGCCAGGCCAAAAGTCAGCGCCGCGCTGCTTTTTGATCGCAGTCTAAGAAAAACGACATTAACGCTAGTAGTGGCGGCAACTGTGACCAGGTAAACCGGAGCATTGAGGGGAACGGTATACCAAACAGGACATTCGTTTTGTATTTTTCAATGAAACCTTACGCCACTCTTTCGGAAAAAGGCAAATCGGTTACGTCATTGGAACATTCCAGAAGACCTCCCCAAGACGTATAAAATCGACGCACCTCCAGCACCTTCTAAAAGATAGGGTATTGAAAAATAGAATATAAATTGATCAAAGCGTTAAATCTTAAAATCAGATTTAAATGCAATAAATGAAAGACCACCAGAGCTATAACCGAGAACTATCAAGTTGCCGTGGGAGGCTGAACAATGAGCTCTACAGCTATGCAGAAGCCAAATGAGCTTTTCTTTATCTCAGGTTAACTATTCACCGTCAACACAAATTTCATGCCGCCCCACCCCTAAAAAGAAATAAGGAGGGATATTTGACTGCGCCAACGTCTGCAGCGGCGCCCCGGTACCTGCATCTCACAGCCTGACAGTTCTGTCACCAGATACCGACGCCAGGGTCCTGCCGTCGGGAGAGAACGCGACGGCTATAACCCAACCCGTATACCCTTCTAACGTCTACAGCGGCGCCCCGGTACCTGCATCCTACAACCTGACAGTTCTATCATCAGATGCCGACGCCAGGGTCCTACCGTCGGGAGAGAATACAACAGTTCTAACCCAACCCGTATACCCTTCCAACGTCTGCAGCGGCGCCCCGGTACCTGCATCCCATAGCCTGACAGTTCTGTCACCAGATACCAACGCTAGGGTCCTGCTATCGGGAGAGAACGCGACAGCTATAATCAAACTCCTATGCTCTTCTAGCGTCTATAATAAAGCATCCTACTTATTCTGAATTTAAAAGAGTCTACACACCTATTAAATTATCTTTTCTAAATTAAATACTTTCTTTATAAAACTTTTTCTCGGAGTAAAAATAATAGCTAAAGTATAAGTTTATAAAAGCGCCTTATTAATTATAACTTAATTTTAAAGTATAAATCGTTTTATGTTATAAATAAATTTAGTTATACTTTTACTATTCTCCGCCTAAATAGATCCGTCGTTAGTGTAAGTGTCACGCACCACTGAGCCAAAACGTCAGCGGTACGTAACTAGGCGTACATCAAGAATACCGTATATATATGGAGACACAGCTTAGTGAGTCTGTGCTCTTACAACCTCTAATTCTAATTATTAAATTAATTGTTATAGATGGAAAGTTCTAACGTAATTTAGTTGCAATTACCGTCGCTTCTATAATATTATAAATACTGGATGGAAGATATGTAATAATTATATTATAACTTCTAATTTGGTTAAATTTGTAGGCGTTATGGTCTTCCTTATTCTGTGGTAAATAGAGGTGTCGTTTATTTAGAATAGCAACCGCTGCTGCAATTTTCAATGGTAAGGCACATATTTATGCGATGGTGTAATCGTCTCTATTAAGTTGTAGATCTATCGTTTCGATGGAATGGACAGCCCGGCTCTATAGTTGAGTATGTTAGCGGGAAGAGTAGCAAAGAGTCCAATTCTCGCGACGCAACAGTGGGGCTTTCCAAATTTATTAGAAGCAACCCCGCTCCCGAGATCCTGCGAGGCTGAACAACTTGTTGCTGCAGGACAGCTGTAGTTGCAGGAATCGCAGCGCTGGACAAACAACTGGCTGGGATAAGAGGTGTGTGTTTCTTGTACCAGCGCCGCTCTGCAATTCGACAACACCACCGCTACCAGTGTTCATCCTTTGATCAAAGGGTGAATGTCTTTTCGAAGCCGACGCTTAGCCCCAACCCCCGAGCCACGACGCTGCTCCTTTCGCGAGGATCGATAGGCGACTGGAGGCATAAAGTCGCGGTGCCGCGGTCGTGATAGATAAACCCTGTTCTATTCTACACCTAAAACCTACGGTCGCTCCACCCGACGCCTCCGCTACTCCTGTTATTCAGTTAATGAAACGAAACACGTCGAACCATACCAACCAAGAAGTAATATTATAAAACTACTGTTATTCTTATATAAACCCTATATCCATCTGTATAGTTAATTAAATATTTTTTAATATTAAACAAAATTGTTGAACTTGTTGTGTGTATATCTTGATGGTGGGGCTCATGCCAATCTATTCGGCCCGGCAGACCTGCACGAGGTTGGGCAACTGCGTCCATTCGGCGGCCTCGACGACGAGAAGCTAGAGTTCTGTAGGAAGAGTCATCATCTGCACGGTTCAGATAGGGTGTGCTGGGCTGTTATTCGATAACTCCGAAAGTCAAAAAAAAGAGCCCCAGGTTTCGTAGAAGTGGGGCGTTTAACACCCCTCTATCAACCACGTGTGAAGCCCAAAGCTTGTATTCAAGGCCATCCGGTATCACTCCGCCGATAAAACTGATACAGATGGTCAAGGCTCTCGATCCTAAGCGCGAATAAAGTCCCTCGTATCCACGGACCATACACCGGTATGAGCTTCATCACCATCTCATCCCAGTACCCTTCATCTCTCCAGTTCGCAATCCCGACATTCGCAGCATCCTCCAGCTTCTCCACAAACTCCTCGAGTGTAGGATTTTCGTTCTCGAGCTCCATGTACCGTGCAAAAATGCTATCATTGAAGGAAACACACGGGTCCTGGATTACTAGCTCGCGGTGGTCGTCACCATCCTTGTGTGGTGATGGTGATGGTGGCGGTGGCGTCCGCTGGGGAGCCAGGGTTAACCGGTCATTTTGGAATATGTGCGGCAGACGGATATCGATGGGATCTAGATCTAGAGCTTAGATCTAGAGCTTCTTCCCCGCTGTTGATGCTGTCGATGCGACGACAGACGTGTAGCTCCCCACCGGCTTCGGACCGTGTGAGATGCGTGAAGTAAAAGAGGACTTCGTGAATCAGCGGTGAAGCGAATTGATATGGGGGCCTAGATAGATCGGTTTCGCATAATAACGAGGCAGTCGTGTACCGCTGGAGCAACGTCGTCTGGTTCGGAGTGTACAAGAAATCCCGCCAGGCTTTGCAGACCCGTATTAGTACCGGCTGCTGGGACCAATCGGCCGCCTCCAGGACTGAAAACTGGAGTTCTAATGGCAGATTCATTGTTTGCGATTTGTTCGATATCAATTGATATCTTGATCGCTCGCTAGCTTGGCCGCGGATTTTAGAGGAGTTTGAGTATCATAAATTTGCCAATTATTCCCATCTCACCAAGGTTCCTTAGCTCAGTCGGTTAGAGCGTCGTGCTAATATGTTAAGAATCTTAACTGTTACGCGAAGGTCGCGAGTTCGACCCTCGTAGGAACCAATCCTTTTTTTTTTTCTCCTAATTTTCAGCTCTGAGTCCCAATGTTCGCAAACACAAATAGTTTCATTCAAGAATCATATGACATAAATTGTCAAAGTACCTAACCCGTAGGCACTATGTATTTTAATTGCCGAGATTGAGTTTAGACCAGAATATCAATACCACAAACTGCAACACACTTCTCAAAATATCGAAGCCATTTGTGATATCAAAGAAGAGAAGCTAAGCCCACGGGTAGCTTAGAGATAAGCCAGAATATAAAGAAGCTCCCTCCCCAATCCGTCGCTTTCTTCCCCAAACTATCCTCTTCCCCACAAAAAAGCAAAAAGAAAAAGTAACTAGAGCGTTCTGTGCCTTGCTGTCATTATGCAACTACAATTAAAGTAGAACACGAGCGCTCGCCACTACTGCGTCGACTTAGCTCTGATGCCAACCAACTGCGACATATCAATAGCACCGATGCAGCGTAGCAACAAAGCCACAAGAACGAATCGCATCAGTCTATTTGAGGAAGATGACGGCCCGATCGCATACGCAGGTCCTGGAAGACAGTACGGAGATGAAAGCCCTTCCACCTCAGGAGATGAACAATCATTTGCGGAAAATCTAGCCACCCACCAACTGGAATAGCTGTACCGGGTCCAGAGCTACCCGACAAAGGCCTACAGTTTAGCTCACAAAACAATACGATATCTGCCACCGAAAATGCGATCCCTGTGCAGGAAAATTATATGACGCCAGCGCTTGAGACCGCTAAGATCAAGCTATGGCTAAACGCAGGTGATGGGCCAGTACTGGAGGAGAAATACGTTGCACCGGATCCTCTGGCGGTACTAGCATACCTTTTGCTAAAGGTAAGGGAGCGTCGTGGCGCTAGTATCTAGACTTGCATCCCCAAGATGATATCACATCCTCTTTGGTAGCGCTTTTTCGAACTGAAGCTTGGGAGGTCTTGTGCTCAAGGGAATACACGACAAAGGTAAGTCTCAGGGGACGCGTACACCACGCTAGAGTCATATGCCCGACTGCAGTTACTCCCAGATATTGATTATAGGAAATAAATAGCTTACTAGGGATTGGCGGCCAGCCTGACGAGAAAGGAATATACCTTCACATCCTTTAGCAGAAGGAACGACCGAGTTATTTTTACTTATACGTTGGCCAAAGTGTTCAATTGTTTCAAAGGCTTGCAGATCATCGAGACCCTAAGTACAGAGCGAAGCACAGGAGCCTGCACTATCATATATGGGACCTCGGACTGGCCGATGGGGAGCTGGAAGCGGAGGAGAAATTTGTTTTTCTTGCTATCACCAAAGAAGACATCGAGCCCCTTCTTCTTAATCTCATGGAGATGTAGTGTTACCTTATGCTTCAAACCTTGACAAGGAACGCGCTACCTGCCTGCGGATTCACCTTTATCGCCGAACGCAGGTGGACATCTAAATATCGCACTCCCACTCCACCAAAGCTACCAAGGTAACCTTGTCCAGGATAATTTAACGTTTCATAATATCCAGAATTACAGTGATCTGCTGCGAAAAGCGTACTACGCAAGTCCCCGCCAGAACTTCTACAACCTGAAGCACTCCCCAAACCCCGTTGTGAGGGTGTTATACAAACAAAATATGGCTGCAGCCCAACACGTTAGAGCGAAAACGTCCCGTCAAAGGTCCGCGGGGGTATCTAGATCGGGAAGAGACGTCAAAGTTTTGCGCAACGGGTGGCGTCAAGCATTCTCAATATCCCACTGGATATTTTCAGTTAGTCGGAAAGTAGCTCACCTCGATGCCGGGGCCATTCTACACATTGAATGCGACCTTCTCGATCCCGCTACCCGCCATCCTCACTGTTATGCGATGAACAGTGAAGCTGGTGACCCTGCCTGTCGGTTGGGTATACGGGTCACAGGAACGGATGCACAGGGTGATGGCATCGATATCTGGGTGCAATCGGCTGGGACCCGCGAAGTACCCAAGATGAACACTTTCGTTGATATGTTAGAAGGACTTAATATCCAAGAGCCAGAGGATCGTGAAAGGCGATGGATCCCTCCAGCTGGGGCCACGGGAAAGAAGGCCGCTTATACTTCGGATGTCGTCCGTCTGTTCTCATAGCGTAGCTGGATTTAATATTCGGGCGCGACCTTTTCCGTTTTTGCTCTCGTTTGTCGGCCCTTTCCTCCAGGAGCGAGAGTTACACGAGTTACATTACAGCTCGAAGTCACCATAATGCATTTCCATATGGCCTTAAAATTGATAATCTCCAGCTATATTACACGCGTCCAATTCTGATATATCGGCTCATTGATCCAGAACTTCGAAAAGTTTATATAGAAGGGGGAAAAAATAAGAAACGCTGGCAACAAAGGCCACAAAAAATTATGGTTCCTACGAGGGTCGAACTCGCGACCTTCGCGTAACAGTTAAGATTCTTAACATATTAGCACGACGCTCTAACCGACTGAGCTAAGGAACCTTGGTGAGATGGAATTTCCCGCTTCTTAAGCGGTACAGATAGCTTAGTCCATTTTGCTGTCTCTGAGACCCCGGTCTAGCTTCAACACCGACAAGCGTGTTAGACCTTCTTCACCCCCAACTCCAACACCTCAATCTCCGACCGCCCATCCCTCGACTTCCTCTTCACCATAGCCTTTGACTTCCCCACAACCTCCCACTTCCTAACTAAACTCTTCGTCTGACCATTAACAAGATATTGACGCGAAGCCTGCTATCATTAAAGTTTTAGAACATCAGCTCCTGTGATAAATAGTGTTGTGAATCTAATGCAGCCTTGCGAATTGTTTGCGTATTTGGCCGGGTTCCAATCGATCAATGCACAATCCACGGGTCCGGGGCGCTATCTGTTTCGGGTTATCGCGTAGTCGATATATAATTGTGCACGGCATGATACGTAACGAAAGACCATAATTAATTCGTACTGTACTCTCGCGTCACAGAGCTACGCTTGTCTCAACCCCCGACCCGGGTATCTGACACGAGCAATGAGGCGTGATTGCCAGGACGAACCCGATACCAGTAGGGAGGACACTGGTAGGCGGTCTGACGTTAGATACAGTCATATTCGTCTCAAATACTTTCCTCCTTTCAAACCCGGCTTTCCCAAAGACATCATGGACACCGGTTTCCCTTCGGTCTCTGTTTTTTTCTTATCGTCGTCGTCGTCATCGGGATGAGGGCAATTGCAAGGATAGATAAATTCGTGTTCGAAATTTCCTTTATGGTATTGGGGATATTTCAAAGATAGGTTCCGACCGTTCCGTCCTCGGGATACTCATGGCTACCAACGAAACTACTCTTCGAATTTCGATCGCGCTGGCTCTTAATTCTGGTTGAAATTGTTGTCGTTGCTGTTGTCGGGATGCCTACTGCTTGAGCCAATGCTCGGTGGGTGGCCTTGAGCAGCGGGTCGTTCAGAAACGCGGAAAGATCAATTTGAGGGGAGACGCTCGTGATAGGTCCGTATTTTTCTCTCTCGAGCCTGCAAGGGACCAGCTCCAGCTTGAGCTTGGCGTTTGCATTTGCGTTTGAGTTTACTACGTTTGCATTTGAAGTTGCCAACGGTGTTGTGGAAGTGCAGCTGCTTGTGGATTGGCGAGAGCGGTTGTGGCGCGAACCCACCAATGAAACTTATCATAGCCATTCTCGCGGTAAAATGCCGAGCCATCATATTTGTCTCCACGAACGCTTCACCTATGGCACCAACGCCATCGGCTACTGTTAAGATCGTTATAATTGCAAATATACTCGAAATAGAAATATTCAAAGTACCAGCGATCACTGTAAAAGTATCAGCAGTAGCAAAGCTTATGATAACAGCGAATGTTGTCCCGATAAACATAGTTATAAGCCTATAATTTCTATTATGGCCAGATGGATCTATAAAGTTGATTAGATCACCTGCACAGTATGCATATCTATTTTCCACATGCTGCATCCTGAGAGATGAAAGCCATTATCTTGGGATCGTAAAAGCAAGAACGTAGGTACACAAGCCCAGTGGATCCGTCGAATAGTTCCTGACAGAAACCAAAGTACGAGTGAGGGTCAACTTCCGCAGAAGCACTGAGCTCGCCATATGTTTTATAATCCAGTGCTGTGGCTTGACCTTCATCTTCTTTCAGAAGCAGTGCGGTTGTGCCCTGCTTCTCAAAATAGTAAGTTGCAGATTTGGCCGTATTATAAGTAGCGATAATGTGATCGGAATCTAAGAATAGTGATCTAACTGAGTCATTGTTTTCTTTTATTATCAAAATAGCGTTTATAGATGTATAATTGTAATAGTATTTTGTGCTTATATTCGTTTAATCGCTTGCGGAGAGAAGACCATCCGTATAATATACAAGTAAATTTAAAGTTCTTTATAATTTAATTTTGACGAGTTTATCATACTAATCAAATTTATATTAACGGTTATATTCATTAGAGATGAATCTACTTTATACATTATAACTGAATTCAGCGTCAATTCTTTAGTTTTGCAGGTTATAGTATATAATAGTAGTTATACTACCTGTTTGAACTTTTATAAAATTAGAGTTATTATTATATAAATAGATTATTATAATAATATCTTCTATCACTTGTCCGACACTATCGTACAAAAACTTGAGGACCTTGTTCAGTCCCCCGTGTTTTTACGATTTTGATATATCCCCCTGTTTTCTTGCTTTACCATCTAGTTATTCTCATTATTGTTCGTTTTGGCCAAGTTGATTTCGATACTGGATCAGTCTGTTGTTCTGATCATAGATATCTGTTATATGTGAACTTGGTTCCGTCAACATACGTCGTTTCATTTGTGTAAGTATAGACGTGTCCGGAGATGTCGTGCGTATGACTGCGGCGGACAGTGTCAGGTGTATTCTTGTTGTCGTGTCTGTAACCATAGCCGGTTTCGGAGGATATAATCCCTTCAACGTCATATTCCTTGACTATTTTCTTACGAACATCGGCTGGTATGTCACCAGCCAGAAGCTTGTGAGAGAAAGTTTCTTGCAATTCAAGGCCAAAACCGCTATAGATACGATCTGTTATAATCTGATTCAGTTAGTTCTGGGTGTGTTTCCTGACTGGTGACTTTACCCTGGGCATCAAGAGAAATTATCTGATGAAGGATCCCATTCACTGATTTATTGATCTGAAGGCCAGCACCGTCGTAGGTATATTCCAACGGAATCAAGATTCCAATTCTCAATACCAGAGCGAAATAAAATTTCTTTCATGATGAGTGGATCATCGGGCTCGTTGCATCGCGGAGCCCGCTCCTTCTTTGGTCGCAAAAACTCAACTGTGTTGATTGTTACAGCTCGACCCATCCGGGCAGAAGGCTGTTGACTGCGATATCGATACAACAAAATACGACCGTCCTTGAAAAATGTTGGCGAATAGCAAATTCTCCCCGAGAGTTATATTGGGGGAGGGAAAATGCGAGTATTATGGTTCAGGGATAGTTTTGGTACATGTTCTTGAACGAGTTCAATAATAAATATAGTCTTTCGATAGGATCCTACACCTTTTACACTAATTGGAGCTTTGAGAGGCTTTCCTCCCGGTTATATTATATTAATGAAACTGATCCTCTGCCCAGACCTTGTACCAAAATGTGTTCTTTTTCGAGAAGTTTTTAGATTAATTAATTAATATAGAGTAGTCTTATAAAATATACTTTTGTGATGAGCCTGATTGGGCCCGAGCTTCGAAGGAGAGGCCCCGAAGGGGACTTGATTGAGAAGCATAGGCCATGGTCGGGTGTTAGTGCTGCGAAGCAGCTATGCAGAAGCAAAAAGACATTTACTTGGGTATTTATTTTAGGTACTACCCAGCGTGTTGACCATGTGGTATTTTGGGAGGGATCTCACAACGGGACAGTGCGGCTTGACATGTTCCCTAACCTTCAGTACGAAATACAATATCGTAAAGTTTTCTTTTAGTACTGATATAATCATCCTTTCGATAGACCACACTTCGCTTACACTGTAAAAGTTGTAGCCGAGCCGGTTCCAACTAACGCATATCTTGTGGCCTAGTAATTGGATCATAGCCACCGATAAAAAAAGCACATCCTCTTGGAGCCGAGAATCAAAGCAACTGATTCTCCCGTCTTCTCAATAGAATAATTATATTCAAAGCCTTGGGGCTAGCTAGACTCGGCTATTGTCCCGGCTTAATTCTAGGAAGATCGATTGCCTTACAGACCATCAAAGATTGCGGCTGAGGAAAGATTGCGGCTGAGGAAAGATTTTGATGCTGATATTTCGAGATTTGCTCTTCCTCTCACCAAAAGCCAATCAGGGACTTCGCCGAGCTCTCAAGCATCCCGATTTGGGCTCGCTTAGAGATGGATCGCAATCTTTGACATGTCGTGTTGTGCACAGCAGATCTAACCGCACAGACTATATTTTGGCACAAGCAAGTATAACGGCTGGCTTCAAACATGGTCCTCCTAGTTGATAGTTCCAATTTAATAAGCAGTTTTAGTATAAAAATGGCGATAGTTCCTCTCGTTTCCGGTTGATCAACCCATAAGCATCTCACACCAATCCGACAGGATACACTGAATTCTATCAATATGCGAAGTTCAAAAATTCTAATTGGTTTCATTGGCCTCTGTGGCTCTGCGAATGCTACAGCTTGCAATGCAGATAACTGTCTAAGAGGTAGCCCTCACTGATAAAGTGCCCAAATCAAGATCTGATCTAATTCGCTTTTATATAGCCGTTAGAGCTACGTTAAAGCTCCCACAGGCTTCGGCCGACTGCTCGTCATTTCTCCGAAGTACCTTCACGCCGGGGATAAGGTAATATTTTATGTAATAAAGTTGTGCCAATCGTCTCATTAACGTGCCTATCAGGACTGTTACGGAATATAGCACCATTTCAGAACTCGCCGAAGATATATATTTCGCTACGCAGACCAGCACAGTTCGCGAGACCCTGACATCTGTGATCAAGGAGACCGCGACAACGGAAATACCTGGGACGATAAAGACCGAAACCTCCTATGATCTTGCTCTGAAAAAGAGACAAGCTGCACCTACGATCCCTGCCTACGCCTCTCCTTGCTCCGGTCCGGTCAGATATACCAGTGCATGTTCATGTATTGGCGTTACTGGCCCGATAGTAGTGACCGCTCCGACTCCATCGACAACTCTAACCCTGCCTACAACTATCACATACTCCACCGAGACAATCGTAACTACGATTCTGACCACATCTGTTACAATCACTGATGCTACGGTTACCCTACGCACAACAGACTCTACCGCGACAATCACGGGACCACCTACTACGGTTACAATCACGGTTCCTTATCCAGATAATTGCAAGAGCCCTACGCTTTATAATGGCCTACGGCCCTTAAACTTTGCACCCCTTGGTATCTTCGATGCAGGCGATATTGCTTACCCAGAGTGCTGTCTTCGCTGCTTTACACGCCTTGACTGTATCGCATATGTGTAAGTCGGTTTACTTATCGTTATTCTATCTTTCAATAGGCTTGCTAACTGAAATGCGAAACCTAATAGAAGAAGCGGTGGCACTTGCTTACTCTTGTCAGCAAATGAAGACCCAAACACCCCAAATTCTCCAATGTGCCCCAATGGTATCAAGAAAACAATTTTTGGGAATCCGCCCGGTTCTGTCGGCAAAGGTCCTTGTCAAGAGACCGCCTAATACTAGCTGATATAGTATTCTTCATTTATGGGGGGCATTCCCATTCTGTTATCCGCATTAAAATCTACCAGCGGGCCATCATTCTCGTTCCAATGGCGGTTCTGAACTATAAATTACATACTATTCAACTTTAGCATATATGAATATCATCGATGTCACTAGCTTTTACCTCGACCTCTAGCGTTCGGTTTATCTTCTTCAGCCTCAGCTTGCTTTGACCTTGCTGCCGCGCGATCCTCGCAAGGACTTTTTGCTCACAATTCCCCATTGTGATAAGTGTAGTAGGGAATCAACTATCTGACAAAGATGTTAGTATACATGATGTTGAAGGCGTCCGATATTTTTATTATAATATTTGGTTTATGATATAAAATACTATTCTCTTGGGATCTATTTGTGATAATGTATTAGGTCTCATCTCCCGTTGGGTCCCAGACCATGGTCCCACATTCAGTCCCTTAAGCTGTGACATCCAAAAAAGACGTCTGCGAGCTGGCCGTCTGACCATCTTATTTTCTTTTTCTCAGCCCGCGTTTTTGGAAATGCTTTAACTACTGCAAACATAAACTATTACATTTCTGTGGTGGACAAACGTAAACTTTTTGGATCGATACAACACTTGTCTCGAATTCTACAACAATTTGTGTTGTCTGGTATCCAAATCTGTTTCCCAATATAGACGAGGTTCGACAGCGAGAGCCTAGCTAGACTCCCAAAAGCACCTTCCAACATGCAACTAGGATACAGAATTGTCCTTTAGCCTGGCAATAACACATTAGCGGACTCATCAATATGATAGTACATTAATGGCCGAGCCTCTGCTGTCAAATGGTAACTCTATACTTTTTCTCCCAGTGTTGTGTCAGCGTGTTCATACACATGATTGATATCCCAAAAAGAAAGGCGTGACTAAAGGAATTAACAACAGGGTACCGGACCTAAATACAAAATATAGCTGGCCAAAAAAAATCAAGACATATCGGAAAGTTTTCATATATACTGTCTGGACTTTTCACGCCTACGAGGGGGAGGGATCTCGGATGCGTATGGGAAGTATCGCAATAATTTGAGAGAAGAGAATGACTTCAGCATTAGAAAATATTCTGGCGGAGCCAAGTGATTTGGCACTCTAGAGTACTATTTTACCAGACCTCTAGCCCTAAGTTGTAGATAAATAAACTATGAATCGCACTCATAGGACGCGCTCTACACCTTGTGGTAGTAGTACGGAGCTGCTGTTCCCTTCTATGGTTTATTGTCTATTTCTCTACATAGTCTGATTAACACTGTTAGTCGAGCCTGATTAACGGTTGAATTCAGCGTTAGTTTTTCTTTCTCTGCGCTTTCGCAGCTCATCATGATCCGGCATCCGGCGACTGACCACCGTGAAGCCAAAAGCGATAACTACCAGCAGAATCCAAATTGCATGCCCCCATACCCACTGTGTGCGTGCATTAACTGCAAAGAGACTTGCAAATAGCGCTGGCGAAAAGGAGCGTACACCGCTCGCCATCGCAAGGCACAGCCCGTTGAGCGTACCTAAAACCTGCGGGCTAGGCGCCACGTCATTAAGCGCAAGTTGGATGGCCGTGAAGGACATGGCAACTCCACACCCTAGGGCCATAAGGATAGGTGCACTGATCCAAAAAACGACAGAGAAACCGCCGCGGAGCAGCAGGTTCAACAAGGGCGGAATGGCAAGAAACGCTGGATAGGCGGTCGCGCAGGCACGTAGCACCCCGTTGGTGCCGATTCGATGTTGAAGTGGCGGGAAGACGAGGAGCAGCCATGCGGCCTGGGATAGGCCATTCAAGCTCATGAACAAGCTAATTTGCAGGGGCGAAAAACCTAAGCCGCCTAGTGCAACTGGGGTATACCAGAATACAGGAGTAATAGCGGTATAGGCAAAGGCAAGCAGCATGATGTGCTGGTAGGTGTACAGGACAATTGCGACGCCAGGAGCTTTGATGAGCTCCCAGGTTGACATTGTAGCTTTTGCAGGTGCAGAGGGACCAGTACCCGTCTCTTCACTCCCGTACCGTGCATCAATTTTGCTCGGCAGGGTCTCCTCGACATTGACGGCGCACACTAAAGTAATGACAAGGCCGATGGCGCCTACAGCAAAGCTGGACAGCGCGTATGGATAACGCTCAAAGAAGGGTACGCCATGGAAGATACTAGGATATTGGGAGGCCGGTTCCGCTAGCACACCACCAATCAAAGGCCCGAATAGAATTCCCAAGTTGCCAGTAAATGCGAATAGACTAAAGGCACGGGCCTGTGTTTTGACGGTGCTATGTTCGGAGATCATGGTGCGAATGGTCACAATGGTGCCGGCAAACACGCCCGCCAGACACCGGAAAACAATCATCTCCCGGATGGTGGTGGCCATGCCAAACATGGACGTGGCCACGGTTACGCCAGCCATCGAGAAGACCAGAACAGGTTTTCGGCCCAGGCGGTCAGCTGCCTTGCCCCAAAAAACCATGACCAGCATCTGGGTCAGGGAGAAGAGCGACTCAATTAGACCGCTGTAGAAGCCCACATCGGTGTCCTCGAGTGATCCGTTTTCCTGGCACATCTTATTGATGTACGGGAAGATGGAGAAGAAAGCTATGGGCTCGATGAGACGTGCCGCACAGAGGAATAAGATTTGTGCCATGGGCAGTGGCTTGTCGTCTTCGCCTGTGTCTCCATCTTGGGTCCCATCGCTGGTGTCCGCGCTGGCGCTGGGTTCGTAAGCGGTCGTCGCCTCGGAGACATCGCGGCTTGTGGCTAGCAGCGGTGTGTCCTCGTTGATTTCGTTTTCCGCCGTAAGGGAGGCGTCACCCGGGGTACTGGAAATATGGGTCGTCCGATGATCCGCCATCGTGTTGTCGAGTTGTCGAGATTTCTAAGTTCGGGCACCGCGACGGGATGTTGTCCCGTTCCCTGCAAAATCATATTCCTTTTATATATTTAAAACAAAAAGAGATTTCCAACAGTTGCAAGGGCTGTCTGGTTCAGTGGACTGAACCAATCACAATTCTCAGATGGTCCAGTGGCTAAGATTTCCGCCTGTCATGTGATAACGCATTAAAACGCGTTTTCGCTGCTCGCGGACGACCGGGGTTCGATTCCCCGTCTGAGAGATAAATTTTTTTTTTTTTTGTAGTCCTTTTTTCTGGACTCAGACTGCCCATTTTTGTGTTCCAGCACAGCACGCTGGTCCGTAGCTTCGGAACTCCCGATCAACACCCCACCCTTTTGGACGGTTCGCTAAGCCAAAGGATCTCTCAAGACCAAGCGGGTCGGGCTTAAATTGCCAGGCTTTAGCTGGGGTTAGGTTCTTTCAACTAGTGAGCAGTTTGATCAGACTCAAGACCGTATGCTTTTGGATGCTGTCATGTCGAAGTTTTGCTGGCGGCATCGTATGCTCTGGTCATGGTGTGCGACGGGGGTCAAAATTGGTAGACCAAAAGTAGTATACAAACTATCAAACTGGTAAGGTGGTCTCGTTGGGGAGCACCGATGAGGGCACTTGTGTCTCCTCTAGCTCTCTTCACTCAACCCCAACCACTATCCTTTGAGCTATGAGTTCATCAATATACAGCACTGTTACCCCGAAACCACTATAACAAATGTTATAGACAAATATCAGTTTATGCCGGTACATACATAATTAATGTAAATGTACGAGTTTTGTATATGTGTAAGCATCGGGTCTATGCCGACAAGCATCAACTTTATGCTGAAATATACATAGTATACATATGAATATTGGCTTGTGCTTGTGCTTGTGCCCGTGATAGTCTTTGTGCTCTCTTCATCGCTGTCTCTATAACCTCTAGACCCCCCGCAACTACGGGTCACCGAGGTTATGAAATCACACGGGGTTATCAAAGCACATGACAGTGTTGTCTCTTCTTCTTTCTTCAGATCTTTTCTCTTCATTCTTCAGTCATCATCGTTCCGCTATAATTTGCTCACACGACAATATCAAATTTGTCTCTACTTCCCTCTCTCTTTACTGATTATCCTTACTCTATCAGGCTATGAGCCTGGCGTTACACCTTTCAAGCTGCTATCGCAACTGTTATAAACGAGCGGAAAGTCTATATTGCCGACGTAGACATAGTATACGTGCGAGCGTCGTTTTGGTACCGTGCCCGTGCCTGCTCTGTCTATATTTGCCTCTATAACCTCCAGACCCTTTGTAACTAGAGATCACCAGGCCTATATAGTCACGAGAGGACATCAGAACAGATCATAATATTGTCTCTTCTTCCTTCTCTGGCCCAAGAGCATCGTTAAACAAGTATGGATTGTATCCACAGGGGCATCGCAGCAGAATTATCAGGGGAGAACAGCAAGCTGAATTAAAAATGCTTTGTAAGAACGTCAGAATCACAAAATTTGGTAATAACATCGTTCTCTAAAATCCTTCTTCACGATAGCCTCGCATACCGTATAAGGAGGGAACGAAGACTGCTCCTCCACGCAATTTAGGGTTACGGCATGCTACCTCAATTCCAAATTTCGAACCCGAAGTATTGATATGAAAGATTTGCAAGGTATTGGAATTAAGCTTGGTGTGAGATATTTACGACCTAGGCTGATAGGAAAGGACTTGCATTAAGTCCCAGATTCAGGTATCAAGGGTTGCTTTGTATATTTATTGACGATCGTTACTGAGATCCTTGGCCTCAGTAATAGAGAGACGTTCACGACTTTATTCACAACCACATCGAATGGAAACTAGATGACGCAAAATCAGCCCTCCAAGGTGCAAAGCACCACCGAGCCATAATTTTTTAGTCGTTCGCAAGATATAAAGATCTGATTCTGGGTTCTTGCGTACAAAGGCTATGCCTTGTACTGGCGGTGGAATGTCCGCCATATTCGCAGGCACTTTCCTAAGGACCTATTCGCTTCATTCCACAAGTTAGCCTGCTAGCCAAGCCGGCTAGGCGAACTGAAGATCCGCGAAGTCTTTGTCTCTAAGCATGCAACTGAATTGCTCTATAGCAAAGTATAAGGCCGCCTTATGAACTGATAGAATAGGCTGGTGTCAGGATAAAATAAAAGCGGACATTTGTAAATTGTAGCAGGTGAGTAACTGTAAATATAACAATATCCCTTCTCGTGTATAATAGGTGACTGGTTCTATAGAATGAATAGATAATCTGCATGTTAATCTTTCATGAAAATATCAAATTGTGGGCGGTATTGATGTTGTTGTTTGAGTTTTTGCTTGGATTCTTGCTTCAGTTTTTGTCACCCGTTTGCCGGTTAGCGTTTGGATCTATTGGAATGAGCACTGGTGGGGAGAAGACTTTTGCTCTTCTCCGCCAGCAGCCTGACGACGCCTTCGTGCCCGCGTTCTGCCGCGATCCCCAGCGGTGTCTGGCCGTAGTAGCCATCTTTGGCTTCCAGGTCCGCCCCTTTCTCCGCCAGCAGCCTGACGACGCCTTCGTGCCCGCCTTCTGCCGCGATCCCTAGCGGTGTTCGGCCGCCGTAGGAGCCTTTGGCTTCCAGGTCCGCCCCCTTCTCCGCCAGCAGCCTGACGACGCCTTCGTGCCCGCGTTCTGCCGCGATCCATAGCGGTGTTCGGCCGCGGTCGTAATCTTTGGCTTCCAGGTCCGCCCCCTTCTCCGCCAGCAGCCTGACGACGCCTTCGTGCCCGCCTCCTGCCGCGATCCCTAGCGGTGTTCGGCCGCCGTAGGAGCCTTTGGCTTCCAGGTCCGCCCCCTTCTCCGCCAGCAGCCTGACGACGCCTTCGTGCCCGCCTCCTGCCGCGATCCATAGCGGTGTTCGGCCGCGGTCGTAATCTTTGGCTTCCAGGTCCGCCCCCTTCTCCGCCAGCAGCCTGACGACGCCTTCGTGCCCGCGTTCTGCCGCGATCCATAGCGGTGTTCGGCCGCCGTCGCCATCTTTAGCTTCCAGGCCCACCCCCTTCTCCGCCAATAGTTTTTCCATCACCAGCGTTAATCCCCAATACGCTGCAACATGGGACCCTAGCATCATCCTGTCCTCCCTAAACCGCCACGCCAACATAGCTTGAACGCAAGCCGATCGCAAATTATCCTCCAGAAGAAGATTTAGTACTAGCGAAGTAGTCTCAACTTGTCTTGTACACCAGTCGGCTTCGGGTTTTGCGCTGGGTTCACGGGAATGCTCATTGTCGGTCGAAGATTCTCGAACGTGGTAGCCCCAGTTTTTTGCCGCATAATCGTATAGAGCGTTTGATCGCAGTCTCTCCTTGAGCTTTTCGTAGCTCGGACTCGGTCCTGACTTGAACTTATCGTACGATAGGTAAATGACGCATATTTTCGCAATATCGCCATGGGAATGAGGGAACCAGAGCTGCTGATTTCGTTCAAAATATTCTTGCGCGGTATAATGGATTAATCTGACGATGTTGCTCTCTTCGTCGATTGTAACCAGTCCATTACACACCGAAACTAGATCTTCAATCTCCGAAATATTTTCTTTGTCGATTTCGGGCTCATCAGGCTCTACTGCAATCGCGTGCTGCAGCTCTGCCTTAGTAAGAGGCCTCGACGCACAAGTTATCCACGACAGGACTTGAAAAGCTATATCCACTGATGTTTTGTCGTCGTTTTCCTTGATCCTCTCCACGATGACTCGATATGTGCTATCATATGCACTATTGGATGTCCTTCCAGCCGTTGCAAACCCTTTTAAAACTTTTGTTATCGCCTTCAATGTCATTGCGCTTTTAATCGCCTCAAAATGCAGATGTGCAAGGAGGAACCTGTGTCGGTCTTCGTTTAGCGGATAGTCCAATTGAAAAAGAAAATGAGCTTGAAGACGTACATCCCTTGAACTACCTTCGAGATCTCGTTTTTGATCATTTCTTTGTTATTTTTTACGACTCTTGTCCCTAGTTGTGATATCCGGCCATCTAAATACGCTCTTACGTCTTCATCAGACGCACGTATCTCGCATTCTATGCTGATTCCCCTAAATTTCTCTCTGATTTCGGGGATATGCCGCGAAGTAGCGAAGATATTTAGATTTGAGTTTTGATGTATTTTGAACAACTCTTCGAGGAATGCTGAACGCTCTCGGTATTCATCGAGCGCGTCGACGGCGATGAATACTCTAGAATAGGCAGCAGCAACGGCGTGAAGAGTCTTGACAATGTCCCCGCGAGATGGTCGACTGTCCTTGTGCCGATCGTATAGTTCTTTCACACATTTTGGTAGTGAAGTCTGGGTACGTGCTAATTGTTTCAGCAGATTCAATAACAAGTCGTCTACCCGCAGGTGTGCGCTTCCTTTGAAGTTGAAATAGATATACGCGATGCCAATGGTTGGGTTGTAGGAGTATCGGTCAATCAGATGGTCTATAACAGCCGATGTGAGAATTGTTTTGCCCGCACCGGGAATTCCTGGGCAGAACAATATGTCTTTAGCTGTGTTTAGCCAGTTCTGGTATTCGGGGGAGTTTAACAGCCATTCGCCGGTTCCTGGCTGCCGTCTATTGAGGATATCGTTATGCTGAGAGCTGTCGTCAATTGGAGTTATCCAGCCTAGGACTTTACGATCCTCTTCTCCAGCTAGATTACGCCTAAGTATTGCAATTTCGTCAATGGCTATTAATCGTTAGAAGTCTATAACCTTGTTGGGAGACAGAATCATGCCCGAGGTGTACTCACCCCTCTTGAAGTCTTCCTTCCCAGCTTTTATTTCACCCACCGTACTTAGTTGTATACATTTTAGAAACTCCTTTGCACAGGCGGCAGCTACGGCGGCAGCATATTCTTGCCAATCGTCATTCTTTTCGGAGTCGGCGTAGTCACAGATACCTCGTATAACAACGGCAGGCCCCACCAACCCCGCAGCCTCCATTTCGACACACAATACCCGATCATTGAGGCGTTTGTTTATAGCATCACGTACCTTTGCATCTTTGACAACCTGATTCCCAGACGCGATCAAGCCGTAATGAACTTGGGTGTCTTCGGGGTTTCCGATAGATGTATACTGCAATGATAGGTGCGGATAGCTGGCCTTTAAGTCGTTCAGATACTGTGGTATCTTTGTTCCATGCATTTCGTAGTCGGTCCGTAACTTTGACATCGCCGATGATAATTCCGTAGGTGGGTAGCAACGTTTGTCAATATGCTCAAAAGTGCCGTCCTTGTTCGATTTGCCAAAGTCCCACTGAGTCCACTCGGTGCTGATGACGACGTCGCCCAGTTTAACTTTTGATGGAATTCCAGCCCCGATCCCGACCATAAGAACAATTTTAACAGACGGAAAAGTGCTGAGCATCTGGGCCGTGGCTCTTGCTGCTTGGTTTGTGCCATAGCATTTCAGAGGTAAACACGTTATAACAATGTTATGCGGGCCAACTGATCCGAGGGTATAAGTGTTCGCATCGTTTGGTGATTTGGGGAGATCTGGATGCCTCTCATCTAACATTGATATCGCCGCCGTTTGTTCTTTCGGTAACGCGCAGATCCACCCTACGGCATATTCCTCGCGGGTTTTGGGGCGTGTGGACATTGCAAAGTTCGGGGTAGCGATTGGATGTAATATTCCTAGAATACGGATACTGGTCGTCGAATTTAACAAATCCTTTGGTGGGTCGAAATGTTGTTTAATAGTGAATGCTCGTTAGAAGTTAACCGGCGACGAAGAACTCGGAAGGGATATCCATCAAGCACGGAAAATAATATATAAAGGAGACGTAAGCATCAGCGCTGGCGAGTGCGAGCTAGATATATCGTAGGGTACATGGAGCGGAGGGATAGTAAATAATTCCTGCGCAAGCGGGGTTTAAGAGTACAGAGAAGGATTCAGCCTCGAATCCGGGCGCAGAAGGCCTGGGCTTTTACCTTGCTTGCACGCAAGATGCTTGATGTGTTGTTGTCCATCCACAGAAAACCAATCAGACATATCTTTTCGACTTGGGGATGCTGAACGGAGCTGGAGGTCCTCCTCCTCCTACCCTCCTACTTGTCTTCCTCGTCATCGTCACCAGTTTGACGCCGGCCAACGGGCCAACCAGTTACCATTCGACGGCAGAGGCCCGACTGCCAATGTACTATCATATTGATGGGTCCGTTAATGTGTTACTACCGGTACCAGAGGACAATCCTGTATTAAAGTTGCATGTTGGAAGATGCTTTTGGAGGTCCAGGCTCTGGCAAACGAAGAGTTTTGCTGTCAAACCTCGTCTACGTTGGGAATCAGATTCGGACATCGACTACAAATTGTTGTAGAATTCGAGACAAGTGTTGTATCGACTCCGCAACACCATCCATCCAAAAAGTTTATGTTTGTCCACCACAGAAATAGAATAGTTTATGTTTGCACGAAAACATTTCCAAAAACGCAGACTGAGAAAAAGAAAATAGGATGGTCCGATTTCCGCCTGTCATCACGTGATGTGCTCGCGTTCGATTCCCCCACAAACGAACCTTTCGTCTTTGGATTGTTCCCATGTTCAGACATATGGTAAACAATCCGTTAATTAATTCTTACAAAAGCGCTTTCCCGACTGGATGTAGGCCACTGCTCTAAGAAAGCCTTCGTGCAAGCCGCCGCGGTCGCCGCAGCGTAATTTTGCCATTTATTACTCTTATGGCTGTCGGCATAGTCGCAAACCCCTTTGATAACTAAACAAGGAAAGTTATCCCATACACCTTCCATCTCGAACGCAATTACGTCTTCCTTCGCTGCGATTTCGTCCCGATGAACGCTAGATTTCATCACCGTATCTCCCGACGCAACTAGTACAAAATGAATTACAGGTATGTATACCAGCTTGTCTATTTGCTGTAGCATCTTCTACGGTCTTGTCTAGCCAACTCTGAGATATTAGCTTTGTTTTATCATATCTTGGCTGATTATAGTTTAAGTGTATAGTCGCCTCGCATATCGAGTTACTCGTCCGCTTACAACCAACGTATATCATGTAATCTGATGAAATCTGATGTTTATGTTGATAACCTAGTTCAAAGAGCCCATCCTTGATTGTTCCAGGATAGAAGACTATTTATTAAACTCCTCGTGTAAAGCTGAAAGGTGCTCAGAAATTTTATCCTAGAGTTTCTTTCTACTTTGTTGACTCTGTAGCTTAGCTAGAAGCGATTGTAATTCCATGTTGTACCGACCTAAATTATTTGGCATAGCGTCTTTTCTTATAGATTTATCAGAATACTGCTTCTTGAACTCATATCGAACAATTCTACAGCTAATCACCGCATCCCCAAACAAAATTTCCTCGCGGGCTTTCCCAAAGAGCACGCCACCGCAAATACCGACAACCAATCCCAGCTTGACTCCTACGAAGCTAGAGCGACAGTGAGCTACCGCGCTTGCCGCGTTAGCACCCCCCGATGTTTAGACCGCGGGCCCCAATAAAATGACCTTGGATGAGAAAATGGACTTTTGGCATGAAAAGTCGGAAGATCCTGCTCTCGCTCACCAGGATCTTTTCGTAGAAGATAGACGGTCTTCCTATGGTGAAGGCCACGAAGCGGACATCGACGACGTGATGCTGTACGACCCCAAGAGAGTGAAAGAACAATCTAAGGGAGAAATTATTTAAGAAGATGCCGAAAGCCAAGAAAACGGGGGAGCCGACCATCTTGCCGACACTGTCCAACCGCTCGTTTATAGAGATTTTATATCCAATGCCCCAGCGTTCGAATGGCTCGTTGGAAGCGTACGAAGAGAACTTTCTCTTATTCCGACAAAGCCAAACTATATGGAAACTATCAGAAAAACAAAATATCAAATCCCTGCTACTATCTCACAAAATCAGCAAAAATTTTTTTTGCCAAAAAGCTTCAAAATAATATCTATTGTGGTGAAAAGATGTGGTCAGAGAGTGGAAGGAAGGTTTGGTGGGGGTTGATGGAGTTCACGTGTCCTGTTGCATTTTTGAGTTAACGCATCTTGGCATTCTTGTTCTATAAATCGTTTTCCTAGCCAACATTCTTTTGGATCGTCAACCAAGTTTCCTTTGTTGAACGAATTTCCTTTGTTCACTATCATACACCTATTATATTATGTTATTCGTTCAGTCTCTTCTAGTACGCATCGTTATCTTGTCATATATACTACTATTCTCAGTCTCTCAGTTTCCTCCGCCTACACGTTCTGTTCCAGGCATGCTCTCTACGTATAGCTGATGGGGCAGCTGGTATGCTGCTTGGCTCCCAGAGCCTACACCTCACATCCTCGCATTATTGATAATTTTAATAATTTTAATATAAATTTAGAATGCGGGGACAATAATATTTCTTAATTTGTAAATAAAGTAAAATTTAGGTATAAAACAAAGTTTATAACCATTTTTTTACAATTACTATGTGAGTGTGAAAGGCTTTTCCGTATTATTTTATTACTTATAGAGTGTGAGTAATATTAATATATCTGTAATTTTTGGAAAGTAAATCTCGATTAAAGTTAATAACGTAGATGAAAGTCATGTGGCATTGTAAACCCGAAATAGTTTGGTCAATCTTTTGGTATGTATAGCGCTATGTGTATACTTTTGGGTGGTAGGTTTTCGTATCATCCGGGCGTAGGAGAATCGTCCACTACGGCAGTTCCTTTAGACGAAAGAATGTTCCCCTTTTTTTGGGGAGGTTTCCCCCGCGCCAAGCTCACCAACTCGTCAATCAGCTCAGTCATCAGAGCGATTTGCAATGATATGCATGTGAGCACGAGTCCAACGCTCGTATTTGGAGCGTACGACGTATACCTACGCCTCCGATCTTGCTTTGTCGAACACCACCTGTCGGGCGAACACAGTAACCATAAATGACGTTTGAAAATAAAAGGGAAAAATAGTTTACCAGTAAAGTGGTTTTTCTTTCTCTCCTTCAAAGTTCCTACATGGCTGTATACAATCGCAATTCGGTTATAGACACCAACCCCAATTTTTTCAATTCTACTCAAGTAATACATAACTGAAAGCAATTAGATGATATATCAACATCACCGTAAGTCGGATACAGGAAAATGTAAGCACACCCCGCCGTCTTTCGTCCTTTCCGTTGGAAATTGTAGTCGACTGTGGATTTCCGATGTCATTGAGACTGCATCTTGTCGATTTCATGAATACATATTACAAAACAATACACGTTATATTTTAACTCTGCCGATATTCTATCACCACAAAAACACGTTGGAACCTCTAAAACGGTTTATTAAGAGTCCTTATAGATGTTGTCCACCAGAGCCTTTCGAACGATCCGTCATCACCCAACGTTCCACCCTCAAGCCCCATTGCGCCGCCTGACGATTCGTCAATTGGTATGTTGCTACGATATTCAGAATACTTTCTCCATAGGCTAGCTTTTTGGGGTGAATTAATAGCACACTGCCAGCGAACTAGGAAGACAGATTCGGAAAATGACGGCGGAAATGGAACTCCTCACATCGGCTGCAATAGGTGTGCTGGCTGCTTTACAATTTCTAGATCATCCTACCCATTTCCCTGTTCACTGTAACAGTAGCTCTCTAACAAATTTGGAAGTGGCACTCTGAGGTTGGGAGATACCCATACAAATTTAGACATAGCATCCTAAAGTTGGACATAACATCCTTTTTTTTCGGATATAGCATTTGTATTCTGCTACGATTTAAAAGTGACACCCAGATATACACCTTAAGATCTAGACGTGGCATCCCTTTTAGTTGACACACTTCGAAGCTTCGAATCCACGAGTATTCGGATATAGTATTCTGTATTAAGAACTACTATACTAACAGCTATATAGCTAGCTATGCATATATAGTACGTAATAGTACTACACTAGCTATTATTTATTCGTATATATATGCATCAGGTTTAGGAACTTCCCGTCTGCTTGTAGCTTTAAATCAGGAAAATAGTACGAAGTTTTATTTATAAAATATAAGTCCTTCTCTCGTTTAATTATACCTACTAATTCCACGATATTTCCTAATTAAACAACCTCTTTCTTTAGCTTAGACGGCCTCTTCTGTATAACCAGTTCTATATTCAACCCTAGATCTATAACGAGATAATAAAGAACGATGGTAAATTCGAATTAAAACTCACCTTTGAAATTCTTCACATCCCTATCTCTAGTCATTCCTTCGTAAGTATATTTTATTAAAGCACATACTCTACTGAAGCGATCCTCGCCAGTTTTTGTAGGACTTTCTACGAAATGCTAATAGTAAATATAACATGGTAATCTAAACTGCGTAGTAGTTATCGTTATTGTTATTAATCGAACCCAAGTCTTATTTAGCATTATAAATGACTCTCATAATATCACTTTACTGTTAATATCTTTGTTTTGAAGCTGTGATTAATCGTACTTCTTTGTTTTGACAGCATTATCTTTGAACTTTCATCGGAAATGCTCCGCAATACTCTTCTTAATCTCCTCAGATAGATTAATGGACCTCGAGTTATCCTAAAGATTCTGCCTTTGATGAAAGTTTTTAGCGAAAATAGTAGCTTGTTTTTCTAAATTTAAATTATGCTATTAGCGAGGGTTACACTTCTTTCTTTCTGCCTTTAAAACTATAGATTAGTAGAAGTTAAAGAGATTTTAGTAAGTATCTCCGTTATTATCTAATGTCTAGGTATCTCTAATGAGCTTTTTCTCCGAATTGGATACTTACTCTACCCTACTTCAATCAAAAGCAGTTGTTATAAACAGTAAATATTTTAAAAATTCTATTAGCTCGATATTAAAGTTAACGTTTCGGTCCGGGTTCGATTTCGATTTACACTATCAGCTAAGTTAACCTCTACGTTAATGCACCAGTATTAAATTAAGTTGTAAGAGATAACCTACACATCTGACAATCTTCCTATATTCACGCTCAAAAAAGTATTACCAGTAATTGCGGGCTAGTCCCAACTAACATAAAGAGTCTCTTATATATAATAATTAGTGGAAAACTAGACGATATGTATTAATCCAATTCTAATTATATTTATAGTATTTCTTTTTATAATGCTTAATGAATGATACGACATCTTGATGAATTTTGTTAATCTAAGATACGAGAATCTCAGGTAAACTAACTAAAATTATAGCCTTATAAAACTTGACAAGTTTGCTGTAGTAAAGGGGGTAGAGCTTAGATTGAAGGTAAATAGATACTAAATATTTAATCTACTCTCGCCAGTTTGCGGATTTATATTGATAAAAATTTAAGATAAATTTCAGATTATCCTCGAAGGTAGAAGGAAATACCTTAGTAGATATGGTAATATTATTATTAATAGTCTCCTATACTTTAGGGTCGATAGAGTAAAGCTCCTTTTTAGTTTTGAACTTCGGGGTTTTTAAAGTCTTTATTTTAGCTTTCGTCTTCTTTTATATTCTAGTAGGTTGCTTGAGAGTAAGTTCGTCTTTTTTATTAGTATGTCCAAATTTTCTGCGCATATGGTTGAATATGTGCTTTGCGATGTTAAGCTTTATTAGGTGTATATAGTTAATCAGGAAAGAGGCCAGAAATCGAATGCTTAAAAACTGATTTAGAATGGAAACTTCTCGAATTCCCGTTTCAGTAGATAAGTTTTTCTTTTTTTAATGAAATATTTTGTATACTTTGTTCTTCTAGTCGTCGCTTTCCCTTATAGAAAGGCTATGGGGGTTAAGCTTTTTTTATATATTTTTATACTTCTCGAGCTTATCTAAAAATGCGTTTTTAGGAAGATAGATTAGGTAGTATATCTTTTTATTATAAACTCTTTATGCTATGTAATATATATAGTATTTGTTATACTTACTACTTAAATACCGAATTAATTTCTTTCTAGCAGGCATGTCTGCGATTAGTATGATAAGATAAGCCTTTAAAATAATTTTCTTATTTAGGTATCTATATCAGACTGTGATGCCTTCTTTTAACTCCATTAATTCTTCTATTAATAAGTATAAAAAAGAGTTAATGTCGCTTACCTTACGCAGGCTTAATATACACCTTAGACTAAGGATATTATAACTCTTACCTCTTTAATCTAAAGGCAAATTATAGTTTATAATTAATAGTAGCTAAGTAGTATATAAACCGCGTTCTCGAATAACCTGCACACCATTTATAGAGAGACTAAGAGCAATATCCGTAAGTTCAATTAATAGTTCAGTCTTCTGAAGATTCTTAACAAGTTCTTCATGTCATACATCAAGCATCGGCAGTTCTTTATCTAATTAGCTAATTATATAGGGATTTGTCTTCGCTATCTTCTGTCTATATCGAAGCAACTCCTCACTTCTTTGAGAATCGTAAAGCTAAAACCGCAAGCGGTGTATTAGAAATATATAATCAAACGTCTTATAAGATTTTAAATCTATTAGTTTTGTATCCCTCACCTCCGGGTTCTTCCAGCGTTCATAACTGCAAACATAGCAATAGCTGACCTCCTCATATAGCCCAGAAAAGCACATACAACTCTTAAGGTAGTAATCGTATCTTTTCATTTTAATACCAATTCGTTTTTGAAGTCTTCTAATAGTAGTTTTGGGATTTGTTACTTATAGGATTTTACTTTTATGCTCCCCCAAACGCGCAGCTAAATTAATAATTATGCGATAATTCCTCTGTGCGACTATAATTACAGATAAGAAAAATTTGGCGATATATATCGACGCAATAAAAAGCATATCTAATATATCCAATGGCTGTATTTTCGCAAAAAGATAGTTAAACTAATCTTCCTTAGACGCGTTCTTATTAAGCTGCTTATTTAAATACATAACTTCGAACTTCTTCCGAATCTCCTCCTCCTCTAAGTCGGAATCGAATACTTCAATGACGATTTCGTCATTAGAATCATACTCGTTACGAAGCTGCTGTTCATCTCTTTCGCTATAATCTAAATGATGCCCGTTTATGTACATTGTCGACTCAAAATCGAGTTCTTCGAACGAGACTCTATCGTCGACATTACATTCAAATTATATCACTTCGTCCAAATCTGGCATGAGATAAGCGTCAAAGGGCTCATCACCAAAAAATCGTAGAATAGTAGCAGAATTCACAAGTCTAGACAAAGAAGTTTTAAGATAATCGAACGGCTTTTCATATAAAGAAGTCATCGGCACTTTCAGCACCACAATAGCCGTATAGTAAAATATTAGAATATCGCTAGTTAGTAAGCCTAAACATACAAAGCCTTAAGAAGAGGAATATCAAAGATCTAAGATCCATACGTACCAAATAAGCCAAATCCAACTTCCCCTTTATCCATTGATTTAACGTCAGCATCGTACATTTCACTATCGGTCTCATAATTTCGAAAAGGTCTAGGTATTCCAATAACACGCTGTTAATTAAAACGAATAAAGATTTTTTTCAAAGTAAACGCTAACAATGTAGTATTATAATCTTCTCTGTCAAACTCGTACAATGGCCCCTACTCCATATCATCTAATCGATATACCCTATTCTAATGCCATTAACTTCTTTCTTCGATCCCTTATTCATTAAACTTACTATGTACGCTTCAGTACTCTTCGTCGTCCGATTTATATTCTAGTCCCTATTCTTCATTACTATCCATTTTATTTCGATAAGTTCGAATTTGTTGACCTTTAGACTTTTCTGATTTATGTTAGTCCCCTGATTCATTATCGTCATCGTTATCGTCATGAAATTTTTGATATTGGCGAGTTATTTCTGACTCTAGAGTCTCTGAAATTTTGCTAACCTCTTCGTCCGAATCCGTCTTCACTTTAGTTTTTTTTCTGCTCTTCTCTTATCTAACTCTTTTCGGCGTATGAATAAGACGGGCTTTATTTTGCTTATATATAGAAGAATTTATCCGTTTATTAATACTAGCGTTATAAATAGGAATAATATATTCTTCTTGTTAGTATTTTTAGTACTTGAGCACCTTTGTCTTAGTCTTAAACTTATGTGGACCTTTATCGAAGCTGTAAAAGCAGATTATAAAAAGAACTTTCGGTCTTTAATCCCCGAAATCGGCATTTATCATATCGAAGTCGATTTGTTTTATTCTAGCGATTAGTGATATACTGAAAGGCCGTAACTTTGACTGATAATTTGAAAAGCTTTAAAGAAGATGATAATAATATTTATAGCTTCTAATTCGAATATTACTTAAGAATTACTTATATTTTGAAATTGGCGTTCGATGGCGCGGCTCTAAATTAAAGTTTTCAATTATTTAACTAATGAAAATACCAGAATTTCTTAATATATTTCTAAACTAGCGTTAAGATATGCTAAGGTTAAAATAATAATTTGCGATAACGAGTGTAATTATCCTTAAAATACTTTAAAAAAGTTATATAATGTTAGATTATAGTGTTTTTTAATCAATTTGAAAGTTTCAGGTTTTTCTATAAAAAAGTTATAGAGTTATATTAATTCGCGATTAATATGTTAATTTTATTCTAAAAAATATATAAACTTCTAGTTATCTTTTAAACTTGCGAACTTGTTTTAGAAAATCTCGAAAACTAATATATGTATATTATTAGTAAAACCCCCAGAATCGCTTTAATTCCGCTGGGAAATGGTAGAGTATATTTAATTATAATATATTTATTACTTTTAGATAGTTTAAATGTTTAATTAATAAGATAATATGATTTTTATGTATATTCGAAAATCTTAGTTTTATAACCAGATAGATTTTATATGCGTATGTGTTGATTGTTGGATTTTTAATTTTGATTCTTTTTTCTTTATTTCCCTCTTAATACCTTATATTAGTAGTTAAATGTTTAAATATGTCTTTATTTCTTCTCTTTATATTTGTTTTTGTTTTCGCTTGCTATGTCATAAAATTTAGGTCGTTTTTAAGGCGAACTTCCAAAGCTGCCGGCAGTTAGAAGTAGCGGCTAGAACGTCTAGCAGCGCGATAAGCGATATTCTAGCTAAGGGTTTATAACTATCCTGACTAATGATTAGATAATCAGAACAATCTCGTTTGTTTGTTTAAGCGCTAGTGTTAGTACTTTATTGCGTGAGAAAGTAGCTCTCTCCTCGCCTGCCTGTCTGAAGTTCAAGAGTAACTTTATGCTCCTTCGATTTTTTTAATAATAACGGTAGTTAATATTTATAGATTATTTACTAATTAAATACTTCTCGTCTCTACATATACGCCGTCGACTGCAAGATATTTGTAATGAACGTCAAAAGAGTCGATCGAAAAAGCGCGTTTCTAAAGCTTTAAAGAAACTTGAAAGATATATTAAAAAATATAGTGTTTCTCTTTTAATATCTTTTATTAGTACTACTCCTTTAGTTTATTACGAATAAAGGGGCGAATTATCGTCTCTTTAGAAAGTTCTACGCCTTAATAAAGCTATTTTTCCTTAATATACCTCCTTTCTGATGCAGCGTGCTTGGCGTATAGAGTGTGCAGATCCCAGAACAGACGAAATCGATCAAAATGAAGTTAATCAACGTCGTCGAGTTCTTGAGTGCGAATATATTCGATGTTACATTATATTAAACGTTTCCTGGAAGCTTTATACAGAAAATGCCCACATAAATAATTGCATTCGATTTAGCGCTAAAGTTATAGCTGAACTCTACGGTTGGGACAAGGATCTTATTCGCGAGATTATAAAGGACATCTGTATTAATTAAATTAAGTATGATAAGATTAAGGCTACCCGAAATCAGAATAGGAAAGAGAAATGCTAATAAATTCGCGCTAGTATCTTAAATATATTAGATATCGAAGAACTAATATTATAGACTTAACCAGAGTAAGAAGTAGAAAGCGATTATCGGTAAGCTTTTCTTTTTTATAATTATATCTTATAAAAGTATTATAGATTATTTATTTACGTTGTTATGATAATTACAACGCATTGATGGTAGCTAATATTATAATCTTTGATATTCAGATCAATACTACCTCGACGAAATCAACTAATTAGTCGTAATTGAGAATTACAAGAAGTATATGTTTAACTACTATTGTTTTTTATTAAAGTTTTATTAAAGTTATCCTCTTACTGAAGTTAGAACTTTACTCTTTAAAAATCTCCTTCGTCTGTTTTGAAGGTTAACACATTGGGTTTTGGCCTAGAGGTCTTCGTCGACTCATAATTGTCTATATAAATCATTGTTTCTGATGGTTTCTATTGATTTTATATCTCTGATAATATTTATGTCTTAGATATTGTTCTTGATTTTGTCTCTTCTCTTAAGTCGATTGTTGGTAAGTTAATTGGCTTTGTTCACGGCGAAGAGCCCTGAGCCTTTTTCGCTTTTAAAAAAGGGAAATAGAAAGGCTTCTTCGATGTTTATAATAATACTTACTTCTTTAATATTATTTAACAAGTGAAGAGCGATTTCTAGGTCTGATTATTCGAATTAGTCCTTTAATTCTTAGACGACTTTAGTATGATTAAAGATTTTGATATAATTAACTATTTCCTTTCTCTTCTCTATTGTTAAATACTTTGACTAATTGAATTATTTTAGCTCTTTGATATCGAAGTCGACGCGTCTTTCCTTGAATTAGTTATTTATATTATTTGTGTTGCCGATATACTTCCCTTCCTAGTATTACTTAAGATCTCTAAGACTTTAATTTTTTCTGATGATAATAATAATAGCGACTTAGATGAAAAAAGCCTTCTTTTTACTTTAACTAGTAGAATTTTCGGTAAGAGACGTATCTTAGGTAGAATTTTAAGAAATTAATATTAAAGATAAAAGTTTATATCGATTATGTCACGGCCCCGCCATACGCCCTAACCAAACTAGGCGAAATGGCTTGGCGTGTCAAACATTGGTTTCTTCTCATAAATTTCCTCATAACTGGTTTGCCAAATATGTTTGCAATTCCTACCTTACGTTTGCTATTTATTTAAGTATTTTATGTACCTGTAATTTTACTAATATTTCCTGACTTTCTATGTTGACCACAACACATGTTTGATTTCGCACACCCCTATAACAGACATATCCTGGCGAGCAACTGCGAGCGACTCGGGCGATTGCTAAAAGTTGTTTAAGGCGCTTAAAATACTTACTCGATTATATTAAAATATCTACGTTTTATAAAAAAAGTTTTGTATATATAATACTCCTTAATTAATAATAGTTCATAATTCTTTCTTGAACCTCATCGGTTAATTTATTAACGGAAACTTTTATTAAACAGTTATATCTAACTATATTATATATTCTATTCACAATTCTATTCATTTATCCGAATATATAATTTCCTACACTAAAAGACCTGAATAAATAGAGTTAAGAAATTAGCAAAATGCTAAGCTGTTTTGGGAATCCTGCCAAGGAAACCTGGGACAGGTATAATACTTTAACTAATCTAACTCTTATTATTTGGAAGTGTATATATGTCGGAAACCTCCTTTAGTTTAAACTACGAAGATATCGAAGAAATAAGCGAAATGTAATTGCATAAAATAATATTTAGAAGACGAGTAATTGAAGAAATTAACTACCTAATACTTATTAAAAAATAGTCGATATAAATTAAATTAGTCGTTATAGAGGTAAGGTCAACTTCCCCACTAGAACTAACCACATCTTTTGAAATAGACTTAGTAAAAATGTAAAAGAAATAAGGAACTTTTAATAAAGTTACTATATTTGACTTTGGAACGTAGGTAGTTTTAAAAATTTTATTAATAGATAAGCGCGCATAATATATTAGAAAACTTAGTCGAGACATATTAATCAGTATAGAAAAGATGTCTGAGATAACTGTTAACTTCGAAAATAATGGAGAAAGTAGCTTGTAAAACTTATTTCTTTCTCTTAAATTCTTTCTCTAAGAAATTTAAATTTTTAGACAAGAAAAGAATAAGATCATCCTAGACGCCCAAGAATAATTTAAAAAACTTAATAAAGCAATAAAGAGTAGCGAAAAGGAACTTAATAAAACATTAAAAATCGGCGATCTTATTAAGTTCAATAGTACGTCTGGAAAACTTGATTACTTTTTTTAGCAGTTCGATATCTATTTCACGTTTTAAGTAGGACGTTTCCCAGATGACAGAATTAAGATCTTTTTCGTAGGAATATACTTTGAAGGAACTATTTTTTAAATATATATTATTTATTAAAACCACCTCTTTAATAAAAAATCTGAAGAATAGAATGTCGGTATTATTAAGGTGATGACTAATTATACTGCTTTTATTACCTTTCTCTGATAATAGTGCGGTAAAGATGATAAAGTTTCAAGGATTAAAAGGTAAATTGGAATTCTTAAATAAACTAACTCTGCCCGGAACTATTTCTAAGAATTTAATAAGCTTGTTGTTTTTACTGAATGGGATGAAGATAATCTTTATTATCGAGCCCGCGAGGGACTAAAAACTGAACTTTAATGATATATCTTTGTCTAAGAAAAAGAATGTAAGGACAAGGAACTCTCCTTAATGAATCGTATAGAAATGTAATAACACGTTATTAAAATTAACGATATTAATTTTAAAATCTGAGTAAACTACTCAACCAATATCTGCAAAAATAATAGCTACGGAAGAGGAAAATTTTAAAAGAAATTTAATAATAACAATATGGGATAATGAAAGAAAGGGAACGACAGACGAATGCACTTAAACAAGACCTTCGGTTTTGCTCTAATAGATCTTAATATGATATAATACAAATATCTATATAATAAGGGACTTAAGGGACCAAAATCTAATACCCTACTATGCTAAACTTATAATAAATTAAGACATTTCTCTAGGAATTGCCCTGGAAATTAATAAAATAATATATAATAATACTAAAATTTCCACTATATAACTTAAACCTTAAAAAATCCACTAGTATTTAAGAAAACGATCGATTTCAAAATAACACAATAATTTTTCCTAAAAGAGTTGTTTAAAGAAGTCCAGAAACGACTCCTCAAGGTATCTTATAAAACTATATTTTAAATTTTCTCGAGTAATTAGATAAATATTCCCGAATCTACTATTGAAGAAGATATTAAGGAAAAGATCGTTGCCAACTCTTTTAATATCTCTCATTTCCTTACTATTTAAGAATACTACTAGCTCTGGTAAAACCTAGCTGAAGGGCAATATGTCTCTTATAAATAACAACTTAATAAAAAACTATTTTAAACATATCAAAACAAAGGATATTAGTATATACATTTTATATAATCTAACTTAAAATTACAGAATATTAAAGTTTATTTAAGAACTATGACTTACTAATCCCTATATACTATTCCTCCCCTTAAGGAGCTAGATGATTAGATTTAGTAAATAGCCTTTACCTTCCTCAACCTTTTTAAAGTATATGAATAATTTTCTGACTTAGAACTCACTATCTCTCCATTTACTTCTAATTAAGACGATAATAGTTATTTCCTCTTATCTCTTGTAACAAAAGTACTCTTAGAAACCCCCCTATTTTAAAAAAGGTAGGTTTATTATATTAATTATTATTAATTAACCTCTACTTAAAAAGAAATATATAATAAAAGAAACGAATATAAAAACACTAGATATTCTAACTACTACTATATATTCACTTCTAGATGTACAGAATATAATCTCGCCTAAGATAGAAAATAGTTTTATTTTATTTTATATCGAGAGGTTTTTTATTACACTAATATAGATTTTTATAAAGAACTTTACGCTGATTATTAGAAATAATATTACATAATAATTAACAATCAAGACCCTACTAATTATTTCGAAAAGTTAGATGAACTCTTTATTATGAGAAGAATTTAAAAAAACCGAATACTATGCTACTTCTACCAAGAACGATAGACGGCGGAATATTCTCTTTACTCAGATAATCTCTATTTATGCATCTCATGTTACGATGACTGGTACGCATACACTAGTCATGCCACAGCCCTAGAAATTGAATAGTGTAACAAAACTTAGAATCCTCAATGCGTAAAATACTTAAAAAGACCTATTTTTAAAACTTGGATTTAGATAAAAAGATACTAAGATGAATACCTCCTTAATAATACCAACTATTATATTAATTACCGAACTTATTTTCAGAATTACGGATATTACTAAAATACTGAACATCGTTTTATTGTCTATAGATTTCTCCCTTATCAACGACAGAGATGCAACGTCTGCAACGGACCGGCTCATGTCTTATTCTATGAAGAACTGTGCCTTTGCACAAAATATATAAAGGAATGAGTACAACGTACAGATTATCCTCACTACCTTGACCTAACTAGAAAAACAAACAGAATTATTCAACCTTTCAGATAGATGTATTCCAGATATTGATACTATATTTATAATTAAGAAAGTTTCAAAAAATATCACTAACAAGAACATTCAGACGATAGCTGTAAGATTAATCTATTTTTTAAATATAATATTCAAAAAACACCTTCATCACCTCCTTCGGAAATAAATAACTGGAATAAATGAGTTAACATTCCAGAAAAATATCTTGAAAATTTAAACTAAAAAAGCTTTAGGAGCTAACGCTACCTGAAAGGTCCAGCTTATGCGTTATAAAAACAAAATTAGAACCTATCTTTTTTCAACTTACTAAGTAATATCTCATTTTACCCGCCCACGTCAACGGAATACCCGTCCACGCGCTGTTAGATAGTAGCGCCAAAAATTCATTTATTAATTCACGACTCGTTAAAAAGCTTAACTTGCTAATTCTTAAAATAACTACCCACATTAATGTTTCTGCATTTAATAGTGGAACCCTCGGAATAATTACAGAACAAACTACTTTTAACCTTTTTATTAATAGACACCTTGAAATCATCACTCTTAATATCCTCGACATTGCTTATGATTTAGTACTAGGATATCCGTGGTTATAAAAATATAACCTTAATATTGATTGAATAAAAGGAACTTTAGATTTCTCACGATGTCTTTGTAGAATTATGGGATAGAGAAGGATATTTCTCTCGTTACTATTTATATTTTAGACTTTATCTAAATTTAGAAAAGAAATATATCTTAATTTTATCCAGTATATGTTTACTAAAGAACTTAATAATCGATTAAAAAATAAATTAAATTTTGTGCGACGAATCTTGATTAAAGCAAAAAACTTTATTTAAACGAACAATACAAAATTACCTTTATGGATTACTTTAGATAATAAAATTATTTTTTAATTATCTGAGGAAAACGCCCCACTATTTAAGGTTAACTAGTTTACGTACTATATATCTTTGAAAGAAGGTACTTAACTAAAATCCCTATCTATTTATGTTTGTATAGAGGAAGAAATTATTACGCTTAGAGAATATATCGAAGAAAATTTAAAGAATAGATATATTTGACTTTCGAACTTTTTAGCAGGATATTTTATCCTTTTTGTCCCAAAAGCAAATGGAAAGCTTCGAATCTGTATTGATTATCGAAGCCTTAATGCTATTACTATTAAGGACACCGGATCCCTACTGTTAATAAGCGAATCATTCGACCGGCTCGTAGAAGCCAGGGTTTTTATTAAACTCGACATTATTAACGCTTATTATAATATAAGAATTAACCCGGGAGAAGAATGGAAAACTGCTTTTAGATATCGCTATGGTTTATTTGAATATATGGTCATATCTTTCGAATTAACTAACGCATCAGCATCTTTTCAAGCATTTATGAATTATGTTCTATGTAATCATATCGACATTATTTGCGTAGTATATCTAGACGATATCCTTATTTATAGCCGTAATTTAGAAGAATATGAGAAGCATATCAATTAAATTTTCACTATATTACGAGGATACGACCTGTGGTGTGCGCTAAAAAAGTCCAAATTCGCTATTATAAAATGTGAATTTTTAGAAGCTATAATCACCTTGAATGATATCAAAATGAACTTAAAGAAAATACAAGCCATTCAGAATTAACTACTCTCTGAAGAAGTCAAAGACATACAGTTATTTCTAAAACTCTGCAATTACTATCGACGCTTTATTTGAAAATATAGCTTTATATTAGCCGCCCTAACGGAACTTACGAAAAAATAAGTTAAATTTGAAATAACTCTTAAGAAAATAGTCGCATTTAATATCCTTAAACAATCCTTTATATTGGCACCTATTCTCAAAATCTACGACCTAAAGTTACCTACTAAAATCGAAACAGACGCTTCTATTACTGCTTTAGAAGTATACTTTCTATAATTACATTCCGATAAAGAATAGCACCTTGTTGCCTATTTATCTCACAAATTTGACATTACTCAATTACGGTACGTTATTTATGATAAAGAATTAATAGCTATTATAAAAGCTTATTGTAAGTAACGCGTTTATTTTTAAACTAAGAAATTATTCTTAATCCTATCCAACTATAAAAACCTTACTTACTTCTTTATTACTAAAAAACTAAGTTGATAATAGGTTCGCTGGTGGAAACTCCTCTGCGAATACAATATGAGGATTATTTACTTCAAAGGAAAAAAGAATGCCTTCGCCGATGTTATTAATTAATAATCTAACTTAATAGCAGGAATAGAACCCGATAAAGGCGTTATTTTAAAAAATTAAGAAAAATATATTATTATTAATAAATTTCTTAATTTTACTGAATACACTATAGAAGACGACCTCAGATCATAGTTATTAGAAAGTTATTAACACGATGTCGTCTCAAAACGACTATTAGAAAAACCCCAAGATCTACCATAACACTTTGAACTTCAGAATGGAATTATTCTATTCCGTGATACCTTCTATATCCTCTTAAAAAAGATATAAAAAGAGATAATCTCTAAATATTACGATTCTTTAACTTATGGCCATCTAGAAATAAATCGCACCTAAGAATTAATTACTAAAACATATTACTGGCCTTAGATGCGAAAATATATAGAAAAATATATTAAAACCTATAATATATATTACCGAAATAAGCCTAATCGATATAAATTATATAGAATTCTGCAACCACATAACGTCCCTAACACACCATTTGAAGTTATTACTTATGACTTCGTTTAAGAAATGCTATTAGCCAAAGACCCACTTACAAACATCATTTATAACAAAATTCTGGTAATCACTTGCAAATTTTCCAAAGTTGCTATTTTTGTCCTATGGAAAGATAAATGGGGAGCCACCGAATTCCAATAAATCTATTAACAGCATATCTTTTCCAAATACGAAATATAATAAAAACACATTTGCGACCGAGACACCCTATTCGCTAGTAAATATTGGTAATCCGTCATGAACTAAACAGGTACTAAGTTAAATATTACTACTAAAGCTTATTCGCAAACCGACGGAGCCTCTAAACGACTAATTCAAACATTAGAAATATATCTTCGAAGCTTCGCGAATTATACGCAAAATAATTAAATACCTTTGTTCTCTTTCGCCGAATTCGCATATAATATCTCCCAATATTCTGCGATAAAATTATTACCTTATAAAGTCTTACGAGGATAGACTCTAAAAGCCTTCCTACCACCTCTTTTACTAAAAGAAGTTGTGTTATAAGCTGAAGATTATATAGAAAAAATGAGGAAACTCTATAAAAACCTTAGAAAAGACCTCTAATTTTCCTAAGAATGAATAGCATATTATTACGATCGAAACCATCTGAAAACCCCATCATTAAAAGAAGGAGATAAAGCATATCTGCTTGCACAAAACTTAAAAACAAAGCGTCCTAAAAAACTCGATTTTCAGAAATACGGTCCCTACATAATTAAACGAAGACTAGGGAAACATTAATACGAACTAGATATACTAGGTTTTTCAAAAATTCATCGAACTTTCTATATATCACTCCTCGAACCAGCTCCCCCGAGATTATGGGAAGAACAGAACAATATAAAAATCAAATACGAAGACTATATTAAATACGATGTTGATAAAATCTTCGCTAAACTTAATAATAATAATAAGTACTTCGTCCGATAGTCTCTATCCTACGGCTTAGAAGATGACTCTTGATAATTAGAGGAGAATATTTTTTTAGAACTTATCCAGTCCTATCTAGGGAAGACTGGGATGCTTACCTAGCGGGCTATTATAAAGCTAAAAAAAAGACGTAGATGGCCTAAAAAGAACTAAGAAAGGAAATTTTAGCTGTAATAATCTTAATACTAATAAGAATTTTTCTAAAAAAGATTTATTTTATTTATATCCTTCTTTATAAATATACCCCTTAATGCACTATTAGTGTAATTGATTTAATTTTACTTTTTTTATCTCCTAGCGCAGGAGAAATTCTTCTAGAACTTTCTACTAAACGGGCTACGCTAATAGAAAGGCACGCAACAAATGAATTCCCTTAGATAAAATTATAATTTTAAAAGTTAAAAACTCTGCGTATGATAAAAGGAACTCTCGACAAGGTATTTTGTTTTAAAAGAAGGGTTATAAATACAAAGAAAAATTAAGTAAAATTATTTTAAATATCCCCTTAAATATTTTTTAGGAAATCTTCCACTGAAAAATCTATATTATTTTGGAAGAACTTCTCTGACAAAAGATTACCTGGAAGATTTTAGATGAAGCTAATGAAATAGTTATATAATTTTATTTTTGCTACAAGAATCTTACTTAGAATCTTTTTATTATTATTTACCTACTCAGAACCTAAGTTCTATGTATTATTTCTAAGATAATAATTTATTAGTTCTTTAATAATATTTGTTATTGTTTTTATCTTCTTCTTAGAATTTAGCACAAAACTCCTTGTTATATCCTTTTTATATAATTTTTGATTCTTATGAATAAGACTTTCTCGATATCTTTTAGAGATGATGATAGTTTCTTTCTAATAACGTTTTAATTCTGATATAACTTTCTGAAATTTCTTTAGTAAATCCGAAAGTTTAAGTTAACTCTGCGTAATAAATTGCTGGTCTTCTTCGATACGTTTTTAAGCTTCCTTAAAACGAACAAAAGCTTCTTCTAATTCCTTAAGCTTTCAATCTCGAACTTCAGAAATCCTCGTAACTACAAAAAAAGTTAGGAACGTCTTCGGAAACGAAAGAATACCGGTTACTTACGAGAAACAGCATTATAATCTTTCCTTTCTTGTTTAACGCATATTAAATACTTAACGCTTTCTTTTAATATAATATAAGAATATTTACTTTGAGTATAATAATCGTAAGCTTTTGCTGCTTCGATCCTTTCTAACTTAAATCATTCTAAAAACTTTACTTTTCGACGTTTTGACTGCAAACTGCCGCTTTGATTATTGAAAGATTTAAAAACTCGATTTTTGCTTATAATAAATATGTGTTATTTAGCTACGTCTTAAGAGAAAGGTTTACTAGTTTAAGTTTTAACCCTATATTATTGATAAAATCCTGCTATTTTATAGTTAAAACTGATTATGTAATTTATCTCCTCTTTTTATAATAAAACCATTCCTGCATATTTGTTTACGAGAATCTGTCTTATAAAATTTTCTTTTATGAAAAATTACCCCGAAGGAAAATCCCGTACGGAATAACACCTACCCTATGATCTATAACACGTACACAGGAGAATCCCGCATACGAAATTCACCCTTGTGAATTTCTCAGAATAAAAAGGGAAGATAGTATCACGGCCCCGCCATACGTTTTAACCAAACTAGGCGAAATGGCTTGGCGTGTTAAACATTGGTTTCTTCTCATAAATTTCCTCATAACTAGTTTATTAAATATATTTGCAATTCCTACCTTACGTTTACTATTTATTTAAATACTTCATATACCTATAATTTTACTAACATTTCCTGACTTTTTGTGTTAACCATAACACATGTTTGATTTCGTACACCTTTGTAACAGACATACTCTAGCGAACGACTGCGAGCAACTCGAGCGACTGCCAAAAATCGCTCAAAACACTCAAGACATTTACTCGATTATATTAAGATATCTACGCTTTATAAAAAGAAGTTTTATATATATAATACTCTTTGATCGATGATGGTTCATAATTCTTTCTTGAACCCCATCGGTCAACTTATTAACGGAAACTTCTATTGAACAGTTATACCTGACTGTGTTACACATTCTACCCACAATTCTATTCATTCATTCGAATACATAATTTCCTACACTGAAAGACCTGAATAAATAGAGTTGAGAAATTAGCAAGGTGCTAAGCTGTTTTAGGAATCCTGCCAAGGAAACCTGGGACAGGTGTAACAGATTAATCTCTATATCTACTTTTAAGATTACTGTGAATCACTTTTTAAAAAGATAAGAATCCTGTTTGTTTTCTTTTATTTATATATATTTGCTAACCTTTTGAAGCCTTTATTCTTTACTTAAAAACTCTACGACTTAAAAAAGGCAAGTGCCTATATCTGTGTAGTATTATTATTAAACAACTAATTATTATATCGTATATTAGATTCACGCTTTTTCCTTAAATAAAAAACGTAAGGCTTTGAATATGGTAAGCTTATATGCTTTTATTATCTAAGTATCTATTGATATCAATAACTATGTTCTTAAATTGCTTCGCCATCCTCAAAGAAGTAGAAAGTTAGCGAACTAGAGATAAGTGATTACTTTTCCTAATCTAATAAACGAATATATTACTAATTAGTAAACTTAAACGTTCTTATCACAGCTCGTTAATAATAAGATTACCTATTTATAACGAAAGGTTTGACCTCGACTAGTCTTCATTAACTCCTAATACTAGCTAATATTGTATAAATAGATTATAAAATTAGAGAGAGTGTAGAACTTAGCCAACCTAATAAAAATATACCTTATCGATATTCTCTACTTGAATATTAAATCGATACTTATCTAATATTCCGTATACGACGTTATTTAAGTCAAATCGAGGTCTTCGAAAAAGAAACCTACTTTGAAGAAACGCGTAAGTGTAATCATTACCTTTTTATAAAAGTTTAATATAATAATATTTGTATTAATAATTCTTCTAGGTTACTCGTGGTAAAAACAAGAAGACCAAAATATCTTAAGTTATAAGAACAATATTAGCGATATTGATTAATTTGATCTTTTAACTTTGTTTATCGTCTTATGTATTTATCTATGTCTTGCACCCAGAGCTTATTATCTAGATTTCTTCACTAGAAACCTAGTAACAATTTAATTAACTGTTTAGTTTATATTTATTCGCGTTAGTTATTCGTACGTACTTTCTCTATTTATGAGTTTAGCCCTTTAACTTACTAACGATATTTATTATAAATATTAATAGGTTCGTTATCGATCACCGTCGTCCTCGGACTTAATTTCCTCTGACTCCGTTTTTACCCTCAATAATAAATTAAATAACACGTCGGATCCTGAATTTTAATATTACTTATTACTTCTCTTATCCCCAACCCCTTATCCACACGATTCTTTGTTTGTTAGAAATAAATACTACTTTATCTCGCTCTGAGAAACTGATTTATTTGTACCAATATTAATACTGTAGTATAGCCAGTATATATGCGTAGCTACGTAGTATTAATATTATAATATTTAAATATATATCAATTATTTAAGTGGAGGCACCCTAATATCAAAGATATAACACTCGAACTTTAGGAATATAGTACCCCGATCGCAAGGACATGGCACCCCGATCGCGAGGACATAGTACCCCGATCGCGAGAACATAGTACCCCGATCGCGAGAACATGGCACCCCGTTTTTCCAATTATAGCACCCAATATTTCCAGATGTAATACTCCCCTATTTCAGCCGTGGCACCCCATCATTCTAGATATGGTATCCTCATAAATTTTCTTGAAACAAGATGCCATACCTTAGATGTGGCACCCAAAATCAATTACTATTGTAGTGTGTTTCCCAGACTCGGATCCTCGAACAAGTGCACAAGGAACCGAGATATAATACAAGAAGAAATCATAAAGAAAGCACTTTGAATCGAATTCCGCACACCTATCAGAAAGGCTAGGACCTTCGTAACTTACATAAGAAGCTACTATTCTATAATAATCGTCAGCCGCGAATAACGAATACACGCCTAGGCTAGCGAGCTTAGCTTAGGTACTTCACTCCATATCTGTCGAGGGATACTAGAAAGTGCCAAACCTATGCGCTATCAAAGCATCCAGCCCCTCATTTAAACAAACGAATCGACATTCGCAATTGCCAAGCTGGAGCCTATCGGTCAAATAATTTTTAAACTTCATATACATACCAAGATTGGTTTCCAAGATTGGTTTGCCGGACTAGATCTAAGCTCTCGATTCATCTACCCGGGGCATCCTTTTTACTACAATTTGGCCTAGGAAATTGCTACCTTTGTTGTCAATTGGCCCCTGAGTTCATGAAGGAGCGTTCAAGGCGAGATTAAGGAGAGCAGGATAACGCTAATGTAGGACCCCGAGAACCATGCACGCATGCATATGCAGCAGCCCTAGCTCACGAACTTGCCTCATCCTGCACATGAAGTACCGGTTAAACTCGCCTCCGGGAAGCGGCCTTGAAGAAACAATGCGGCATCGAAGCATATACGAATGTACCGGAAGAACTTTCGTCCTGTTATTCGAAAAATAGGCCTCGCTGGTGGCGGGCTGAAAATGAGTGCGTAAGTTGCCGGTAGAATAACCTGGGGGAAGGTCACACCATACCACAAGTAACTTGGTTACTGTTACCTTCTCAGTCAGAAAGATCTTAAGATATCTGCAAAACCCTTTCATACCAAACTCTCTTAGATCGGACAAATTTCTTCTAACACTGTCCCTTAGCTTCGAAACCTTCGTCTCTCTTGCGCCCAGCCTCAGTTCCAAATGCCCATTTCTAACATAGGGAACCCAACGTCTATAGCTGCCTGGCCTCTAGGAACTAGGTTGGAAGGACCCCCAAACGTCCCGAAGCCCCTATTACAGGGAGATAGTACTGCCACGAGACTTGGAGATACTCAATTTGACAAGGAAACCATTCGGCAACAGTTCGAAAACGACTATTTTGTTACAAAGATGAAGGGCTGGAAGGAGATCGAGATAGAAGCCGCTTTGGGTGCGCTGAATGTATGAAATTCACTTTGCTATTGTTTTACTCTTTGCTTCTCGCTAGGCAATACCTTGAGATATTTTGCGGGCATTGCATCAGAATCCACACTTCTACCTATTCCAACCGCCCACGAAGGGTTTTCTTTAGATCCATCGGCTTTTCAAGTACAGACCGCGGTACAACCTATGTTATATGTGAATCTCGAGCTGACACATCCCGAAATATTAATCCAACAGATCTGCTGCACCCTCGCCCTCAAAGAATACAAATCCGACCTAATCCCCGGCCTCCCCATCGAACTCCAACACGAACCCGTCATCAACGACATCTATGACGAATTCTGCTAGGGCTACTAAAACACACGTTTCCAACTTCGAGCGGCTTTGTCGGATACGATTGCATCCACTTACCTCGGTGGCGAAAAGTGGTTGTTCTTTTGGATACTCTCTGGGATTTTTGAAAAGCCGGTGAGAGTAAGAAAGCGTGGTGGGGGGTCAAAGGTGAAGAGTAGGAGGGGAACTCTTGAGAGTTCGGCGAAGGTCGCAGATCGGAAGGTACGGAGCAGGGGTGTGAAAAGAAGGTTAGATATTGGACATCGTGTGTATAGTACATGTGCATTGGCATAACAGTCCGTTTCATTTCAACATCTTAATCTTTGGCCGACTGCCATATATCCTGCCACAGTCCTCAATTTCAATAACCAGCAATCTGTCAAAGCTGCTATGCTGCGGAATAGTAAATTTTTTTTTTTAGATATCATGTATAGAGCGTGCTACGGTATAATTTGAATGCAAAAATAAAAATATCATGTCCGGAAAGCCGCCGTTTCATTAGCTACTATAAATTCATGTATCTAAATACTTGTTTATAAGAGAGGAGCGAGAGCGACATAGATGATATTAAAACCACAAAGGCGTGGTTTCCTCAGCCCAAAATAACCTCTATCGAGTTGATCGAGGAAGCGATAACCTTGCTACGGCAAGAAGAGGGGAATTAGTAAAAATGTACAGATGTAGCCCAGAGATCCCTTATGTTTAGCATTCCGTCTCGATTACTAAAGTTGCCTTCAGCCAAAATTTAGTTTTGCTTCTTCTTTGCAAAGTGGCTTTGTGCGAATCTATCGTCAAGATATGTTAGCACCACATTCTGCAGAGAGCCATAGTATCAAAAAGTGAAGGAAAAGAACTTACTTCCCAACAAAGTACTCCACCAAACTAACACCCGCCAGTATCCCAGCTCCAATCCCCGCAGTCGACCACGAGAACTGTCCAAGCTTATACTTCCTCCAGCCAACAACTCCCAATCCAACAACAAGAACCGTACTGACAACTGCGCCGCCAGAGTGAACGGGGTCCTTAAACCATACCACAACGTCCGAATCACCCTTTCCACCCTTCCTCTTCTTAGCTGCAGCTTCACGGGCCGCCTTTTCTTCAGCTTCGACGGCCGCCTCGAGTTCTAGACGCTCGGCTTGGGTGTAGGTCTTTATTGGTTGGTCCGGGAAGTCAGAGGAGACGACGGAGACGCCAGAGTCAACGTCTACTAGAGGAGCGACGGAGGCATCACTGGGAGCGATTTCCGGGACTGGTGGAGCAGCACTGTTCAAAGAGGAAGTCAATATCACGCGACCATATTGACTGTGAAATCCCTTCAGGTAACAAGTAAAGAACCGGATGAAATCGTCGACGGTACACGAATCAAAGGTAATCAGTAAGTAAAAGCAAGGAAAACTTACGCCTAAAAGTCATCAAAAGTTAGCATCACGATACCTGAGTACCTCACGAGAGCGACAAACAGCCACGGGTGAAAATTAAGAAAACCCATACCTCTTTAGGATCCTGAGGACAACCCTTTGCGACAGCATCGGCATACGACATGATGGACGATTATTAGACGATAGATTCGAGTTCAATGTCGTTAGAAGGCGTTAGAGGAGAGAAGATGCGAAAATGAGGGGTATTTTCGACTGTCGAAAAAGAGAATGGTTGTTAGTTGATAAGCTTTTTTCAATGTTGTTTTGAATGAGTAAAAGTTTACTAAAATGACGGAAGGCAACGAACTATACAGTTGACTGACAAACTTCTTTGTTGAAGATGTTGGGTTAATGAGAAGACAGGAAGGAGGGAATATCATACCTAAGTATATGAAGGCCGCTGTGAACGTGAACGTGAATGTGAAGAAGAGAAAATGGGAAGAAGAAGAGGAAAGATCACGAGCTAATATGTTGGTACTTGTAGTCAAGTACTCTTTTTGAGAGGTTTCCCTGTTGCTGTTTGAATTTTCCAGCGGGCGGGTGCTGACGTCACTGGCTGGAATGTCACTGCGAACTCCCCGCCAACAAGGCCAACACACGAGGGCATATTCCACAAGCAGCTGATTTGGCTGCACTCAGATGCCGCATGCGAGATGGAGATGATACATTCCGGCTATGGAGCTGAGCAGGAGGAACGAGCCTCAAAGTGGCGGGTGGTGGCATGCATCGCATGTCGACGCAGGGACATCTTATCATGCATATCCACGGTAGGTGGACGCGTGAAACTACGTCAGGAATTTAAAACGTCACAAAGCTTTTCATCCACCGGCAAATTCTATAGTACATTGAGAAAAGCACGGAAGCTCGGCAGGACATAGTGTACACGGGGGAAATTATGGGATCCCCTCCCATCTCATCAATGCTAGGAAGAAACACATCTCGTAACGCCGTTTAACAAAGGAAAGGGTGGTGGGAGGAGGAGGAGGAAGAGGGAGGGGGCAGAGGTTGGTTGGTCTTAAGCTAATTTCTTGGTCCTCTTTGGCGAGGGGGGAGCCACCCTCGCGGTGGTCTCCTCCTCCTCGCTAGCGCGCCCGCACTTCCGGGACGGCGCTTGGGCCGACACCTGACGCTCCGGTTTCTAAGCGGAAGCGTCGGTGGGCCCCTCGGTCCTCCTCTTCTTGTCGTCGGAGGCATCAGCCTCCGCCCCGTCATCACGGGACCTCTTCTTCGACCTCCTCTCCGGGGAGGCACTGGTGGCCCGAACGATGGGGACTCCATCGGCACGGAGCTTTGGGCCGGAGTTGTCTCCGCCCTTGTGGTCCCGGCCCCGACCACGGTTATCGCGGCCTCTGCCGCCACGCCCGCCACGCCCGCCGCCACGCCCACCCCGGAACCCGTTCTTGCGATCGTCGTCGCGTCGCTCTCGCCAATCCCTATTGTCACGGCCCCCCCGACCCTCTCGTCGTCCGCCTCGTCCCCCGGCGGATGACCCCCCTTCCTGTTTGAAGGCGTCAAACTTCGGGGTCTTCGCGTAGTTCTTGGCCTGGATCTTGCCATCCTTGATGGCTGCCATCTTCATCTCGACGAAGTCCTGTTTGGTCATGTACTTCAATCCCTCCGAGGCTTCCGCAATGGCCTGTTCGGCGGTTGTCTTGCCCTCCTTATCGGTGTTTGGCTTGCACCGAAAGTATGTTAGTGAAGTTCTACGAGGTGGTTAGGAGATTGCGAACCCTTACCTCGGTCTTGGGGTCGATGAGGGCCATCTTTTGCCCGTTCCATTCGGGCTTATCCTCCAGCTCCATAAACTTCTTCATGTCTTCCACAGTCTTGAACTCGACAAAGACGGAACCCTTGAAGACTTTGTCGTCATCACGACGGAGTCTGACAGCGTTGATTGTGATACCGGTTTTCTCGAAAAACTTCTCAATATCGAATTGGGAAGTTTTAGTCTCGGCACCAAATCCTTTCGCGTAGACAGAGCGAGTGATAGCCTTATCCACAAGCTTAGGGTCCTTCAATACGACCATGGCGTTCTTTCTTCGCATCTTCGTCTTTTCTTCATTAAGCTCCATGAGTTCGGAGTCTTCCAAGGCCTTCTTGACGTTGTCAAGATTTTTGAATCGGCGCATGCGGTTGAATCCAGCAACAAGAGCGATATCAACCCATTTGTTCTCTTCACCTACAAGTCCGTACAGGAACTTGTCAAAGCGCAGGTTGGAGTCCGCAAAGTAGAACTCAACCTAGATGCCGATTACCTGTTAGCTGAGCTCGACACTCGGCGGTGCGATGACAACACAAATATTTTTGGGCATGTTTTTTCTGCAACAGGTTTCGGGCATTGAGATTTCCCCAAAGGTGACCCTACCTGTTTGATGATCTCCTTCGGGTCATCCGACTCGGGAAGAAGTGAAGCATCAGATACTATGCCGACACGTTCCTTCTTCTCTGGAGTAGTAGTCTTCTCCTCAGCAACGTCTTTCTTCTCCTCAGCAACGGCCTCAATGGGCTTCTCTTCAACAACAGCAGGGGCCTGAACAGGCTCTTCGGGATTGATATCGGTCATTTCGTTTGTATCGAAGGCCACAAGCAAGGTGACTCTATGATTATGATGGTTTCGATAGCTTTAGGACGTGCAACGGGATCGCAGTGAAGTCGCGAGGTTTTTGTGGTTTGTAAGAAGCACCTGTGAGGTGTCGTGTTGTTAGGAAAATGGGAGGAGCGATGAGTAGAGGGAAGGAGGAGAAAAGGTTGATGGAGGAGTTGAAATAGACAGAATAATCAGGTTGGACGGTTGGAGGTGAGCGCGGTGCTGTGAGTTGTGCGCGGCGATGAGTCGCAAAAAACTTTTTTTTAGTCTCTGGAGCAGCCATCTGAATTCTGTACCCCAGGCCGCCAAGGCACGTGCAGCCAATTAGAACGCGAGAATCGGTCTTATCGATAAGTCTTAAATACAACAGGCAACACAAAACACAATTTGAATAGAGTCGCACAATGTTTGATTGGTCGGTGGCAGTGCGGCTCTTATGTTTACCTCCAAGATGCAGAGCTTCCCGAAGACTCATAATTGGATTGTGATATTGTTAGAATCAGAACAGCCACAGAATCTCTATAAAGCTTCCCGTTAGCATCAGAATGTGTGTAACATGCCTCCTTGCAGTCAAAGGGGGTCGCTTGGGCTAATTTACTTGTACTTTTACACCCAATGAATCTAGCACTATTGTATTCATGCCAGAACCTTTCGACTACGATGTGCCTCGATAGTATAATACATCTAGAAAGACTTTATTAGGACTAAGTCTGGGTACGAGACAACTTTATTATCGAAAACTGTATACCGAAATTCAATTGAATAGATAGTTTGTGTTGGGAAGGGGCTGTGGCAACTGATTAATGATCCTCGACTTAACCCTCTGATCTAGCACTAGCCTCAAGTACAATATAGGCGCCCCGGTTTCAAGTTTTATTGAAAGCTAAAGCTCCGATACTTTCCTAAAACTCTTAGCGATATCAAGGTTGTTACGGTGTACTATACAGGCGAGTGATCCCAATCCTAGAATTCTCGGACGGAGCTGACAACGTAGCCACCTCATGATCACCCCACCCACTCCAAACCGGACATTCGGACTATTACCCGAATTCTTGTAAGCACGTCTGCCCGTGAGCTAGAAATTAGTAACCATATTCGACCTATGGTACTATCTACGGCCGGGATCCCGGGTTCTGTCGGAACATCCCTGCTCAGGTGTTGTTATAGCCTAAACCAATCCAGACATTCGATATTAAGCCTAAATAATAATAAATTCACCGCACAGACGGAATGTCGCATGATTTATACCCCGGATTATATTATCTAGATATCTATATAAGAAGTATCTCCCCAAGAATTTCAATATTCCGACGAGGTTTGTTTTCTTCGGTAGTTGGAGTGGATAGCGACACATATATGCAACATCATGAGTGGCGTGACGAACGATAAAGTTTCCGAGGAAGGGCAGGCCTTTCTTTCCAGCGATCGAAGCAGCGAAGATGCATTATGGCAGAAACGACCCGAAAAGCGAAAGATTTCGTGGTATTTGAGGCTCTTTCTGGAATTAGCCATGGCCGCTACGATTGTTGTTCTATTGGTTTTGAACTCATACCAGGGCAGAGACACCATTAAAAGAACTCCGGTACCACGACGTATGTACTTACATCGAAAATCCATTGTTTTAAGGTTTAAAAATCTGTGGTTGCAATATCACTGATCGTTCTGAGGTAGCAAGTCCCACGCAAACTATACACGTTCCGAAGCAATTCAACACTCATGCACGATAAAATGTTCTTCAACAAAACAGATACACTACGTACTCTCCACAACTGGATTCCTCTAAGCTCAGGTAGGACAAAACCCCATGCGGAACAAAAGAGCGATAGCTAACAGAATCTACCCGCCTGTAGCCAGCCGTGGTTACGTAGTCATCAAAGATGCACACCGATACGACCTCCCGAATCCCTACACCGTACCCGTCGACCGCTATAAAGATGGACCGGGATATATGATGACCGTCTTCCACCAACTCCACTGCTTGTCATACCTTGTGGAGCATTACCAACAAGGCTACGATGGAGTTGAACTAACCGAAGAAGTTGCCCATCACGCAGCGCATTGCTTTAATTATATCCGCCAGGGTCTCATGTGCTCCGCTGACAGTACTTTGGAGGGTAAAACGGACGAAGGGCCTGGAGAGGGATCGGAACATGAGTGTGTCGATTATGATGCGCTGTTGGAGTGGGCTAATAAACATTCGGCGATGAAGTGGCGTAACGTTCCGGATGAAGCGACGCTTTGATGTCGAGTGCGTATAAGTCACACCGGATATTCAATTCCCTGTATATATGTATACACCGTAAATGTCACGAATATGTTTTTCTCTGTAGAACATGCACACATAGCTATAGAGTTTTGCACGTGTGCGGTAATCAAATTCGCGTTTACGTTTAGACGATGATTTCATGAAGACGAGCTCTCCAGCTTGGGCGATCGATTTTGACCACCTACATACAGCATCCATGGGTGAACCCGAAGTCGACGTCCGACTGGTCTAGGTAGGAGAATAGCGAGGACCCAAAACATTATAAATCCTAGTGATTGCTTGGCAGTGAATATACCTAGTTTTGTGTCAATTTGCACCACTTTTCGACCTTTAGCCGATCATACGGTTCTGAGCTGATGCATAATCGGCGTGAACTAGTTCATCGCACAGTTTCCATCGCGTGTAAGTTTTGCACCTGCACCCGGAGAACAATCATGGACCCGACACTAACTGTCTATAATACTAACAACTGTTTTGGTTCAACCTATCTTTGTTTCGTTGGAACGCCGTTTGTTGCATGCACTGATTAATGCGAAATCGTAGCCCTTTCACGATACTGGTGGTCTCGGGGTCGCAAACCCTACGGTTCAGATACTAGGCCATGTCACGACACTTGGGCGAAGGACCCGAAAGAAGATACTGATCGAGGATTCCAGGCCTATTATCGGTGCTAACATATATAACTCAAAAAATTTCCATTTATATTTTTAATATCAATACTTTATTATCACATACACAAACTGTAGTTAAAAACGAATGTGGTTGCAAGGGATCAAATGACCCAGTTCGACTTTAGGTCTAATACCTCCCACCAATTCGCACACGGGTGGGGAAACGGAGCCCCTGTTCCTACTACATATCAGTCGACTTCGATCCAACCAAGAACTTTCCAGTACTAGCCATTTTGAATAAATATTTAAAAATTCAAGCAATTCCGTTTCTAACAATTTATATGTATACTCCAAGCTTCCTTCTAGCTTCGATCTGATTCCGCCTATATCTCCAACCGAAATTGGCTGACGACCTATATCAAAATCAAAATGAGCCGAAACGCTAGCGACGATGAAGATGACATCCTCTCCGCACGAAAGTGGGCCACCCCTTGATGCCCTTTTTTTGTCTGAGGATTCTTTCTTTTTGCTCTCAAAGTCTTGTTTTCCCAAGCACGACGCATGCAATGTTCGAACAGCCATCGACGCCCTCTCTCATCATTTTGATTTGCAACCGGACGTTCGAAATCGAGACATACTAAGATACGCCGACTCCGAAGACTCCAATAAGATGAAGCAAAAGATTGGATAGTAGGATTCAGTTATTGATCGGGGACTGCGAAACCTCTATATATCCAGCCAGCCAGAGTCGGGGGGCCTGGTTTTCGAGGCAAAGCCGGACCAAGATCTGAATTTATTCCAATCCAATAAAATGTATTAGCCCCACGAAAACAACAAATGTGAACCGAAGAAGGGTCAGGTTATCAAAAAAAAGGAGAGAAACGTCATAAACGCTTTTTCCAGCTGTTTCCGACAATTGTTCGGAAGGACGAATTTGGTCCAGTGCCTCTAGTTATGACGGATTATATTGTCCAAGTGATAAAGGCGAATGGGGTAACATACGTAATTGGATGGTAAATGGGCAAGGTTTATTCACAGTTTATAAGACAATAGCACTGATAGAATAAGAATGGATGGACACTAGTTGTAACATTAATGTAAAACCGTAGTTCGAAGTAAGCCGGAAACGGGATCAAGTATGTAATTAGACGCACTGATTGCGATAACAGGAGTTTCAATTGAGGGCTCTTATAACTTGTGGGAGAAGAGAGGTGATGGTTGATTTTCAAGTAATTACACGTGGTTTTCCACAGAACGTCGCCCTCGGACCTTCATCTTGTTGATATTTCTGTTCCTTTGTTCCTATGGATATGAGTTTCTAAACCAGGTTTCGAAGTGTGGTACAGAGTTTTCTAGAAACGAGTAGAAAAACGGGGCTATAGAATAGCATTTATGGCTTGTAACCCCCGCATGCCTACTTCCCGGTTGAATTATTAGCTGATCTATTCGAAAGTCGTTTTATGCGTATAAAAAAAAGCAATCTACCATCTTGAGATGGCAGGAAGCGCGGAAAGTAGCGACGTTTTATGTGACGCCACTACAAGGGATGGTGGGGACTGTGGGGTAAACGCCTGGTAGACCGCCCCCTGAAAGCCAGAACCTTGTTATAAGCGGACAAAGGACGGCGTTTTCTAAGAACCAGCCTCCGATGGCTTGTGTCCAATTGCTATTCCAGATACGGGCTTCCAGTATAAGCGCCGATCTAGAAACGGTCCCGTTGGCAGTCGTGAGACGGACAGGAGCCATAATTCCTATGTATGCAGATGTGAGGCCCAAAGCGAGGATGTCGTTGGGGAACAAGGTCAAATAGTCGCTCCCCGAGTCCGCGAGAGCTTCAACACAAACAGGTCGGTTCAGGTGGTGGGGATACAATCGTAATTCCATGCAAACCTTACAAAAGTGAGAAACAAGCACCGCGATGTAACATATTTTAACTTACAAAGTTACCGGTGCGGACACCATCGTTTGGGAAGATTGCTGCCGAAGCAACAAGTTGACGACCGATACCCTTCGTAATTCACATTAGCGAAAGATCAAGAACGGATTTGTCTTTGTGCAGGGAGCTTATAACACATGGTGTTGTTGTGTTGTCAGCTCCCCGTGAGATCGGGCTCCATACCCTGAATCCAGGCATAGCCGGGCCTTTCTCCAAGTCGAGGTTTTCTCACGAAATACCCTGTCCATTTTGATAGTAGTCACTAGAAGATCCAGTGGTTTCGAGATCGTGAATCAGGGCCAGAAGATTAGATTTATGACGTTTACTTTCTTCGTGAACTCCATCAACCCCCACCAAACCTTCCTTCCACTCTCTGGCCACATCTCTTCACCACAGTATGCAGTGAACGCCACCAAGCTGCGACTAAGCTGAAACCACGTGGAAGAGAACTTTTCTACCGTTTTCTAGATTCGGTGTTCGCTGTCATGCGACAAGCGAATTGATATAGTGTAAGCGAATAACTAGCTCCGCCGTTTCCATCTCGTGGACCAAACGGTATTGGGTTGTAGTTAGTGTTTACAGCCGAGCTTACTTGATTAGACTAGTGCTGAGACCGGAAACTTGGTCGGAATATTCTACAGAGAAAAGAAACATTCTTCCATTAGAGAGTTCTCTTAGGTACACCACAAGTCCTATCCTATATATTAGAATTTAAAAATTTAATTGTTGTAGTTATAGGTAGTAAATTTAATATTTAATTCTAGATAACGTTATTTTTTATCTAATATTAGCTTCTATATAGAGGTTTCAAGTTGGTATGTGGTGGGAAGTTAAGAAAATAGTCTATATTGGGTAGGTCAGACGTGGACACCGAGCCAAGCGTTGAAACTGTTATGCGCCTTGCTAAAATAGTTATTGTGCGGGTAGATATCGCTAGAATTTCGATCGTTATCAAGCCCCTGATCGTCGGTTATCCTTTCCCATGGTCAATTGCATTAAGCAGATCCATCGCCTGTATTGTCTACAAACCCTTATCATATCTGTTTCTGGTGATAACATATCCATCGCCTCGTTAAACGGTTTCCTGCTGGTTCGCTTAAGCAAGCCATGTTGGTCGGCTCAAATTACCCGCATATCGGTTTAACCGGCGAGTAACCAGAATGTATATACCACAGTCGCAACGCTTTCCTGTTAAATTGGATTGCTCTGGAACAAGCAAGAGTATGGGCTCTCAACACCAAAGCTTATTTAACCATTCGAAATCCTATATATCCACACTCAGAGCTTTTGCACGAAAACTGCTAGCTTCCAATTGACTTTGTTGCAAGCTTTGGCTAATCGGATATACTTCGCTATATTTCCTATCATTTTTCGTCATGATGCGGTCGATAACTATATTTGTTGCAATTGTTTCCCTCCTCTCTGGCCTGCCACAAGCCTCTGCACATGTACGCCTTTATCAAGCCAGTGTCAAAGTCAAGGGTAGTCGCGAAGGTGACAGTGTGCCGAATATCCCTGTACTCGCGTATGATAAGAGTATACCGGAACTTCCTAACAAGAATGCCCCACTGGTCTCATACCAATTCGATACAACCGTATTTTCATCTCCAGCAATACCAGCAGATGCTGCAAGTCCTTATTATCGGGTTCCTCGTCGCTATATGGCAAACGGCTGCGGAGGCACTATCAATAACATACATAATTACTGGTCTAAAAAGAATCCCGCGGACTATTCAAAGTACGGGGCAGCCGGTAGTTGGGGGCACAGGATTAAAAATTATTTCATGAAACCTTTTGATCCAGAGACTTTGACTCAAACAGCAAATTTGACGCAAGCACGCCTGGATGCAGGTAAGTATATGTTTCTACTACTGTCTCCTGATCATTTCCTTAGTACGATGAATCTAACGCTGAGTGTACACATTCAGGACCGATATTAAAACCTAAAATCGGCAATGGAGACTACCTACAAATACATGGACTTACACTCAATGAAGATGGCGGTGGACCCTTCAAGTTCGTTCAAGTTTTCCCTTTATAACTCACGGAAATATAGTCTAACTGATACCGTGGCTTTTGCATCTACGCAGATGCAGAGTAGATACCAGCGGCACCGGGCAGAACTTTGATGTTAAGGCTCACGAATTCACGGGGTTGGAACCCATCAGGGTATGGGGACCGGTTTTGAGGACGTGTAATTCCCCAGGGGGTATGGTTAAAGACTGCGTCGGACAAAAATGGTTCATGTTGGTCAAGCTACCAGCAAACTTACAATGCCATGGTGAATACGGAAGGCATAAAAACATCTGCCTCATCCGATGTGAAAACGAGGCGGTTAACGGCCCGTTCGGAGGCTGCGTTCCCTTTCAAATCGACCCACCTCCAGGCGCTCCGGTCCCGAAACCAACCCGAGTTATCGTCAACACCAAGAAACCTGAGCCCACGCCCAAATATAGGTATGCAGGGTATGATGTTGGGAAGAATAACTACGACGAAGGTGCGAAAGAGTATTACTAGTAGCGAAAGGAGAGCTATGCCAATAGCGGCGATATCTTCGATCGGTGTTAATAGGAGTATAGTCGTTTTTGTACTTTATATCGAAGGGTTATATGTTTGCGTCTTCGAAAGTTATATTCCGATCAGAATTAAGTATTCAAAGAGCTCACAAAAGTTATGTTATTGTAAATCCATTAGCTATGCCTTGACCATACTAATTTAATAAGCTGTGGTTTTGGCCAAAAAATCAGCACCATATCTCTCTAACATTTTTGATTGTGTTAATAATATAAGGCATCACCGAATAATAAGCCTAAGCCTAACCTTAACCCTCCCAACTCCCTCCTGCAGCCCTCCTTCTAATCTTCCTTTGAGACCGCCTCCTCCGTTCAACTTCCCTAAAAGCAATCGAAAGCTCGCAGACTTCTTCCGTCTATCAGCATACATCCTCCATCAAAACAAACGTCGATAATCCAACCACCTTCACAACAACCTAGCTCACAGTAATTAAAATTTCGCTCTAAATGAATAACTAGAGGTTTGAACTGGAAAAAATAGTTACTTGGTGAATATTTTTTAAAGAAGTCATCGGGAAAATGCATAAGAAAAACTTGCGAGCCATAGTACTAGTACTACATGTAATGGTGATACTAGCAATGCACAATCGGTTCGTGTATATATATATATATAACGGATGCATGAGAAGACGGCTCGGTGAACTAAGAAGCCTCGTGAGGATGTCAAGTTGCTAAAATTCGGTGGCCCCATTACTTAACGTGTACCTAGTAGCCATACCCGCCCATTTAATAAATATACAAATATTGGCCCTTCATTGCACACATTGAAGTTAAAACCATAATCTCGAATTTTAACCCTGATGAATAAATATAAACCATTTGGAAAGTATTAAGTTTAATATAAAATTACTAATTAACTTTTAACAATAGTTTTGGTTTCTTATAACTATTTGTACTGGTTAAGATTAAGCTCGAGAAAAGATTGTCATAAGCTACAATAAGGGCTGCATCAATCCCAAATATATGAGTGAGGCAACGTCCGGTGCATCGATTGATGATCGCAGTCCCAAAAAGATTGTTTCTTATTGTAAGATTGTCTCGCATTGGGAGTCCAATTATCAATGGGTCCCCATCTGGCACTCGGGTTGAAGAAGAACTCCACTTAGGTGAATAATTCGAAGGTAATAGTAGTACTGCACTATTTGCTGCTCTATTAATGTATTGACTATCTGGATATCCTTAAGATACCAGGAGGGTAGATCACCCTTTCATCGATAATCACGGCGCCGTACCCTCGGCAGACAGCAGAGACAGCGCGTACTGCTTGAAAATGTAATAATAAGAAAGCCAGAAGAAATAAAAAAAGAATTTGTAATTGTTTAGCAGATATCCGCACAACTTGCGAGGTTTTAAACCAGTGCAAAGGCTGCTGGAAGCCGTTGCGTTGCAAAGGTATCCTGCCATGGAACCGTGTATGGGAATCCCACCACAGAACTATGTAAATTAAGATGCTAGTGAGATCTTTGTTTAACCCGAGCTACCCCAAACGCTGGAAATTATATATACCGACGAGACCAGGCTTAACCGAACTCTGAGGTGCATAATTCACAAAGTGGAGGATGTTAATCTACACAAGCCAATGGTTTGTGTTGGATAACAAAATGCAACAAACTGTTGCTGGATGCCCGCCACAAGGAGTTAGTGGATATAACTAGTACGCATAAATCGGAGGTTCCATGCAAGACAGCTTAGAATCGATGAAGAGGTCCTTGGAAACGCTGTCGTCCGATCGAATATTCGGTAAACGTACAGGGTCGGATGAGAAACCCAGATCACTAATCAACACAGCCGAAGGGGCTGTTGCTCATGGTCCACGGTCGTCACCAATCGATTACCGGCCACGAGTCAGAAGCTAGGTACGTGACAAGACGTAGGGCTGAATAGGAATACCAGTTCCGGGGCTAGTGTACCATAGAAGCCCGTCACAGGCAGAATGGATGTTTAAGAGGGTTGTTGTTCAGTCATTGCATTATTAAGAATGGCTGTACCAATAAATATAAAACCAAGCCAAGCGCCTACATGTAATCATCTTTAGCAAGCATACATGGATACCTCGGAGTTCATGCTTTCTCGAACTTAGTTTCGGTCACAAGGCTGAATACCCCTTAAGAACTAGTGACGATGCCCGCATATTCAAGATGACGATGCCGGCCCTTTGCCCGAAAGAATATCATTTTGCAAAGCAAGTTAACAGAACATAAGAAATTAGTTACTTGTTTTGATTGTTGTGCATATTTGTACAGCCATTTCAAGGATAAAAAGAAAGCATAAGCAGACCCTTGAACCAAGAAAGCTTCAAGCCGCATTGCTTGACCTTGCAATAGCCAATAGCTAGTTATGTACTACGTACATAACGGTTGTGTGGTTCTTTATCCGGATTGGGCTCCACACTGTTAGTTTTAGCTGTTATATGCTAAGTCACCCAGTATGCTAAAGTCAAGTGATAATGTGGTAAAGAATCACGACTTTGAGTCCTATCGTGTGGGGCCCATGAGTGCCACATTGACACACGCGCTTTGGTTTAGTTAATTGTCATTTTCGAACCCGGTACTGGCTTTGTTATCCGGCAACAACGAGACCTTGTTGTGTTTTCTCTTAAGGAAACCCGATTGCTTTAGGAAATACAACACGATCCAACAAGACCCCGCGACCCTGACTTGCTGCTTTGTTGGGACAAACATTCAGGGTGCTAACTAGGCAGCTGACCAAAAATTCGAAACACTTTGGAGTATCTCACTTCTTGAGAAAATAAATATTTATCAAGGTTGTAACGATTCAATTAGTTTCAAAAGACAGGCCGCCTTGATTTCTCAGCCAGTCCACCCGCTTATAAGTATGCAAATAAATACATTCTAAAATGATCACCATAGCTGACATATACCCATATGCAGGCGGCCAATGCAAATATTTGGCCCCAGAAACACGGCTGTTCGGTTCTTAGCCGCAAAGCTGTATACTTGGTAGTAAAGCTCCCGCAGGTCAAAGTGCCGACTTCTATGCCGGGATCTAATCCAACCCCCCACGCCAATAAGTTTGACTACAAACGCCTTGTGAGTTATCGCATATACCCTCCCAAAGTAGAACCCATGATTTTCCGACATTCGGATTGCTACTTCCCCCGCCCCCACCTCCACCATGATTCCCGCCCAGAGGGAAAGTGTCAGATGAAGTCGGATTAGGAAGCTTATCTAGGCATTTCGAATTCATATAATAGGAATCATAATCTTCATCAGCCCCATTCCTACGCTGAGGGAAGATTTTGTAAACGAGCGGATCTTTTGTGCTATATACTGGAAGCTTCGTTCTTTCAGTTACAACGAATTCGGTTTCGGAGGGAATTTAAACCTACATTACTTATCAGCAGATTTAAGAATCGGGTTACGAAATACTATCGTATCATCCCGCAATCTCACCCACCTCGCCGAGAAATTTGTGTCGCTATATCTTGAAAATGGAGGATTTATATCACGCGGTAATAACAAACAAGGCAATAGAATATTTCGGATTTTTCATCAACACTCTTTGCTAAAAAACACATACAAGATATTTTGTACCCGTACTACATGACCGCATCGGAATTATGAATCCTTGGCAGATTGCATTGGTCTGATCACGGGATTCCTTTACTCAAAACAACGGAACCAAGGATATCTGGGGTAAGCCTGACCTATTAGGTCGTGCTAACACAAACCACAAGTACTAGTCATCTTGATCTAGTATCGCTCCGAGATGGTACATCGATGTCATACGTCACGGTTCTTCAGGAGGACCCAGAGAGAAGCAACGAGCAAATAGAAATGGCCGAAAGGAAAGAATGCAAAGACAGGCACTTGAGTTCGTCTTATATCCTTGGCTTCAGGCAGCCCGCTAAGCCATCCACATGCATTGCTTACTAACCCAGGACAATACAATCACAGATTACATAGAAAATTTCATTTTAATTCTATATTCCAAATCGAGTACCATCACCCTTTGGAGATAAGGAAGGGGTTTCGCTCTAAGTTTGCGTCTGGGTGCTACATTGCCAGTACCTTTTTCCATAACACGCCACCAAGTAGCAAAGTCATAGGAAATTCAACCGTATTAGAATTTCAAACTCAAAGGACCGGCAGGGTTTTAACGACGCGGGCAGAAAGAGGGAGTCATCAATCTATTGACCCGACTGCTCTATCAGAAGCAAACAACGAAGATCGTATTGCTGAAACTCTCAAACAGACTACTTTGATCGGGTGCACTTATGAGCCAAAGCTCGAAATTTATACTTTCAAAGTAGTTGATGGTAACGAAATATCTTCATTTTTCCTACAATATAGCCTAAGCTAGGTTTGATGGCTAAGACTTCTCTTAGAAGCGACTGGAGCAGGTAGAGTCGGTAATGTTCAGTCCGGCCGTATAAGCTCCCCCAAAAATTAAAGTGAGTAATAAAATTGCCTTCCGCTCAAATTCGAATGAGGCAGCATCTTTGACTAGCAGTTTGGGCCGGAGACCGAGGACTTCGGGGAATTCAGACTCCTTTGGTACTTGGGGTTGATGCCCAGGACAATTATTTCAGAAGCCCTGAGGGTATTAAAGTTTTATCCCGGACTATATTTTTGACACAAATGCTTATCTTTGTTTTGTCAAGTCTGATATTAACGAGGATGGTGCGAATGCAATTGCAAAGAGGCATGACGCTTGTACTCAAAGCCAAAAGCCAGTCGCTGTAGTCGATAGGTGTTTGGATGATAACCGGATCCGAAAAGAGTTCCCTCGGCTATATCATAAAGAGTTAGTACTATTGTGTGCACTGACATTGGAGATTCACAAAGCTATCACGGGCTCTGGGTATTTTGTTGAGTGGCTATGGGTGTTAGGTCAAGTTTGTAGTATTGTGGAGTTGGCCGCCCTTGGGTTAATGTATATAGTGTCAAGAAATTCTTGGGTGAATATGCACATATATATGTTCTCGTGTGCCAGTTTCCACGGCGTGGTCAATGGCCCTCCGTAGGAGGAGTGATTTTTGTGACTAGTCCGGGATATCTAGTGGCGGTAACTGGCCTGGCCTGGGTAGCCACTGCAGAAGTAGGGTAATTAGGGTTTGGTTCAGGTTCCCAACCCAACCCTAGCAAACCGAAATCAATGACAAAACTCACATATACTAATTGATTCTATTGGCCTGCTGCGGCGGCGACGTTAACGTCCCGAGAATTCTAACTTGTTTCTGTTCAACACATTAGGATGTTGTATTTCATGAAGGTTAATTATTGCGTGCGCTTGACCCGATCGATATCCCGAGCCCTGGTCTCGACCCGAATCCCCGGCTTCAAGCCACAAAAATCAAAAAACGCTCTGTGTCCAATTACAGGGACGGGAAATGAAGACGTTTGCATAACGCAGATAACCCCTCATCTTCTGTCCTTTTAACACCAATATCCTGGCGACCTAGAGCAGGCGCTCGCCAGATATTCCCGCTTCCAGCGCTGGCCAGCTTATCCCGCTTAGCATGTTTTGACCCTTGAATATCGGCGAAACGACCCACAATTTCACTTCGTTCATCGTGCATGGTTGTTGAATCGAGAGATATACTGCTCATTCCGTTTGGAATAATCACAATATCTTGCGGGTCGGTGTTCCCAAGCTCCACATCCGAAGGAACCTGCTTTCGAAATCCTCATGCATTCTGTCGCATCTGCATATTTGGGTGGATTTTGTAGCATCAAAAAAAATTAGCCGTCAGAAGAAGGACCCACCACACCAAATTCGAACCCTTGTCGTAGGGTATCTTGTAGCTGGGACCATCACATTCCATGCAGGATGTTCTTCCTTTTCGTCCCAGCAACCGTTCTTGTGATTAAGTTTGGCAGAAACGTGCATTTTTGCAACGTTGTGCTGCCTTACCCTTGCATGCCCCAAAACTTTGGACCAGCTTGGACCTCGCTTCCGCCTGGGTGGGGCAGGCCGGAGCTAGCCAGCTATCGCGACGCTATCATAACCCCTTGTCGGTGGGCTTGCTGACCAACGGGTTTAGGATATTTGGAGCGGGTTGCACGGTTTTGGGGTCTCATGGGTGGCTTTTGCCTCTAATTATAAGTCTATAAAGTTCCCACTTCCCCGAGGGTTTGGGTCTTACTTTTCCTTTCTGGAACCAGTATCTGAGCTTTTATCGATATTGATACTCGTAGCTACATTCTTTTTAGATCTCAACTTGTCTTCATTACCACCCCTACTGTTCGTCGCCGAAGCTCAGCTTAAAGTTATCTTGCCGTTGAGAGCTGAAGTACTCGGTTAGTGCCGAGCTTCATAATCCGGACTAAAGATGTTAAACATCCTTACAGTCTCCTATTATGCAGCCGGTGGCTGGGCGGGATTCTGGATTCTACGAGTTCTTTATCGACTGTCACCTTTCCACCCGTTGGCTAGAGTCCCAGGTCCTAGACTTGCAGCGGCGACACAACTTGTAGAGTTTTATTACAATGTCTTACAGGATGGTCAATTCATGTATGCCATATCCCAGCTGTATCATTCAGAAATCCAAGACTGACGTCAATACCGAAAAACACAGATTCAAAACGGTGGAATGGCACGAAAAATACGGACCCGTAGTACGAATTGGCCCGAACGAGGTCCATGTTAACGATCCATCCTTCTACAATATCCTCTATAGCAAAGACTATCGCTTTCCCAAATCCCAAGGCCATTACCGCTTTGCCCAACAAACAGAAGGTGGATTGGGAAACTGCAATAGCAGAGTCCATAAAGCTCGTCGCGCGGTCCTCGACCCCCTTTTCTCCACGCAGGCCGTGCTTAAACTTGAGCCTCAAATCCGCAAATTTGTCGACATGGCTATCGCCCGTATCGGACGCAACGTTGAAAAGTCAGAGAAAGAAGGGTTCGAAATTAACGGTGTATTCCGATGTTTGACAGTCGATGTTATATCACAGTACGCATATAGCGAACCGATTGGAATGCTGGAAAACGAAAGAGAAAATGATCCATTTTTCGTTGGAATGGATAATTTGATCGGATTGACTTGGGTATACAGCTGGACTTGGAAATTTCAAGATTTGCTTAGGGCGTTACCGTTTTCGCTCGTTAGCAAAATCATGCCGGAAGACGTACTAGGCGTGGTTGCCTTTCAAAAAGTAAGTGCAATTCTTTTGCTCACATCTAAAGGGATGGTACATGCAGGATTACGTACTTCAAGGGTCTCATGGAGAGAGCGTTACACAAAATTGCCACGGGGACGTTACGCAAATGTATCCTGTTAATCATTCGGGACGCTAACGGGTAGTGTTTCATATTTACAGCAAGCCGAAGACAGGGTTGTTTCTTTCCTTGCGGATCCAGAAAAGGCCAAAGCAAAATATACGCATACAACGGTCTTTGAGGTTCTACTCTCTGGCAATAAAGAAAAGGGATACGAAGTTCCATCCGTCAATGCCCTGAAGGAAGAAGCATGGGGTAAGTGCCCACTCTCTTCTTTCTTGGGCATATAAGCATTAGTATTAAGAGATAATACAGGGTTCCTTGCTGCCGGATCTGAAACTACAGCGGCAGCACTCTCGAATGGCATCTACGAAGCCTGCAAAGAGCCTAGCTTCCAGGAAAAGCTCTATACGGAGTTACTCACCGAGTTTCCGGATCCAGACGTCGACCCGATTACTTATAAACGTGCCGTTCAACTACCCTACCTTACCGCATTTATTAAGGAAACATTAAGAACTCCACCCGGTGTCCCTGGTCGCTTGCCCAGAGTCGTTCCTAAGGAAGGCGTGACTGTTTGTGGCCAGTTCATCCCTGGAGAGGTACGCTTATTCATCACCTATTACCAAAGTTTTTCGGTGATTCAAAGCTTATATGTATACCTTGCGAATTAGACTATTATTGGCATGTCCTCATTCCTACAACAATTCGACCCGAACGTCTACAAGAATCCGTCAAAATTTGAACCCGAACGCTGGATCCACGATAAAATTCCCGAACAATCTTTTGTACCATTCGGAAAGGGGTCAAGAGGTTGTCAGGGCATGAACCTAGCGTGGGCCGAGTTGCATCTCACATACGCAAACCTCTGGAGAAGATACTCATTTAAACTACATGAGAATAGCACATTTGTTGATGGGTGGACGGATCAGTTCGTTCCAAAGAGAGAAGGGAAACTAAGGGTCGTAGTCATCCCTCGAGAAAAATGAGTCAGGCAGTCTGGTTTACGAGACAGCTGACGGTTCATATAGGTCAGGTGGAAGAGAGATCATTGAATTTTTACTTGATCGCTTGTATTGGGATTGGATATCTTTGGAAATTGGAGTATCTGGATGCATTTTGGACCTTAAGCCCTTTGGATTTTACCATTTATATATCTTGCTAGACCAACGGTTGCCTGCCCTTTCCGTAAAAGAACGAGATCTGAGGCGGGTTTAATGCAGTAGATATCCGTTTCTCGTATCCCCATCATTATATAGACTTTCAAGCTAGAAGACTTCTATCATATAGTCATGGTTTGAAATAATATTAAAAACTAGTACAGTCTCGAAGACCAGATATCATGCAGATAAATAAATACCATATTTTCTGGCCCCTTTCATTTCCCCAAGCTGCTAATATTCATTCCAAATCTTCCATTCAAATATAAAAGCGGGCACGATCAAAAATGCCATGCTTAAACGGCACCTCTTGCAGTAGTCGCAAATATGTGCTTGACCTGCCGTGTCGGCTGGCCCGGGTTGAGGTGAATTCTCCTCGATATCGTGATACCAAACGGACTCCCAAACACAAAAATGTCTTTTTTGTTGATACTGTAGCCTCAATATTTCCCTCTGGTGTCCTCTCTTCCCCTTTGGTGAGTCGAAATCTTTTTTTTTTTTTTTTTTTTTCCGGAGCCAATATACGCATGACCCATGACAGGACTGTGGTACGTGGTTCTGTATCACATTGCCAGCGTTGGAGCAGAGAGCCGTTGTGTTGGGCGTGTTTTGGTGGGCGCCAAAAACTATGTCCGAACTTAACACCGTTGACATTTCCTACCGACATTTGCTATTTAACAGAGACCGAACCACAGATCAAGCATAATAACAAAACACCGCCCATCCAACGGCAGGATCGCAGATACCCTTATCAGATACCTCGAAGTGGTCGCAATTAATATCCCGAGATTTCACCTGCGGCCTTAGTTTCACAAGATCGGAGCCATCACACTTTGGAAGGTTTCACCCCTGAAGCCCCGCCATCGATCTACAAATACGCCATGGTAGGCACCTCAACTCCAAGCGCTATGGGTACCCCCACTGACGACTTTGTGAGCGGGATAGAACGCTCTATTCAACTCTGCGCTTAAGCAGAGTCAATCCTTAAAACGCGATATCAATACCTTCTCCAATTCACAAAAGTCCGCAGCCGAACAAGGTAGACCATCATCATCGCTTCGCTCAGGACGACAACATATTGACATGCTATGAATAGGACAAATATCAGTTTCCTTAGCATCTTTCAATCGAACAATAGATGACTACGATGGAATGGCCAAGAGGGAATTGATACCTGCTAAGCAGGAGAAGGCGAAGGAAAGAGTCCAGAACTTTCGGATACAATACTCCGAGTTAAAAGCAGAATTTGACAAGTTACGGAGCGAAAAGGAGGAAGCCGTATGTCCATTCGATACTAGTTGGTGGAATTGAGGGTAGAATGGGAGCTAATGGTTTAACCAGGAGACAGCGACGAACCGCTCCGAACTCTACGGCCGCCGTGGTCACTCGTCTGCCACACCCGATAATCCGTACTCCTACTCTGCACCTGCCAACCGAGCCCCACAAGGCTCTACAGCCTTTGGCGCACCCCTTACATCCTCAAACCTAAACCGAGAATCGCACGCCCTTCATGAGCAAAACTTCCTTAGCCGAACAAATGATGCACTAGACGAGTTCCTAGCCCGTGGGCGAGCAGTCCAGGAAGAACTGGCATTAAATAAAATGACGTTAAAGGAAACACAAAAACGGCTATACACCGTTGCGAATACACTCGGAATAAGCGGGGATACGATACGTATGATCGAACGGCGGGCAAAGGAGGATAAATGGATATTTTACGGCGGCGTGGTCGTTTTCTTTGTTTTCTGTTATCTCGTCTTGAAGTGGCTAAGATAGTGCAGATTTATGCTGCTACTATGGAAAAGTATCGGTATCAATTCATAATGTATATTTCATGGTGGGAAACTCGGCAGCATTTTTACGGTATTTTGCAGCTTTGGGGTGTCGTGGCCGGTTCCTTGCGCATTAGGCCCATTTTTGGCGAGCAGATCCGGAAAACGCGAGCCTGGAATGGCAAGGAGTTGACGAGGCAGCTTGCGAAATAGCTCCACCAAGCTCCATTATAAAACTTCGCCCAGGCTTTTATACCCGGCTCGCATACGCAAGAAACAGTTCATGAACTAGAAGCTACCGACTATAAATTGCTATTGCGGCTCCCTCACGGTCTTTCGTTCTTTTTGTTTCTGTGTGTCTTCTTTCCATTGGTTGGTGGCTCTTCTCCGTAGCGTTTCAGCATATTTGGTTTTCTCAGATTCAGCTTCTCACAATTGCCAAGCCCACTTGTCTTCCGACATAGATTCATACGGCTTCTACTACCGCCTTAATATTCTACCCAACAATATCTATTCTATCTTATCCCCTTAGCCCCCAACATAGGAATTCATAATCTCGACTGGAGTCCCAAATGTCTACCGCCGATGCTAAATTGTCACCAGCAGCGGATCCATCCGCCGTCCTGCGCCAAGCCGGTAAGTCTCGGCATCCCATAATACCACATGGCACATTAACACATGCATCTAGGTCTTCTCGAAAAGTTCCATATCATTCGTTCTTCGATCTCATTCTATAACAATGTGATCGTCTCTGCAAGCTACTCTTCACCAAATCCTCTATCTCCAGATCGTTTAATACGCGCTCTACACATCGTCTTATCCGCTCATCCAAGCCTTTCCGTTGGTGTTCAACTCCCAGAAGAACCAACAGGCACGCCATCATTCATCCGCCTCCCCTCAATCGACTTTACCAAGAGCGAGAAGTTTATAATATGGGAATCTTCATCAACATCGCCCAGCCATGCCAAGGAATACAAAAATCTACTTTGTCGACTGCACAATACTCCGTTTTCCAACGAAGATCTCACTACCCTACCGCTTTGGAGAATTGGAGTTTTGAAACGTTCGTATAATACCCCAACAGCGTATGATTCCGAAACAAACTCAGAGGGAAGAATTGATTATGAAATTGCGTTCAGTTACCATCATGCCATTGCGGATGGATTGTCTGGCGCTGCATTCCACTATTCCCTCGTCAGTGCCTTGAATAGCGTCGATGAGGCTAGTGGCTCCGGAGCTAATTGGGATACCTACACTCCACCAAAAGACCTCGAGTTACTCCCACCGATGGACAAAGTCCTCGACTTCGGTATGGGACTCAAAACAGCCGGAAAAATTGCCGGCTTCGTCGGGAAATCCGTCTTGCCATCCTTCATGCACAAAAGCGTTTGGGCAGGCGGCAAGATTCCCGAAAAGTTGGCTCCAACAAAAATCGATATTTTGACGGTGGAATCCTACGTTCTGGAAAGTTTGATAAAAGCTTTGAAGGCGAAGAAAGTCAGCTTGACCGCCTTCTTAACATACGCGGCCGCGGATGCACTATTCAATGTAATGAAAGCCTTGGACAAAGATGAATTCGCGAAGATCAAGAATGTAAAAGTCAGTGTGCCGATGAGCTATCGAAAGAATGCTGGGTGGGATAATACCATCATGTCAGATTGTGTTGGGGCGATTAATTGGGATATTGGGAAGTTTAAGGCATTAGAAGGGGAGATTGGTGGGATGAAGAAGTTGACTGTGGAGCTCAGGAAGGAGAGCATGGTGACTAGGGATTCCGAGGTCGGTTTGATTGCATTGGTGGGGGATTTAGCTGGGTTTTTTAAGGGACAGGTTGGCAAAGATAGAGAATTGACGTTTGAGATGTCGAATTTGGGGGTTTTGGATGCTAGGAAGATTGGAGCGCCGAAAAAGAAGGAAGAAGGCAAAGAAGAAGGAGAAGAAAGTACATCGGTAGCAGGGGGTTCTGAAGGGTGGAGGATTGAGGGGGCCCTATTCAGCCAAAGTTCCTCAGTACAAGGACCTGCATTTTCAGTGAATGCCGTAACCGTCGGGGGGAAGATGGGAGTTGTGGTCCAATGGATGGAAGGAGTATTCAAGGATGACATCATGGAAGCTTTGGTAAAGGAGTTAGACAAGGCTTTGTCAGGGTTTTCCGGGAAGGTTGGAAAATGAAAGGGTCACCATTAAAATCTCCTATCTATATATCTATCGCGAGTTAGAGGCTAGACGAGAATATCTCATAATCCGAAGGGCCTAATGTTTAATATTGAAACCAAGAACACACATTTGTATCAATAAATACACTTACATTGCAGCTGCGATATTAGCTGAAATCGACATAGAAACCAATTAACGAAGCAAACCATAGCAAAGCGTCTCCTAGCGCAGTATGCCCAGATTCCAAACCAAACCCCGTAGCCTCAAGACAAATTCAGTACAATAAACCAAACACCGGCGCCCAAGGCTCCATAAACCCAATCCAACAGGCTTTCACAACTTAGACTCCCTTTGCAACCCTTCATCCGTATTCTGTGGTGCCTTCCTAACCACCTGCAAAAACAATGCAAACATATCTTCGTCTCTCAAAACACTACTTTCGAGCCCTGCAGAGGCTCCAGCGACAGCCCCAGCAGCAACAACTGTCCCCGTACCACTTAAAGCTACGGCAGTAATGGCGGCAGCCCCGGCAGCTCCTCCGGCCCCGGCACTCTGACATAAAGCAAACAATGAGCCTGCTTCAATGATTCCTATGGCGGATTGCCAACCTGCAGCGATGCTCCCAGCGCCTACTCCAGCACTACTAAAACCAATGACTGGGAGTATGAGCGGGCTGAGAATCGCAGTCAAAGCAAGTGTGCCTCCTACTACAATCCCCCCGATAGCAATATTCTTCGCAATATTCAAGCCCTTCTTCACTTTGAGCTCTAAAGTAAATAATAATGTCAGCATTGTTCGGTTTTCTTCTTAAAAAGGTAAGGGAGTTAGACAACATACGATTATTAACCTCAGCGACATACTCCCAGCTCCAATAGGAAAGAATGACCCTCCTGTGGGAAAGCTCCTTTATATCAGATGGATATACGCCTTTCTCAAATAATGTTTGTGCTTGAGAACCCAAAAAACCCTGCCAGACCGTCTCTCCCTTCAGAATCTGATAGATTAGGCAGCCAACGGCAAAAAACTCTCGGCGAAATGCCTTTTCTTTATCTTCTATGTCGAGAAGGCACGAGTCCGGGATCCAGAAATGGGGGTCATATTGACCAAGTAATTTCTCGTTCTGTGCTTCAGAAGCCGATGGGTGCAAGATGATATCTCCTGATTCTTGGAGCTGGAATATCAGTGGTCTTGGTTGTTCATTTGAATCGTTCCATGTCGACATGATGCCAATAATCTTGTTGACGTATTCCTGTCGTGTTTGGACTGGAATCTTGTCGTAATCTTTGACGAAGCCATCCGAGTCATAACTCTTGAGTCCGCAAGGCAGGTAGGAAGGCGATTCCGAAGAATCCAAGATTGAATCATTTGGTTTGTTTTCCCGGGTGAGAAAAAATGCTTCCTCTGGAAGCAGGAAGGCGGAAGCTCTTTCTCCTCCCGCATCTACTAGTGTTGGAGATTTTTCGCCTGACATGATGAAATTTGAGAGGGCTATCTGAAATGAAATATGGTAGTTGGGAAGATACTAAGCATTCAGAGATGGGTTTCGTTAGAATAGGTTTTGAATCAAAGAATCATGCGGATGCATGTGTCTTTTTGAAGCTAACCAAGTTGTGAAAGTAATGCAGAACTTCAAAGCGTGGACCTCAGGCCCTACGGCGTTTAGGAAATCTAATGCTCCGAACCCACTACTTAAAATATGGAAGAAGAGATCCAGCTTTCAAACTGCAAATCCAGGCACAAATAAAACTAGCCGGGTTGAGGCTGGGTACGCACAGAGTGTTGAAGTTGTGGCACAGAAAGCCACGCGTGCACACGATTTCGCAATCTCACCAGATCGAGGGGTCTCAACACGGTCAGTGGTTTCGGGACTATTGCTGCTCCTGCTGACCCCTACTGAAATCAAGGATCTTAAGGTCGATATAGCTGCCGGCAGGATCGAACGTTCGGGAAAGCAAATCCAAGTTAGATCCTAATTAAAGCAAACCGGATACGAGGTGGCCTGAAATGGTCTCGCGGCCCAAAACGTCTTGAGGAAAAATGTCACAAATACAACGCATTTTCCACCATCCACCAAATTCACAGATCTCGAGAGCTTGCGAGTTCAAAAACAAGATGGGTGCTACCACCAAATTAAACCAAAATATGTATATACGGTAGATTTCTGAAAGTTTTTCTAAACTGAGAGCGTGCTAGTGATTTTCTACTGAGGATCTGTATTGGGACGAGGGAAAATTGAACTTCAATAATTGATAGTCTATGCCTGTTAACTACATCTCGATGCGTGCAAAGGTTGAGCTTCATAACCCTAATTATTCAGTAAACAGTACAATCAAATATGTAAAAGCTTCCCTCAGTATATATATGCACGCCTTTATGTCGCTATAATCTTAACTATATAAACCGTGCGCATATGCACACCCCTCTATCCTCGAAACTTTCTTCTATCTACTATAAACGCCAACACCTATTGTTTCACGCCATTTTCGTTCCAGAGCCTAATATACATTATACGGGCCTAAGATGCCTAATCAAGGCCTAACCGTTTTGTCGGAAGGCCCCACCGTTCTCAAACTGGTGCAATTACTCCAAGGAAGCCACCCACTCGTGTTTTTCAAGATCCTTGAAAATTGTAACAAGGCGAGTATTATGACCTGGTTGGCGTATGCCACCGGTATTACTGAAGAAAAATGCCCAGAGGCTCGGGCTCCCCTCGCAATTCTGCAAAATATCGCAGACAGATAGTCATATTTACGTACTTTGGTCTGACATGTCGTCTAGAAATTTACTAGCAAGAACCGATTGGCGTGGAGACTTTTTTTCATCTGTTTTTAGAGCTCTGGACCCCAGACGACTTATCAGGAACTCCCCTTTCCCCCGGATTAAGAAGATACTAAATTTAGTGATTGTTTATAGTACTTGTGACTTCAATGTGCGGGATGTTAAGATGCCCAAAGGACAGTGGTCTGCCGTTAGACCTTTGGCTGGGCACGACACCACCAAGAAAAACGGGAAGCGAGAACACAAAGGCAAAGGCCAAAGAGGCCAAAGTTAAACTTGCCGCTGGAACGGGTGTATGGTCCGATCAAGTGGGCCGATTCCCAGTTGGAAGTTGTGCGGAAACATTTCCGCTATCTATATTGCTACGGTCAGATACGGGGGCAAACAACATGTATTCGCCGTCCATTGAGAACAAGGACGGCACTGACATCGAAACGTGCGACATATGCACAGCGACGCTGGCTAATACGTCACCGATCCCAGGATTAACAATCCTGGATATGGCGCTCCCAAGGTTTAGGTGGATGTATCGGAAGGGGAGGGGCTGGATTCAGATGGGGTAGGGGTTGAGGGTGGTGGTGGTTTGGAAGACCAGAAGAACGAAGGATTCCAGAAGGATTCTAATTATTGCTTGACCTACTTTCCAGCACCCATAGACACCTACCTGGGTAGGTAGTCTTTGGGGTGAGTCTGCACGCACGTCTCTCCACTATCTACAGCCTTTTGACGGCAGTCCTTTTTTGCCCCCCTCCACCACCACCACCACCTCCTCCTCCTCTTCTTCTTCTTTTTTTTTTCGACGAACAAATTTAATATCTGCACGCTCGATTCTGAATCGTTCGTGTTCTATTTTGCGTGCTTGAATAATCGTCCCATGCTATATTGTTTAAATACTGTCCATTGTGATTGTAAAGGTTTACGTCTACCCTGTAGAGTCCGGAATGTATGTAGGTCTGTGTCTGTATGGTTGATGATCGGTTGTTCTAGATACCAACACATCGTACCCCCTATTTATAGAGCGGTACGGACTAATTTGGCTGTACGTCTATTACGTTATTACTATATTCTAGCTCGCAATAAAGCGTATAGACGAGAAGATGAATCTAGAACGTAAGTTTTATAATATATAAACCGGTTAGTTTTATAGTATAGCTTTTATAACGTACTAACAAAACTAAACAGTTAACTATCTTGAGATAGTTACTGCTCTATATAGCGCACTGGCATTATTCTGTGCCTATAATAGCTTATATAATTTCTTAAATGATGTACGAAAAACCTAATATAGAAAGAAAACTCTACTAATCTGTTAAATCTATACGCTTTAGGCTTAACAGTTTCTATTAGACTTAAGCAACTATTGCGTTTTATATGTATGTGTCTTAAAATCTAATAAACCTGTAACAGTGTTAGTGTAGACTATATATCTCTTAATATATATCAGTAGATAATAGGCGCTAATATAGTTTTGTATATAATAAGTATAATATCATGCCTTATCGTATACGATAATGCGTATAGAATAATTATAATTCTATTTATAAAATCTTATCTAATAGTTATACTTTATGAAACCGTACGATTTTATAACATATACAATATAGACGGTATAGATACTAACGAGAATTAACTCTGCAATATCTTCAGCTTAGAATCGTACGATTCTATAATTAGTGCAGTAAATTCTAGAATTATAGAGTACGTATAAAAACGAATACTTAACTAACTATTTCCTTTGTTAAATTATCAGTTATTTTTTTTTTTTTTTTACTATTACTCCCCAGCTTTTCTCTATATTTATAACTGAAAGTTTTTCTTTTTTATATATTCTTATAACTACTTCCTACCTTTCTCGTGTCTTTATGGCTTTAGCTACCGGTAAACGTAAAAAAGATAATATAATCGTAAATATAGATAGTGAAAATAATAATTTTAACAGCATAGGGCATTATAACGCTATTATTACATATTTAAATCGTTATATTTATGTTATACTCTGCTAGTACTGTTACGATTCTCAGCGTATATATATTGTAGCTCTAAACACTCGATCAGAAAAGTGTGCATTTTATACGAAAGTAAACATAATATATACTTAAAGTAAGTAATATCATTCATATTTATATGTTCTAGATTGAAGTTAATTATTTTTTGTAAAGTCGTAACGTCAGAATATTTGATACCTCTAGGCCTAGTATAAACTACGTTATTTATAATTCTTTTTAGTTAGTTATTATATGTAGTAATCTGTAATATTACTAAATTACTGCTTTACAGTCGCACGCCGGTACTACTAGGACGCTAACTAGTTAACTTTACAATATAAACTTTAACGGCTCTCCTCCCGTCAGTGATGACTGTATTATAGCGAGTAGTGTGTGAGATTCTAATAATAATATAAGCGTATAAATCTTTTAACTACCTTATCTGCCTACGAACTTAGACGCAGTATAGTTAGTTATATAGTTAGCTATAGCTAATACAGCGTTAGTTGCGGCTTCAATTTTAGAACCTGCTGCCTTTATTTCTGCTCCGATTTCCGCAGTATTACCCCTAGCTTTAGTACCTAGAGTTGTTTCGAATTAACAGGTACTAGACGTTGTTAATACGGTACGAGCCTCAACTAATTCTACTAATATTGCACTAGATTTATAGACGGTAATTGCTAAAATCGCTCGTATTTATACGAAAGTTAATGCGTAAGTAATTATATACTCTTATACGTAGACTTCAGCTAATCATACGTTTTAAGCTGCAAAGTTTTTACGCAGCGTAAAAAAGCGTTTCGAGTTTTGTTTAGCTATTTTAAAGTAAAATCGTTTTATTTTTATTTTCGTTTTAAGAGATAGAGATTTTTATTCTTCTGAAATTTTATATTTATATTAATAAAGATGTATTTATCCTTCTTGTTTAAAGCAAGCCAGTATTCTTAAAATAGAGATCGTAAGTCGTACGATATAGTAGCTTAGTCAACGCGTCTACTATTAACTTTTTCGTTTTAAAATATATTAGCTTAAAGATACGCTTTTTCAATTCACCTCTTATTTAAAAGTACTAAATGTTATAGTACTTAGTACGTTATTAATTTCTATTGGTATTATTCGTCGTTATTACGAAAATACTATTTATAAAAAGCGTTATAAAAGATAAAGAAATTTAAATATTTAGTATAAATCTTACTAATATTAATTTTAGAAGTTTCCGTAACTATATTTCCTTAGTGCTTGCATAATTTAATACAATTACTTCTGCCTTAGTTAAAGACTTCGTAATAAAGGTTTAAAACTTATTTAATTATAATATTACGCTTTTTATTAAGCAGTACATATAACCTGAAGTTGACTTACGTGCTATAGATTTTAAATTGTAAATTTAATTCTAGTCTGTATCGCTATACTTTTTTAACAATAGTGAGAGTTGTTCTTCTAAAATACTATTTTGATTATAATATAGAGTTTGTCAGTAAGTTCTACCTAGATATTAATATACTTAAATAATAACTTTTTAGTATTTCTCTATTAGCGTACTAAAATACTATTCTAACTTTATAATAGTATAGGATAGATCTATGCGATTTCTCTATGCAGTATATATCAGAGATTTTAATATACTATGATAGATCTATACATCTTCTTTCTTTAATAATAGTTAGTTGTCATTTTTCGAAAATCGTACGTTTAAATTTATAAAAGTCTCTTTATTCTTCTAGTTTAACATATTAAATCGCTTTAATATATTTTTGCAGTATTCTTCTTAATCAATCTATAACGTTTTAACAGTACGGTTACGTTTTATATATAAACTTAGAAAGCGTTTTACTTCTTTTATATTCTTAATCTCGTACTTCTTTATTAAGACAGTTTTGGTTTTTTAAATCATCGATAGATCTCTTGTAAGTATAAAAAAATCATCGACGTAGGTAACAATTATTATATTATTAGTAACGTATAGATACTTATCTGCAGAACTCTTTTCTATTTTAAATAAGAAATCTTCGTTTAGTAACGTATAGCTAAAATCTTTATTCTATAAATAAAGGGCCTATTTTAGTCTATATAGTAATTTTAGTAATAATAATACTACGGCTTCTTCTAAAACCGTATAACTTTTAAGTATAGCTATAATAATTCTCTCTGCGATTAATAGAACTACTTTCAGAAAAACCGTTTTTATATCGAGTTAATGCAGTTTTAAGTCTAGAATCGCAGCTAATACTAATATTATACGTATTATACGTAAATTAATTACTAAAACGTAGGTCTTCGTATAATATATATCGAAGCGCTACTTATATTCTTTTATTATAAGCCTTACTTTATATAGGATTTCTATTTCTATACGTTTACGAGTAAATATTTAGCGAGTGTCTATAGGTCTCGTACCTGTCGGTATTTTTATAAGCTTACTTTAAGTATTATTTTTGAAAAACGAAGTAAGCTCTCTCTTTATAATTTCAGATTATTGTTTAGCTTTGGTTAAGAATATAGCTTTTTTATAGAATTAGAATAAATCGAAGTCGATAACTATATTATTTATCGTTACTAATATAGAATTCTTAGATCTCTGATCTTCACTGTTTTTAAGGCGTAGAGTTATATTTATACGAGAGTTACGTGCAGCTTCGATCCTCTAAAATCTTCTATTACGTCGTAAAGTAGTAGTTTTATTTACAGCTTTTACTATAAGTAATATAGTCTCTTCGTTATTATTCTCAGGACTTTAAGCGCTAAACTTAAGACTTTCGATATAAATTATAAAATTTAATTATTTAAGTATTATTTCTTTCGATAGCATGGTATTAATATACTCGTTCTTTTCGTTATACAGCTTTCTCTCATTCAGTTCCTTCATAAGCGTTATATCTTTAGAATCTAACGGTACAGAAACTAATAAAGCTAAGCCTATATATAGCTTTTTTTAATACCTCTTATTAATAAAATAATTATTAAAGTCTTCTCTTACAGGTATAGAACTCTCAACGAAGATAATATTTTGTACGATTAAGACGATACGTTTTATTAAATTCTATATTTTATACTATTTTAGCGTAGTAATATAGTTTAAAAAGATGTCTTTTTACGTTCTATACTAACTAAGAAGCTTCTGACGTCGTTTCTTTAAGACTATAACGTACGCAAGATAACTGAACGGATATATACGACTGTAATCTATTAATATAGAGTTAAATTATTCGTATAAGGACGTAGATTTGATTGTTAGTAGCTTATTACTAACAGTATAGGCTATAGATAGAGCTTTAAGCTAGAAAACTTCTAGTAATTTTAACTCGATTAATATAATTACTATCAGCTTCTATAACGATTTAATTGTACGTTTTGTAGTATTATTCTACTCGTGTATATAAGGAGCCGAAGTTTCTATTTTTATATTATATTTAAGACAAAACTTCTAGATATCTTTTTATAGAAACTCTTTAGTATTATCTATTCGTACGGCTATAACTCTAGAGTTAGATCTCAGCTTACCCTCTATCTAAACGATAAATTATATAAATCGTACTTGATATTTACTACGTTTCGCGAAGAAACGTACCTATTTTATATTAATAGCTTCGTCTATGATTATAAGTATATATTTCGCCCGTTCGTATATCTTATTCATAAAATCTAGATAACGTCGATGTAGTAAAGCCGTTTAAAATAATTCTATTATATTTATATAGATACGTTCGAGAGAATATATCTTTTTATCGATAACAGGTTCTGTATTACGATATACAGTACCTTTTCTTAAAACACAGAACTCGTAAATCGAATTACTCTATTTATTAAAAGATAGTTTTACTCTAGCTCGAGCTATAATTCTATGTATTACTCTTCAACTTACATAGTCTAATCTTTTATGCCATCGTAATAAATCCGTAACTTTAGTTAAAGGCGTAGAGGGCGTTAACTCTATAAATACTACTATAGCCGCTAAAGCAATAGCCTTAATTAAAAAGATATTATCGTCTAGTTATTCTATCTTAGACTTATTTATACTTTTTAGTAAGTAGAGTCCTATTTCAAGATCGAAGAAAAACTCTATAATTATAAAATTACCTTTTTCAAAAGTAATCTTGTGCGGCCTAAACAGTATATTTATATCTCTTTTTACTAATTTCTTAATAGAGCAAAGATTTAGTACTATCTTAAGAATATAGAAAACATCCTATACTATTAAAAAGCAAAAAAATATCTCTATAATAACTTTACCGTAACCTATAGCAGGTACTATAAAGTCATCTTTTAATTTAATATCTCTTTTATAGACGAAGGGAGTGTAACTACCGTTCGTAAATAAAGCTATATTATTATAGATTTAATCGCTTACGCCTGAATCTATATACTATGTAATTGAGAAGGTAGTACTCTTCTGCCTTCTAATTATATTTGCAGTATACAAAATTGTTGCGATATACCGTATAAGGCGTAGTGCCGGGTCTATACGTACCGCTCTATAAATACAGGCGGATCTACGATGTATTAAGATCTAGACGATCGATCATCAATTATACATATACAAACCTACATACTTTCCAGCGTACTTACGAGTTATAAAACCATTAACACGTTATCAGCACGACTTCCTGATTTTAGAAAGAGTATCTACTAACTAAATACAACGTACTTCAGCTATTTTCACGCTTTATCGCAGTATCTGCAAACTTTTACCGATCGTAATCTAAGAATCGCAAAGATTATCTCGCTTTTTAAACTCTCGATATAACGCTGTATAATATATTTCTTAAAACGTAATATCTATATCTGTTATCTTTTCAAGCAGATTTACCTTGACCGCAAATAGCCGTAACTACCAAATCTGGCTCGATAAAATTAAGCAGATATTAAAATCGTATATAAAGTATAACTATAGGTTATTAAAGTTTATTACCGATACTCCTATAACGCTATTAATCAGTACTTTAGAACCCTTATAAGATGCTAGGAAATAACATCAGGAAAAAAACATTTTTCCATCCTGCCCATCCTAGCAGGGGGGTTTCCATCGCGGTTTTTTCTGCTATGTGATTGGTTCAAGAAAAACCACAACAAAAATAAGCGAATTTTAAACCAATTATATAGCTTAAAAATACTGAGATGGCACAGGATGGAGCGCGATGGAAACTCCCCTGCTAAGATGGCAGGATGGAAACATGTTTTTTTCCTGATGAAGCTGAGACCTCCCCGTCTACTGCTAAAACAATAGACGTTACAGACGCTAAATCGTTAAATAAATACGAAACAGCTAAGTTATTCGCTGGCGGCATTATACAAAAATCGGTTTATAACGATATATATAATATCTTTACCGGCTTATTACCCAAAGCTATAATAAATCTACTTAAGAAAAAGTATAGGCCTAATATAGAAGACGTTATAAACGTACTTAAAAATTGTCTTTTCTCCCTTACTGTACAGCTGGAGAAATACGATATATATACAGTTATTTCGCGTTACTTCGAAACAGTTATATAGATATTGTTGCGATATACCGTATAAGGCGTAGTGCCGGGTCTATACGTACCGCTCTATAAATACAGGCGGATCTACGATGTGTTAAAATCTAGACAATCGATCATCAATCATACATATACAGACCTACATACTTTCCAGCGTACTTACGAGCTGTAGAACCATTAACACATTATCAGCACGACTTTCTAATTCTAAGAAGAGTATCTACCAACTAAGTACAACATACTTCAGCTATTTTTACGCTTTACCGCAGTATCTGCAGACTTTTACTAATTATAATTTAAAAATTGTAAAAATTACCTCGCTTTTCAAATTCCCGATACAACGCTGCATAATATATCTTTTAGAACGTAATATCTACATCTGTTACTTTTTCAAGCAGATTTACCTTGACCACAAATAACCGTAACTACCAAATCTAGCTCGATAAAATTAAACAGGTGCTAAGATCGTACATAAAATATAGCTATAAGCTATTAAAGTTCATTATCAATACCTCTATAACGCCACCAGTCAGTACTTCAGGACCTTTATAAAATGCTAGGAAATAAGCTAGGGCCTCCCCGTCTACTACTAAAATAATAAACGTTACAGACGCTAAATCATTAGACAAATACGAAGCAGCTAAGTCATTCGCTAGCAATATTATATAAGAATCGGTTTATAACGATATATATAATATCTTTACCAACTTATCACCTAAAGCTATGATAGATCTACTTAAGAAAAGATATAAGCCTAATATCAAAAACGTTATAAACATGCTTAAGAACCGTCTTTTCTCTCTTATTATACAGCTAAAAAAATACAATATACATACGACTATTTCGCGTTACTTCGAAGTAGTTATATAAATATAAAAAAAAAGAAACGATATCTTACCTTTTACCTTTCTACAGTCAAGTCTTATTAATACTGCCAAAGGGGCATTAAACGAAACTAAAAATCAACATCTTAATATCTATACGATTATATAGTTTTATACGACGAATACTACCGATAAAACAATATATATAATCGAATATTTAAGAGATTATATTCTCAAGCAAATAACCTTATTTCACCATAGACGTAATGCCCGTAAACGTGGAAAGTTAGAAAAAAAAGGTGCTAAACCTTAAGCCCCTTTTACGTTTACGCCGTTATTAGCTACAGACGCTATTGGCTTAGTAGCACACAAAGAAAATAAACGGAAATTTAAACGCACGGTTAGTTAGAATAATAAAACTAAGGAGGGTAATACAAAGAAGAAAATTCGCTTTAATACTGAGAGAAATACAGATTCTAGCTCTGACGCTAAAGATATAATCCCTTAAAAGAAGAATAAGATAACCTACTTTTTATACGGCATTTATAGAGGCACAAGCTACCTAGAAGAACACTACTTTATTAAGTATCTAGAACTTAGACTTTTAAACTAGAGAATTAAAAAGAACGTTTCTTTTTATTCTATAGTTCCTAAACCCCGTAACGTAATAACGGTATACAGAGCTAATATCAAAAGAAATACCTGTAAAGGTGCTTCTAAAAAATCATGGTATATAGACTTAAACGCAAGCGATTGGATCTGTAAGGATTACGATTTATTTATATTTGAAATCTACGTCTCTTTCAATATAGAGAGAAAGATAAGATTAAAAGATAATTTAATTGTACCCGTTTAAAAATATAAAACTCTTATTATAGAAATCGATACTACTATCTTGAAAATACACGATATACTATACGCGCCTTAAATAACTCTAAACTTATATTCTATTAGAAAACTACAGGAAAGAGAGATAAGTATATATTTCACGTTTTAGAGTAATATTCTTAAGAAAGACGGTTTTATTATAATATAGCTAATTTTCAATAAAGAAATAGGCCTCTACATACTAAAAAGTAGTAGTAAATATTGCGTGCTTAAAAAAGCATAAGATAGATTCTTTATTTTAGAGGCTATAATGTTATTAGCGTATCGAGTAACTATAAATCATACCTTTCTAACTGAAGTTACGGAATTATTAAAATGGCACAGGAAACTAAGTTATGCTAATTAAAGAGTAATTCGCAGAAGTATAGTTCGAGCTAGAGTTAAAGTACTTTTTGAGAAGCAGAGAAATCTAACTTACGAGCTATACTTCTTATTTAAAACTAATATATACCTAAATTTAGATCCTGCTACCTTTAAGAAGTTATATTCCTTAGAGCGTATACACATAGACATAGTGGGGCTATTTGTAATAATTTTATTACATAAATATTATTTGGATTTTACAGCTAAGTTATATTAATAAGCAAAATATACGCTTGTAATCGTAAACAAGGTTACCTACTATAAATAAATAAAATTCTTTATAAATCATTTAAAATACTAAGTACGTTTTATTTAATTCGTAACGATAATAGAATATAAATATAGTTGATAATCTAGAGTAATAGCTATATACCTCGATAATATAAAAGAGTTTATATAAAAAAAAATATAGACTTTTTGCGTAGAATACGGTATTGAAATTAAATCTTCCGCCTTATACGCACACGAGTAGAATAGTATAACTGAAAGAGTAATGCGGACGCTATGAGAACTTACTACCATAATTCTAATAAAATCTAATTTACTAGAAGTATTTTAGTCAAAAGCTTTATCTATAGCCTACTTTATAAGCAACAGACTAGTACCCCCCAAGCAGAAAGAAGAATAGACGTTTAAATCTTTAGAAAAATAGCTTAATAAAAATTCTATCGATTATACCTGTATATACTTATTTAACTGTCTAGTATACGTTATAGTACTTAAGAAGAAACGTAAGAAGATTCTCAGCCAGCACAGAGTATGGAAAGGCATATTTCTAGGATATACTTGTATTTTAAAATAGTATAAAGTCTAGAATATTTTAAAGAAGTACGTCTCTATAGTTAGAGATGTGGTATTCGTCGATAACTCTGTTCTTGTACGAGAAAGCTATAAAGCATGCTTCCTAAATTTTAGCTATTGGAAAAAGCTATATGTTGTCTTAGCTTTATTAGTATTTATACTTCCTGATCTGCAGGATATAGAGCTATAGAATAAGCTTAACGTTAGAAAGATATATGATAATAATTAACGGTATATTGGCATTATATTACCGGAAGGCTAACCTGCTAGAAAGCTAAATTTTATAGTAGTAGTTAATACTTTATCTGCTTAACAGCAAGGAAAGCTAGATAACCTAATAATCGTAGACGAAATAATCGACAATGAAATTGTTAAGATTAAACAAGTAGAAGAATAAGCCGTGCTATAACGTAGTAAAAGATTAAGAGAGATAGAGAAGACACGCACGTTATATACTACGATTATTTAATTTTCTAAAATCAGATACTTATAGCACGCAAGGGTTATCGAGGTTACTGCTTTTGTGACCGCAGAAGATGCCTCAATTAATCTCGATCTGCTACAATTTTATGATAAAGTTATAGCTAATAAAGAGAAAGAAGGCTGGCTAGTTGTAATTCAAAGAGAAATAGAATCGTTTACTGATAATAAGACATGGACTGCGCTTTTAGAAGTACCGCACGGTATTAAACTAATAAATATGCGCTGGGTTTTTACTAGAAAGCGTACAGATTCGGGAATATTATATAAAGCTAGATTAGTAATAAAAGGCTACGAACAGCGTTATAGTATTTATTATACAGAAACGTATACGTTAGTTGTTAACTTACGTATCGTACGAGCTTTACTGATGATTGCTGCGATTCTAGACTTAAAAGTTCATTAGCTAGATGTTAAAACAGCGTTTCTGAATACTTCTCTATTTTTACAGAAGAGAACATCTATCGCTCTACCGGTAGGTTATAAAGCGCTAATTGAAGTTGTGGCACTGCTTCTGCTAAAGTCATTGTATGGCCTAAAACAGGCTTCATATCTGTGGAACGAAGACTTGAATAATACGCTTATAGGCGAAGAGTTTCTATATAAAATAACAAAAAGCGAAATAGATAAATGCCTGTATTTTTATAAAGATATAATTATAGTTATATACGTTGATGACTTCCTAATTTTTTCAAAAGATATAATTATGATATAGCAGACGAAAGCGTACCTGATGAAAATGTACGAAATCAAGAATATAAGTAAAGTTAAATGGTTTTTAGATTTACGAATATGAAGGAATCGTACTTTTAAAACGTTATAAATAAATTAAAAAGAATACTGTAAAAGTATTCTGGATCGTTTTAGCATGTTTAATAATAAATTAAGATAGATTTCTATAGATTTTGGCGTACGATTATCGAAGGATATTTTCTAACTCGTACTTAATGAAGAAGATCATGAAATTTATCGAAGTATAGTTGGTTTGTTAAATTACACCGTATAAGATAGTCGACCTAACTTAGTATATACGGTTATAAAGTTAGGGCAGTATACTCATACGCCTATGGAGGAATATTAGAAAGTAGTAATATAGGCTTACTAGTACCTATCTATTACTTACAGGTAGTTACTCTATTATAATAATAAAATGGTCGATAAAAAGGATCTACCTCTACTACTAGAGGGGTATAATAATTCAGATTAGGCATAAACCTATGGGCTAGAGAATATTGCACGAAAGTTAATATTTAGCTACGTGTATTTACTGAGAAGTAGCATTATTTTATAGAACAGTAAACTGCAATCGGTTATTACGAAATCCTCAACTAAAGCAGAAGTAATAGCTTTTAATTATGTAAGAATTAAAGGAATTTAGCTTCGAAAGCTATTATTTTTAATCCTCGAATCGTTTTAATTGTAGATAACGCTCCTTCTACCTTCTACGGTTTTGTACATAGACAATACTGCCGCCATAACCGTAAACACAACAAGTAGTAATTAACAGAAGACAAAGCATTATAATCTATAATACTTCTAGATTAAAGAAAAGATAAAGAATGGCATTTTCAGATTAGAACATCGTAGCTTTAAGAAGTTACTAACGGATACGTTGACTAAGTCTCATCAGGAAAAAAACACATTTCCATCCTGCTCCATCCTGCCCATCCTAAGGCAAGATGGGCAAGATGGGCAGGATGGAAACCTGCCTTCCGGGTGGAGCCCTTCCATCCTAAGAAGCCCTTTCCATCCTAAGGAGCCCTTTCCATCCTAAGGAACCCTTTCCATCCTAAGGAGCCCGTTCCATCCTAAGAAGGGCTTGCATCAGATGGAGTGGTTTCCATCCTAAAAAACAGTTTATATCCTAAGAAACGGTTTCCATCTCAAAAATAATCTCCATCGGACGCGTCTTATTCGGATCTACGGAGGTACTGTATACGACTATCTGAGATAATAAAAATACGGTTAAAAAAATCACAATAAACATTAAACTTTTCAGTCGAATATCTCATAAGAACCAGACTGCACGTTTCGTGATGGGAAAGATATATACAAGGCCATAACATCATTAAATAAATAAGAAATCAATGATTTAGTTAAGGGTATCAAGTTCAGAATGAAAGGAAAGGGGGGAAGATGCATCGGCCTCTTAGGGGTCTTCAGTGGCACTCTCTGGATCTGTACGGGCCTCTCGTAAGTTGTCGGCACCTTTCACCGATTTAATATTTTTTTTAATTTGTAAAACTAAAGCATCCTCTATATTTAATGATTCTTGGGTATCCTCTGGAATGCTAACGACGTGGTGCTTGTCTTTGAAGACCCCGAATGCGTTTAGTTTCTGCTTGATCGGTATTAACAGCATCGATATGATATTGGTTTGATATAATTCTCGACGAGTTTTCCAGAATTCTAAATAGATTATGTATTGGTCTGGAGTGGCCCTGCGTCAGCCTCGTATCTTTATGAATAAGTGGATTTTACTTACGTTGTCCATTTAAAGATTTCAAAGTACAACTTGAATCGACAGTACCGGTTTCGAGTCTTTTTAAAGCCCCCTATAGAACTGTAGCGACCCAGGAGATAGTGATACTATTTACTTCTCGATATAGCGTCGGATTTTTGACCCAATGACTATTAGAAGTATTACAGAAATATCGAATCAGTATTTGAAGTATAACTGGAGAAGAGAATAGTAACAGACTCGGCTTCTGCTGAGATTAGTATAGAACCGCTGCGACCTTGAATGTTTAACTGACTTATATCCTAGAAATCCTTCTTAGAAAGAAACTTGTTTTTTTCTAGAAGATATTTGACTCGTTCTGCTCGAGCCAGTATAAAGAAGGGGAAGATATATTCGGACTCGATAATCTTCCAAACAGCGTCTGCTATATAACCTCGAAAACTTGAAAGAAATTGTTTAATTTGTATTTGAATTGACTTTAGAAAAGGAGCCGAAGTAAGACTACGAGAGGTAAATATCTACTCCCAGACATCCCGAACCTCTCCAGTGTCCGGGAATAGATTTTTTGTAATGTAATAGACATGGAGATCTATGCAAATAAGATTAAAATATTCAATATATGTCGGTGGAATGTTCGTCGCCTTAGTTCGGTTTTTATGGGAACGATTTACGACTGAGGCTATCTTGAGCAATTCTGTACAACCCAATTAAGAAATGGATTGAGATGGTGTAATACTAAAGATCTTAAATGCTGCTCAGGTGACTATTATCAGGTTTAAATCTACTTATATCAATTTAGTACAGGCCCATATGAAAATAAAAGAATTATTTAAATATTAACTTACTTAATCTTTTTAACAAACGATGTCCCGTCTTTTTCTCTAATTGATGTTGTTGAAATGTCGGAATTGTAAGTAACTCTATTAAAGTCTCTTATAATTTTACTAATTCTGCTGGTTTTACTATAGGCTCTATGTCTGCCTCTATCTGGCTTGCTGGTTCTGCTGGAGGCTCTGTATCCGCCTCTACTAGATTATTCAAAATAGCTTTAAAAAAAATTAGTTTTTATATAAAAAATAAACAGAGAATAAAGACGGATTAGTACTCCGCTAATCCCAGTCAGTAACAGGAATAAACTATTATATTTTAAAAAGCAATCATATTAAATCTTTCCAAAATAAATCTGAAAACTTTTCTATTTCTACTGTAGAAAATATGTCAACTTCCGAGGTTTCTATACGGGTTACTAGTAGTGCTACTAATACTAATTCCCGATATATCACTTTTACCCAGGCCTTAATTTGTTTTTTAGTGACTTTAGCACTTTTAGTCTGTGGCTTCTTAGGCATGACAAAGGCTTATTCAGGTACTATACGTACTAGCTAATAATAAAGACTAAATTTTAAAGATTTAATAAAATAATAAAGATGTCTCGGTTCAATATCGACGTACAGTAGAACTTTACGAATATCCTAATAATTATTTAGGGAGAAATAGAAAAAAGAACTAGATATCTTAATTTAATATATAAAATGTAATATGTAATATCTTTTTTGAGTAAAATACCAAAGCGCTGTGCAGATTTTAATCGGGTAATAATGTTCTCACCACCAAACTATCATCGCGAACTTAGTATTCCACAAAAACACTACATATAGAAATATTGATTAATCGAACTGCTAACCAGCGCAGTTCTGAAGTTTTTCCTAGCTGGGCCATGTAAGCCTCGAACAGTTTTTATTCCAAATATATAAAATACATATATAAGGTCTAAAAATAATCCAATCTTTCAATACAATACAATCAAATAAAATCTGGGGCATCAAGCCAGAGTCGACGCGCTGGGGGTGGTAAATCAGCTCTATCAGCTCTGTGAAAGACCACAATTAAATATGCGGCCTTCAAATTTTGACAACGAACTAACTAAGTCAAAATATCTACATTAGTATGTAAATGCATATTAGCAGGAACTACATTAGTCCCTTCACCAACTGTTGTGGCTGTTGCTACAGGTTTATTTTCTAGTAGATTATATTCTACCGTTCTATCCTCTGTGAACTTTTAGACCGACCTTGGCTCTTTACTAACCTGAAGGAGATCGTTAAAGAGTAATTTCAAACTAGCTAAAGTTAGTTATTTGAGTAAACCAGTAAACTTAACGACGTCTACCGTATTATATCAGAAATCTGCTAAAGCAGTTAGCGGATTTCCGGCAACCAAAACACCAAGATTAGTATCTAGTTCAACTAACTAGCCCAGTACCAACCTTAGAAGGTTGCAAACAATTCAGACCCGTTTCTTAGCCCGGTCTATAAATAAATTATATTAATTTTAAATTTTAAAAAAAACTTAAGTAGGCAGGAAAGCTTGAACAAATCTCTGAAAAGCTTACCAAGTTCTTCCTAGTTTAGTTCTAGGTTAACTAAAAGTTCCAACTCTCTTTTTTTTGCCCTTTTAGAGACTTTTTGACTTAGATAAAGCTGATCAAGCGCTTTAACCGCTGCGTCAGGGTCCGCATCGGCACTATTAGTGATGGCATTTTTAATAGAAGCCCTAGCCTTTAAAATCTTAGCTTTTTCTTTCGACTTTAACTTTTTGCCGAAGGCAGTTACTATCTCGTCAATGGCGCGAATCTTCGTCTCGCGAGCTCGTATAGCCACTTTATAGTCATCGTCGTTATCTAGGTCAATGGTGGCAGGAAGGGGGTCATTAAGCTCTTTTATAATATGAGCAAAATAAGGAAGAAGACGAACTTTTTCAAAAATCGCCGGCCAAACAGTTCCAGTACCAGCCTCAGTTTTTATGAAGACAGGCGGTGTCTAACTCCTAAGGATCTGTTCGACATCTTTGCGTAACGCCAGCCATACTGGGTTAAAGCTGGCCCCAGATATTAAAAGTTCGGTTCGAATTTGATCAACTGTCTATAGTTGCGAGGAGGCCTTAAACTTGACCGTGCGGAAACCATAATCTCCATCTGCCATCTTATATAATCAGGTAGGGGGGGCTTTAATTTTAAAGTCTTAGTTTAAAATCTAGGTAATTTTGCAGGTTATGATATAGTTTTAGTGCAAAGATATATGATTTCGGAAGAGAGATTTATAAGGCTAACAGAATAAATTTTGGTATTTTAAAAAAAAAGCTTCAGTTTATCATACATGATTAAAAAAATCTGAATATTGTTAACTATGCATGTATATATTGTATATTGCTTCAGGGGTATAACCACGGGCTGCTGGAGCTATATACTATAGAACATGGAAATAATAACTTATATTAAATCCTCAGGTTTTAGAAAGAGCTTATACAGCGCTGTAAAAACTCCCATACTGCTTCCCGTTTGACAAAACGATCTCATGTAGTATTCCTTAGCTTTATGCTTCTAATTAAATTAAAAAATCTAAATTCTGTTAGTTATGCATGCACACCCTGTATATTACTTCAAGGGTATAGCCACGGGCTGCTGGAGCTATATACTGTGGAACATGGAAATAATAGCTTATATTAAATCCTCAGATTTTGGGAGGAGCTTATACAGCATTGTAGAAGCTCTTATGCTGCTTCCCGTTCAATAGAACGATCTCACGTAGTATCCCTTACCTTTATATTTCTAATTAAAAATTTAGTTTTCTAGTTAAAGTAAACATTAATCTATAGAGTAAATATATCTGAAGGCCTCGCTAGCTTGCCTAGGTCTAGAAATTCTCTTTTTAGACTTTTTGAGATTCTGTATTAATTTCCTCCAGATCCTACAAATATACTAAAATAAAGATCAAAATGAATATTAGGAATTGTGTTGTAGTATTATATTTTAAGATCGGTGAAGATCTATAATTAGCCTGTAATTACTGAATCTTTAAACTTTATATTTCGCCACACTCGCTCTTTATAATAAATTAGTAATATTATGTCTTTAAATCTTAGGAAACCGGCTAGAATTCTCAACAGCTTTTTTAAGTATCGTATCTATCCCTAAGCCTTATTTAGATCTTTTAAATGGTACGAAAAATACATTGAAATAGAACATTAATTCTTCATTTCTACATTATTAGAAAGCGAGGTAAATCAGACTATTATCTTTTAAAAAATACCGCCAGTAAACGCAAATAATGCTGAGGAAAACCTGGATTACTCGGAAGCGACCCCGGAAAGCCCTCTTATACGAAATAACGAAATATTAGAAGATTTAAATACTCGATAATCTAATTAATTAGAATCTTTTGTTCCTAGGCTGTCTTTCTTAGTCAAAAATGCAGGAGTCCTATTTAGTGCCTTCTTAGATCTAATAATCGCTTAGATGAAAAATAATCTATAGTTCCCTTTTACTAACTTAAAGAATTTTAAATTGGTAAAATGGTTTATCGAAGAAGATATTTCTCAAACGGTAATTAATCGGTATTTTAATCACGGGATAGGTTTAGGCGCCAGAAGTATCGATGTAAAGTCATTTAAGTCTGCTTATAACTTCTGTTAAATGATTTAGGAAATGGATGAAAGTCTTGAAATAAATTCATTCAAATAAGATATATTTGATTTTGAAATTAAAGGCTATCCAAAATCGAAATATTTTTATCGAGATTTTATAAAAGTCATCGCGTATCTCTTGCGGCAATATTCATACGCGCAGGAGATGCACTTCATACCTGAAAAAATCTATAGTGAATCTGGAGAAAGACAATATACAGAACTATAGACAGCAAATTGGTGGCATAGCCAGCAGGAATCTTTACCGTCCGATTATAGCCTTGTACCGATCCTCTATGCTTCCGACACGACCCATCTCACTAATTTCTCTGGTGACAAAAAGGCCTGGCTAATCTATCTTTTAATTGGTAATATTAACTCGAAATATCGAAATCAGCCTTCTAAGAACGCCTGGATATTGCTCGCCTTGCTATCGATACCGCCCAAAAAGGGCCCGTTGCGGCCGTCAGAGAAATAATTAATTAATTCAAAAATATAGAATCTTATAAGTCAAATCTTAGAACCTCTGAATATGTACCCTACGGGCCTACTTATGGGATATAGAGATAGATATCAGTGAATATGTCATTTTCGTTTATATAGATAATTAGCAGATTATATGGAATATATTAATCTTCTTAGTATTATTCTTAAAGCCTGCCCTATCTGTACGGTACCGACTACGGCTCTCCAAGATTTCGATCAGGGCCTAAAATATCCTGTACGGGATTACAATTCTTATTCTAAACAATTAGATAATAGTAATGAGATTAGAAAAGCCCAATTACGTTTAGAGGGAGTGATAGGTTCAGCGGGGGCCTTCTTAGATCTAGGAATTATTGTAGCGAACCTACATAAGCCGGATCTCCTACACTGTATTTACTTAGGGATAATAAAACATCTTATAGAATGGATAATCAAATTTTTAAAAAAACATAAAAAGTTATAATTCTTCAATTAGTGTTGGGCTTCTGCACTAGCCTATCCCGAATTCCAACTGTTCCGCAGAGGCTATACACAGGTCTCCCAGTGGCAAGGAAAAGAAATAAAATCAGTTATTAAGATTCTTATTGCGACTTTAGCGAGCGCTTTAAAGAATCCATCGAGCCTTAAGAGGCCTATTTTCGCCCAAACAATAAACTGTGTAAATACTTTAATAAGTTTTGTTCTATATACAACTTATCTTTCACATACTGAACAAACTCTTATAGATATGCAAAACCAGTTGCAAAGCTTTCATAATAGGAAAAATGTCTTCAGAGAATTTCAGAGGACCCGAACGAGACCACAGCAGGCAGCTATAAGCATAGTAGGAGCGGTATCTAGCGATGAAGCTCTAGGTGAAAGTAGTGAAGATTTTTTAAAAGTTTCTGAAAATGGTAAGCTCACTTAGAAGTGTCTTTAGCCTTCTTCTTTTTTTGATCAGGGCTCTCTGGGAACTAACCGGGGCTAATGGCTATAAGACATTTTAATTTTATTAAAATGCATTTGATGACCCATTTTACTGATTCCATCAAAAAATTTGGTCAATTAAATGCTTGGTCAACAGAAGTAGAAGAGGCCTCGCATATCGAACAGCTCAAAGAGGGATGGGTTCAATCCAATCATAGAGATATATACGCTCAAATAATAAAACACAGATATCGAAAACATTAATTTAAAATACGATTTCTCAATCTCGAACAATTAGTAAAAGAAGGGGAGAAGATCAATAGGTTTAAGAAGGTCTATTCAGATTCATTACCGGCTAGAAAGCGGCGCGAACAGTACCGCAAGAATAAACTAGGAATTGATGATATATTTATTAATATTTATTTTCTAATATTTCTAATCACGCTGACTCAGTCTCAGCCGGCCCTGTAAAGGCTCGTGCGGAACTATATAGTACGCCATCAATTAAAGTTGCAAATTCAACTCAATTGCAACTTAAAGTAGTCTTAAAATCTCCAGAAAATAGGAGCAAATGGGTTACAATAGATTAGATTAAGCGTAAATACGCTGTACCGGATCTCAACTAGGCGTTATATGCCTATTTAAGAACCTTACCAGCTTCTCAGACATTTTTTTAACTAGACTTTTATTCTTTATTCTTAGCAGACTTCAGAGTGTAAGTATACAAGACCCTCGCGGTCCCGATTGAGGACTTTCAGCATAGAAATGTTTTTACTAATTATGTTATTCGAACTAATTTAAACTGGTAAAAGAAAGGTCTTCGAAAGGACTTCATCATCTTCCAGAAGTCTCGTATAAGTCAATATAGAGATTTGAAAGGAAAGGCAGTAGTTAAGCTAGAATTATTATTAATTGTCTATAATGCAATTAATAATAAGATCTTTTAACTAGCTTTTATCACTGAGCTTAAGTTATACGCTGGGGGAATTATATAAAGCTCTTATAATTTCATTCGCCTCACCGAGCATCTTTTAGTGGATTATAAAAAAGAAAACTATTAATCTTATCGAAATATCATTCTAATTCGAGCTATTTTGGGTTTAGCCCATTTAATCTCCTATAGGATTGGTTCATATCTTCTTAATACCCACATCGATCTCAATACCTAGAATAAGATTTATTCTTATAACGATGAAAATATAGATTCAGATATCGATATTGATAATAGATCTGATATTGAAGAAGAGGAATATTATTTTAAAGTTTAAATAGAAAGTTTGTATAGACCCGTGTCAGTTTTATTAGGGTGCCGAGTAGCCCTATTAGGATGGAGCGCGATAGACTAGGATAGACCGCGATGGAGCGCGATGGAACGCGATGAAGCGCGATGAAAAAGTGTTCCATCGGATGAAAGGGCTTCCATCCGATAGAATTAAGGAAATGTGTTTTTTTCCTGATGCTCTATCGACCAGCTCGCACAACTATTATTTTACGTGCATAGGCTTACTCGATTAAAAGAATAAGAATATTATTTTACTTTATATTGCATAAAATCTTAGATAAAACGAACAGCCGCGCAAAATAAACGAACGAAGAATAAGGCCCTCAAGATACTAAGGCGGAAAAGCTACGCCTTTAACGGCAGCGTTTTTCGCTTGCACATAATTTTACATTCTAAATTTATTTTAAATTAGCTGACGTATTATTTAAGAATTAGAGTTATAACCTACGTATCTGCACGGCCGCGTAAATAAATTAATTCCGTCATTATATTCTGCAAAGTAGATAGGGGAGCTGCACCGCTCAGAATACCTCATGCCGCGTTAATCGCAGTAATAATCTAAGTATAAATAGTATCTCTATCTATTACTCCTCTAGCGCCACCAGCTTTATTAGCTCTATTACCTGCACCTCCTCCGTGCGCTGCTAAAGCCGCATTGGCAGCTACCAGTGCTATATTAAAAGCAGTTAAAGCTGCATTAGCTATAGTCAAAGCTGCGTTAGCTACAGTCAGCTAATTCTACAAATCTCGTACGTCTAAGTTAACAGGAAGGTGGGTAAACTAGAGTATAGGCGTATCATCTACTAATATTAGCCTCTATACCGCTCCAACGATAATACAGTCATTTAATAACAGTAAAAGGCCACCAAGAGCTACGCCATGAAGGGCATTTGGCATATTAATGCTATGCCTATGCGCCTATAAAGCTGCAATCTGATATATGACAAGATCTCCGGGAACGATTATAAACGCTAGCAGATTATAAACAATAAAACTACATCTCAGTTTAAAAACACAAAGAGCCCTAACGCTCTATACTTAATACAAATTAGTATTTATCTCTTAAACGTATAAAATTACAGAATTTATACTACGTGCACAAAGAATTTACCTTTATACAGAAACTGCACTTATTACTACGCATATTTAGAAATACAATATATAGATAACCGTCATCGAAGCACCGCTGATAAGATACGGCACAAATATATAATACCAAATTAGCGAGAATAGCGTTCGCACGAGTAAAGTAACTGACAACAGCAGCAGACATAATAATGCTATAAGGCTGTAAAAGTATAAAATAATATAATAGTAATAATAAAGCTAAGGCTATAAACGAAGCTAGGGATATAAAAAAATAAAAAGTAAATAAGGCGGATAATAGCCAGTTAAGTACTTCTCTTTCTCTAAAATAGCTCCAGATGTCTACACTAATTTTAGAGCCGTACAGCATAGCTCTAAGCTAGGAATGTGGCATGAAATCTGGTAAATTACATAACTGCAACAAACGTTCTTACAGCTTCAGAGCTACATACATCCTAAATCATAATTCTAGAGCCATAAAAATTCCCATATACAACAGCATGCACGGTGATTTACAATTATTCGCTGCAAAGCATAAATCTGTATTAATATAATAAGCGCTAGTAAGCGCATAGTTTAATCCAATATTCGTACGGAACAGTTAGTTCTATAGGCTACTATAGCAGTTATACTATTATAAAACGTTGAAGCGTACCGCTATAAACATAACGATTCTATACTCTATAATTGAGAGATTACGTGCCTTTTACAACTAAGTAGCTTCATACTACAAGCTGCGCAAGCACTACGATTAGATAAAACTACAACAGGTTAAATATAATAAGGCATTGAAGTTACTACAGCTTATGCCGTAGATCCTATTAGATTATAATTATACGAAGTTATAAGATATATCGTGATATAGTGATTCTTACCGTCTACGCTTTATATACGAGCTAAGGTATTGCGATATACCGTATAAGGCGTAGTACCGGGTCTATACGTACCGCTCTATAAATACAGGCGGATCTACGATGTATTGGGATCTAGACGATCGATCATCAATCATACATATACAGACCTACATACTTTCCAGCGTACTTACGAGCTGTAGAACCATTAACAGATATAAAAGGAAAAAAGCGATATCTCATCTTTTATCTTTCTACAATTAAATCTCATTAATATTACCAGAGGAGTATTAGATAAAATTAAAGATTAACATCTCAACATCTATACAGTTATATAATTTTATACGACAAATACTATCAATAAAACGGTATATATAATCGAACATTTAAGAAATCACATTCTTAAGTAAATAACCTTATTTTATTATAAACATAATGCCCATAGACATAGAAAATTAAAAAAAAGAGTATTAAATCTCAAGTCTCTTTTACGTCTACGTCGCTATTAGCTACGGATGTTACCGACTTAACAGTATATAAAAAAAATAAACGAAAGTTTAAACGTATAATTAGTTAAAATAATAGAACTAAAGAGAATAGTACAAAGAAAAAAATTCATTTTAATATCGAGAGAAACGCAGGTTCTAGCTTTAATACTAGAAATATAACTTCTTAGAAGAAGAATAAGATAATTTACTTTCTATATAGTACTTGTAGAGACACAAGCTACTTAGAAGAACGCTACTTTATTAAATATCTAGAACTTAGATCTTTAAACTAAAAAATTAAGAAGAATATTTTCTTTTATTCTATAGTTTCTAAACTCTGTAACGTAATAATAGTATATAGAGTTAATATCAAAAGAAATGCCTGTAAAGGTGCTTTTAAAGAATTATAGCATATAGACTCAGGCGCAAGCGACTAGATCTGTAAGAATTACGATTTACTTATACCTAAAATCTACGTCTCTTTTGATATAAAGAAAAAGATAAGATTAGAAAATAATTTAATTATACTCGCTCAAGAATACAAAACTCTTATTATAAAAACTAATACTACTATTCTAAAAATACACGATGTACTATATACGTCTTAAATAGCTCTAAACCTATGTTTTGTCAGAAAACTGTAAAAAAGAAAGATAGACGTACATTTTACGCTTTAAAGTAATATTCTTAAAAAAGACGGTTTTATTATAACATAGCTAATTTTCGATAAAGAAATAGGTCTCTACATACTAAAAAGTAGTAATAAATACTACATATTTAAAAAGGCATAAAACAGATTCTTTATTTTAGAAGCTATAACGCTATTAATATATCAAGTAATTATAGATTATACTTTTCCAACCGAAGTTACAAAATTATTAAAATAGCATAGAAAACTAAATCATGCTAGTTAGAGAACAATTTGTAGAAGTATAGCTTGAGCTAAAGTTAAAGTATCTTCTAAGAAGTAGAGAAATCTAATTTGCGAACCATACCTCTTATTTAAAGCTAATATATATCTAAATCTAGATTCTGCTATTTTTAAGAAGTCATATTTCTTAAAGCGTATACACATAAATATAGTAGAGCTATTTATAACAGTTTTACTACATAAACGTTATTTAGATTTTATAACTAAGCTACATTAATAAGTAAAATATGCGCTTGTAATTATAGACGAGGCTATCTACTATAAATAGATAAGGTTTTTTACGAGTCGTTTAAAATATTAAGTACGTTTTATTTAATTTGTAACGATAATAGAACATAAATATGATTAATAATCTAGAATAATAACTATACGTCTTAATAATGTAAAAAAGTTTATATAAAAAGAAATACAAATTTTCTACGTAGAATATAATATTGAAATTAAATTTTTCACCTTATACGCACACGAGTAAAACGATATAGTTGAGAGAGTAATACGAATATTACGAGAATTTATTATCGTAATTTTAATAAAATCTAGCTTACTAGAAGTATTCTAGCTAAAAACTTTATTTATAATCTGCTTTATAAGTAATAGACTAGTATTCTCTAAACGGAAAGGAGAATAGACGTTTAAATCTTTAGAAAAATAACTTAATAGAAATTCTGTTGATTATATTTGTATGTACTTATTTAGCTGTCTAATGTACGTTATAATACTTAAGAAAAAATGTAAAAAGATTTTTAGTTAGTATAGAGTATAAAAAGATATATTTCTAAAATATATTTGTATTTTAAAATAGTATAAAGTCTAAAATATTTTAAAGAAGTACGTCTTTATAATTAGAGACGTAGTATTCGTCGATAGCTTTGCTCCTATATGAGAAAACTATAAAGCATGCTTTTTAGATTTTAACTACTAAAAAAAGTTATACGTTATTTTAGCTTTATTAGTACCTATATTTTCTAATCCGCAGGATATAGAGCTATAGAATAAGCTTAACGTTAGAAAGATATACGACGATAATTAATAATATATTAGTATTATATTATCGAAAGGCTAATTTATTAAAAAGCCAAATTTTATAGTAATAGTTAATACTTTACCTGCTTAATAGCAAAGAAAGCCAGATAACCTAATAATCGTAAACGAAATAATCGATAATAAAACTGCTAAAGCTAAATAGGTAAAAAAGTAGGCCGCGCTACGACGTAGTAAAAAACTAAAAGAAATAGAAAAGATACATACGTTATATACTACGATTATTTAATTTTTTAAAGTCAGATATTTATAGTACGTAAGAGCTATCGAGATTACTACTTTTGTAATTGTAGAAGATGTTTTAATTAACTTCGATCTACCACAATCTTATGATGAAGCTATAGCTAGTAAAAAAAAAGAAGACTAGTTAACTGTAATTTAAAGAGAAATAGAATCGCTTATTAATAATAAGATATAGATTACGCTTTCAGAGATACCGTATGATATTAAATTAATAAATACGCGCTGAGTCTTTACTAGAAAGTATATAGATTCGGGAATATTATATAAAGCTAAATTAATAGTAAAAGGTTACGAATAGCGTTATAGCATTTATTATATAGAAACGTATACGTTAGTTGTTAACTTACGTATCGTACGAGCCTTACTAGTAATTGCTGCGATTCTAGACTTAGAAGTTCACTAACTAGATATTAGTAAAATAGCGTTTCTGAATACTTCTCTACTTTTATAGAAAAAAATATCTATCGCTCTATCGGCAAATTATAAAGCGCTAACTAGAGTTATAGCACTGCTTCTACTAAAGTCATTGTATGGCCTGAAACAGGCTCTATACTTGTGAAACGAAGACTTAAACAATACGCTTATAGACGAAGAGTTTCTATATAAAATAACAAGAAGTGAAGTAGATAAATATCTATATTTTTGTAAAGGCATAATTATAGTTATATACGTTAATAACTTCCTAATCTTTTCAAAAGATATAACTATAATATAGTAGACGAAAGCGTACCTGATAAAAATATACGAAATTAAAAATATAAGTAAAGCTAAACAGTTTTTTAAATCTACAAATACGAAAAAATCGTACTTCTAAAACGTTACAAATAGATTAAGAAAAATATTATAAAAGTATTCTAAATCGTTTTAGTATATTTAATAGCAAGTCAAGATAGATTTCTATAAATTCTAGCATACGATTATCGAAGGATACTTCTTAACTCGTATTTAACAAAGAAAATCACGAAATCTACCGAAATATAATTAGCTCGTTAAATTACACCATATAAAATAGCCGATCTGACTTAATATATACAGTTGCAAAATTAAGGCAGTATGCTTATACATTTACAAAGAAATATTAGAAAGTAGTAATATAGACTTATCAGTACCTATCTACTACTTATAGACAGTTACTCTATTATAATAGCAAAATAGTCGATAAGAAGAATTTACCTCTACTACTAAAAAGATATAGTAATTTAGATTAGATATAAACCTATAGACTAAAGAATATTACACGAAAATTAACGTTTAACTACGTGTATCTACTAAAAAATAGCATTATTTCATAGAGTAGTAAACTGCAATCAATTATTACGAAATCTTTAACTGAAGCAGAAGTAATAGCTTTTAATTATATAGAAATTAAAAAAATTTAGCTTTGAAAATTATTATCCTCAATCCTCGAATCATTTTAATCATAAATAATATTCTCTTTACTTTCTACAGTTTTATATATGAACAATACTACCGTCATAATCGTAAATACAATAAATAGCAACTAACAGAAGATAAAGCATTATAATCTATAATACTTCTAAATTAAAGAAAAGATAAGAAATAGCATCTTTAAATTAGAGTATCGTGGCTTTAAAGAGTTACTAGCGAATATATTAACTAAGTCCTTATCGACTAGCTCGCATAATTATTATTTTACGCGCATAGGCTTACTCGATTAAAAGAATAAGAATATTATTTTACTTTATATTATATAAAATCTCAGATAAAACGAATAGCCGCATAAAATAAACAAACGAAAAATAAGACTCTTAAAATACTAAGGCGGAAAAGCTACGTTTTTAGTAATAGCGTCTTTCGCTTACACATAATTTTATATTTTAAATTTATTTTAAATTAGCTAACGTATCGTTTAGGAATTAGAGCTATAATTTACGTATTCGCACAGCTGCGTAAATAAGCTAATTCCGCTATTACATTCTGTAAAGTAGGCAGGGGAGTTATACTGCTCGGAATATTTCGTATCGCGTCAACTACAGCGATAATCTGAGCATAAGTAGTACTTCTATTTACTGCTTCTCTAGCGCCATCAGCTTTATTAGCTTTATTACCTATACCTCCTCTGTGCGCTGCTAGAGCCGCATTGGCAGCTGCTAGTGCTATATTAGAAGCAGTTAAAGCTATATTAGCTGTAGTCAAAACTACGTTAGCTACAGCTAGCTGGTTCTGCAGGTCCCGTACGTCTAAGTTAGCAGAAAAGTGGGTAAATTAAGGCATAGGCGTACCGTCTGCCAATATTGGCCCCCATACCGCTTCAGCGATAATACAGTCATTTAATAACGATGGAGGGCTATCAAGAGCTACGCTATAAAGGGTATTTAGCGTATTAGTGCTATATCTATGCGTCTATGAAGCTGTAGTCTGATACATGACAAAATCTTCGGGAACGATTATAAGCGCTGACGAATTATAGACGATAAAACTGCGTTTTAGTTTAGAAGCGCGAGGAGCTTTAACGTTTCGTATTTAATACAAATTAGCATCTATCTCTTAAATATATAGAATTATAGAACTTATACTACGTGCACAAAGAGTTTATCTTTATACAAAAATTGTATTTATTATTACGCGTATTCGGAGATATAATATACAGATAATCGTCATCGAAGCACCGCTGACAAAATACGGCACAAATATATAATGCCGAATTAGCGAGAATAGCGTTCGCACAAGCAAGGTGACTAACAACAGTAATAGACATAATAATACTATAAGACTGTAAAGGTATAAAATAATATAATAGTAATAATAAAACTAGGGCTATAAACGAAACTAGGGATATGAAAGAATAAAAAGTAAATAAGGCGGATAATAGCTAATTAAGTACTTCTCTTTCTTCAAAACAGCTCTAGATATCTACACTAATTTTAGAGCCGTACAGCATAACTCTAAGCTAGAAATATGGCATGAAATCTGGTAAATTGCATAACTATAACAAACACCTCTACAGTTTTAGAGCTACGTACGTTTTAGATTATGATTCTAAAGCCATAAAGATTTTTATATACAATAGTATGCACGGTAATTTACAATTATTCGCTGCAAAGCATGAATCTGCATTAATATAACAAGCGTCAGTAAGCGCACAGCCTAATTCAACATTCGTACGGAACAGTTAATTCTATAGACTACTATAGTAGTTATGCTATTATAAGACGTTAAAGCGTACCGCTGTAAACGCAACGATTCTATACTCTATAATTGAGAGATTACGCGCTTCTTATAACTAAGTAGCTTCATACTACGAGCTGCGCAAGCACTACGATTAGATGAAACTACAACAGATTGAATACAATAGAACATTAAGATTACTACGACTTATGCCGTAGATCTTGCTGAATTATAATTATACAAAGTTATAAGACACATCGTGATACAGTAATTCTTACCGTCTACGCCTTATATACGAGCTAGAGTATTGCGATATACCGTATAAGGCGTAGTACCGGGTCTATACGTACCGCTCTGTCAGGAGACGCTCTCCTAGACGTTCGCCCTAGGCCTACGGAGGTGGTGTCAGGAGACAGTCGTCCTAGACCCACGGAGTGTGGTGTCAGGAAACCATGATGTTCGTTCAAAGTGGTATTATAAGAGCATGATATTCGAAATACTACACGACAACGCACGACAAACCACGGCTGCCTTCGGCAGGCCTCAAGCCGAATAGATAAGACTATTATAGTATAATCTCGAAAGGACGTCCTCTGAACGTTCTTCCTTATATATATAGAATGTGTATATATAGCCACCCTTTAATGACGACTCGAATCGGCACTAGATAATTTAAGTAATATTTTAAGTATTAAGTTGATTTTATTATTTAAGATATATCGTATTACGTTTCGAGTATCTTCGACAGACTTCGATAGACATTGTAGCTTTATATTTTATCTAATTATTTATATTAACTCGTCGTTTATTGCGAGTTGTATTTTATTTACTTTTATCGAATTTTATTAATAATAGATCCTTTATCTTACGCTCTTTTAACGTCAGAAGAGTTTCAGGCGTTGATAATCGATAACCAGGCACAATTTATGCAGTGGGGAAAGAAAGAAAGAGAATAAAAAATAGCAGCTTATAGAAATATAATTATTGTTGGTTCTAGTATTTTAGTATTTTTTTTTCGCACGGCTACTTCTTAATTTCTAATAATAGAAGAATCGGTGTAGCTAGAATTTACCTAGATGGTAACTTAAATAGTAGAGTTTAAATAAACGCTTATTTTTATTCTAGGTTGACTAGGCTTGAATTTAGAAGAAGGGGGTCGAGCTAACTCGATATTTATATTACAGTTATAGCTAGTAAAGGATCTATAAGTTACGGAAAGCTACGAGTTGCCGTTTTTCGCGAGTAGATATATAAGTTTATGCTGATTATTAGAAACGTTTGAAGGGAAAAGTCAAACGTTATAAAACTTCTTATACTAAATAAGATTGTATTTTGCGGCTAATAAAGGTCCCTTTATTATAAACCAAAGAAAGGTAAATTATATTTTAATATAATTTAAAAACTTAGCTAGCGATTGGGCGAAGCCTCTCATAAAAAGACAAATTATAATAAAGGTAGAAGAAAAGCTTCTCAATATTTTTAAAGAATTTACAATATGGCTTAACTTCGAAATAGCTTTGTTTAGTTACTGAGGAGTGGTTAACGAGAAAAAATAAATTATTAAAATAATTTTCGAGATTAAATAAAGATTTAAAAAAATTTCTAATTATATAACTCGATTTTTGACCCTTCGTAATAAGCTTTTAGGTTGGGCTAAAGAGATCTTCGTTCAACTCTATTATAGAGGATTAACAGAAAGGGTCTAGAAAACTTTACTTAATATATAGGGTATCGAGATTAATCGACTTAAAATTCTTTCGGTACTAGTATAGTAGACTTTGGAATATAAGAGCTTTATAGACGGTTATAGTAGGCGAGAACCTATAAACGGATACGGAAATATTTAGTAAAAAATATCGTTTTATATAGCTACGTTACTTGTCGCAGCTAATAACTCTGATATAATGTAAATAAATTACGTAAAACGTATAAGAAAAGCCGAAAGGGCTCATTATATTAAAAATAATCTTTGTTTTAACTACAATAATAAGGATTATTAAGCTACAAACTATTCGCGCATACTAAATAGCTTTAGCAAGTATAAAAAGAAGAGAAATAAGAAGAACAATAAGAAGAAGGAAGAGAAAAAGGGAAAAAAGTAAAAGTAATAAAATTTCGATTATTTTAAATCGAAAATATCTACTTATTATCGAATATTATAATAATAGTAATTAATAATTTAAGCTTTTCTCGAGGCTTATCGAGTTATTTCATCTTAAATATATGCTTGAGATGAAGTGACCAAAAAATTCGGATAAAAGCTCTTATAAATAGTAGAGCTTTTTTTTATTTTATAATTTCGAGATTTATTAATAAGAGTCGAATTTCTGTAGTGTAATTTGCGAAATTAATTTGATTAGAATTTATAAACGATATAATTATTTTAGCTCGAGGTATTTTAAGTATAACTGAAAATATGACTATATCAATTAGAGATTACTTCGAAAATATTATTTTTAATATTATTAATATTAAATCGTTCGATATTATTTTAAAATTAAATTAGTTGCGTAAGTATAATCTTACGATTAACTAGACGATAGAGTAGCTCGTATTTCGTCGAATCGAATCGATTATTATTGCAATAATAAGCATAATAATTAGTGAAGAACTCGAGAAGGAATTCGAAGAAGATATTATAATATTAAAAATATTCGAAACTCTATAATAACTTTTAACGAAAATCGTATATTTAAATAAAGTCCTTTAATACTACAAAAAATTTATGGATTTATTCGAGCTAAAAAAGATCGATAAGCTACTTAAATATTAAAAATAAGATTATATAATTTTTTTTGAGATAGGTTAAATCCCCTTATTTAAACCTGTATATAAACTTTTATTAGAGAAAAATATAACCCTTAAGAAATATATTAAAGAGATAAGGTTAAAGAGCTTTATTTATGTTTTCTCGTTATTTACCAGCGTATTTATTTTATTCGTAAAAAAGAAGGACGAAAAGTTGTGACTATGTATAAATTATAGAGGACTTAATAACATTACTATTAAGAATCGATATTCGCTATCGAGAATAGACGAACTAATTAATATGCTTCGATATACTACGATATTTACCAAACTAAATCTACGCGATACGTATAATCTAATATATATTACAAAAAAAGAGAAATAAAAAACGACATTTAGAATATTACATAAATTATTTAAATACTTAATAATGCTATTCGGATTTATTAACGCACTAACATCTTTTTAAACGCTAATAGATGAAGTATTACGAGATTTTAAAAGATTATTCGTAATAGTTTATCTCAACAATATTTTAATTTATTCGAAGAATCTCGAGAAATATCGAAAGCATATTAAATAAATATTAAAAAAGTTTCATAAAGCATTTTTATACGTAAAGGCTGAAAAATATAGTTTTTATAAGAAAGAAGTGAACTTTTTGAGATTTACTATATTAACACGAAGTCTATTAATAGAAAAAGAGAAAATTAATACCGTTATTAATTAAGCAGCTTCAACGAAAATTAAATCACTTTAGTAATTTTTGAAATTTACGAATTTTTATCGAAAATTTATTTCTCGATACGGCACGATTTTCGCCTTACTATCGGATCTGTCAGGAGACACTCTCCTAGACGTTCGCCCTAGGCCTACGGAGGTGGTGTCAGGAGACAGTCGTCCTAGACCCACGGAGTGTAGTGTCAGGAAACCGTGATGTTCATTCAAAGTAGTATCATAAGAGTATAATATCCGAAATACTACACGATAACGCACGACAAACCACGGCTGCCTTCGGCAGGCCTCGAGCTAAATAAATAAAACTACTATAATATAATCTCGAAAGGACGTCCTTCGAACGTCCTTCTTTATATATATAGAATGTGTATATATAGCTACCCTTCAGTAACAACTCGAATCAATATTAAATAATCTAAATAATATTTTAAGCACTAAGTTGATTTTATTATTTAAAATATATCGCATTACGCTTCAAATATTTTTAACAGACTTTGATAGATATCGTAGCTTTATATTTTATTTAGTTATTTACATTGACTTGTTGCTTGTTGCGAGTTATATTTTATTTACTTTTATTGAATTTTATTAATAATGGATCTCTTATTTTATATCCTCTTAACGCCAGAAGAGTTTTAGGCGCTGATAACCGATAATCAAGCATAATTCGTATAATAGGGAAGGGAAGAAAGAGAATAAAGAATAATAACCTATAAAAACGTAATTACTACCAGTTCTAGTATTCTAGTATCTTTCTTTCGTATGGTTACTCTTTAACCTTTAATAATAAAAGAATCAGTGCAGTCAGAACTTATCTAGATAATAATCTAAATAACAAAGTTTAAATAAACGTTTATCTTTATTCTAAGTCGACTAGGCTTGAATTTAGGAGAAAAAAGTCGAATTGACTTGATACTTATACTATAACCACAGCTAATAAAGGACTTATAGGTTATAGAAAACCACGAGTTACCGCTTTTCATAAGTAGATATATAAACTTATACCAACTATCAGGAACGTTCGAAGGAAAAAGTTAAACGCTATAAAACTTCTTATATTAGATAAGATTATATTTTGTAATTAATAAAGGTCTCTTTATTACAGACTGAAAAAAGATAAATTATACCTTAATATAATTTAAAGATTTAGCCAGCGATTAGACGAAACCTTTCGTAGAGAGACGAACTATAGTAAAGGTAGAAGGAAGGCTCTTCAACATCCCTAAAGAGTTTACGATATAGCTTAACTTTGAAATAGCCTTATTTAGTTACTAGAAAGTAATTAACGAAAAAAAGCGAATTATTAAAGTAATTTTCGAAATTAAACAAAGATTTAAGAAGATTTTTAATTATACGATTCAATTTTTAACCCTTCGTAATAAGTTTTTAGGCTGAGCTAAAGAGACCTTTGTTTAACTTTATTATAGAGGGTTAACGGAGAAAATTCAGAGAGCCTTACTTAATATGTGAGGTATTAAGATTAATTGACCTAAGATTTTTTCGGTACTAGTATAGCAGGCTTTAGAATATAAGAACTTTATAAACGGTTATAGTAGGCGAGAACCTATGAATGGATACGGAAATATTTAGTAAGAAATATCGTCTTACATAACTACGCTACTTGTCGCGGCTAATGACTCTAATATAATATAAATAGATTATGTGAAACGTATAAGGGAAGCCGAAAGGGCTCGCTGTATTAAAAATAACTTTTATTTTAACTGCGGTAGTAAGGACTACTGAACTGCGGATTATTTGCGTATACTAAATAGCTCTAGTAAGTATAAAAAGAAGAGGGGTAAGAAGAATAATAAGAAGAAGGAGGAAGAGGAGGAAAAAAAATAAAGGCGATAAAATTCTAGTTGTCTTAAGTCGAGAGTACCTATCTATTATTAGATATTATAATAGTAGTAATTAATAATTCGGGCTTTCTTTAAGGCTTATCAAGTCATTTCGTTTTAAATATATGCTTGAGATGGGGTGATCAGAAGATTCGGGTAAGAGCTTTTATAAATAATAAAGCTTTTTTTTATTTTATAACCTCGAAACTTATTGATAAAAGTCGAATTTCTATAGTATAACTCGTGAAATCAATTTGATTAGAATTTATAAATAATATAATTATTTTAGTTCGAGGCATCTTAAATATAATCGAAAATATAATTATATTGATTAGAGATTATTTCGAAAGCATTATTTTCAATATTATTAATATTAAGTCGTTCGACATTATTCTAGAACTAAATTAGCTATATAAATATAATTCTACAATTAACTGAACAATAGAGCAGCTCATATTTCGTCGAACTAAATCAACTATTATTACAACGATAAGCATAATAACTGGCGAAAAACTCGAAAAAGAACTCGAAGAAGATATTATAATATTAAAAATATTCAAAACTTTACGATAACTTTTAACGAAAATCGTGTACTTAAATGAAGTTCTTTAATATTATAAAAAATTTATAGATTTATTCGAGCTAAAGAAGGCCGATAAGCTACTTAAATATTAAAAATAGAATTATACGATTCTTCTCAAGACAGGTTAAACCCCTCCGTTTAGACTTATATATAGACTTTTACTAGAGGAAAACGTAGCCTTTAAGAAGTATATTAAAGAGATAAGATTAAAGGGCTTTATTCGTATCTTTTTATTATCTATCGGCGCATCTATTCTATTCGTAAAAAAGAAGGACAGAGGATTGCAACTATATATAGATTATAGAGAACTTAACAATATTATTATTAAGAATCGATATTCGCTATCGAGAATAGACGAATTAGTCGATATGCTTCAATATATTACGATATTTACTAAACTAGATTTACGCGATGCGTATAATTTAATACGTATTGCAAAGAAAGAGAAATAAAAAACGACGTTTAAAACGTCGCATAGATTATTTAAATACTTAATAATATTATTCGGACTTATTAACGCATTAACGTCCTTTCAAGCGCTGATAGATGAAGTATTATAAGATTTTAAGGAATTATTCGTAATAATTTATCTCGACGATATTTTAATTTATTTGAGGAATCTCGAGAAATATCGAAGGTATATTAAATAAGTATTAGAAAAATTTCGTGAAGTATCTCTATATGTAAAAGCTAAAAAGTATAGTTTTTATAAAAAAGAAGTGAACTTTTTAAGATTTACTATATTGATACGAGGTCTGTTGATAGAAAAAGAGAAAGTTAATATCGTTATTAACTAGGCGACTTTAATAGAAGTTAAATTGCTTTAACGATTTTTAGAATTTACGAATTTCTATCGAAGATTTATTTCTCGATACGGCACGATTTCCGCCCCACTATCGAATCTTACTAAGAAAGAATAGAAATAAGATTAGGATAAAAACGATAAAATACGAGACGTCTTTATTCGGCTTAAGAAGATATTTACTCGCAGATTAAAAGAGGTATTTAAGTACTATTAATTCGACTTATTAACCTGTATAGAGACTGACGCCTCAGATATAAAAGTAAAAGCTTATCTCTTATAGAAGCACGAAGACGATCGATAGTATTCAATTTTCTTCTATAATAAGAAAATAATATCGATAAAGAAGAATTACTCCGTATTCGACTAAGAACTCTTAACGATTATCGAAGTATTACGAGAATGGTCGCTATATCTTAAGAAGACTTAGTTCTAAATTATAATTTATAGTAATTATAAAAATTTAACATACTTTACTACATCAAAGAAACTCAGTACTAAACAAGCTCATTGAGCAGAAGAACTGGTAGAACTTAACTTTAAGATCTAGTATTATTTAAAAGAAGAAAACGTAGTAATAAACGTTCTCTTAAAATATTCTAATTATAAATCGATAAGAAAGAAGGAGGATTTATCTTCCCTATTATTAAAAAAAGACTAATTAGTAACTACGATTCGAGAGGTTTTAACGAAGATTATCGGACTTATAATTACAGCTTTTATATCTATTATTAAAACAATTAAGAACGAATATTTACGAAATACTAAGATTTTAAGACTTATAGAAGACTTAAAAAAAAACAAAACAAAGTATACTAAAGGGTATAAACTCTAAAAAGATAGTATATTTACATTCGAAGGTCGTCTAGTTATTCTGAATAACTTTGAATTAAAAAAGAAAATTATAGAGAATATATACGATTCACTACTTATTAATTATTTTAATAAAACTAGGATTCTAGAACTATTTAATAGGAATTATTATTTTTTAGATTATACTATTTTTATATATTAATATATATCGAGCTGTAACGTATATTAACAAAATAAGATAGTCCAAGTATAAAAAGTAAAAAAGCTTTTATTATTAGAACTTTCTTAAGCTCTATAAAAGTTAATATCTCTTGACTTTATTATAAAACTATCGAAATCTAAAGACCTATTTATAAGAAAGGACTTATTAGAATATAATATGATTCTAGTTGTAATAAACCGATTTTTTAAATACGTTTACTTTATTTTATATGCGAGAGAACCGTTAGTAAAAAAGCTAATAAAATTTTATATACAATATTTAATAAGAAAAGGAATTCCGAAGGATTTCGTTTCGGACTATAGAAGGCAGTTCGTAGCCAAGTTTATAAAAGCATTATATAGAGCTTTAAACGTTAAAAGTCGATAAAGCACGGCTTACTACTTAGAAACGGATAGACAGACGGAAAGAATAAATAATATACTAGAATAATACTTACAAAATTTTTGCAATTATTCTTAAAACAATTAAATGCTCTTACTACTACTTACAACTTTTACATATAATAATATTTATTAAGTTATTATTAGAATATCACCTTTTAAAGCGAAGCATAGATACGATGTTCGAAGTAACTCGACCTATACTATGCCGACTAAAGTATCTGCAGCAGTAAAAAGACTAAAATACCTAACAAAAATTTATAAAGCTTATTAAATAAAAATATTATAAGCCTAAAACGACTAGGCAAAATATACTAACAAGTCTTAAAGAATTATACTAAAATACAAGATAAGGAAGAAAGTTCTTCTATTAAGTTGATTTATAAAAACTAGTTATTTGTTAAAGAAGTTAGAAGCGAGATATCTTAGCGCGTACGAGATTACGGAAATTATAGAATTTTAAGTTTATAAATTTAAGTTATTAGCCTTAATAAGGAATTATAATATCTTCTATATATTATTATTAAGACTATATATGACTAATAAATTTTATCTGAGTCTTCTCGAACTGCCTAGTATCGAGATAAAAGGGCACAAAAAATAAGTAATTAAAAAGATTCTAGCCGAGGGAGTATAAAAAAAAAGACCTAAATTAAAACGAAAGACTAAATTCTTCTTTATTAAATAGAAAGGATAATCAGAAATTAACAATTTGTAAAAACTTGAAAAGAATCTACGAAATATAGAGAAAGTTATCGAAAAATTTCGAAAAATTATGAATCTTTTTAAATAATAAAATTTCTAAAAATCTATAGATTTAATTAAATATACGAAAAATTACGATAAGACGCATCATGAATTAACAAGTATACATAATAAACTCAAAATATGTAAGTTTTAAATATAAAAAGTTCAAAAATTATCCTTTGCAAAATATCTAGAAACTATAACGTATACTGAATTTTTACGAGAAGTTATTAATAATAGCGGTGCTTCCTAGTATAATCTAAAGTATAAAGATAGGTTAAAGCTTTATTTTTTTATATGTTCTCGTATAAAAGTCTGCTAATATTTCCATTAACCTTAGAAGGAATCACAGGAGGAACTATAAGAGAAATTATAGGAGAAGAAGAAGCTATAGAAGTAAGAATCGAGTTTTCCTTTATTATAGCAAGTTAATTTAGAATGTTTTTAGGTGTAGAAGCGTTTAAAGAGTTACTAACACCCTAAAGTAGGTTCTTAAGCGCGACTACTTAAACGGCGTAAGGGTAAGAGGTAGAAGAAGCGGCTGGAGAAAGAAGAGGAAGAGGAGCAATATCTATAGTAGGAGTAATAACGTGTAGATTTAGTACGATAACTAAAGGAAAGATACCCGCTAAAATAATAATAACTTTATCAGAAGAATTGGGGTCGTACTTAAAAAAGATATATTAATTCGTAGAAATATGAATCGTGACGCTATACGAAACGAACATAATTAATTAAGAAATTATAGCTCTATTAAAAAAGGAAAGGGGGCACTTATAAAATATTAAGATATCACGGCTAAAGTTTTAATTATATAAGTAGAAGCTGTATTCGAAGAATTATTTCGATAAGTAATTTTTTTAGTTAAGCAGCGACTATATTTTCTATTATTGTTCGCGTAATATGCCGTGCTACTTAGACGATAGTCGGCGTAAGACGTTACTAATAAAAAACTGTTATTAATAGTAGTAGTCTCAGCGATTATAACCGACTGATTTTAAGCTGACGTAGTTCGTTTAGCTATCTCGAGATATATCGTAAGAGGGGGGAGCGAAGGAGTTAAAGACCGAAGATTTTTTTTTTTTTTTTTTTTTTTTTTTTTTAACTGACTTAAAGAAGTTGGCGGAAGGAATTTATAGAAAATAAGCACGATAAAGATCGAAAACTTACGAAAAGAGTTTATAAAAAAAATTTTATTTTTTAAGAAAAAGAGCAAGGGTATAAAAAAAGTTAAGTTTACGCGAGAAATATTAATGACAGACGAAAGTAGTATATATACGGAAGTTTCTATAATATAGAAATTAAATATAGTAATGAAGAAAAGAAGAAAAGAAGAGTTTTTATACTTTAAGAAAAAAAGAAAGTAATTTATTTTATTGAAAGAGTACGAGAATCTTCGGCGATAAAATAAATTCTTTATTCGTCGTAATACTGCTACTTGTAAAATAAATTTTATATCTATGGGAAGATGTATATTATTATAATATAAATACCTAAGCTTTAAAACAATTACTTCTCGATATTTGTCGAGAAGAAGAATCACCTTAACTACGAATCTACGAAGTCGTAGACTTTTAGACGTTTACGAAGAAGAGTCCCTCGACCAAATACGAGAGAAGTAAAATTTACGTAATTGTAAATAAGCTGTAGAACAGCTATATTTATTTTTTTTATTTAATAGGAATGTGTGTTGACACCCTAGATTGTAATAGTATTAAACGAGATAACTAGTTTAAAGAAACTTAGCGTTACGTATTGTAGCGGCTCGGTTAAGCTACTATGTTACAAAGTTAGCTATATTATATAAATAACTTTTGGAAGCTGATGAATAGATCGTACAATACTAACGCATATCGATAAATAAAAAAAGAATTTAAAAAAATCTTTGTCCTATAAGAGGGGAATATTAGGAGACGCTCTCCTAGACGTTTGCTCTAGGTTTATAGAGGTGATATTAGGAGATAGTCGTTTTAAACTTACAAAATATAATATTAGAAAATCGTAATATTCGTTTAAAGTAGTATTATAAGAGCATAATATTCGAAATATTATATGATAACGCACGATAAATTATGGCTGTCTTCGATAGATTTTGAGCCGAATGAATAAAATTATTGTAGTATGATTTCAGAAGGATGTCCTTCGAACGTCCTTCCTTATGTATATAGAATGTATATATATAGCTACTCTTCAGTGACGACTCGAATCGGCACTGGATAATTTAAGTAACATTCTAAGCACTAAGTTGACCTTACCACTTAAGATACATCGCATCACGCTTCGAGCACCCTCGACAGGCTTCGATAGACATCGTAGCTTTACAGGATCTTACCAAGAAAAGACAGAAATAGAATTAGAATAAAAACGATAAGGTATGAAACGCCTTTATTCGACTTAAGAAGATATTTATTCGTAGGTCGGAAGGGGTATTTAAGTACTATTGATTCGACTTACTAACTTATATAGAGATCGACGCTTTAGGTATAAGAGTGAAAGCTTGTCTCTCGTAGAAATACGAGGACGGTTGATGGTACCCGATTTTTTTTTATAGTAGGAAAATGATATCGGCAGAGAAGAATTATTTCGTATTTGATTAAGAATTTTTAGCGATTGTTGAAGCGTTACGAGAATGGTCGTTATATTTTAAAAAAACTTAGTTTTAAATTATAATTTATAATAATTATAAAAGCTTAACGTACTTTACTACGTTGAAGAAACTTAGTGCTAGGCAGATTCGCTGGGCGGAGGAACTAGTAGAATTTGACTTTAAGATCTGGTACTGTTTAGGGGAAGAAAATATAGTAGTAGATATTCTCTTGAGGCGTTCTGATTACGAATCGGTGGGAGAGAAAGAGGATTTATCTTTCTCGTTATTAAAAAAAGGTTAATTAATAGTTATGATTTGAGAAGTTTTGACAAAGATTATCGGATTTATAATTATAGCTTTTATATTTATTATCGAAACGATTAAGAACGAATACTTACGAAATGTTAAGATTTTAAAACTTATAGAAGATTTGAAAGAAGATAAAACGAAGTATGCTAAAGAATATAGATTTTAAAAAGATAGTATATTTACGTTTGAAAATTGTTTAGTTATTCTGAATAACTTCGAGCTAAGAAAAAAGATTATAGAGAGTATATACGATTCGCTATTTGTTAATTATTTTAATAAAATTAAAACTCTGAAACTATTTAGCAGAAACTATTATTTTTTAAGTTATATCGTTTTTGTGCATCGATACGTGTCGAGCTGTGACGTGTATTAACGAAATAAAATAGTCCGAATACAGAAAGTAGAAAAGCTTTTACTATTAAAGTCTTTTTAAGCTTTATGGGAGTCGATATCTCTCGACTTTATTATAAAACTACTAAAATTTAAAGACTTATTTATAGGAAAGGATTTATTAGAATACGATATGATTCTAGTTATAATAAACCGACTTCTTAAATACGCTTACTTTATTTTATGTGCAAGAGAATCGTCAGTAAAAAAGCTAGCAGAACTTTACGCACGATATTTAATAAAAAAAAGAATTTTAAAGAATTTCGTTTCGGATCGTGAAAAACAATTCGTAGCTAAATTTATAAAGGCGTTATGTAGAGCTTTGAATGTTAAAAGTCGATAAAGCACGGCTCACTATTCAAAGACAAATAAGTAGATGGAAAGGGTAAACAGTATACTAAAATAGTATTTACGGAATTTCTATAATTATTCTTAAAACGATTAAATACTTTTATTATCGCTTATAGCTTTTGTATATAATAATATCTATTAAGCTATTATTAGAATATTATCTTTTAAAGCGAAGTATGGATACGACGTTCGAAGCGACTCGATTTATATTATACTAATTAAAGTACTTACGGCAGCGGAAAGGCTAAAATACCTAGCAAAAGTTTATAAAACTTATTAAATAAAAATATTATAAACTTAGAATGATTAGGTAAAATATACTAATAAATTTTAAAAAACTATGTTAAAATATAAGATAAAAAAAAAAGTTTTTTTATTAAGTCGATTTATAGAAACTAGTTGTTTGTTAAAGAAATTAAAAGCGAGATATTTTAGCGTATACGAGATTACAAAAATTATAGGATTTTAAATTTATAGATTTAAGTTATTAGCCTTAATAAAGAATTATAATGTCTTTTATATATTATTATTAAGATTATATATAATTAATGAGTTTTACCTGAGTTCTCCCGAACCGCTTAGTATCGAGATAGAAGGATATAAGAAATAAATAGTTAAAAAAATTCTAGCTAAAAGAGCGTAAAAAAAAAGACTTAGGTTAAAGTAAAAAACTAAGTTCTTTCTTATTAAATAGAAGAAATAGTTAGAAGCTGATAATTCGTAAAAATTCGAGAAGAATCTATGAAATATAAAAAAAGTTATCGAGAAATTTCGAAGAACTACGAATCTCTTTAAGTAATAAAATCTTTAAAAACTTATGAATTCAATTAAATACACGAGAAACTATAACAAGACGTATTATAAACTAATAAATATATATAATAAACTTAAAATATGTAAGTTTTAAATATAAAAAGTCTAAAAATTATCCCTCGCAAAATATTTAGAAACTATAACGTATACCGAATCTCTACGAGAAGTTATTAATAATAATAGTGTTTTTTAATATAACTTAGAGCATAGAGATAAATTAAAGTTCTACTTTTTTATACGTTCTTATATAAAAGTCTGTTAATACTCTTATTAATTCTAAAAGGAATTACAGAAGGAACTATAGAAAGAACTATAAGAAAAAAAGGAGCTATAAAAATAAAAGCCAAGTTTTCCTTTATCATAGTAAGTCGATTTAGAATGTTTCTAGGTATAGAAACGTTTAAAGAGCTATTAATATCTTAAAACAGGTTCTCAAACGCGATTATTTAAGCGGCGTAAGAGTAAAGGGCAGAAGAAGCGACTAGAAGAGAAAGAAAAGGAGGAGTAATATTTATAGTAAAAGTAATAATATGTAAATTCAACACGATAACTAAAGGAAAGATACCCGTTGAAGTAGTAATAATTTTACTAAAAAAATTAGAATCGTGCTTAAAAAAGATATGTTGATTCGTAGAGATACGAATCGTAACGTTATACGAAACGAATATAGTTAATCGGGGAACTATAACTCTACTAAGAAAAGAAAAGAAGGCACTCGTAAAATATCGAAATACTATAGCTAAAATCTTAATTATATAAGTAGAAGCTATATTCGAAGAATTATTTTAATAAATAACTTTTTTAGTTAAGTAGTGACTATATTTTCTATTACTGTCCGCGTAATATGCCGTACTACTTAGATGATAGCTAATATAAGGCGTTACTAGTAAAAAATCGTTATTAATAATAATAATTTTAATAATTATAACCGACTAATTTCAGGCTGATGTAGTTCGTTCAACTATCTCGAGGTATATCATAGGAAGGGGAAGCGAAGGAGTTAAAAACTAAGGATTTTTTTTTTTTTTTTTTTTTTTTTTTTGACCGACTTAAGGAAGTTAGCGAAAGGAATTTGCAGAAAATGGATATGATAAAGGTTAAAGACTTACGGAAAGAATTTATAGAAGAGATTTTATTCTTTAAGAAGAAGAGTAAGGGTATAAGAGAAGTTAAATTTACGCAAGAAATATCAATAATAGACGAAAGTAATGTATATACGAAAGTTTTTATAATATAGAAACTAAATATAGTAATAAAGAAAAGAGAAAAAGAAGAGTTTTTATATTTTAAAAAAAAAAAAAAGTAATTTATTTTATCGAAAGAATACGAGAATTTTCGGCGATAAAATAAATTTTTTATTCGTCGTAATACTATTATTCGTAAAGTAAACTTTACATCTACGAGAAGATATATATTATTATAATATAAATACTTAAGTTTTAGAATAATTACTTTTCGATATTCGTCGAGAGGAGGAATTACTTTAATTACGAATCTATAAAGTTATAAACTTTTAGACGCCTACAAAGAAAAGTCCCTCGACCAAGTACGAGAGAAGTAGAATTTACGCGATCATAAATAAACTATAAAATAACTATATTTATTTTCTTTATTTAATAAGAGTATGTGTTGATACTCTAGATTATAATAATACTAAACGAGATAATTAGTCTAAAGAAGCTTAACGCTACGTATCGTAGTGGCTCAACCAAGCTACTACGCTACAGGGTTAGCTACATTATATAAATAATTTCTAGAAACTGACGAATAAATCGTGTAGTACTAACGTATATCAATAGATGAAAAAAAGACTTAAAGAAATCTTCGTCTTATAGGAGGGGAATGTTAGAAGACGTTTTCCTAAACGTTTGCCTTAAGTCTACAGAGGTAGTATTAGGAGATAATTATCTTAGACTTACAGAGTATAATATTAGAAAATCGTAATATTTGTTTAAAGTAGTATTATAAGAGCATAATATCTGAAATATTATATAATAACGTATGATAAACTACGGCTGCTTTCGGCAAGCCTCGAGCTAAATAGATAAGACTACTATAGTATAATTTTAGAAGGACGTCCTCCGAACGTCCTTCTTTATATATATAGAATATATATATATAGCCACCTTTCAGTGACGACTCGAATCGGCACTGGATAATTTAAGTAATATTCTAAGCACCAAGTTGACCTTACCACCTAAGATACATCGTATCACGCTTCGAGCACCCTCGACAGGCTTCGATAGACATCGTAGCTTTACACGCTCTATAAATACAGGCGGATCTACGATATATTAGGATCTAGACGATCGATCATCAATCATATATATACAGACCTACATACTTTCCAGCGTACTTACGAGCTGTAGAACCATTAACAAAAATAAATGCTTTACGTAGTTCTTATATAGCGGTATAGGCTCTAATTCTAGTCTTAATTTTCTAGTTCTTAGATTTAAGATAAGGATATTTTACATAATACTTATCTTTTGGATAATTCGTCTTACCGTAGATAAAATATAGATTATACTTACCTACTTTGGTGTTAAGATTAAGCTGTATAGAATCTCCCGATTTAGAAGTTCGTGTATTTTTATTTAAACGACTTTTTTTATTGTTGTCTTATCCTAATTCTTAAGACGTATTAAAGTCTATAGTGTATTTAAACTTCCTTTTATTCTTCTCAGAATAAATAATTACTACGTCTGCGATTATAATTTACAGCTTTTATATACTTTTATTTTTAAGCTTAAACGTGCTTTTCCGTATCTCCTTCGCGTTTTTCTCTATAAGTAGATTGCGAAGTATAAAACTCTAAAAATTACTAAACGTCCAATCCTTTTTATCAAAAGATATAATCGTAATAAATATACGAGTGAAAGTCTCAATAGTTACGTTTAAGGACTTATAGATAGCACCGAGTATTACGTTTATTAAGATAGAATTATTAAATTCTCCGCTTATAATAGAACGACGTTTCTTTTGTATGTTGATAACGTCTTTAAAGTACTTCTGTGCATTTATATAGATATCGCGTTTATCGATCTTAAAAAAGAGAGTTTTAAGGCGAGTTTTAAATACGCTTATGACTGTATAGCTATCCGGACGAAAGCGCTTCTTAATTATGTCTATTATATCTTCTGACGTGTGGTTAGAGAGCGTTGAACGGATTACTTCGTATACGGACTATTATATATGCTATTCGGCGATAGCTTTTGCCATTTTATACTTCTTTATAAGTATAAGAGTAAGGTTTTCTGCAGCTTTATCAGTTATAATTGTAGTAAATATAGTGGGTACTGTAGTGACTATAGTCTTAGAAGTATCAGTCGGGGGTTTTATCGGCGTATTCGCAATAAAATCGGTTAAAATATAGCTGCACTTCGATTAAAACTGCAGAAATAATATAATCTGCTTATACTAAGTATAATAGTTAATGCCGTTTAGAGCCAGCCTATACTCTGCGGGGAAAATCGATATTTTAATGCGTTTATATAAGTAAACTTCCGATTAAAAACAGGTATCGATACCGTTTAAGGGTTAGAGACGCCTGAATTATATAATAGGATATATAACGTATAGTTAGAGATGTATAGATAGTAGAGATTTTTTTAATAATTTAGAAGTCGTGCTAATAACGTATAAAGGTTTACGTCTACCCTGTAGAGTCCGGAATGTATGTAGGTCTGTGTCTGTATAATTGATGATCGGTTGTTCTAGATACCAACACATCGTACCCCCTATTTATAGAGCGGTACGGACTAACCCGGCTGTACGCCTATTACGTTATCACTACAGTGATCGTAGGTTTCTTTGCCATGCTCGACTTGGGCCCAGTCTGATTGGGCAATTGCATCATAATCTAATTGCTCCTACTCTAAAAGAGCAAAGGTTGGGAAAGGATAGGAGAGTGGTTCCACAAAACATGGTCATGGTCGTAAAGCTAGGACCATAAACCATTAGGCTACTAGGCCATTCTGATTGTTCTCTGTGGCCCTATAGTGAATTAAGTAATTGTGTTGGCCTGGAGTCGAGACTGCCCAAAAATTGGGCTCTAGGTAGGACAAAATTAGGCTCGAGGACTTAATTCAGCTATAAATTACGAGGCTAGGTAAGTACGTAGGTAGCTAGGATACTGCTGATGTCATGATTAGAACGGGATGTCGCTAATCTCAGACCCTATATAGCTACCGTGCCAGAAAGAGGGTGTTCATTGCTACGGTATTAATACGGATTTTTCGTCCTAATACGGTATTGCAGCATCCAATCCGGATTACAACTGTATTAGAAGTGAGGGTTTACCATTAATTCGGATTGGAACGGTATTGAAAAACACTACTTTCCTAGCACAGTACTTAAGTGTATTGTTTAATATTATTACAATATTGTGTAAAAACAAACAGCAGAGCTTGGAAACGGCCTAGATTTAACGTCTAGATACAGGAGTATATACTCAGTTACCTAGAGAGAATAAGGAAATCATTGTTCAGCGTTATCTTTGTCTGCACTTCTAAATCTCTTTCTCTCGTTACCATTCCCTTGATAGACTGGCCAACCTTTGTATAACGTTAGTAATAGTTTCGGCAGTTTATTCTACCATTTTAGATATTTCCCTTTAGAGATAACTCGGATGGAAATGTCATGAAGGTTGCCTTATCCAAAACTTCTTCCATGAGTTCGTCAGTGATTTCACTAGCGGGTCTCATTGTTACCACCGGATTTCTCGTTATACAAGTATATATATGCAACAAAGATGCACCCAGATGTAGCATATATCCCTTCAATCGTAGCCATAGTCTCGCAGTAATTAAACTGAAACCGCGATGATCCCTTCCCAGGCGTTGGCAAAACCGTCTATTGATCAAATAAGACTTGTGTAAGTGCACTATACCTAGCTGTAAAATGTTTAGTCCGAAACAATATTACCTTGCGTAGGCCCTCCACCGGTAAATCCCGATTGATTTACCATAGCTAGCACCAGAAGATTCGATTGTTGGCTGTTTTCTTTTGTTTCTTCGCTCACCCTTTGGGAGGAATGTGCTTGTTTGGTATCCACTTTTCGGTTCTTACGGCGGTGGGATTATGATGGCCCAGAGCATAAAATTGGTCTGAATAGTAAACTAAAGTGAGACGAGAGGGACCCTCGTTAGCAAGCTTTGAATTTCTATCGACCTCGAATTAAACATTAGCTTCGGGGGCGCACCGAAGCAATTTAACATGGTGTTTTTTTAACGCGTTTGGGATATAGTGCGACATCTTCAAACTGCTGGTGGCATGTTGTGATATTGTGAGTCTCCTATGTTTGCTGTATCGATCTTGGAGGTATACCGGTAGTTCTCGATATTTGTTTCCATACGTGTCGTAAGGCATCCTAAGATTCGCAAAATAAGCGTTCAGGCCTGGAAGTCTAAAGAGCTGCAGTTCTGGTACGATGGGTATTCCCCCTTCGTTCTCAGCTACTCGCCCTTGCATCTAATAATCGGAATCAAAGATAGCTTGCGAAACTCGAAAGTAGATTAAGTTCTAATGATCGAAGTACCCGATCGATTAGCCAGTCGTTTCCCCAGAACCGAATTACTTAGGTGTAGACTGGTACTCGGAGTTAATTATTTAGGTAGTTGAAAGAGTAGATGGTAATTAAGGCAGCGAGTAGAGTCGCCCTATTCTGTCGACAGGTGGGTGCGTAAAATAGATGCAAGTGTTTAGGGACGAAAAATTGCAAAGAACGTATATATACGAGGAGTCCATCTGGAAACATGACATAATTTTCCCATTCCGCCGGCACTAAACGTAAACTTTTGGTGTTATACATTTCATTGGAATACGGCAATATTTGAAGTTATGTGACGCAGACAGGGACTCGTTAACCTCTGAGCCACTGCTCGAATGAATTCATAATTTAACCATCCGCGCCCTATTCCTGGCAGCAAAACCCATTGCCCATTGATAACTATCCTGGACCGCTGGTGAATTGATTAATTGACCGACTTTTTGGCTGGTATATGCCATCATTCCTTCCATAGCCCGGAGAATCTTGTTCTTCTCCTCCTCAACAAACTTTCGCAATTCTTCGTTCTTTTCGAGCTCATTATTGATAATATAGTTTACCACAATGAACACTACGCCAGCGAGACCTATTCCAATCGGGATTTCGATACCTGGGGAAGTCATGCTGATTGTTTGGAGTAGGGCGAAAAGACTACCAGAAGCCACATTTCCAATCGACGATTGCCACGCCGCAGCTATGCTGCCTATTTTAAGGGTTTGTCAGACCGTCGGATTATCCAAATACCTGGTCCAGGGGGGAGTACCAGCGGTAGGCCCCAGTGGTCCAAAACCAAGGGCCGAAAGAATTGCAGGCAATCCACTCTCCGCTATTGCTAGGATTGCAACCGTAAGTAGCTTCGCGTTTTCCCTAATCGTGTTTCCTAGGGACTGAAAAAACGACCTGTAAAAATATGTTATTTTAAACTTGTTATTAAAGAATTCTAATACCCTAGCGACCTCCGCAACTGCACTGGGAGAAGCTAAAGAGCACCTATTAATTGGCCTACCGAAGAAATTCGAGCTGTAGGGCTTGAAGCTCCAACATTTCAACGTTCACGTTTAGTTGAAACAGATAAGATTCGATTCTAGATTTGATTGATTCAGAGGCAGGTGCAGATTTGGGCGACTATTGGTAGGGGAATTGGGTTAAGTAGCTAGTAGTATCAATCGTATGTTATGTAGCTGTGCCACATGCCTAACCTTGTAGGACAAGCTGGCCCTACCAATATGGCTAATCACAGACTAATAATCCATTCACTACGTTTTGAACCGATTGTGATTACTAATACGACGCGTACTTTACGACTACAAATTGCGAATTTTGGGCCATGTTCACAGCTACAGGATACCCACGCCAATGCAATGCGGCTAGGTCTTGCTGCCTACACCAATACAAGTACCGAAATAATATCAAAAAAAAACTCTCAAAGTTCATTAGTAATACGACATACATGGTGCAAAGTACTAGTTACTAGTATACTCACCATTTAATATTCTCATTAAAGAGTTCCTTGCAAACATCAAAATTGTTTATCACCGGCAAACCCCGTCTTGCGGTATATTCCTCAGCATTTCCTATCTCATTCAGCGCAAGCCGTGCACGGCACAACTGCCTTGGCATGGACTGGATAGCCCAGGCGAGATTAACTGTTAGCTTAGATTGACAGAACGGAGATATCATGTGACCTCTCAACTAATTTCACTTTAGCTTCGTTGGCATTCTATAATATATAACCATGGGATAAGCTGTCCCGTGGGTCCGATGTGTTCCCGGGCTTTATAAGCTTTGTATCCCGGTGATATATCCCCTGCTCACCAAAAACCCTGTACCCCAAAGCATCTGCATCGCAACTTTTGCTTTTGTGTCGTACGATCATGACACTGGCGCTGGGTCATATTAGTTGCCAAATATATATGCGCGGTACCTACCACTGTAGGATTATTTATTCTCTTCATCTCCTCCCAGACCATCATCATCACCTGTCACCCCATTCAAATCCACACCGTTCCCTTCCCCTCACGTACTTTTTTTTTTAGCTTCCTTGGTATCTGAGACATATGGTTCTCCGCGTCGCCGTTGTTTAAGCCAAAATCGCTGTTATATTTATGTTCGTGGTATTTGTGATAGAGGGATCCATTCAGTTCGTCGCCCTCCCTAAGCATCAATTTTAAATAGTGTCGAGGTGGTATCACTCGCTAGAATTTGATGTATTATATGTGTATGGTATTTCGAGACCATGGACGCGTGGAACGGAGCTGGCTCTAGTGTCCCCATGAACTGTAGGAAGTACTTAAGTGCGAACCCAAGTGGATATAGAGAGTGAAGTCTCGTCCGGTGAGCTATATGGTAAGTCGAGAATTGCATGTCTTGGCTTTCTTGAGTCACGGCTGGACGAAGCTTTCCAATATACTGGCCCTCGCGTTCCTAGATCGAACAAGGCATAGAAATTCTCCATGTATATAGTTAGGTGCTTATTGGGCTGAATATACCCCTGCGTAAGTATAAAATATAGGAGGTAATATTCAACTTGCCGCGGGTCAGTAAGCTCTAGGATTTTGGCGTGCAGCTGCTATTATATGTGATGAATTTAGAAGTTAAGAGGATATCAGATGAGATAAGTTAGAAGTGTGTTCTGAGGAAGAAGAAAGAAAAAGGATAAGGGAACCTAGGCTTTATACTAGTCTAGAGGCAAGGCTTTATACTAGAATTTGAGCTTGCGGGAGAGTCTAGAATATGCTATGAAACCCGCAGCAGCACACGGCCCTGTAGATGACACTTTCTGTCTGCCAATATATTGTAGGCTCGTAGGCTTTTAGGCTCTAAGCGTGTTAGTTTAACTGGTATACTCTTTTATATTGACTCGTCCCATATATTCCCTCAGTCTTTCCTTTGCCTCTACTCCATTCCATAGTTCTATTCCCTCACGGTGCGATAACACCGGCATACCAATTTGCTCTATGGCAAATGAAGCTGCGACAGTAGCATATGCTGCGGCAAAGACGACATCCTTGGTTCTCACTAATCCTATTGCTAGGCCGCCAATCTATAATATTCACTGGTTAGCTTTGCGGTCATTACGGTAAGTAAGGGACCATGAACCCTTACGAAGCAATTTCCTCCTCCCGTCGGATCTACAACTTGTGCACTATGTTCGCCATCAAAATATGCAGGTAACCATTTCCTTCCCTCCTTGTATCTAATATAACAGCCGTCTTTCCCCGCTCTGACGATGATAGGTCCATTGCTGTCCGGCCCGATCCCGGAGAGATACCACTTTTCGGCATTGATCTCAATAGATTCCCTCTTCGCTTCGGATTCTGGTAGTCCGTAAAATCCTCCTAGTTCCGCAGCATTGGGGGAAACGACGGATGTCAACTTGAGAACTTCAAGGCAAGTAGAAAGTTCTGCTGGTGTACAGAAATCCGGGACCGGTTCCCAAAGCAGAATTGGCTCTTTGGAAGAACTCCTCAATGAAGAAAGCGAGTTGATAATGTCCCGGCACCGGCCTGGCGAGCATATCAAATGAAATGATAAGGAATTGATCAAAGGGGTATTAGCAAAATCATCGGGCGTCAGACGCAATCTCGGCGTAAGATACTTGAATGATCGGAAATCGGCGGGGCCATACGAGTTCCAGCCTAAATCGCTGGTCAGTTATATGCCATAAAATAGATGAATACATTTAGGACGTGGATACTGATTTTTTACCTCTCGTAGTTTTTCGTTCTGGCGTATTTCGTAAAATTAGACTGGTATCCCACCGCTCAAGCTCATGTTTAATCTCATCTGGAAAGTCGTTACCTACGTCTACAATCCAGCTAAGAGTTCTAGAGAGTTCGGGTGGTGGTGAGAAAAGACGAGCGCCGATTATACCAAACGTGCCGGCGCCACCAATGATATCGTCTACGACTCGTCCAGAAGCAGGGAAATGTATCTGGTCAATAATGAACATTCCCAACGTTACGAAGTGTATTGAAGGCTCCGACGTATCCGCCATGGTGAAATTCCTGGGATCGATAGTAACTATCGAAAGCACGTGTAGCACAATGCAATCGGAATGGGTTCCGAACTTAAAAACGATATCAAGAATGGGTCACGAGACTAAACGATATCTTCTTGATGCAGCTGCACAGTTTTGGGTGAGTGTTTTTTTGTGTTGCGAGAGGCGTCGATGTGTTGGTAACCATCCGATCTGGCGATAGCAACAGAGCGGCAGTGTTTATATGTACACAAAGATGCGGCATAACGACAGAGGCGCAGCCCAGAAAGCCCCCAACGGCTTTGTTCCAACCTCCAATTCCCTCTTCATCACCATCGACGCCCCTCATCTTGCGACTTCACTCTGAATCACCCAAATTAAACTATCACGGCTCTATCTCCAACTTCATCTTGCTGAACTCGAATGTGAGTATATGTTTCACCTAGGCAGGCATGGTGTTTATATGATTTCGCGCATTGCATTGACCCTGGCCACTCGCTTTAGCCCGCATATCTTTGCAGCCACTCCATCCAATCGATTCGCACCTTAATTTTACCTCCTCCTCCACTTCTCATCGACATCATCTCCTGATCCCACCATTCCCTATTTCTCCCTTCGGACACCAAAAATCTATCCTTAGGCCGCCAAAACTCGACGACGACAGTCGCCCCGACTTCCCACTGCTTATCACGTAGTGGTAGCAGCTGATATCAGTCATCATGGGTGAAAACCTCGGCGAGGATGAAGCGAATACGCTTCTGACTCTCATCCGCTCCAACAGAGGTACGCGACCAACCGGACCTCGGACCAGCCTTCGATTGAAACCTTTTACTGATTCCATTTTCGGTGACCCCTTATAGACGACGCCCTCAAAGTCGACCATCTTGTTCAGGCAAAACAAAAGATCAAGCACTATGGCATCGATGCAAATGCCACCGAACCCACCTTTTCCGCCGTTCGCATCGGCATGTCCCAGGCATCCAATATGATTTTATTCCAACACTCTCTCAGCTGCCTCGGATATCTGGTTAAACGGTGTCGGGCTAACGATGCCACCCTTCTGAAACGTCTGTCCATCGACCTCCTCCCGCTTCTCTTGGACAAGATGGGCGATGCGAAAGAGCGTATTCGGGAAATGGCACTTTCCCCGGTTGTTGATATATGGACTGTCGCGTCCGTTGAGACCGAGAGGATCATCCGTGAAACGGGCCTGACAAGCAAGAATGCCAGACTTAAGGAGTCCAGCTTGGAATGGTTGGTTAGAGTGCATGCCTTGTATGGCGGGCAGCTCTCAATCAAGCCATATACCAGTCTACTCGTTAGGTTACTCGAGGATGCGAGTGACGGAGTAAGAGAAAAAGCGAAACACGTTGTCGTGGATTTGTTCAAGTGAGTTTGTTCACGAAAGGCGTGCGATACATGTTTCGCAACTCTAAGTTTATGACGTCGTTTGAATGGGAACTGATTTCTGTGAACCTTAGATCCGCTTCAGGTCCAGCAAAAGCCGATTTACAAAAGTCGATTACTGAGCATCAAGTTCGCAAAACCATTGCAACGTACATCATCGAAAACATCAGCGGCCCCGACATGAGAAGTTCTGTTAAGACTGAAAAAGACAAGTCCAAAGATGAGAAGCCGGCACGGCCGGCCGCCAAAAGTGCCTTTCTCAACTCCATTGCGGGTGTTGCCATGGATGAGATGAAGCCAGCATACGCCAATACTGGCCGAGAACTTGAGAATGAACTAAATGGCATGTTAGCGGACCTCTCAGGCAAAGAAACGGAACAAAATTGGGCAGCACGAGAGAAACATGTTACCAGAATTCGGGAACTCCTAAGGGGGAACGCCCCCGCTGACCATCCTGCCATATTTTCCGCTGGGATAAAGACACTGTGCGATGGGCTTGTCAACGTGGCTAAATCGCTTCGAACAACCGTTGCAACAAAAGGCTGTCAGTGCGTGAAGGACCTATTTCTAGTCTTGGGACCTGGAATGGACCCAACTGTCGACATAATCCTGCCGAACATGATCAAATTGTGCGGTGGTACGAAGAAAATCACTGCGGAAGCCGCAAATGTCGCATGCGCAGTCATATTCGCAAAGACTTCTTATCACCATAAGATTCCGAATTATCTCTACGGTGCCTGCACGGACAAGAATATCCAGCCTAGACTATATGCGACATTGTGGTTTAAGGTCCTAGTCGAAGCCCATGCGCATGAAAAGTATATCCTTGACCATGGAGACGGTATTAAAAAGCTCGAAGACGGGTTGAAGAAGGTATTAGTAGATTCGAACCCAACTGTCCGAGAGAGTGGGCGTGCGGCCTTCTGGATCTACTTCGACCTCTTCCCCGATCGCGCCACTGTGTAAGTTCACATCGCGTTGGTTTTGTCTTGGAAAGTTACTAAGATGAAAATAGTATTTTAGAAGCTCAAGATGCAAACACACGCAAATTGCTTGACAAGGACAACCCAAACGGCAGCTCCGGCGCCAGTGCTGCCGCAAGTTCCAGTGCTGGTCCTTCGTCCCGACCAGGAACTACCCGTGGCGGCACATCGGCTACAGCTCGACCTTCGATCAAGGAGCAAATCGCTGCACGCCGCAAAGAGGCCGCTGCTGCCGCCCAAGCAAAACAAGCACCAAAGCTTGAACCCGCTCATTCTTTTTCCGGACCCCAGAGCGCCGGCTCATCCTCGTCTGCCCAAACTGCAACAGAAAAGTCCGGTATATCTTCCGCCCCTGTCCGCCCTAGTCGCCCCATGCGACCTAAATCCCAGCTCTCAATTCGCGTTGACGAAGCAAAGAGGCCAGCATCATCAAGTAGTAATGGAGATTCTGCTAATGCTATTGAAAGAACGTTGGAAAGAATGAACGGCAATCGAGCAATGAGCCCTTCCTCGTCAGCCCGGTCTGGTTTCTCGCCTTCTGCCTCGAGCTATAAAAAATCATCTGCTACCTCCCCACCAGGCTCAACAAGAGTTATCCGAACAACCGTTCGAGCAAGCCCTCTCAGCTCCCGAAAATTGACAATTCTAGAGCAGCTATCCCATGCAGACCACAAAGTTCGTTTGGAGGGAATAGTTGTCTTAGGCTGTGCCCTAGCCGGTCGTACGCCGCCTAACTATGAGAAGAAACCACCCGTACCCACCAGCGATCAGCTTGCCCCGGCTCTTCAGAAACTTTTAAATGATCCCCATACTGAAGTCGTCGAGAGTGTTCTTGCGCCCGAGGTCCTTCCTGAGCTCGTCAGGTTCGTCGGTTACGACCAAATAGTCCCGCGCGTACTGCTTCTTAACGAAGTCGACGAAACGGAACACCCAAGGCCATATCCAACGAAAAGCCTCGCATCTCTCAAAGAACTTCTTACACCCGCCGAATCCGCAGAACTTTTGTTCAAGGTTATCACGAGTATGGGCTCTGGTGGCGCTATGTCACGGAAGATGCTCCCGGGCGCCATGTCTTTTACCTCTGTCCAGAGGAAACGTATCCTACACGGGGCTCTTGAATGGATGAATACCCTTGTTGGTGGCGACAAAATCAAGCCTAATGATTATTTGGACCAACCAGACACCTACAAGCTTCTTATCAATAGGCTAGTTCCAATGGTTCCGTCCACGAAACAACCAAACTTCACCCCCCTCACGAATATACTCAAGAATATTAAAAAGAGAAACCCTGTAGTCTTCGACCGGATTCTCGCAACTTTTGACCCTGCTATACAACGAGATCTAAAGAAGGCTTGGGGAATGAAGGATGAAAGCGAGGGTGCCTCAAAGATTGAAGAGGAAGTCGCGCACGTTGAAAAAGTCCTCGGGATAATACCCTCTGTCAACGAAATGCCGCCTCCACCGCGACCCAATCGTAGCATTGATATCCCAGACGTTTCGCAGAAAACCGACTTCATAACCGAGGATGAAGAATTAACCATGATCAACCCAATGAGTGCCCTCGCCAACCTAAACATCGTCCCTTCTACTGCATCGTCGGCCGCGCCTGCCGCCACAGAAACCAGAACATCGTCCAGCGGAAGTCTTGATATCCCAGATTTCTTATCAACGACCAAAAAGAGTACTACAAATGGGCTTAGTTCTACAAACAGCAAGGACAAAGATTTGATTCAGGTCTACCAAGATCCCACCCCATCAAAACCAGGCGTCAACGTGACAAGGTCTCCGGAGCCACTCGCCAATATCACGAATAGTGTGCGTCCGAGACAAAAGAGTACGACTTCCCACCTCCATTTGCAGAAAACTAGAATATAATTAACAATATTCTCTTAGATTTCGGAGCCTCCACGACGGCTGGCAAGACACCTGAACAGCAACTTCAGAGCCTCCAGAATTATCTTCGCAAATTGAAGGACGGGGACATCGATTCCCATGGCCTTCGAAGGTTGTGTGCTATCGTCAGAGACAACCCGGCTAAGAGGGAGCAACAAGAGAACAAAGATGCGATTGACTTCTGGGCTGGCGGGCAAACTTTTGAGGAAATGCTCGACTCTCTCCTCGAATTCTTAGGTGAGCCGTTTACCGGGGGCTCGACCAAAACCGCCGAAGAACTCGCCGACGTTCGTACACAAGGAGTTCAACTACTCCGACTTTTGATGAATAAGGCTACGCCGTACTTCACAGGACGAGAACACAGTGTTTTCCCAGTCGCATTCAAGCTTCGAGGGGAATACCCGACCCAAAGCCCCGTCAGCACCAACATCGATGACACGGTTGAGGATTATGTGAAGGGTGTTGCGGATTCCGGGATCGCTTTACCAACTATTACTAGTTTCTTGATGATGACGACACCGGACGCTGCTGAAGGGGGTGGGAAGAAGAAAGTGGGGTCCAACGTCCTCGCTCTGAAAACGTTGGCGGCATTTGTCAAAGACAGCGATGAAGAGGATCTCGAGAGTCAGTGGGCTGCTATTGGAGCTATCGCGAAGAAATATATGGAAGATGAAGATCCAGAGGTAAGGAGGGCTGTCGTTGAAGTTTGCGTTGGGGTCAGGAAGGGGTTTGTTAAGAATAGAGATGTTGAGGAAGGAGAGGCGAGGCTATGGAAGGAGTGTTTGGAAGGGTTGACGGAGGGTCAGAAGAACCTTTTAACTTACTACTTTGCGCGGAATAATTGAGGGGCAACTTTGAGATTGACGAAACTGTACGGCCTTGGTTACCAATGGGGAGGGGTGAATACGAAGATACGATGCAAATGTGAGAGAGAGGTATTGGGCAGGTTCTCTAAGTGATCCTGGCCACAGAAATAACGATGTTAATAAAAGCTTGGTTCCCTTTCCCACCCGCATTTATTTATTGGATCCAGCTTGTTTTTTTTTTTTTGTTTTTTCTTCTACTTTTTCCATTGGGCATTCTTGGACCGTTTTCCTTTTCGTTCTGAATTATCTGTTTTTTAATTGGCTTTAACATGATGCTTGCATAACAGCCCCTTTGCAACATGGCATGCATGGAGGAGTGGTGTCTCGGGGTAGTGGACAGCCTTTTTTGTTTTCCCTTTAACTTTTTTTGGATGGATGGATTTGTAGAGGCTTTAGACAGAGTACGATTTGGCTTTGCTGAAGTCCAATCCTTTGTTTCTTTTCTTTCTTGTTATTTTGGAATAATATTACTTTTTAATTAAATGGGAACGTTACATAATGTGCCGGAGTATATATAGATAACAAGGTGATATATACTGTATATGTTATGTACCCCAAATAGCAGCGGAAGGATATGGTATAAAACCACCGATGCCGGTACGGAGCAAAAGACAATACATTAGAAAAAACAGAGCTTTAACAGCAAACCATCTAGGTATTTCAACGACCAACCCACCGAACGCCCCTAAAGCACGCCCGCTCACACCCCCATTCTAATGCCCATCGACATCTCAAAACTAAGAAAAAGCATAATGGTGACCTACACGCTATGCATCCGCTACAGTACTAACCCACAAACTCAACTCGCCATTTCCTTCGGCTCGGCCTGTACGAGTCTCCCAACCTTAAGACCCAACTTCGCATCCCCCTCCGGTTCTGTGGATACGAGTACTTCGCCGTTACCGGTTGATGCCGTAATTACCCTCGAAGGGCCTTCGGGTTTTTGCGTAATAGCCTCTTCTATGGTACTTTCTGCTGATGGGCCCGGATCCGAGTGTGCTACGATTACCGTCTGTTTTGGTGGATTTCTTTCTTGGGATGGTTGTGGAGGTGGGGTGGTGGTTATTGTCGGTACGGTGGAGGTTGAAGGATGGTTTTTGTGGGTGGATCGCTGAATACCCTGTCCATTTTCCGTAGGTGTTTGTTGAAGATCAGTGTTCGCAGGTTCATGATTCGTGGTTGTACTAGTCGAAGAATCGCTTGTTGTCCAATTCGCGGTTGAAGGCGAATATATCGAATCTTCTCCCGATCTTGTTAAAGACCTATTCGTCCCCGCCGTACTAGCCGACCCGGGTTTTGCAGCTGTGATGGAGACGGAATCGCTCGGCCTTAGCGATTCGGTATCTGTTTCCGATTCATCGCCTCTATACTCCCTCTCCGCATCTTCTTTATCCTTCATCACCAAATTCTCCATACTGTTCGTCAAACTCCCCGGTCTCGAAGCCGACAACAACCCCCCCGAAGAAGAAGTATCATCATCTTTATCAATAGGTACGAGTCCCAAATCCCTATTACTCAACGGATCCATCTGTTCCGTTTCCCCTCTGTTTTCCATGGCTTTATGAGTTCCAGTCACCGGTTCTCCGGGTCCGGGTTCTCCGATTGTGTGGGATTCAAGATCTTCGACTACTTTCCAGACTATTTGGATTTTGTCAAAGATGCGGATTCCCTTTTTTAGGGTGCCTTTTAGGCCGTCCATTTTTTCCCAGTCTTGGGTGAAGACGCCGGAGGTTGTGGTGGGGCCGGAGCCTTCGAAGTAGCAGTTGAACCAGCAGTGAGCTAGGGCGGAGACCTATTCCGAATTTTTTTTTTCACTATTAGTATGCATAACAACGAATGGTAGTGGGGAGGGAAGGGGGGTAATACAAAAGTCCACCCAGCAGCAGCTCTGGTCCTCTTCTCAAGATCGATACAAACATCATTCGTCGGCAGTACAACCCTATTTTTTGGTTTATATATGACCATCTGACTATTATTCTCCTCGTCCGCATCAACCAATACCTTTTCACCCTTCGTAAAGCTGTGAAAGTTCTTTATCGTCTTCCCTTCATCCACGTACCCCAATATCGCGATCTTTACGTTCTCCCGAAGTCCCCATATGTGCACCTCCATAATCTCCACCGATCTTTCGACATATATTTTCGAGAATTCGGATACCCATCTTGCCACATAATCCACGTATCTTAATTGCGAAGGAATAGAAACCCCAGCACCAAACTGCGGCCTCATCCTCTTCTTCGTAAACCTCTCGAGCGCATCTTCCTTCCTCCACCCTTCCTCCGAAATCAAATAAGAACAGGTGACCGTCCCCGTCCTCCCTTTCCCCGCTTTACAATGTACCACGGCAACCTTCTCCGGCCCCTGTTTCAAATGATTCCTCATCGATGCCATAATATTTGGGATCAAAGCGAACGGCGGGGGGTGGTGGTCAGGCCAGGGGGAATGGAAGACTCGGTTGTGAAATGCGGAGTCGTCGTATCCCGTGCCTTCGGCGCGGAATTCCCAGACCGCCCAGTTTGCGGCGTGTTCTTTTTCGAGGAATTCGACGACTTTGGAGAGGGGGTTGCGGTAGTAGAGTTTTGCGCCGGAGGCGGCGGGCATGGACATTGCTATTACTGTAATATGAACCCGACGGCGATCAATACACGTTGTGGGATCTTGGGAGGGATAGAGACGTACTGTTATCGGTGACATAGACGAGGTCGAGACCGGTCTCCGGGTGCTTTATTCTAGGACCGGCGACGATTTGACGGAGTATTTGGGCCTTTTTTTTTACAAGGACGTCAGTATATATAAATCCACAGAGAAGGCAATAGTAGTATGTTAGGTAGGCACTTACCATGATGTCGAGAATATAATTGAAAACCCGGGCAGCGATGGAATAGACAGTCTTGAGCATGGGAATAAAAAAGGAGTGGGTTAGTTACCCCCGTCTTATATACAAGGTCCTCAACTCAACTAAAGATCCAAAGCGACCGTGAGTAAGGTTGTAGTGCTGCCGACGAATGTTGCAAGTTGAACTAGCGCTCCGAAGCTGGGAGGAAGCGGCGACCGAAAGATAGCTTACGCAGATAATCCTCAGCAGCTTATAATATAAGCATGCACTTCGCCGCAAAAACACAAGATGACGACCTCAGGTGATATTCAAAAGCAATGGATGAGGGATGTCGAAAGAAAGGAAGGGAAGTCGTTCAATCTGAAACACGAATTCTATAGAATTGAAAGTGTGGGTTTTGTTCAGCTTGAAAGAGAGACAGAATGGGATGAAAGAAAGCCACCGCCACAATTTGTTTGTCCGAGGAAGCGAACGTGCTTGACGTCACCGCGACCGTGTGCACCGCCACCACCGCCACAATACGACCAGAGACATCGTCGGTGGTAAGGTTGACAACAGCAATCCGTAGAAACACGAGCCGACGATAGCCATGATGAACAATGTTGGCGTCGACGGGACTTTGCAGTTCCGCATCTGTCAGCTTGCGGCATGTACACGCGTTGTATTCCGTTCCAAGTCAATTACAAGGGTTTATCCTTCGCTCGCTCGATCGTAAGTTTCCGCAATCGTGCATACGTGCTAGACGATAAACGGTTCAACCAAGACCATGTCGACCAAGCTGGTGGACCGAGGCTGACCACCGAAGGATCTGAAAAGGTCAACCGGGATGCAGACAATGCAATGGAGGTATGCGGTTTTATTTCTCTGCATTCTTCGTTCGATATCCATGTAACACGGACGTGGACGTGCATCGGTGATATTATATCAAGCGCATGCCAGCTTCACCAAAGATAGCCGGACAGATATCATATATAGATAACTCGTAAGTTTTCATGTACTTGGGTATATCCTAAAGTGTCGCTAACAAAACGTGCTTCCTACCCCCGTCAAGTCGACAGTTCATCCAGCCTCATGAACAATGACCATATCCTCCATCTTCCACCCCCGGCCCCCCGCCTCCCACGGCCTCTGGGGTCCCCCGACCTCCTCCGTAAACTGGTGTGAACCGGACTACCTCATAACCTTCTTTGTCGCCGAATTCTTCAACTCCCTCAGCTCCCTATTCATGGTCCTCTTCGGCCTCCTAGGCCAATACTCCCTCTCCCATCTTTCCCAAAACGTAAACCGCACGCCCAAACCCCGTCGCGAAGACCCGGAGATCTATGATCCTTTACAGGAAAACCCGGGGTTGATAGGGATAAACAGGATATGGCTTACCTGGTTCGCTTTGCAAATCGTCGGATGGGGGTCCGTGGCGTTTCATGGGAGTTTACAATGGTGGAGCCAGGCGTTCGATGAGGTGCCTATGGTTTGGACCGCCATATTACATTTGTCCACCGGTCTCGTGGGGAGATACGATCCTTTCCCTCTCGCCGGTTCGTCAAAAAATACCGAATCGATATCGAAATCAATGGGATGGGTCGCAAACTATTTGGTACCCTCGCTACGGCGTACTGGTCGTGGAGAAGCGTATACACCGATTATTTCAACCACGTTTTTGGTACACGCGGTTACATGCAGTTTGTTGGTCACTTTATTCCGGGGGCCGAGTCAATTCCTTGTTTTTCATATCCTTTTCGGATCGGTGGAGTTGGCTGGGTTCTTTTTAACCTACACAATCTCACAGGAGGCTTCGGACCCTTCCCACCCCCGCGGCATCGGCTACATAAAAGACTGTCACTCAGAAGCGGTCTATAAATCTTTATTACAACGCCACCAAACCTCCGTCAAAAAGCTTCACAAACGAGGGCTTTGGTTCTACATCACCGCGATAGCAATCTGGAGTACCGACCTAAACTTCTGCTCCTACATCAGTCAGATCCCCTTCCCCTACCCCTCCTTCACCCCCCACGGCCTCGAATGGGCATACGCAACATTCAACCCTCAGGGACACGCGTGGTGGCATTTACTCGTCAGCATTGGGTTTTATCACCTCGGTGTGCTGGTTACGTACGATCGCATGCTGGCGGGGTATAGGACTTTTTGGGAAGGGGTGGAGAGGAAGGAACCCGGGTGTTTGGAGTTGTTGGGGGAGGAGAGGGTGATGGGGAGGGCGGTGGGACAGAAGGGGGATGTGCCGGTTGTGGAGTGGGTGTACGGATGGGTGCCTGTGGTTGCGATGTGGAGGCCTCATAGGTGAGGTTCGGAAGATCGTTATAGAATATATATCGTACATAGTTCGTATTATAATACCAAGTCACGCGGCGGTTCCAATCTACTCTGCTTCATGATTCCCATCCTAACCCCTCCCATCCATATCGATACCGCCCCTCACCTAATACGTCGGCGCACCAGCTACCCATCCACAATCGGTCAGCCCCCTCCGCTCAATAAAATCGAATCAAACAATAAAACCTACTGTTCTTAGCCCAATCGATCCAACTCCCCTCGTAGCTCTTGACCTTCCCGTACCCCGCCTCCCTCGCAATCCTAGCCGCCGAATTCCCCCTGATCCCCGCTTTGCAACTAAACACCAACTCCGTATCTTCCGAGGGTTTTTCGATACCGAATCTATCTTCGAAGGAATCCGGCGGTAGGAACCATGCGTCCGGGGCGGTGCTGAAGGGGATGTTGATACTATTCGGGATTATTCCGGATTTCTGGAGCTCGTGGGGTTCGCGGACGTCTATAAAAAAAAAGCACGGGGTTTAGTAATTTTAAGAAATAAAGATCGGGGATGTCATACCGACGATTAACCGTCCATCCTCCGGGTTATCAGATAACTTTTTAACCTGCACGATCCCAAAACGCCATCAACTCAATCCCAAGCCTGGATCCGATACCACCACTCACCTCCTCGAAAGTAACAACCTCAACAGTCCCAGCCCCATCCGCCTGTTTAATATACCTCCTCACCCCCACCCTTCGCACAACGGCAACATTCGTCGCACGAACCGGTGGTCTATAACCCGATAACCCCCGCCGAGCCGTAGCCGTAGTATAGGTACATAACCTTACAGCAATCGTTCGCGACGGTCCGGTGATGATGGATCGAGAGAGTGGGCGGAGTGGGAGCATTGTAGTATTCTTTGTATCAAACCCCCGGGGGGTTATGATCGCAAGACGAATCGATGGAGGGAGTAAATCTAAGGGATACGGAGAATGTAAACTGTTTTTTATATTTCAAAGGCGCAGATAATGCGCAGCTGAGAAACATTCGACCTTGAGTTCGTTGGAATTATGAAGTCATGCAACACAGGTTAGGCCGTGGTTTAGCTATAGAAAAGAAATTACACACACAGATGGATCTTTGGAAAAAAAAGCGCAAATATGTACATTGCAAGATACAAAAAATAGTCCGAGATGGACCATTTCCGCGCAGCAAAAGCAGCTGGTAGATATGCACTTCAGTAGGAGTGCGTGTATAACGCTACCGTTTTATGCAGACGAAAAAATGTACAAGTTCCCGGCACAGCCTGCGACGACACTGCACCGTAAACTACTCTCTTCTACCCGATGATATCCTTTTCCTAATAGTTGTTTACGAAACGATATCACCGACATCGATGACCGCCGGCGTAAACGGCAAGTCAGGTTTCCCATCCGTCTTGCTCGGCAAATCCGCCGCAGAAACCGGACTGTACAGATACCACCCCTTCAGAGCACTGATGGCAGCCTTGATCTTTGCCTCGGGCAAACTGCTCCCCTGCCCCTCCCCCAACTTTTCTTCACCCGAATAAACCCCCACGATAAACACCGCATGTCTAGAATACCTCCCCGTTTCCTTCTCCAATCTGGCGATTGGCTGTTGAAACCCTTCTCTAACACATAACCTCGATAGCTCTCTCGTCGGCTGCTCGAATTGGAACAGTTTGTCTATATCCAGTTTTCTGCTTAGCACGTGAGCATGCACGAATTCCTTCGTAGGCGGTAATCCACCGCTGTGGAGATATACTCCGGCAACCGTGGCCCTCACAAAACTAGCCATGGCGAGTTCAAGCGTCGTAGCATCCTGTCCGGGTCTCTGAGCCTCCCTAGCAGCTTTCATCTCCGGCGTTTCAGCCTCGAGTAGCTTATCCACAGACGGGTTATTCTCAAAGTTCGGTACCATATTATTCCGTTTCCGTGGGATATTAAACCCAACACCACCCTTGATTTTATACAACGGCGTCCCCGGCGCAACTCTATTAAACTGCAGTAACCCGGGGTCAACGGTCTCCCCCGGCGCGAATGCAGCTTCGACACCCCACCCCGTACCAACCGCTGCGAGGGCTCTGGGACCTATATACCCGTTCATAGCTGTCTTGAGGATCTCGTAGGGGAGTCGGGGGTAATGAACCATGAGATATTCGGAAGTGTAGTAGCCTAACAGAACATTTCCGAGATTCGAGAGACCGTCGTTGTTGAGATGGTGTTCGGGTTCGGCGGTGGGGTCTATCAGGGCCCGGCCGAGGGTTGTGAGGGGGTATTTGTTCGGGAGGTCGAGACGGCCGTGGAGGGCGGCGAGTTTTGCGGATTGTGTAGGTAGGAGGTTTGGAATGACGGAGAGGGGGGAGCTTGTAGAGAAGGGTCGGGAGGACCGATGTTTTGATGATGATGGGCGGATGGTGGGTATCGATGACGGACGACTAGGAGAGACTGAAGATGATAATGATGATGATGAGGAGGAAGAGGAGGAGGTAGAGAAAGATGAAGACAGAAGGTCGTTAAGACGGATTGGGTTGCCGCAGACGCATCGTCGAGGGACGGCGAGGGAGTCCCATGTCGACCGCGAGACTCTTCTCATCGGTTATTTGTGAGGAAGCTCCAACGGATACAATTAATGAATGACTGACAACGATGTCCCTTTCGCTGACGATTACGCTTGACCTCCCTGTATTGTATATCAATTGAGTCAGTATAAGCTTATATAGGGTCGAATCGAAGCTGTGATATCGATGATATAGTACCTATATATGTGAAGCCAGTTTCATCCGTCACTGCAATTGCACAGAAAAAAGGCACCTCGTCAGTTCATCAGACGGCCAGTCTTGTACGACAATTTTCAGCGACAGGGAAAGTGGAGAGTCGTGAGAATATGCCGGCACCAGTCGACGGGTTTCCGTATATCCGATGGAGGGGGTGGTCGAAGTTTGAGGTTGAGAAGTTCAATTTTGTGTCAAGTGCATTTTTTTTCGCTGCCAAAAAACCCAACACGGCGCCTTTCCCTTTCCGTCCCAGTTTCTGATCCCTGCGCACGATCAGACCGGACGACATCCGCGCGATTGGCTGACAAGACCTCCGGTCAATTGATATCACCAGCTTCACCACCACCTCTCCAATCCATCCCCCAAAACACCAATAACCCACCCATACCTCTCTCGCAATGGTATTCCGTACCCCCCGGAACCCCCGATAAACATGGTCCCCTTCATTAACGTATGAAATTATAGGGCGGCGGCGGCAAAATCCCCTACCCAAAACACGTCTGGTCCCCCGCCGGCGGGTGGTACGGCCAACCGAAAAACTGGCGAGCAAACACCCTCACGATGGGTGCCCTAGTCCTCGGCATATGCACCATGGTATTTCACACCAGTTCCAGAATCGAGCATCGGGAGCTTATGCCCGAGAAGGGGAGGTTTTTTCCCAGTCGTTGGGTAGGTTTTTTTCATGTTTTCCGGGAGGATGCTGTGGGGTTGCGGTACTAATTGAGTCTGGGAATCGATAGTGGTCGAGGGAGATTAGAGAACATGAGGCGAATCAGAGGGCGAGGGAGGCGTCGTGAATGGAGGCGGGCAATTGGTTATCCAATTGGCCGAACAAGAGGGTCGGATGGTATTGTTAAGATCATGCCTGGGAGAAGACTATCCAGTCATGCGATATGTGTATATATTCGTACATCAATTAAAACTTTGTTAAGCAGCGGTGGTGGTACTGGTATCAAACGAAGATTGAGGATTCTACCATGTCTCCGGACTATATCGAGGATTATCGCAATGTATATCTATAGTACATGGTTCGATCGTAACGCCTTAAACTCCAGTGATCATTTATCTCGTAACCTATCCAACTTTCCAGAAATGCCAATTCAAAATCGTCGAAGCGTCAGTGATAATCGGTTTACACCCGTCCGATAAACAACTTGGACTTTAACTGTGTCTCACCGCCGGGCCCTCAACCTGTGATTATAGCTCCCCCCTCTCAACCGCCTTATTGATAGCCTTCCACTCCTCATCCTCCCTCCTCTTACTCAACGTAAACCTCACGCTTCCATGCAAACTCCTATCCGTCAACTGCTGCCCCTTAGCCCCACCCCTGATCTTATCCCCGGCCGTAACCACAACCTCCTCTTCCCCATCCCTCTCCCTCCCCCTCTCCCTCTCACCCCTCCCGTTAACATTCCCGTTAGAATTATCACCGTACGAACTTCCATACCCGTACCCTCCCGGCGTCACCGGACTAGCCGGCAACAATCCCGCCGCAACATTATTATTATTCGGCAAAATCCCCTCGTTCTTCGCTTCACGGTTCAATTCAATCCTAACCCTTATAAACGCATCCGCTCCATTTCTGGGTCCGACGAAGGTATGGTGTAAATGATCCGTATATAAATCCAATATATCATGACAAGTCTCCAATACCGCCGCGAAGGTTGTTTTCCATTTATCATAAACGATTTGTACAGTTGGTCCTGTTGATGGTGTGAAATTCCCCGGCGAGGTAGTGGTTGACGGATCGATCGGTGAATTCGTAGCCGATGAGGGGGTGGTAGTATTTAACTGCGTAACCCCCAACCTAATCCCCTTTAGTCTCGCTGCAATAATCAACGCCGCCAACGCCAATTCCTGCGGGGTAGCCTTCAAACACGCCAATGTTTTATGAGCATCAAGAGCAATCAACCAAGCCAACGCCGTTATAGCCTTGGAAATATTATAATATTTCGAGAATTTTATCAAAAATGGTTGGTGATGTCGCGTTCGGAAGTCGAAACTACAGGCTTCGAGGATTTGGCGTTCTATACCGATTATTCGGCGGTGTTGGTCTTCGAGAAGCGGGGAGTCGGAGTTTAGAGGTTCGTCGGTGGTGTAGCGGATGTTGTAGGCTACGGCTTGGATTTCGAGGGATTTTTTGAGGGTGTCTTCGAATTTGGAGGCGGTGAAGAGGGAGGCCAGGCCGACATCCTAGCTTCTAACTTAGTACTTGTCCGCATTTAGAGGCGATGGGGTTCTGTAGGCTGCTTACGGCAATATTATAATCGATGTCGGGATAGTACAGCCTCACTCGATGATACAATGCCATCGCCGTACACCGCGTTCGATTCGGACTAGTTATCATCAACCCATTAGCCCACCATCCTCATCCCCAACCGCCAAATAACCCCAGCAGGGCAGGGGGAAAAAACATACAACCCCAAAACATCAGACACCGCCCAAACCATATTAAACACATGAATAGCACCCTGCTGATCTCTCGACTGCGTCAACACCCGGTTGGGTTTTAAATCCGTAATCATCTGTTCGTTCAGATACGGTCGAGAGCGTTGGAGGACCCGAGGTCGGGGTTCTATGCTTTCGTCGTCGCTGGCTGGTGCCATTGTGGGTTTTTGATGTCGGGCGATTAGAGGAATCCGTGGGGTGTGTGGATCTTGAGATGGATGGGTGGTGAGGAGGTGGAAAGTGATGAGAGTTGAAAGAAGTTAGATACCTCGGCGTCAATCGGAGATCATAACGTTAACTTGGACTGTGAGTATCGTGCGATAAGAAATGGTCGTGATGGGGGTGTAGAGGACTTGTAGATGCTATGGATTGTCGCGGCAGGATAGGAAAGTGTGAAGATGGTCTTTGCCCGAGACTGCATAGTTATCGTTAGCACTTATTCGAACTCGGATATATTTGGAGATCTCACTATTACGATATGGCGATTCATATAAGTACTTATATAGCAATATACGCAGTGGAAGTTGACTGGTGAAGCTCTGGTTGGTAAGTCGAGGAAAAAGGATGATAGTTCTGGATTCATGTCGCGCGAGAATTGAGGCTCCTAATCCTTGTTCGAGGCGAAAAATGCGCTAAGCCTAAATTGGAGCTAAAAATACAACAGCAACGCATTTCTCGAAAGCACAGATAAGTTTTAAAATACAGCAGGCGTTCCATCCATCTTGCTTTATCTATAATTAGCATGTATTTACGATATACTTGGAACTTGGCTATATATACCGATGCGCCCGGTCAAGTGGCCGGCACTTGCCTTCCCCATCTATCGATATCTATGAATTCCCGCGATGGGGGTTCCTCGCCGCGTCTAGATACATTCTTTGATTTTCCGGAAAATACGTAATATTTTTCTCGAGATCTTCGTCCGTGCATCTGAGATCGGAAATAGTTGTAGCCGGGATAATTCGAGTTCAGTTTTACAACTTTGAGTTTGGCTTTCCGGGCGGAGGCACCGTTTCGTCCTACGATTTCAGAAGCAACTCTGGTTCCATGATATAGCAGGTCTTTTGTTCTCCATGTTTCCTCGTAGGGGCCAGCCCCGCGTCGAGAGATATACAAGAAGGCCCGCGTCAGCCGATAATATATTACGATATATATATCTGAATTTATAAATACATGCAGAGTAATATAATACCGACTTACCACATATACGGGCCATTACACATCTTCCCTCGGACATAGTCAAACTCCTGCGAACTTGTTAGCAAACGCACTCATCCCTTCAATTAATAACCATTAATTTAACACTCACGGAATGGCTAATATCTATCCCAGAGTCTATCATATAAACAATTGCACCGTTTCCTTCGCTTTTGTGCCGTAAGATCTCCGTACCGACACGTGTAATCCTACCAGGATCCTTAGCATCCCACCAACTTGGTGGTACCCCCGCGATTATAATATCCCAACTGTGTTGTGTATATGGTTTCATCTCGCTCATATCTCGTGCCCAGACCTGGTTGTGGCCAACTGCCACACTCCCCAGATTATTATAGCTTTGAGCGTATGTTTCAAACTCCACTTCATGATATTTCACATGATAGTCCCTCGAGATACACGAGATACGAGGAGATAAAATCGAAATAGCAATATCAATATCTCAATTTTTTTAAATACTGACTACAATTCCAAGCCTATATAACTACACAATTCGACTCTGAAATCAGGGGCATAAATATCGGCCGTAGGGCAAGATGATGAAGTTTCAAATAGTCGTAGAAAGCAGTCTCTAACTACAACATGAACCCAAAATTAATTTCCAACCCCGAATTGATGATTGAAACAAACACCTAAGCGCCGCAGGTTCGGCATTCGCTTTTTGCGAAGGGTTTTTGTGTTTAATATTTCAGTCTCGAACAGGATCTAGGTCTGGCCTGGCTTTGTTGGAACTTGTTGCAATTGAAGTTGACACGTGTGGCGGTTATTAGAATATTGTAAATGTCGATATTCGAACGTCACGCGACCACGCGAGTCGAAAAAAAAAGAGCAACAGGACACCATACCTGTTCTATACATGGATATATCTAAGTTTCGGTTGATGTAAAATGTGTATTAGTTCCCGCCCGAGAGACCTGAACTAAAAAGGTCACAAAATATAGAATTCGCCTGAAAACAGGTTTTAAGGCAATTAAAACCTCCGTACGGCAACAGCCAATATACATAGAGATAGTCCATACGGGCACTGTGGGGAACTCAATAGGGGTTTGAGGAATCCCTTATGTCTCGAAGAGGCCTTGAAACCCCTGTAAAATGGCTTTATTTTTGTGAAGCCTAGTTAGTTAATTTGACCGATTTATGTTACACTGAAATGTCATCTGCGTATTTATTTTAAGCGGCTGGACAAAACATGTTAACATTTCCAACTTTGTAACATTGTAACATGTTCGGATATCCAGCGGGCGGTAGCTGGCAAATATTTTCATACAAGTTGGAATCGTTGGCTCGAAACATACCTCTATGGATAGATGATCGATATATTGACAATTATGCTGTCCTCTGCGATTCAGGACCTTTAAATTTCAAATTTCTGTTGTAATGTAATGTCTCAAGTCTATATCGAGATATAGATAGATCTAACCAACCTGGAGGTTCTAGACTCTCGAGATCTCATCTCCATCTCTCCCGATTAGATTGCGTATATGCTAATTCTATGATATACAACTCAAAATTGCCATGTTCCCAATACCACGGCTCCCTCGGTAGTATATATTATCAGTCGCTTGCAATTGCTTAGTTACGTACAAACGGCGCAGAAACCTCAAATTCTACCTCTTCATCTATATCTTTTCTTCAAGATGTTGATCAATCGCTATCTTAACTCCTTCACCTTCATGAATCTCCTAATAACCCTCCTACTTCTCTACCTCCCTGACCGATGCGATTCAAAAAAATCCCCGGCCATCAAAAAGGGATAGATCGGATCGGAAACAACGTCCGACTTTGGTGGTTCGTCCTTAGAAGGCACGAATGGAAAAATGAAGTTTTAGTCCAGTCTCTCAAGCAAACCCTAATATCGTGCGGGAAAGACGCAGACCCGGATTCTGTCCAGTATCATGCAAGTCCGTGGCTTGATACGCCTTTCATCACTCTTAAAACGGATAAAGAGCTACCTTGTAGTGTGGAAAAAATGGCCGAAATCTATAAGAAGTTTGAAAAAAGTGTAAGTTCTATACGAATACATTAGTTTCGGGGCGTATACATACCGATGGGCATCTTGGACATTCCAATATTCACTCCGAAAAAAAACAAAAAAAACACTAAGCCCCGTTTTACTTCATTTAATATAGCTAGCTAGATGGGGAGAAGTTCCATATAGTAGGCAAGCACCACGGATAATAGAGCATGAAGACGTCATAATGGTGAAACCCGGTTTGAAACCGGAAGCAAAGCCAAACGATGAGTCTCAAGATCCCAAGGAAACAACCGCAGAAGACAATATTATTCACCAAAACACTACCCAAGCTGGACCTTCCGGGGAAAACTGAGGGCAGATTGATCTCAGCGATTATTATCTAGCTAGATCTGGAAACGGAACTTTTAACACCACAAGCTCGAAACTCACCCCACGAAACCTTCCATGCCCCCGGTAACCCAGAAATTAAAATACGCATAGACCACCTCGAAGAAAGGCGAAAGCTATGTCATGCACCGGGAGTCGATTTTAAAGAACTCGGTAATCTTTATTATTTCAAACCAACGAAATATTGCTCACGGGGTCATGGCGCCACTATCTATCTTATCGAAACGGGATTAGACACGAACATGATCGTGAGTTTCGCTTTTCCAATTTTTCCAAACCGAACACCTCAGTATTTGGGGATTTTGTGTATCGTCATATACGCGTAGCTGACCCGATCTTTGGCATTAGGTTGAGCTAGAGAATCGGAAGGGAATGTATCGATTGCTAGATGAGGAAACATCCAAATATTCAAATCCGAGGCTATACTTGACCGCTGGACCGGTACGCCAACTCTCTTCTCTGCGGGCCTTCATAAAATATGTTTCTGATTAACACGCCCCCGCTCTCGCCTACAGGATGAGGCTATTAACGGTGGAGATGTGGCCTCAACCGGCAACCATGGAACAGCTATGTACAGCCTGATAGCAAGCGACCGACTCGGCCATGCGTCACGGGCCAATATTATATTCATTCAATATTATAACCGATACCAATACTATACCACAGCACATTTGTTTAACGCAATGTTCTTGGCTTGGGACCACATGATGAAGAACAAGATCAAGGAGGCCATAATATCATGTGCTTGGTTTTACGATCAAGTACAGCCGAAGAATCCATTGTTCGAGGATGTATACGAACCGCCCGTCCAATCAATGAGAACGAACTCTCTGGTACGGTAGCTTTCCATGGAGCTCACGAAGACGTTTAACACCCACGGTGGTATAATCGTCGTTAGTACTACCGGACATACAGGACTGACAGAAGTAAGTCGCTCCCAGGGACCCTCAATTGCAATACGAAGCATTATAATGTATCTTCGAACCCCCAGAACATATAACTTGGTACTAATACTTGTTACTTTTCTAACTCGATTCAGCGGCCTGATGAATACCTCTCCCCAACAAGCGAAAGCGAGCAGTACCCCAACATAATAGTACCGGTAGGAGGATCAAACAGGCAGGACCGAAGGATGTTCAACGACATTCCAGGCTCGAAAAAAGTTCCTATCAAAGTGTGGGCTCCCGGTGAGGGTGTCCACGTCGTAGGATGGACCAAGACGGCAGGGCGGTGGTCCTCCCGGCTACAGGCGTGGCATTCGGTAAGTCGTCCATCTCATCCAGTATTCCAATTTTTTCCACCCATCTTATAACTAACGGTTTACCGCTAAAACATTGATAGCCGCTGCTACAGTTGTAGGTATGCTGGCGGCATTTCTCTCGGAAGGAATCGAGTTTTCAAAGGTATTAAACCATTTATACACCAAGGCATGGCCACGAGTCCAGGGGGGCCGCCTATCGTATGGAATGGCGTTGAGAAGAACGAATGGCCGGCGACGCGCACACCGTAGAATTTGGATTATAAGCTTGTATTCACCCCCCACCAGCCTGCCTCACTGCAACGCCTTTTACTTAATAAGCATATTACAAATTCCACGCACCATTATTTTTTCCGATAACAACTAGAAGGTTTATCTTTTAATAAGATATCAAGATTCGATATTCAGAAAGCTTCGCACATCTAGATTTTACGAGCTCTAAAACGTATACATATCTTGAAATCTTTCTTGCATGATCTCTACTTCATCTTTATCTATATATTCTAGTGACCGCCCAACAATACTATTCCTCTTAGATTTATTTAATCGTTTTATTTAAAAAATATTTTTTTCCGAGTCACACTTATAATAATAGCCGAACCTAATTCTGCACCTGTAGCAAAGGCTCTTGCATATCCCCACCATATCTTCCGCTCTCATCACCAATCGGCGGCTCGGCCAAAGTCATCAATCTCTCATTGAACGCTCTCCCATCGACTTCCCGCGCTACAACCCCCTCCGGCTGCCATAAATACTTTGTGTAAACTTCCGCCAACAGTTCATCCGTGATATGCATCTGCACCGACTTCGTTAGTAATGATATCAACCGACCAAAAAAAATCCAAATCATAAGCATAAAAACTCACATGGGGGCCCCCCGTCTTCAAAAACTTCAACTTCCCAGCTTCATCCAACCTCTTCAACCCGATCCAATCCTCCTGATACAACTCCCTCTCCGTCAACCACGTAACCTCCCCATCCTCCACCACCTCCGCAAACCACACACTCTCCTTTGGAATGATCACCTGATCCTCATCAAACTTATACAACACCAACCCCCCTCCAGTCCCCCCAAATTAGCTTTATACTTCTCATTTTTGGCCTCCCTTTCATTATTAATATCCGCCAGAAATCCCGAAGACTCTAGATACCGCACCATCTCTTCGGAACTGGGGTGTCTATAATACTGTGCGGGGACGATATTGGATTGTACCCAATCGCTCCATTTGTTTGCGTTTAACCACCCGAATGCGGTTCTACAAAGCCAATCTGTAGTTTTGCATTTCACAAACTCGCTGATTCCGTTATGAGGGCTGCCAAATGTAACCAAAGTATGGACTCTTGGGAGGTTGCAAGCTTCGACGTATCCACGCATGAATAGCCCTCCTTGGGAGAAGCCTAGAGCGTGGAACCCGTGCGGTGCGAGGGGGGAGGTAAGGTTTGGATTCGAGGAGAGTTGGTCGCAGACCAGTTCCATTTGGCCATGGAGGGAACCGAAGTAGCTGGCTTTACGGTCGCCGCCACCATCGTCGGCGAGGTGGATTATGTGTGTGGAAGCGCCGGGGTAGATTGAGGTGTAGAGGTCGGCGACGGATTGGAGACCGGGGTTGTCGAAGGTGTCGCCTGGACGATGTTTAATTCACGGTCAATTAAATGGTGTGATACACGGTTTATGACATACCCAATCCATGCCAGATGACCAGCGGGAGAGGCGATGCAGCTCCAGCAAGTGACGCCAACGTACCGCCTAGCAGTACATACAAAGAAGTTGTCCGGCGAACCATCGTGGGAGTTATCCCGTCCCGTACGTTACAAAGATTATAGATTATAGATTACAATTGGCGAGGGCTGGCAGGCGCGTAAAGACGGAGAAACTATCGGCGCATAACCAAGTCCTTGATAGCTAGAGAAAACCCGCAAGGTAAGGCGACTGTGATCTCCGAACGGCTTTATAGATCTACTCGAGTCCACATGTACCGTGTGGTCTAAAGTGGTTCCGGAGGGCTTACGAATGCGCTTGCGACAGCGCCGGAAGACGGTGTGGTGTTCTTGGAGGATGCGATTGGCGAGAGAGACCGAGCGTACACAATGCAATGCAAGAAACCCTCCATACAAAACGTTATCGTTCCTCGTATAGCTCCAAAACGCACTGTTCCAATTGGCGAATATGCGATATCAATCGGCAGATTCCCGCACATGAGGTTTGAGGTCTTTCAAGGGGCCCCAAGAATGGTGAGACGACGGGCCTAGATCGCACTTGCAGGGATGTTCGTCTACGGAGCTTCCAAATTTAGATGCATAAAGCACGTGACTTCGCTCGTGAAGAACAAATATAAAAAAAAATTTACAAAAAGGATATTAAATTGTAAAGCTGAAGTTATTCTGATATAATCTGGATGCTTCCTAGAGAGAGCGATGATGGAAATTGTAGAACGAGGACCTGGGAGCAAGTCATTCAACACAGCATCGAATCCGCATATCTACGACCTAGTCCCGTATATGTGTATAATATCCACGATATCCGCGGTTTATATACTCCATTCCCCTCCCGCCCCTCCATCACACGAGGAAAAATCTCACACCTTCAAAGGCGCTAGTGGTTTAGTGGTAAAATCCATCGTTGCCATCGATGGGCCCTGGGTTCGATTCCCAGCTAGCGCATAAGCGTTTCCATTGCCTGAGAGGCCTGGGATTGTTTCTCATTGTTTACTTTTTATTCCGAATTTTATTTTATTTTAAATTCGGACGGGCAGTAATTGATATTAATAGCAAGAAGTAAGGATGTCGGTGGTAACATTCATTCGGTATATATCCAGAACAGCAAGACAGCGACAACGGCTATTGTACATGTTTAACTAGATGGACACTTTTCTCTAAACTCCAAGCACAAAGGAACCCGTCAGATCAATCGCAATAATATAAACCAAATATATCGTACCGATTACTGATACGCCTTCGTCTTCCCCTTTGACGCAGCATTCGCAGCATCCGTTTTCGCCTTCCTCTTCAACTTCTCTCTAATTCCGACTTTCCCGTTATCAGTCTTCGGTTTGGTTTCTTTTTTGCCCTTCTTTTCTTTTAGTGCTGGTGCGGGAGGGGCGATTCTTTTGTCTCCGATTTTCAGCTTTTTGGCTTGTTCGGATAGGTCGACGGGTTGGGGGAGTTTGACGCCTCCGTCTTCTTCTTCGTCGTCCGAGTTATCGTCCTTTTCGACTGCCTTTTCGCTAACTTTTGACTTCTTCGCACTCCCGGGTGCCTCGACTTCGCCATCGACCTTTCTTTTCTTATTCTTCCCTTCTTCGGCAGGTTTTATTTTCTTGACGAAATACTGGTCCTCTCCGTCTTCTGCATCGCTGTCCCAATTCCTCTTAGCTTTCTGTCTCTCCTCTCTCCCCTTCTTATTCTCCGCCTTCTTCTCCTTCAACTCCTTCTCTCTTTCCTTCCTACCCTCCTTTGTCTTCAGATGTTCAATCCTCTTAATCTCCTCCTCAGTCAACACATCCTCATCATCATATATACGCTCAGCCAAAAACACCGGAAGCGCCACCGTTTCCGCAGCCTTCAAATGAACAGATCTAATCCCATTCCACCCCGCCTTCACGACATTAGTAGTCAAATGCTTCATCACAGCCGTAACATTCTCTGCCACTTCTTCGGGACTCTGAGCCCTAATCCCAACTTTGATGGTCTGAGAAGCTGATGCAGCAAGAACGAAATAAGTAGCCGTTATAGCCCTCTCGATTTCCTTCTGCAACTTCTCCGCATCTACCTGTAATTTCGACTTTGGAGCTTCAGAGTCTTTGGCCGGTGGTTCGATCTTGGAAAGTCTGATAGGAATGGGGACTTTCGAGGAACGTCGGTAGATGGAACTGCCGAGGAGAGAAGGGAGGAGTGGGATTACACGATCATCGGCGAGGAAAATGTCGTGGGAACGTTCGAGTTGGCGCCGGGATTCGAAGGTTTTGTAGTTAGTTTTTAGTTTTGATGGGGCGATTACGGTGATCGAGGAAGGGTGATAGGGGAGGTGGGAGGTGAGGGTGCGGTAGTAGGTTGATGGATCTTTGGTGATCAGGCAGACTGTGAAGGTGGGGGATGGAGAGGTGAGGTAAGGGTTTGGCAGGACGCTATTGAATGATATCGGTTAGTGGTGGTGATCAATGGAGGGGAGTGGAGATGGTAGGTAGCATACACCCGTTCCTGCTTAGGCTTCTTATCTTGAGTGAAGAATTTCTTTGCAGTAACAATCAACCATAGAGCGAGATCCGGGTCGGTGACACCAACGGTTCCATCTTCTAGGTCAGACTCGTCGGCGTCATCGAATAGAGCGGCCTTCGGGGCTGCTGTCTTCTTCGTCGTCAGATGGGCTTTGAGGGCGGCGACGGCTTTGGTGGCCTAAAACAACGAAGAGAATTAGCGATTGATGTCAATGATAACACTCAAAAGGTATAGACGAATATACCTGAGCCTCGTCATATGCAGGGGATGCCGACGTTGTCATTTTCGGTGGTCAGTTGCGTAGGCTGTTGAGGTTGAGATGTGGTCGAATGCTGTTCCATTTGGATGAAAAAAATTTTGGAAGTTCGTTTTTGCGACAGGGCTTGGCGCGGGTGCCACAGAGCCTCGAAGACCCACTATCCTTAGTCATCCCCCAGACTTCACCACAGCTACCAATGTCAATACCAACTCGATGCTATTATTATATCACCTTGCATAACCACGTCGGCTCTTAACTCAGACTCTTAATACTCTGGCTCCACCGACGCCGATGTATGCGTGAATCGACCAAAGTAATCCCTGTGATCGATCCTTTCAGTTGATATGTTACTAACAATACCGACGCAGTAGGGTTACCTCAGAATTCTAGCCAAGAGAACCATACCCATCTTCACAAGGAGAATATGCATTCCATCCATCATTATCAGATGCACAAACTTACAGGAACCCGGAGCCCTGATGATTGAAAAGAGATATCACGTAACACGAAGTCCGCTCCCGGGCAAAATAGACGAGAATTTGGCTTGGCTTTGGAGGAAGCACGAACGAAACGAAACAACGATGGTACCCTTCGCTAAACGGGATGCAGATGCAGAAGCAGCAGCAGACCAATTTTATATGCTTTCCCGCGGCTGAGAATATTGGCACTATGCCGTGTTCTGTAGTTGGACGCATTAGATTCGGTATATCAAACTTCGACATGATCAGAAATGTGCGAAAGGTTGTGGAACCGCCTTTTACAACGCCTTTATAATCCCTTGATGCCGCGGGTCATGATAGTACGGAAGAGTTATGGTCTCATAGGCCTTGCCTCTCTACCTTCTATTCATTCGTTTGGGTTATATTTCAATCGATCATTGCATTTCCAGCAGTCAATGTGAAAGCAAGCGACTCCCAATCGCATGCTCAAAATGAAGATCTCAAAATTCAAGATACTGACCCTCGTTACGGTCTTGGTCAATACGATCGACCCCGTCCTCGCAAGGCTCGACTATAACCACCTCCAAAAGCGAGGAGTAATTCCAACATCCACCACAAAAAGCTGTCCAATCCGCTGTATCGAACTTCCAAATACATCCTGCGGCGGCACATGGCAAACCTGCATCCCAAGTTGCACTGGCGATTCAATTCCAACATTCACTCCACCGCCATGCACGTCTTCAACTACAAGTTGTCCAACTCTATGTATCGACTTTGTAACGAATAGCTGTGGTGGACTATGGGGTACTTGTGTTCCACATTGTCCCGGTCAACCTTTGCCTACCCCGCCGCCGTGTACTTCGACCCCTACTACTACTCCGGCTGCAACTTCGAGCTGTCCAACTTTATGTCTGGATTTTATGACGAATAGCTGCGGTGGACTTTGGGGCGCTTGCGTTCCTCATTGTCCTGGGCAGCCGTTTCCTACTCCGACTCCTCCACCGTGTACATCAACTCCAACTTCGACGTCGACGTCAAGTTGTCCTACCTTATGTTTGGACTTCATGACGAACAGTTGCGGTGGCCTATGGGGAACATGTGTCCCTCACTGTCCCGGTCAGCCATTTCCCACTCCGACCCCTCCACCGTGTACTTCAACTCCAAGATCAACTACATCCTCAACCTCAAGTTGTCCCACCCTATGTCTAGACTTTATGACAAACAGCTGTGGTGGTCTATGGGGAACCTGCGTCCCTCATTGTCCTGGGCAGCCGTTCCCTACACCGACTCCACCGCCATGTACTACTTCCCCACGAACCACTGCTAAAACATCAAGTAGAACCTCTACTACTTCAGAACCCAACTGTTCGGCCCCGGCACGAGACGAAACACCCTACTACCTAGACCAACTAAAACACCAAGGATTATGGCACCTAAACTCCTCCCACCCAGTCTACAGAAACGTAAAATGCTGGGGTGCAAAAGGCGATGGTAAAACAGATGATACAAACGCCATTGTTCGAGCTTTAACGGAAGGAAAGACATGTAAACCCGGGTCTAACTGTCAAAACTTCTATATTCCTCCTTCTCTGGTCTACTTCCCCAAGGGCGATTATATCGTTGGAAAAACACTTCCTATATATCGAAATACACAGGTCATTGGGAATGCTAGACATCAACCGGTTATAAGAGCTAACGGAAATGCCTTCGTTGGTTCGGCAATATTCGAGACGAAGGTGAAGGAGAGTATCGGGGTTGGGATTGGTGATTTTATAACGCTCAAGAATTTTGCTCTTATCGGTGGGAAGGTTCCGTGTGAACGGGACTTTGCTGCGATAAGATGGAGTGCCGGACATGCCAGCGGTATCTATCAAGTACAGACTTCGATGAGTTACGATACGGTCAATAACCACCGCGGTATCGTGGTTTCAAATAGTAAGTCTCAAAGTTCCACACTTAAGTTCTGTCACGAAAATGAACATTATTCTAACCATACCTCCCTCTCAGCCCCCCATATATGGATGTCAGACATCTCCGCCGACCAAGGCAACATCGGCATCGACCTCTCCTCCCAATCCGGAACCCTCCGTAACATCGCCATCCGTAACTCCAAAACCACGGGGATCAGAATCCTCTCCTCCTACTCCCTAACCCTCAAAAACCTCCACCTATATAACACTCCCACCGGCATCGACGCCTCAAAAACAAACCCGGGACCCCCAACATCCCAACCCATAAACTCCCTTACCATAATAGAAGGCGAAATCACCGTCGCAAAAGTATTTATAAAAACCGCGAGAGGAGGGAGTTCGACATACCCCACCGGCGCAGGTTCGATAGTTCTGGAACGGTTTACTGTCGCCGCAGGAGTCCCCGTCGTTCAAAGGGATAATGGCGTAAACATCTACCACCCTTCTCCCCAAAACACCTATCGCTTTATTACCCTGTGGGCTCAAGGACGAAGATATACACCCCCAACCTATCAAGTCGCAACAATGCAAAACCCCATAACCCCTCCAAAGTTCTCCCAACCCGTCCTCCGCACCGAAGACACGGAAGGAATCTACTACGAAAAATCCCAACCCTCCGCATCATACCAATCCTTCGAACCCCAGGACTTCATCTCCCTAAGATCCCACGGCATAAAAGGCGACGGCCTAACCGACGACACCTTCAAAATCCAACAACTCCTAAACCTAGCAGCCACCGCAAACCGTCCCATCTTCGTCGACTACGGAATCTACATCATCACCAGGACCCTAAAAATCCACCCGGGAACGATTATAATCGGTGAAGTCTGGCCAAAATTCCTGGCAGCGGGGGCATACTTCACCAACCCCAAAAACCCTCATCCGGTCTTCCAAATCGGCGCCCCGGGACAAACCGGCCGCGTAGAAATCCAAGATATCCTCGTAACCACCAAAGCAGGCTCAGCGGGTGCAATATCCTTCCAATGGAACCTCAAAGGTCCGAGCCTTTACTCCGACGTAGGAGGGATGTGGAACTCCCACTCGGTAATAGGTGCACAGCCCTTCAGCGGTCTCGAAGCTTCACAATGCACCCACGGCGCCAGACCTCTGAGCAAATGCACCGGCGGCTTCATGCATCTCCACATAACCCGCCACGCCTCAGACATCTACCTCGAAAACAACTACTACGCCTCGGCAGCTTACCAATCCCTCCAACCTTCCCCATCCCAACCTCTGGACATCTACGTTGGCCGGGGGTATTGATAGACAGTAGTCCAGGCGGTATATGGTTATACTCTATTGCATCGGAAAACAGCGTACTGTATCAATACCAAATCCAGAATTCGGCAAACATATTCATCTCGGGATTACGATCCACGAATCCATCGTTTCAGTCGAATCCCATAGCCCCAGCGCCGTTTAATGTCGTCAATACTACATTATCCGACCCGGACTTCTCGGTAATATGCAAATCCCACACCGGAGCCGCGTACGCAAAATGCGCGAAGGCGTTTGGGTTGAGAATTATCAACTCCGATAATATAGCGATATATTCAACGGCTTTAATAGCCGGGCAGGATAATTATGCAGCCAGCTGTCCCGGCGGACATTTCAATTGTCAGTTGGTTATGATCAGCGTTGAGAAGCAAGCTAGGAGTCCGGTCGATAAGCTCGTGAACGTATACGGGTTGACGGTTAGAGGGGCGAGGTATGCGCTGCTGATGGATGGGAAGATCATCATCGATTCGCAGAAGAACGCGGGGACGTCGTTGGCGTTACCGGTGGTTGCGTGGTTTCTCGTCGGTGGAGTGTTGCCTTAGCCCTTTTCTCGGGAGATATGAATGCTTTGGGGCGAGCGGTTTCGCTCTGTGTATTGTTGAGTCGGACGCGGTATTTTTATCGCACGGGAAATTTGTATGCAGTTTTACGTACGGACCGCAGAGATAAAGGTCCCGAAGAGATATACCATTCCCATTGAGAATATAAATCTAAACCTCAAACGCCCATCCATGCATATTTATCATGTAATCATATCATGCCGAAACCCACCGCATCAACCTAAAACTTTCAAAGCCCCGCCATAAGTTCATCCCAAGTGATCGGCTTCTTAACCGCATTGCTAAACCCTTCTCTGAAACTACACCAAACCTTCGCCCCCTCCCCGGCACCCACGACTTTTCTCTTCTTGCTCCTCCCCCCGTCCCCTGCTTCCGCGCCATCTTCTTCGGCTACAATCCTACCGAAGAAATCACGTTTGACGCCTGCGGCCGCACCCCCCTTCATCTCTTTCTCTTTCTCTTTCTCCTTCTGTCGTGTAGACGCCGATAATCCGATATCTACGCCGGGATTTGCAGCAGCAAATCGTTCTTGGCGGATCCGTTCCTGTTGGAGGACCGTGAACTTGCGTAATTCTTGATCGAGAACCTGTCGGACCGCGAAACGGGTAGTCAGGGTCGGTGTATCCTGTGCGAATGTTTTATAATTCGATAGAGCATCAAACGGCCTACCATGGAACCCCCGAATTAGCAACTTTCCTCGTGATGAAAAGAATATGATTGAACACCCACGGCTCCATCCTAAACACCCACCCCCCACCCCTCCCCATCGCATCCCCCTCGACCCTCAACTTCTCAAACCCGACATTGCACTCCGCCAAAACCTCCACCGCCCTTTCCACCATCTTCTTCTCCACCTCCCTCCTGACGCTCGCCACGCCCGGTCCGTCTTTCCCACCCACCAACACGGGATTGACCTTCGGCTGAACGATCTGGATCAACCATGGTGCTAATTCATATGCCACCGTCTCTACGGGTTTGAACCCCCTGATGAGGCTGTAGGGGAGCACACCGATTAACTGGCTCAGGGTACTCATCGTGGCCTTCTGCGCTTCTCTCATTTCAAAATCTGCTTTCGTACCCGAAAACGGTGATATGGCGTCTTCGTCATCCCCCGTACCTTTCTTCCCGAACGCCCTCCTACCCTTCAACGTGGTCGCCGCGGGGGTAGCGAATAACGTATGTAACCCCAACAACGGGGTACTCAAATAAGGGGTTAATTCGTAATCCTGGTTCGCTCCGAAGACCCGGCTGTTTAACAGGTCGTGCATGAATATCCATTCGTAGGCCTTGTTGGGTTTTGTGAGCGTGGGGTCGTCGTGGAACGGGTGGGTCGGGTATTTTGCGAAACAGTCGGTCATGATTTTGTCGAATTCGCCGGAGGATTCGATCAGGTTTCTGAGTTTTTGGATCGTTCGGGATTTTGAGGACGTGGGGGGGAGGTTTGGTTTGGTGGGATTTTTTGAGGCGTAGCCCGAGGAAGCTTCCTCCTCGAGGAAGACTCGTTCTACGACTTCTCTGACGCCGTTGCCGCGGCCCCCGCTCGAAGCCCCGTCGTTGGCGCCCAGCCCTCCGCCGTTTGAGAATTCTTCTTCGACCCATTTTTTGGTCATTCGGATTTTGGGGGATGATTTCTCTTTGCTTTTGATTGCGGTGGCTTTTGAGGTCTCCTTGAGTTTTTCTTTCGCTGCTGCGCTTAATAGTCTTCCGCAGATCCACTCCCCGGCAACCATGACACCTCTAACGTCACCGGACCACTCTGCCATAAAATCCGCCGAACTGAGGTTTCCATTCCCACTTTCTAACTCCACAAGCCTTCGGATGGCATCGGAATCCCCTTCCACCCCTTCCCTCTCGAATATTTCTTTTAGCCTCCCGAGAACCAACCCCAACGGCGGCCGTTTGGTATAGACAACCTCGCACAACGGTCTCAAAGTCCTCAAGCTCGGCGCGTACAGATCATTACAGACCGCAATGATCGGTCTCAAGAATCTAAACCTCTCCCCTTTCTTCCCTCCCTTCTTTTTCATGACTTGAGCATCCGGATCCCCCGAATTCCGTTTATCTTGCTCGATCAGATCTACCAATGCTTTAATAAACCCTCCTTCGCCGGCACCATCACCGGTTACACCATCGATTTCATCGATGACCACACAGACCGGTTTCCCGCGTTTGGCGTCCCCCATGTGTACCGTATTCGTTCCGACGACGTCTTTGATCCGGTTTTTTACCACACTGGCCGTTCGATCGTCCGATGCGTTTATTTCCAGGGGTTCGTATCCCGCTTGTTTGGCGAGCACGTGCGCCATCGTTGTCTTTCCGAGTCCGGGCGGTCCGGTGACGAGTAATATCCTCCTACTCCTTTGTTCTTCGCTCAACAGCGATTTATCGTTCTTTTTCCCCGCTGCCGCGGCTCCGAAAACTATCGAATCCCATCCTTTCAGCCATCTTAGGATGTGACGGTGGGTTCTTTCGTCCCCCAGGAGGTCTGTGAATCTTTTGGCGCGGTATTTTTCGGTCCACAGTAGCTTTCTACCCTTTTTATCAGAACTACCGATGGCTGTTTCGGTAGTATTGTTATTTGTGATGGCCAACGACTGTACTTTATTAGCCAACTCTCTAGCCGCGGCGTCTGCCTCGGCTTGCAATCTTGCGGTTTCGGCTTCGGCTTTTATACATTCTTTTAAATGGTAGATGTCCACGCCGTAGTATTTTCGTTGGGAGCGAGGGAGGGAAGCGTTATGTTCTCTTTCGGAGTCGTGGGAGGTTACGAGGGAGTTGCGGTAGACCTTTAGACGGTTCGGGGGGTGTTGGAGGAGGTGGATCGTTTCGCCGGTCGAGGAGATTACTTTTATGCGGGTGTAGGGGTTTGGTTTTGGTTGCGTGGTGGGTGGGAGGGCAGAGATTGAGGGTGTGCCTTCTGCGAGTGAATCGGCACCCCGTGGGTCTTGGCTTTCTTTGTCGATTGGGTTTGGGGAATTGGTGGTCTTGGGAGGGAGACGGGGGGTGGGGATGTCTCCGAGGTTTTCTTCGATGTCGAAGGGGTTGCTGTACGCTTTGTCGTAGATACTCTCCTCCACCGGATTTTTATTCGTATCCTCTTGCATTGCGAATGGATCACCAGCTTCCCCATCTTCTTCCATGCCAAATGGATTACCCAATTGACTTTCGATGTGGGGTTTCGAAGTTGTAGATTCGTCTTGCATGGTGAACGGATTGCTTTCTTCGGCGTCCATCGGCGCCTCTTCTATAGAGAACGGATTGCCGTCCATGTTTTCGGTTTCTGGGTGCTTAGCCGGTGAGGAAGCTGCTACCAACGGTGGTGAGGAAGGCGGGATGTGTGCGCCTTGCGAACTTGGGTAGAATGATATATCCGTAAATTGAGAGCGGTCCGGTGGTAATTCTTGAGCGTATCTCTTGGATGGCGACTCTGCACAATTCGGTATAAATTAATCGTCATCAACTTCATTCGATATATCGTATAGCAAACCAACTGTCAGAGAGGAAGAGCATACCAGGATACTCGAAATCACTTCTAAACCCCAAACTAACCCCCTTCGGCACGGTATGCTGAATAACCACCCCTTCCTTGTTCAGCCTTTCCCGCCTCTCTCGGACCGTATCCTCGATAGCCTCACGTGTATCCTCACTATGTTGGAATTCTAGCCGAATATCTTCGGCTGTCAGTTGTGCTTCCAGAGCATGCAGCTCGTCTCCTTCGGGTATATCGTCAAGTTCATCAAGTTCGTCTGGGATTTGGGGTTCGGAATCGATGACGAAGGAGGAGAAGGAGACGTCTGATGGGATGTTCATCGCTCCATTTGTGGACCGGGTGTGAAGGTGGATTATGGCATCGTTGGGAGCTGGTAGCTCGCTGATAGTGGCATTTGGGGGAAAGTTTGGAGGGGGTTAGTTTACGCGCATTGGCGAAGATGCCAACACGAAACGGCGCGCTTCGGGGTAACTTTGGACGACATGGCATCGTACATGTCGTTCGTGATAACATCAATACACACCTTCCCCGCTGATGGAACGAAAAATAAATAATACGAATGACTTGCTAGATCAATAGCTCTATTAAAAACCTTTCAACTATTTCCACAAAGTACCTTCGACGACAGCTGACAATTTAACCGCGGGCTGCCAAAATCCCCTGCCAAATCTGCAACGAGGGGTCTACACTTCCAACACAAACCGTTCAAGTTCGACCTCCTTGGAACCGGCCCACTTTCGTATCCGACCATATCGCCATTCTTGCTTCAACGTTTAAACTTTCCTACCTATATTCTGGAAATCCGTTTCAGAGGACCAGATGATGCATGCGTACCGTGGGTCCGGTACCAGTAAAATACCAACTTTTGTCAAGCTGTTACGTGTTTCGTCAATCGCAGAAAAAAAAAATACGAATGTTTCGATATCATGTTCTACATATAACTAGAACTGATGCCTGATGGTCCGTGCTTTGTAGAAATAATCTAGCAGTATAAATATGGTGAATACCCGCTGTTCGATTACGATATTCTTTTCTTTCTTCTTCAGCGCAAGTCGCCTTCTGACATTTGATTTTTGATATTTTACATTCACTTCTTCGCTGTTGAGCAGCCTGCCCTTTCTTCCTATTCATATACACATTCACTTCTATTCTAACTTCCTCCTACCCCCCTCTATCTTCTTGCTCGATATTCCTCTACATCGTTTCCGAATACTCTACTTCCTAGTCCGTAATCCGTAATACGATACACTCCATTCTCTCCTCCTAACCCCTCCTTTGATTCACCCTCCAAAATGCACATCCCGACCCTCCTAATAACCTTAACCCTCCTCCCCTTCGCTCTCTCCATCCCTCTCATCTCCCGCCGCCAATCCCCCTGCTTCGTAATAGGTTCCACTCCACTGCCCGCCGAAACTCTCAAAATCGCCAACGATCTCGCCTCAACCGTCACCTGCGATGCTTCGGTCCGTCCGTTACAAAACCTTCCGGATACGGTATCCGGAGGGGTTAAATTCTCGTCTATAAATTTCGAAGATAGCGATTTATTGCCTTTGGATTGTTCGTTAACGTTTTCTTTTCTTTCTTTGTTTACGAAGCCCGGAATTCCCTTGAATATACCCCCCGATCCGATATCGTTTGACTCCGTATCCCCAAACATCATTCTATCCCGTCTCTTTCACGCTGGCTACGGATTCCAGATCGGGAGTCTTGAGAAAAAGTCAAGAGCTTATACGGGATACGCTGGCTTTCATCGCACACACACATATATATATACCCCAAATCCGTTTTAGAGCACCGTGGTAGCACCGTTTCCCCAATCACAAGACCATCCTGACCCTCCACGACCGTTATTGCACATTTTCATATATCCTACGTGATCCCCAATCCCCTTGTAATAAAGCCGGCCGGACTAACCGATCATCTCCCCCATAGTCGCCCTGACGACCTTCGCCACCCCCTCACCCCCTTCCTCCGCCTCGTTAACCCTCTTCACGAACCGTCTGAACACCTACCTCGCCCAGGAAGCCGCCGTCCGCAGCGTAGGCGGTAACCTATCGATCAAAGCTCCAAAATTCTTTTTAGCCTTCCAGGTGGCTAGGATCAAGGCTTCCAGGGGGATAGCGATTACGGATCCCGGACAGACGGTGGAGCATTTGTTGGAGAAGTATGTTCAAGCTTCTGTATGTGTGTTTTCGGTGCTAATGACTGCGTTTTGGGGTAGGGTTATTAAGAATGCCGGAAGGGTCAGTCAAGTTACTAAGGATGAGGTTACGAGATTAGCAAAGGATCTATAATCTTCACCCGTGTGGATATCCAAGGGGGAAGGCATGGCTCCGCGGCCTGGGATATCATACGATAAAAACTGGCAAAAAATGTGCAAGTCAATCGTACGAACCATTTGCTATCAATATTTCAAAGATGCCCCCGAATGGAGGACTCCAACCATACGTCTCAATCTCGATGTCCAAATCATCTCGTTTTAGATATATTCGGTGACGTAGAATTGAAAAGAAAGCTTCCCCTTCAATCGCGGTGGCGAACGCCAGTCTGCGAGAGCACAACAGAAAACACGATATGATCGAGAAAACATGTGTACTAAACAATCAATTCTGTGGCTCCAACTGACATTATGGAGAAAAAAAAAATGACACTTTCTTACTAATAAACAAGGCTAGAAACTATTCATCGTCGCCAATATTAAGAAAGAGAAAGCTCGAGAAAAAACCCATTATCCGCCAACCATTCCACCGTCCATGTTGAGATACACGCAATGGAAAAAAAGGGAACAAAGAATAAAGTGAGAAGGGAGCGAGAGTACTAATAATAATATATGATAATAAGTTATAAAAAAAAGAAAACTCCCAGAAATATGCAAATTCACAAGCTCTTTTTTTTTTCCGAGCGCAAAGGTAAGACGAGAAAAAAAGACACGAAACAGAAACTACAAAACAGGACCGTGTATATATATATCACAAACCCCCGCTCACATCTGCGATAGTTGTATATCAATCTGTGAATCCAAGAACTTCCTCCTCTCTCCCGTCAACTCGGTCTGCAACCTCTGCTCGACGAGCGCCCTGACCTGCTTCTTCGTCACGGTGTCCAAGTCAACCGCATTCAAACAATCCCTTACAACAGCCATAATCGTAGCGTCATCGGGTCCCTGAAGGCCCCTCTGGAAATCAAGCACGCTACTCGCCGGCCTCGACCCGGCATATCCACTAAGCGCCCTCTGGAATCCAGGACTTGGCTGCGGCGACAGCAGGTTACCCTCGCTGCGTCCGTTACCACCGTGTGTCTCAGCCCAATAATCACCGGCCTGGCTCATGGCTCGGCTCGGGCTCGCGCTTCTGTTAAAATTCGAGTAGGTGCTCTGGCGGACAGAGTTTCTACCGAGAGGTGATGGGCTATGGGGGTGCGGTGCCAAGTATGGGTTTCCGCCTCCGAAGTGAAGGGTGCTAGCGGGCTTAACCGAGGAGTAAACGCTCTGCATGTCATCCATCTCATATCCGTGGCCGTGGCCGCCAGCGTCGTCGTAGTACTTTTCAACATGGGTAGCGACTCTTCGGCCGGGGAGACTGTTCTGAGCGGCATAGTCGTCCCAGGTTTGAAGTGGGATGGAGGCAGGGTCAAACTCTTCTTCTTCGACGGCGACGATCTTCTTGTCACCGGCTTCGCCGACGACGATACGTGTGGAGCCCCACGAGAAGTCGTCTTGCTTCCAGAAAGAGTACACCGGAAGGATGAAGGAGTAAACCGGGTAGGCTAGGATATAGATAATCATCCATCCGATGTGCTGCCATTGACGCTTGATCAAGAAAATGAGAGCCTGAAGACCGTAGACGACAGCAATCATGATAAGCGAAATCTGAGGGAATTGACCGCTGGGATTGGCAGCCAGGTAGATGAGGTAGACAATATAGGCACAGGTAGATGGAAGCATAATGGTACCTATGATTTACGTTAACACGTGCCATCTCTGACACGGAGGAAACGGGGCAACTTACCAGCGAGATCGATAAACACGATGAATCTCATGGAGAACAAACAGAAACCACACATATCCTTAAGCCACATCAACTCAACCAAGTTGTGGATAGTAGAGTTGATCCAACGACGTCTCTGGGAAAGCAAGACGCTCCAGGTTTCGGGGGCAGCGGTAAGAGCGTAGGCATCAGGAATAAATTTGAAGCTCATGTGCGGGAAATGCTTGGTCATCAAAGTGGTCAAGAAACGATCCTCACCGAGGGACAACAGGTTCTTCTTGTGGAGGGTGTCGACGTTGCCATCGGAGTATTCGTCAATAACCTTGCTAGAGATGATCAATGGCCGGCCCTTGTCGGCGGTTCTGAGACGGTACATGCAGAAACTATTCTTTTTGTTAGCAGGATGCCGTATAACAGAATTAGTTCCAAACTTACCATCCGGGAAGACAGGTAACGGATCCGAAGAGAGATTCGAACGACTTGGCAAGATGATGGGAGATATAGTATTCGTAAACTTGAATCATGGTCCACCAACTCTGCTCTTCGTTTTCCAAGGAAGTCTCACCGCAGATACCGGCAATCTTCGCGTTATTGGCACAGGCAGCAATCAAACGGTTCAACGAATCCTCACGGACGCAGGTATCGGCGTCAACCATGAGCAAGTACTCGTAAAGTTCAGGATCCACACCGATGACGTTGTTGATTTGGTGGAAGAGTTCAAGCTGAAGTGGAGACATGGGGGTGCGGTGGTGGACCTTGTTCAAGAAGTCCATGAGAAGAACCTGCGAGTCACGCTTACCACGGTTACCGGGTTTGGAAGTCTCGGATTCCTTGCCAACTTTAACGACGACGATGTAAGGAACGACTCGACCTTCGTATTCGTACAAACCGGAGTAAACTTTGCCGTAGTTGAGTTGCTTGGAACCTTCACCGACACTCTTGAATGGGAGGGCTGGAGGGTTGACACTGGGATCGACTCCGAGGATATCGAGGATGATTTGGGGTGTAGCTTGGTCGTTTCCGCCACCAATAACCATTCCGTCGCAAATGATAAACAAGAGCTTACGCTTGTTTTCGTAGTTCAGAGCTGTTAAAGAGTCGATAGCTTTACGCAGAGAGTCTTCACCTTCGGTATACGCAGGGACCTGGCAAATAACGAACTTGTCTTGCATAGCGGGGGACTTCTTTCCTCCAAGTTGGAGAGCGGCGAGGAACTTGATACCGATGACGGAACAGAGAACGACAGCCAAGGAGAGCAAAATGTAACCCTGGACCTTACACCTGGCAGAGTCTCTGACGTCGAGAGTTCCGATATGGAATGCATTGTCCAAACAGTTGCGGTAGTTGCGCTGACGGTTTGGCCCGAGGCCATCTCTGAAGAGGGTAGAGATATCGCCACCGGGATTGGATTGAACAATATCAGTGAAGGATTCGTTGAAGAAGTTGAAGTACCGGTCACCAATCAACTTTTGGGAGTAGAAGTAGTTTGTAAGATCGTAGATATGTCCGTCGAGAATGAACCACATGCGAGAGTACCTCAAGCCCTGGCTGGCAACATCCTCCTTTTTGTAGACAACACGACCCTTGTAGTACTCCTTGATCTTGGGCTTAAAGCGGTCCTGGTACCAATTCTTGTTGTAAAGGACGGATCGTCGGTCAGGCTGTCTGTTTCCGATAAGATGCTCGACTGTAGGTTGTTCGATGGCATTGGTGTTGTTGAATCGAAGATAGACCGTCTCATCATCTACCACCCCTGGGCAGGCAACGGTAAGAGGCATCTGGAAGTACGCAGTAAGGTCCTGCCCAGCGATTGCCTTCATCGTGGCGCCGAGAACTGGAGTGTCAGTGTCGCTGTGGTCAATACGCCAGAATTTCGAGATATCATAGGCCGTCCCGTTGACCGAAACCCAAAAGTCATTTTCATCCGTGTGGTATCCAACTTCCTGCGCACTGAAGGTGTTTTTCGATTCAGGACAGACAATATCGGCGAGACCGACAATGTAGAAGACGAGAGCACCGTTTGCAACCAAGATCCAAAAGAAAAGAACGAGCTTCTCTCTCCAAGCAAATCGGACATCGGGTCTTCGCATGCGGCCGACATAGCGGAGTAGAAAAGAGGGAATCCAGAAAGTCATAGCCCAGACGAAAGCAACCCAGACACGACGACCAAAAGTCCGTGGTGCCTTCTGGATCTTCGTCTTTTTGGCTATTTCTTCATCTTTAAGGATCTCTGGATTGTATCCGGAGTCGATCTCCTTTTCACCCTTATCGGCACCGAGAGCACGAGGAGGAGCCATGGACATCGGTCTGTTGATGAGGCCGGTTGCAGGGCTGTCACCACTTTGCGAGGCAACGCTGTTAAGCAAGTTGTCACGGCTCTCGGCTTGTCCTATGAGGCCGTTAGATCCCATGGGTGGGAAGAAGCCGCTATTGTTGCGGGACAGAGCGTTGTAAGATCCAGGAGTCTCAGCAAATCCAGGACCCAGAGCTCCCATTCCCATTCCGGGTCTGATGTCAAGCATCGATTCTACTTGCCACCAGGCGGATTCGCTCATCCAAACCCTCTCCTTACCAACAACGGCCTCTCCGTTGCTCCACCCCTTTTCGATGACCCAGGTCTCAACACCGTCACGGCCAGAGAGACAACCAAGCATGTTGTATCTCTGGTAGATTTCATCGAAATCAAAGTCGGCGGTGAAGTCAAGGCGCTTGCTCCTACGATTTGACCATTCCACCAACCTCCAGGCTCTGATCTGTCGAGAGACGGTGGCTGCGGACCAACCCGCCTGGGTAGAAAGGGACATGGCACGAGGTTCTGGAGCGGATACGCCATCGCTTGGGCTGAGCGAAAGGTGGAACCAGGTTCGGCTGGTGGAGAGAACGGACATGACGTCCAACTTTTCGAATTTGATGCCGTTGTCTTCAGGGAGCAAGACTTGCTTCAAGAAGCCCTCGGACTCAACTTCCCGCCCAATCTTCTCCATCAAGCCCTCCTTCCTGTCTTTTTCGTATTCCTTTTCGCGTTGCTTGGAAGCGTCTCCTCCCTCAAAGTCAAGAATAGCCTGCTTCATCTCACGGAGAACCGCACTGTTGGCAGGGGTAACATCGAGGCCGTCATCTTTCATTTCGGCATTGATTCCCATTTCGTCATCAAAAACAATTCTCATCGATAGAGCTTTGGCTTGAGCTTCGTTAGGGATCTCGACGAGGGAGATAGCGACAGTGTCTCCATTGCTGCTGTTGCCGGATTCCTTCTTAGCGTTGAATTGAGCCTCCATGGAAGCGTTGGCTTTGGTGATGATCCAGTTGACGAGATTCTCATAGGTAGTACCAATGAATCTTTCACGGTCTTCGGCTCCCATATCAACAAGGACCTGAGGATCAATGCCTAAGAGACCGGCAACATCCTCACAGACTTCCTCTACTTCGTCATCGGGTGTCAAAACGCTGATGGTATTTCCGAGCTTGAGGATACCAGCGAGAACGGAGAGAACACCTCTGAGCAAACTGCCCTTGATACCAATTTCTCTAAGCCCCTGTCGGAAATCCTCGGCACCGGCAGCGTCGTCTGCAGTTGGATGCCATGCTGGTGGAAAATATGTGCCAGATCGTCGAAGCAGAGCGTATTTGTCGGGCGATTGGAGGGAAAGGTATTCACGTTCTTGGGGAGAAGAGGCAGATGAAAGTAGATAGTAGAAAACGTCGAAACCACGGTAGCCAACTTGAGCCGGAATGTGCGTAAGACCTCTCTCCGTATCAATGCCTTCGGGCGTAAGGGCAATGGTGCACGATACGGGTTCTCCATCGAGGGAGATGTGATGAGTAACGACGAGACCATTATGAAGTGGAGTTTGGGGAGCCAATGGGGAAAGAGCAGTAACGAATGGACGAATGGTGTTCAAAGTAGAGGCTAGAATTGTTGGAGGACGAGGGAAGCTATCTAGGAGCGGAGTAAGAGCCGGAGCCGTCGATGCTGGTGTAAGAGAACTAATGAGGTTTAGGGTCAGGTTAAGGTGTTTCCTTGGAGGTCAGAGGCTGGGAGTGTAGGTGTACTTACGCAAGAACGACACACTGGTCCTCAGCACGTCGACGAGCATGTTCCCATACTCGCGAAGTGAGTGAGGTATCGATGGTATCGGCACCAGAAGCACCGACGTTAGTGCCCATGGTACCATTTGAACCACTGGAGGCAAGAGCACTAGTCATGACAAGACTAGTGCTGGCGTCCAGCTGGAAGGACGAACCAGCCTGGAATGCATTGTGAAGAGAGGCAATCAACGAAGAAGTATTGATGTTGCCTGATGCCTGTGGAGTAGTCGACATTGTCCCGGAGGCAGTAGAATAGACAGAATGGCGGTGGCCGTGAGCCATCTCGTCAACTAATATATCCGACGTTGCGATGTTAGTTTGAGGAGATTCTTGTTGTTCCAATTGATTGTGCTACACAAAGCTAAGGAGGAAAAAAATATGTTCGGGTCGTGAAGCCATCAGGGGGGTTTGGGCACGATGGGAGTGATGAACAACGTGATCATGAACATACCTGTCTGTCTAGCACGGGCGGCTAGAAGTTACGAGAGTCTATATTTAATATTAAAGAAACATACAAACCCAAGTGGATGGGCTGAAGGTCGTCAAGGAGCCGCAGCTCAGAGGAGGTCGTTGAGGAAAAGGAGGACTGTTGGTGTTTCCCAGACAATGCAAATTAACCGAAGCTATGAGAAAAAACCCGCGACGCAAAACACTTTTCTTTCTTCTCAGATCGTGATATTAATTAGAAGTTTGTATATATTTTTGTCGTTTTCGTGAGCTGGAATCAGAATAATATTAGGAGCGTATAGGAGGAAAAGAACACAAAGGGTTATTATTGAGAGGTGGTGGTTGTTTGTATGAAGAGTAATAGCGGTGGTAGCAGTGTGTGCATCAAAGCAAGGCGGTTGCCATGCGTCGATTTCAATTAGCTGAAGACACCACCAAAAATAGCCGACAGGAGCAGAGGAGTAAGAGCTGAGGGCGGATATCGACGCTGAAGAACGAGTGGAAAGAACTCAAAGAATTAACTAGAAGTAAAAACAACCTCGAACTAGATTAACGAATGGGAGGCTTGGGACGTAAAGACCGTCTACAAAGGACCAAAAAAGAACGATTGTGAAGAACAAAAAGGCTTGGGAGATGGGAAGAAAGATGAAGTGAGGTGAGGGTGGAGCGAAGAAGTCAAGTCACAGAAAAGGGAGAGAGGTGAAGTGGATGGATGGATCGGGGCTAGAATGGGTTGGTCTGTCAAAGCAAGGAATCAGAGGAAGGTGGGCAAGGGAAAAGGAACAAGTAAAAAAAAAAAAAAAAAAAAAAAAAAAAAAAAGGAGACACGCTAAAACGGGCTAACCGAACGGTACATGCTCCGGCCATAACCTCATCCATACAATATGCCTGGTAGTCGAAGATGGGCTTCGCTTTGGGGCGCTAGGAATCGAGAACGGCTCAACTTGATACCTCCTTACATGCAGTACAAGATGCATGCATGCGGTTCGCTCCATACTACACCACAGAGCACACGGAGCCTCGAGTACAGGATGTCCGACAATACAGGCATCGGAGGGAAGAGACCAAGCCCTGCGAGGAACGGACAATTCGAGAAATGCTAGACAAATTTCTTCTCGCTTGCAATTCAATCCAAAACCCCCTTGCTCAGCTTACAGCCTGCAATCATAATAATTTGTCTGGACATTTCATTTTCCCCCCGGTTGACCAGACCCTTCCACGGGTGTGCATATGGTACGATGGATGATATGTATGAAGACAGGCGTAATACTGGACATTCCGTCATTCACCACCACGATCATACCAGGAGGGCCATGACATGTCGATATAATAATCGACCGGGGTTGTACTAGCATAGTCTCGGGCAAGGACAAAACAACGCGTTGATCGTCACAATAGACGCTCTTTTGTCAACACTCACCTTCACTCAACTCGACTCAATTCGAGACTCTAATTTTCGTGTTTGTAATGTACCCGTACCTGAGGCGCAGGCCAATGGGACGCCACCAATTTGTACCCGGAACTAGGCCGACCTGTTCCTGCAAAGGGACACTAACCTCAAAGAAGCGAACCCCTGAAAGCTGCCAATTGCCCTTTGCAGGTGGGGCGCTGCCGATTTGTTAACACATTCTGGCCGCTATTTTTGGACGATCCCACCCTCAACACCCCTGACCCTGGCCGGGAAGGACGCTACCCAGCGGACAATTTGAATGAAAAGTCTTGTTTTTTTTTCTTTCAGCCAAGTTTTAATTTGGAAGATGCCATTAGCATCACACCAGACGTGCATAGACATCTACTCTCCTGAGGAGTATGGTACGTATACATGTACCTGTACTATGCTATTGCATGTGTTAATGGTAAAGCTAACTAAAAGATTGACTGATACTGGTAGTATTGAACGAAGTATGGGTTACATCGACATGGCACCTATCGATAACTTTTTGGACTAATTGGATGTTTCTTAATTTATAACACTTGGGTTGCCTCTCACCATCATCAACCACATGCCTTGCCTCGACAAGCTCGCTCGCAAGATGTAAACAAGTTAAGAGTGCAAGGAAGGAAGCCAAGAAAGTAAAAAATAGCCTGTGCGGCTGGTAGGAGAGGCAAAGGAAAAGGCTTGTCTTGCATCGTATTAACAATACATGAACAATTAAACCAACTACCAGACTCGTCAAATGTTCCGAAGCAGGGGTGAAAATAGATTTGACAAGCTATGGATGCAAAAGTTAGGGGCGACCAGAAAATTTTTTTGTTCTGTATTGGGACCAGGGGCGTGTCGGGACGGGCTGGATCGATCGAGCTGCCGAATGTTTACGGATCAATCACAAATCTCCCATTAACATTAGCAGAGAGCCGTTGAAAAGCACCTCACATCATATGATTTTGGAGCTTTGGCCATGGGAGACTATGTGATGCAAAGGTCGAACGCCTCTTAAGTACTCTACCTCGATATCAAATTGAACATACATGCTGCCTATACACTTAGGGCACCGGTGATAGAATGTATCCCGGGGAGAAGAGAATAGTCTCAGCCGTCCGTACTGTGTATACTGTAGATGAAGAAGTCTGGCATATGCTCCTGGTGTGCTTCTGTGCCAGTGTAATGTAATGAATCCCCTGGACATCCCGCTCTCTCGGTTATGCTGTTGGGCTGGCCGATTCCAAACACCACCACACTACGCTCCCTTTTTTTTTTTTTCTTCTACCCTTCCATCATAGCTCATCCCCATTCCGCACACAGCTTAAACCTGGTCCCGCATTATTACTAGTACTTCTCGTCTATAATTTTGTTCACTCGTTCGTTCCACAATTAATTCCGTCACTCGCCAGGCTGAAGCACGAGAAATTTCTCTCTTGCAATTTTTCTATTCGTTTCTGCCGACATCTGTTGAACTTCAACTTTGACATCTTTCTTTCGTTCTTTCTTTGCCATTCGTTCATCTTTCGATATCTCTCTCTCGCTTTCCCCCCTCAGTATTAGACGCGTTTAATGTTAATGATTAGCTGAAGATCTCACCACCCTCTCTTACCAAGAACCACATCTTCCACTTCACTTCCTCTCCTTCTTCGTCTCGCCACGGCCATTCCTTCTTTTAGGCCAGCATATTCCGACAATTTCCATAGAAGCCAAGGGTTTCTTGTTTTCGAGCGGTAGCAGGCAGTAATCGCAAAAATATTCGTTCGGAAGGGGTAGGGTTTCTTTTACCTTTGTGCTCAACCCCTGAAGTCGTTGTTGGGTGTAGACCACGAACACAACTCCCCCCAAAATTCCAGACTTTCAAAACACCATAATCAATAGTAGACGACCTTTCGAGCCTCTTCTCTCCGCATAACGCGAGCCATTCAATATGGCCGCTCAGGGCAATCAGCCTCAGGCTTCATTGCCGTCGTTGCCTGCTCATGTTCAATCCGACACCCATCTTACGGCCCACCTTGCTTCTCGTTTCCATCTGTCCCTACCAACAGCTTCCATCTCCTCCCATGCCATCATCAGTTTGAATACGTATACCAGTGCTACCGTAGCCGGTGTCGAATGTGAAAAACTCGCAGAACGTCTTTACAATAGGCTAGCACATCGGGCAGAGAACCAGGCCGTCTTGTTTCTGTATGTGTTTCTAATTTTAGTTACATCCCGTATATTGTTGTCGTCCATAGTATGATAACTAACGAACAATTGTATAGTGGAGAGTCTGGTTCTGGAAAGACTACACTTCGATCCCATCTCTTGGCCTCATTGCTCAGCTTCTCTTCGACTCCCTTGTCGAACAAGATTTCTTTTGCCGCGTTCCTGTTCGATACCTTGACAACAACCAAGTCCTCGACCACCCCAACTGCCTCTAAAGCCGGTCTCTTCCTTGAGCTTCAGTATGATAATACCTCTTCAACACTCATCGGTGGAAAGTTATTGGATCATAGACTCGAAAGATCCAGAATCTCGCATGTCCCGACTGGTGAACGAAACTTTCACGTTCTGTACTACCTTCTTGCCGGAACTTCCCAAGCTGAAAAGGAGCACTTGGGACTCAATGTTGTCGGAGGTGCCACTCACGGTCCCGGAAACCGAGGTTCCGTCAACGTCGGAAAGAGATGGAGATATCTCGGCCACCCAAGCCAGCTTAAGGTCGGAATCAATGACTCTGATGGTTTTGATCACTTCAAGACTGCTCTCCGTAAATTGGAATTTCCCAGGGGCGAGATTGCCGAAATTTGTCAAATCTTGGCTACGATTTTGCACATCGGCCAACTTGAATTCTTGACCTCTCACACTTCGAGAGGTGCCGGTGACGACAGTGGTCCACAAGATGGAGGTGAAGATACCATTGTTGTCAAGAACAAAGATTCCCTCAATATCGTTGCTGCGTTCTTAGGTGTCTCCAGTGACGCACTTGAAACCAGCTTTGGATATAAAACAAAGACTATCCAAAAGGAACGAGTCACTGTTATGCTCGACGCCAAGGGCGCCAGAGCTAACGCTGATGACCTCGCTCGTACCCTTTATTCTCTTTTGGTCGCTTGGGTCGTCGAATCCGCCAACGAGAGACTGTGCGCCGTCGAAGACACAGTCGCGAATACTATTTCCATTGTTGACTTTCCCGGTTTTGCTCAGGCTACCGCCCCTAACGGAGCGTCGCACCTGGACCAGCTGCTTAATAATGCAGCTACGGAAGCTCTCTACGGATTCACCCTTCAGCACTTCTTCGAGAGGAGCGCGGAATTGCTCGAGTCCGAAGAAGTTAGTGTTCCCGCAACTAGCTACTTTGATAACGGGGATGCTGTCAAGGCGTTGCTCAAACAAGGCAACGGTCTTCTCGCCATCCTCGACGATCAAACCAGACGCGGACGCAGTGACGCCCAGTTTTTCGAGAGCGTGAAGAAGAGATTCGAAGGCAAGAATCCCGCAGTTGAACCCATCCCTATCAGCAATGCCACTCTCCCAGTCGCTGCTACTTCCACCTCCTTCCGCGGCGCTTTCACAATCCGACACTTTGCCGGTGAAGTTGAGTATCCAGTCTATGGCTTGCTCGAGGACAACGGTGAAGTCATTAGCGGTGACATCATGCAATTGATCCGAACCACCACCAGCAACTTCGTCGCAGAACTCTTTTCTTCCAAGGCTCTTAACACCCAACACCACCCACAAGAGAAATCTGCAATTGTGCAAGCTCAGCTCTCCTCGAAGCCTTTGAGACAGCCCAGCGTGGTCCGTAAGAAGGGCACACGGCCTATTCTCAAAGGTAAGGAGTCGCCGCCACCAGCGGAGGAGCCTGAAACCGAGGCCACATCCAAACATGGCCAGCAGGGCGCTGCTGGTCAGTTCTTGACCGGTCTGGACACGATCACCAAGGCTCTTAACAATCTCAACACGAACCCGTACTTCGTGTTCTGCTTGAAACCAAACGATAGGAGGATAGCAAACCAGTTCGACTCGAAATGCGTCAGAACACAGGTCCGAGTTTTGGGCATCGCGGAAATCACGCAGAGAATCAAGAATGCAGATTTCTCGGTGTTCATGCCGTTTGGAGAGTTCCTTGGTTTGACATCGACGGATAACTCTATTGTTGGAAGCGAAAGGGAGAAGGCGGAGGCTGTGCTCGATGAGAAGAGGTGGCCTGCGAACGAAGCTCGATGCGGTTCTACCGGTGTCTTCCTCAGCGAAGCCTGCTGGGCTGAAGTTGCCGATGTTGGATCCGGTACCTTTATGCATGCTGGCGTCGCCGCTGACCGTAAACTGAGCACCCAAGGCGAAGAAGGAAGCCCGTTCGGCGACTCTAAATCGCATCTCATCGAGGGAGGTATCGGATCCCATATTTACGGCAAAGGAGGCTACCTCGGAGTTAATAGAGATGCTGACGGGCGGTCAGATGCCGGTGCTTCCGCTTTTAATCAAGGCGATATGTTCAGGCATTTCGACACCCGTGAACAGATGGCTGAAAAAGGCGCAGCAGCTCGTGAGGAGGAAATCGATGAAGTTGTTGTTTCCGGTTCTCGAAAGAGATGGCTCTTCGTGGTTTACGCACTTACGTTCTGGCTACCAGACTTCTTGCTTAGCTGGCTCGGCCGCATGAAGCGCAAGGACATCCGTGTCGCATGGCGTGAAAAGTTGGCTATTAACATCCTCATCTGGCTCAGCTGCGCTTTCGTTATCTTCTTCATCGTCTGGTTCCCCAACTTGATCTGTCCCAAACAAAACGTTTTTACGCCCGACGAATTGACAGCTTATACGTATGACAAGACGAAAAAGAATGGTAATGTTTTCACTGCGATCCGTGGCGAGGTTTTCGATTTGTCAGCCTTCGCCAATACCCACTACCCATCAGTCGTCCCGCCGGAAGACGTTCTCGCTTACGGTGGTCGAGACGCTTCTGCTCTATTCCCCGTCCAGGTTTCGGCCCTCTGCAGAGGACGTGACGGCAAGGGTGTTAATCCCTATATTGCCATCAACTACATCAATCCTAACTCCACTAACTTCGAACGCAACTCCGTCTACCATGACTTCCGTAGCTCTTACAGCGCTGATGATCAACGTCCCGATTGGTACTACGAACTTCTGATCAGGATGAGGGCAAACTACAAGAGGGGCTACATTGGCTACTCACCCGAAACCGTTAAGAAAATGGGTAATGCACAGAAGCAGGTTGCCATCATCGGCAAGGATGTCTTTGATCTTACCGGATACCTATCCGGTGGTCGCCCTTACCTTGCTGTCCCCGAGGGTGTAGACCCACCAGCATCCGAAGATGTGGACCTTGACATCCTCGATTCCAACGTTGTGGCTCTATTCCAAAACGGTGCTGGCCAAGATGTCACCAAGTACTGGGATGCCCTCAAGCTTGACCCTACAGCTCGAGTTTCACAAAGATCCTGCTTGAGATATCTTTACTTCATCGGCAGATTGGATACCCGTAACTCCACTGTCTGTCAGTTCGCAAACTACATCATTCTTGCGATTACGATCGCCTTGGTCTCCGTCATTGGTTTCAAGTTCTTGGCAGCCCTTCAATTCACCAGGACGAACATTCCTGAGGCCTTGGATAAATTCGTTATCTGCCAGGTTCCCGCATACACGGAAGACGAGGACTCGCTTCGTCGTGCTATTGATTCACTGGCTCGTATGAAGTACGATGATAAGAGGAAATTGCTTGTCGTCGTCTGCGACGGTATGATTATTGGTCAAGGTAACGATAGGCCTACCCCGAGAATCGTGCTCGACATTTTGGGGTGGACTGGACAGGAACCCGAGGCTCTTAGCTTCGAGAGTTTGGGTGAAGGTCTCAAGCAGCACAATATGGGTAAGATTTATGCGGGTCTTTATGATACACTTGGCCACATTGTTCCATTCATGGTTGTTGTGAAGGTCGGAAAGCCATCTGAAGTTTCTAGGTGAGTATCTCCCAATATCTCGGCCAAGAAACATTTACTAATCGATACTAGGCCTGGTAATCGTGGAAAGCGAGACTCGCAGATGATCATTATGCGTTTCTTGAACCGTGTGCACTACAACTTGCCAATGAGCCCCCTCGAACTCGAGATGTACCATCAGATCAGAAATATCATTGGTGTTAATCCCACTTTCTACGAATACCTGCTGGGTATTGACGCTGGTGAGTTTGCTCTTTTCATTTCGTGTGGTTTGGAATTCAGACAACTAACAATATGGCAGATACTGAGGTCGCTCCGGACTCGTGCACACGTATGGTTTCTACATTCATCAACGATACCAAGGTTATCGCCGTCTGCGGTGAAACCGGTCTTACGAACGCGAAGGCTACATTTATCACTATGATGCAGGTCTACGAGTAAGTTTATCTGTGCTGCACATTTGCGATGAGGGATATATCCTAATCATCATACAATCCAGATACTTTATTTCACACAACTTGGCCAAGGCGTTCGAAAGTTTGTTCGGTAGCGTCACCTGTCTTCCAGGTTGTTTCTCCATGTACCGCATCCGAACAGCAGAAACCGGCAAGCCGCTATTCGTCAGCAAGGAAATTGTGGAAACATACGCCAACATCCGTGTCGATACCTTGCATCTCAAGAACTTGTTGCATCTCGGTGAAGATCGTTACCTCACAACCCTACTTCTCAAGTTCCACCCAAGATTCAAGACCAAATTCATCATGAGCGCTCACGCATGGACTATTGCACCAGACAGCTGGAAAGTTTTCTTGTCCCAGCGTCGTCGTTGGATTAACTCCACCATTCACAATCTCGTGGAACTTATCCCCTTGTCCCAGCTTTGCGGTTTCTGCTGCTTCAGTATGAGATTCGTGGTGTTCATGGATTTGCTCTCAACCATCATTGGCCCTGCTACTGTTGGTTACTTGGTTTACTTGATTTACACTGCTGCGACAGCAACAGAGATTGATAAATACGTCCTGGCTTTCATCTTGTTGGCTGCGGTTTATGGTCTTCAAGCTATTATCTTCATTGTGAGGAGGAAGTGGGAAATGGTAAGTTCTATCCCCTCACTTGGATTTGCATTACACATGCACTACATTCACTATTTTCGGAAGGCTAATGAGTTTCGTTTTGTTTTCTACAGATCGGTTGGATGGTTGTCTACATCTTAGCCATCCCAATCTTCAGTTTCGCACTCCCACTCTACTCCTTCTGGCATATGGACGACTTCTCATGGGGTAACACTCGTGTGGTCACCGGAGAACGTGGTAAACAGGTCATCATCTCCGACGAAGGTAAATTCGACCCAGCCATGATCCCTCGCAAGAAGTGGGACGAATACCAAGCCGAGCTCTGGGAATCCCACACCTCCCAAGGCGACACACGATCCGAATACTCCGGTATTTCATACGGTACCAAACCCGCAGGAAGTGAATATGGTGGCGTAGCACCCAGCCATTATGAAGTTCCTTTGCCGAGGTATACGAACAACGGAAACAGGTTTAGTCTTGCGCCTAGTGATATGCTTAGTGGACAGGGTATGAGGGAGACGAGAGAGGGGGTTGAGTTGATTAGTATGGAGTTGCCGAGTGATGATGCCATACTAGCGGAGATTAGGGATATTCTTAAGACCGCGGATTTGATGACGGTGACGAAGAAGAGTATTAAGATTGAGTTGGAGAGGAGGTTTGGGTTGAGCTTAGATGCGAAGAAGGCGTATATTAATTCTGGTAGGTTTTACATTGATGATATTCTTAGATGGGTCTGGATTTTTACTAACGAGTTTTTTCTTTACAACAGCTACGGAAGCTATCCTTTCTGGAAATCTGTAAATGTCTTGTTGTTTTTTAACAGAAGGATTAATGACTCAAGCAGCCATTATGCATACGGCAATGCAGAGGAACGCGATGAGAAAAGAAAAAAGCAGAGCGCAAATTTGGATTCATAATTAGGGGGTTTTTTAGATATCATTTTTTAATCTTTACCAGACATACATAAAAGAATCATCCTTGTTTTTTTGAGAGCGGGGGTGGGGAGAAGGGGGGGAAGTTTTCAGGCATCCTTTGCATTTCTCTCGTGAGAGCGGTGTCATTAGTTCTTGGAATTGGTTTTTCTTGTTTTTAACTTGCATTGCACTCTGTTTTTTTTCTTCGATTTTTGAAGGGAAGTGAAAATGTAATTAATGTTCCTTTTTTGCTGCCTTTGGATAACAAATTTTTCTATAAATATATTTTATGGTCCAGCTTTGGCTGTGGGGGATGACGAGGCTCAAGGTTGGACTTGCTTGATACGCTATCTCAAGCCCTAATTACAGGAAAACCCAGCTATCTTCCGATTTCTCGGGCTCGCGTGAGAGGACATGCATGCCATGCGAGTAAAACGGTTCACTGGAGTCGGTGGTATGCATATGCCCCCTTCCTTCGATTCTGCCCTTCTTCCTACTCGAATCATTCATGCATGATATCGATGGAGAGAAGAGTGTCTGGATGTCTCGGTTAATGGTAAGTTGACTCGAGCTTGGTGGGATATATTAATCGAGGTTCTTTTTGTTAATGCAATGTGATGTAGATGCAATGCAGATGTCCTTCGAAGGTTGGTTGGATTGTATGGCTTTTCGAGGCGAGCTCGAGCTCAAGTCAGTCGGTGACCATAATTATTGGTGCTATAGTCTTGTAGGCCCTTCTATTGCCAATTTCCAGCCCTTATCACTGTTACATTGCTATGAAAGTTGTTTGTTGTATTTGTTCTTTTCTTTTGTTTGAAGCATTCATTTTCTTGTTTCGATGTTAACTTAGTTTTGTTGATCGGCGTCAATAATATTAATTATAACCAGCGACTGTACTTTGTATATTCAAATTCAAAAAAAAAATGAAAAATGCCTCGTGCTTGTCTCCGGGAACCTTGTTGCATTGTCTTTTTTTTTTTTTTGTTTTTCTGTTCGGGAAGACCTGGGTTCGAATTCAATGTTGCCTGCATTCGAATTCAATGTTGCCTGCATTCGGGGCTAGATTGATGTAGATGTTTGACTGTGCCGCCGTGATGCATGCATGGTACCGCCTGTTTGAAGTCTTGTGTGTAGGGGCTAGGAGATCCTGATGGGCCTTAATGATTCATGCGGGCCTTAGAATAGGCACTTTCGAACGTTTGGTAGGAGGGATTTTTTTTTAAGACCGACAGGAATTATTCCATCTGGGAGCAATGATCGAATGTTTCGTGTAGTTGTTAGGTCACACAGGGATGTGGGTCAAGCAATGCAATGAGGCTCGAGGGCCCACTTTTTCAGCTCCCCAGCTTCTATCGATTGGATGTCATTACAGCTGCAAGGAAACTACAAGGGTCTCGAAGCTGCAAGCCAAACTGCGGGACCTTTGGTCAAAATCCTGAAGAATGCCTGAATTTCGAGAAACCGGGGGAGCTAGGGACGATAAAAACATTCGCTCACGATAGCATTGTATTCTTGTTTGTTTCTCCTAGCGAGGTTTTAGATTTCGAATTTTGGTTTTTAAAATGTATGTCGACAGATCTGTTGGTTCGTGTGTTCCTTGCCAGCCTTGTTGTGCCACCCCCTCCGCAGTAGTTACCTTGGAATTGAATGCTGTATTTTTGGGGTAACACCGGGTACACCAGGAACCTATCAATTCAGGCTTTAAACCAACCGTTTTTAATGCCTTATTCAAACGTCGGTTCAAGCAACTTTAATCTAAAATTAATGTTTCAACATAAAATATGGAGCCGAAGTCGGGTAGCTCATGTTTGATATCAATGGAAACTTTGCTACATGTTGAGTCAGCATACCTTGATAAACGACAATGCAAATGACCGAAATGAAACCAAAACTAGTTATTATCAAACAGATGGTTGCTGCTCTAGATCTTGCTGCTCTTACAGGGTTTAATGCATATAGGGTTTGTTTGATTAAGGGTTACCGACTCGGTTCCATACATATGTGCAAGGCGCCGTATGCAAGGCGCGTGATCAGCACCTAGGGCATCGCACGCGTAAGGTCGTTTTGCTTTTCTAATTGTGTGCTGTAGTAGAAAGATTGAAAAAGGATCCTAAATCCTGGGACGGGAATGTTTTATTAATGCCAACGTCTAGAGAGTCGGGATTCTGATGCAACTATAGACGATAGGATTTCATGCAAGCATCCGGAGCGTACGTACGGAATGGACCTATAGAGGTTATTTCAGGAGCCTTGGAAAGTTTGAACAAAGGACTTTATAGGCCTATGACGCTGGAGATGGCGCAGATATCAGTCTATCGGGCCCATTCTCGGGGTTTTGGGAAGTATAGAGTTGCACCGGTGCGGTTGGTCCGGCTTCGAGGCCCGATGGGAGCTTGGATGTCTATGGGTCTTGAGATAGGTATTAATATATTCTAAGCGGAATGTTTATGGGAACTCGGACGGAAGAGCTAAATGGAGTCGATTAGTCTCGAAGATTCTGGCCAATGAGCAATGGGTTAGCATTGAGTTCATCGGAGTTATGGTGAATTTCAAGTAGAGGTAAAGCAGTGGGGGGCCTTGAGGCTTAAGAGTGCCTGAAATTCCGTACGAGGCTGGCCGTGAGGCTCAAATAGTTTCCCACGAATCTTTTCTTCTTTTTACTTTCTCTTGAACTCTCAATCCTTCGATTGATTCTAGTAGCTTTTGACGGTTAACGGTTCGATACTAAGTCAAAACTAGCTATTTGTTAATGTGGTGGCTGACTAACGGGTTCTCCGTCGATACTGCCTTCGCCGTATATTATGCAAATATTCGCTCGTAGATTAATTTGAAGCAGGTAGTATATTTTGGATTCATAAGGATTGAAAGATCGGACGAACCGGCATCATATGGTTTCGAACATTTCTTATTCTACAGGGGATAGTAGCTACCCGAGAATTGTTGTAAGACTTAGGCTATGCCAAACTGGGTATATCGAGTGGGTGACGGCGGTGTGTGTTTATGAGGCCCAAATTTCAATTTTCGGACGAGTATTTTTTACTACAAGTGAGATGTACGCTCGCTAAAAGGCACCTTTCTAAAACCCGCCAACCATGCACAAGGTAATTGAGACTAGATTGGTAGATCACAATACTCTTCTTTGTATACATTAAAATTCTGCCGATTGGGCTCGATTACAATATGATTGCTCGTTCTCGTCTCGTAACTGTGGTATTAGAAAGCTTCTTAGCTTGACATCGGACGAAACCTTATGGTTCAGTACCTTGGACCTAGCTATATCTGGGTCTACGCACATGCGCCATGGATTTGGGTACATACTTCATTTTCCATTGGTGTGCGCCTATGGCCTTAAGCCATTTACTAGCATAGACTTGACACCGCATTGATGTGGCTTCCCGGTCGTGGACCCACCATGGTACTCTGCTTGCGATATAGAACTAGGCGCAATACATGACGTTGTACCGAGCTACCTTAGAATGCTAACATGTAGGCTCCCGCGAAGGCCCGGGACTGTACAGTTGCGCCGCTAAATATCTTGCGAGAGATCCCTTCATAGGTCAATTCGAGTCTCCCTGTAAATATCGGGTAGTAGCAGTATTCCCAGGCGTATATGCCGCCTTCCGTCAGGCGTAAAAACTATTTGTCAAGGCGCCTTTCGGTGCCGCTTGAAGTCATCATCGTTCTTTAGCATAAGGTTTCGTGGAAGAAATCATTTTAGAAGTAGAAACTATAGGCGGTAATTATTGGATCAAACTTGGATGACTTTTATGAATTATGGAATTTTTTAGTGTCTTTAAGGGTGATAGAAATTTCTGTCAATGATATGTCTATAAAAGAGCCTGGACTCTCCTACGCTTGGAAGTCCATTCTCCAAACCGGCATCAGCACAGACGCCCTTGAAAGTTATTACGAGACTTCATTCGATTACAACTTTGTAGCTTATAGCGTACGCCTAACCCTTCTCCCCTCTCCTGTCAATGATTCAATTAGCTAACTTTAACACTCCTAGTTCTTCTTGCCTTGCTCTGTGCTCTCCAATCAATCAATCAATCCATACTCTACTTTAAATTGCTTTTACAAAATCCAAAACTTTCTTTAATTTCCTCCGTCATGTGTCTCTACCGATCAAATTTCTACACTAGTTGCCGCTGCTACGTCCTCCTCAACTTGCGGTCACCAGCCCACCGCTGCCAGGGCCCACGAGACCAAAAGGGTCATTGTCCAGTGCAAAACTACCACCCTCTAGAAGTCACCAACATAGAAAGACTTTGCGGCCGATGCGACAAGATTCGGATTCAAAAAGGAAAAATCGAAAAACTCACCAACGAAATCCTCCCAGCGGCTGAAGCATCTGGTCAACGTGGTAACTACATTAAAGCCATGGTGGATCTAGCGGAAGCCCATGAGAAGCTCTCAAAGGCAATTGCCAGTGGAACTTATAATTGAAAGTACTGGCTTGACGCTGGTTTATCATTGTATGATGCCCCAAACGGCTGGAAGGGTTTCAGGCAGAAGGCTAATTAAGTTGATATTTAAACAAACAGTGGAGACGAGCCGTTTAAACGGCCTTTCCGTATAGCGCGGGAAATGTCCTTCTTGAAATTCGCTACGGCGAAATATAGACGGTGGAGGCCGGGCTCGAACCCGATATTCTTTAGGGTCGATCGAAGAAATGAACAGGAAAATCTTTAGACAAAGATGGATATATTATTTGGAAGTTGGATTTCCTTGAAAACCTATAGAGCTGGAACAAAAGGAATACTCTAGGGCTCCCACAATCAAAATTCAAAGGCCGCAATCGGGACGTTTGAGGGAAGGAGTAGAGCTATATGGTATACATTATTTTATGACTTTTTTGTACACAAAAATTTTGTATCATTAGAAGCGCAAAAAGAAGAAACATACGGATTGATTTCCCTCTGGTGATTTTGCTGTCAACATGCTGCCGCACGAGGACTAATCCTCCCACAATGCCATATAATGTGTTGTTTTAGTTGTAGTTTTCGTTATATCATCACCAAATATTTGACTTCAGCTTACGTGAAGGGATGGACTAGTCGATAGGTGCAGGTTTCTTGCTAATAATCCAAGTGCTTTTCTTCTTTTTCTTTTTTTTTTTTTTGGCAAAATTTCTTTCCTCTATGTACTGTCCTCTGAGGCTGAGAGTCGAAAGAAGCTGAAGGCTTCGGCCGAAAGATCAACGCAAAGAGCGAGTAGAATACAACAATGGCCAGGAGGAGTTCATTGTACAAGTTCCTATTCTTCGTTGATATCACAATCACGGGTGATACATAGATCATAAAATTGAGATCCCGGAAATGCTGTTCCGAAGATAGCACACCGACATAAGGCTTAGGACGGTAAAGCCATGAGAGGGGCCGTACCATTGTAACCCTCTATGCACCCATCCGTCAGACGAATATGAGCCCTCTTGAATATTATTCGCTTCAACACTTTTCTTCCGCAATTTTGATACATCGACATGCATGCAGAGATAATAAATATTATAAATCAGTATCGTGCCGGGTTATTTTGAACTGCATGGTGCGACGACAAAAGTCGGTTGACTTGATTGAATTTCCTAATCTGGTACTGGAAAAGGATCTCGTGCTCAACAGCTCGGATTCTACGGCCCAATGATAAGGGTGGTAGACGCAAGGCTGGCAGCACGTTGTCCTGGCGGATTACTAGAATAAGTAATAAGCGAGAACAACATGACCTTCTTTCCAGTCTGCGACTTCGACACACCTCGTATTTCGTCTGCCTTATCCCGTGTTTGCATGAAGGGAGAAGTGTATGAACGCCGTATCATATGTTATTTGGATCAATTAAACATTTTTTGCCTAGACGAGTAGAGGCATTAGAGTACATGCGACTAGGCGCCTTGCCTTGCATGCGCTGTGAGCCCCAAGGGAGCTGCAGCGCCATCCCGGGTTTATAGGTATCAATTTTGAAAATGACGGTATTAGAGTGGGGCCTGGCGGGGCTCTTGTGCAATCGGTTACATGTAAAATATGCGCACGCGGAGGTTTGGTATTGCCATATTGGGAAATTAGCCAAATTGGGTAGAATGTTCGGACTTCACAAGAGTTGGAAGACTGCATTGTGTGTGATCATAGGCTACCCGGGTCCTTTACTAGTTGCGTAGATGCCCTAGCTGCTTATGTAGAGTAGGATTTAGTGTATGATACTGGTTGTCCGTTGCTATCTTTGAGGATACATCTTAGTTTTGGGTATGTCTATAAAGCAAAGAGGATTTCCACGAGATGCCTAATTACTCAACCAAGCATCGAGCACTTCGAAGCAGTTTGATATCTCCTCAAAACTCAAAGTTAGGAAACCTGACCTTTTTTTAAGTCTCCTACGCAGCTTAGAGGCATTCTATTTCTTTCCATATCTGTCCTCGTTTCTTGTACAGGGGCCTGCTACAAAAGCTCCATAGAAACTCGATCTAAGGCTAAGGTATACTCACTTTTAAATATAAATCAAGTTGTCATGAAATAACATAATGAAGATGAAACGGAACTAATACATAATTTCATGTAGAATAATACTACCCAAAATGTGTCATTGGCGCACTCGTCAGTATAGAGACTGCGGCTGCAGGATCCGCAAGGACTCAAGAACACCAGGGAATAGATGCGGGACTCCGAAAGAACCTGGTAACTCATGGTGCCCTAATTTCAATTTGCCATTTGAACTGGACTTCGAGACAGCGGATGGCGAGTGCCAGTGGCATAGAGACATCGCTCAATTGAGGAGACATATCGACAACGCCACTGCAGCGCTCCCACGATATACGAATCTCCCAACAACACTTGAACAGACACAGGCCAACCTCGTGGAGTATAACAGGAGGCTCGATGCTAAACTGGCGGAACCTATTCACTGGTCTGATGGTGCCCGATAAATAGTGGCCGTTTGAGCTCAAGAATTGGTATGGAACACTAGTCCGCTACCTAGCGCTCTTCGTCTTGACCCCATTTTTGAGACTAACGACGGCTTATATGTCTATCATTTAGTTGGACGGTCAGAGATAAATACGGCAGCACTGCTGTGATTGCGCGCGCATCCGTCGCAATTTCTTCAACTGCACATATTAGATCTAGATAGAAAATTGGTCGTTTTATTGAAAGTTCGGAGAGACGAGGGAGTAGTGCGGAAAAACAGACAAAAGATATATAAAAAGAGATTTGAAAGTTCCCGAGGGTCTTGTACTTATTTTATTCCGCTATATTATCCTTTACACATACAGCTAGAAGTTACAATTACGATTGCCGCATGACGGTAACACATAGCCTTAAAGTTTAGATTTCTGCAGCTTGAATGAGATGGGAGATAGAGATTATTTATTATTTCCTGTCTTACTTGCACGGACCCAGAACTCGAAGTTTAGCTCAATTTCTGTATTATTATTTCCTATCGGAACAGTTTTACCACATTATACCGAGATTGAGAGTGCACAATTGTGAGTTCAAACGTTCATGGGTTTATGAATCAAAGGTGCAGAATGCAGAGCCGCATCGACTAGAAGGCCCAAGTTACACAACTTCAAGGGTTAGATGCAAGCATACCACGTCGAAGTCAATATGAAGAGCCTCAATATTCATTACACGCCCGTAAACGGAAATCCCACCAGTTCGAACCCGTCGGTTTCCGCGAACGGCTGTAACTCAGAACTGAAGAACCTTTTTTCGGTGTGGGGTTTGTTGTATGTTGGGTTTGTTGCACAAGAATATACTTTTAACCTACCAAAGTAGGCCCGACTATGGGGAGGCTTTGCAGCTGAAAAGCCACTGAAAGATCTGGGATAAATGGAAGCTTAAGCTAATTATATCTGGCAACATATCGACCAGCTTCGCTAAATCGAAAGATGTGGTAACTGCATTTACCATCAAGTGCACAGAATTTTCTGAATCGAATATGATTGATACACTTCCAAGGGAATTCGCCCGCTTTGTGCAGGAACTCATCTCGCAAGGAGGCGCACACAGGACATTAGCGACCAGCCCGAATAGGACCAGCTAATTTCCACGTTCCTGCGCCGGTCTGCATGTTTGCACCTGCAGCAGCAGAAACCACCAGGGCTTGGCTAACGCTGATGCGTCGATGTCATTGTGGGCCGGCATAAGGCAAGGCCGGGCTTCTATTTTTCCGCTTCAGCCTCCAGACCTCCGCTTCTTTCCACCTTTCCTAGGGTTTCTCCTTGATCCTGCAATCCACAACCCTCTTTTCTCACCGTAGTCACTCTTTACATTTCCTTTGAATGATTCTCGCAGATTTTTTTCAATAGGCGTGTGCTATTTTGTGGATATCTGTGGAATTTTAGAACCGTTTTCTCGCAAATTCGTCGAATTCTAATCCCGACATATCCGATATCCCTGAAATTAGATATATTGATTGGGCCAACAGAATCGATCACCAACAATGCACATATCTCCATTCTCGATCCTCGTCTCTCTCCCTCACCTCCTGGCCCTCGTCTCTGCCGCCGCAAACCCCATCGGCCCGAATCCAAATGCCAAACGCGGTCTTGTCTATGTCCCCAGTAAAGACCATCCTGAAGACGATAAGATCTGGATCCAATCCGGCTCTCCGTTAACATGGTACTACAACTATGAAAGCAAACCCTCCCCGCGTCTTGAAGGTGGATCCACAAAGCTTCAGTTTGTTCCCATGTTATGGGGCGATTATGACAACACTTTCGTGCAAGATGTGAAGGACCTTGTGGACCAGGGGTATGATATTGAGTATGTGTTGGGTTTCAATGAGCCGGATAATCCGGCGAATTCGGGAACTGGGGGTAGTGGTGTCTCTCCGGAAGCTGCGGCCGCGAGGTGGAAGGAGTCGATAGAGCCGTTGGCAGAAATGGGGATTAGACTCGGTGCGCCGTCGGTAACGGGAGCTCCAAGTGGATTGGATTGGTTGAAGGCGTATGTTATTCTCGATAAATGTCAAATCATCAAGGGGGCGAAGCTAATTAATAAATCAATATAGATTCTTCGCTGCTTGTGATAGCTGCACAGTCGACTTCATTCCGCTCCACTGGTATGGAAACTTTGATGGCGTAGCCAGCCACTTGGGAACATACTCCGCAGCCTTTCCCAACATGACATTCTGGTTCACCGAATTCGCACTCGCCCACGAAGACGTCACACCCTCGCAGGAATTCTTCAATTTAACAATGGAATACTTCGACAGGCTAGATAATGTTGGACGATATTCGTGGTTCGGATCATTCCGAAGTGACGTTAGCAATGTCGGACCAAATGCGGCGTTGTTGAATCAAGATGGTGGATTGACATATATTGGGGCTTGGTATTTGAATAAGGATGAGAGCAAGGCTGCGTCGATAACTGGAAAAGGAAGCAGCGATGCTCCTGCATTGGGCGCGAGCGTGATGAAGTCCTTTGGTGTAACTGCTTTCGTGGCAGTGCTGGTTTCTTGGGTTCTTTGAGGATTGATTAGGTTTAATATCGTCATGATTTTCTTTTATATCGTTAGCCTGTGATATTTTGGCGTTCGATTGGGGTTTAAAATGACATGTTATATGCTTTTTGCATTCTGTAGATGGGAATTTGAGTCGAGAGGTCCTGCTCTTGAAGTACATAGAAAAGCTAAAGTGGACCTTGAGAAAGGATAAAGGCTGTGTTTATAACTATAATGCAGCGGAAACTACACAAGCTCCTTAGCAGTGGCCCCTTTAAAACCAAGGCTTAAGGAACCAAATTGATAGAAAAGGTATCAAGATTACTGAACATCTTTGTCTTGCTGACATCAGATTACCTCTGATGTAGCCGACGGCTGCAACCAAGTCCCGGGGGGTTACAAGAGACAATTAAAAACCCAAGACTCCATTGTTTCACCCAAATATATGCTTCTATCGAACGAAGGACTAAAGTCTTCATAACCATGAGTTCAATTGACCAAAAACGCCATCTCAAGATAAAACAAAAAGAAAAGAGTGTCATGTCGTTAGACTCAAATCGTTGAATTACTACCGCCCAACCGGACCAAAAAGAACGACCATTTCAAAACCCCAGAACCCAACCTCCAGACACAAATCGAAAACAATCGCAAGAATCAGAGCCGAACGCTCGGCTCGTAAGTTTTCCAAGGAAAAAAAAAAGGAAAGAATCCGCCCAAAATATCCATTTATCAAATAATCGACCTTCAACACCATAAGCCATTCACTGGCCACCACCAAGTCCAGCAGCGAAGACCAAGTACCATGTTCTAGATGCTCCATCATCGAGCCAATTAGCCTGGAAATTTTGACTAGCGAAGAAATCAAATGCCGCATTCGGTGCAAATATCGCAGCGTTGGCCCACAATACACCCTTCCAGCCACTATTCATTGCCTCGGTTCGGCCATCAAAAAATCTTTGCCATTCTTCATAACAGAATGTCTTGGATCTGACGTATGGCGATATAGGGGTTAAGGGTAACATATGAATGCTATGGGAATCCAGTTAGCTTCCACCTAAATCCGAAATATATCCTCAGGTGACGTACCCTTGAATGTACTCAATCTGGTTTCCGAAGTATGTGGTGTGGTCGACCTTGTTTTCGAAGAGCTATTATGATGTTTAGTTGAAGTTTCTTAAGTGACCATCTCAGAGTTAATACTTACAATACCAGTAACTTTGTTCTGAATGAAATTTGAAGGCTGATATCTATTGTCGCTAGACAACAAGAAGTAGCTATTGAAACTTCTCTTCATGATAGCGAGTTGAAGATTGGCCCTTGCTTCCATGTTCTTATTCCCGATAACATTTCCCCACAACTTCATGGCATAAGAGAAATTATAATCTTCAGAGGTCGATTCCTCGTCTTTGCCGTCGGCGCGAGGGTATAGTCCTGTTGCCCAGCTATGTCCGTTGAAGAAGTCAAAAGATCTCGAAACTGGGAAGTATTTGTCTTTTGGTGTCGGGTTGGCAACATCTCGAACCAAGCTGTTGACATAGGCACTGTTTTGGGCGAGCCATGGACTGGATCCCGTCTGAGTTTTTTCAACGTGAACTAAAACGGCGGCAGCATATATAAAATATCCCTACTTGGAGTTAGAATTTACCAAAATTTAGGGCCTAATTGGAGGAACATACGTAGTGAAAATGGTGGTCATTATACCAGGCGTTTCCAAAATCTTCACCAGGGTTTTTTGAGACCCACCAAGATGATGATGGAAGACCTCCCCATTTAGCTGCAATAGAAATAATTAGTGACTTCTCGTGGCTCACACATTTAAAGACTATGGACTCACTGTCATAAACTAGAGGAAACTTCTGCTTATTTGTAGCAAAGCGGTTCAGGGCGGTCCTGAGATTAGCAAGACCCCGCTGCACAAGCGCTTTATCCTTCAACACCTCACTGGCCACAAGCAAGATTTGCGCATATTTGGTAAGAACCTATAGTAAAGTCACGTTAGAAAATCCCTCGAATTGCGGTAGTGAATACTTCGTAGATTCTTACCTTTCCAGCAAAGTATTGACTTGGCATATCCGAAGCATTAATGACATCGAATCCGATCTCTGAAACAATTGCGGCCTTAATTGTAGTCAATTGCTTCATAGTCCACTTTCTAAATGACCCTGGGAGCCAGCTAACACTAACTGGCATATTCGGCTCTAAGAGTGTCCATGAGTTGCTGGCAATGGCAGTCATAAGACCCTTTGTGGTAGATTTGAGCTGAAGGCCTGCTTGAAGTTTTGATCTTGTAGTGCCATCAAACGAATTTACTTGATGCGGGAAAGCATACATAAAGGCCGAATTGGAGACGCTTCCGCCTTGTTTGACGAAAGTGAAAGTGTAGGTTCCAACAGCACCAGAGACACTGGCGGATACAACAGCATCGGTGACTACAGTTCCTGCACAGTTATCAAGGACTTTTTCGAGCGCGGTATTGGGAAGCTTGGAAATTTGGACTGCGCCAGAGTAAGTTCCAGACGCAGCGATGGTGCTTGAGTTGACCAAACGAAGCTGAAGCTCTCGGGAACCTGAATTGGCAGTTGCGTATATCCTCCATTCCTTCCCATCCATCAATGTTACACGCCATTTTTGGCGGGGCATCCCACCTCCAGTAATTGTCCCTACATAAGAGAGACTACGGATGAGGACGCCTGAGTTGATCTTGGGAGTGATCTCCCGATAGCGGCCTGTGACGAAGCCCATGCCTTGAACTAGTGGCACTGTCAAGCGTCGGGTTCCAGGCCATCGAGACCGATCAACCCATATTTGGACCAAAGCAGAATGAGGTTTCAGGGCTTCTACGGTCACGGTGCTGGTGGCTGGGTTCAATTCTTGAGCTGAGAATGTGAACGAGTTTACGCCAACCGGGTTAAAATAATACTGGACAGGGTTGGCGTTCGGATCTGGACCGGTGACCTTTACACGGTTAATATATGGGATTCATTATAGATGACATTCAAACTTACTATTTGGGGTGCATCAATATGACTGATGGAGAGGCCCCACATAGCTGGATCTTTGTTTATCCATACTTGATAACTGTAAAATATTGTTTATTAGTAATAATAGATAGCAACGGGAAGGGTTCTAAACGTAGTCTTGTCTTCTAGACGTACGGTTGAGTGAAAACGCCGAGGTTCCCATTACCCAAAATCAAATTTGCCCAGAATTTATTTGTTCCAACGGGTACCCCATCCATATTAATCACACCTAGGCGATCCACTGGGTGGTCATTCTTCCTCTCAAACATAGCTGGAGGGGCATTGGTTGAGATGGGCTGATCCATGATATCATCAGCTGCAGGTCTGACATCGTGTGCGGCATGGACTGCTGCGTAAGAAATTCCGGAATCATTCCTGTTATTATACCCGATGGAGCCGAAGTTGGGGAATTCGTCCCCGAGAGGAAACTGTTTACCATCTGCTGGGGAAGATAGAATGACTGGGGCTGGATTTTCAATTTGAAGAGTAGGTTCCATATCCTTTTTAGTCATTTTGTGAGAGTTTGTTCTAAGACGTGGTTTCTTGGAGACGTGTTTTGTTCTATGAGGTGACGCAAAAGGGGTATCTCGAGATCGTATGGCCGATGGAAGCCCGTTGTATAACGCTGCCGGTACTGTTAAATTTTGATGAGTTTTCCTTGCATGAATTAGTATATGTGCGTTATGATATGGCATTGCCGCAATAGAAGATATTAAAAAGAATTGTAGAAATATGATTGTAGCTATTGAAAAGCGTCGCGAGGGGCAGCAATGCAAAAAGTAGGATAACGGATGTAAAGGATATTGTAGTAAAGTATCGGATGAGATCATATTGGATAAGAGAGTTAGGGATTGGATATCAGGTTGATTTCTCAGCGGCCTAGGCGGTCTAGTGGAATATAGGGAAAGCATGCTTGCTTCAAAAGACTGTATCATTTTTTGGGAAATGAGTATGTCGATCGAGCAGTACGCCAGTACGTCGCTCGACTTATAAGTTCAAGCTATGAAGCCGTTTGGTACAGGAATCACGGGCGCAGCCACCCTCCTCGATATTTTCTAGCTCACTTCAAGCGTCATAAAAGTCTTGGATAAGCAGATAGCGCGTGCTATCGATATATTTTGACTAAGCTTATTGAAGGGGCTGAGGAGGGTTGGATATCTGTGCCGCAAAATCCAGGCCAATGTGGCTATCAGGTGGTGCTGGACTTCATTCTTGGAGTGGGGCCTAAGCTTGAGGTTGGCACCTGAAAACCACAAGCCATCGGTTTTAAACAACCGCCTAGACGGTTTTCCAGAACGAAGCAAGTTCGCGATGTAATTCCAAAGTGTTCGTGCGCCATCTCCCGATATGTGCATATTCGGTATGAGATGGCTTACGATCAGCATTCCTTGCGAGGCTCGGTAGGGCAACGAACAACATGGAATTCTTCGGGAATAGGAGGCTGATAAAGATTTAATGCCCCTGTAGCCTCATATAGTTGGGAATTCATAGGGAATGAAGCTGTTTTTTCTCTTCCCGCCCCCCAGATAAGTGGAGATGGATTGAGCCTGCTTGTCCCCGCGTGGTTGGGTCTTTTGCGTTGCTTGTGTGGTCATTCCATTTTGGGTGAGGGTTACGCAAGACACTTACTGGATTGGGTTGCCAACCGCGCGACACTTATTTTTGGCTTCGGATCCCAAGTTCCGGAGCTGGAAAATGTTGGCAGTAGGGTAATTAATATTAGGTCGAAGATTTGAAAAATGAAAAATATTGTAGGAGAGAAGGAGAGTGCTTGATTGTGTATTGTTCGGAGGATTATCTTTATCCGACTAGAAGGAATGTTGACTGGTTTAAATATCCCGCCGAGGTGCCCAGCGAGTATGTGCAAGCAATGGCAGGTGGGAGAACCTTCTTTCGATTTAGACGCGGTGCAATGCAATGAAAATTTAATGGATGAATTAGGGTGCTGGGGTAACACAACAGTTATGAGCCCAGCAACCATGGACAGAGACTCTTCGGCGTATGACAAAATCAGGAACGGGGCCGGATGATTTTGATGAATGACGTCTGAGGTTCAAGCCCGTCGAGATTTAAATCTCAGGCCTTGTGAAGAATAACGTCAGCCCTCCGCCGAACATCCTGACACACCCGCCCAGGATTGGACCGGTTGAGCAATCAAAATTTATTATGATAGTATTCGGGGTCCCTGACTGCGAAGCAAGTATTCTCGACAATTTAGCAATACTACTCAAGTTGAGGAGCCTGGTGAGACAATCAGGTAGGTACCTTATATTATATTATACTGCGCACATTCAGGTCAGAGTTGGTACGATCCCACGACTCAGTCTGGAGGCCCTGCAAGACAAGAATCTAAAAAAAAAAACATTGGCCTGCTGTGAATCCTAGTAGTCACCGGAGAATAGTTAAACCCTCTCAAAGTATTTTAGGACATTGAGGAGTTTGCGCTTCTGGGCCAAAGCCGTTAATGCAATTGGTGCTATACACGACAACAAGGACTAGTACACCGCTATTAGAGGTTTATTCCCATGAAATAAATGTAATTTTAAGCCCAGTCAATATTTTCGTTTATCTCATCGTATGGCGCTCAGAGGCAATATGACAGTATTGTGGTTTTCCATAACTACTTAGGTATTTCGGATTATCTTATATCTGATGTCAGCGTACATGGTCATTTTTACATTTAAGGTTGTGGGAAATAAGCGAAGCAGTGATAATCTTGCGACACGGCGATCGCTTCCGGTTTCTCGCCCGGAGAATAAAGCGCTACCCGAGATCCAGCTGGACCAAAGACGCACCTGATATTAAAAGCACCGTTTATACATTATGGGTGTGAGTTAAGAACGGGTTTGGTGTCCGTTGGGCTGTCGACGGACCTGACATAAAATTTAAACACTGGTACACCTGATACTAAGGTTTTACGGAGCTTCCCTTTTCGTGCCCTTTATGTTAGGCACAAGTATCGGTTCAAGAGCTTTAAGGCGGCTTGTACGTGTAGCGTTTTGTGGTGGTCGTAGCTGCGATTGACGACGCGACAGATGCTATACCAATACTTCTTACCTAATATTTAGCTCGTGGCAAGATCCTGCTTTGATGGCGGCTGATCAATCTCAGCGGCTTGTTACACAAACTTGCCCCGCACTAGATCTATAATCGTAATTACGGTAAATTCCGTAACTTAGTTTTTCTTTATCAACAATATTGCTAACGCACATGAGTGGTGACGCTTAACCCAAGAACATTATGCTCTAAGTTTTATATGACGCTAATTAAGCACAAGATGGGAATGCACGAATATAAAATCAGATGGGGGCAACCTAGGAAATGGTTATCGATCAGGTGGATCAGTCGCCTTGAAAACAGTCGGGATTTTGGACTTATGGGAGGCTCAAGACGTGGAGTCAGGGGCCTCACTTTGCGCTCCTGATCCACTGTCCTTTTCTTTCTCAATAATCCCATTTGTGAGCTTCTCGCTGATACCATTTGTCATCTTCCTCTTCTCCTCTGAGTTGGCCTCCTTTCCCTTTTTCTCTTTTTCCTTCTCCTCCTTCTCCTTCTGTTCTTTCTCCTCTTCTTCCTTCTCTTTTCTTTCTTCCTTGATCCTATCACGCTTCTTCTTCTGAAGTTCCCTAATCTTCTTCTCCGTAGCTCTCTCAAGCCTCTCTTTAGCTTTCTTCTCGGACTCCTGTAGAAGATCAATTTCACTAAGTTTCGATTTGAGCCAATCATCCAAACAGTCCAACGCGTCCTCAGGATCGGACTTATGGCTTAAAAGATATCCTTGAACTTCAGCTGGAGTAAACTTGTCGGAAGGAACTCTCGCTCCGAATTCCTGAGCCAGTCTCTCTAGTTTTTCGTTATGCTTCTTTTTGCGTTCCTCAGCTGTCATCTTCTCCGCACCGCGAATAAAGTCCGGCAAATCCCCATCGTCCGAATAAACAGCCTTGAAAAGTCCTTCTAGGATTTCAATGTCCGCATTTCCGAATTTGATTTCCATATCAACACGTCCAGGTCGGATTAAAGCTTTATCCAGAAGTTCTCGATAATTTGTTGTCATGATCAGAATCCTGCCTTCGTGGCTGGAAATACCATCGATAGCGTTAAGCAAACCGGATAAACTGACGGTGCTTCCTTGTTTTAAAGCCGCAAGTTTCTTCTTCTCTTCCCGCTTCCTGATTTCGTCTTCTTCTTCGTCCTCATCATCCTCATCATTCTTACTTGCAATAGCTGTATAAAGGCCAACTCCACTCATTGACTGTCGATCGATACCGGCGCTATCTATATCCTCGAGTAAAATAATGCACTTTTTCGGTAGAGTGGCGAATAATCCTAAAAGAACGTCGTCTGCCATAGTACTAGATGCAAGAGACAAACAATAAATCGGAAGGTTAAGTTCGCTAGCCAAAGCCAACGTAAGTGATGTCTTTCCGGCACCAGGTAAACCGTAAAAGAGATAACCCCTCCTATATGGGAGACTGTGCTTGTGGTACCATTTCTTCGCATTGGGCTTAAGATACTCCTTCATGTCTTTTAACAGATTGTCTTTATCAGATTCTTTCATAATGACCGAGTCGAGTGTTCGAGAGGGTTTTGGATGACCCAAAGACCAGGTAGGCGGGTAAGTTGCGACAGTTGTGTGAATTAGTGTGCTGGCTCTTTGCTCCATGAGGTACTCGAGTCTGGCCTCCTCGAGAATACTGCGAAGCATAATTGGTGAACGACCAAATGTGAATAAAGTAAGGTCGACATCAGGCTCTTCAAACCCGTAATAGTCATCTTTGAGCTTCCTTTGCATAAGCACAAGTCTTTTTTTGTAAAAGAAATGATAGAAACCTGGAGCGGCAGTATATTTCAGTTTTGGACCAAAATCGTCCTCCTAAAATGGTTTGTCAGCTAAGTTTAAAGAAGAATCAGTTTAAAATCATTTCAACATACCATGACGTTGATACCGTCGGTTTCAGTATCATCTACTGGATCCTGGCCATACCATCTGGTATGTTGACGATAATTAGGATTCATCTGATTCTTTCGGGATGTTACGCCGAAAAGCCGCGAGTCTGTAGAAATTTTATGATTATAAAGCCATCTCATGACATAGACGTATGCTTCATCCGTGGATCGGATTGTAGCAGAAGACACCAAATTATCCGAACTGCGCCCGGTATATCATGTCAGCCATAGCTCAAATCACCAAGTTCAACAATTAAGGCTTGACCTACAAGAATTTGGAAATTTGTGTAATGCCTTCCCATGCATTGCTTAGAAATCCAAAAACTGAAGCAACTATAGTAAGTGTTACACCGATTTTAACTATGTATAGTAGCAATTAATATCTAAACTCTTTATTTCTAGAATCTCTACTTAATTCTGGGCGCATACCTAGCACGGATGGATCAATTCCGGCTGACGCCATCATGCTGCCAATAAACACCCCTCCAGGGAAAGCGCTATAGCTATCAGGATCACCTGTGGCGGAAGCCGCCAACCCCGGGAGAACCGCAGAAATGGCCTCCATCGTTCGAAAGTTGATTGTAGCCTCAGCTATATCAATTGATCAATGCTAGAGGATATCGATAGGGATTTCCCCGCCAACGATGTGTTGCTGTGTTGTCCCTGCCGTCTCCCTCACAATTGTCACGGTCTGTCGATATCTAGGACTCGATACCCCTTGGTGGCGAGCGAGGTTGAAGATCTACAAAACTAAAAAATATTAAATAGATATATAGGGGTATCTTAAGATGATAAATTCAAAGACGAATAAGAACAAGAGCAAGACACGGTAGCTCGGTTAGCTAAATGCGCCTGCAAACATTGAATGATTGAATTTGACGTTCCATCGCCACCATTTATAGAACCTTGAGTCTCTTCTATTCGCTGTCTGCCGTCGTTAAAGAGTTTAGTTCTTACATTGACTCAAGGAGCTCATGGTTTGCGAATACCCGTGGTTACTAGCCTAACCAAGGATCTGGTAGCAATGCCTGGTGTCCTCAAGATCTTGAGGCGTGCTTAATACCTGTTTGACTTCTGAGGGATAAGTAGTAATTCTGTTTGAGTATTGTCTTCAAACTGGCAATTCGTTGGAGGTCATGCACCATTCCATGCATAGCTGGACTCCATGCACTTACCAGCATATTGCATCAAACCTTTTATTTTTGGCTTGTCAGCAGGATCTTACCATCGACATGGTTTGCGCAGCTCGAGTAATCCGAACTGCGGGGCTACCGAACCCTGTAGCGAAGAGTTCATAGGGTTTTCAGATCCTGGTCGGATTCGTATATACGGGGTTTTCATCCTTGATCATAAACCGCTTGCTTATCTATTGTTAGGATTCCAGGCATTTGTTGATGGGCTTAGGATGACTCATGAATACTGGTCCTGAGGTAGCTGAGTCTGTGCGGGTGGTCAAAAATATTGTGGGTGTTGGCTGTGCTCGTCTGGCGCGAATTAATGAGCCGCTAGCCCATGTTCGTTCGGATTCTCAGCGACAGTCAGCTCGCTCGAATTACAGGGATCGATTTTGAGTCACCAACTGTCCTATCGATAACCATGTGCTATGAAGGCGAAGTCCTGGACGACGGCAGGATCTCCGAGATGTCACGCGAGGTTGAATTTTTTCCAAGTTCAAACAGGCCTAGCCTCGATTAAACCGGCTTCGAAAGTGGTATTTGAAAAGAATCTGGCAGATCCGTCTGCAGCTGGACACGGGTAAGCTACGTCAGTTGTGGGTCGGGGGAAAGTTAATTATAAAAGCCGGATGACATCGATCGTTTGTGGATACCAGGGCCTTGTACTTCGGGTGGTTTATATGAAATTTAATAGTTTGATATCGGTATATCAGATGTCATAGTAGGTTGTACCAACAAGCGAAAAGGTTCGGCATATCAATACCAATAGATTAATAACAATAATGCAACAAGCGCACTCTAGTGTTTCGTGATCGTAATACAGCAGCCTCCTTGGATAGCTCAATGGAATAGTTGTTTCGTCTGAACCGTGGTTAATTAGGAATAGCATTAATCGACCCGTACCGGGTATACCCAGCCTCCACGTGTGCACCCGCCTACATGCATGAAGTGCCATACATATATATATAGCACTTCCATTAAGTTTTGATAGTGTTTATAATGGCCTTTCCAACTGCACTGCTTATTTACCCACCGAGTTCTGTCCCTAACGCAGTTCCGGTCAGAGCTACACCAGTTCCTACCGATTCCCCAATAACGGCGGCCCTGGCACGTGCAACGAGATGCAGACCTGCGAGTATCCCTCCAATGCCCCCCAAGGCAGCCCTAACCGCTGTTAAAGCTGTTTCGAGAACCTTTTCTCAGTGACTTGACGACCGGTTCCAAAAACTAGCGTTCATGCTGGAAATCGATTGCCAAGTAGTATCAATAGCCTTCATAAAATAGTCGGCGCCCTTATCTGTTAGCACCTGCTTGATCTTGAGCTAGTTGTCGATTATTCCATGAACGAAAGCGGTGAGTGCTGCGATTCCTTTCTCTGTAGTAGTGGGAAAGAATGGTGCAACGGTCTTCAAGATCTGAGATTGAGTAGTAAGAGTTTCGATATTGGCTAGAATGTTATTTATACTGCCACTCATGGCGGCCTTAATCGGCTCGCTTAATGGTTTCCCCGCAAGCTCCCGTTCCAGGTCTTCTAGGGTCATTATAAGCAGATCCGGCGTCATAATCTCGACAGCGGTGCATCTTTGGGGGGTGGTACAGTATTAGAGCTAGAGCCGGAAGCTGTCATCAAAGAAGTCAACTTGTTCAAAGAGTTTCTTTCATACGGTTACGAATATACTTCTGGGTTTTAAACAGGGTATTCTTTTACTTGCCACGACTCTCAGCCATATTACCATATTTACAATAGAGATCCATGTTTATAGTTACTGATATTACAGGACAGATACCTAGAAACTGGTCGAGCAGAGCCGCAAAGAACATAAAAAAAGGAGTTTACAGACTTCCCTTGAAGGAGGCGAGGTTAAAATCGTATTTTCTCCTTTACCAATTGAATGGTACTTGGAAGTGGAAGATTGCAGTATTTATGGGGGTCAACTTGTCATATAAACAAGCTGAACCAGTCCGTTCTGCATACTATAGCTTGGTAATGCTTGATTACAGGTGGGGCGGCACGGAATTTCTTTAGGTTTAACAGCTCGAGATTAAAGATTCCTTGTGCCGGTATCTGCAAGAATATGCTATTTCTAGACTTAACGATGTCTTTATAATTCTCCAGACATCCAATTAAATGCCCTCATGAAGGCACCCCCAACTCCAGTTGTTCGATGCCAGCCCATCTTTGTTGCATTGCATTTCTTTAGCTTGTTCCACCAAAGAACGCAGACTAAGAACGCGGACTAAGTACGCTGATAAGGCAAAGAAGTACTTAATCTTAAGTATCCAGATTGTGTCGTGCTAGCACGTGCTGCCCACTATAATGTGTGCAACTGATCTTGAACAGGTATTGTGCAGAAGGTGGTATATATGGATTCGCGATCGAGGCCGTGTATCTGAACGGCCCGTGTTGTCTGGACGGTCGAAGGTTAGCGTCGAAGCAGATAACAAGTACTTAATAAGTAGCTAAGTTAAGAAGTCCGCTCCTTATATATGGGCCAGAGTACTCTTATTAAATGTTGGGTTGCGTGAAAATCTGTCGGAGAGATTGCCTGACGAACATTTTAATACCAGTTGAAGCTTTCCTTATCAGCTGGTCGCCAAATTGCGGGGTCGGAATTAGCACACATTTACCAAACTAGGGTTGGCCACATCACAAGGCTATTATTGGAGGGTCCTTGACTTGACACCTTGACCGCAAACATTCCACGTCGGTAAGTACATACTAGTTTCAAATCGATTTACACATAGGCGCCTACGCCATCAACCACGTCTTTCGTCCTCGTAGGACCAGTTTAGTCTATCACCACTGATTTGTGGTCCCTGATATCATCCGGTTTTTCCATCGCGGAAGTTGATATGTTCTGAACGCGAGAGCCAACACTGCCCACAGCGCCCAACTAGTCATGGCTGATACATATTACTATGACTTGCTCGGGATACCTCCAACCGCATCTGATATCGAGGTGAAGAAGGCATACCGAAGGCAGGCTTTTATCAGCCACCCGGACAAAAATCCCGGAAATGCGGAGGCACACAAAAAATTTCTAGAGGTACAAGCCCATTAAATTTAAACCATTTTTAAACCTGCTAGCCTCTACAAAGTTACTTGGCCTGTGAACGACAGTTCCATGCTTGGGAAACTTTTGGGTACCTTTATTTGTGTTGCTAACAAAAAATTACAACACCTCGAGCTTGCCAGAATAGATTTCTGAAGCGTATAGAATACTGAGTGATCCTAAGCTACGTGCACATTATGATCAAGCTGGGCGAGATGGGGTAGATGAAGATGGCTCAGGTATGAGAAATGCCTTTTACTAAAGAGATATTCAGACGAACTAACAAATATTTTAGTGGATGCCTCTGAGATGTTTGGTCGAATGTTTTCCGGAGAGTCATTTCAAGATTGGTATGTATCGCTACTATACTAGTCTACCTCGATACATTTGATATTCGTTTTTTAGGACTATAAGGGAGTTCTAAAGAAGTAACTTTTGCTTTCGGGATATCTAGGGTTGGAGATAACACGATTCTTACAGACATCATCAGCCTCGCTGAACTTCACCTTGGTGGTAGCGCCGAAGGTGGATTTACAATGGTGGATCCCTCACGCCTGATAGATGATGGTGGTAAGTTATGCTAATACAAAACTAAATCTACATCAAGTGCTTGAAGTGGTTTACGATTTTGTGGGTATCTAGATTCGGAGGTGTCATATGAGCCATTCGACGGTGGCCAATACCGACGAGACATAAAACGGAGAAATGAAGAAATCAGAGACTTCAGAATTTTCGAACTACAAGAACAGATGGCTAAGAAGCGGGAACAGCGGATTAGCTTTGTAGCGGAAAAGCTGGCTGAGAAACTTGATGTGTTCGCCAGGGAGAGCAAAAAAAGTGAGAGGAAGTTTCGAATAGCAATGGAGGTACGGGACCGGCAAATCGATCGGATCGAAACATCGCAGAAATTAACCCGCTATTATTGACATATTGTAACATCTAGCGAGAAGCAGAGCACCTGAAACTCGAGTCTTTCGGGGTCCATATCCTCAATACGATCGGTGATGTTTATAAATCGAAAGCAACTGAGCACGGGTGGTATCGCGCCTTTGGAGTTTTGAGCACTGCATACTATTATCCACAGGAGAAGTATGCATCTGCGAAGGATACTGCGAAAACGGTGTGGAATTTATTAGATGCCCAAAAGGCCATCAAAGAGGCAAGATTAGATGACCTGGATTTGGCAGAGGCAGAGAGGATTAAGGAAGAAAGAGGCCCAGAAGAACAACAATTCATAGAAACAATAGCTGCTGGAAAGATGCTCATGGCGTGCTGGGGTTTGGTAAGGAAGGACTTAATAGGGATTATCAAGTAGGCTCTTTATAATTTTACCGTGTTAACCCGGCAAGCTGGACTAACTTTGCAACAGGGAAGCTTGCAATATAGTTCTTTACGACGAGAGAGTTCCCTATAGTATTCTGGAGAGAAGGGCGACGGCGGCTATGATTATTGGGGAAATATTTTCTAATGTGCGTATCGCTAGAGTTCCCAGTCGCCTACAATATATCGACAATAAATAACTAACGCTTGGTGCATAGGCCCACAGGGATGGCAACGACCATGTCACGGAAGGCTTATTTGAGAAGATCGTGTCCGATTCTTATGAACTAGCGAAACAGAGGGACGGAAAAGCCAGGGACTCGGATGTAGATTCGAATGGCGCTCCCGAGTCGAGCTCGCGCTCGAGCTCTGCAATGGCGTTCTAGTACGCCCAGGATTCCCTGTGAAATTGCACAGTTGTATATCGTACTGACAGGGAAATGGTATCTTAAAGCAGATAGTACCTCCTCCACTTTATCGTAGGCCAAAAACCATGTATAAATAATTCTGCTTATGAGATAATACAAAGCTGAGATGAGAATAGTATGAGTTCCTAAGAATTAAATCCAAATATAAATAGCCGATTCCCTCCAAATTCAATCCGATGAACCCCAAATAGCAAATAAAAATACAGTGTAAAGAAAATCCCCAAATTTAAAGAAACAAACGGAAAGGCCATTGCTGTGGGGAGGATTTTCTGAGTTGGGAGGATAAGAGAACAATCTGGCTTGAAAGTGAATGTAGGTTGTAAAATTTGCGTATTACAAAGATAACCGTAGAATGGCTGCAATGGAACCGAGTGACTTGGCGACATATATCGCCTATGTGTATGTGTAGAAATGTATGTTCCTCCGTTTTTCCCCCATCTATCTCAGATACTTTTGCCTTGGAATTCAGGCCTCCCGTGTCCGGGATTTTGTGTGGGCCGGAATAAAATATGCATGGTATTGTGGTGGCGGTCCTAATCAAACAGGCATTCCCCTAGAGCACCTTCACCTCTTCTACCAACTTGTTTTGGTCCAAAACGTTCCGGCCCGTCCCATCCAATGCCGTCCCAAGTCTCTTCCTCCTCGTCTGCAATGCCCCTTCGATAGATATCGTCGAGGATGTTATCCTTCAAGGTTTCCCGAGCCTCTTTGATATGTTCATCATGGGCCGAACAACACAATTTAGTTCCCTTAAAGAAAACGTTGACTATTCTGGTCAGGTCTTTCCAGACAGCCTGGGCTCTCGGCCTAAGAGCAGCTTCGGATACATACATGGCCGAAATTAAGAGGAGAAGGTGGTTCCCAATTAAGTCGCTATGTTTGTTCCAGGTGGCATTATCATTTGACCCTTGGAAGGTTGGATACATTAGCTTCAACTCGTCGAGCCACCAAGTAGGGGGTGGGGGCCCTGAGGCCGAAGCCAAGGATGCCATTTTACTGATCCCGTAAGACATTTTTGATTTTATAGGCTTTGGTTGTTCCGGTTCAATAATGTTAGGTGGCTCTTTGCTAGATTTTGAAAACATCCCACCAAAAATACTGGCAGGCCTGCTTGAGGGGGGGTCCTTAGGGCTCCCACTCTTCGAGGTCTTATCAGTTGATTCTTCCCGTCTGGCTCCTCGCTTTGGCCCTTGCTGGCCATTAGAGGCTGAGTGGGCAGTACCCGGGCGTGGGATGTTGATTTCGACCATTTCAGAGGCCACGGAGGACGCTGATGTTTCTGAGACAGAGGTGTTAGGGACAGGATAGAAGGTCGGATTCCAGCTACCATTCCCTTCCCGAGCCTTCATCTCTTTCGTCCATTCAAGTCTTTCCTTTCTTTGGCGACTCAAGGCGTCTTTTGTAAACCCAAGAAGTACTAATAGCAACTCAGCAAATACTTCTCCCAAGCATTTGATGTCATGGAGTCTAGATGCCTCAGCGCTAGATAAATCTAGTGTCACTGTTTTAGACCTTGAAGGGGGTCGACTTTCTGAATTTGGTGTTGGCTCTGGCACCCCATAACCGAAGCTTTTGTTGTTTTTCAGGCCAGGCCGTTTTCTCGCCAACTCGATGACCTGCGGGTTAACATGTGATTGATACCATCCCTCAAGGAAAATTTGAATGCCCTTCCCGTTCTTGATTAGATATATTCTCTTTGTCGCGATATCCCCGTGTGAGACCTTGAGGGAATGGAATAAGTGAACAGTCGCGGCCAAGCACGTCATCCATTCCAATACCCGCGTCCTCTTTTCTTCCTTGGGTAAAACAACCCACCAATCTGGGCGGCAAGCTATAAACTGAGATAAGGTGGAAATGTGGTGGGCGGGATCCTCTGGATTCGCATCTGCCATGACTTCCGGGGAAAGTAGCATGTAACTCTTTTCTTTATGAGAATAAGTGTATGCTGGGAGCGAAAAATGTGGCTTCAACGGCCCATCTTGCGCCCCTACTTCGAGGCTAAGCATACTCCGAGCAAACAACCGCAAAACTTCCATTCTCCGGAAATTTTTGCCCCCTGGAATAAGATGACTCGAAGCATCGATTTGTACCCTAGCGTGGGTTTGGCCCGAAAGTGGGGCTTCATTGGTGGAAATTTTGGCAAGATCGACCCGGTCAACGCTATGATGAAATGAATTTGACACGACGCTAACTGGCGGTGGCATCTCCTGGCCGTTTGACTGTTGATGATCGAATACAACATGCGTTCCCAACGAGGGCTGCGAAAACCACGTTTCACGATCCAACTGCTCTAATCTTAAGACCAAACTTTTAGGGAAATTTGGAACATATTCCAGGCGTTTGTAATTGCATCGCAGATATTGGTCGGTCATAAGGTGCCGCGCAACGGGAATTACAATATAGCCGAGATTAGGACTAGTAATGGCAGAATTATAATGAGCTTCTGGTTGCATAGGCCAGCAAACTAACAATTGAGATTTAGGGCACTACTCTACCTTTCCTCATACACCAAAGACAATAAGTAAACCGTGTATGATAGATGTTGTCTAACATATTGGGCAACAGTTACTTCCTGGTCAGGCAGTAATGGTTCCGCCAAACGCCCAGCTTCTGTTGAGTTTCCGAAGAGTTCAAGCAGCTGTTTTGCGAATGTGTCGTCATCAAGTCTCGTGTAAGAACGAGGTAATCTAACAAAGGACAGCGAACGTTGGGCGCCGGTTGCCATTGTCAGTGGCTGACGCCTATTAGGGCTGAGCTTTTATTGGCGTGAGTCGTCACAGCTGTCATCCAGCTCTGCGCGTTGCGTTTAGTGCAATATGTCCAGCGGCAAAATATTCTTGACAATTGTTAAGGTGGGGAATCGTAATGCAACTGTGAAATTCCGGTGCCTGGGAATATTGATATTCTGTGGGGGAAGGAGAAGAAGAACCTGCGACACCCGGATAGAGGATAAGGGCTATGTTTTATAGCAAGTCCGAAAAGAAAACCAGCTGGCTCTTAATAACCTTTTCAACAAGAACCATTAGCTGGGGGCTAATAAAGACCAAATCGCTAAGAACACTCCAGCTTATTACCAGGGTTAGAGCTGAGGCGCAGGAGAAGGCCGAGATACCCGGATATCGAACGGGAAGCTAGCACAAGAAAAAGAGGTCTTGCCGGTTTCAAAGCAAGATAGAACACAAGTACACTTGATTGATCGAAGTTACCTTATATACCCTTAGGCGTTTGGATCTTCGTGCCCGCATTGGTGGCACCGCCAATGTAGCATCCCTAGCGACCGTGGTGGGCAAGGTAAAATCTTGGCTTGCATAATTGGCCTGCAAGGAGGAAACGAAAACACGCAAGGTTATCGGGAGAGATTCGTTACAAGGGTTCCTAGAGCGAAGGCTTTGTTTTCCGCATCACCATCAACGTGCAACAGCTGCGCTCAACCAAGAGCTACCAATTACCATCCTAGTTTGTGTGCCACCGCATTGGCGGCACGATGAATCGAGATATCTTGAATGACATTTTGTTGGGTTGCAACATTCTGATCCCAGTTCGTTGTGCAAAACTGGTTAGCATTTGGGTTCCACCAACAGCCTGAGGTCATATCACCGCCTGCTTCTCTCCTAACATAGGCTCAGCACATGCCTAGGATAACATCAGTATTGGCCAAAAACTTTATCCAATCGTTAGGCCCCGCACGGGCCGATTTTCTAATTAAAATGCCGAATGGCTTCACTCAATATTTTCTCGCTCCATGATAATACAGACATCCATACAGTTGTCACCTGATGTTAACAAACCTACTGGTAGTATTGCTGACCTGAAAAAATATCAGAGCCTATCTAGCTTCACCGACATATATATATTTTTTTTTTCTTAAACTTTTTTTCGATGCCAATTCCAGCCGTACCTGGGTGTCAAGCTCTAGCCGAAGCAGCTAGAGAATCTACTGCAGTACTCACTGTTGCCATGGCTAGCCAGGTGGCGTTCTTGCGCATACATGATCCTTTCACAACATCCAGCTCTAAAGCCCTCAGAAATCACATTGATTGCAATTTTACCCACTTATCCTTAGTGTATCGCACTCGGATTTCAGTTTTGCCATCCACATCGGAAGATTCCATGCACTGCCAGCAAACTCGTGCATTAGGGGGCGATTCATGTAACCCATGTATGTTGAGGCTCCGCAGCCTTGCAGCACATCGCGCTTCGTGCCAGGCTGGGGGCTGACAAGATCTGGAAGCTTTTGGCGCAATTTATCAACAAATGTAAGATCACAAAGTCAACCTAAATACCTCAGATCAATACATTGGGCTGCGAACTCTATGCACATATGATTGTTCCACACTAATCTTACCGGCAATGTGGCGAGCAAACCGTCGCTGCATCGTCAGCCGATAAGACCTTTGGGATCGCGTGGGGGTAAGCATTGCTGCCAGGCAACCAAAAAATGCTGTCAGTTCTCGACTACAGGAATTCGAATTCTTGCATGTTGGAACTTCTCACGCCAAGGCTCCTATGTGCAATCTATAATGTTGACATTGATAAGGTGTGTTGCAAATTAGCACGTCTTGTTCACAAATTTGTTGCAGATTCGTGTTCGAAGGAGCTCAAGGAATGCAATAACGGTCACTTGTAAACGCCATTACTTTCGATGATGCCCTTATATTCTCTCGCCATACAAGGCCGCTAATGGCCCACCACTACACTTTATTTTTGAAATTTTTGACTTGTTTCCTTATAAGGAACGCTTCTAGATCAACCCTATGCAATGGTTATCTAAAATAGGTCACAATTCGCCAATCGAGATCTCGAGATATTTCCGAGCCAATGAAGCAAATTTATTTGGGCAGAGCCTCGTGATTTAGGGCTCGATGCAGTATGTGTCCCGGCTATGAATAGATGCCCGCGGCGAAGGCTGTCACTTCAAAGTTATCGCGCTTCATTTCTAGTGCTGCATCATTGGATTTCATCACAAGCTAGTATCACGGGAGGTCCGAAGTGGGTAAGGGAGCGGGCTATCAGCTATATGCATGTACTTTAATCATAATCGAATCGGAGAAACTAAAAGGAAAGTTAGTCCGTTATGTCATATATTTCATGTTCGGAACGTTCTATAGATCGGTTTGGCCAACCGTAACAGTTCGACCAGCACACAAATTCATGATTTCAATTCCTATTAAGTATAGGACCTAGCTAGTGGTAGCTAGCTAGGTTGGCATTTTTGATTAATATTCTGTACTAGTATAGTAGCTATTATACAATTAAACTCTTGAACCCCTCCTTCCAGTTATAGAACCCAGGTATATGCACATTCTCGCATACGGAATCCCGGGCGTATCCCGACACGTGCGAACACCTCATCGAAACCCAATTAAATTGCCCTTCTTAGATCTTCTTGATGATGAATCGGGTGCTTGGTTGATACTGTGGTGGGATGGAGCGGGTCGAAACTAATGGCTTAATTTCGGGCTGGACGAACGAAAAGACGGTACCAGCCTCAGTGGTTCGGAGGGACCATCCAGCAGTTCGGTCAACGCTTTCGATGCTAAATAAAGAAACATTCATTCATTAGTATGTTGTTTCCTTCTGCATGCTGTTTATGATGCACTTACATGAATTGGTCCTGGCCTTGCCAGTGGGCGGAAGTGATTCTCCAGCGGGTTTCAACGCTTGGCTGAGCCTGGAGTTGGGCGAAAAGTTGGCCCTTGATATTCACAACCTGGGCTCCGTTGTTCTCAAGGGTGTAGGTACCATCAGAGTTTCTGGTAATTTTCCACTAAATTAAATACCCACTGTTAGGAAAGACTGTATTCCAAGAACAATTTGTTTAGTTAGGACTTACTGGGACGCGAGTGACGGATTTTGGCAAAACGAGGATTGGCTTTGGGAGAAGGGATCGGTCCTCAGCTGGGCTTCTGGAGAGGTTGAATTGGGCGCCAGTGCCGTCCTTAACAGTGCTGACCCAGTAGTTTCCGCTCTGGAGGACTGGGGCTGGGGTGGAGGTGCTGGTATTTGGAACAGCAGGCATTTTGTTTGAATAGGTGATTTTATATAGAAAATATATAAGACTTGATGTAGGAAGTTGAGATGAGAGAGATAGCTTTTAATTTACGATTTACCGTGAGCTGATGAGAAGGCCAACGTAGTGGAAGATACTAGTTATTTTATACTGAATATGGTACTATGGGGACTACTAGTAACTTAACAATTGATATCACGACATCCTTCGAACAGGACATATCGAGCAGCTCCGAAGGGGAGAAAATGCCTTCCAGGGCAAAAAAAAGCCATGCTGAGAAAAAAAAAAGGTGACTCTGTAATTTCTACAAGCAGTTTCCTCTGCGCTTTCAGAATCCTCAATGGTACAAATTTCCGAGCATCGCTGTACCATAGCCTTGATAGCTCAGGGGCCCCAGACTGAAATTTTGCACTCTAGCCCGAATATAACACTTTTTCAGGAACCCGATGGTCGACCCTGCATGGGAAATATCGATATAGAAGGACTGGACCCCAGCCAAGCGAGAAAAGTCTGGAATGTGAACTTAGCAAAGAAATCTCGAGACCCTTGGCCTACGCCGTGTGTGTAACGTTGCAACTGATGTGTGGAATAATGTTATGCATGTATTGCATTACGTTTTCGGTACGGGGCGGTTCTGGGCGTTCGAAATTTCCAACGGTAGATCAAATCCAGAATAGCCTTATCTTGCCGGGTATTGGGAGCTGGGGACTGGGGCATACTCCTGAAATATCGGCATACATACCCAGGCTATACGTCAATCAGGAGACTCGGCATGTGCACATGGGGATGACCTATTTCGAGTATACCACGTAGTATGATGGCCGCTTCAGCTGGGCTCCTACATGCACCAGCTAGCTGCAGAATATTCTGGAGAGCTTCTCAAACTCGCCTTGACCTACCATAGCATGCATAATATCCAATCTAGGATAGCATCAATCTGGAACGGATGTCTTATTTAGTTTCCGCCCAATAGAAATGCCATTGTTCTTGAAATTCGACTTTGAAACCACTTGCCCTTCGGAAGGAGATGCCCAATATAACCAAAAGCGCTATTAGGCTGGATTGAGAACCCAACAACGCTGATCGCTGCAAAATGCAACAAAATTTACCGTCATGATCAGGATCCAACGCTAACTAGCTATAGCTTCCTCGAAACTAAGCTAGGTGCTGTGTAATCACCTCTAGATAACAAGAGTGTCGACCTTGCAGGGGCACGCAGACATTACGTTAAATAAACCTGAAGCTGTCAATTCCATACGAATACTAAACCCGCGATGAATAAATTAAAGCGAATGTGGCTTCTGCTAATATATTCTCTGGGACAACTGTCGACAAGGTACATGGCATCCTGACAGAATTAATATTAAAAACAAGCATAGTTACGAAGAAAAACTTCAAAAACTCAGTAAAACAAAAATTATATTTGCTCCTATGGGGTGTCATATAGGACTTTGTAAAGCTCGAAGCCGCCGATGATTGTAGCTGCATGCACAATGAAGGCGGCATTAAAAGATTCTTTGGCGGTAAGGCCGTGACGAAGAACTGTGATTTGTAATGGTACTTGTCTCGGTACTTGCCAAGGTACTAGTAATAGTTCTAGTGGCCTAATAATCTTGCAAAGTGGCAGTAGAGGTGTAAGTGACAGCTGGTATTGTCCGAGTTACTGTATAAGTTGCTACTGCCACAGGTGCAGCTTGGGTATATGTAGTCCTATAAATAGAATACGGAGTGGATGTGATGGTTGTGGGCGGTCCAGTAACCGCCAAAGTTCGTGTTTGCCAAACATTTAGTCAGTCTATTGGTATAGTGAAAGTAGAATCCGAGAATATTTCGATATTAGCTTACAGCAAACACGGTAGCAGTCGTGGGGGATATGAGCGCCACAAACGATGTAGTAGCAGTAAAGGTAAACGTCGGAATGGTCGTTGGTGAGCATGTTGCAGTCAAGGTTGTTGCTGAAACTCTGGTCGTGCTAATAGTAAATGTGGATATAGAAATTGATACAGAGGTCGCAGAGGAAGTAGCAGTCGCTATAGTAGTTATTTTAGGGTCAATACTACAACTAAAAGAAGGCAGACTAAAGGCCCAACTAATCCGTTCGCATCTCCACTTGTAGCGCCGCCTTGTAAAATATGGACTAGATTAGTCCTGAGGAGTCGATCAGGCAGTCCAGTTGGGTTGCGATAATCGATTGTTATATTAGTAACTAGTTTGATATTCGAGTTATGAGCAAAGTTTGATTTTTGACACTCACCGACTTAATTCAAGGTATCAGGCCCCCCTGAACAGGTCCATCGCTTGGGTTAACCGTACAATTAAACAATGCGCAGACTTCAGGTCCAATGATACCCCTTCCCCCATTTAATGTTGTACCGGGCATGATTTGACCCGCCAAATCTGTACCTAGAGCTGGATCAAGAATATTTCATGCTAATTTAATGTTTTAATTAGACTGATTCAACGTCATCAGATTTGAGAGCAAGCATTGAGGATTTCAATATAGATGTTGGGGATAATATAACCTAATCCTAGAAGAAAATCGTATAGGGGTGGATTAGCTGACCCACCCTGCACCCTCCAGAGCCTCCACCGGGTATAGGATCAAGGATCAGTCCCAAAATATTGCCTAATCCTTGAGGGTTTGGAATAGGTTTGATGATAGGGTTTGCGATGCCACCTCCCAATAAAACCATTAGAAGTAATGTGAGAGAAGACAAGAAAGCCAATACCGCAGCGAGAGGGTTTCATAATTAAAAGGAAATAAACCCGAATCAACGATATCTCAATGTATAGTCTAATAGTGTGGTGAAGGTATGTGGTCAGAGAGTTTGGTGGTTGATGGAGTTCACGTGTTCTGTTGCATTTTGAGTTCTTAACACATCCTGGCATTCTTTTTCCATAAATCGTTTTCCTACTGACATTCTTTTGGATCGTCAACCAATTCCCTTGTATAACGAATTTCCTTTGTTCAACCAATTTCCTTTGTCCAACTATCATACACTTCTTATATTTCTAAGTACGCATCATTATCTTGTTATTTATATATACATTATTTTCGGTCTCTCAGTTTCCTCCGCCTGCACGTTCTGTTCCAGATATCCTCTGCTGATGGGGCAATAATTTTGCTGCTTGAACCCCAGAGCCTACGAAACATTTAGAATAACTAGCAGCTTCAGAGAAACTGTTTAGTATATAACTCGTCAGTATAATTCAGAGTTGCAATTTTGAAATTTTGAGTAATTTGTGAATAGAAATGCTTTTGGTGGCTCTCCTTTGCTGGTAAACCCGAGATTTTCAAGAGATTTGTGTCGCTTGACCACGCCACTGGCTTCAAAAGATATACCACAAATGCTAGGAGGCATGGGAACGGAGAGTCTGAATAAATACAGTTACCACACGATGGAGTAATCAACCAGGGCTGAAATAGGGAAATTAGGTAGCATTTCAAAGTTACTAACATTTGCATCGGTTCTACTCTCAGGAGTTAGGCTAAGCTTCGAGATCTTCCAAATAAGAATAGGTAGGTTAAAATGGAGGAACTCTTAGCATAGGCCTAAGTCGAGAGGCAGAGAACAGCTATGAATGTCGAATAACATCCTAGGCTCCAGGAAGCAGTTAGCGGTATATGTCTTGAACTCCTGATCGTACAATCGTTCGCATGCGAGAGGGCTGAAGAAGGGGGTTACAATCAATATTTTGCCTCTTTAGCATATGATTTGATTTAGCGGCTGAGTTAGTTGATTTATTCGACCTAAAATACACTCGTGCCGAGACTGAATACATTCAAAGTTCAACATTAGTCTGTAAAGCCACGGGAATGGTGCCCACTACCCATGTAGCTACGTAGATACACGGAGTCTCCTCACCCGAAATCTGTTGCGAATATCAATACAAACCAGCATTCTCATTTATGGATCCAACTCGCCATGGCTATGGCTACCTACCCTTTTCGTTCCCCCTTGATTCCTAAGTTTGAACTCAGTAAGGCCCATGTTCACAAGGATGAGCCTCGAATCTGGGAAGCTAGTTGGTTAAGAATGGGATTTACTGCTGGTGTTGTCTAAATTTCACCATGGCCGCGGATGAATAGACAGAAACGGGTGATATTTCATGAATTCATAACTTCAGTTTGTCCCAAGACGGCTGAAGTCTTTCAACGGGTTGTCTCTTAATAATACCGGCCTTCAAGGCTTTCTGTAATCCAGAACAAAAATGATTTCACTGCACGCATACGTATTATTTGGAACGTGGAATTTGAATTGTTTCAAGTTATAGAAATCTGAGCCTGAATATATTTTCCAAATGCAGAGTGGGGGTGAGTGATTGCACAAAATATGTGTAACAATTCTTAGCTACAGAATCCGTGGCCAAAAAGCATGTAACCAAGTCTTCCGAGCTAACTGATTTGCGCTTTCATACTAGATTTAGTCAGAATAAGCCGATATTAGATTAAGAAATCGTAAATAACAGCCCTAACTGTCAGGTCTGTGCAAATATCGTTTTCACGGGCTGCATCAATCCCACTTGTTCACTTCCATAGAATTTGCGAAGGCGGCTCAGCGATACGGTAGCCATAGATGAAAAATAAATTACGATATGCCCGTTTAATTCAATCAAATGTTGGTCAAGAGCTTGAAGTTCGAAATTTACGCATATATACAACACTACGCTATTGCATATACTGAGATAGTCTTTGTTACACAGACAATTCTTATTATCCGTGCCGAAGCAAAGTAGTGAGATTAAAGATTAATTTGATAAGCAGTACGAAATATGGATCAGAAAGTTGGATGAAGCGATTTAAGATAGGTTGAATGACATCGAAAACCTGCATCAAAAAATCTTAATCCTGACGAATATTTTACTAATGTGAAACCAGGACCCCCTTCACGGCTTCGGGCGTTTAATTTGATAAGAATATGCCTTATAAACTCCTTTACATTATTCATTAGAGTTAGTTTCGATAAGTGATCATCCAAGTTGACGTCAAGATTAAGATCCCCGAGTTCAGAGTACCTCGAAGTACTTCCATAGACATACTTGAACTCATGAATCATTTATTATTAATATCTTTTGTAGAATCATTATATCAATCTGACGGTTTTCATGCGAGCGACATATCTGAAGTAAAAAGATTCGTTAGTCACCTTGGTCCTCAAGATTATAGAGCGTCCCCGAAAGCACGATGCTGAATTTGGAAGATCACGATGCATTAAGAACATGAAAATGACAAGGAAGCTAACGGCTAAAGAGCAAAGCTCAAATATTGGCTCATAATTGAGAGCTTGGAACAAGCTACTAACGAAATGCTTGGATCCTGCAAAGTTAGTTGTGTCTTGATATGACGACAGAAACCAATCGTTCAAACAGCTGAGCGAGCTGACAGCTTCAAACTTGCTCATGGCCGGTCATACATCCATAGGAAGCCCTAAGGTTCAGCACTCGGACAGCTTATGCATCAACTATTTCAGCCGCGGAATCGTCTAAACGGTAATGGAAAAGGTGTTTTTTTATTTTGAAAAATCTTTTCCGATCTCATTTTCAAGCTTAGATATAATGTTGAATCTGCCTTCTGGAACAGCTACACAGCATATATGCGACTGTTCACCAACGCATTCATAGTTGTTCGTGAGCCGGAGAGCGTGATCGCAAGCAATGCTAAAGACTTCTCGCAGTCTAAATTCAATACTGATTGCATATATCGCTATATTCGCCAGTCGCATAAAGTCGACGGGGCGAAGCTAGATCCAGCCTTGATAACACGTAGATTTCTACGTTAGCCAACCCGCATATCATGCGAATGCTGGAATAAATTGGGTTCGCTTAGGATTTAGTGGTTGTAATTTATCGCGACGGTGTCGGTGGAAGCGTCAATGCACTCACAGAAAAACAGAACGCAAGGGAAAAACAGTGCATATGCACAGGGACTCGTCCAAATGTATATACTTTAGTACATATTTGTTTGGGATATAACTTGATGCTGGAATTGGCACCCTGTTTCAACTTCTGGGCACCGGGAACATGAAAGCTCACAACCCTGGATGACCGGCCACATTTATAATTCGCGGATATCCAGAGAATTTTTTCTTAGAAATTATGTGTGACAATTTAGTAAATATCCTGAAGAAAGAGGCCAGGTAGTATAGCCCTATGCAATGTAATGCGAGCTCAGAAATGCAAGTTTCGCCGAACTAGTGAATCTGCAGTCAGCTAGGAATACCAGTATTAGTCCCGTTGACTTGATATGCAACTTTCGGTTACGAATCTTACAATGAGAAAGATATCGGAGGCTTAGTAACAAATACGGTGAAAAATATATCATTGCGGGCTTCAAAATCCGGGGCCGAAATTGCCAGTAATATTTAGACAAGGAAAGATAGTAGTAAATATCGTAGCCGAGCTTTGTGATGGCTATGGGGCAACTTGCACGATACACCCGGTTGATAACGATATCAGACGATTATCGACTCCTCTATCATATTTAAAATACAAAAAATTATCATATGATGTTGACGAATATTGGATAAATATCCCGTTTGTGTAAACTGCACTGTCCAATAGATACCTAGGTATGCGGTCCCAACCATAAAGCAAGGTTAGCTAAGCTTCATCCAGGTCCGTTGAATGGCAAACTATAGCTATACGTAGGTATTTACATACATAAATGTAAGATTACTGATCGGATCGATTGGACGCCAATCTTTGAGAATATTTAGACATTTACAGACTTCATCATGCGATTACGACATACCTAGGGCCGCGCTAGCTAACCGTCGTAATTGCCACCCCCCTGTCGGAATTCCGCTTTGATCTCGAATGACAATTTTGATTCCGACTCTGCGAAAATTATCCTCGTACCTACCCACACGAGTGGTCGTCTGCATCATAGGTAGATGCATAATGATTCTTAAAATGTTCTAGTCCGCTCGGAAGTTAAGCAAATGTGTCTCGTTACTAGTTTGCTGGGGTAGCTGTATGTTGGTAGCTGGTTTAAGCAAAATACATTGTTGGCCTTACAGGATCTAATCGGTCATTCGAGGATCCAACGCTCACAATCAACTAGACTAAGCAAGGGGAAAAGATTTAAACCTATATTTATGCGGGTGATGAATCAATTGACCGATCGGCAAAACTAGTAGACTCATTGGAGAATATTCTAGCTTGTTCAAACATCTTCGGGACTCATTTCGTGACGTTCAGCTCAGCAAGGATAACTTGCGATTCGCACATGAACGGCTATTCCGACCTGGCTGATTGGGAATCGTGGAGCGGCCGGAAAATGCAGGCGCAATCAAGAAGCGACATTATCGCAGTTAGCGCAGACGTCAGTTTTTCGATCCTAACTTTGGGGGTCTAGACCATCTAAACTAACGTCTGTCCAATACCCAGCATCAATGTAATGCGGCTCAATACATCTACTATGTATATCACCCAAACATTTGATGTTCCTTGGCGCAGGCTCCACCCAGACCCTTCGGCAAATTGCCCAATAGAAGCGCAAGTTAACCCAACAGCTTGTAATCTGACAGCCCCAACGTGGGTAGCTTTGCTTGATATAGTTTAGCCCACTGCACCAAATGTCTGTGCGCGCACCGCCACGACGGATCTGTTTCTTGCTTTGACAAACTGACACCATTCATAGAACCATACAACACCGCATAATTTACTATAGCTTCTCGGCAGACGATGACATGAGAGTTGCTGCTCTATCCGCTTTATCTCTCGAAGGTGCTGACTGGCTATAATTCTCGACGTCAAACCCTTAAAGCTAGACTTACGGTTTGTGTTTCCCCCACTTTAGATGATTCGCATTGCATTGAGTTTTACAGACCTGTTTCGAAACAGCCAGGCCATAATGAAGCTCTCATGATTACCTTGCATTTTCAAGGGAAACGCTTTGAAGTTCTCGGCGAATCCTGACAATAAACCGGTAGATCGTTTTGAGGTTTGCTTTTCACACGCGATCAGTCTTGGTGGGCACGAGCTAGAATGCCATTGTCGGAGATTACCTTCGCGCTTTATGCTCTGGAGTTGCAAGTTGTTGCCAGTAGCTTCCCCTTGCCCTCGCTTTGCGGCGGATTGCGCAAAAACCGTTTGATGCTAGGCGAACTGCTGGGTGTAGCTCGGGTTGATGTATGACGGGCTCTGTAAGACCATAGTAACTGACTACAAGATTTAGCTCCAGCCTATAATTAAGTGGAGTAGTGGATGCAATGACAAACCCTAGTTGATGCCATATTCGTCAGTAGTGCTGACATGCGAAACTACGCAACGGGCAACATCACCATTCCTGCCGGGTACATACTATTTTCAGCAGCTGTTCTTCTCTATTCGTAAAACTGCTACGTTTCCATAAAGAAGGAAATATTGGTTTTGCCTAAAACTTATGCTATTTGTGTTTGACAATTGACTTGTCGAGGAACGCTTGGTGGGCCACATCAATCGTCACATAGTAAGCGACGGATGTCCGAGGTTTACTGTAACAGTCTTTGATGGCTTCTGGACGGTTCTCATCAGCTTTCTCCATTGGGAGAAAAAAGTAAATACCCTCTCTGTTTTGAGAAAGGCCTTGATCTTTCAAATCAAAAAAAAAGGAATAAGCCATGTGCTCGAGCTAGCTGGGCTGCAGGAACCACCAGGGAACGTTCCACCCCAGTGCATATATCCGGTCGACCCGACAGTGAGGTCCACAAGTTTGAATGCAGTTCTTTTCCAGAGCCCCATAATTCATCTGACGAAGCCAATCAAAATCTAGCCAATGACTGTTTCCCCGAATTTTCAAACACACCAACCACTTTGAAGATGCCTTACAGCCTAGCTGCAATCTTGATTTCGCCCCCCTTACGCAGTACCCGCGGTTGTACCCCCCCCCCCCCCCTTTCCCCTCTACTCCCTGGGGGACGTATCCAGGTCTCTGGGGCTTTCCATGGGAAAGTAATACAGATATTGCGAAATGCGTTAGTCTGATCACCAGACTTCCAAGAAGAAAGTTCCCCAGTATGCACTCTGATTTCAAACATCTTCACGATCTCACAGGACTCTCTCCGTGACTCACGCCGACTCAAGCCCGTCATCTTGGTTCTGCAGAGGTACCCGAAGGTACTTCTGTAATTCTGCTGGGACCTTGTTCTACCCCAGGATGCTAATCTACCTGTACATCGGCCGTGATGCTAGCCTTTCTAGCGACTTGCTGATAGCGCTTTGCATGACAAAGGTATCCGCTGGGACTCTACTTCGCCCCAGCAAGTAACATAAATTGTAGACATCATGCTTCGAGGGAAATAGCTTCGGACTCTCCTGATTATAAAGATGGTCATGACACCACGGCCGACACATGCATCATTACTATACATCAATCAGCCTACAGCATAGCATACAAGCCTCAATCAAATATCATTCGCCACACACCTTCGGCTCTAGGCCCACCCAGTCGCCATACATAATTAAGATCGAGATCTTTCAGATATATAAAACATCTACAGTGTCCACCCAGGTTAGCTATTCCTGTCTAACAAGCATCGATATTCATTTATGATACCCCTTCACGATTCATTGACCTTACGACACTCTCTTCCTTACGCTTCACATATACCCCTCTAGATCCATATCACCTATACCCATCCTTCATAGATTACAAAATTATTCCCCATACATACATACATACATACATACATACATACATACATACATACATACATACATACATACATACATACATACATACATACATACATACATACATACATACATACATACATACATACATATAACTTTATATACAGAAAGGGTTACAAATTATTTCTAACAATGTCTTACGACGATAGCTTTCGAGAAGGAAGAGAAAAATCCCGACGGTCTTCAATACAGTTCGTGCATTATAACGTTCCGGACGTTAGTCGGGCGCAGACACCTGCTATTCCACCGATAGGAAAACTAGGTTGGGGGCCAGTCGATTCAAAAATAAAGTATTCCAACATGAGACGAACTTCTTACAGCAGCCAGCATGTCTTCCAAAATACGACGCAGGAGTCGTATGGTTATGAAGGGGGGTATGAAGGAGGGTACGATGGAGGTTACGATGACGGATACAATCGTAGGCGAAATCGTGAATATAACCAGCGCAGCGACTTAGATGCACTTGCTGAAATCGAGCCTTATACGACTTTGATTGACTACCTAACTTCTCGAAACCCTCCAATCCTGGGGCCAATGGAAAGCGCCAATCTGCGACGACGAAATGCAAAATCACCAGACTATGCATTCATTTGGTGGGATGTCAGAAACACTCGACAGTGGAATGACTTCAATCTTCAAACTATTCTCGCTACTCCAGATCTTGACTGCCTGTTACGAATGCCTATCCCTCAAGCTGAACTTCCAGAGCCTTTCATTGACGACGAAATTTTACAACATGGTGATAGGATTGCGTTCTTGACGATCGTGAGGGATTACTTCTGTACCAAAGTTACTGCGGCTCTTTCTCAGTCGATTGGCACACGCAGTCATCAGTCTCTTTCTATGGTCCTAGGGTCAGAGCTCGGATCAAGCGCGGATATTGCCGGTGTATATCAGTCACCATCTCGTCCAAACGGCCAAATCCGAGTAGCAGGATTCGTCAAATCTTGCAGAGAGTGGAATACAATGATGCAAGCGGGTGGTGATGAAAAACGACGAGAGTTCCTTCAGGTTCTATCCCAGCTGCAGCGGTATATGCGTGAGCATAATACGAGATACGGCTATGTACTCACTGAACAAGAACTTGTCTGTGTTCGCCTTGCTACCGATGCCAATAATCGACCGATATTTGGATGTTTGGATATTGCCAACCCAATTCAATGGAACCAGCATAGCACAAATCGTCTCACTATTTGCCTTGCTCTCTGGTTCCTACACTTCTTAGCAAAACGAGATCCTCTACCAGATTGGGCCGGCTGGGAAATCCCTGTGCCTTCTGCAGAAGAATGTTCGCGAAGATATTGTATGGCAAAGGATCCATGGGTTCCTGATCCTAAATACGACGAAGTCGAACTTGCAAGAGTGAAACGAGGTTGGGGTGAAGCGGAAGAGCCATACGCATATGGTGAAACTTTCCGCTAAGTGACCTGAAACACTGGCATTGGGCGAATTATTTTCAAAATTTAACGCTTTCGACGAGTCCCATATCTCCGCTTAGTATTCGAGTCCGAATTTCTTTGTTCTCAATTGATGCAACATTTTCTTAGTTTTCGATCTTCTTTTTCTTCATTTTGATGTTATTATCTTTTATTCTCTGAAATACCTTTCCTTTTTTTTCTTTCTATGATTTCCTGTATGATTCATACCCTATAAGCATGTTCTAGGTCCTTCTTTTGTCTGTTTGTGTCATTTATCTTTCTCGGCAGCATTGACTGTCATTTGATTTTCGTCATTCGGAACTTTCTGCATGTTTGTTCTACATTTTATTTTGGTGGCACACACGAGCATATAGACTAGGCTATTCTTCCGGAGCCTATCCTTGTTTTCCTATTTGCATGCATACGACGGACTGGTTTTGGGGGGCACTTTGCTAACCTTTCGAAATCGTCTGGTTTTCTCTAGCAATTTTAGCGGCATTGCGTATACTAACAGGGCTCGGATTTTTGATGCATAGAAGAAGGATAGCGTGTCACGAGTTCATTACATTAAAGGGTTATGCATGTGGGATTTGTTTCTTTCACTTCCAGCTCAGGGTGCGCCGGGTTTGCTGCACCGTTTTGATTTTCAGTTTTGACTTTGTATTAGCATGTACTTCGATAGTGACTTATGCACCCAATCATATACAGTTTTATACCGCCTTGCGGCTCACTCCCCACATTTTGGCGAAGTTTCCCGCGAAATGCCGTCTTAACTTTGTGCAGATAATTTACCAGACTGGATCCTTTCGCTCTCTTCTAGGATTGTGGTAAAATGTTGAGCATCTCGTGTTGTTCGGCCAAACCAAAATGCCAATTAAGGACGATACACCACATTTACGTATCTGCCGGGGTTGTGGCCAGGGGTCTGTCGGCATTTGGTTGGTTGGCGAAGGCCTTTTCAATATCTGGGTCATGAATTGATAGCATTGTGGCCAATTGAATCTGCATTCTTCAGGATATCCTGCCTAAAAATCATCAAAACGTCGTCAGTCATCTGCTTCATATTTTGGCTAGTGCAATTAAGCATGCTCGGGCACTATGATAGGGTCCAGGTCTCATCTCGCCCAATATTGCCTATGATGTCGGCCTGCAGGCACCAAACGCAAACCCTTAGTTCCACGTCATGTCCCTTGATCATGAATTGCAGGGCCGCCACTGGATCATGCGTCCTCAAGTTCGCTCTGTACCGAAAACTAGTGGCCATTTGGTCTAGAAAACTGCAAAGATCCACAGATATTAGCCCTCAAGAGCGAAAACCCATCATCTTGCAGCTGAACAATTGGCTAAAATAACTAAAAAAAAATAAATATTTCAAGCTGCGGTATCACTAATTCAAGATCATTGCAGGTGCCTACAAGACGCATAACTGTAAGCGAATATGCGATACTCGAGTGATGTTTGTGGGCCTCATTGAATCTTCGATGTTCAGATGTTTCGACTCAAATTTCAAATCGTTACACGGCTGCTTCATGACCCTTGACCCCGGTATAGCCCGGCGAAAACAACACGCTTTCCTACTGGTCAGTATTAATGGAGGGGCCGGTGCAAGGCGTACTCAAGGCCAAGCATGATCCTTCCCCAAGCTTCTCCCGGTGCGGGTTCTTTCCACACCTTATCACCCTGCATGTCCAGCCTTTACATTGTGTAGTCACACATTATTTTTATACTCAAGTTGGGCACCTATCGGGCATGAGGCTTCTAGTAGCTGAAAGAACCTGCACATCGCCCTGCCAGACGTCGTCTCCGAATTTTCGGTAACCTCGGAACATTTGAACCCTGCGAATTTTCTTGTGAAATTTCCCTTCAACCTGCCATGAAACATGCGTTAACAGATACGATACAGGCGGCGCGTTAGATCGAAACTTGTAGAAAAATCGTTAGGCTTCGCAAATTCGCAGCGAACGTTCTCTAACATTTTAACTAGCTAACTAACATCTTTTGGGAGCTGAAACTGTCGTGGGGACAAAATTAACTGTCGGAGTCATATAGAACTACTGGATACCGATACGCTTCGCTCCTAAGTCGACTGAAGAGCAATTTCCACAAATGTTCCCTGATCCCGGCAGAGCCGCAGAGAATACGTAAGAACTTTACAAGCTATTGGATTTATCAAGCTACTTGAGGAGGCAACGTGACCCGGGAACGAAGCGGAACCCTAGTTTGTTCTCGGATTTTGCGAACAGGCCTGGAAATCGGCCCAACCATTTCGCCAGACATCGAACTACGGATGCATATATTTCATCATCATACTCATCAACATACATAAATATTAATAACCGGTTCGAATTGTCATCGAGCACAACTGCTACCTAGATCCTGATATGCGAAAATCGCCGGAAGGCGCATTACGGCATTGATACAACATCCACAGCTTATGAAACTCTCGTGACGATCATTGAACGTGAGATACCTTCAAGTTACGCCTTTCAGGCCTGGAAGGAAAAAACTTGCAAAGCGCATGAGGGCATGATCCAGATTTAATACAATTCGATATCTCCCAGCAGAATCTGACGTGAGGTCAAGAGTTCGCACCGCCCAAGTCGGCTAGTCTAAAAATGCAAACGTGGGCTCTGCCCGGTTACACCCTGTGACTCCCGCAAACCCGTATCCCGGGAGCTCCCAGAACTAGGCAATATTAGGTAATTAATCAACCCTTTCCCCTCTTGCAACACCTTGTGTGTTGGAGATGAGGCTGAAAGCCATAATTTCGGAACCGGGCGATCTTATAAGATCAATCGACTATAGCTATAGCCCCACAAGGAGGCAAATGTCTTTGCAACATGTAAGCAGCTTACAATGTGGCACTTACTAAGGCTTTCTATGCTACCGTTGCTGGTATTACTAAAGAAGGCCAAGCAAGCAGAGGCATCCGGATACACCCGGCCATAGAGCATTATATTAATTGCGGCAGTTACGAAGGTAGCCACCGCACCTTTTTTAAGTCCGTAGGATCCTAGGGCTGGGCCGAAATGATTTGAGATATCGAAAATAGGCGAGTAGGATCATAAATTTCGCCTCACGCGAGTAAATTCATGCCCTACGGTTGTTGCGTTTCAATACATTCTCATAATTCCAGTGTGTACCTCGCCGGCCCTACCAATCCGGATGAAGGGCTCGGACCAGTATTACTAAACTTCATGTCTGGCCGCATATTCATTTGATAGAGGTTATATAACCTAGGGACTTTGGATTTCCGTCTCGAGTTGACATTTTTCGAAGGCAAATAGCCAAGCCTAAAGGAATCAAGCAACGCTCATTCTTTACGCAAATATACCTAATTTGTCCGAAGCCGCGATTACAATTTCCGAGGCACATTCCTCAAGGGCGAGATACTACATGATATCATGCAATCACGGCCGGAGGTTCTAATACTGACAGTAATGTTTTAAAATACTATAGTTTGGTGATCGCGTACATGCATACAACCAAGCATAAAATGCTGCGGCCATCTCTCTACTGGTTAATTAGGATGTAATTGAAGAAAACTTTGGAACAGTTAAATGATTGAGGTAGCATTCTTGGTAAGTCTGCAAGCCACCAACGAAATTCCGAAACAGCAATTTTGCCTTCAGTATCTAGGTCCCACGTATCTTAGCCGCTGAGTAACTGTTGACGCAAAACGGGTTGCTATCATACGATCATGCTTCGTGTAAAATCGGGAACTTTCTCGCCATAATTTCTTTGATGGCCGTGGGCCTTCCCCGATGTGGTAGGTATTATAAATAATCCCGGCAACAACTTTTACAAACTGGCACCTCGAGGTACCCGACAACTCGGAGTGGATATTTCTTCCGTGATCGATACCAAATTTTCGGGACTGTGGCAAGCGCGGCAAAATCTAAAACATATACAATGGTAGTGTGTTTGTGCCGCTGGAACATACTACACATCGATTAGGGGTTGAGCATCATACCCTGTATCTGGATGTTTTTTTCCCCGATTGGCTCATTGAATCTATAGCTAAGGATATATTAAAAATCTTTTGCCTCCGCCATAGTATTTCCAAATCCAACCGATCTTGTAAACCAAGCTCCACAGAGAGGCCTAAATCCATCCAATCCAGCCCATTCTAGGAGTTTTGAGGACACCGTACCTTTGCGAGGCCCGTCAGATTACGAATCCCCATGAACTATAGCCTCTATTTGTCTCGTAAATCGGGCCCAAACGTAACCTCATGGTCACCACGTACATGTTCTTTTTCACCAAGCCAGCAACTAGGAAACCTTTATATTCAATGGCTAGCATTTGCGACATTTCTCGTCTATCGACTTCAACATTTTACCCTTATAAAATCCATTGATTTTATGCCAAGACAGAATATTTCTAGGATAAAACTCTTGAATAGGTGTATTCATAATACGGAAGTTATAGCTATGTTGTAGTTGTACAAATTTGGTGTAATATCACCTCTCCAGGTGTACTCACGGTCCTCCACATCTCTCGTGACCTCTTCTATACCTAGTTCTAGATGCATATGACCCAAGAATCCTTTCACAATTTTAACAACCTTGGCGGCATCAATTGATCAAGCATTAACTTTCAAGGTTCATTGTTATTGAAATTAATAGTATTATTTCCGTCGGAGCCGCAATATAGCTACGGAATTGACCAATTAATCAATTTATACGGCTATTGATTACTGCTTACATGTCTCTGTACCCCGCAAAATCCTTTTCGAGATTTCCCAATGTAAGGTCCAATGAAATTGACGACGTAGTGAACCCCCACGACCACCGCCCACCCCAGCCGCCTAGCTTACGGTATTGATTACTAAACGTTAAACTATTCCTATTCAACGGATGGACCCGCTGGCGTTCCAAATAAGCGGTTCTTAGAGCCTTGCACCACTGAAAGTTTAGTGCCGAATTAGGACCGGTTCTTTGGTTCAATTCCGGCTGGTTTTCGGGTGTGATTATTCTTTGTGGGACCAAAAGATGCTAGATGGAATATGATCTCGCCGCGACATTAGCTCAACTATTAGACAGGTATATACCTAAGCTTGGTTCAAGGTTATCTGGTAGGATATGATACATCGCGGATTGCATTAATATAAAATATACATTCTCAATTCCATTTCAGCTAAAAGAACCGTCTTGTATAGCTTGCGTAAACTTAGACATCATATCCATATAAACCTGAAAGGGGAGATACGGCCACCAGCTTCCAGCCTCAGACACGCTGTGCACGTACGAACACTCGATTCAAAGTAACCTTTAGCCGCCCTTAAGCTTCGTAAAAGGAAGCCCCCACCCTAAACCTCGAAGTTAACGCTGTTAAAAGCAATGAATTCATGAATTATGTCATGAACCCGAACCAATGGATTGTCTAGCTTATCTCATCATCTCATATTTTCCGGTAAAATACGTGCCTGAGAAGGCTAGGCCCATGGCCCATGGAAGTGTGTTCCTTCTCCGGTCATCCTTTCGTTATACTTGGGACCGGTCGGTCTCGTACGTTGGTGTCAGACAACGAGGACCGATCGTTTGTGGTTCCACGAGCCTTCAGATCCGGATCCCTACCTAGAAATCTCTCTCTACCGGAGAAACACCAATACGACCGTAACCACAAGCTACCATACATAACCCCTATCGCACAAGGAGCTTAAGTCTTATGTAACACCGGGCAACAAACAATAACTGCGGCCGAGAATAGCCGGTGAAAACACCGATCTACCATCTTAATTGCCATCATTATACCCCCTTCCCCTGATATGCTGCTTGATCCCGTATGTATTACAGCAGCGGCCATATTGACCTGTAACTCGTGTCGCCCCTGCCTCATAGATAGGTTACTAGACTAATACCGAAGTATGATTGATCTTACCCTCTTCTATTGATTCAAAAATACCCGATACAACTGCGTAACCGAAATAGCATTTCTCTTAATCAGCATATTACCGCTTCAAACATCAGATCCTATAGCATAGATCTAGATCCTCCAAACTTTATCCGTGAGCATTACTTTCGTTTTTTCCTACTTTCTTTCCTTTTTCTTCTTCGAAAATAAGTTAGAAGGCTCTACTAGTTAGCCGCGCGAACCTTTCAGAACTCGCTGACGCTTTAACGCATGTTCCTCTACATAGCCGCTCTTAAGCTTAGATCTTATCTAGAACTACAGAAATATCAATGTTCTTACAGTTTTTTTTTTAAAAAAAAAATACATAGTTCACTATTCAGGTATACATACATACCGTTGAACTACTCGGTCCTGAGTGGATAAGGGGGGATAGTTTTACGGAAGTTGTGGCTAAGTCGAAACTTTATACCATCATCGATGTTGAAAGTAGTATATATGGTCAGTTTTATCCTCGGCCTTATACGGTATGTGGGCGTGGATCTAAACTGATTAGCAAAACATATGGGTACGCAAACTATTAATTAGATGGCAAGTCAAGTCACTTTTTTTTTTTTTTTTTTGGGGGGTTGGGGGGTCTATACCCAAGTACACATCATGATAACCAAAAAGCTTGATCATCTCCGCGAGACTATTTCATGCCCTACAGCCTTTTATATCTACTAGCAAAATATCACAGAAACAATCTACATCAGCCTCACCACTCACACACTTCACTACCACAAAGCTCTACTACATCAGATTTTTACAAAAAGACGAAAATAATCAAGACTATAAACACGCCCCCTTTCATTAATTCATTCATGTTCTCTCAGCAACACCGCTAGCTTTTATCCATGGCCTCCTCCTCCTCCTTCTCGATGAAAAAGCAGCATAAACATCCATCATAAAAACTGGCATCATAAAAAAGCTTCCATCATCATAAACCTCAAACGCCATATCTACAATAAACCAGAACACCATGCATAACAATATAAACACCCCCAGAACCACGGACGCCACATCATAACTTTCATAAAAATAAGATCCACAGCAATATCCACCAAAAAAGTTAAGCCCTCCGAGCACGCTTGTTCCTGTCAGAACCTGTCCCGCCACTATGATGCCCCTTCCTCTTCGGAGGTCTCTATCCCCCTTCTCAAATCTTCTCTCTCTATCAAAATTTCTCTCCCTATTCTCAAACGGATTCTCCTTCTCAATAACGAAGGGGCAATCCCTTTCGAACACGAGTTCATCATCACGTTCTGCACCAAGACAATGCTTCATCAACGCAGGCGGATTCGGCGGCAGCTGTGATGATGTGATCTCAATGACCACATTTAAGCCCTTTCCATCGTTAAGCCCATCGAGCAAGGACGTGATAGCTCTAAAACTGGGCGATTTGAGACGGTCTGCTGGCACATTTTCGATGTTAACGGCGATATGGTTCATCCCGTTAACCCTGGTAGTACGGATCCTTCCTAGGATCCGTGTTCTTCCTTACGACATGGAAGGTTGCGTCAGTTCTGAAACTGACGAGCAGGGTTCCATCGGGTCTTTCAGTCCATTTGAAAGAACCCGGGACAAGAGCCTTGGTATTAATAATGATACCAACATCGCCGGATGTGTCGTAGAAGGAACGACCCTCTGGTCGTCCCTTGACTCTCATGTACAACATCATGAGAGTCAACCCCCCCTTCTTCTCGTTCGACACAGAGGCTCCCTGGTCTCTGGTCACTTTCTAGTTTCTGGGCAAACAACTCGCTTAGAACATGGTTCCAGCCTTGCCGGAACCTGTTCACGGTGCTCAGACGGAGCCGAAGGTAGTCGACGATGTGGTGTCGATACTGGTCCTTCCCCGTCTCCGAGATGGAGATGGCACAAAAACGAGGCCGTTCGTCGTGAGGGGAGTGAGGAGGACGGGAGGCAGGAGGGAGGCTCTCCTTGCGGAACGGCGGTTCAGGAGACCTGAGTATCTCCTCCGCTTCCTCCTCCTCGACTGGTTCGTCGTAGGCGGGCCTGGAGGGAGAGCGGGACGGAGCGCGGGAGGGAGAGCGGCAGTAGGGCGAACGGCAGGAGGCGAACGAGAGCGGTGGTGGGAGGACCGGTAGGAAGAAGGGGCACTCTCGTAGCCCCGGTCACGGGACGGCTCTCGCGGCTGGGCCATAGGACTCACAGATCTGTCATCGGAAAACCGAAAACGATCTGGAGTGCGCTGTTGCGCACGGCCACGAAAACCGCCTAAGACGGTCTTCTCGGATGGCGTGGGAGAGACAAACCGTGGGGTACGACACGCAGTGTCGTAAATGGGGGTGGCCGATGGGTCAAATTCGGCCGCCGTGGCGGGAGAGGCAGCTCGGTGCGTCTCTCCAGGCTATAGTACACAAAGGATTCATATTAGCCAACAACAATCCTCAACAGAAACGGAATTATCAAGAAAAAACCAAAGGAGAGGAGGAATATACATACCGAGATTGTGTCGACGGCGTAGACCGTCATCTTGACATCGCTGTCCCTCTTGAGCAAGCCCAAGAGGTATCTGACAGCGGCGTCATTGTCGATGACAATCTGAACACCGTCCGTGTCGCAGACCTGCATGGAGCGCAGCCGCCTGCCAGGTCTCCGGGCTGGAGGGGAAGGGGTGCTTGGGCAAGCCCAGCAGGAGAAGGGGCTGCTCTGCCCAATAGTTGAGCAAAAGCAGTGATGGCATCCATGATGCCAGAAGCAAACAGAAGACGAGCGGAGAGATTTTGATGGCTGGGGGTTCTCTGAAGTTCTTGGGCCAATAATAGCTGTGGAGGCGAAGAGAAGAGGAAAGGAAGAAAAGGCCGTTTCTAAGGGTTGGGACCTGTTTTAAATAGACATGTTTCTCCTCTAGGGAATCTTTTACTACATACTTAATCCCCCATAAAGCTGACATCAATTGTGTGCACTTACAACCCGCGCACTCTAGGGCGTCGAGAGGAATATGACTTCTACTATGGCGGCATCCAGTTGCTCATCATAATTCCAATCACCATGCTAGCTCATATAACTCCCAGCCTGTCTAGCTATCAGTTACAAACTAGGCTAAGCAATTGATAGGCATAAATTACTATTCTTAGATCTAATCGACTGTCTATTTGTTCTATCTTATTAATTTAGCAAAGAAAGAAAGAAAGAAAAAAAGGTTAGAAATGGTATTAACTTGTAGAATCCCTATGGCATGTGCATCCTCCAGCTTGAAAAAATACTACACATTAATGCGTTGAGTGACGTTGCATTTTCAATATTTGCCTATTCCGATAATGATCTTCGTTCGTACCCCCATATGCCCGGCATCGGCCATGCTACCAAGCCAATCAAACCGGGAGACGACATCAAAGAAATCGATTTAAAAGTCAATTCACCAGGGGTGAGAAGCTTAATTTGATACCAATGTTCATATTTTGAGAGACAAAGAATAATGTTCTACCAATTAGAAGGATGAGATAGTATTAATACGACAGTAGCAATGCTTCAATGTAATGGCCATATAGACCTATAAGAAATCTCTACTCGTAGGTAAAAGCTTAAGTCCCTGGGTATGTAACAATAATAATTGTATTATGTATACACTAACGGCTCATCTCGTAAACCAACTAACGGCTGTATACGTCCTATTCAATTATCTGCCTGAAATCGAGGCTAGCATACGTCAATCCATCCATAATCCTTCAGGATTCCGAATATCAAAATACTGGTCAGAACGATTGCTCAACTAATTCAAACACTCAAGCATTGCTGCGAAACTACATCAAAGAATTCTACCCCTCCTTTTCTACCGCCTGCTCTTAACTATCTTCCTCCTCTTCTTTCTCTCGTGTATGCATATCCCCCGAAGTTAAACCCCTTCAAAATACCTCCCCTCTGGATTACCTCCCAAAAAAACAGAAGAACAAGATAATAATCTCAATACCCTCCGCCGGAATCAAAAATTAAGAATGAGTGAAGAGGTTCAACTTGAAAAAAAAAAAAAGACAAAAACGCACAGACACCGAAGAGTTCAAAGAGACCACAAAAAAAGAAAAAAAAGATCAAACGATCCCTCATCGACCAATCGAAACAACCACAAGCGCTTGAACCAAGAGCAAAAACACAGGAAGTCTACTTTTATGTTTTTCAAACGAAAATGCCATCTAGGCAACCACGATCTTCTCTTCCGTGGCCGTCGTTGTCGACTCCGGTTTCGACTCTTCGGCTTCAGTAGTTGAACTTGTTGGAACAACTGCGTCGACTACCTTCTGCGCAATGTCTTTAACCGTCTCAACGGGCTCGGTCGATTCCTTCTCTTCCGTGTCAATAGGAGCTTCTTCCTTCTTCTCTTCGGCCTCATCAGCTTTAACAGCCTCCAAAACCTTATCGCCAATTGGTCGCGCAATCTTACTTGGCTCATCATCAAATTTCGTCTCGTCAAAGCTGACTTCGTAGTCATCTCCGATAGAGTAAACAGTAATGATCGAGCTGAATGTAAGTTTCGGGACATGGGCGGTCTCGGGAGCTGCAGTACCAGCTGCAGGGGTAGCCCCAGCGGCAGCGCTAGGTTTCCGTTTGGCCGGTCCTCGAGCTCTGGTCTTTCGAACATCCTCAAGTGGCTCACGCTCCTTGGGTTCCGGTTCCGGTGCTGGCTCTTCCTTCTTTGGTGCAACTGGACCCTTTGATAATCTGCTATTGAGGTCGCTCATGAAGTTGGCACGGAGAGCAGCGATGCCTCCGCCAACTCGGCCCGGAATGACAGGCTTGGGCTTCGGTGGTGGTGGCGCGCGAGAATCCTCGTGAGAGCTCGAGCTATCGGCACTTGTGGGCTCGCTAGTCTTCTTGAGTGGTCTTGGTGGAACCTTCGGGCGTTCCGGAACGACTGGAGCCGCTTTTGATCCATCGGGGGAGGTTTCATCCGTAGGAACTCGTTTTGTTGGTCGGGTCGGAACGACCGGTGGGCCGGCTGTTGTCTCCTTAGCAGCCTCAGCCTCAGCACTCTTCTCAGTGATCTTGTTCTTAGCAGGATCATAGTAGTCTGGATCGGGCTTCTGTTCCTCTTCCTCAACTTCATATGTAGCATGAGAGCTCTCCGGGGCGTCTTCCCAAACATCTTTGCTGGGGAAGCCTTGGCTACTAGCTTGCTTGTCAAGCTTTGGTCGGGATGGGGCACGTGGTGGAGCTGCACCCTCTGGAAACAACGGGACGTGTTCTTTGATAGGGCTTGGTGGTTCGTCATCGAGGTCCTCAGTTGGGATTAGGGAAGGCGAAGTTCTAGACCTGTTGGAGGAAGGTGGACGGCGAACTTCCTGAGCCGAAAGTCTTGGGGAGATAACTGGTGGATTCCAAACTGGATACTTGCCAGCCTCGTCAGAGGCCAGAATTGGTGTTCCCTCAGCTCTTTCATCCTGGAACTCTTCCCATGGTGTATGACGACCAGAGGTGGTGACTCCCAAGCTAGTGCTAGAAGCATTGGTAAGGCCACCCTTGCCATAGATGCCATGGCTATCATTTCCGGCCTCGTCAAGGTTTGGAAGTTGATGAGTAGTGTCATCCTCACCCTCGAGAGCAGAAACAGCTGTTGCGAGAGGTGACTTGCTTGGGAGTTTATGACCAGCAGTAATAACACCTCCTGGAGTACCCTGAGGAGTGGCGTCCCTCGAAGCGATCTCGTCACTGACTATGTATCCGATCTCTTCGTCTGGAACACCCTCCAACCCAGGGGTAGTAGCAACACCAGCTCCGCTGGCAGTCATGACACTCTTAGTCAAGTCGTCATGACTCAGCGAATAGCTACCATTCTGACGGTAAACCTTGCCAGCTGGGTAGGCACCGAAGTCGCCAACAACCAGCGGACCATCTCCTGGTGGAAGGTTTGGAGCAGGCTGGCTACGGCGCTTGGCTCGGCTAGCGGATCGGCTATCGGGAGCCAATGGAGATGGGGCTTGGACGTCGCCAGCAAAGTCCAGCATAGGCACACGTTGCCCGATTTCAGGGATATCCTCATGCTGAGGAGATTTGGGGATCTCTGCAGCAGGTCTGACAGCCATTGGATGATGCAAGTCGAGATCTGGATCGATCTTTCGTTTTGTTTCTGGAGACGAGGGTCTATCCGTAGAGGTTTCTGACTCGGGCAATGGAGATTTCGAGCGATCTCTAACTGGTCGAGCTGGAACTAATGGTGGAGCCGCACCAGAGCTTTCCGTAGGTGATGTAGTAGAAGCCCTTGTAGGACGGGGAGGAACGGCAGGTAAAGAAGACATGATGGGATATTATATCGTGTGACCCAAGAAATTATTACAACCTTATCTCTTTCGATACAAGGGTTTCTTGATTATTTTTGGAAGAGAGTAGGTCTAAAGGTAGGTTAGGTAGTATGTGGGTATCGAGGGTTTTCGAGATAGTGAATGAGATTATGGTGGTGGTTGGATGGATTGCTGGCTGAATTCTGGCTGAATTCCTTTCCTTATCGTGCGAATATTGCGAACTTTTTCACTAGAGGCCTATCACAACATCAGCATTAGAAATTGCTCGTAGATAGCCAAATTGCCAGTCAATTGGAAGCGAAGAGCCGCATCGGAGGGGCCCCTGGAGACGGAAAAGGTTGCAGACTGGGATGCAATGAGAAGGTCCAGGCAGAGTAATCCACCGATATCAATGCAATATCAAATGCGGACAAAAAGAATGTGTTGGGGTGTTGGAGATAAGCAGCGACAGGCAGGAAGGCGAGGCTACAGGAAGGCAGGCGGTGCAGCGGTTGAATTGAAAAAGTCACAAGCTAGCAGAGGTCACTCACACTTGAGCAGCTGAACCGGGGAGAGCTCAGGAATAGGAATAGGTGGAGGTAGAAAGATAGGAATGATCGGGGGTTTTTCTGATTTCGGTTTTTTTTTTTTTTTTTTTTCGGTGGCAGAGTAGAGATAAAGACTAACAGCAGAAAGGATAGGAGATACGGTAAGGTTGTGTAAATTTGGTTTTAAATTGATTTGACGATGATAAAAGTACACTTGGAGCAAAGGGGACTCTGGAGATGGGTGGATGGATGGAAGGGAACCCGTTATCAGGACGATTCAGCACTAGTACTAGCGTGAAGCCAGCTGATCGAGGGAGATAGGTAGAATGGAAAGCAGGAAGTAAGGGAAGAAGGGGGGAATGAAACAGATACCGATATGATCATATGAATATGATACCGGGAATATAGATATTATATCCAATGGAGGTGTGGAGATGTTGGGGGATTGTGAAATTGAATGGTGGTGATAGAACAGACCTGATCCTTCGCCGTCGACGTAGACTACTATACTCCTCCCCCGAAAGAAAGGATTCAATCCAATGAAAAGAAAACAAGCTTGCAAGTTACTGAAGTAGTATAGTGTAAAATAATAAAAATCGTATCGTATCGTATCGTAGAATATACGTATACAAAATGTCCCAAGCTGGCAAGCTCGAGCTCGAGCTTCAGAAAAGAGAGACAGCTAGCTGTTTATATACGTATACACTCAAGTATGTATATACAGCAAAGCTCCAGCTGTTGGGAACCAGATACGTAGCTCCACGATTCGATTCGACGTACGTATGTACCGGCGCAATCCAAGTAGCTCGTAGCTAGTAGCAGTAGACGGATTGCTGGTACTCCGTACCTTATATGCAAAACCCACTTTCGAGCAGTCAGCAGGAAAGAGCAACGTTTCGATTGGGCCAACTGCAATTGGGTAGCTATTTTGGAAGCTCTACCCTGGCACCTCGCATTCCAAGCGGGCAGCAGGGGTGCTTTCTGGCCGAAGATCTAGAATGAGGGATAAACGGGATAGCGCCGGCGTTGGTTTGGCTTGGTGGGGAGGGGAACGAGAAAATTTGTTCAACTAGCTACTGCTGCAGCTGGTTCTCCACATTTGCCTTGTTTGTGTCTCTGATGATATGGAAATAGAAGAAATGAACGAAATGAAATGAACGGATGAAAAGAAAAAAATTTCATGCTGCAAAAAAAAAAAAATGAATGAATGAGAGAACGAGGCCAAAGCTGTCCTGTCTGGAATGGACACGATATCGAGAGGATTCAAGTTAGGTGGGGAAGGAAGTTGTATACAATTGACGTTCGCCAACGCAAAGCGCCGGGTATCACGCAATTAACACTCGCACACTCGCACAAACTTACCTCGTACAAACGTCGTTAAACGTCAGGAACAAGTCCAAGGGTAAAAAAGAATCTCTTCCGGCGGTTAAAGGATGAGAAATATAGAAATCGATGAGTAAATTTTCTAAAAGTAGTACGATGGTGAAATCCCCGTTCGAAAAGACGTTAAATCACGAACGTTGAATTCATTTGCGCAAACGGATAGCTTTGATAGAAACGGCCGGGACAAAACCTGCTCTATTTAAAGCTTCCCCGAAGAAACCTCCTGCTTTGCCTCATTTCTGCTTCTCGAGAGCTTGTTAAGTACCAGCATCTAAATTGTAATTGAATACTTGTCTAACTATAGCCACATACATACAAGGTTTTTGAAAATTTTCTCCTTCTCTTGACGTATTCCATGCCTTCAAACGAGAACGAGATCACGAGTCAACAAAACCTGCCGGATTAATCGATCACAGCTTCATTCAAAGAATTTGCCCTATACCGAATGCAGCCAAACCCCTCTCGCTCGCTCTCCTGCGAAGCCCAATATATTATCGTTCGTAGATACTAAATGGCATACTCTGTATATATTCGGTTCAAATATCGATTCCATCTGACGCCAATATCCACCATAGACAAACCCGTTCCATGCAGGGCGTCGCCCTGATCCAATGATATCAGCTGCAAAGGAAATCTCTTCAGGTGGTACTATGCAGCTAGCCATATTTTACCCCAGAAAACGGCACTGGATTTACCCACACAGCTCCCAGCAAGCTATCCCCAAAATGCAGCATTTGTCCATGTGCCCTCCGTATTGCGTCAGTGTGTTTTAGGACCTGAGCGAAATAATAATTAGAAAAAAATACCTACAGCTGCTTAATGAAAAAACCTGCAGTCTTAAAAGTCAAATTTCCGTCTAAGTCCCTTTGAAGCTTTGAATAAACGAGAAAAAGCATCGTGAAGAGCTCATTCAGCTGCCTAATACGGCAAATATGCCGGCAACAGGCCGAGTGCCCTACAGGCAAGAAGACGACGCCGCATCGACGTCTTTCCAACAGGCCGCTCTGCGTTGCAACGCAATCACCATATTCAAGAACTTAACTAATTACATCTCGTAATCGTAATCTAAGGCTTAGGTTAAGCCTTCTCGTAATGCCCATTACCTATAAGAAGTATATACCTCTTAAGTCTTCTCAATAGGAGCATTTCTAGTCATACAGAGCCGAAGCATGTATGTCTGAAGCTGTTTAATGTTGTGCCTCGATCACCAGGCACGCTGTCGTTTGGCTTAGGTAATAGCGGCATCTCTAGCTGCATCTGGTGCACCCACCTGGAGATGAACATCGTTCTAGCTGCTCTTAGAATGCTGCCATGATCATGAGATGAGGGTGACATCTGCATTAGAGGCACAAAAGCGATGGGATCCACGGCTTCAGATACCGGTAATTACTTAATAGAAACTGAATCTAGCTGTATCGATATCACTACCCCTCATCCAAACAATTTCTGTTAGCTAGTGGTCGCGATGCGGAATTCGAATTCGTTTCGTGGTGCCATGATCCGTCTGACGATATTTCAGAGTGATAGAGGCTTGCGTGGCTTAAGGGTTGTACACCAATGATATCTATATCATCGCATAGGTCGTAAAGTCTTAGTATTCTACTCGATAGAGCTGCGGTATAGAGGGTGTACAGGTGTCGAGAGAGTACCGTGCCGATAAGCACCGGTACATCCGCCTCTGCCGGAGCGGGACCAGTCTTGTCTAGAGCTGTCATGCAACACAACCACGACCTCATCCCCAACATGTCGCGTCTCCACCACTTCAAGCTTCATTCCATTACATCATATCGTCGTCTTCATCGCGTAAACACACCACATTCCTGCAATGACATCAACAGACATCCAGTCTCTTCTCAGGTTCCTTACTGGTCCTGCTAAACTCCCTCTCCGGGATGCCATGGGTAAAGCAAAGCCTCTGCTAGCAGATGGTCTTTCAAGGTTCTGTCCTCCACGCGGGCTCACCTGATCTGTCATAGAGTTCCAATAAGACTGATATCAGACCTTTCATATAGTCCAGATGAAATTGCCAAAGCTTCATTAGACAAACTGAAAAATATATTTGTCGATGAAAAGACTGCTAAACAAGTCTATTCTGCTGCCAAAAGGGCGACTAAATCTTCGTCCTCAAAGAAACGCTCGGCATCTACTCAGGAAGATGCATCTTCTTCAAAAGCTGCCACGGAGACCTCACCTAATATATCTCCTTCAAAACGTCGTAGAACAAATCGAACGTCATCTATAGATACTTTGGACCCTCAGTCATGGGAAGCAGGTCTTGATATCCCACATCCAGTCCGTGACGAGAACCTTATCTCAACCACCACAATAACCACCAACCGTGCCCCTCTCCTCCTCGCATTCACAATCGTATCACTAACTTACACTCACCCCTGGCTGCCCGCCAGCTCCCGGTTCTCACTCGCCCAAGGTCTTTTAGATCTCACTGCATCCTCTAAAGCTAAGAGCATAGGAATCACCCAACCAGACAATACCAAAAACGAGACCGTCGAAGAAGGATATAAGAAACTCTGCGTTCTTTCAAAGGAAATCCCCATCCTCCGTAGATGGGATACACCAAGTAACCCTACTTCATCGTTTCAAACAGAAATTGGCCTCCTAAAGCAGGGGGTATCACATAAGCCCGACAAGCCACCTTCGGGTGACGTAAAACCAACCAGCATAGACCTTGGGCCCTCTGCAAGTGCGGCTGGTGATGTGTCTTCTTCTTCTTCTCGCCCCTCTTCTTCTTCGGTCCCTCTTGTATCTGGAGGTACAGACGCAACTCCTAGTAGCTCTACATCCGCTCTGTACCCCAACGAACCAATCTGCTGGTCCCTCTCTCCCAGTCTCCTCTCCCAGCCGCCCACAGCTAGCAAACTAAACCCTTCGGCCTTACCCATCCATCTTCCACATGCAGCTCACTCATATCTGACCCGTTCCGTCTCCCAAGACAAGCTCCCTTTACTCCTTGGAGCACTCCACCTTCTCTACGAAAGCTGGGTCAACATCCTTGACCCCGCCGACCTTGACCGTAAAAGCTGGAATTGGTATTGTAGCATCCGTCCAACGGTTGAAGACGGTCCGGAAGGGTGGGGAGGAAAGGGACCCGTAAAACTGAAAGATATACTAAGTTTGAGGAGTAAAGGCACGGTAAAGATAGATTAATTAACAGACGAAAGAGAAAGTTAAAGAGAGTGGAGCTATAATAGCCTCGATGCTCGGTAAATATTGATGTCTTTTTTTTTGTTTATTGTGCGGAAGGCTCGTATACAATATATTAAATATTGATCTGATGAGACATGGAGTTAAAGCACATGGCCAAAAAAGCCCCTGCTTTTTGTGAATAGTAATACTACGGGAAAACGTTTTTTTCCATTTTGTTGGGAACGAAACTGTCGCAAAAATATCTCTATACCGACGCTCATGCCTCGTGGGCTGTCAGAAATGTCAATGGTAGCCTATACTTCATGACTCGTCTACAGTACGTGAACAAGTACTCGACCGAGGAACTCGAAACAACCACGGCTTCACCAAAAAAAACCAAAACGACGGACCTAAGCCTAAATACCTCACTCCGAAAACAAATAAGCCCCGATCGACTCATATATAATTGACACGTAGACATCGGTAGTTCAAGATTCTCAGCAGCCTTAGGATAATCCGTTAAACCACCTATCACCTATCATTAGCTGAACCCCTCTTGTATCAAATATAATATATTTATACTTTTTTTTTTTCAGCCACATGTAGCTGACACCCCTGATCCCATCGACATCGAACGAACCGGGAAAACAGGGCTTTGCTGACCATCGACCGGAAAATGTTAAAACCATGGATGATAATACCTCGGCCGTATATCCCTCTCCCTCGCTTGATACCGACCTTCGATCGGGTTCGGCTTGGTCTAAGCTTATTCCGTGTCACGAGTACGGAGTTCACACATCAAACATCACAGACCCTATATCGGGCCGGGCATAACCTTCCCCTTCCCTCTCCTGCCAAAGTACTCCCAATTCTGAAGGAAATGTCCAATTATTTCGGCAAGTCACCTCGGCTTCTGCCGATATTTTACATTAATGTCATTCTTGTTTTCCTAGAGGAGTCTTGTAGACCCGTTACTATAAACGTCCTTTCTCACACAGTATTTGAAACACAAGCCCCCCCTCCTTGTGCCCGGGGGAAGATTGGTCTGTGCGACCTTGCGTATAGGTATGCATTTTCTTAGTGTATACTTTTACCTATATCTAGGTTACGGAAATGGTTAACTTTCAGTAGATGGCATCAGCTGTTTCCGTGGGATGGATGGTGTTCAGTTTTTTTTGGGGGAGGGGAAGGGTTACCATCAGTGCGAGAAAGAAGGTGATACAAGCGTAAGCTGTAACTTGTACATGTCACAGAAGGACGGTACCTTTAGTTTGTGAACTGACGTTAACGGTTTGACCACCCGTACTGTCCGTCCACCCACCAAAAAAAAGCTTTCATTTCTTTCTCAAAAAGAAAAAAAATTGGAGAATTACCATTTCCATGATAAAATACCTTTCTTCCTTCAGGCTGTTGTTCTAAAGAGCCCCATTAAATTATGAAAGGGAGTGGGATTAAATTTGTTGAAGCTCGACATGCACCCAGCGCAGCAGCGCCCTGCGAGCGCGAGCGGCCCAGCCAAAAGTTTCTAAACTTGGTTCAATTCACATCGACTTACGAGCTGTCGTACAAAAACCCCATTCAAACATCGCTTTTTAGCTTTTCTAGCTTATCTCACCTTTTCCCTTCCCATCTCGGCTTAAATGATCGTCCCGTTGGTACAGATTTCAAAACCGGTGGGATTGCGGGGTAGATGTGGAAGGAAAAGGTACAGTGCATGAACTAGAAGGGCTCTTTAACGAGCGTATAATTAACCAAACCAGGCCGCCTGGGAACATGCAATTGAGGGAACCGCATAAAACCCCAATCTCGAGTTTGTATACAAATACGTTGTGTAATTCAATAGTTTCAAAGGCTTGTAAAATCCGTTTAACTGGACCTCAAGAACCCGTTGAAATGTTTACAGATAGCGATTGCCCTTCACAGTGACTTTCACTAGGAGCTATGAGTTACTGGATTTGCATAAATTGACATGATAAAGGCTATAATACCCTGTCAAGATACGAGCTTGATCAGATGCCAAGAAACGACTACACGAGAAGTTTATCGATAATCAAAGGAACCGAAAAAAAAAAAAAAAAAAAAAAAAAAGATCCGGCTTGTGATGGAAATGCGAGCTGCAATGCAATACGCCTCCATCCTGCATTGTTGCGCAGAAAGCTTCCTGTGATTAATACCATCAAATTAATTTCCTTTTGGAAATTAATTAAGTGTGAGAAAGGACGGCAGTGGGAACCGTTTTGCGGTTGGAGCTACAGGTGGGCAGCAATCGCGAAGATATTCGTTAATATGTTTCTCGGTTAAAATCTTAAGATGTTTAAGCTATAAGTTCTCGGATGTTCAATACGGATGTTCAATACGGATGATTCCGTCTGAAGATCTGATGAAACCAGCGAATTCGAAGCTCGAAGTTTTCGTTGAGTTTTTCAATTAATGATTAGTTGAGTATTGATTTTAAGAAACCCGTCCGCGATGGCAAATGTTGTAGGCGAGAAACTATTGCGACGTTCTGAAGATCCCGAGAGGGGACGACCGACGGATTGTTTGAAAAAACAAAAGATACGCGGGCTGGAGGTGTATAATTAGCGATTTTTTCTATAGGTATTCTTTTGGCGAATACGAACGGCTAGAGTCTGGATCCATTGGCCGTTTCTGTCACGGATAGCGTTTTACGAAGCCCCAAAGATTAATATTACGAAAGACCATGTGGTTTGATATGATTCTAGTGAGATTGTTCTTTTAGTTTATTCTCCCCTGTTGGGAAGGAGGCTGATTTCTTTCGTTTTGAGGTTTGAAGTTTGATAATTCGGTTGGTTGGTGACATTATGATATCGGAATGATATTATAGGAACGTAGCGCACTTTGAGTGACTGCATGATCCATTTTCAGTTGCGAAAGATCATACATTCTTGCCTTCCCTTTACTCTTTCTCTCTGTCCCGTCCCTTTGCAGCGCCGAGTAGTTAATGCCGTAGAGCGGCAATACCGTTCTGCAGATTTGCAGTTACATGTTTAGGCAGCATGGGGGTGTTCTGTGCATACCTTTGCATGTATGGGGAAAGTGGGAAGGAACGGAGCTGGATGCATGTACTATGTATGTCAGATTTCTTGATATCGATTATGCCTGCGTATGTGCGTAGAGTCTGTTTGATAAACTCTACGGCCAATGATTCTCGTCTCGATGTCATGTGCATGAGGTGGCTTTGTGGGGCTTTGTTGAGACGAAGAAATGACGGAGAGAATAACCAGAAACGGATTTGTCTCTAGTCAATTAATATTTGTTTTGGCCGAGTAAAGTTGGCGATGTTGGGGATAGCTATCATAATTTCGCGAGGATATAGGTCTTGTTAATTTTTCCTGGAAAGTTGCTGGAATAACTTTTTTGTAACGGCGCACGCGATGTGGATTCCGAAAAGTTGCTTACTCACGCTTTACTCTGATGTGATGTGACTTTGGGAAAGGGAGATACGTTTATCCGGTGTACTTTCTTGAAGTAGCTTGATCTGGTGACATCGAGACGACAGACATTCTTTCAAACTGACGATGCTCCACAATTTTTTTGGATGTTCGCTCCGTGTTTATTATTGAGAGCTCCTTTGCGGCTCGAGTCAGATCGGAGATGTTTGTGGGGATTTGGATTATAAGGAGCAAATCATGTGAGGTCGCAATGGTGCGAAAGAAAACAAGCAACGAAGCCTTGACTTCCCTGAAACTGCTTGAAACTCGCTCAAGCTCCAGGCTTCAAGATCAAAAAAAAAAAAAGAAGCCCAACGCAGTTGTTCTCTGCTGGACGTTTTTTCCTAACCCCTGAGCCTGCAAACTTTTGGTCTGCTTGCCCCTGTTTTCGTCATGCGGAAGTGAGCTTTTGGTGGCTGCGAATAAGGCGTCGCTTAAACGCAAGGTGAACCAACCTTCCAAGCTACCTTTAATTCTCCCTTACACCCTTGTTGCTGAATCGGAAGTTAAAGGCTTCAAATATTTTAAAACGAGTTAGTCTTTTTTTTGTTCGAATTTACTGGCGACAGGAGAGCTCAAGAGGTACGAAACCGGAGGCCCAATTAATTTAGACCTTTTACATAGGCAGATATGAAGCCTGACCAACGAAACTGTGATGCTGATTTCAGCCTGAGATGCTTCTGTATTTAGCTAAGTAAAGGCGGCTGTTGATTTCGAAGCCTTGACCCTTCTTATGGAACGTTCCTTGGACTTTGCCGGCCGAAGATATTTATATCGGGCTTCACATATCGACCGCCTACAGAGGTTATCCCTGGGCTAATGCTCTCGACCTGGTAAATGTGCGTTAGAAGACCGACGCTAAACTATTACCCTTGCGCGTGCTCTGCATGTGGCTGCCGGCTGCCTTTGCTTACCCACCCCTACCTTAGCGTGTGAACACTGCAGCTCGTAACATCTTGCTTCGTTGGTGTGTAATTCCCACACATATTAGCAATTGTTATGGCTAAAGCTCTGGGAGTATCAAAGGCTTCATATCTGATCGGCATTTTTGCCGTCAAAGGTATTTCCAAACATGCCAGAAGCCTAGGCGGTGTAAGCCATCAAAGTAGGATAGTTTGAGAAAGCCAATGACGGATGAGATTGGTTAATCGGTAAGGGCGAGAGTGAGCCGATGCAAGGCGTCTGGCTAGTCATTGCAGACGCTGGAAGTTAGGAATATATAGAACAGCACTAGCAGCTCGTTCCATGTTTAAAATTTGAGAGGCCCAGAACTGATAGTCGTCCTTTCGATCTTGAACTTCCATCCGATCCACTTGCAACCCTTCCCCTTTGGAGTTTATCGTATCAAATCGTCAGATCCTGTGAACCCTAGCAGAAGATAGTCGCGCCGTCTTCAGCTTGTCGGCGACGGGAACATTGACAGGCATCATTGCGAGTTATTTGTTCGTCATGATCAACTGACAAGACTGTGGGATACCGCAAGCCCGCCCATTCCACTCGGCTTCTATTACCGACTGGGCCTGGTTTAGATTGCTCGAAAGCCGTGATATCCCTGCGTCCCGTTCCCTTGCAAGACCGTCGTTTAACCTTCTGCAGGATAGATCACAGCCGGGCGTTGCTTTCGCTGACGTGGTTCGTCGTTGCATGGGGTTCCCCGACCCATGCCGGTTATGGTCGTGAACTTCTTTTGAGTGTGGATATCAATCAAAGGTTTTGGATCACCGTGGTTTGGCAGCACTTGCAATTTCGATTTCGAGCCAAAGGGCACTCATGCTGAACCAACCAATCCACTGAAGCTCCAACGGGAAAACTGGGGTTCAGCGGCAGCACACACAAGCATCATCCACGCTAAATCCCCTTCTGGACGATTACTCGAAAAAGGAATCATCCTCAAACAAGCCCATCCGCTGGCCACTGGCACATGTGCACTTTATTGTGGGTCTTTTCTTCACTGGTCGTGAAATCTTTCTTTTGGTTCTCAGTTGTGTAGGATTTTGAGGAACTCTTGTTATTGTTCTTTTTCTAGAGCGGCTTTCTTTTCGACGTCCAATCGGATTTTCTTGTCTATCCTTTCCATTCGTTCTCGCTCGACTTCAATCTATTTCAGTTCGACTCCCTGACGTTTGCGCTGGCAGGCACCATTTCGGGCAACCAAGACAGGCCGGGGTACCATATAGGATTTTTGTTGGTTCTCAAGAAAGTACCCGTTACTTGCGTACTTTGTACTCCAACATCTCGACGACCTTCTCCAGCCTTTTATCCCTTCCATAATTGCATTTGTGGTCATGCGTGCATAAACATTCGACCCAAGTTTTTAGTTCGACATCAACCAGTTCGACCATTTGATATATTCGGGGTTTTATTTTTTTGCCTACCTATCAGCTCGATCTATCAGTCCTCGACCCTCCTTAAACAGCCTTGAGGCCCAGAATTTCTTCGATACTTGCCTTTTGACGTTCTAGAGCAGGTGCAAGCTCTCCTGCTAACTTCTCCATTAATACAAAATTCCAATCGACCCGTCCCTGGACTGCGGCTGGTTGCAGACTAGAAGGTTGCCGCCTTGGGCTTGTATCGGATCATCTACATAAGATACTGCATTCGATTGTCCCCGTTATCCTTGGGTGAATTCTTGGGACGAAAAGAAATATTCGAAATCGATAAAGCGGCTGTGGTGACAGAGTTTTCTTTTCGGCATTCCGGATTCTAATCTTCCCAAGGTATAGACCGCTGGAACGGCGGCAACAGCTAGTGATATCTCGATAGAGAGTCCTTTTGGGTTATTTTTCTTTTCATTTTCTCCTCAAGGCTATGTGCTGGCAGCATTGAAAGCGGCTTGATATCGACCATATTCCTTTCGAGATACGAACAGCCACCAACGCCGAAGTCCGTCGTTCGACTACATCTCCAACACAAACCCCATCCAACCCCCAATTGCAACCGCATTCATCCGATTTGAAATTAATCTCTTCCAGTTCAATTGCAGCTGCTCCTTCCCGTTTCCAACATCATCATTACCTCCATATCACAAAAGACATCGGGCCGGAAACCGGAGCTCTCGCATAAAATATGACGGAACCGCAAGGCCAGTCCTGAAACAAGTCACCGTCAAACAATTCGAATTCCCATTTTCCTGGAACTGGACCTGCGACATATGGGAAGCAGTCCCCGTCCGCGTACACTTGCACCACCACCCGAAAGAAGCAGCAGCGGAAGCACCAGACAAGGGCGGCCTATTACACAAGAAACACGCACAACCCAATGCATTTAGCCCCGGCTTATTATGATATTACTATCGCCGGTGCAGTACTATTGTTATTTTATTTGATGTCGCACGAGAAACACAATCTCCTACACGGATACTTGCTTGGTCGCCATTTGCGGTTTCCTGCGTAAGTTAACCTCTGACGGGCCACCCGCTAGGTAATATCTAGGGTTGTTTCTGAATCATTTTTTTTCTCTTTTATACTAGCCTCACTCGATTTGACATATACCTGCTCCTCTGAGCAGAAAGTTATTTGGCATTGTGGTTCATTTCATTTATCGTTGCTTCTTTTTTTCTCAAGTCTTTGCTACCTACTTCCTAACGCTTTCAATTTACAACGACGTTTGGCGACGGCGGGTTATATACAGCTTACCGCCTAATACGGCCCATTCACAATCATGCCGACAGATACAAGCCCTTTGGTGGGCTTCAAACCTTTGTCTCCGTCGAGAGAATCTACCTTCAGCAGCCCCATCGATCCTTCATCAGCCAGGATGAAGATATTAGTAGCACCTTATTATAGCCCTTATGTTGTGTCTTTGGAGAAGGTTCAAACATGGGAGGTAAGCCAAAGCTTCTAACATCCCGGTTTTAAATCCCAATCGTAAATGGTTTTCCGAAATTAACACGAGATTTAATCGGGTTTCTAGGGTTTGATATTAATGCTTCAACGTCTATTTGGACCGACGTTTTGTTCTTTGGAAATCCCGCCAACGATCACTCTACACACAACAGAAGAGGCCATAACAGCAGAGAACTGGATTCACCTTGTGTGCGAGGATTGCTGTATCGTTGTTCACACAAGATCAGAGGATACTGGTCCTAGCCAAAAAGCATCACCGAGACCAGCAACATCCGGCTCAACAACAGCGCGAGTGACACCGAAGTCAAGGGATGGGACAAGGAATGATATATCAGGACCTATGTCGGGGCCGACATCAGCTGCACACAAGGAACAGAAAGCGAAGTTTATAAACCGACATGCGAATTCTGGGTTCGACTCTCCGAATTTGTTTGACGGTCGGAATTTTACACCGGAGCCAGTGAAGGAGAAGCCGGCTAAGAGGAAGCGGAGAGGTACATTATGGAATACTGTACTGAATGTGATCAGCATTGTGAGCCCGACATCGAGCTCGAGCTCGAACCAAACGACACCGGTGGAACCGATACCGACAACGGGAACTGTTACGCACATTTCCGCCGTAGAAAGGAAAACTTCAAGAAAACTCAGCCAGAAGAGGAGAGTGAAGAGCAAACGATCGAGTGTTATTATGCAGGCACCGACAGCTACTGCTGCTGGACGACCACTTTCGATGGCAAGAGAGCCGCGGGAGCCTCTAAAGCCCAAGTTTTCAGCTGGAAATATCATGAGGCTAGCTTCCAAGCGACAAAAAAAGAGACGCTCTATTCCACCACCGGCTCAGCATGTACGCCGACACATTGCTAAGTCCGGGAGCGACTGCTCTACATGCTTTGGTGATGACAAGAACCGAGATTCAATTATAGTTGCAGCTCGACTGGCATCGGACCCAAAGGCTCCGATTGTGACAACCGGCGTCCCTCCAGTCTCATCAACTCCTTCTCCCAGGGCAAGGGATACCACCAAGTTAACCATCTTGGAGCGTCCCGAAAAGACCGACCCCATTGCTATTTTCAGCTCCCCAATCATCGAAGAATTCTCTCTTCAACCGAAAAACAAATTCCGCCCTCCGAGCTCCGCAGCAGCCACAAAATCATCTTCCATTTACTACGAATGCTCTGCCCCTCCAGTCCCCAGACGAGACTCTCAAGACGACACAGGCTTTAACTCACAATACAAGCTTCTAGACGAAAAACTTGTAAGAAGTGTAGTCTACAAAGCTGTTTCTTCCCGAAAGGAAGAACAACGGCGTGAGAAGCCGTCTCAACCCGCGAGGTCTTCCCACCGATCTGAAGTAAGCGGTAAATCACTTCATAGCTCCAAATCCCAGAGGACCCCACAGAGAACTCCAAGCACGGACAAACATCAGCCGACACGCTTGGCAACGGTTACTCCCAAGAGGAGCAAGTCTATGGGTGCAGGAGCAGCAACTTCTCCAAGTTTATCTACTCGCAGGTCCGCTGCACCAACCCCATCTTCGACTTCGAGATCAGGATCAGCAAACGCCACAATTGATTCTTATTATGATACAAAACACTCCAGCACGGGAAGTCGGGCAGGAACAGTTCGATCCAGCGGATCACGTTCCAGTTCTCACGGCGGGTTCGTCCGACAGAGCACCCCGTTCGATAATGTAAGCTCAACTTCACCTACCTCACTGCGATATGAGTATAAATACTAATAATTCTGTACAGAAACCCCTCCCCAGACTCCCCGATGAAGCTTCATCATCCGGCTCCGCCGAAAGTGGCCATCCAACCGCTTCTCCAACACCCGGCGGCATCATCCTAATGCCCCCAATCGCCACCTTCGAAGATCTAATGAGCAAAACAAGCTCTACCATTTCAGAATCCGTAGAAATCAATTCGTTCAAGCGAGTAACAATGGTGGCTGGCCATCCGGAGTTACAATAACTCACCCCAGGGAGACAAAAAGTTATATCGGCCTAATACCCCCATTTTCTTATATATATATATATATATATATAACTTCGCAAAAGCCTTGAGCTAGCTGCAACATTCATACTTTTTATACCCATCAAATACCCACACACCAAAATTCTGGCAACATTCCTTTTGTTATTAACGACCCTACAATTCCACTTTCATTTGTTTGGCTTTTTCGGGGAATAAGGAAAGCAAATATTAATGACGATCATTTTTCCATTTGTTGGGCTCTTTCTCTCTTCTTTTTATTCATTGTAATGTTGAGCGCCAGCGAGCATTGTCTCTTGTCTTCCTTTTTTCTACTTTTACCATACCTGCTTGAACATTGGGATTCGGCGTTTTGTTTTTCTTTCTTCCTTTGTTAGCCTTTTTACTTACTCCTTTAACTACAAGGGCAGTCCACTCAGACTCGTCGGACCAGCAGTAGTCTTAAAATTGGAGAATTCCTTTTTTTCTTTGCCCTGTGTTATGAAGCCTGGATTGGCTCTGACTCGGAAGGGGCATTGCATTCCTATTTCTTTCCTTAGTGTTACTTATTCATCTTGGGTTATTATAGAATTAATAGAATGGCTGGGAGGGTTGGGAAGGTCTCTTCATATTCATTCTTGGTATCTTCTGTTTAACTATCGCTTATATTTCGGTGCAGTTATTTTGGTTCATTACTAGTATACTGCTAACTAGGCGCCGAATGAGAATTTAACATATGGACAGATCTTAGATGCACATGCGTTTTTCGTCGTTTCGTAATTTATAAACTGGGTAATCAAGTACTTGTAGATGGCTAGGATAGCTACCCCCCTTTAACCGAGCTAGTATGTCCACCTCCCTAGTGTAAGTCAGTTTCAGCATGGCAGGGTGTAGACGAAATATACCCAGCTAGCTCAGTTAGATGGTGATCTAGAAGGCGTCATCGAAATCTAAAAAAAATTTCAGATTTAAAAAAACGAGGACTATCTTTTCACAAGCTGTAGTTGTCGAAACAGCCGATCGTCACAAGCTTCTACAAGGGAGACCCGAGTGACGAAACTGTGGTATAGTATTTTTGAAACTTACCACCACCCTAGCAAAGGGATATGAAATGGAAATCATGATATATAGGGGATACGTTTCGACAAGGTACCGTGGATTATCTCGTAAGCTTTCGCAGCGATGTCATGAGGGAAACGGGCCGAGAATTTTCCGAGATGGAAAATCCGGTTTGGTGCAGCCAGCTTTAAATATAAATTCACAATAGGCGTTTAGTTTACGAGTAACCTTCAATCCAAAGCATCCAGTAATTAAGACCCCTTGAAAGCTTTGAACCCGTCTTATTAATCAAAATCAGCCCCAAAGGCTTCTCAAAATCCCATAGAGCAAAATGGCTGACGCGAAGGATTTAGGAGAGCGGGAAAAGGAAGAACCGAGAAGGGATTCTTCCGCCCCATCTAGATCAGATATCAAAAACCAGCGACTATTTCTTCTAATCAATTTAGAAAGATTATTTGGATTGGGGAGGAAATGCGTATTATCTGCTAAAGCTATAAAAAAAATCCCTGTAGCATCTCTTCGCCTAGAAGTGAAAAAGAAGAAGAAACAACAATAATAATACCACAATTCCCTTCCAAGAAAAGAATCTTCCCATCGTCCTTTACCCCATTCTAACAGAGTAAATTCAAACAGCCTCCAAACGAGTTGCGTCTAGCAAAAGAGAGGAACAAGAGAAATGGTCGGATTCGATTAGGCTGGGTAAACCAATTTGAAGATATCGTGGGAGACGTAATAGCTTCCTCCCTCTAGTAGCAAGATGAAGGTCTGAGCGAAGCTCAATGGTGCTGGTTGATCATCGACCTTAAGAGCTCCGGTGACAAGGACGACGATACCGCCGCCGGGGATTGGCTGCGCATCCTTGGTAGCGACTTCGTGGACAACTTTTTGGAAGGGGAGACTCTACGAGTGGATGAAATTTTGGAGAGAGATTAGCAATTTTGCATATTTAGATCAACCATTATTCCACTTTTGATTTCCCCTTCTTATATATGTATGTAATTAAGGGATATTGGTACGTACGACGAGTTTCTCGGTGATATCAACAGCGCCTTGGGTCTGGGAGCTCTCAAAGGTGAGGAGGGAATTAGGTCGCTAATTAACATGTTAGCTGTGCCTGTCTAATAGTCAAGATGGATACGAGCGACGCCCAAAAAGAAAGTATCATTTGGTAGAGAAGGGACACTTGGAGGGGTAATGTTGGAGGGGTTAGGTTTCCGTACGTAAAGACTGCCCAGACCTGTCCTGTTGGTGTCAAATGTATTGTAGTAGTATGGGATGAACTGCTCTGTGTGGTGAATAGTATTTAGGATCGGTTTGATGATAATGGATGTTTAAGTACGGCGGAGGAATTGGCTTACCAGCAACTCCTGCGTAGTCGGCTGTACAAGAAACAATGTCAAGTTAGAATCCTGGGATTTTGAGATATCAAGCAGGCGCAAAGCAACCTGAAGAAGAAGTATCTACATACCCATCTTGAACTATGTAAGGAGAGATGAAAACCGGATAAAGGTTAAGGTAGGAGAGACGGTTTTTGGGAGGGAGTAATTGGGCTCGTGAGAAGTTCGGACGGGATGCAGGAGGATCTGAGGATAACGAAGAGCTGGGAGAAGAGGATTCGGAGAGGGCACATTGGGAGTGGGAGGGGTTAAAATTGGGTGAGCAAAGGTGGGGCTGCCCTGTTTGCTGCTGTGTTGTGTTGTTGTGATGAGGTCTGTGCCACAGTTCGATATTTATGTGGCTTGGTCTGTGGCTTCACCGGCCAAATTTTCTGTGGGTTTAAAATGGCGCGCTGGTTTTTTTTTTTTTCCATTCTTTCGTTCATCACACCGCACTTTTCTCTCTTTCTCGATCCCATCATTGTTATCTGAGTTTCTAGACTCTCTTTTGTTTTAGAAGTTGTAAGTACTTGTATCCGATTGCCCTTCCTCTTACTATGTCTTTCTGTCGATTGATTCGACGAGGCTGGGGGCCTTGATTGATGATTCAGATGTCAACTAACACTGTCTGCTCTTAGAATCATGTAGACTATCCGATCATTACGCTTATCAATTAATACTTAGACCGTTCTACGGAACGACTAGACACTATGGTGTCGATGGGATGGCCATCCACCACGGATGTACTCGGCCGTGAGAGGATGCCATGAAGTCTGACTTGGCGTTGGGGAGGCCTTCGCAGGATCGACTTTATAGAATGATTTTCGAAGCCTCCCCGATGCCACCATTTGTAGAAGTAGGCAGAGGCCCCCAATACCGTTTGCTATTTCTTCCCTTTTCCCAGATGAAGAACATGATGACATCCTTTATATTGAATACTTACCTACATTGTCTGTAACTTCATTGCTGAGACAACTTACACTTCTGACAGTCTGATTCTTCACTCTTCATGTCATATTTGCATTTTTTTAGTCTTTTACCCTCTGGTTAAGACTTGTGCTAACGACGTGAATAGTTTTACTCCATCAAACTGTGCTATAACACCTGCTGTGCCATGCTGACTATTCAGAATGAGTAAGTGCCAACATCTCTTTTAACAACCACTCTCTACTCTCCCTCTTTGTTACTTTTTTACAATGATGATAAAGTGCTATAAAGCACGAACTATTATAAACCCAGCTCGTTGAGGACCCTTGTCGCATAAAAGACTCGTGGCCGAGGAGATGAACTCAGGAGTCTGATATGTAATTCATAACGATACCATTCGTATATCTCTTTTTGACCGCGCTTCTTTCTTGTCTTTCTTCTTGTAGAACAAGGCTCTAACATGGCGACGCAGTTTCTAAGTTTTAGGCAATCAAACCTCGACGAGCTCGAGACTGTTGGTATATTTCATATGCTCTGCATTTGATTTAAAGATGAAAAGCATACATATTCATACTTCCTATAATATAACATATACTTTGAGGCAGTGAAATATAAAATATGCAAAAATATATACTCCCCGCCTCTAGAACCAGTTCCAATTCGTGTGATTCGCATAAGAACCCCGGTAATTAAATTTACCTCCGTCTTAGTCTAGTCCCCGCCGTCTGTAAGGTGAGATCACTGAGGCTCTCCGGAATCCGGTTGCTGGCACACCTCGCATGCTTGGCGTTCTCCAAAAAATCATCCGACATGAGTAAAAAAAAAAATATTAAGTGGATCTGTCAAAACTTCAAACAGCCTGTTAAATATATGTATAATTCCTCCTTCTCAATAGGCGCTGTTTGAAGGCTGTTTGCGTGGTGTTTCTATTAAATTAAGAAAATCAGACTACCAGGCGCCTTCAAAGCCTTTGAAGCCCTTGAAGCCCCTGCCCCAGAGCATGCGTAACGCTCGTCGTCATGCCCTTTTCAGCCAAGCTTAGGTAGCTGTCCTCTCAGCACACCGTCTGGAAGATAATAACACCGATTGTTCGGGCGCCGGGTAAGCTTATACTTACTTGCCTCTGTAACTTAGCTTAACAGGTAATGCAGATGCGGGCTGCTATATTTGTAATTGGTTCAAGGGCCATTCATTAGTTTTGCATTTTGCCTGGCACCGTTCGCTGGACTTTTGACTTTTTGGCGGTGGGAAAAAAGCGATCAACGGGCACGACCGCCAGCCTTCCCAGCGTTTTAGCTTATTCGTGTCCTCATCACATCACAAAACACTCGCACAGGAACCTGCCCGCATCATCCGACAGACCAGACCTACTAACTACCCCCAAACAAAGCAAACATCTCCTTCTCATACCTTCTCCGAACTCGTAGCTGCTACCAGTATACTCTTTCCTCCGACATATACCAGCCTACGCGATCCTAATAAAACCTGCACCTTACGAGAAACGGGAAGCCGAAGATAAACCACCGCCAAGATGGGTTTTATGGACGAAATTAAGCAGCGCAACTTCAGTACGTACCTCCAGCTACCTCAGCTGCGCCAGCCGTAGAGTGCTGGTACTCCCGGAGGAGAGGTTATGGTATCATGGCTAACAGGATCGGTTGTTTTTAGGCATATACGGACAATGGTACGCTTCATACCCGACGCCCTCGACGCAGGAAGCCTTTGGTCTTCCTCTTCTACTTCTTCACATGCATTGTTTCCGCGACAAAGACCTATGATGCTAACATGACCGGATTCCTAGGATTGGCATTCTTGCTATCCTGCTATGTCTCGCTCTCGGAATCGCCAACATCTTCCACTTTGATCTCATCATCTTATGGTCGGTGATCTGCTTGTACGTAGCTCCTTCACCCAGTTCCACGTCAAAGCTCCGTCAACGGTGCCAGCCGTCACAACTCATAAAGTACTTAGAAGGCTAACCAAGGACAACAAAACCCCCGGCAAACTTGGTGGGACTATAGAGTCTCTGGTCTGTTCCTCATCTTCCTCGAAATCCCGCTGCTCCTCCGAATATGCCCAACATCCAAGGCTTTCGACACCTTTGTCCGAAAATTCAGCTCCAATTACATGCGCGCTGCCGTGTATCTAATTCTTTCGATAATCCAATGGACCAGTTTGATTCGATATGCGACTAGTTTGATTGCCTGTGCTATCATCCTGTTGCTTGCTGGTGCTTGCTATGGATTGGCTGGGTTGAAGAACCAGGAGTTCATGAACAGCAAGACCTTGGGAGGTGGTGGTATTGCGCAGATGATTGTTTAAACGAAACATTATGGTCTAAAATGATGATGGAGGGATGAAGGATTGATGGAGCAGCTGAAGGGAGCCCAACCGAGGTTGCGAATGCTACTCTGCGAGGAGAGCTAACTACCCGAATGACTGATGGGGATTTTTCATTTTTCCCTTTTTTTCTCTCTTATTTTACTTCAGATGGTTTTGAGCACCTTTATTCCAACTTCTACGAACTACGATTACCTTAACCACCCCGCCTCACTTTCGGGATTCGGCGGCTTTGAACCAATGCTGGCACCAAAAGCCTCAGAACTACGAAAAATACCCACGAAACGGGACGATTTCCATCTACTCCACGACGATGACTATGCGACAAGAATAACCTAAAAGAAACTTTTTTCTTCTCCTTCTTCTTCTTTCGTCTTTTTGATAGTATTGGTGTCATGATTCTTCTTTTTATCATTCTTCTCATCGTTGCGATGTCGCTGGATTGTCTCCGCTTTTTTTTATCCCTTCAAATGGAGAACCTTTTCACGCTCTGTATGATAGACAAAATTACTTCTTATTTTTCCAGCACGCCTCGTGAATTCGAAGGGATCGCGAGAGTCCCAGATTTATAAACTTGATTTTGCTGTAACTACATCGGCACAAGTGGCTACCTAGTATGGTTTAATTAACTAATTAGATCTTCTTATTTTAGGAGCTGGTGCTCCGGAAGAATTTCCTGCAATGAATACTTAGGTATGTAAGGGCCATCGATCTAGATATATAAGGCTAGATATATAGGGAGTGCATGAAACTAGGACATAATGTGTAGTCTCGAGTGTAGGGCTCGGTTTTTATAGTAAAAACGTAAATACAACAGACCCAACTCAAAGCCTGCCTTTACGAGCTCACGATGACTTTCCTCCCAGCTTCAACCATCTCCCATCTCCCACACCCCCGCAACTTGACAAATCATCCCATCTCCTCACTCAATCTAGCAGGGCTTCTTCTTCTTCTTTGTTATCTTCTATTCTCTCCCTCTACCGCCCTGCTTCCTCACTGTTCCTTCAGCATCAATAACCATCAGCAGGCTAGCTATTTGCTATTAGAGCAAACACGCTAGCATATCAACCTTGGGTGAGTACAACCTCTAATCATTTGATGGTGATACACATATATTCTATAGTATCCTGCTGGCTGGCGTCATTTCAACTGAGTAATGATGATAGTAGGAAGTAATTCGATATTGGAATCTCTCTTAGAGGCTCTTGCATTAAATTCACCAAGGTAGTCTTTTACATCAACGTCTCTTTTCAGGGCCTAGACGTTCTGTGCCCTTACACGTACACCCTTCATTCTCTCTACTAACCGTTGTACATTCAAATTATCCTGTCCTTCTTCCTCCTTTCCTCATACGAAATCATCAAGATGTGTTACGACCTCAAAACCTATCGCTGCGGTCACTTCAAACGCACATTCACCAAGTGCAAATGCACAATCCATTGTTCTGGCGAACAACGCCAACCAAGCTCCTGCACTCAGTGGTTCTGCGACAAGAAACCCTACTACAGCGATGGATCCAGCGAACGCGACCACATCACCAACATCAGTATCGGTCACTACTTCAATCCCGAAACCGGCCGTCGAGGCCGTTATCGTCCCGGCCAACATCTTCGTTCACTTCGTCCCCCTCGAAGCAATAGCGCCACATCCACCCGTTCTAGTGTCTTTACTCTTCAAAGTTCCAGGCTTCCAACATCACTATTAGACCATCTTGGTATTCACCCAGACGAACTTATTTTGGATCGTGACCCTTCAGACCCCGAAGGCATTGATGAGCTATCAATAGAAGAGAGGATCTTTGGCATCGAAGTACCCTCCAACACCAGCCCAGAGGAACACTTCGCCAATATCCCTCGTGTCTTTGAGGCTCCACAGGGTCTACCACAGGGTCTAACACCAACAGACTTCCTCAACATGACCACACACGAGACTAGAGCTCGAGATGGTGATATAGAGCCTATCGCGACTGCCCTAGAAGGTATTCTACGAATGGGAGATCATGCTGAGACTCGTCCTCCTCGTACTGTTGTTGTGCGTAGAGGAGGTGGAGGTGGAGGAGCAGGCGGGAGACCTATTTAGATCAATGCTCCTCCTGTTTTACGTGCTTCCCGTCCGGCTCGTGCGTTTGTTGAGTATACACTATCCTCTGGGGGTCCGGATTTGATGGATGTGGATGATGATGTTTTGCTGCGGGAAACCATTGTAAGCGCTAATGGGGAGGATGCTGGAGGGAATACTCAATAAAACGGGACACAAAGGAATACCCAAGTGGGACCTAGTGGATACAATAACACCGGAAGGCCTTTTAAGTTCCACTCCTCTCTCTCTGAAACCACACGACACCTTCGTCAAAAGATACTATCAAAGATATCGAAAACATTAACAACACCTACCCCGCCTTTCTTGTTTTATTACGATCAACCTAACGCCTCAAATGCTTTCCTTCTTTTGGTATTCTTTATTTTCCATATGCATATCTGGTACTGGCGTGAGTGGCGGAGCGACTTCTTCATGTGTTTTCTATTAATGTTTCTCATTCATACTCTTTTCTTTACTTGCGTCTGCATCAATGAAGGTTCAACTTTTTCGATTGTCTTCTATCAATTTTTTCTCTCCATACTTTTCCCCTTTTTTTTTTTTTTTTTTTTTACCTCTCTATTTTTTCCCCCGTTGTCATCAAGATATTTTTGCTCCCTCTCTAGCTCGTTAGTTAGATATTTTCATACATTCACTTCACTTCACAATTTTATTCTTAATAATGAACCGTTGTTTTATGAAAAAATAAAACGGTAGCCTTCCGTTTTTCTTTCTATTTTCTTTCCCTTTCTGTTTCTAGACTAGTCTTTCTACTCTAAGTATACATCTGTGCTGTTATACAGGTTGTAAACAAGAGGAGTGGGGTGGTGATCGATAAATGTTATTCTAGTTAATAGTTCCAATCTGAAGTCGCAAGAAGGTTTAAAGAAACAAAAGGAAACCCGTTTAATCCCAAAACATCCAAGCCAATGAAATAAAGAAACCAATAATGAAAAATGTTAAGACCGAATAGAACACCGTTCCGTTTCCCCGTTGAATCCTATTTTTTGTCGTTTAGATTGTTGTGTGTATATATAAAAAAAAGGAGTGGAAGTTGTCGAATCTCGAAAGGGAGGAGTACTAGCTAGCACTCTCTTCTTTAAAGTCCGACTATTTATTGTAAAAGATGTTTTTCAAGTTTTTTTGTTTCCAGATAGGAGTACCGACTCTTCGCGATCTCTATCCTGTGATCTAGAGACCACTCCAAATACTAGTAACTCCATTGCTCCAGAATTTTCCTGAAAATCTGTCGTCTATAGAACGGAAAGAGGGGGAAAGAGGCAACTCCTTTGCAGAAAAGTTAAAAACTCCGAATAATGGTCCCAAGTAGTAGAGAATAATTGGTATTGAGAAAAGTAAAGAGATAAACCAGTTTATATCTTCATCTTCTCAGGAGTCTTTCCCTTAAGGACAAGGAAGAGGTCCTTATTCTATATTATTTGTTGTTTAATGGTCGTGGTGGCAAGTGCAGGCGTGGTCCTTCTTAGATTTCTTCTCCTTCTTCTCCTTCTTGTCCTTCTTGGACTTCTTCTTCTTCTCTGAAGCTTGTTGTGGGAACTGGTGGATTGACTGGGTTTGGTGTGGGTTGTAATCAGAGTCAGATTCCTCATCTGAAGAAATGAAGGCTTCACCGCCGGCGGCAGCGAGACCGCGGAATACTGGGACTGGGCCTTCGGATTCCTGAACGATATCACCGTTGGATTTCCTGTAGGTCCTGACACCGTCGTGGGAAGTGGAGTGGTATTGGGCAGACATTTTGATTTGGTTGGTAAAGATAGTTATAAAAACTAAAGTTGTTTGAAGTAGTTGGTAGTTGAGGAGGAAGGCTTTGAAGTTCTTCGCAGAAGATCTTTTTGAATGCTTTGCTTTGTTGTTTTGCTTGTGAGCTGATGATGAGAGAAGAAGAATAGGATTGAAGCTGGATATCCAGGAGATTATATACATATTTCTGACTTTGAAAATTTTCGAAAATTTCTAATCATATTGAGATATCAGTATGCAGTATGCCACTACCCAGAATTGCACACTCACCCATTGCTTGAGGTTGGAAAACTCCTCATTCGGCCAACCAGCCAGCTAGTTGTCTGTTTGGCCCGCCGCTTAGCTGGCTAGCGCAGGACCAACGAAGCCATTTGACAGATCACAATCATGTCTTGTTCGATGCGGAACGCTATACTAGATCGAACAGAAAATGCATGTGCTGTAACACAGCGCATCGTTTAGTCCAACGGGAGACCCATGTCGCAAGGACCCATTCCAGCATTGAATAGCAAATCCACATTCTCAACACGAAAAGTACATACCACCACTTCAGAGTTCGAGGGAGGTGTGGAAAGGCAAGCTAGAGCTCCAAACGAACTAGTGTCAAAGCACACGGCTCATCAGGCACGACACTTGCGACGTATCCAGAGGCCGGGTTTTGCGCTGGCTGGCCCTCCTACTACCGGGAGTTTGTCTGAGGGTAGAGGACAGCGCATACCGACTCAAAATACGATCATCTCTTTCCTCGTAATTAAACTAAGCTAACGGGTGGCCGTTTCGCCAGCCTCCCGCTCCGCTGGCGTGGCGGTTGGTAGTGTCTTTTCCTGATCAAGCTTCACCTTTCCTAACGAGAGCTAGTTAGTTTTCATCCGGGCGTTTCTCGATTGAGCGGTCGACGTGGTCTTCAATTATCTGATTCGTCTCTTGGGAGAGGGCTTCCATGCTTCCCCTTAACTAATCCATGATGGCGAGCGCGGTGGAGCTACAGAGCACATTAGATAGGAACTCGGAATTCGGCTGGTGGGTTCCTCAATTGAACTGCGCTCACTTGAACTCCAAAGGCTTGAAGGCAACGAGCGAGCGCTCGGTGCATGAGACTGGTTCGCCCTACCGCATACGATTACTGCCCTCTGTCGATCTGTTCCCTTCAATCCGCAATTCAAACGGCCCTGACACTTTGCTTTCAATGTAAGTAGATCTTAGATCTGGGGTGCAGGTACAGTCAGCATGACAGACACAAAAGAAAAAAAATCCTGCTTCCATTACCCTCAAAAAGGTTCTGGAGCCACGTACAAAACCAAGGCAGGCTCATCACGTGAGAATTGACAGCTCACAATTGGGCAGTTATTTTTGGTTTAGTGAGAGGAGTCGGAAAATAAACCAATAGGAACCCACCAGATCCCCGACTGCGATGCCTGGCTGGGGTTCGAAAATTTATGGCGGAGAGAGTGGTTTTATGTGTTGGCAGTTTCAGGTTTTTTTTTTTTGAAATGCCTCTCTGTCAACACCCAGGTTTTTTTTTTTTTTTTTTTTTTTTTTTTTTTCAAAACCAGGCTTCAGGGCGTTTGAATTAATTGCGATAACTTTGATTGGGGGAGAGGCACGCCTTGCCGTACATAGTACATTACATATGTCTTTCAGTTGAAACTGGGATATGGAGGCGAAGGTGCGTGCAGTATGGTTGGAGGGGCAAGGTGTGGTATTCTGGAAGGACTTGCAGCAGCCAAGTCACGTCGTACATACAACATTACAACAAAACTTATTCTCCGAAGCCTTTGCAGTCTGGTAAAACCGTCCAGACGGCACATACATATCTCCAGAGTCGCATGATGCAGGGTGGGGTCCCGCTTCCCGGACCTCTTCTAGGTTAGGTTCTTTTTATCATGTTCAAACGTGGACTTGCAGGCCAACGCAAGGTTCTTCTCTAGCGCTATAGCTTTTTCCTTGGTATTTTAATATTTTTCCTCTGGCTGAACTGTACAGACCGCTCTGATACATGTAAGACGTATGCAAGACGCATGTATCATGTATGTATGCTTGAGATATTTGGGTATTAGTGGCTCGAAGCATTGGGTTAGCTGAATTGTGGTAGGTTTGAGCGAGGCCAGTCGATTTTTGTGTTGAAATTTTGATGTCGCATATTCTTGCCAGCTTCGGTGCTAGGGAATTTGAAATCTAGAATATCTTTAGAATTACTAGAAGAATAGTATGTAAGTATTGGTGCTGTTGTAATCCTAAAAGTAGCTACTACTAGCTGCTATTAGAATCTAATAATAGTAATATACTGAATCAGTAGTTGAACTCAACCCCTGGTGTCCGAATATCTAGATACCTCATAGCTTACAAAACCAGAAACTACATCGACAGCAATATATCTCCAACATTAAACAAGGTTGAATCTATTAAGCAAACCGGCAGTACCTACTTCTGGCCCACCTGACCAACTGCAATAACGTAGTGCTCGGACTTCGAAGAAAGCCTCACGAGCTCACGCTCTGGCGCCATGGTGAAAACATCTCATAGAAAACCTAGCCTTTTCCCTCATTTGTCCATAATGCTAGCCACGCATTGGCCGTAGAGATCGACGCTCGAGCTTCTGTGATCCAATGAAACCGTGGTAACCGCTCGTTCCAATAGTAGGAACAGCCTTTATCACCAATTCGAAAGGTATCTGAGACCTAGATATCGTATCATATCATATCATATCATATCATATCACATTGATAGGTGCTTGCTTAATCAGAAAAGGCGGCGTCTGTAGCCAAGAGTGGCCCCATGTATGGTGCTTCGAGATATTCTTATTTCATTTGTGAAAATTATATCCTCCCCAGGTAAATACATCCGCATAGCGCCGTAGAGACTAGAAAAATTGACCAAGCGAAAGAAAGAAGGAAAGACAATATGGAGGCCCCTTGATAACTGATACCAGTGATATTGTGTAAAAAGCGAAAACATGTAGGGGATATTGAAGCAAAAGACAAAATGCAGTCAATTCGTGAGGTATGAAGGCAAAACCCGGAGGTTCAAGCGAAGTTTCGTCAAAGAGAAGAATAGTGGCGAACAAAACTATACTCTATAGACCGGGAGCGAGGTCGCAACGGGAATGGGTTTCTGAATCGCCACCTCTATGGTAACATCCTTCTCATCATAGTCGTCTTCCTCAGCCTCAATCTCCTCATTTATGCTTGTCATGGATGGCGGGCCACTTTTCAAGCCTTGATTCGCTGCTGCTATTGTTGAACAATATATCCTTGTTAGCTTTGAACTCAATTCCAAGGATACAATCAGAGGAAACGTCCCCAATCACAGATTAGAATCTATTGTACTCACAATGCCTACGTTCCACAACAGTACCTCCTCCAACCTTTTCACTCTGTCCTCCTCCTTCCTCACTGCTTTTCCTCCCAATGCCTCTCAAATCCCACGATAGTCCTTTCCTTCTCCTATCTTGCTTCGCTTCAATCATATCCGCGATAGAACACTCCTCATCCAAGATTCTACACCTAAACCTCGCGCTGACCAGCAACGCTACTTTGATATACAGCGCCGCACCCAGAACTCCGCAAAAGCTTGCAGCGAGGGTGATCCATATACTAACATTCTTCAAGAGCAACAACGCAATACAGGCGATGATACATGCGTTCCCCAGCGTCGAGAATATAGAAATATTACGAACCGTGGGGAGAATACGAGATTTTGGTAACTCGGATGCTGATGGTATCGAACGGGTTGTAAGGCGGGAAGGACGTTGAGTATATTTAGTTGGAGGTTTTGATCGGATAGCAGGGATATCAGTGAAAAATGTTGTTAAGGATGTTAGAGACATGAGCCCGGGGTTCGGGGAGCCGCTTGAAGCCATCTTGGTATTCTCTTATGATATATGGATCCGGAAGGTATTTTGATTGGCAGAGATGGACGTGATACCAATGCCTTCGAAACTGATCCGAATTTGTGATGATTTACAGCAGGACTGCGAATGATCTCGGACTTCGACAGGATACTGTAGACAAGGACGACGTCAAACCTTCTGGGGACGTTTAATTAAATGATATATTATCTTTTAATTATAAAATGAAGAAATGTACTAGATCAAGTGCCTGTGACCCTAATAGCTAAAAGAAAAAAAGTCTTCTATCTCCCGAGAATAGACAGACAAAAGAACGTAAGGTATGATATTTGAAGACCTGCCTTCAGATGATATACCTTAGAAAAGCTTGTCAAGGTACCCATGAGGGATTCATACCCATAAGCCTTTTTAAGAAACTCTTTTCCTGAACATAGCGGGTGTACTCGAGTTCGATCAAATATATCAAGGCGCAAGAATGGGGGAAGTTCGAAATCGAGACATCCGTAGAATTACAAAGACAAAAACGGAATTCAGGCGGTGGGTGTGGACTATCAGCCATGTCCATTCTTTTTTTTTGTTTTTGCCTTCTAGCTTCCAGACATCAGATACTCGAACTCTTCTAGCTAGCAGATATCGCACAATAGAATCCCAATACCGGGTATCCATAACAACTTTTTTTGGTCACGACCTACCCCCCCCCTTTTTTTTTCCCTCGCAAATCTTGTGTGAGAGAGGGATGGAAAATTCAAAGGGCTAGATTGTTACCGTTTGCAGTATTTGGTTGTGTGTGGGACGGGCTGGTGGTAAAGAAGTGGCCCTGTAGACAGGAGCCCGGAATGTGTTGCACAAGGTTTAGCTGGGACCCTGCATTTGGGCAGACGATTTATATTTCCGCAAATGGGAAGCCTGGACCAAGGAAATGAAAAATGAAATAGTGATCGATCAGATGGCGGGCACGGAAGGGACCGTGATGATACATAGATGAGGAGGCTCTGAAGGAATGGCGCCAAAGAGTAACTAGTGGTGCGGGAGGCTCACAATATGATATTTGACAAGGTAATCTTGTGCTATTTTTTGATAGTCTCTTGCATTCCTGCCGATGATCATGATGGGACTTTAAGCTAAGAGAGAATATAGTACGAAGGACATTCTTCCCAGTACCCCTTTTTTATTTTCATTTAATTCAATTCTTTCATATTCATTCATATCATGGAAATAAATTATTAACAATATACCTACAGCTTTAGCTACCTGCTGCAGACAGATATCATCATAACTTTTAATCCGAAGACATATCTAGCTATTGCAATCTGAATCTGAATTCCACTCACATGTACATTGGGCACGCTGGCTGGCAAGTACGAATGGCACGTCCATGCGGCCCCTCCATCATATCAAATCCCAATCAACATCGATATCTCAACTTCATTCGAATCACGCATGAACTCCAACAGCGGGTATCTTGTTGGTCGCTGCTTTCACACTACCAACAACATTCGATTTTATAGACCAGCAATGGTCTAGCGTTGTCAAGCACTTTACATACACAACAGCTCTTGCCTAAATGCGGACTACGACCTCATCCCGTCTTATGCACGTACGTTCTAGATTATTATAAACAAGTCTTAAGCCTATCATCTTAAGCTCTTTTTTCTCAGCGGCATAGATCTCAAGTTCTACATTAGTTTGATCTCGCGCGAAAGTCTGATCCCGCGGACCTGGGACTAGTTTAGCGATATTGGCTGATATATACTAGGCGATTTCATAACGTTAAAGACTTTGAACTGAGGTATCATGTTCTTCTCTGAGAAAAGGGAGGGTCTATACACATGAATGGCGAGAAGCTTTGAGACGCAGCAATTCTATATACAAAATCCTGGGTATTTACCAAGGGAAGATGGGTATACGGGAGACGATTAGATCCGAAAAACACAGCCTCCTCAATGAGTTCCTACACTGACATCGCAGACTCATAAACGTTACGAGTTCTAGCTGCATTGCCCACTTGCAACATCCAACCCCATCACCTCCGACGGTTCCGTAAACAACTTCCACTTGCTTTGTGGGACACCCTGGAAAGCTGTGATAAATCGCTCTTCCCTGTTGTCCGCATCATCCACCTTTCTGATGAAGATACATTGAATAGAATCCGGGTAACGACGAGCACTAAAAGAAATTAGTGAGTGTTAGAAAGTTCGATTCCGTCTTTTGGTAATGACGCCTAGATGTTGGCTTTTTCGTTGGAACTTACATTTCAGCGTAAACCTCTGGATCGGCTTGAGTGCTATCACCTATAGTAATGAACTTCTTTTCAGGATAGAAGCTACGAAGCTTTTCTAGCTGTGTGATCTTGTAGTTCCCTAATATCTCATCATCGGCAACGTATTTGAACATGTTGGTGAAATCTGTAAATGTAAGATTCTTTGTAATCATAGGCCCCTTGGGGTATGTGTCGAATATGAACTTCCTAAGTGAAGGATAAAGCTGATATGGAGATCCTGTCAGGTAGAACCATGCCGGGTTACCGAGCTCGACATCCAACTTGGAATATAGTTCTGGCATCCCATTGACGGCTTGGTGGTCGTCAACGAAAACGGCTTGCAGATTCTTTTTCTTATCCAATACATGAGATACCTTGATAGTATCATCGACATCTATGCATCGACTCGATTAGTAAATTTCAAACCATCGCTAGTCAATATGATAGAACACCATATACATACCGGAGATGACGCCAAAGCCAGTTGGAATGGACTGAAAGAGAAGTGCTTCGAACGACCTTCCCTTGAAGAACCCAGGTACAGACCCACTAATCGTCCGCTGCTTCAACGAACCAACACAGGCTCCAATCCCAACACTCTGCTCAAGCAATCCCGTCTTCGATGTTTCCCCTACAGAAGTCGACAGGCAGCCCACGACATCAAGGTCAGCTTCGATCCCACTCCGAGGAATAGCGAAGAAGAGCTTAGATCTCTCGAGGACGTTGCTAGCCTTATTCCCAATCTCGATTCCTAGAGCTTCGATAGCGGTCGTCAAGGCGCTCGAGACTATCTCGGAGTCGATCTGGCGAATGTGAGTAAACATCCGAAATGAAGCTATCCACTCATCCCCTTCGCCAGATTTGAAGGCTGGAGCATCGAGAAGGAGGATTTCGTCAGTGACGAGTGGTAGGCCTCGAGGGAGGTTGTCGATTGGCTCCCTTAGTGGGACCGGGTTTGCGAAAACAAACGAGGAAATAGCTGTGATAGCTGCAACTTGAAGGAGATGTTGAGAATACATTGTGAATGTTTAATATATTTATTTGACTGTTAGATAGATGTTTCTAAGTGTGATGGAATCGTTTCGAGTTTCCAGAGGGGAGAATAGTCGGGCCTATTTATAATACACTAATTTGTGGAGTACAGGGAATCACAAGGAAGGAAGCTCAGGCTCACTCTTGATAGTTCGTCGATTCGTTAGTAGTCTATACTGTGAGGGAAGCTCACGATCTTCCCTTTGGAGCAGCAATACGCCTTAGCAAGCAAGCAATGCTATAACCCTGCGGACCCTTAGCCTTGACCTACAAAAAAAAAAAAAGTGAAGACAAAAACATGCAGGTAAACGGCTGATATTGAGAGCCTAAGTAGGAGGTTTTTATATTACTGAGCGTCGAAGCAGGAAAACTTTTTGCAAACAAGATCTTGTCTATTCATGCGATTTACGCTTCATGGAGAGGGAAAGTTCGCTGTTCTATTGGATCTGAGCGAGGAGCTTCTTAAGCTTCCACCGGACCACCCTTCGGTTCTGTAAGACATCTGGAAACATGATTGATAGTCGGGGTAACCCCTCTTCGTTTACTACTAGGCCGACCGAATTTTAGAGATGGATATGCACATCTATGTTCCTGGTAACAGATCTGCGCCGAAGGGAAGCCCGTTCTGCCGTTGGTTTGGTTTTGTTGATATTGTCCAAAACTTAAAATGGGATGAAGGGAGTGCTGTTAGCCAATCGTTTGGGCCATCCTTCCTTCCCCAGAGAACAGAATTGAAACTAATTAGCGGTCCCAGATTTTGCGACAATCAAAATTGATCAGAGGTGCAGGGAATTTTATGATAAAATCCCTGCGGAGACATGTCCTCCTACCCTCTTTGAACATCGTCAGGGCATTATATTGAATAATTTTCCGAGTCTTGGCCAATTAGATCCGGGGTTTGATCTGGAAAGCGAGAATCAGCTTCAAACATGCGTCAGAACTATCCCGCGAGAAGCCACACCTCGGTTCGAGAATATTGAATAGCTCGCATTTTCTAACCCAAAGACGCTGCTATGTCGTTGCTATATTAGTATATGTCTTGAGAGTACCCCTCTTTATAATCGTGGTGCAGGTAAAAGCAGTCGGCTTTGGTGCCATAATTGCGTCTGCTCGTACCTCGAAACATTGTTTGGCGTTGGCACAGGCCTGTGGAACCATGAATACAAATTTCTATACCGATGCCGACCCAATTGATAAATATTGTTCCACGGCTCCCATCGGCGCATGCATAGAAAAGTCATTTCCGCGATCCCGATGCATTTGGTTGAATTTTCCTAGTTGAGGGTTCAAACTTTTTCCAAATGTCAAGATCAAGATTTCGCATAGAATGTGAACACCAAGACCAAATGTCAATGCAAAGTGCCAGGACTCTCAAATAGCAACCATCATCAGCTTCGCCTTCTTAAGCGAAAGGCAACCCAGCTAGGTGTTGAGTAACATCAATGTGGGCATTCGAACGTTTGCGTTTCAAGCTTCCGGCGATCTAAGCTTATATATCGCTAGCTAAGAAAAGTCGATCATGTCGCCCAACGAAGATATGAATGAATCCCAAGAGGCTGCGGTTTAAGGTTTTTTTGGTTGTAGCAATCTCTGCGTAAACCCCAAGACCGGACGACCATTATGAGATCAGGAAGGTATTGGCCGCAATATGGGAATTGCGCACCTTAAGAGTGCCGACGACCTGGACTTTGGAATGTTTTAAAATTTTTAAAGAAAGACGATATCGAGGCCCGGGTTCCACCGTAGACGCCGAGAACCGGATACATATAATTTGCAGTCAGTTTATAGCTGATTGGCATGTGAAATAAAAATTTGAGTTTCGAGCCTAGATTACACTTGAGTAAGCGATATATCAATCATCAATATCATCTAAAATACAGTTTTTATATTTCCTGCTAGCTTGAACAGCCCCCGGTGAGGTCGGAGTTCCAGGTCATGGTGTTAGCCCTGCCAAGAATGCCACGCGCATATAACACAGCTTTGGTGCTGGTGTCCTAATACTATAGAACCCGAGGAAGGATTCGTAGTTATATTCCGAGGGTTTCAAATCTCGAAATTCGGACGCCACTAGTTAGATTCGACACTCCTCCTACTGTATTCGTTGTTTACACTCGTTCCTTTATCGTTGGAAAGCGCGCTGCGGGAATAGACATCCCATCAATAGTAGTTACAGCATCGTCTGTGGTTAAACAGAAGGCGCAAACCATGGTATCGTATAGCTAATGGAAAATAGATAGCAACACTCAGTCTGAAACGGTATGAGGTACTCGCCTCTTAAGATCATTGCTCCCCTTTGATCAATTTAATCACATATACATACCAATTTATCGACTAGTAATATGATTGTATTGGTATTCAAAATAGAACTAGACTCTTCAATTGAAATGTACGTGCATACATGGCTACAGATCCATGGCATACGACTTCCCTACGAAGATCGATAACTAAAATATTGAAATCTCGAGCATGAGCGATACACGTGACATCAATGTGATATCCGTCTCGGCACTCGACATCTTGTGTTGTCTCCCCAAAATCCAACACTTCCTCCCTCGCAGCCTCATCTCGTGCCAACGCCCACCCTTGTCCGCGACACCATCGTGCATCGTGAACCATCCATCAATCTCACAACCTTCGCTCGCGATGGCTGACCGGCTAACCCAACTCCAAGATGCCATCGACCAGGTACCAAAACCCCTTTCCCACCCCAAAACCCCTCCCCACTAACAACCATCATCAAAACCCCACAGCTAGCCACAATCTTCTATTGCGCTCTCCGCTACGTCGGCACCCACCACGACTTCGTCCCCACCCACAACGAACCCAAAGTCCGCGACGACACACTCCAACCCGATCCCCCTCACCTCTTCCGCTCGTCACAACAAGAACTAGCTCGCGATCTTGTATTAAAAACAAAACAAATTGAGGTGCTTATCGCTTCTTTACCGGGTATTGGGGTATCGGAAGATGATCAGAAGGAACGGTTGAAGGAATTGGGGAAGGAGTTGGAAAGAGCTGAGGAGGAGAGGATGAAGTCTATTAGGGAGAAGGAGGAGTTATTGGTGGAGTTTGATGAGGTGGTTAGGAGCTTGAAGAAGGTTTAAGAAGATAGAAATTGGTAGCTGGGTGGGTTAGAAGGCGGGTGTATAGTGCCGGCGCTAGGAGGAAGTGTATGGCCACCGCTTCATCCATATGGCTATCTCTACTCAAAATATGGGTTATCCTCCTGAGCTACACTCATTAGAAGGTGGGCTCTATATTATCGGCAATATGCGAGGTCCTTATCGCTGTATACCCTCCACAGCTACCCCTTCGCCAATATTGCATCTGTTCTGCTCTACTAAAAAAAAATTCACGGCGTTTCTTTGAATTCATACGTTCTACAGAGCCGCAGCCAAAAGAAATAATAATAAATACTTAAAACCCTATTGCTAAATCAAGGACGGAATGGAAAACGAAGGGTCACGTCGGGCAGATCACCAATAGTACCCTCCATTTCATCGTATCTCCACAACTCTAACCTTGCTATCTACATCTACTCCTACTACTACAGAATTAATAGCTGAATGGTATGTTAGCCCCGTCAACAGCGCCGGTACTCTTCTATTACGTATGGTTATTGGAATGCGAGGGAATAGTGCTATGAATAGTAGTTACTTTTTCTAAACTTCCTCAACCAGTACTTCTAAAAACCCCTTCAGAAGGCTTTCGCTTCACGAATTCTGTAAATCCACGGAGCTTAAAATCCCGCTATCTAGTCTACAGGCGAATAATAATATATCTTAAAGAAAAAACGCAGTTAAAAAACGGCAGGCCTGTCGCAATGCAGTGGAAGGAACCGAAAAAAGACATGTAAAATGACCGCTAAAAGAACACCCACAGAATAATGCTCAACCGAGAACGACCGAGAAAATCGACAGCGGAGAAAGAAAAGAAAAAAGAAACAAATTGACGGGCTTAATAAAAATCAAAAACTTTTTTTAGTAATATGATGCGCTATCCGTTCGTCATCCCCTTCAATCCCTCCGACCATTAAACTCCATTCATATATGATGAGTTCATGCAGCAAATTCAAACGTACCAAATGAAGCAGATACCCTAGTGAGACGAGAAAAAATTTCCCCATGTTGGAAGTAGGGAAGGCGATAGAATGGTAATAATAAAAATAAAAAATGTGAGAAAGGGGGACCTGAGCAAGTCTACTACCTAAATAGCTCCCTCAGGTCATCAATCTTATCTTGCGCTCTCTGTCTCTTACTCTTCCCCTGCGTCATGCTCAGATCCGCAATCCTTTGCTTCTTCTGTTGTAACGCCACAATCTTCTCTTCAAATGAATTTTCCATGATATAACGCGTGCACCAGACCTCTCTTTCTTGCCCTAAACGGTGCACACGATCGATAGCTTGTGCTTCGGCTGCCGGGTTGAATTGTGGTTCCATGACGTAGACTCGTGATGCAGCCGTCAAATTGAGACCTACACCACCAGCACTAATGCTAACAAGGATAGCTTCGATATCCGGGTCTTCGCGAAACCTAGTGAGCGAGTCGGCACGCTGCGCGCGATTCATTTTCCCATCAATTCGTGTCCATTTGATCCCGAATTTTTCAAAGGCGAATTCGATGAGATCGAGATGCATTGTCCAACCAGAAAAAATCACACTAGAAAATAAAAACTCGTTAGCATAATAATCTTAATAGGGAATACGGGTATAAAGATGAATGCTTACCTCTTAATTCTCCCCTTATCATCTCCCATCTGTCTGTTGTCCATCAAATCGCTGACTAAGCGTTTAATCTTCGTACTCGGATTTCGATAGACTACCTTCCTCTTCCCATTCTCGTCCTTCTGCAAGCTCGGATCATCAGAAGCCTTCAATTCCCTCATTCCAATCCTGAGCGGCTGTCGACAATGAGGACAATTAGTCCAGTCTCCCATATTCGCATACTCCAGTAGAGCCTCTAAGTATTTCGGCCCACACTCTGTGCAGAAAAGATGAGGACAAGACGTAATATGACCGAACGGCGCGCTGGCATCCTGATTTGTCGGAGTTCCATCCCTGGCAGTCGCGGCGCTAACTTTCTTCTGACAGGTGTAACAAATATCCTCGTCGGATTCCTTCATCAAGTTGTAAATCTCAAATGCTTGCTTCTTGCCCATGGCGTGTGTTTCTTCGTCTGTCAGGGAGTCAATATCAATCGCGTTGGAAGAAATCAATCCCGCCGTATCTTCGTCGCCTAGAAGATCTCGAGATGCGCAAATCATTCGTAACCGAAGGATTGTTTGAAGGACGTGAACATAAGCTTTCCCACTAAGATGCCCCTGCTTCGCGACCATATCAATTTTGTATCTCGATTGGCGGGATGTTGCATCGTATAGTTCTTGTTCTTCTCGACTAAACCTGAGCTGAAGTGTTCTGTCGTGTTTGGTGGGGAGGTCGATCCTGTCTTTTCGTCGCCGTAGAGCAATGCTATCAACAAGAATTCGGAGTTTGTCCATACTTGTGGGGTCTCCAGACTACATTTAATCATTAGCTACCACGATTTAGACCCAGGGAGAAATAAATTTTACCTTGAGTGGTGCAGATATGTATTGGTTAAACTGCGACCTAACATCGAACGGGCTAACTCTCAAGAACTTGATCAGGGTACCGAGATCATCAAGCCTATCTACTCAGTTGTCAGCATCCCGCACATATCCCTAGAATCGTGACTACCACATACTTTGAACTGGTGTCCCTGTAACTGCCCACCTTCTCGAGGCCTCCATGTTGCAAATCGCCTTCGATTGCACTGTATTTTGCTCCCGAATCGTATGCGCCTCTACAAAACCCGACCGATTAGCCAAACTCCCACTCTCCTCCACAAAAAACCCGAAGCGATCGCACACCATCAAGAACAATCCTGAACCAGTGAATCTTCTGCAAAACACCCGCATTATCCTTCTGCGCCTTCCCAAAGTCGCTAGCAGCTAGAGCATATGTCGTGATGACCATATCATATTTCGCAAGTTCGTTAAGGTCGGAGAGTCGATTGTTCCCATGGTAGACGTAATACGAGATCGCATCCGGCATTACGTGTGCCTTTATTTGATCTTCCCAATTGACTAGAACCGAAAGCGGGCAGATAAGTAATGTCGTTTTGGCGTACATGACAGAAAGATCATGGTCGCTAGTCGGGCTACCCTTTCGTCTTCGGCCAAACGCCACAGCTTCTTGAACCGTCGAAACAATCAACGACAAAACGGTGAGCTAAACAAACGTCAGTTCCAGATATTTATCTTGCTATATTCCGTGCCCCTTACCGTTTTCCCGAGACCCATATCGTCAGCCAAGATACCGCCTAAGCATGGTGTCGGTTTCGACCTCATTTGCTGCCCAGTGATGACGTTATGATACATCCTCACACCTCCCGGGGACATCTTCACATTCCAAAAAGAAGTCCCATCATCTTGTTCGTACGTCATCTCACCTTCCTTCTTCAACATAAAATTCAGACCTTGCTTCTGGTGCGGCAACAATGCTGTTGTGATCCGTGGATCTGCCTCAGTCTCCTCCAGAACCTGTACTTTCTCCAAAGAATCCAACACAGCCGTGATCTCGTTTTTGACCTCCTCAGTCGTTCTTATCGAGTAAGTAGCCTTCCCGAGTCTAGCACGATCCGCTGCAGCCAAATAAGCGTTACCGTTCTGCTGTTGCTCCTCCGGATACTGCGGATTTTTGTATGGGAACTTTGGATCCCTCTCGATTGGATCTTGAAGAAATAGATTATGTTGCCCCAACATATTTCCAACCTTTCTAGCGTTCCCTTCGGTACCGTAAAGTGTAATCGTCATCTCCTATATTCCCCATAATCAGCATCAAACCCTACCTCACGAACATATGCCTCCCAAATCCACCTACCACAGTCTGAGAAGTCGGTTGCCCGGCTACTTCGAAGCCTTTGTATCTCGGCAAAATGATCGCTTGGGTCCTATCAACCAGTCCCAGGTCCATCAAGGAAGCCATCGCTTTGGCATTCGCACCTCTCAACGTACCCACATTTCTCCCCGAAGCAGTCGTTAAATTAACCACCCAAGAGGCCCGTGGCTCTCCTCTGGTCAGTGATACTGGAATCTTCGGCCACATTCGTCCAAAGCTCAATGGATCCAGATTTGGTGGTGGGTCCGGAATGACAGCTATCGAAGCCTGTACTTTCATTATCATACCATAGCACACAACTGGTGCTATGGATTTTGTCCCGCTGTAAATTATATCATCTTCGTCGTCGTCTATAAACCCGAGTCTTAGCCATCGATATCTAAACAAGGATATAAAAATTCTCTCAATCCATCCAGCAAAAGATAGGATGGGAAAGGGCATACCATTCGTCAAATCCACCACAGAAGAAGTCCGGACTTGTGTCGACTGCCCTGATGAAAACCTGCTGTTCAAAAACTGTATCTCTGGCGTTGGCGACCTTTTCTTCTTCGTCGCTCGAGCCTCCGTCCCAGTCTTAAATCCATCTTCAATACTCGGCAACGTCAACTTCCCAGAACCCTTCCCCCCCGCAAACCCTCCGCTCGCACTCTGGCTTCTCCCATGCCCACTCCCACTCCCACTCCCACTCCCCTCTCCTCCTCCTCCATATCCTGGCTGTTGCTGCTGCTGTTGCACAGATTGTCTCGGAAACGGACTACTATGCCGGCTTCCGAATGGCGTGCTAGAAGCACGATCTGTCACTCCATGTAAATTCAGCAGCATATTTGCTGCTCTAGTACCCGCCGAATCCTGTAGCTGCAAGGGGGGTAGTTGCACAGTCCCCTGTCGATTTCCCGTCGGTAACCCGCTGTTCGCCCCTGCACTAACCCCTGGGGCCCCACTGCTGCTCCCGCTGCTACTGCTTCCGCCACTACCACTACCACTACCACTCGCTTGTGCAGCTAGCCGAGCAGCTTTCGGATTCAATAGCAGCTCGGCGGTAGTCGGATATCTAGGTTTTGAAGGCGAATGCTGTTGGATATGTTGCAGTTGGTGGTGCTGGTGTTGGTTGTATTGATGATGGTGGTGGTTATGGCTATGGCTATGATGGTGGTGTTGATGACGTTGATGGTGATGAAGGGGAGCATATAAATGCTCGTCCTCGAGCCTCGGCCTCTTGGTAGTCGGTTCAAGAGGGACCGGGTCTTGTCTGTTATGTTTTGACATTATGTATATTGTTGAGATGTATGTATAGATGTATAGAGGGGGTGGATGTTAGAGTCGTGATGACGATGACGAAGGTGAGGGAGGAGGATGTAGAAGAAGAAGAGAAGGAAACGAAAGAAAAGAAAATAGAAGCGGGAGGTTGCTGACGTTAGTTGTCATACGGTCATATAAATTTTGCGGAATTTTGTTTGTTGGAGGGTTTTTGTTGCGGTGAATGATGTATAATCGTAGTTGTGGTGGTAGTGCTTGGTGTTAAGGTTTCGTCGTTACTCGATGCTGTTCTGGTAGATGTGGTTCAAATTTCGAAGTTCGAGTTCGAGACCGTGATGTGAAAGAGGCTGGACGAACTCCTCTCTAAATTTTCTTTTCCTTTCTTTTCCTGTTCTTTTCTTTTCTTCTTTTCTTCCTTAATATGTACATACATGTAATATCAACTATAAGAAAGAAGAAGAAGGAGAAGAAGGAGAAAGAGAAAGAAAAGAATACATACGAAGAAAAATAACTCAGGCGGAAGAGAAAAACAGATGAGCAGCAATATACTAATAGTATAGCACTAATAAATCGTAATGGCCGGTTGTAACCAAGTAGTATAGTAGCAGTTAAACAAAAAAGAAATCGTGCAGCTCTCCAGTTGATGCGAAATGTGCTTTCGGGTGCCTTTGCCTCGGATTGAACTGCTGCTTTCGGGGACAAGCCTTTTTTTCCTCACTCGTTCATTTTTCTGAACTAGCTTGAATGTTCACAAAGGAGGAGCAGGAGGTGAGCCTATATTCGCTGCTCGATGTTAGCATAATATGCTTACTGCTTAGTTTATATTATTGAGTTTAAGTCAATTAAGCTAATGGACGATAATAACAATAATATATGTAATAAACGGATCTGCATGTCAGGGAAAAAAAAAAAAAAGGAAGAAGAGAGTTCAGAGGAAAGAGGAGCCTTGGTGCTTCTGGATCCTTTTCCAACTTACCCACAATGCAATGCAAATATAATAAACTAGGGACCACTGTCACCGATGATTTCATACGTATGCTATATCTGTATTTAATAACCAATCCGGTATCAAAACAGAGAAAACCCCCCCAAAAGTATATCCTTCCTGGTTTTGATATTTTTGTTTTATAACAAAAATATCCAGAGGGATTGAAATTGAAACTTGAAACTTCAATATCCCTGGCCTGGGAGTTCCGAATCGAGCTTAAACTTATCGCCGTTAAGGCTTCTTTTCTGATGCGAGCTTTGCTTTCAATGAAATTATATTGCCAACCCGTGTTGTCCAAACGTTGGATAAATTAGCAAAGAGAAAAAATTAAATGTTGGTGTTCGAGTACTGGAATTCCAGTTCTGGTAATAGAAATAAGAATAAAAAACGGGAGAGAAGAATAGAGAAAATGCCCCGAGGCAGAACGCCTATTCTCACGATAATCCTTCTGGAAGGGGCGCAAGTCAACCGTGTAATCTTTCTCTCCTCCAAGAAAAATCAACCGCAACCTCGGTGGCCGTCTTTTAGTATACTAGTCTTAGCATACCCCAAGTACTGCAGTCGTAGCGGTAATGCAAGGGAGATGGAACAAAAAGAGGTCGAAATATTTCAACGGCATAAACTAGAAGCCTACGCCACTCGCCAACCTCCGCTCACGCTAGCTGACATAAATCCCGAACGGTATCAAAAAAAGTATGAGGTAGCGACGAAGAGTGGGAAAGGGGTATATAAAAGAAGCGGAGCTTTATGTATGTTATATGTACAGAGAAAAGAACTGTTCACGAGGTTTGATGAGTGAACCCCACAGTTAAAGCACAGCAGCCCAAGCCCAGCGCGGCCCAGCAAGTCCTGCTAGTAAGTTAGTATTTCCAACTTTAAATAAATAAAATAGTAGTAAAAAAACAACCGACGAGGTCAGACCTGTTCCGGTCCCACTTTAAGCATGGCACGAGAAGCTGAAAAGGCAAAGTGCGGAAGGGGAAATAAAGAGGGTCCCAAAAACTTCGAAGAGGAACCAACTCGGACCCCACACCCATCCTCTTTGCTTCTTCCCTTCATTATTCCCCTTCTTTCTTCTCAAAAATTAAAAAAAGAAATTTCCTTTTTTTTGTTTTTACATCTGATTCTGATTCGCGATGCGAGATGGGTCCCGAGTTTGGGAAGGAAAAAAAAAAAAGAATTACAGATGGTGTGGCCGTGGATGGGTCACGTTACCAACATTAATTCTTTTTTTTTTTTTTTTTTTTTTTTTTTTTTAAAATATAATTGCTATGCACCTTTAACCACCCTCAAACCACATCCCCCAAACGCTTCCGATTTGTTCGTTCGGATGGAATATATCATAAAACTCAGGTGAGTGTCATTCAAGAGGAGCAAGAGGGGAAAAAAAGGAGGCAAGAGCAAGGCAGGACAAGGTCCCATGACTTCTATTCCTCGAGCCGTGTAAACTAAAAAAAAAAAAAAGGGATTCTGATTGCAATCTCATTATTGACCGTATCACCACGGATGCTTCCCTCCTCTCTTCACTAGTTATGACAAAGAAAGGCCCCACATTCCATTCCTTCTAGATATATTAAGTAATAACTTAACTTCTATATATACATCCCCTTCTTTCATTTCTGGAACTTCCTTAAAGGCGAGACACTGGGCATTTGCACAGCAAGCACAGCAGATATTCCACAAGATCTCTCACAAAATTCACAGATTGCGAACAATATACCAATATACCAACCCTCTATCCCAGATACGAGCAAGGCACAAGACAAAATAATATTGGATAAGCGCACAATAATTTCTGACACAGCAAAAAAAAAAGATAACATCATATCCAGAGCTCAGCGGCCCTTGCAAGAGACCGCAATACTTTAAACCCTCACCACTTCCCAAGAGGAAGGAAGGCAAATTTCAAAAACTAGTTAAATAAAAACTCTTTCTGCGAGATTTGTAGCACCATCAGTTCTGATCTGTGTCCTCAAATATTACTACGTAACACAAAGCAAAAGCAAATGTACCGGATGCAGAGGGTTAAAAAAAAAAACCGAGTGTGGTTTTGCAGCTTGCAGAATGCATTCGCTTGGGCCTTAAACTCGAGCCGACAGGGTATTTAAAAAAAACAAGTCGATTTGTGTGCAGGTTTATACCACTAAACTCTTGAAGGTTCCAGGTCACGAGGCCAGCCTGGGGTAAATGCGCAAGCCCAAACTTGCATCGATCGTTTTAGGTCTTCATTCGAACCCTACGTAAATAGTACATGTGCCAAAGCTTCGAAGACCAAGATGATTTTTGACAAAGCTAATCGATGCCCCACCATCCCAGAAACCACCTAGCTTGGAACATCCTCCCATGGATCCAAAAACAAATCGGCTCACATACGTCGGTGAGGTATAAAACGCCCAAGAACATGTTGGACCCCGAACAAAAATAAAATTTTACTAACCGGAAAAGTAGTGTGGAGCACGTGGTCAAACCGCACGAAATCTTTTGCGTAACATGTCAGAGAAAAAAGGAAACCCCATTTCGGCCGGACCCTCTGGAAAACTGAGCTAGGTAGAAGAGGCCGAGCAAAGGAAAGGAAGCCCCCATATTTGTGTCGGTTTTCGGCAGCTGCCTTCGTGCAGCGTGGGGGGTTTAAAACACTATAAGCAAAGAAAACAAAGTATACAATACGAGGTTTTCAGCCTACCAAACATATCGAAGGGATTTCATATCCCGAAGTAAAAGGCTACAATATGCAGGCTTCTCGTTCGCCGCACGTCTGGTCAGTATTAAAAATTCAAATGCATAACGGTATATAAAACGGGCCTTCGGTCACGAAGCTTGCATGCATATGGCACGGTCCCTGCCTCTAGAGTGAGAGGGACTATTGGAGAGGTCGCTATCAACAGCAAGGGTGTGCGGGTATATTGTTTTTGCCGGGGCATGGGATTTGAATTCATATGATGTCGCAGCTTTGGTATCGCCGTAACCTCCTCCTCCTCTACAGGATCCCTCCACCCGACTAAAGTATGTACCCTTCCATGTACTTATGGCCACGGGACATCCCGATTCCAAGAACATCAAAATTCGGACAAAATGGTCTCACTTCCAGACCGACCTCCTAAACCAGCCTCACGAAGTAACATCCAGACCCCTCTTAGCTTAGTTAGTGACAAAGTTATACCCTTCCCAGGTGTAAAACCTAAAACCCGCCTAAGGTTCTAATATTTATACTAATAGTCATAAACACTTCATGAATCCACCCCACTCCTCTCTTTAACACCACGTGAATACCGGTGGCTTCGACTTAACTGCCTCCAGCCTCTCTACGATGACCTTCCTATGTGAACTCTCTAGCCCTTCTGCAGCCGAAAACCCTAGATCCCCCTCCTCTTCATCATAAGTCCCAAACACACTAGGCCGCCTCGAGCTACCTGTTGTAGACACTGACGAAAACCCCCTCCTTACCCCGCCTCCTCCCTTCATCCCCAACGCCTTTGACCACGAACTCTGTGATCTCCCATCAAAACTAACCCTACCCTCGTCAACAGACTTGCCTTTCTTCTTCTTGTGAGGTCTCTGTTGATTCTGAATCCCAACATCCGACGTCGGCGACATCAGTGCTGATTCCAAATCCTCTGCTTCTTCGGAAAACTTCCCGTTATACCCTGAATTGAGATCAAACCTCTGAGCTCTAGGTAACTCCAAAGTTGGTGATCCTAACACGTTCGTATTCCTGTATGGCGAAGGCGCAGATGCAGATGCAGCACCTGTCCCAATATCAACCTCGCCATTCATAATCTCAGCCTGATTCCTAAGCCTAGCTTCGGACGAAGGCACGGTCAGTGGGACCGCCACAGGTATATCCATTTCGTCATCCTATTCAAATAGCGTTAGCGTATGCATCCCGTGACACCGCGTGACCAGACCCATAAACTACGTACCCATACGTGCACCCTCGTCCTCCTTGTCAGCTCTAAGGGTCCTTGGTCCGCCATCTTCAACGTTTCCACAATATTAAAAGCCTGTCCCTTCAACACCGCCAACTGTTTTGCCCACATCCTCTCCTTGAAATCCGCATCCTGTTTGAATATCTCCTTCAACCCCATCTGCGTCTCCGCCCACCACTTCGTACTCGTTAACAGCGGCAAGAAATGATCCCTCGTTTTTTGTGAAAACGGCTGCCCCACCAATGAAACCGGCAAGAACAACCATCCATACGGGAAGCTCCTCCACTGGTCAGGGTGCTTCCACGGAAATGCCAACGAATTATCAATCGCTCCAATATTCACCTTCTCCACACCAGCGCTTAACGGCGTCCCACTCCTAGAATTTAAGCTCATCGGTTTGTGAGCCTTATACCCTGGTGACGGCGCTTTCAAATGCCCCCCTTCATCATCCAGACTACCCCCAATATCCCCGGGATCAACTGGTAACCTCATCGGTGACGAGCTCACAATCTGTACAGACTGTTCCTCACGATCGATCCTCACCATCCAATTATCAGCTCCTCTATCCGTATTCCTCATGAGATAATCCAGCAAGATAAGTTTTTCCAATTCCTCCCTAAAAGCCTGCCGTAGCGTATCCGTCCAAAAGAACCTTCCCCTGTTCTCAGTCTCGTCTGACAACCCCTCCGACTCCTCAAACCCCGTCTCTTCATCCGCGTAGTCATCGTCCCGAGAAGTCCTACACGAACTCGTCCACCCGGTCCTCCTCCTCTTTGATCCCTCCTGTTGGAAAGAGGAGTTATACCTATCCGGCCATGGATGTTCTTTCAAAAACGTCGTCGCATCTTTGTATCCATTCAGGAATATTTGAAAGCTCCCCACCTTCTCGGGAAGCGGCTTCCCTTTTCTATAAAACGCCCGACGGTCCCAGAAATCGTAGTGGAAGGATTTACTCGAGAGCCAAACTAGGTCGGTATATGGCACTATAAACGTCCGTAATTGTCTATCAAGATAGCTAGCCGCCGCCTCAGACACGTAGCTTAGATTGGGAATTAAACAGCTTCGGCCAAAGAAGCAAGGGAACCTAGAAGATGCAAACATGGTTAGCTCAAAGAGGTAGGGAAATATCAATGTGTAGAGGGATGTCGTACAAATTTCGATGTAGCCATTTTGTCCATTTGGGATTAAGCTATGGGTCGTTAGCATCATATCGAACCGTAAACCATCAATCTAATGCTCACATTGCCATATGGCTCTTCATCCTTGGGCTTAAACACTGCCACTGTTTTACCACGACTCTATTTTAATCCCATGTCAGCATCCCCAGCCCACCTTTCATTGACACTGATTACGAAACTCACATTCGTAACGAAATACGACCCTGAACTCCCCTGGCTGATCAATTTCGGATGAATCCCCCTCCCAATAGCATACCGAACCGAATCAACCGCATCTTCAAATTGTCCCCGAGAAAAAGTAGCCTCCTGATAACCTGTATACTCCGGCGTCAAAGCCTTCATCCCCTCCGGTGGCACAAACACAGAGTAATAAATCTCCAACCGTTTCTCACCCCTCTGCTGCTTTTTAGACTTCCGTTTGAACTTCGATGCAATTTCTTCTGCCCATTTTTCAAGCCGGTTATTAATCGCTTTGATATCGACACCCGAAGAATCACGACGTGGACGACCCGGTGGACGGCCCGGGATAGGGTTTGAGGCTGTACGGTAGATAACTGTTGGTTCCGGCTGGATGGAAACAGTACGCTTGGTACGAGAGAGACCGTCACGATAGGCTTCAATGTCCTCCTCAGAGTCAGAGTCATTAAGCCATTCGTCCTGTGCGAGACGGGCGTACCCTGACTTAGCAGGTCGTGGCATCGTGCAATTATGTTGTTTTCTCGCGATATATAACGATGGATTCAAGTATATTACGTGTATTCGAAAACGGAAGATGATATTGCTGGAACTGCCGATGCTAGATTGTGGAGTCGAAACTACTCGTGTGAGGTCGAAAAGAGCATTGATTGCCCCAAAAGGAGAGGGCTGCGGGTTGACGAAAGATCCGATTTCTGGAGCTTTAACGACGCCCTGCCGGGAAGATTTAGCTTAGGTTGGCTTCCCCTGGCCTCGACCACTGAGCTGTATGCTACAGCCACCACATACAAAACCACAGCCGTTGGCGATTTACGTCACCAACACTCGGGATTAATACCCGATGTCAAGGTTTTGAAAAGGTCGATAGCGTGGACTTTGATATCTTGTTTTCAGCGTAGAATTGCCGTGTCTAGTTCGTAAACAATACGTCGTCAAAGCTTGTGATAGTACATACAATGCAATGAACATGAATGAACCTGGGTGGTCCGGATGGCACGTCATCTTGGCCGGCCATACTGGTTTCGGGCCGCCTACCACGTCAACACAAATAAGAGACCCAGACCTCATCGCAGGGTGGAATCATGAGTGCATGAGATTGCTATTATTCTACCAGTAGATCGTAGATCGTGTTCTAGTTAATTGGATTCGGAATGTCCAAAAGAAAGAGCGTATTTTAATTCCAACTATCAGTTACAAATATCTTTACACTAATAAGCAACTAGCAGTACAGCATGCATTGAAACAACAATACAGGTCGGTAAGAGACAGTACACGCATTTCGCAAAGTACGATGATAAAGCCGGACTAATGGCCATCAACGATAGTGAAGAAACAGAAAGCGTAGGAGTGAACGTGGATGTGCGTATGTGTATGTGCTCGTAAAAGCGGGTCCTCGCGGACACCTTGTGATAGTATTTTGTATAACGTGCTTCGAAGGCAGTGAAAAAACGAAAACAGCAAGTCTATCTATAGTATAATAAAGCGCTAGTCCCTCCCAGTATAAAATCAAAAAATATATATCACAGTCCCATTCCTCCCCTGTAAATAAATAAAAGAGTAACAGGGGGAAAAAAAAAAGGGGGGGGAGAAAAGAAAGGAAGAATGGTTGATGAATAAGTCAGGGAGAATGCGAAGGTATTGATAAGTAGTACAAGGTAATATAGAGAAGAGAAATAGAAAGGAGAAGAGAGAAAACTCCATGAAACTCCGGCAACAATGAATATGGTAAAAGCATCCGAATCCTTATTCGATAAAAGACGTCGTCCACCTATTTCTAAACTGTCGACGTGGTCTAGCTGATCGCTCAAGCTTCGACGCCGGCAGCCCAATAGGGTTAAGAGAGTGTAATGAAGTAGAATAGAAAATGCAGGGTTGAACGTCGGTATTAAAAAGAGGTAAGAGATTTATCGGGTATTGGTCAAGAGTTCTTTTTTTTTGGTCGTTCCGGTCGTTAGCTTGTTAGTCGAACAAAGGAAAGACGTGGTCAGATGCAATGTGATTGAAACAAATGCAATGCTGTCGCTTTCCGAAAAGAACAAAAGATGAAGAAACATAGGCGGATGGGCCCGGTCGGTGTCGGTATGCCCAAGCGAAGTCAAGCTTATACAGCCGACTGGGGAGTCCCAGGAGTGGCGGCATCCTCAATGGATACAAGGTCGGAGACTCTCATCTTCTTGCGCTGATGAGCATCCTGCTCTCGCATTTCGGCGAGTTCGGACTCCAGGTCCCGGAGCTTGCGTTTGAGGTCCTCTTCCCGCTTAAGGCCCTCGTCGATGTTGATGCGGAGTTGGGCGTCGATTTCTCGTCGGGTGATCTCCGATCGGCGAGAGTTGGCCTCCCCGTTCTCGAGCTCAACAACACGTCCGCGGAAAAGGTCATTGACTAGCTCGAGCTCAGAGACACGGGTCTTGAGCTTGGTATTCTCTTGCATAAGCTGGTCATAGGTTGGAGGCTCTGAGTGGCGGTCATGCTGGGAAGAAGTGGACCCTGGAGAAGGATGACTAAGATTCAAGGAAGGCAATGGGCTACCCATGCGCTCGAGAATAGCATCCTGAGCTACGATAGAATCGAAGAAGGATGAAGGACCCTGAGGGAGTGGGGTGCCACTTCGAGATTGAGGCGACACAGATCCGCCAGGAGCCGAGGAAGGCTGCCTGGGAATACGTTGTGGCCGATTCGCGAGTGGAGGTGAAATGTCGACTCCATTGGGAACGGCGACCGGTGAATCGAAAGTCGTCTAAAAGAAGCGAGGGATTTGATCAGCACAATTGTCGGCGAACTGCGAGATTAGATAAGGAGAATAGCTCCGACAGAAGCAAAAATCGACAAAAAGAGAAATTATTACTTACAGCTTTTCGCTTTGGGGGTTGACCAGTGTTCTTGACACGATTGCGACTCTTAATCACGTCAGTCTTGAGGCTGATCGGGCGTGGGCGACCATGAAGCTTGAGGAAGAGACCGCAAGCATTGCACAGAACAGCACCAGACTCATCGCGACGCCATAGTGGGGTTGTTGAAGTAGTGCAGTTTTGGCATATAGGCTGTTGGGGGTGAGAGGCCATCATTTCATCGGTTAGTCTATGTTGTGACAAAAAAAAAGGAAAAAGGAAAAGCGGATTGATCAGGGAGATAATCGATAGGGGAGAGAAGGACCGACGATAAAGCGTGGCTAAGGAATTGGATGAAATATCAAAAAAAGAAAATGAGGGAAAAGTTTGCAACAACGAAACAACGAAAATCTAAAAGCACGATCGATGCCTTGAAAGTGTACAGCAAAGCGGATTCGAAAGAGAAAAGCGGTACAACAGAAACGACAGCACGGAACAATGGTGCTATGGAAGGGAGCCAATGGATGGAGAGGACGAATGTGGATCGGAGAATTAGTGGGCAGGTGCAGCAAGCAACTGCTTGTATCGATCTGCTATCTGTCCACGCTACACCCAACTGCTGGGCTGTGCTGGGCTGATATGATACGATTTGATATGATATGATATGGGAAGGACGGGGGTAATCACTGATTGATAAGAGAAGGAAGGCGAGCGCTCTCAAAGGCACATAGCAGAAGCAAGCCCGATAATAAAATAAAAAATAAAAAATAAAAGGCTTTCGAGGGAGGGAAGGGTAAGGGGAATTAGAAGGAGAACGAGGTTAACAGGATGGAAAATTTCTCGAAACAGCAGGCGAACGACGAACAGGCGCAAGCCAGTTCATCCATCCACACCGACAGGGCAGGCATATCCGGTATGGTAAGCCCGGGGCGGCCAGTCGGATGCCAATGGATGCTGGCACTAATTTTTCCTGTTTGGACAGGGCGCAACACTGTACCTGAGCGAGGGCAGGGGTATGAAGCAGACGAGCATACGAGTATACAATACGACGATATCGAGAGAGAAAAGAGAGAAAGGATAAAATACTTACAGGTTGATTTCCTTGCCCGTGCGGGTTGGCACTCGGAGAACTGGTCACAAAGGTCATTGAGTAACCCCCATTAGGTTGCCTGTTTCATGTGAAAGCCCGGCTGGTTAGTGAATGGCTTCTCATCATATATCACTAGAAACGGGATGTCATCGTAATCCGTCGGCTCGCACAAGCAAATGTCTTGGATGTTTTTGTCATGATCCTCGCTAGGCTACGGGTGACATCAGATTGATGAATTTAGAGCAAGTTAAGCTTACCTTAATGGGGGTGCAGGCGATGGAGTAGCGACAGACGCCAGGACTGAGAGTGCTGGGAGCGATAGAAGAGGAGACCTCGAGGAAGCCCTGGAGGACCCGTCTATCGCAGGCAGCAGCCTGTGCTCGTCTTCAGATGACTGATGATGGCGTGGAAGATCAAATAGCTGATGAGGGCTAGGAAGCCGAGGAATCTCAGGCTGAGAGTGGTGATGGTAAGGTTCCTGTAGCACAAATGATGACACAATCGTGAGTATACTTTCCTTGGTGCTTAACTCAAAGGAAAGATGGTAGGAGGATTGATGGTGATGGTGGTGGTGGTGATGTTGTTGGAGGGTGAGGATAAGGATAAGGGTAGCCCAGAGCTAAGTTCAATGGGCTTCAACGGTGGCCTGTCCTGTCCAACGCAAAATTTGGAATATTGCTGCAACCAACCCCCCAGGAACAGTGTAGATGAGGAATCAAAGCCTTATGAGACCTTTAACCAACCCGAAAAAAACAAAAAAAAAAAAAAAAAAAAGAGAGAGAGAGAGAAAAGCCCATTGCTCCTTATCGGAACTGCAATTGCGGAGCAAAGTGGGGACTCTGCTGGCTTTGCATGGAAAAATCTAAAGCGGAAGGGGGGAAAGTTGCATCGATAGATTCGAACTGGGCCGCCGGGGACAGTTCGATCATATCATATCATCACGAGCTGCCGATAGGGCTACCCGAACGATAACCCGGCTTTCCAGCCGACGGGAAATGCGGTGCAAAAAAACGAAAAGAGCCGTTCGTCCAATATATTTAAATTACTCACCTTGTACAGTAATGGAGCCAGCGCGAATTATTGAAACTAACACGGTAAAAAGGGCAGAAATCGGAACAGAGTCCAATCCTACCCCAGGTTGTTGGAGTTTTTAAAAGATTGTGGGTAAAATAGTCGAAACGACGGATCTCGTGAGCTAAGCTTATCCAGCCGAGCTTTTATCCTGATTTCCCGGGGTAATTAAAGGAGGGAGAAATCGGACAACAGAAGAAAAAAAAGACGGATCTAGAAAGTCCGCTTAAAAAGAAAGAGGTATGACGATAGTTGATAATGATAAAAGAAAATTAAATCAAATCAAATCGGTGGATAACGTTACCACGGTACGAATCTGAGGTTGAAAGATTATATATGGTACAAGAGTGAGCTGAGCTGAAGTGTCTTGCGCAGATAGATAGTGGTATGGTAGTGGTGGCGGTAGTGATGGTGGATAAGGCTGAGAAGAGACAAATTATCGTCAAGAATTTATATATGCCAGAACGAACACACGATGCTATGTCAATGCTATGCTGTCGATAGATGAAACGAAACTCGGAAACGGTTGCAAGAAGGCGAAGTAGACTTTGTGAGTTATTAGAGAAGCAAAGGAATTCGTTATATTAATAGCTTTTTATTAGGTTGCGTGTCGAAGTGTTTCGATTCGAGGTATTGTTGGAGAAGTGATGTTTTAGAGAAAGGAGAGTTGTGTTTTAACGTTTTGGAAAAGAGTCGAAGAGGGTCGAGACTTGGTCGAGAAAAGTTGATGATTGTTATATCTTTTATTTCGTTTAACTTATGAATGCATGGAATATAATTCAGAGAGCGGATGATGTTGATGTTATAATGTAAAGAAAGAGAGGGAGAAGAAAGAGTGAGAGGAAGTGAGAAGGAAGGCTTTCTAAGAGCAGGGAGCTGCAATCGATAAATACTTTTCTGAGGATACTTTTTTATCTCTTTCAATCAGTCAATCAATCAATCAGACTAAAATACACTAAAAGCAAAGCCCGAAGCAGAGTGGGAGTGGTCTCAGAGAAAAAGTAAAGTGAGATTGGATGATCCAGTTTCTTGCTCTTGTTACTGGCCTGGGAAAGCATGCACTATCCTGAACAGCAAGCATTGTTCCATATTTCGATGTAATCATTTCTTACGGTACTAGTGCCGATTTCTGAAATTACGGGGTGCAAGCTGCCACAGGATGCACGAGACTTGGGCCGCCGTCATTGGGGCTGGTATGTGCATGTCTGCGGCCTCCTGGCTTGGCCCTGGTGGGAGCCTGGCCTGGTCCTGGCGAGGTCCCCGGGGAGGTATAGTCTGAGCATGGGGGCATCCATCCACAGTATGGCCACGAGGGGGTTAGTCCACCACGTAAATTTGTGTGTATGGGTCATCCTGCTTGCTCTCCACAGTGGGCCTTCCTTCTCTGTTCTGTCCAGAGCAAAACTTGCGAGTCAACCGGTGGTTTTTGGTTTTGGTTTGCATTTGCGTGGACTTCAGGGATACCATGGTAGCACCAGGGCCAAATGAGAAACGAAAATGTCTCCTTGCAATTGGGTCCGATGCAATGCTACCCTCGAAATCATGTACGTAGAGCTCGACGAATGCATGGAAGTTCTTCGTTCTATATCGTCCAACTTCCCAGAAGTCCTCTCCAACGTGTTACTTCCATTATTTCGTTTTTCCGCATTATTGTGCGATCAAACTATCAGAAACATTATAAAAATCATGGATTATGCTGTGGCGAAATAGATAACATATATGTAATAACATAACTTTTTCATGGTTGTTAACATGTTAACAGCAAGTTTAAAGTCCGAAAGTTTGACAAGCGCTGCTCCGTGTACTTCCTTTTTTGCGCTTACAAGAAACCGCATTTTCATACCCTCTTAGGATAAGACTCGTAAACGTACATACATAGACCATGATTATAAGCTATGCATGACCCGCAGTGAAAGTTCATGCCACACAGAAACGCAACCTTTAAGAAAGCGCGATTCGGCTGGCTAGCTTTAGATCCGTACCAGAAAAGAAAGGGAGCAAAAACGCTTGCACGTCCTAATCGAGATGACTTGCAGGTATCGATTATACCCGCTGATATCAGATCTGACCACTCCGGACCCCTTCAGAAACCTGTACATACTGTGCCTCTAGAACCTAATGATTTAAATTGCATTTTTCCTTCCCTTCGCCTCGGGGCTGAAGGAATTGCATATTGCACATACACAAACATATCGATCCAGTAGACGCTCATTAATTGCATAGCTTGTTGTTATGTTTGAGGAGCTTCGAATTTTACAAACTACATGCTTCGGATCTAGAACAAGGAAGATCATCCTCGATTCCAATGATACGAATCCGCATGCTCATTCCCTGTGGCACGGACTTCTCGTGTTTGAATATTATTGTGCGCACAAAGCGCTAGTTAGAGCTCGATTATACTGCAAGTAAAAGACACGATTTGCATATCCAACCTTCAAGTCTGAGATTCAGAAAGCATTATGCCAAAATGCAACCGATAGACTGGACTGTTAGTGCGGCGATAATGCTGCAAATACCTTCGTCTATCTAACCCCCGTAGCAATTTCACTGTCGGACATACTAGCCCTACCTTCTTGGCGATATCGGTGCCTCCAACCTTAATTTCCAATACCAATACCGACCATTTTGAGTGCTAGGTAACGAGTAACTAGGTAGTTAACTCGGCAAGATGTATCATGAATCACATTTTAGTTGGTGTAAGGGAGCCAGAACTCCTCCACCAAGAATCTAGTATTGAGGTTAGGGCGCTCTTCTATGCCGCGCAGGGGCGTACAACCGCAACAACATTCGGGTTCGAGCGTGAGTTTCAGAAATCGAACGCGAACTGTCATCTGAACTTCAGATCTATCTTCCCAGTCCTCCATAATCAGGCCACATGTAATTAGGCTCGCTTCCAAGCGAGACGCCCGTTATTTTCCTTGGTCATTGCATTGGGCAAGCGGATTCGGGAAATGGCTAGCTGGGGCTGCTCTCTCGACAGGAGTAACCTACATCTGCTGGAAAACAATCTCATATCTTCTCACGATATGATGGCTTTATCATTATGCCGGGCGTGCAGCTGCCATCTTCTTTCGCATCTGCGGAATCCGGTTGAGACAATGAGCTGGATTTCCAGCGTCCGAATACCTTCTATCGCATCTCGGGAAGTTGGTAGGTGCTTCGAAGCATATCTACATACAGACGCCTAGGCATGTTTTGCCCTGAGGTGCACCGTCCTGTTTCTTTCCCTCCCCCGTTCCTCAAATCAGTCAAAGAAATTTCCTTAAAAGTTCTATCGATTTGATTCAGATTGCAGGTTGACCTCCTCAATCAGAAAGAACATTATCCATGTCCATTCCTCCTCGATCCAGCGTGCTCTAACCATCTTGACTCTCGAGCTACCCGGAATGGAAATTTTAGAGTCCCTTCGAAACATAGGATTCTTCCCAAGCATATGAAATGTACTGTGCAGTATACTGGCCGTATACCACAAATGCTGCCACAATGGTTACTGGGAAGAGGTTTCAGCATCTTTACTAGTAATAGCCCATATCTAACGGTCGAGAGCGTTAAAAATAGAATCCTCGCTTCCTGTTTTCGGCTTACAAGTTCCCCATAGGGATGCGAAGAGGCATATGTCATGGACAACGCATCAGGCTCCTGCTTGGTTACCCTTTAGCTCTGCCATCACCTGTCTCTTTTTTGTTTTCTTTCTCAAGGGGGCATATCCGAGCGAAGGCCATCAAGCTACAGTTGCGCAATTTCTCACCACAGGGGGGGCGTCGTGTAGATTGGGGCTGCAGCGTATCGTCGCGAAGAAGGCAATACCGACGCCCCGAATGTGCTTCGATAGCTGATATGCGGCATGTAGCATATGCGTATACCAAGGGCAAATACCTCCCAACGTTCGATGGGAGGTAAGGTAAGCCTTCCCTCACTTTACTCGGGCCCTTCGCATAAACTACGCCGGATTCTTCCACCCCCTGGAAAAAAGAACGGCGTGATCGATTGTCGTATCGCATGGCTGCATGATTCTTGATAAGAGTAGGAACAAGCGAAGAGGGAAGGCGGCCACGCTATTCGAGACCCATTTGATATCGATTCAACAAACCACTGCTTCGAATGAGTAATTGGGTTGAGAACGCTTGCTGGTTGGGTGGGATCGATATCACACTTCGGACCCGCCATGGCAGCTATAACTCCTGTTATGTAAGATGTGGGACCTAGTGCTTGTCTTCTATAGCTCCTCATCGATACTTCGGAACCCAAAAGAGCGAGAGACAAAAAAAAGGGCTTCTCCGGTTACTTTGCATTCGCATGAGGCCGAGAGCTTTGCAAGCTTTGGGTTATCTTGTCTACATGACGTTGTCAATGCATCTTCCCAGCGATCAGTTTTGATACGAGCATCATAGACGTTTTAAAACTCTAGATGATCACTGCGCTGACGGCATACGCATTATACAGCATAAAGCTTCGATACCTTTGGGTGTCCTTCAGCCCGCAAGAAACTGTATGTATTATCAGTTACAGCCTTTCCCCGGCGAGCCAGGGATTTTTGACTGATAGGCACCTTTTAGCCGCGAGAAAATGGAACGAATGACCATCGACGGGTTTAATTTGCGATGCGGCGGTCGGTTTTCTTGCTCTCTTCGCTGTCAGATTTTAATTTTTGCTTTTGAACACAGCATCCACATCATGACAATGATACCAATTGGTCAAACAGCTGCAGCATGCAGGTTTGTTGAAAAAAATTTGCACTTTCCCCAGTTTTACCAGCTACCGATGATTTACACCTCTCGTCAATCTGCAATCTTGCGGCAGACAGTTGAGGGTTGGGTTCAAGCTACTCGATCTGTCAACTACCCTCATGATGGAAGAGAAAGAAAAAAAAAAACAAGTCCATCGGAGCGCCTAAACTTCCGGTAGGAATCAGTTTTGGTTAATGTGCTCTAGAGCTCCGGAAAAGTCAATCGAAGCTAAATAAACAACCGTGCATTTTGACAGGTTCGAAACGTTGGCAGCTGCCTTTCCGCGTGACCATGAGGCCATTGTAGAAATTTTTATTTTTATGCATCTGCCAATCTCGTAGACGAATAGTCTTCGGGTGATAGCCGTCTTGCTCCACGTTTTGGAGATTCATTTGTTCACAAATGTCTCGAGGGGGGAGCATCAAAGCAGACTCAATTGGTTCCCTGGGGCTGCCTTCCGGTGAGGCTAGGTATCACGTCTCGGACAGACCCCTGTTCCTTTCCCCGTATCAGATAGGGGAGATTTTTTTCAGCAAGGGAAAGCTCGCTATTGGCCGAACTTTGGCTCAACCCTTGCTTGCAGGGGCCCAAACGAAAGAAAAACTCTGTCTTTGCTTCTGCAAGGCCAAAACTGCAGGCTGAACAGATAGGTGATAGAAGCCTGACAGAACATTCTATTGCCAGGGGTCCATTGCTGAGCTGCTCACGATCGCAAATCTTAACTCGCCAAGGGCAAGAGACTATCTGCTCTCCTGTGCAGGTAGATGGCTCCCTTGCAGCGACGATCCCCCAAAAATCCTCTCTCCATTCTTCAAAAGTTACCTCAAAGAGTTGGTGATGTGATGATTCATAGGGCCGGGAAGGAAACTGGGAAGGAGAATTCCGACCCGCATCCGGCCTGTGAACAGGCTCCGTTCCGAGTTTTTCTGCTTCATCAAGAACGAATTCGACCGGCATCATCCTTCCTCCGACTGATCGATGTAGATTAACTCCTCGGGCCAACAAGAATTCACAAAAGGAGGGCTTCGGAATCGGGATGGGATTAAAGGGTTGTGGGACCACATGTTTTTATCAACAAAGAGATATCCACTATCCGGAACCCCGATATGGCTGTGCGCAAGATGTGCATGAACGAAGGAACACGCACAGTAAATTTGCAGGCCACACACGCACGCGAGGGCAACAAGAGGCGACTGGAAAAAACGTGATAATCAGCCCTAATCCGACCATGTACCGAATAAAATCTTGCCGACAACAATGATCGGTTTCCCACGGGCGGGTAATAGTTTCCCCAGACGCTCAGACCTCCTTTGGGCTGTCCTTCTTATGATTATCTTGCTTCTGCACCACGATCACGCCGCAGAAGTTTAAGCAGAGGTGTTCCGATGAGCAGTCACTAATTCTAATGTTCCTACCATTTTTAACCATAAAATTCGAAGAGGAAATTAATCAATTCTCACGATGAGTTTTTCCCATTCATCATTATGATGAGATACTCGAATGAGGAAACAGGGAGATATGCGAAAGAGAAGGTCAAAACGTCAGATGGTGTGTTATTTTTGGGCCTAAACCTGGTGTTTCATCATCGACCCTTCGGCAACTAGGGTTAGCCAGGTCTTTGAATCGTTTAATATCGTTTGAGGCACGAGATTGGCGGATACTTAACTTTTCGCATACCTGTGAGCGAGGGGCATCATTATCGTCACCATCCGGACGAAGGAAATTTATCCATATCGATACTAGACCGAATATAGAACTGCAGCGAAATTAAATGTGGATCTTCATGAAGAGCGCAGGGGGCCAGGTACTGTGTAGATTGAAATGTTGCAACAGACAAATCCCTAGGTGTCTAAAGGTTCGCTGAACCCTTTAGGCCTCGGATATGATTGAGCATGAGGCAGACCAAATTTAGGCATGACAAAAAATTCATAATCGAAATTATCTGAGCGTTCCTGTGCTCAAGCTTCAAAACGTAACGCAGTCTTCTTAATCATTTCTAGAAATTCGGCCTAGTCAGGAGAGGAAGGAAAAAACGCCTTTAATTTCGGGGTTTGCCCTAGCCCGCGGATCCCATCAACCGGGTTTTCCACATCCCTCGTGGCTTCTAGGGCTTTTACACGTGGTTATTCTAGAACAACTTCGCAGCGCTCTCAAAACTCTATCGCAAAATCAGTTGCGAGAAGATCTAATCAGGCAACTCCATTTGCGAGATGTGAGTGTTTTGGCTAGGTTTGATGTAGAGGTTGGGATTTCTTTTGGTGGGTGAAGTGGCTAGCTACCGAGTCAGTCAACCGGCTGCCCTTGTATACCTGTAACGGCCGTTTATATCTGCTGCAAGATTGTGCAGGACGAGGCGAATTTTCTTACAATCCTTAATCGTAATCTATATTCGGCAGTCACGGATCCCGTCCTATAAGATTTAATTTATTACAAAGAAAATTGTGAGGTATAAAACACCTTCTTTGATCCCAACTTCCTTGCAAGGCGATGAACCAGGTATAATATTTCCAAGTTACGGCACTAGAGAATCTAACCGCCTCACGCTGTCTTACCTACTTGTAAAATATGGGTCTGACAGAGATAGCCGTCTACCGTTCGTGCATAGATTGTAGCACCCAAGGAGAGAAGCTTTGGCATAACCTATCTTGCTGAAACCTTCATCCCTCGCGGAATACCTATTTGCGATTAAAAAACATTCCAAACCACGGTAATATGTGGTGACCAAAACCTGGAAAAATCCTTCCTTCCTGCAGAGCTCTCGTCACCGGAGATATTCAAAGACACGTCTACAATCGGTGCCTTACGTTGGTGCGGGAAGATATCTTACACAATACACCCTTCCAAGGCAGATTTGTCTTTTCGGAAACATGGGCTTAAGTCTATGGTTCTGATATGATAGTCGCCCCACCAGCGGTGCTCCTGCATCATGCCTACCCATCAATTTGAGATATTTGCGACGGATCTCTCCGCTTTGTTAGCATAAAATCATGGGATATTATTCCTTGTAGTTTAAACACCATCCACCGGGGGACACTTTGAAGCCGTGGGCGGGGACACCACTTTCTCCGCCCCCCACCCCCCAGGTTTCGAAATTTCGACCCCCCTCCCCGGTAGCCAAGAACAGAGCCACGTAGCTAGGCTATGTCACCGATGTAGAGCTGCCTTATTCAGCATGAAATAGTTCGAATGCTTGGGCAGGTTGCGGAACTGATTCTGGAAATTATTCGGACTGTTTCTAGTTCTAGAACATCAATGGAGCTCTGATGTTTACGTATCGGGCTCAATAAAAAAACGAAGATATCTAAGTCCATGGGAACGTCATAGGGCTCTAGGATTACATTTGCAACATCCGATTGTAGAAGGTATCATATCGATACTGCCTCGATGTAACAAATAAATCCCACAACTATTGCTTCAGAAGTATGTAATGAAGGTCTAACTTGAGGACTCGTATGTTCATGCTCGGTGTTCAACCTATTCTAGAATGTATTAATTCTTGATTGGACACCCTGTATCCTAAGCACCTTGGGGCCGTGCATTTTTTTCATCTTCAACTCAACTCTTATACGCTAGAGCCGGTTTAATCTCGCCCGGTATCGTGAGAGGAGCGTACGTAGTTTGTATTCTGATATCAAAATCCCCAGAGCTCTCTAGACTTGAGGAAATATTATAATCAAAGCATTATCAACGCTTTTATTTTTGCGATCTCTTGGATCTCCAATGACGATCTCTTATATCCGACCTATCGAATCGTACCATATTCCGTCCCCAAAATTACATAATTTCTGTGCCCCCAGCCTAGGCGCTTATAGAATGAAGAGGTGAGCTCTTGTTCAACCCGCGATATTGCAGCGCTGCAGCGGGACAGCCAGAAAACCAAATTCTTCAATCCCTTTGCTCACACTACCTACAAACTGGTGACATCTCTGAATGAAGTTTCCAGAGTTTAGGCTTCACACCAAAACACGTTACCGGCGCCACTCCTCGGTCACAAATTGAAACATGAGCCGCCGCCTCAGGTCTCACTAACAACCTTCCACAACACAAAATGCCTGTTGCAGTTTGGAACCTACATCCAGGCCCTGGCCTCAGATCTGAGGCACTCCAGCCACCAACCCCCTTGTCCTCACCAAAAAATTCGGCATAAAGACCCCGCGACAACGAGGAATCCAGTACGGCTTCGACTTTCCCACATAAATAAATCCCACTAACAAAATAGAAGAAAAAAACGTTGGGGGAGAGAAAGTAAACATAAATGATAAAAAATATTGCACATGTGCATATTCGCATAACTATACATTACATATAACTTTTTGCATTTTGCATTAGCGAGTCCCGTCGTTCACAGGGGCAAGGAACCGAAGGAGGGTTTCGTGTCGATAAAATGTATAAAATACAATATTATAATAGTGATTTTCCTGTGGCGAGTTTTATGATCTCCAACATTTGCTACCATAAGCGGTTTGATCTAATGCCGCTTGAGTTACACAACGCCTCGGAGTGGTCTTAATCTTAACAACTGAACTAGAGAATTTAAAGCTAAAGCCGATTGATTCTAAGATTTAGTTAGTGGAGGGATTCCGTACCACCCTCTGGCCACTTTTCATGAGGAAATACCGTCGAAAAACCACAATAATCTCTCCGAGGGAATGGACCGATCCGACGAGGAAGACATATCCTAGCCCGAACCCTAGAAAGATAATCCGACGGTCCGTGGCCCTCCCCCAACAAGCATAACTTCATCACTTCAAAATGTGCGTAGTATGTACATACCAAACATGCGTCTATTTCCGGCCTTTCTAAATTATAGATGCTCTAAACCGTCTATAGATCTACAAAGGTAAAGCGCTGGTAACACAACCAGCAACATCCCTGTTCCAATCATCCCAAGAACCCACTTTCATGCACACGGGATACAAAATCTGCTTATTCATGTATATCCATAACCTCGCCCCCCAGCGGGAACCGGAGACAGAAGTTAAGATAGCCCTCGTGATAATCGATAGTATGGTAGGCTTAATGTTAACAGTCACTAGTGCATTAACTAACTAAAAAACCTCTCAAACGACCTACGGGGTATTTTTACCTAATCAAGTTATTGAATAACATAAATTTATTATCGGTGACCAGAACTAGTTAGTTAGATCGCCGGAAATCAAGTTAGATAAGAGAGCCTCTATATTAGAAAGCCACCATAGTCAAGAGAAAAGGTAACGAGCGCCGCGGAGACGTGTATCATAGACGTCTTTGTTTCATCTATTCCCTGCCACTATGCACGATAAGGGTATTGGCGGACCTTATTTTCGTACCTTGTTGGGTGAAGGTATACTCCAACAATTTGGGAATAGGGCCGATCGTAATCGTATGATCATGGTCGGATCGGGTAGATGAGTGGGGCAATTCTTCGATTCGGATGTCCGCCTTACATAAGGTTCGAATTGCGAAAGTGGGTACGGGGTGTCAATCCAGGCTTTAATGAATCTGGAGACGGAGATATTTGGATTCATTCGATTATAGTTGCCGTTGTTCGCATGACCTATTTCGGGATGAAATTGGAGTTTGTTGGAGAGAGAGATGGTTTTGCTTTAGTGTAGTTAGTGCGCGGTGGCGCTTATAGTCAAAGGAAACGTCGATCAAAGGAGCTCTTATGTGCACATCAAGCGAATGTGGCTTCGATGTGGCCCCAGTGAGGCTCCTTGGGTCTAGACTCGGTCGTTTGAAGTTCTGTTGCTGGATCATATCATGTTCGGTTGATGTGATATAGAGCGCTCGAGCTCTTCTGTTGATTAGAAATCTGCTAACCAACGGGATATATCAATATTTGGTTTGATTTCATGTCATCGGAGTTAGAAGGAAGCTAGTTTTCAAAGCATACTAGGACAATGGTCATGTCGACAGAATGAAATCATTATGAGTGAAAGCGCAACATTCCTTACCTGTTTCGGTAATTACTGACGTCTATATATAATGTTACTTTTGTCTGGGATCAAGACGGGTACTGAAATGTTACGTATACATAAAATTGATATCGAATCCCCTTGGAAGCATTGATCTTAGACTCTATGCCTGCCCTGTTCGATGGGTCTACTATACGCGCGCAAGTAGTACCAGTAACTTAAGTTTTATGAGAGAGAAACCTAGTAGGTAGAACTCATGACTAGATCTGGGTTCGTAGTATTTCTATAGATATAATCCCTACGATTACAAACTAAGCAGCGATTAAAATGGGATTAGTAGCTCTGCTCCAATGTTAGTAAAGTAAAGTGACATTATTAATGTATCGTAACCATCACCCGAGTCCCCTGATTTTTAATAGTTGGCAGTGCACCGTGTGATAGCAGGCCCAAGTACCCGAGTGTGGTTCACGACATATGCGCGCGCGCAAATAGTGTTTAAGTTGAATATATATACTTTGAGTATATATCTTCGTTGAGACAAAACTACAGACTCGAAATACTCTCCATACTGGAAGAGTCAGGAAGTATAGAACTAGATTTAGTTATCATATATACTCAATACTTATATGATCTTGATCTTGTGCGTGCAATCAACATGCAACATCAACATCGATATATCGACCGTACTAGCTGCAATTATACTCATAGAAAAGTACTAACACTAACAAAACATTAAAACGATCACATTAATACATTATAATGATAGACCTGTTTCTTAGAGACAACCTTAAAGCCTTCGTAGTAAACGCCAAATATGACTTCATCTGCAGCATTACGACACCACGTCGCCTCATAGGTATATATCAAAGCCGATATTATCTCAATAACAACCAGTATTACATACATCCCCATTTGTAAACAAAAATACCATCCTAACCAGGACAAAACCCCTCACTAATCTAGATACCCAGGTACATCTAACTGCCGAAACGGCATCGAACCTTCCAGCACCCTCAACACCAAAAATACAACACCGTATAGCATCAAAACGCCTCCAATCTACGTGAAGGATCCAAAAGCCATTAACCCTCCCGGAAAACCCCCTTCCTCTTCCTTCCTTACCAATTAATGACGTATTACGAATTACCTCTAAAAACCAACCCAGTAGCTTAAAAATCAAAAAGGCCCAAAAAAGAAGTTTGATAAATGAGCAAGCTTGGATTCGAACCAAGATCCCCTTCGTGGAAGTTAAGAAGGTATGTTATTCTTTTACAGCCTTCGGTATACTTGTTTTACTTTCTGCAGCCTATGGATTTTACAGGGAAAGGCCCGCTTCCCTTTGTACCCCCCCCTTTTGGGGTAGAGTACAAAGATAGTTCGAAAAACCCTGTGAAGGCAAAGTGTCCATTACACTACAAGCTCTATTTTTTGAGGTTATGGGTGAGAGGTGTGGATGTGGGTTATATTTCGAGTTTGGTTAGTCTAGCTACAAAGTAGGTATTCGTCCCTGCTTCGCTGCTGCATTTCTATGAGTTTCGATATGCTTTAAAATGACTTTTGCTTCCCCCCGAAGGATAATATTTTGGTAAGTAAAATATTTGAATGCCAATCTACTCTCATAATGTGATAAATCAATAATGCTACAAGTTATGCTTGAATACGAATCACCACACTTACCATGATTAAAATATATACTCTCAAAAAAGAGCGAACGTACAACAAACGCCAGTATCCTTTAAAACTTCCCTCTATATCCCAATTCATACCAACATTCGCCATTCGATGATATATCTATACTATACACCCTTCTCGTCCACATAGGTACCCACCACTTCACGGTACCACATACCAATCTCGCACCAGGAAATACTGCGCGACCAAGGAGGTTAATGCACAAACGCCCCTGTCGCCGTCATAACCTTCCTCTTCCCCGCATTATCTCTTCGATGTAAGAAGATATCCCACAAAGCAGTTCCCATGACTGCCAAACTCGCAAAGGCGGTCAACGCATACGCGGATCGGTAACACCCAATCCCCTCCAAACACTCATATCGCCCTTGCTCCATCTGTTGTGAATGACCATCATAAATCCTACCAAAGAATAGATTTGTGATGTTGCCAAAGATGACGGGTCCAAGGGTCATAGTGCCCCAATTTTGTGAAAGTCCATGGAGACCGAATGCTTCTGAGACGATGGTGGGGAAGACACCGAATACGAGGCCGTAGCCGACTGTTGAAGTTATAAGTATGGGGCGGCGTTTGCTGCACGTGTTATAGGGGAAAAGACTTACAGCCATTCAGTCCGGAAACGAGCCATAGGCTATGAGGGTTGCTGACCGCCATTCCGGCAATTTGTCCGAGTAAGAAGACGCTGCTAGAGGCGAAAACTAGCCAGACACGAGAGTACTCAAATTTCTTCTTGAGGACATCGGATACAGTTCCTATGTTTCCTCACGTGAGCATATCTTGGGGAATTATTTTCGAATCAAAAGATACTTACCGCTTATTAGCCGGCCAGAGAAGCTACAGAGTGAGAGAATCGATACGTGGACACCCTGGAAGCGTTCCACCTCCTTGGGATCCTTCTTCGGGTCGAAAGCGTACCACAGTGCTTTTACCTAATCATGCTACTGTTAATATCTACGCCATTTGGTGCGGACCAAGCAATGCCTTACCGAATGTCCAATGTTACTATTATCAAATACCATCAGCTCTGGTTTCAACTACACCCAACAGGATACAACCCAACTTACTTTATAGTCATCAGCCCAATACCCGTCAAAACCCCCAACATCAAGAAAAGTCTCCAAAACTCCGGCTGCCGCGCTAATGCCCAACCTCGAATATCTAGATGTTGCAGACCATCAACGGACGCTCTTCTCGAATCGACTGGTGGCTCATCAAGACTTCTTCGAACAACGCCGTCCTTGGTGCCGTACGATGATGAATCAGACGACGTTGACAGGAACGACGTCCGTTCATCGTCGATAGCTGCCGGTGTCGTGGCAGCCGCGGGGGTCGCGGCTCCCGGTGTATTGGGACTGGATGGGTTAGGGGTAGGGGTTGCAGCAGTTATTGTTAAGGTAGGGTTTAGGTGTGGCGGTATGGGGGAAATGGCCCCACTGCCTATGCCCTCCTCTTCTGTCTCGTCGTCCACTGGTACTTGAAAGTGGACGTTGGAGGCTTCCATACCTGGCTCAATATCGAAACTAGCGTGGCTATCCCGCGACTTGGTGCGACGCAGTCGGTTGGTTGAAATCTCTGGCTCATTGGTTGCGAGGGCGGAGTATGCGCCTGGCCTAGGTACCACTCGTATAAAAAAGAAAGCAGCGAATACAATTGAAGCCGTGGCGGTGGAGAGGACGAGAAGGAAGTCAGACGTGTTTCCAGGGAATAGCCATGATGCCAATGTCGAGAAGAAGAAGGCACTCAGGCCGAAGGCTGCAAGTGGTAATGCCGTCGCCGTACCCCTCTTCAATACAGATATTAGCATCGAAATCGAATCCGGATCTCAAAACACAAGCTCTTACACTCTTGGGGAAGTTCAATGCAGCTGGAAATCCTATGTTAGCATCCACTTCTCTATAGCCTTCAATCGTGGGTATCGGATTCAATCCATACCAACTTTGATGGAAGCGCTAAAAGCAAAGCAGCTCCCAATACCCGTGAACGCCGAGAATATCGCCAACCATCCGACCCCAATATTCACCGAAGCATCAAACACTACCAAACCACCACCACAAATTAGCCCACATCCTTTTATGACCACAAATTCTCGAAAAACTCCAATTGTCTACAGACCTCTGTATATAGGATAATACCCGGCAAACAACGAGAAAGCACCAATCAATATTGCCAACCGTGGACCCTTTCTGTCAACCAGCATGCCGGCAGGGATTCCGGACAGATACATTCCAAAGTTCCCTGCAGTACCCTAGAAATTTCGCCAACAAAAATGTCAGTTCTCCCTTGCTTTCCCACCATTTTTTCTAAAAATTTCTCCAAACTTCCGGTCCCTAGATATGGTATTTGACGTACGATGATGTTGCTCTCCGTTGTCGACAAATGCAATTCCCGAGCCAACTGTGGTGCGTAGGCCGAGTAAACATAGTTGGTACCGCATGCTAATGCCACGGCGGTACAAGCCGCTAAAGCAACGTATCGGGCCGCCTTGAAGCTCATGGGTGCTGTCAACGGCATGGTCGCTGGTGTCCTTTCCAAGGACTTCCCGGGACGGTAATTCGGGATTGAAGTCGGTGAAAGGGTAAAAGCGAGCGAAGCAGAAGAATGTAGAATAGGGGACGGTGGGATGTAAGGTTCTACGACCACGACCACATTACATTGAAAATTGCGGGGAAGACGAATAGAACTAGAGGACCCTGTATATGTCTTAGTAGAAGAGGATTAGAAGCGAACAATACAAAAATAATAATAAAAAAAAGCAGCTGATAGCTCTGCTTTGGTAGCTTCGAAGATTTGTCGAGAAGTGTGTCTGTGGGAAGTGTGGATGAGATCACAGGGCGTTATTATGCCGACAAGAGGAAATAATGGAACCTGCAGGCGAAACGGTACAGCTGACAACGACCCCTGCCGGTTCGGACCCTAGCCAAGCCAACTAAGTATGGGTTTAAGGGTCAAGTGCTTTGGATAGTCTCTCACGATAGCTATAATCTATGATGGTTGGTTTTTTACAAAACGGCGGTGGTTATTCAGGAGGTTATTTTTTATCTGCACTTATTAATACTGAGCCGGGAAGCCAGTGCCGCGCTGGGTCGCGGACACCCGCGGGCCAAGCTTCTGCAACAACACCACGTTAGCATGATGGAATTTTGATGTCAGCGAACGCTAGAAATACTTAGCATGCTGGCCCCAAGTAGTCTTTGTATACAGCAGTATGCCGTGCTACAACTGCAGTAGATAGTGGCTAGACTAGCTGTTACTTATTCAGATATCTTATCTATTGGTTCTTCTTAAGTGCTGCAGTGATAGGTATATTGTCGGGGTTGGCCTCGTATACCGGCCTCTACGAACTGACGATGTCAGGGGGGTTTTTTTTTTGATTCCATTTGTTATTCCACGATTAATCCACATAACATGAACCATCGATGAAAAAACATTATTAATTCGCCTTCCAGGAACAACATGGTTAAAAAAAAAAAAAGTAGCTGTCCCCTCAATCCATTGTATGAATGCCGCTGATGATGCACAGAGACAAGGAAAGAGGAAGAGAAAGTGTATCATAGACTGTACATAACACCGTCGGAATGTGTAAGAGAAGTAGTAATAAAAAAGATTATCATATCAGCATAGCAGTACAAGGAAAAGCAAAATAATGGCATCCCCGCCTTCCTTCGCGCGCAACCACTATTTAATCTTCTTCTTTGGCCTGAGCTGGTTTGTGTGACCGCACTTCTTCTTTCTGCAGTTGGTGGCACGTGGCGGTAGTCGGGCCTGCAGGTTTGTAATCTGTTAGTTCCACAGAGCCTCCGAGATGGGCTTTTTTTTTTGGTAATGGTGAGAAGAACGTACGTAGCACTTGCGGCAGATCATCTTCTCGCAGTTGTACTTGGAAGCGAGGGCCTTGAGAGATGGTTCAATGATACCACCACGAAGGCGGAGCACAAGGTGAAGGGTGGATTCCTTCTGGATGTTGTAGTCGGATAGAGTACGTCCTACGCATATCAAATCAGTCTCCCATTCCCAGCCTCTACAATATCCCCTCTGAACCTCCATCCTTCAATAGCTCGCTTTGTCGGAGTAGAGGTTCCCGGGGGGTAGTGTTTCTTTTTTGGAAGTGAATTATATAGCGTACCATCCTCAAGCTGCTTTCCGGCAAAGATCAATCGCTGTTGATCTGGTGGGATTCCTTCCTTATCCTGGATCTTGGCCTTAACGTTGTCGATGGTATCCGACGATTCCACCTCGAGGGTGATCGTCTTACCCGTGAGGGTCTTGACGAAGCTGTATTATCGAAGAAGGCCGATTATTAGCCCATATGCTCTCCCATCCTGTGATTCGAATCCCTCCTCAAATGTGTCGGTTCCATCCATCCAGCTCCTCAATCTCCTCCTTTCCATCTCATGGTCGGTATTCTCCAAAAAAAAAAAATTCCATCGGAAAAGTCCGGAGGGGAAAAACGGCGACGAGAAACTTACATTTGCACTACATAGCAATATAGAGGTCAGTAAAGCAATGATTTAACGGATATCGAGCGTGTGCAGGGCTCTACTTACTTGTGGCGGTGTTTGGGGATGTTGTCGATGATGATTGATGTCGATGAGAAAGGGCTTCTACCGCACAAACGCTAATTGGGTGTCTCTGGCTTGTACAAACAACGAAAAAGGGCAAACCGTGCCCCAAGCCCTACTGTCTTGGCACCCAAACGACAAACATCAAACACAACATCACAACGCATTTTTCACATTCACCCCAGATAGAACTTATGAATTAACTAGCCCACGAGACTTACTGGGTACGAGATTAACCCCACGACCGAGCTTTACATTTGGGTAGTCTCAAGTACGAAGCGCTTGGCCCCATTCATGACTATAACTGTAGTTGTAATTCTCTTGGCCTCGAGGCTACGACGTCCGTCGAGACCATTGGATGATATTTTGTAACTTCTAGCTTCTGGGCAGGTTGGAAACCGCTCTGGTTGATTCATTCAAATATCTGAATTGATAGTCTCGATGGCCTTCAGCAAGTCGATATAATGCCTCGCAGTCCCGCCAGACCACATCACGGTATAGGTTTGGTCTACAAAACCTCTCTACAAGATGGGTCCCAACACTCCTAAATTGCATAATATAAGGTCTGAGTGGGCCGACTACCTGATATAAACCCTCACTCAAGTAGCAACTCCAAATCCTCCTCCTCGCTATCCTCTCCCAAATCAACCACCCCTCTCAACCCCGCTAATCCCCCTCCCCAAGATCATCATCATCCCCCCCTCCTCATCACTAACCTCCCTCTTCGGTTCCTTCCCCTTACTAACCTGTCCCAATCTATGCTCCAACTTCTGCACCACATACACAAACCCCTCTATCCCAATCCCAACCCTCCCCGCCGCCGCCAAATACAGACTCCTCAACTTACTCGACCTAACATCCTCCCATTTTTTATATCTCATGTATTTCTCACCGGGTCTTAGAATTCTTCCTCTTTTCCTGCCCGGGGGTATTATCTTTCTGAATTTTAGGTTGGATTGTAGTTTTAGCAATGCTGTGAGTTTTTGGTGGAGAGGGGTGGGTTTTGGTTCGGCTTCATCATCGTCTTGTGCTTCTTCTTCCCCATCTCGTTCTTCAATATTACCACCCTCATCCCCTTCAAACAATCTTATCACCCCGGCTGTCGGCTTCCCCTCCACCCCCCCGGCCCAATTCCTCTCAAACCACTCAAGATACTCATCCATCTCCTCCCCACTCCACCCATAAATCTCCTTCTCCTCAACTCCCAACTGCCAATTCCTCTCCTTTTCCTTCTTCTCCATCCTTTTCTCCTCCATTTCAAAGATGCCCTTCCACTCCTCCCATTCAACCCCCATATTCGCAATCTCCCATTCTTTACTAGCGAACCGTGGTAATACCCTTCCCCTCTTATCAACCTTCATGTATCTCAGAACTTGTGGGTCGTCGTCGTCGAGTCCCCAACAAAGCTTTAGGGAGATAATGAGGAGTGCCATTAGTTGGATATCTGGACAGTTTAGGAGTCTGTAGTTTTGGGCTGCGGCGGGGTAGATTAGTGATGATTGGATCATTTCTGCCAATATAAATATCGCGGGGTATACTTCAGCTATATTCACCCGTCATAGCCAAAAGTATATTAGCATCGTTCATTTCTTCATTCACAATTGGTTTTGGGAAGGGGAAATAAGGAACGGTGAAGTACTCACGAGGACATCCAAACCCCCAAACCCACCCCCCAACCAACCCCTCCGCTGCAACTCTAGGAACAACAACCCCAAATCGTTCAAAATAATACTTAACCCCCAAGAACACCGCCTTCCTAACCCCCTCCGCCGTAGGCATGACCTTCGGCTCAAACTTTCTTTTCCACTTAACCTCCATTTTCCCCACCATATCGACGGGTAACCATTTTATCGCCCTAAAATATATTATATCCTGTTCTATAATCCACCTGTGGATTGTAATGATCTCCAATGGGAGGTGGAGGAGTAATGCTGCGATGTAGAGGATGGAAATTGTGTCTAGGAGTTTTGGAACTGTTTCTTTGGACTTTGAGAAGGCGTGGCGGCCGCGGGAGGTAGACCGGGAGCGGGTAGTTCTGGAATGGGAACGGGAGAGAGGGGTGGCGGATCGTTGGGAGGAGGTTTCGGGGTCTGATGGGTAGGCTTGGGAACCCGTAGTTACTGTGGAGTCGGCGGCGGAGGTATACCCTGAACTAGAGGGGGCTCGGGAAGAACGTTCAGAGTATATTGATTCGAGTCGTAAGGTCCATAAATCACGGACGATGAGCTTGCAGATAGCTTGTATCAGCATTTCGAAGCTCTATATATCACGGATCATAGTCAAGAAGTACCTGAAACTCCTTCGGAAACTTCTTCTCGTCGATAAGCCATGCTACTTGTTTCCGGAGGATAAACTGAAAAGCCTGAAGGAATAACGAAAGTCCCTTCTTCCCAGTAAAGACTATTATCATAGACCTCATTAGTCGTCGTAGAATCGCATACGCGATACAGAACCCACCTTTCTCCTCCACAACCTGCGAATCATCCCGTTCAATAACCAACCTATCGCCCTTCCGCGGCTGGTACTCCTCATCTTCACGGATATCAAGACGTCCCTAATCCGTACCACAAAAAACATATTAGTAAAGCCAGATCGCGCCGAAATGAATCGAAGGACATACCTCTTGAACATGACCGTTACTGCAAGTCCACTGTCCGTCGGCAAGATGGTAAAATCGTGATCGACAGTTGTCGATGCCGCATCTTTCGCCCTTCTGCCGTTCCATGATGCGATGGCGATGTAAAATTTAACTTCATCGCGGAGGTTTAACTAGAGGGTGTTTGGGGGCAGGTGAGAGCTCCAGCGTGGGCTTTTTCGCTGGCTTTATCTTATGGAGGTTGGATCTTATTACAGCCTTAAAATCTGCTCGATAGCCTTTTCCTCACCTGCTTCATATGTTTTCGGGATTTACGATTTTAAATTTTACGTGAGAAATTGACGATGAGAGGGGAACCAAGGTATCCTTTCGTGGATTTCTGAGAGAAAAATACTAAATCTACAAAGAAAGAGCAGGAAACCACTTTTGAACAACAGCTGTCTCTTTCCTCTCCTTCTTTTCCTCTCATTTGAACATCATTTCTTTGATTTTCCCCCGGTTTGAAAAAAAGTAATCGTGGGATACCATGTCATAATATATAACCATAAGAGCCGTAGGCGAGGGACGTCGTTTTTTTTATCTTTATCGTTTCCGACGAGATGTCGAGTGTTTTAGGTTCTCCTTTTTCGAACGTTCCGATAGGAATTGAACTGAGGATGAAGAGGAACTTGTCGAGTGTGTCTTCCTAATCGTGACAGCATAAAAAAGAAAAGGGGACCACCGATACAAAAGGGCAACCTGATTTCTTATATTGAAAGAATTGTTTTGTTCCCATCCCTTGAAAAAAAAAAAAAAAAAAAAAAGAAAAGAAAAGTGTTGAGGATGGAAAAGGAAAAAGTCCCAAAAGATGCAAAAATGAATCCAAAGACAAGGGCCAAAAATCACGATATTTGCGATTGGTCTTGAACATCTAGATCCTTGGAGCTTCCTTGCAGGAAAGGGCCTGTTCTTCTCCCATGGCGGCGACGATGGTGATAACTAGGGTGATATTCGGGTTAATTGGGTACGGAGAGCTAGATGAGTATTGGAAGGTTACTGACTGAGGTCTTTTCCTTCCTCAAAACCGGATTCGATTTCCTTGCCCAAGTCACCATCTGGAACCTTGACATCGTCCTTGGGGGTTCCGTCCTGGGTCATGAGGTTGAGGAAACCGTCGTCAATGTTGACCTAGCGCGAAGATGACATGTTAATCCTATTTTTTAAATTGTTCTATGGGATATACTTACGAGTTGGTATTCGGTACGGGTGACGTTGGGGACATCCATGTTGTGCTGGAATCCAGATATTAGTGATGATTACACCAAAGAAGTTAAACATATATATTTCAGAAAGGGAACATACGGTAGATGGGGACAAATCTTCAAGCTTCTTGCCGGTGAAGATATCAATGGCGACCAAGTGGACCTTGGCGTGACCGTGCTTTCCAGTCTTGGAGGTAGACATGTCAACGATCTGGATGGTGTTAAATCTTCATGTTAGCATATGGACATTTCTGTGTTGATAGTGGGGTTCATTTGCCTAACGAACCTTGCATGGGCGACCCTTGATGACGACGTGACCGTTCTTCCTACAGCGATATTAATACTTCTACTCGAGTTCAAGTGGTGGAGGGAGTCTGGTTTCGTACCTCAATGCGGAACATTGCATTGGGTAGGTGAGAGAGGCACCGGAACCGCTCTGCTCGAAAGTGTGTTGCTCATGTTGCTACACCGTGATAACCACCGTTAGCCATGTCTGGTTTTACAAATACGTGATATGACTTTACGATGTGGATCGAGAATATATGGAAGCGACCCGGAGAGTGGAGTCCGCGATGGGATTCCAGGCATCTCGTGAGGTGGGACGCTGGTACCTAGGGTGGCAGCGAAAGGCGGGGTAGTGGCTTCACTCACCTCATCGTTGTCTGCCATTTTGAAAGTTAGAAGGCGAAAAAAGATTCGGAGAAAGAGTAAATAATAAGAAGGATGAAATGAAGATGGGAAGGCTGTGAGCGGGAGTTGGTCTTTCGAGAGAGGTCCTGTGGCGGGAAGGAATATTTGAGGAAGAAGGTTTGGGGGGGTTTGGAAGGGAAAGTTGGGTTAAAAGGTTTTGAAATTTTTTGGTGGAGCACACTTTTTTTTTTTTTTTTTTTTCTGTTCTTTGCCCTTTTTCTACTCTTGCTGGAGTTCGGCAGCAGAATTAATTTCTGGCCAACCACAACCACAACCTGGCATTAGCAGGGCAGCTGAGCCTGTTCCTCTTCTTCAAACCAGCTCGTTAGCTAACTAACAGTGTTTCAGGCTAGGAATGCTTTTGTGTGTTTGGGCGTGAAATAATGTGGCCTCCGGAGAGAGCTTTCTGGCCACGATGGCGGGGTACTCCGAGTGGCTAGAATTAATTCAAATGGGCCTCAAATTCCCAGCAGTATACTATTCCTACTAGCAGATTAGGAACTATGCCGTATGCTGGTATTAGCCGACCAAGGTGATTATTGTTAGTAATGCCTGAGGCACGCCTGGAAGTCGACACTCAGGCACGACAGCCGGTAGGGACATGATTTTGAGAATCATTATGATGTTGTTCCTGACCGCTCTAATCCCACGAATACAATATTATCGGCTGTCTTCGAGGCGTGTCCGTATATATCCCGTATTGTATTTTAATCGAATAGGCATAAAAGGAAACCCAGGCCAAACTATATAATCAAGTCCACCGGACTAGTTATTAAATTCAGTCTTAATAAGGTAATGAAAGCATTTATCGTGGAAGCGCGTAACATAATTGTAAATGTCAAAATGTCCTGTTTTTTTTATCAGGGTATCAATTGTAGTTGGTTTATTTGTACCTGTGCTACCCATAAATCATGAAAAAGACAAGGCTCCAAAGTTAACCCCTCATTCTACATGACGAGACAAATGACATAAGAAGGTGGTGCAAAACAACCAAAGTTGGCTACCATATAGGTATTTAGTAATGATACTCAAGAAAGACCCGTTCATTTACTGGGTCGTGACCACCCCATCCACCTCCACGCCCTCAACGTGTGGATGGTTCTCGAAAGTCGTAATGGCACCGTCTGGGAATTCAGCACTGTTGGATAGATATCAATTAGAGATATGTGTCCGAGATGATGAAATTTACGGGACAGCCTAGTAAGGGAACGTACGCAAAGGCGTTGATGATGGTATAGTCGTGGGTGATTCTGGCACCGGAGTCGATGGCGTGTTGCTTGACTCTGCAAAGGAATGGGTTAGAAAATGCTGGCTCCAATAAATATCTATTGATCTCGACAGAAAATCGAAATATATGAATTATTGCAGAGATTTGAAGCATTAAAAGGGCGCCTACTCGTCCTTGTTCCCGCCCTCCTTGACAGTGATCTATAAAAACCCCGCCGTTCAGTTAGCGTTGAACCCCACTATACCGATATAAACACGGGACTTCAAAAACGCCTAATTAAGGATTTGGTGTTCTTACGATGTAACTTATAGGCATTTTGACGTTTTTAGAATAATATCTTAAACTCTTAAGCCGTGGAAACAATTTTGATAATGTTGAAATATAAAACTCGGTGGAGTAGGTTATGATTAAGATGGATAAAATGCAAAAGTTGAGAATTAAAATGACGGAACTTCTGTGTCCCCTTTATACTTTCTCATCCAGATGCTATCTACTATGCTAGTTGGAAAAGTGTCGTCCCGTCCGGCTTTGCTTGCTTAAGCTTGCTGCGGATGACGTACAGAGAAAAACCCCGCCAATGGCACCACCAATGGAGGGGTAAAACGCCAACCGGCCAGCAGAATATGGACACTACTTACGGACATAAAATGGACGGATTTGTTGGGCTCACATGTCCCTTGACGGGATCGGATTAGATTGAGCTGGATGTTGCGACTGGTCGATTGGCCTGGCTGGATCCAGATTTGGAGCTTGACTCGACCTGACTCGCTTTGCATCGGAAAATGTAATTTGTGTTGCTGACCAGGTCAATCCTTGGCGCCATGTCTTGGCACAACAGACCCCAGACCCTAGTCGCTTTTTTTTCGCTGGAACCAAAATTTTTGAGGTTTGCGACAAGCGACTGGACTTCGAATCTGATACTCACGGCTTCATCGATATCGACTAACCGTCGGGATGGATCAGGCGAATACCCCCCATCGTACTTCCAAAGCGAAGGGGAAGAAGAAGAGTAAACATACCGGTGGTACGATCTTACACCTTCAATCATCATTGATGTTCGAGCCAGGACACTCGTGCTAACATTTCTCAACAGGACCTAATCCCAAGGCATTCGCGTTTGCAAATCCAGGAAAGCTTGCAAAGCAGGCGAAAAGGAGTCATGATGTACGACCACACTATCCTATATTGATATTATTTTGTTTGAAATATGAATTCTAACAGTGGTGGTTGGTTGGATAGATCAAAGAAAGGAAACTTCACGTCCCTCTCGTGGACCGTCTCCCCGAGGAAGCACCACCCATCGTTGTCGCCGTCGTCGGACCCCCTGGTGTATGTTATCTACCTACCTTGCGAATGCTCTATAGGTACCATATCTAACAGTGCCCACTAGACTGGCAAAACCACACTCATCAAATCCCTCGTCCGTCGCTACACAAAACACACCCTAACATCCATCGCCGGTCCCATCACCGTCGTAACCTCTAAAAAACGCCGTCTGACCTTTCTAGAATGCAACCCTTCTCTCCCCGCTATGATCGATACCGCCAAAATAGCAGATATCGTCCTGCTTCTCATCGACGGTAACTTCGGTTTCGAAATGGAAACAATGGAATTCCTAAATATCATGTCCTGCCACGGAATGCCCTCGAATATCTTTGGAATCCTAACCCATCTCGATTTATTTCGTTCACCAACAACTCTTCAAACTGCGAAGAAGAGACTAAAACATAGGTTTTGGAGTGAACTTTATCACGGCGCCAAGCTGTTCTACTTGAGCGGTGTGATAAATGGGCGGTACCCTGATCGGGAGATATTGAATTTGTCGAGATTTATCAGTGTTATGAAGAATCCTAGGCCGATTATTTGGAGAAATACGCATCCGTATATGCTGGCGGATCGTATGGTGGATCTTACGGACCCTGCGGTTATTGAAGAAAATGAAGAAGCAGATAGAACAGTGGCGGTGTATGGATACCTTCGAGGGACGAATTTTCCGGCAGTAGATGGAAGGGTACATATTCCCGGTGTGGGGGATTTACACGTAGCAAGTGTGGAAGGGCTAGCGGATCCATGTCCAACGCCACAAGCTATTCAGAGGATGGAAGGGAAGGAAGGATCGAAGAGAAGGAGGTTGGGTGATAAGCAGAAGCTACTATTCGCGCCGATGAGCGACGTCGGTGGTGTCTTGGTAGATAAAGATGCCGTTTATATTGATGTTAAGACGAGCAACTTCAATAACGGCGAGGAAGGTGATGGCGAAGAAGCGGGGGAAAGAGATGTTGGGGAAAGATTAGTGGTTGGTTTGCAAGGAAGGCAGAATTTGCTTGGTCAGGGTACTGCACAAGATCAAGACGGTGGTGTACGATTGTTCAGCAATGGCGCTTTAATCCGCAACACTGATGAATCCGGTGATGCTGGGCGAAAAACAAAGCGGTCTGGACGGGCCATGACTAACGGCGACGAAGACGATGAAGGCTTTGAAAGTGGAGATGATGATGAAGACGATGAGAAGGACGGCTTTGACGAAGAAGACGACGACACCGATAGTGACGAGGATTCCGATACGGAAGATATGTCGAGCGACAATGGTGTCAAACTGCAAAAGAAGTTTGCGTCCCTCAATAACTCGGAAGGTGGAGACGAAGATGTTGCGTTTGCAGACAGCGACTCTGATATCGGTTCCGTGTCCGACGTATCCGACCAATCTTTTGATGATGAAGAGCTTCCATCCGATGAGGACGAGGAACTTGATTCAGGTATGGAAGATGAAGATGGAAATGCCCGTTGGAAACAAAACCTTACGGATAGAGCTGTGGAAATGTTCAAGAATAGTTCAAAAAACAAGAAAAAGAACATCAAGGAACTTGGGAAGCTGTTGTATGATGAGAGTGTCAGCCTGTCGAACGTCACGAAGCTCTGGCGAGGAGAAACGATCGAAGAAGAGGAGGAGGAAGACGAGGAAGCCGATGAAGATGATTTCTTCAAGAAGGCGAAGGATGTGGGTGATGATGCTTCAACGGTAGCTGACCGCGGCATGCCAAGTTATGATATCGAAGCGCTAGAAAAGAAGTGGAAGGAAACTGAGGCTGATATGGAGGACTTGCGAAGACGGTTCGTCACGGCAAATCTTCTCGATGAACAAGAGAGGAGAGAGAATGGAAACGACGACGATATGGACGATGACGATGACTTCTCCGGCTTCGGTTCCGACGAGGGCGATGGTGAATTCGAGGATCTAGAAACAGGAGAAAAATCTGGTCCAGCGGATAAACCCGACGAACCCGAGGAAAAGCTCACAATCGAACAAGAAAGAGAGAAAAACGCCCGCAAGAAGGAGGAACTAAAGCTTCGTTTCGAGGAAGAAGCCGACGAAGGCGAACTTGGCCAAGAAGGCAAGGACGAATTCGGCGAGGATGAATGGTACGAGGCCCAAAAGGCCAAACTCACAAAACAGCAAGACGTCAACAAAGCGGAACTGGAAGATCTCGATCTAAACACTCGTGTCCGAATCGAGGGTTTCCGCCCAGGGACATACGCTCGAATAGTCCTCTCCGGTGTCCCCTGCGAATTCGTTCAGCATTTCGATCCAAAGCAGCCAATCCTCGTCGGAGGCCTTACACCTACCGAAGATCGGCTCGGGTTCTTGCAAGTCCGGATCAAAAGGCATAGATGGCACAAGCGGATCTTGAAAACGAATGACCCGTTGATATTTAGCCTTGGTTGGCGACGATTTCAGAGTATTCCTATCTACTCTTTGAGTGATTCTCGAACGAGAAATAGGATGCTCAAGTACACCCCCGAGCATATGCACTGCACGGGAACATTCTACGGACCATTGATCGCACCCAACACCGGCTTCTGCTGTGTGAACAGCGTTTCGAACGAAAACCCCGGGTTTAGAATTTCCGCTACCGGTGTGGTATTAAACGTCGACGAAGGTACAGAAATCGTCAAGAAGCTGAAGTTGACAGGATACCCCCAAAAGATCTTTAAGAACACAGCGTTCATCAAGGATATGTTTACATCATCTCTTGAAGTCGCGAAGTTCGAGGGAGCGGGTATACGTACCGTTTCTGGTGTTAGAGGACAGATTAAACGGGCGTTGAGTAAACCGGACGGACACTTTAGAGCTACATTTGAAGACAAGATATTGATGAGTGATATTGTGTTTTTGAGAGCGTGGTATCCGGTTAAGCCGAAGAAGTTTTATAATCCTATGACGAACTTGTTAGGGGAAGGGGGGTGGAAGGCCATGAGATTGACAGGACAGGTTAGAGCCGAAGAAGGAGTAGTAACCCCGTTATTGAAGGATTCAAAGTATAAAGTATGTTTTGTGAATCTGTCTTTGAAATTTGAGCTATTAAGAGATTTGCTAACACGGGAATGTTTTGTAGAAAATTGAACGACAAACAAGACACTTTAATCCTCTACGGGTACCAAAGGGAATTCAAGCCGAACTCCCGTTTAAATCTCAAATCCACGCCATGAAACCACAGAAGAAGGAGACGTACATGCAAAAACGAGCCGTGGTTTTGGGTGGAGAAGAGAAGAAGGCCAGGGATCTGTTGCAGAAGCTGCAGACTATGAGGAACGAAAAGGTGGAGAAGAGGCGGGATAAGAAGGAGGAGAAGAGGAAGGTTTATAGAGCGAAGGTTGCGGAGAATATGGGGATGAAGGAAGCTAGAGAGAAGAGGGAAGGGAAAGAGTTTTGGAAGAAGGAAGGGAGGAAGAGGAAGGGTGATGATGAGGGGGGGCAGGTCAGTAAGAGTAAGAGGAGGAGGCAGAAGGGGGATGATGAGTGATGTACAATACGATGATGTACCAGTACGAATGTATATCTAATAACTATCTAGACGAGGCATTTTGCAGCGAGTTTGATTGGCTCTATATTTCTACTGGCCATATAGTTTCGACTCCCCTTTCTACTATTTCTGCAATAGGTATTCTTTACTCTCGAGGTAGTCTCGAGATATTCTCTTTACTGGCTACCTGACCCGGCGATTGTTGGATTTTGGATTAGAATGTGTTGATGTGGCGTAGCTTTCCGTCAAGAAAGGAAACCGGCTCAAACAAGGCCCGCCATTATCTCATCTAATCCTCCTGCAGCTAGGCTACTCTCCCAAATTGTAAGCATCGCCAGTCTAACCCACGGTCGCTTTATAAAACCCCTTTCCCCTGACTTACCTACTACGTGAATCTTCACCTTAAAGCTCCTCCATGCCTTCGACACTTTTATAGCTCCGCCCATCGATCCAAAATTATCATTCCGGAAGCTCGGGTGGTGGTAAAGCCACTACACAATGAACCACCCTTCCCCCCGATCCCCCTCGTCCACCACCGCCACCACCTCTCCCGCCCGCCCTAAACCTGGCGGTCGCGTTCTAGGCCGGCCGATTCCGAATCGTACGGTCCTTTCGCCGGCTCTCGCTCATCGTCCCGGTTTAGCTGTTTCTCCATCCGAAAGTTCCGCTTCATACGCTTCGCAAAGCTCCTTTGGTATTATCTCTGGAGTCGGGGGTCACGGTAGCGGACATCGGCGGCAGGATAGTGCGACCGCGAGTGGATATTCTACGCCTGTTGGAAACGGTACGGGAAATGGACTGGTTGTTGGAGGTGGTGGGATTGGGCGATATGGCGAGGAGACGGAGAGTATGGGGAGGATGATATGTCCTATCTGTAAGACGGATATGGTATGTAGCCCCTAACCTTACAAAACCAAGTCTTATTTCTGGTATCCGAGAGATGGTTATTGATACGTTTCCCTCTACCCTGTTGAAACCGGGCGGAGTTACAGGTCACCCTCCTCCAACTCAACCGCCACTTAGACGAAGAACACAAAGAGGTCGAGGAAGTCGAAAAGGACGATATATCATCATGGTTCCAGAAGAACCTACTGAAAGCAAAACAATTCCAGCCCGTAGCACTGATCAACCAGAAGCTAAAGGGCCTCGATGTTTTCGAATCGAATGATAACTTCCATCCGACGATACAACCACCGACTCCGGCACCTAGTATTGCCTCAACCGTATCTACTACAAGTATCGCCACAATTACTCCTCCTGTGGTAAAGCAGGAAAGAGACCCAGAGGAATTCGTAACGAGACAACATTGGCAGAAGGCAGGGCATAGAGACCTATGCACGGAGCCCGTCTGCGGGAAGGTGTTGGGTAGTAGCAATGGCATCGTGAACTGTCGGTATAATCAACCCTTTCCCCGTCCTTTCTTTCGAATGTTCTTGATTTTGGTGTGGAGTTATATTGTGAACTTGAGGGCTGAGCTTCCATTTTACACAAAGGTAGAAAGTGCGGCAAGCTCTTTTGTGAAGAGCATACGATGTATCAGATTAAGCTTTCGCGGGCGGCGCTCCACGAACCGGTTAGGGGTGCTTGGTGTAGAGTGTGCGAGAGTTGTTATGTTTCGAGGGATGGCTATCTAGATCACAAGGGTGTGTATACCGTACTTTTAAATATACTGCTGGCGTGCTAAACAACGGTTTTGTAGGCTTCGTCAGAGATCACACCTCGGAGTTCAAATCCCTGCGCCAAAAAAATGTTGACAAACAACATCTTGAGACTTCTCGCCTAGATAAGCGGTTGACGAAACTTACACAAGTTCTCACGGACCCTACTGCCGCAGAAATACTTAATATCCAACAACAAAGCACCACTTCCAAACTCTGGCCGGTAAATCTCAACGGCCTACGAAACCAACGAAAACTGCTGGAACAAACTATCGTAAATTGGGAAGACGATGCCAAAGTCCCGAATTGCCCGTTTTGTAAACAGACGTTCACGAACTTTTCACTCCGGAAACATCATTGTCGGTTGTGTGGGAAAGTGGTTTGCGGCGACACTAGGACTGGGTGTTCCAGCGAGGTGGGGCTGAATGTCAATGTTAACGTGGGAGGAGGGAAGACATTGACGGAGAAGATGGGCGAGGTGGCGCTGGATGTCAGGATATGTAGAGAGTGCAATGGGGTGCTGTTTAGCAAAAGGGATTTCATGGATGAAGTTGCTAGAAAACCGCCGGATCAGAAAAGCTACGAGGTCTGTGCCTAGTATTCTAGCCCCTATTAGGGCATTGGTTGCTGACGAAGTTGCGCAGACACTGGTAGAATTCGAAAAGGGAATCATTAACACGCTTCCCCGATTTCAGAGATTATTAGTCTCCTTGCAGTAAGTTCCCCACCCGGTGGTTTGGATATTCGCCTCTTAAATTCCGGTACTAAAAATTTTGCCCCCTGATGGCAGAGACTCAAATAAACCCCCAACCCCGCAACAACGCTCCGAGGCCTCTAGAACTCGCAAGCGCTTGCTCGATGCTTTTACGCAATATGACATTGCTGCGAAACGTATAGTGAAACTCCCAACAGACTCTCCAACCCAGCAGCAGCTCCAACGATCTATATACTTGTACTCAGTCGAATTTCTACAAACGCATATGTTCCCGCTGAAAGCTTTGCCAAAGATATTAAAACAAACGAAATCCGGAAAACTCGGTAATGGGCATCACAGGGGTCTGGGGTCGCCTGCGAGCATTATGGATGATGCGAGCAGTGTTGTGAGCAGTAATCCGGAAGTTGATGCTGAAGAGAAGCTGCTGAAGGAACAGCTGGCGGTGTTGGAAGAGCAAAAGTTTTTGGTGGGCGAGATGATTGCCAGTGCGAAGGCAAATCGAAAGTTTGAAGAAATTGGAGCATTGGCGCAGAGTCTTGGGGAACTAGAAAAGGAGGTTGAGAAGGTGGAGGGCCAGATTAAGGACTTTGAGAAACGGAATCCAGTGTGGTAAAGTAGCGCTGGGGGTACAGTATCTAACTATGGATTTGGAGATCCAGGAGGAGAGCTTGGTTTTTTTTTTTTTTTTTCGGGAGTTGGAATTGGAAGCTTGGGGGGGTTAATAATTATATATGGAGATTTAAGGTTGCACTGTCACTGTGCACATGGCGTTCTTTTTACCACTCGTGGGCCTCGCATAAGTTTCATTCGTCCGTTTTTGTACCGTCGTAGAGGCCATGCGGGGTGGACCTTGGTTTATGTTCGCATAGCTTTTGGCGTTTAAATTTTGATCTAAATAATCTTGGATAGATAACTAGATTCACATTTTCGTGCGATAGAAAACTTCAGTTGCAGCAGCAGTTCTTAATTCGGTAATGGACAAGAAAATAATTGACCGTATACACAAATCAGCTAACCACCATGCATATATCACTTCTATGTGATTTGTAGGTGTGGGCTTGCAATGTTGAGGATTATTGTCCTCCCCAGGCCCCGTTCCGTTCTCAATGATCTGAACATCATCAACTCTGTCGAATGAACATATCCCTCAGCGCTTTTTCGAATCGAGATCGAATCTCCGTCCTGGGCGGCTTAATTCTGTTGCCCCAATCTCGGAACGATTGACCTACGCTGCCTGCGGGACTATAAAGCCGTAGTATAAATCTTTCCATATCATCATTCCACCCACCGCTATTTCACCCTTTAACCAACCTCTCAACCTTCTCCAACAGTTCTTTACTCTGTCTCCCCAACTTCATCTGTCCCGTCCTAGTCCTTGCCCCCTCCCTGCACCCATAGCTTTATTCCTTGCCTTCCTATCCCTTTCTCTTTTTTCCATTGTCGCAATCTTTGCCTTTTCAACCTTTTCTCTTTCGGCTTTTGCTTCTCTGATTTTTTTGGAGATTGAGATTTCGTTTTTATAACGGGATTGTCGTAGGCGGCGGGTGTGGTGTTTACGGGAGGGGTGTGTATGTGGATCTTCTTCGTCGTCATTGGGTGGGTTATCTTCGTCTGATGAATCTATGTCGTCGGCGTTGGGAGTATCTTGTTTACTGGTCTCACTTCCGTCGTCGTCGCTTTCTCCATCGTCATCCTGCATAGCCCTTTCCATCCTTCTCCTCGCCCTCACCGCGGCTTCATCTTCATCTTCATCCTCATCATCTCCATGCTTACGGCCCGCCGTATTAGAAGTAGAAATAACCCCTTCTTCCCGTTTAATCTTCTCCAACCGTTTCCATAACTTCGCACGGTGTATTAACCCCTTTTTGATCTTTTGTACTTTTCGTTTAAATGTTCCGTCTGGAAGATTTGCGGGACCGACTGTGAACCCGCCGGGTTTGTTGGGTTTGGTAGTTTTGGAGTTATGAGTGTTCGAGGATGTATGCCGTGGTTTTTTTGGTTCCCGGTGGTAGCTTTCGCCGGAGGAGGTGTGAGGGGACGGTCGTTTTGGCATCTTTGGGAGGGAGGGGAGGTTATTTTATGTTATGGTGTTCGGCGATAGAATCGCGAAAGAGATTAATTTTGAAAAGTCGCAAATTTTCGTGACCTTGAAGAAAAACCTGGATGTTTTTTTGGAAGATGATCCAGATGTGAAAAAAGAAGCAGGAATAGCCGAGAGTAACCAGTGGTTACACAGAGGAAAATAACCACACTATCAACGCTCTATTTCTCAACTGAAACATCTAATTCACAACAAAGGTATCAGTTGATATCAGACTATCCGAAAAATTAAAATGGGACTTGTTTAAGCATTATTCCATTATTTTATATCAAAAACACCTTACCCTTCTATCGAGTCCCAAAGTCTGTCAAACGACCTTCCATTCGATTCGGAGTCTATACTAGATACTATTAGAACTCTTCGAACCCCAATTTAATGCAACGACTACTTAAGTAGGTCGGTCTCGCTCTGGCAATCTTGTAACTACTGCGAATAAAGTTTTGTAAATTAGAGAGGAGACCTTTCAACTCCCTCATGATTTTTTGTTATACAGAAATATCTACCGCGTCCATCATCTGCAGGCTAGCTAGATGCCTCCAATGAAATACATAAAGAAGAAGAAGAGATAGGCAAGATAACCAAATATAAACTACATCCCCACGCTCATGCTTAAAAACCAGGTCACAATTTGAGCCCCAGGGAACCGATAAATCCAAGCGATAAGATCAATGGCACCCCACAAATCTACACAATGGGTATCGAAATGAGACTTCCAGAATGTCAACGAAAGAGAAAGGGGGCGCTCTGAAAATCCCAACAAAAGAAAGGGGAGGGGAGGTTGAATGGAGTTTCCTTCGGCATCTAGAGGTCGTGGGCGGGCCTTGGGCCTCCTCCGTGAGCGCTTGACTGGGAGTTCTCCGTCCGATCCACCCTGGAAGCTCTGAAGGCTCTCCGGCCGCTTTCTTTTCTGTGAACTCGTGGGTTCTTTGAGAGCACTACTGGCACTTGTGGTGTTGTTCTGTCGGTCATGGTTCGGATTCAAGGGTTCATTAGTTGAAGTATACGGAAGTCAGTTTAGCGAGGTTAAAGTAACAGGAAACCCCGTTTGCTCGATTTCTGGATGATTTACATCGAGGAACCCGGTATCGTCATGCAAAAAATCGTATTCAGCTTGCGCTTGAAATTTGGGTGTTATTCTGGTAACTTCGCTCTCGAACTATCGACACCGGTTATAGAGTTGGCTTTCTGGCCCGGGTGTCGTCGGCGATGAGCGGCCCGGGGAATTTTCAGGATCTGACCCAGAACTATCATTTGTAAGGGAAGGATTCATCACCCAATATGGATCTTGGGCATGAAAGGATTCTAGCGGGGAATTTAACCACCCCATGGAACTAGTAGAAGACAAGGGTAGCTCTTCAGGAACCTCCTAAATGATTTCTTGAGGGGGCGAAAATTGGAAGGAGGGGGTGTCAGATTCAAAGAAAGCTGGTTCGATGGTATTTAAGTCGGGATCGCTCGAGGGACCGGGGAAAGCGCTGGTACCGGGCCCATTAAACCCATCATCTTCACAGTCCACAAGCGTATTTGAGATCCCCCCGTGGTTGTCGGAATTCGGGTCCTCTCTGTATTCAGATCGACAAATCGGACATCCGTCGATCTTGAATTGATCAATCTCTGCCTCGAGATACATCATTTTGATAAATAGTTTTGGGGTCCGAATATATTGTAAGGATCGCCTTGTTCGGCAGGATGATCAAGGAACTCCTGAGAGGCCTGGTACTAATATTACTGTTCGAATTTCTCCTGGAAGGGGCTTATGCCTAATATTGAGCGTTTGGGGGGCTGTAATCGAAAACGATTGAGGAAATAAGCTGGTAAGAGTCCACGATCTCGTATTTCTTAAATATTGGTTCTAAAGATTGAGGTTGCTCTATGGAAGAGCGAGAGGGGGGAGAGATACTATAGGCTGAGAGACAATTGCTATGTTCGAGTCAAGCCAGGTGAACGTACGAAGCTCTAAGGGATCGATTTTAGAATATAGATTGATATACCATGGCCGTAATCGAGGCTGTCAGGTTGGGTGGAGAAAGGACGGAGAGAGGTGGAGGAACCGGTCGGCGGGCCGCGTAAGCCTTAAATAGTTGGACTTTACAATTAATTGATTGGCGCACGATTCTGTTGGGCTCTCCATCGAAATACACATTTATAGCCTCGATACTGTCGGCCACTCTACATGCCTCTCCCGACGATTGTGCCTATCCTATAATTTTCCGACACCCCACCCATATTTGGTCGTGGCTGATCAATAGTGGGTATCCTCACCTTCAATAATAAACTAGCATACAAAATCACCAAGTATTTTGAGCACTTGAATGCATTTCTCGGAAGCCTGCCCTTAGTTATTAGCTACCAGGATACTCGGATCGTTACACAAATGTTCAACCTTGGGGTTTGAAATTCTTCACGCAGGTATGATTTTTAAACCCTAGATGTGCGGAGCTCGGGAAAAATAAAAATAAAAGAACTGTAAACAAGACGTTACTGATACAAACCAATCAATCGTGACAATCTACTTGGTGGGTTTCAGTCCATACACTTGTACATTTACACCCTCACATGCCACATCCGGAATGCACAGTCCCCAAGCTCTTCAACAACCGGGTGTCTTCCTCCTTCAACTCACTAACCCCCGCATTCAACTCCTTTTGTCCCTTTTCTAGAGTTTCCACTCGAGACTTGATATCTAAAGCACACCTGCAATTCCCACTCGTGCAAGTGCATTTCGAGGGAGCCCAGCTGCCCCCAGTATGACTGGGGCCTTGAGGTGCCCAGAGCGAGATGATACCGTGGCTTTGGTCTGAATTGTCACCGTATATCCAAACACCTTTGCCGTAGCCGTTGAAACGTATTTTCATCGCTGCCGATTAAACAATAAACAATGATTTTATGTGATCAGCAATTGTTTTATCTGGAATCCTACGAGGATTGGAAGGTGTCAAAATACCACGTGCGACAATTAAGTGTTGAGCTCAATTGAGGTGCACACGCAGACAGGCCACGAGCGAAAACTCGAATCTCGAGGACTAATATAGAAAGTAAGTGATTGAAACTTACTATTTGGAAACGGCATCGTCTCATCCCATTCTGGAGTAAGATAAGTATAACTCTCAGGCGCTGTGTCAAAACTCTCGCCGCTTTTTTCCTTTCGTGCTCTCTCCTTGAGTCTTCCCATTGTTGCCTTGAAAACCTTCGGAGCCATCCTATTTGCCAGATGCCCATAAGAAGGGTTATTGTTGACTGATTTCAGTCTCCCTTGAGAATCATGGCCCTGGCGGAGGTATTTCATTCGACCAAGTGTTTTGAACATGGCAGCGAGGCCAATGATAGGAATGTGTTTAGCAGACAGCGAGAGGATATCCGCACTGAATCCGCCAGTGTAGGATAGATAACTAGTAACGGGGTTATGAGTGTGGAGCTTTTCGACACAGAAAGGGTCGTCACAGAACGAATGTCGGTTGGCTTCCGCGGTGTGCTAACAACGGCATACATTGAGCCTAGTGTTACATTCGAACTCTTCCATCGTATTTAAATCGCAAAGAGCATACTCACAATATCGATCAACACTGTATCTCCAGTGTGGAATTCAAAATCGCTTCCTTTGACCGTAAACGGGGTTTGGGAGAGAACTTGTCTTTCGATGGGGAGTTTGACCTTAAGTCGTTGGGCCTCGAGAACAGCGTGCATGATCTCATGGTCCTTATCGTGTTCCGCGGTGTCGGGGTCAAAGGCGATTTTTTGAATCTCTTCCCATGAAATAAGGCCATCCCTATGTCGGATCTTTCGCTTTTCTTCGGTGGTGAGGCATTGGAAGTGATTCTTGTGTTTATCTGGCATCTGAGTACGGCATTTGTGATCGTTTTCGACTTTGGCGTGTAAATCATTTTGATACTGACGTTCTTCATCGGCCATGAAGCGCCAGTCGAACGTACGGTTGCTTTGGTCAAAGAAAAAGGCAAGAGACGTGGTAAACTGGTGTTTGGAGTTTTAGCAATCGTATATCCGAGGCTATGTACTTCCACATTAGAGACTTACGGTAAGGACGGCGTTGTAGATACTATCTAGCCCTATAAGTAGCATTATTGCCGCGGCCTCGTCTGAATTTTTGGCGATGTCTTTATTCTTTAAGAGCTTCTGCGCGACCTTGTAGCCAAGTTCCTTCATATAGGCTTCGGGGCGAGAGTCATCGGATCTCCAAAGTGGCCACCATGCGGATGCTGCTTTGACATGCCCGTTTTTCGCGAGGCCTACAAGGAACTCGGCCGACTTTTTGAACGCATCGCGTCGCTTCCACTTTTTGGTCTCATCTGCGTTGTAAGAGAGGTGGTTCTGGACGTTCACGATGTGATGATAGATTTCGTTCGTGCTGTAGAGTTTTCCGCCTTGCCCGATTATGAGATCGCTAAAACCCAAAAAGTCGGCGAAGTAGTGCGTGATAACTGGTATTGCGAAGCTGTACCATTGATTTAAGCTATTAGACCTTGGAACCAAAAAGAGTTCTAAATAGAAAAGGGTGATCATACTCTCTTACGGCGTCGATCTGATAGACGGGATCTTTCTTCCCGACACCTTTCTCGAACACCTGCCTTCTCGCATTGATAACTTTGATGGACATGTTCTCGAAATATTCTGCGATTCGGTCTCTCTCTTTTCCCATAACATCAATGTTCAAATCTGTACTAGCCCTGTTGCTCCGGTCGATGTTCTTTTGCAGGACATCCCTTATGACCTTTGGGACCGCATATGTATCCATCCAAGTCGGATTGACGAATCGATCATCTCGATCAAGAATAATTTCTTCAGCAGCCTCCCGAGATTTGACCACGATAGTAACATTTTTTGGCATATTTTCGCGCTTGAGAGTGCGGGTAAATTTGAATGCGGGTTTTGGTTTGGAGGGTGCGGATCGTTGAAGGACGCTGGGGAGGTTCTCATCGAGCTCCTTTGCTTTGGCGGGATTGAAGTCTGGAAGGTTAAATGCATCGCCATATCCTTGCTCTTTTGCATACTTCATATTTGTGGCAGTAGTATAGAACGGATGGAAAAAGCGCACACTGTTGGCTTCGTACCACTCGGGGAACGCACGTTGTATTAGTCGATGGAACACGGAGCTCTTGAAGGTATTGTTATCCGCGGTCACTTCGTTCATCCCCCAAGTCGTGAGAGAGTTGGTGTTCCAATCCACCGTGTAGAATCTGTCTGAGCGAACAAGTGTAACGGCGTCGGAAAATATTGCGCTCCATAAAGTGGAATCGCTGACTTGGGGACCTGGGTCACAGTCCCTGGCATGTTCTGCATCCCGACCCTCACAGAAGATGCCAGGGTAGAACTCGACCTTATCGACGTGTTCATAAAGGTCTCGCAGTGCTTGTTGGATTTCTGGGTCCTTGCTAATAGATTCGAACGTCTCATGCCGCTCCATACCGAAAAACTCGCGGAAGTCATTGAGTGTTCCAATTTCCCATTTTCTGGCTTGAAGGATACCTGCAACCTCAACCGCCTTTAATGCTCGAGGGACGTTGCGGGGGCCGAACTGGGAGATCGGTTCTTCCATTTTGGTTTCGAGGATATTGATTAATTTCTCATCGTCGAACTGGTTGGTTATAGGGTCTCTAGTGAGTTCGGTAAGATCTAGGTCAAAAAAGACCTGGTTTTCTGGCTTGAGGGTTTCCGGGTTCGCTGCGGCAAACTTTCGAGCATCTTTTGCAAGTAGAGGGCTCACCCTGTTGAATTGGTCGCTAGTCAGGGTTCTAGGGTCCCATTTATCGACATCTCCAAGATTTTTGATGACGTTCCCTTCAGAGTCTTTGGCCTCGCCGAGTTCAATGAGTTTCTTGCCATGTGTTTTTCGGATCAAACTGTTCATCCAGTCTTCGTCATCTTTTCCGATCGCACAATGAAAGCGATATAGAAGGTTGAATTCCACTGAGACTTGATTTCCGATTCCTCGGGGTAGGCCTTCCTTTCCAGCTTTTTTATCGACTTCGAGACGGGGATCGAGAGTGAATGTGGTATTCCATTGGTGGAAGCCCATCAAGGCGCGAAGGTAGTCATGGATGGAAATGTTTATATAAAGGCCACACGTAATACTATATTCTGTTAGCTAGCCATGTATAGGTAGAAGTTTACCGGCAGTGCTTTACTCACAGCCTCGCAGTTCCGAAAAGGTCGTCGTCGAGCTTCTTCCAAGCCGCATCGTGCTCCGCAACAAACTTGTTCACAAAGGTATCGTATAATCTGACGTTCACATTCTCCGGGTCTTCTTGATTCCTCTTCCACTCTTGAAACCTCTCGACCTCCTCTTTATTTCCCTGGATCATAGCGAAATATTCATCATGTTCTTCTTTCTTCAACAACACCATACGTGCCTTGCGGGCGGCAAATAACTCATTCTTGAATTCAGCGGTATCCTGCAGTTGGTTTTGCTCGAATGTGTTATTCTGAATGTAACGGAGGGCGAAGTCTTTTATTTCCCAGTAATATTCTTGATACCGTTCGAGAGCATGGGCTTGATCTTCACCGCTATACTTTTCGGGGATCGAGAAACGACCATTTTCATTGATCCGCAAGAGCTGACGTGCGACGTAATTGTGGTATCGATTGTACATCACCAGGTAAGCTTGTTCGGCTCTGTTAGCTATAGCTATCCGACAGAAATCAAAGTGTATTTTTGGACCGCTGAGACTTACTGCATACCCCGGGGGGCTGCCGTAGCAATCTGTTTTCTGCGAATGTATCTGGATGAAGCAATCCGAGTTTCCCGGTGCGAACTTTCGCATTTGTTTCATCATCGTATCCATAGAGGGGGATAGGTCAAGGTATGAAGAGGTATCTGAGATATTCTTATCCTTCTCGTTTGTGCGAAATATATCTGGAAATTTTATCGATCGGTCAGCCACTTTTGGGCAAATTTACGTATGAAAGCTGAGCTGACAATAGACTCACCATGAATGATGATCGTGGCGTGGTATATCAACATTACCGATAAACCTGAACCGCTTGTTCTTGGGCCATCGAGCTCGCGGGCCATAAGACCTGATAGGAATTTTGCTGTTAAATCACGCACTACTTCTGGGCAAGGCCTTATGGATCAGGTCGACTCACGATCAAAGATATCCCCAGGATCGGGTTGTGCGCCCAACAGCCTTGCCTTAGCTGGCACGGTTTTCGCATAAGGTGTACCCGCTTGTCCCAGGTGTGGGTGCAAGACACTCTTTGGATATGGTAAACTTTGAATTAGCCCTAGTAGAAGATAGAAGAGATTTCGATATCGATACATATTGTCCCATTCAAAATGAGTACTCACATTGAAGCTTCCATCAACTGTACGGTGCTGGAATGCATCCCCAAGATAACTCAAAGGGGGGTGAAGCATGGCATTCCATTTTGCCTCGACTTGTCCTCTCTTAACAAGCAATCCACCACCCTGTAAGAAGGCTGCTCTGACGGGACCGTACGCATCAAGGGACGCAATTATGCTAGCTAGATATTCCGGCTGTTCGATTGTAACAAAAATCGTAAGCCCGCCTGCACTGATAGCTATGGCTGTGCGACCGCATCATGATAGCAGTAAAAGAAAATTCAGTGTACCTCAACTCCCCTTCCGAGAGTAATTACACCCTTCCCGATCAGAAACCATGTTTTAGGATTAGAAAATATTGTCACAAGATCTTTCAGGAACGATCCTTTCGGTGGGCGCTCGTCCAGAAGCAATGGATCTCCATGGATGTCTTTGAAATATCCTACGCGGCTTACGTTCCGATCCTGAAGACTATTGTTTAGGATTTCGAGGTCGAAGATGAAGCGACCAGGTTGTCGGTTTCTGTAGTTGACGATATCGATACCTACTCTAGTATGAGACATTGTTACGCTTGGATCCGATTGAACAGAGTGTGCTAGAAATTCAAAGTTTGAAAGGAAGATATGTGCACTTGCACACGTTTGATGATGCTCTGATGTTAAAACTGCGATCGTATATCGATTGAAATGTACTCGAGTTCTCAGCTGAAACTGCTTTTCACAGCTGAGGGGATGCCGAGGATACCCCACCAATAAATGTGGCCCTGATAATTGCTGACCCCGAGTGCGACTTCTTCTTAAGATACTCGTATTTGCATGATTTAAGGGTCGGGGTTCTTGACTATAGTTATGACTAAATCGATTTAAGTAGTTATTACCGGCCTCCCTTCAAAATAGCTTGTTCGTCTAATGGAAATTAGAAATCGAAACAATAAGTATTTCTCCCGTTAATATATTGATATGGAAGGAAGGATATGTCTCGCGTCAAGTGAGGAGCTATGTTTCGCTATTTTAACGGCCTTGATTAGCGTGCACCGTGTACCCCCAGCTACAAGCGCAAACTAAAACATTGTAGAGGTGTCGATGTAAGCGTGCTTGTTGGCTGATTAGAGCATTGCGCGCTTCGTCCCAACCACACGATGTTCGTTTGTCATGTCTGAATTTCTAGCTTTTGATTTGCTGGCGGCTGTAGAGTCACTAGGTAGGTCAACTTGCAACTGACGTAACATTTACATTTTTAGAGGAAGAATTCGGCCCATGAGCTGCTTTGCTTAGTCCGATCTTCATATTTTCGCCTCCCGGGTTTAAAGTCATAACGCTGGCCCAAGTGAATACGCCTCCGTACTCACATGGATGTACTCACATGGATGTACTTACTTCGGCCTACTAAATATAATTGCATGAATTGGAATGAATATTGTAAATGCGAATGTGACGTGCAGGCGACAAAGTCTTGAACCACATGAAGTGTTGTCTGGTCCCCACAAACATGTGTTGTGCCATCAATTCCCTTCGAAATAATTCCACACATGTTTGTTCAGTTTGACAATTTACTTAAAGAAGTAACTCCTTGGCTTTGTTATTGCAACACAATCTGGTTACGAGACCGTATAAAGCACTAAACCAGACAGCAGCACCAACACAAATCGAAAGGTCCTCCAGACTAACAACAGTACTCCGTAAGTACTTGAGGAGGATGTACTTAAGTAATTAATACTCATTACAACTGGCCTCGTTGGAGCTTCGTGTTGTCCGACAATAGGGGGCACAAAAATACGAAACCATGAGCCATGAAGCTTCAGCGGTTAATGTAGCCACCCCGGTGTGTTGACTTCGTTGTATTTTATGCTGTGGGGATTGCAACTCCTAGCTCCTTACAGATCAATATCCATGTTTATAGCTATAATAGCTCTGCATATAGACACACACTAGGAAACTCGAATCTAGAAGCAACGGGGAAATGCTAACTTACGCTACGCTTTAGACGAAAATAGCATTGCGGAGCAATTACTTAGAAGCCACTGACTAGGAAGATATCGGGGCGCGTTCTGTCGATTGAAAGTAGACTACGTACGATCACATATGAGTCTTCACAATCATAGAATACGATGGCTAGTAACCGTTAACCTGGATGATCGATGAGGATGGATTTGAAACTCGACGCGACGATGGGTAATACGTAATAATGTAGTGCTGGTACCTTCTGACTCAGGTACTCTTAAACGCGCTTGGAGGTGGTGTATCTCTGCAGGTCGACATCGATTAGTCGAGTGGTCTTAGTACGGGATGTATCGTATCTAAGCATCTTTTAATTTGTCCCCGTTTTGGTTTCCTGCTTTTCTTTCACTTTCCTCTCTCTCTGTTCTCTCCGTTTCTTCCTGTTCTTCTTCCTCCTCCTATTCTTCTTCCCATCCTTTTTCATATCCCTCCTCTTTGTCCGCCGATAATAATGAAACCCTGCTGCCCGTGCTTATAAATGTATCTAATCGTTTTCATAATCTAGTTCCAATGGTACGCGCGAATTTATGAATGCTGTTTTTTTAAAAAAAAAAGACAAGGAAATCTAGAATCCAGATACTGTGCATTCTATCGCATTCCGTGGGAAACTTTTATGCAATCATCCAATTGCCAATCTCATAAACAGATAACCTCTATAGCATTAACAGTACAGAATGCGCAGGTATCAAACGAACCATTCGTTCGTTCGTCTACATAAACTATTGATTCTTTCCTATCTCAAGATTAACGTACAGTTCCACCCGGCTAAATACTCAAACATGGACAGGCTACCAAACTGAACCTTAGTTCTAGATATCTAGATAATTACCTCGAAATATGCCATTTTATCAACTCTGGTCGAAGACCAATATATACAATTTAATGGCTAGCCGGACGCAAGGCGACTCTCAAGTCACCCTACTCTCCACACCCTCGTTCTGTTCATCCGAACCAGCCAGGAGGCCCCTAAGCAGCGCTCCGGGTTTGCAAAAGTATGTACAAGTAATAGTTAATAATATTTCACAAAAAGGAAGGCGAAAATCCTAGTCCTCAGGGTCAAACTCCATCTCCCCAAATGGAAACTCAAACGTCGACTTCGCCGAACCTCTAAGATACCGTTCCTTTTGCACCTTAAACGGCGCTAAGGCATAGTCACGCGTAATCTTGAGTTTATCAACCTTTGGCCGTCTAGCAATTTCTGCGAAGTCAAGGATCTTCGCGTGAACCTCATCGGTCTGTGCTTTGAGACCTCTCTTGTTTCGGGCGTTGCATATCTTCCACATGACTGGACATGTTGTTGCGATCTTTTTGGCCAAGGCTCTTGCCTTTTCGGCTTTTTCGGTACCGCTTCGGGTTAAATTGAATAGATTGTTTAGTTGGCCTCCTAGGATATCGATCGTATGAAGATGCGGATGTTGTGCATGTTTCGCCCAACCGATAAAACCGAATCGCTGCTGGGCTCTGATTCTGTAATGTATCCCAGTATCTTTGACCAGCTGGCTTTCACCCAGCCGAAACGCCTGTTCGAGATCCCCAGACCTTGCGGCCAAAACGATGAGAGAATTCCAATTGCCACCGTCGAGCTCGAACCCCCACGTAATGATCTCTTGCATCATTTTTCCAATTTCTTCGACGGTGATGGCATCGGTCTCTGGGCCGACTACTTCCAACGAATCGATCGCTGCCTTGAGCATGATATCAAATGCAGGACACATTTCCCTCTTTTTGACCGTCACAACATTGGATCCAGTGCTGATTTGAGTTAGTGGCCGTCCGCGGCGTTGTGCTTCTCTGTACATCAGTCGCCAGATCTCGCGAAGGCCTGTCCAATTCCTTTCTCTTTGGGATGCGTGTAGCAGCTTTAGATACATGTTCATGGTGGGCTTGGTGCCTTTGAGAGAGGAAATCTTGAGGAAATGTTGGTATGTTTTGCGGACAGAGTCATAGTCTTCTTTGTAAATGTAGGCTGAAAGGAGTGGAGTGAAAATATAAGTTGGAACGGCGCTCTTGACAGGACTGAAACTCGTGGGATCGAACCCCGAAAACCTTTCGATTGCCAGACGGGATATTTCCTCTGCAGAGCTGAGATCAACGTTGCCCGTGAACTTCGCTAGTTCTTGTGCTTCAAAGATAGACGCGAGGAGAAGCATGGACTGTGCGCTGAAATTCGGCTCGACCCCGTTTTCCATCATTGTCTTGTAAATGGCAAAAACCTCGGAATATTTTCGTCTGCGCAGGAAGCCTTGCATGAGGGTGGCGTAGGGTACAGGACCTGTTTGGATGTTCTGCGTCTGTAAGAGGTCCAACATTTGTCTGGCTTTTTGGAGGTTCTCCCGATGCTGCGTTTGAGTAAGTGCACGCATCATGATAGCATAACTATGAAAATTGAAGGGGACCCCCCTCTCCTGCATTTCCTTAAAGATCCTATTCACGTTGCGAAGCTCTTTCTTGTTGGCATGAGCACTCATCAACATGTTGTACATGTGGGTCATGGGAATTCCCATTTCCTGTCGGTAAATGAAATTGATTATCTTCCAAGCCAGAGAGCGAGCTCCGCCATTGACGTGCGACCAAACGACCATGTTCCACATAGTGACAGTCGGCGTCATCTTCTTGCAAGCCGCTCTGAAGAGAAGGTCCACATTTTCGAAATCGCCTCGAGCTGCACAGACGTACATCATCGAACCGTATGTACCCGAGTTTGGCTCGAATCCGAGCTCTAGGATCACATTGAGGTAATCCATCGCACTTTCCATATCCTCTGCCTGAGAAAATCCTCTCAAAAGAATATTGTAGCACTCGAGATTAGGCTTGAGATTTAGTAAAGGCATGGCCTCAAGCTTTTCAACTGCAGTGGCAACTTCACCTCGTTCAACATATCCTCTGAGTATATGGCCATAGTCGTCTGCGGTAGGGGCGAATCGGCTAGAGAATTGCTTATACAGCTCCTCAACGATATTTACTTCTCCCCGCTTGGCGAAAACGTCCATCATTTGTCGGTAGGCTTTAATGGTTGGGTGAGTGTGATGCTTAAACCAGTCATCGAAGACCATTTGCATTGCTTTAAAGTCCCCAGCCGCTATGGATGCTAGCAGGATCCGGTAGAGTAGTATGTTGGATGGACGAGCTTTGGGGGAAAGCCGGTACTCGGAATACTGTTTGATAACCTCTTCATGGTTCTCTAAGTATGGCGTACCGAGAATATTATATTCCAGGTCCTTCTCATCTGGAGTGTACCATGCCTTTGATCCCAACAACTTATTGATCCGTTCGATGTCCGCCTTGGTGAATACAGCACCCCCGCCTTGCGCAAAGTCCTTCTTCACACCGACGAACAGCCAGATTGCGAAATCGCGGTTCAACATATCGTTGTTAAGTAGGTTTTCTACCCAGGTGGCATATCTGTTCATAAAATCGGCGATCGAGGTGACAATAAGTTGCGGCCGAACTTGTTCAAACCGTGGAACAGCTCGAAGTTCAATTTCTGTATTTGATGGATTTTTGCGTTCAGGAAGTTCTTGTTGTAGAAGTTGCCAACAACGAATAGCTCGATCCCAGCTATCATGGTTGACACAGTAGGAAATAAACTCTTCAAATCCGACTTGGGTACTGCCAATTCTTTGTTCAACCAGTTTTGAAAGAGCAATGTAGGCAGGGTCGACTTGGTCCAGGAAAAGGTATGCGTGTATAAGAGTCTTCCAATCCATCTCCCGGCGGTTTTCGGGAGACAGGCCCTCAATAAATATAATAAGTCTTTCATGATCGACTTTCCGTTTGCTGTTAACTAGGTACCCAAACAAAAGTCGTCTTCTCTGCGAATTTGGCCCCAGTACAAGCGCTGGTTCTTCTGGGGCTCCCTCCTCCCTAGAATACCACGCCCACGCCCGGTCGAATGACTCCTCCGAGAGGTCGAAATCCTCAGGGTTTAGGGTCTGGAGCGATCTGACTTTCTTTTCGGAAGGCATAAATTTATCCCTCGAATTCCTCTTCCGCCTGTCTAAAAACCCTTCTGCCATCCCAGATTGACCATACTCCCACTCATCATCCTGCCTCGCAGCCAACTCGGCTCTAATCTTAGCCTCACGTTTCGCCTTTGAAGAATCGCCAACGAAGGAGCTATAGGACCGAGGAAGGTACGCATTTCGATTGCTGGGAGCCCTCGAGCTTCTCCTGACCGAGAGCCGCTGAAGAAGTGCTATAGCGTGCGGTGGATATAAGAAGTCGAGGCCGAAGGCAGATATGGTGAATTGGTCTGACGAGGGGGGTCTTGGAGGGACCGGTAGCAGCGAATTGAACTTCGAGATTCGATCCACATGTCCAGACAAAGCCAATGATATCGACCTGACTTTGCTAAACAATATGTCCTGGAAGCTTTCTGACCCTTCATAATTATCAGTGGGCCGTCCCAATAGCGATTCTCCTCCATGGATCCAAAAAGCGGAATGAAGCATCCGACTGGATGATATGCTCGCTGTCCGAACATTGGAGCGAGTACAGCCTCGATGGTTTAGGCGAACAGCTACCCGTTCGAGCATGCCCCGTCTCAGCGGCCCTACTTCTCGCCGTCGTGTTCTCGAGGACCTCTTCTATGAGCGTGGTTGGGACTGTGGGTGCTGGATTAAGAATTTTTTTCGGTTAGTAATTCCTTCAAAGAAACAAGAGATGTTCAAGTTCGATATAAATTCGGCCAGTCTGTCTGCACATACGCACCAGAAAACATATCCTTATCTCGACGAGAATGGTAAGTGATGGGGAAGCAATAGTGCCCGCAGTGTCGACATTGACATTCGATTCACCACCCGCCTATCGGCATGCCAATACAATACGGCTTCCTCCCGAAAGATATCACAATTCAGATAAGTATATGGTAGTAATATTGGTCGCCGATTCCACCCCTCTGATTCGCGGGCCGTAACCAATTGTCGGGAGAGGTATTCTTGGTATTATTGTTTTTTTTGCGCCAGCCAACGTCGAATTTGAAAGCGAGTGGGAGGTTCCAGGCCAAGACCTGTAAATTTTTGGAAGTTGAAGAAACACGCCACTTTTTGAGATTTTGTAGACTACATATGCAGCCACCGCCACACTTTCACCCCACGACACCACAACCTGCACGCACACCGGCACCAAGCTTCGAATTCGGCCACATCGCCAACATCCCACCTTCCATCGCGATCGCACACGACACCGTTGAAGCTCGTCAGGGGTATCACCTTACTAAGGGTGAAATTATTGATACCGTCACTGGATTCGAATTGATGCGTGTACGATCATCAAGATGGATATCACAACCACCGTTCTAAAGCTCCGCTCTGATCCCCTCCTCCTCGGCGACTACAATGCCTACCGAGCGCTTTGTTCTCGCAGGATCTCAAAGTTAAGACGAAATTTATACGGCAAATCGGCTAGTCGGTCCCGGAAATATGTCACGAAGGCTGCTATCACGCCCCAGAACATTGCTGAAAATACCAAGTCCGTAGTGCTATCCCGGTCGACCTCTTGTAGCTCCGAGATAGCTAACCTTGATAGCATAGATATGCACACCTTCTTGTCTACTCCACTGAAAGAGCATGGGCTTTTGCAATGTACATGAAATCCGATTCTGGAGCTTCAGCTCTATCAGGTCCGACACGCAGCCACATTATCACCCGTTTCAACAAGGCCTACAAATATGCTTCCCAACTTCTCGCACTACTCCAAGATCCGGAGAGTAACGCTAGCCAAAACGACATACTTGAGGCTAAAGCTTATGCGGACTCTATTGCTGGTGCAATTGCCTTCGAGAAGAGGCACTGGGAGAAAGCTCTTGCGTACCTGTCGACCGCGAGGATCATTTATCTCGCTCTCTCCGCTGCCGTTCGAGGGGATACTTTCAAGGAAATTTTGAATAGCAACATCGACGCTGGTGTTCGCTACAGCTCGTATCAGTTGCGTCTACCTAGAAATCAGGATATTGATACGATTAGCCGCCAACATTTCCCAAAAGACGACGAGAAACTACTCAGCGCCGTCACCGCACTAGACGTAGATATTTTAAAAGAGCCCGAGGAAGAGGAGCATGTTGCTGCCGGCTCTTCAGCAAAACCAACTGCGGTCAAATCGATAACGTGGAGAACTCGTACTGCGCCAGTTGAAGACGCAGATGTTGCACTTGCTCTAGGGAGTGTAGTTGCGGCCGAAAAGAATCTTGAATCATACCTTGATGAACACAAGGCAGATTCTGGAAAGTCCAGAGCGGACCAGTTTGACGAGATTTTGGCAGCATGGCAAGAGTCTGCGGATGTCATCAAGAAAACAATCGATGATGCCCTCAATGATGGAGCGAGCGCTGGCGACGAGAGAATCCAGGCCCTGCAGATTATTTATACCTACGTAAATTACAACCTCATTTCATGGAGAATTCGGAGAAACAGTGTCATGGCTACGGGTGTCTGGGATGACAAGAAAGAGAAAGATGGACCCGGCGCTGTTGCTGGTTTTAAAGAAGAAGTTGCGCTTTGGGATGCTATACTACAGGTGCGTTATCTTAATATTTTGTGGTTCATCTTAGCTGACTGTCTTCTCAAGGACTTGGAACAAGCCACAGAACTTCCTGGTGTCGCGGCAGACGAGGAATTCGGCAACGAACTCGAGATGAAACGCCACTACTATCTTGCCCTCAAGTATGTTATCAAGACCCTATGTTTTCTAGAGCATTACTAACCCCTTGGGCAGATGTTCAGCAATCGCCGCCTCGCACGCCAATATTGGCAACCGACTGAATGCTCTGGCTCTCTACCACCGTGCATCTGAAAGCATCAACACCGCAATCTCACTTTCACCACAAATAAAATCTACCTCCAGCGATCCATTCTCCATCCCATCTGAGAAGGTCAACATCCTCGCCACGGAATTGAAAGCCAATGTTCAACGCTACCATGCGCTTGCTGAAATGGATCGTCTAACCCAGCAATCCGCCACCCTCGCCCAAAAGCTAGCAGTCAAAAAACCACTTATTGAAAGTCTAGGTGTATACCCGGAGGCTGGTGTCGATTTCACGAATCTGATTGAATTCCCACCGAAGGTTAAGCCGGTACCCGTTAAGCCTATTTTCTTCGATATCGCATGGAATTACATTGAATATCCGGGCTTGGAGAAAGAAGTCGCCCCGGTTGTCAATGAGCCAGCTGCTACAACTCCGATGGAAGTCGACGATGCGAAGAAGGACGAAGCTGCTCCGCAGAACCGGGGTTGGTTTCGATGGGGGAGATAATGTGACCGGGTGGCCATTGATATCGTTTGCATGTACATGTACATAAATACATTTCTATTGCATCCTAAGGAATGATAATAAAGCCGACCTTTTGTCCAATCCAATTTATTTCCTTTAGACCCAAACCACGGCCAATTTTAATATAATTCGTAGGATTAGGGAGTCAATAACCGAGCTCGAAGTGATGCTTGGTGGCTTCGCGTTGCATGACGACGCCTGTCGATGTCTTGGCTCGACAGTATAAGCGCAACCTGTCCAACTTGGAACCTCACCAGCTTCAACATCTCGACATCCCAGCTTAGGCCCCCCCGCGAAACGATTGAACGACACCAAATACCCGATCGCTCAGCATGTCCAGGCCGTCCGGAGCCGGCTACGATGTAGTTGTTGAGGTGGATGATGAAGTTCGCTCTTCCTCCCCGCGCAAGAGCCTCGAATAGGTGGCATCCCCATAAGATCCAAGGAATCGGATAGCTAAGACCGCGGCGACGATTGAAACAGGGCGATTTAGGCCATACTGATCTCGAGACTGGTCTCGATTTTCAAGGTACGGTATGGATACTCTACTATCATGGTCATACAAGGCTAACAGGTATCTCGTGACAGACTTCGGCCACAACGACCCTCCCACCGGCAAGATCCCATCAGACCAATCACGTACTGCATCGTCTTCAATTTGATAAACCCCCGCCTATATGTACCCGATATAACTAACCTTAACTTCCTACCAGGAGGTTTCTTTTCCACCGGCGGCGGCGCATCCTCCTCATCCCGCACAGCCGGCGAGAATGCCACCAACCCCACGGGCAAACGCTACCTATGGAGCCTCTCCTTCTACGCCCAATTCTTCAATGTCGACACCTCCGAAGTCCTCCGCCGCTGCTTCGCCGCTTTATTTCCCAAATCCAACTTCTTGGACGTCTTGGAAGGCAATCCGGACCTTTACGGTCCCGTCTGGATCGCTTCCACGGTCGTGTTGATGCTTTTTCTTACCTCTACTCTCGCAAGTTATTTTGCAAAGGTCAAGGGTAGCGATGGGTTTAATTACAATTTTACGAATTTGACGGGAGCGGCTGGGCTGGTTTACGGGTATACGGCGTTGGTGCCTGTTGCGCTGTGGGGGGTGTTGAAGTGGTATGGAAGTGATTCGGCGAATTTGTTGGAGTGTCTGAGTCTGTATGGGTATGCGAATGTGATTTGGGTACCCGTGAGCATTGCTAGCGTTAGTCCGATTCAGAGTATGTATTACCCTTCGGTCTTCGTTTGTTCCAAGACATCGTTTGGTTGTGTGAGGGATGCGACAAGCTAATTTTGGGTGTGTAGTTCTTAACTGGGTCTTTTGCGCGGTTGGATTGGGAATCTCGGCAACCTTTTTGTTTAGGAATTTGTAAGCTTCTTTCCTACCAAAGGTTTTACGAAGAAATGATGGTGCTGACGGGGAGTTCTTGCTCAGGTACCCTGTGATCAGTGGGATTGATGCACAAACATCGAAGATAGTGCTCATTGTCATGTTGGTTTTACACGGCGGGTTCGCCTTAGCGATCAAAATATTGTTCTTCGCGTAAGTTGATACGATATCCCTCTAGCTCACAAGGGAAGAAATCTATATCGTTATGAGCTAACAGACGTGCTTTAGACACACATCATTGAAGCCGTTATAAGAAGGAGCCTGGATATTTTTTAAAAGTTACTATGGTACCGGTCGTGAGCAAGCAGGGAGATAAATGGGACCCTGCGCACGGGATTTATGGATCGTGCGATTGGACAATTGGCGCAGGTTGGCTGGTTCCCGAGAGTGGACTTTTGATGGAATGTTCAATGTACTTTTATCAAATTTTCTTGTCCTGTCAAGCTGGAACTATCAAAAAATCCTCCCATTTAACGTTCTTAAAATTGTAATGATCAATCACCACCATGATAGCTATGTATACACGCTTCGCTAGAGTTACTTTTTAAGATCACCTTTTTAATTTTATTTTATGAGATTCTAATCGCCGGGCCAATTTTGTTAGGTGTGAGACTTTTCAATAGGATATACTCGGGGATGTAGACCGTACCTTTCAATCAAATGCAAGCCAGAAGCTGTCTCAACGATACCGCTCATCTCGCCGGGTTTGAGTCCAAAGGCAGCATCCTCGAATTCCTTCTGCATATCACCTCTTCCAAAGTATCCCCTATATGTGACAACAGTGGTGCATCAGTATCCCACTCCCATACGCGTAGCGACTTTACTCAAACGTGACAAGAGGAGACGGAGGGACATACAAATCACCGCCCTTCCTAGCACTAGAACAATCACTTTCCGTCTTCGCCAGTTCCGCGAGCGTGACACCACCTCCTCTGATCCTCTGTTCGTGCCCTTGAAGGATAGCTCTAGCCTCCTCTTTGGATCTCGTAATTTCCGCGTCCTTCCAGCTGGATGGTCTTCGGCTTCCCTCGTGTTTGACGAGTAAATGCGCAGCTCTGATTTTTTCTCCCTGAGATTTGGAATTTTGGTCGCCACTGCCTCCGGAAGAAGAGGAGAACTTTGTGGCCATGTAGGTTTTAAGCTTGTCGGAGTCGGTTCCCGGGGGGGATTCCCAGCGCGATTCTTGGGTTTGAGGGTTGAAGTAGTAGGGGATTCCGCGGGATTTGGAGACGCGGATTTCCCAGTTTGGGGGGAGGCCGGTTTCTGACATTGTTTTTATTTTATCTTATTTTCCGTAGATTGGAGGGGTTTTAATGTTGAAGTTGATGTTAACGTTGAAGTTGAAGTGGGGGAAGGGACCGGATGAGGTTGAAGATGTTTCCATGGATGTTGGTCGGTTGGGCTCCCAGCCAATGACATTGCCCCGAGCCAACTGGTTACCCAGCGCGGGTCTAGCTCCACAGCTTCCACGGCGATGACTATACTTCGAAAAAATGGCATTTGTCTGAAAGAAACCGTCGGCCCTTTTTAATTTCGATACCATATTATATATCACTACGATGTACTAGTCATTACCAAAGCACGAAGCACGAAGCCGTGTCGACGTCTAAAATCAAACATCACCAACAAAACGCATGGCTCCGTCGCCCAATACTATATCGAAGGTATCTTTGCAGATGATCCTCTAGATGAAATAATAGCAAGCCGACCTCACCGGAAGCCCATGCACGGAGGATTTAGTTTGAGTTTGCAAATAAACCACCGAATGTCCATAATTAATCGATCGACCTAGCGCCTATCATAAACGAAGTTTAGACGTTGAGAATTATAACATAAAAATCACGATACTAGCCTAGATACCATAAATACTTGTTTAAAAGGATAGCCCCGAGTATGAGGCATCTATATGTATGTATAAGAAGTTATATAGGAATGAATTTATAGTCCGCCGTCGGAGAAGGACAAAACTCGACCACCGAAAGACTACAATTAATTGTCAATTTTAAATAATATTTTATAGCAAGTTAGACTGAGAGTACTGCACTTCAACAGTGGATATACGGTATATGCGCACGTGCATCCTCAAAAGCAAACAAGCAGAAACCCCTCGGTCAGCTCAGGCTAATTAATGCAATATCCAACCCGACAGCTTGTGATCAAATTCGACCATGACATTATAACATTGGTCGGTGAAATTTCGATCCAGGTGGGATAATATTGATAACTCACCCCGCATTGTGCATTATTGCATCCTAACATACGGAGTATATTTTTATTTAAGAGAATCGCCTCGCGCCTTGAAAATCAGACGCTCATACGAACATTACAGTTGTGAGCGCAAGGTGTGGACGAAAGTACTGCGGGCCCCAGCTTTTATCGATAAGCCTCCAAGCAAAGAGTGGGATATATGTAAGTTTGCAGGGATGCCGGTTGGAGACAAGCGCCGACAAGCGAAAAGAAAATTTTGTCATTCTGCGCCTCAACCACGACATGTGTACATGTACAGAGGCATCCATATACAAAGAAAAAAAGACCTAGGGAATGCTAACTAGAATCGTGCTCAAGATCGCAAGATTATAATTTTTTGCCCGCTCTGTCCCTGTTCGGAGCCCAGTGGATACGAGGCAGGTCCAAGCCGAGGTGAAATACCTCATAGATGCTGTGTATGGTGCGAAACTTCGTGATGTGGTATTTTGTGTGGTGACATTTTGCATTGTCGAATTTGTGTGTGATTCACCGCAGAAGCTTGTCTTCTTTATCTTCCAACGTACTTCAACCAAACCACCTTCTCTCCCTCTCCAACATCACCACCACCATCACCACAGCCACTGGCCACAGCTCTCACTCGGACCTCCGATACACCGAGCTCCTACCGTCTTGATACCCGTCTCTCTATTTTAAAAGGCTTCATCCTAGCTTCCCATTCCTTCTAAGCCAGTTGCTGTCTTCGAGAGTCGCCCATCTTTCTCTTCATCGACACCATCATCTCGTCCACTCATCTTTCCCCACCGCCATCCATCACTAAATCTAGACCAATTCTCCGACCGTCTTAGCTTAACCATTCGTATTCAAGTGACGAAGTGACCATCATCAGGAAAGCTTCCCCACCAGCTTCACGTCCGACCACCCCGCTTCTACGATCCTCCCCATATTCAACTCAAAAACCGCCAACATGTCGTTAACAAACTGTCGATACTACGAGGAAAAGTATCCTGAAGTGGATAGTTATGTCATGGTCAATGTTAAGCAGGTTCGTTCACACACGCTTACAAGCTCCCCGCTCCCGTCAAGCTCTATCAAACAGAATATCATTACCGACACACCACGAAAACCACCAGATTGCCGAGATGGGAGCCTACGTAAAACTTCTCGAGTACGATAATATCGACGGCATGATCTTACTCTCCGAGCTCTCTCGCCGTCGTATCCGTTCCATCCAGAAACTCATTCGCGTTGGACGTAATGAAGTCGTTGTGGTTCTCAGAGTCGACAAGGAGAAGGGATACATCGATCTCAGCAAGCGACGTGTCAGTGCCGAAGATGTCGTTAAATGTGAGGAACGTTTCAACAAATCCAAGATGGTACACTCCATCCTCAGACACGTTGCAGAGAAGACAAAGATTCCATTGGAGGACCTTTACAGCTCGATATCTTGGCCTTTGATGAAGAAGTTCGGCCATACCGTCGATGCTTTCAAGTACTCTATCACGTATGTTACCCGGAATCACTACTATAAAGAGTTGGCTTTGTCAATCTAACCTATATTGCGCTCTTCAAGAAACCCCGATATGTGGGACGAGATCACTTTCCCAAATGAAGCCGTCAAGGAGGAGCTTATGACCTACATTGGAAAGCGTCTGACCCCACAACCAACCAAGGTTCGTGCCGACGTCGAAGTCACATGCTTCGGATACGATGGCATCGATGCTATCAAGGACGCCCTCCGCGCCGCAGAGGCCAAGCAGACTGCCGAAACCCCAGTCAAAGTCAAGCTTGTTTCTCCACCACTCTACGTCCTCACTTCCCAGTGTTTGTCGAAAGAATCCGGAATCGCCGTCCTCGAATCTGCGATCCAAGCCATCGATGAGAGCATCAAGGCCGCCGGAGGCGTTTGCGCCATCAAGATGGCTCCGAAGGCAGTCACGGAGAGCGATGATGCTGAGCTCAAGAAACTCATGGAGGAGAAGGCGCTCGAGAACATGGAGGTTTCTGGTGACGAGTCGGAAGGTGAAGTTGGCGATGTTGCGGGAACTGATGAGTAGAACCCTTCAGAACCTGACGCTGAGCTAGCCACCAACGGCGAGCCCGATGCCCCAGGTGCCGACGCCCCTAATACTCCTCGTACTAGTTTTCTATCAACTCCCAAGAAACAGAGAAAGGAGGTTTCGGGAGAAAGGAAGGACAAGGCCGACGCCGAGGGTAATCCCGGGGTGTTTTGATCAATATTGCACTGGGCTTTTCCTATTGCTATTGAACTAGACCAGGCTCTATCTTGTTTCTTCTACTATTTTGGGGGGGTGTTATCTTTTTTTTTGCAACGTTCTTCCACCTTTCTATCCTTATCGTTGTTTTTTTACGACATAACGATTCCCGCACAAAAGTTCTTTACTGTTTTTCTGCTCCCGCACAGGTACAGGCACAAGAACGGTGTTGAATGTATTTAACCTCTTCTCTTTTGTTTCTCCTTGAGATTAAAAGAATGGGTGTATGCTTCCGCTTTTTCCTCCCACTTTTTTTTTCCTTTGGAAATATTCCAAAGTATTCGTCAATGGTTTCAGCTATTCCCTTGTGTTCTTTTTCTTCTATGTGTGTATAGGCATTTTCGGATACCGATGTCATGAGTTTCCTATGTATGATGAGGGCTATTCTCGTGAACGAGATGGTCCATGCATTTCTTATAAGACATCCCGAAAACTTTAGCTATTTTGTGTGATTTCTTCCTCACAAGATGACCTACGGTTGAGGAGGAAACAATCGGCATCCTATCCTCACGCAGGTGTCTAGTAGGTTGATGCCAGCTGCGCCTGCTATACATACACCGTCGCGAGCAGCTCAAACCGAACCCCAGCATCATCGGTATCGACATTACTCACGAAGCTTGGCCAGCTTAATAATCTTTAACGGCTTTTAACTGCTTGACATCAACTGTAGCTGCACTACATAAGCATCCCCCCCAAAAAATTAAAAATGGGTTTGCGAGGTGCTGCGCTTGGCATCAAGGTCACGACGATATTCTGATATCCCAAAACAGAAAAAAAGACCCGCCCTTCTAACGCCACCGTGCATCCAGCCAATCATAGCAATCCCTTTTCTAGACCCAAGAACTTCTCCAAAAAGCTTCCCTGCAGCCCTCGTAGGCAGATATGGATAAGGGACTGCGGCTGAGTCGGCCGAGGGTAACGCTCGAGCTCTTCACGGCGCACAATGCGCCCTACGGGCTTGCGCATGCATGATAATTGATCCAGTGCCAGCAGCTTCGCTCTTGCCCATTATTATTGCTCAAAGCTCTGATTTCTCTGACATTTCCTTCCCGTTTTCATACCTTTTCCATTTGCATTCTCCTTCTTTTCTAGAATCAAGTCGATTCCTCTTTCGTATCCAAAATCAAATCCCATGAAATGCAGCGTCTAAACCCCAGTCTCCAATCTATGCGCCTGTGATCCAATAAACCCCCACGCGCTAACGCCCGGTTCCACATGTACTACACACCTTACAACCCCGAATCCAACACCCCCAACACGGCAAGCTTAAACAGCAATAGCAGCCATTCAATGTCCAACTCCGGTTACATCACAGACCTCAAAACCGGAGCCGCCGCCGAAGTAATACTCCCCATCCTCGCCACCTTTGGTATCTTCCTTCGCTTCTACATCCGCATAAAAAACTCCATCTCCATAAAATGGGATGATTACTTTATCCTGCTATCTCTTCCATTAACATGGGCACTCTGGGCCATATGGGTCTATATCACCGTTACAATCGTCCCTGCCACAATATCAACGTTACCGTTAGACCAACTGTCTAAATTTCTACTGTGGCTATGGATTCATGATCTCTGCAACGTACTTGCGGTGATGTTGATCAAAATCTCAATCGTACTATTTTACTCACGCGCCTTCGCAACGACACAAAAGGCCAAATACTGGCTTTCCGGAATATTCCTACTCAGTATCCTCCAATTCATCATGCGAATAGTCAACATCTTCGTCAGCTGTTTTCCCTTAAAAGATACCTGGGAAAATCCCTGGAACTGCCCATCACCCGAAAACGGCGGGATAGATTATCTCCACAAATTAACAATAGTAACGGAGGTATTCGGATTATTCACGGAGTTTATGTTGTTGCTCTACCCATTCCCGTTCGTTTGGAAGTCACATCTGGCAACATCGAAAAAGTTGGCGTTGTGCATTGTTTTCTTCACGGGGTTTGTAACTTGTGCGACGCAAGCGGTGAGGATTTATGTGTTGGAGATGTATCTTTACCATCCCTCGGATTTGGGGACAGATGTTACGGCACCTAGTTTGGTGCTTTGTGCGCTGTTTGAGACGGGATTGGGGACTTTTGTGGTTTGTGTGGTGGCGATTTGGGGCCCTGTTAGGGAGTATTTTAGGGGGGTTGTGGGGAAAGTTAAGAAGGTTGGAGTACGAGATACTCTGCCGACGGAGGAAAAAAGGAGATCGGGGAGGCACAGTAAGACTATAGTGCCGATAATTTCTACGGGAGGGACTATGACTACGGGGACATCGACGTTGGTGGGTGTGGATAAGAGAGGGGAAGTGGGGAGCCCGATCGTGAGTGAGAGGTCGGGGTTGATGACGCCATTTTCTACGGAGGATGGAGAGGAAGTGGAACCTTGGGGGAGGAATATAGCTGGGATGTCGAGGATATCTTGAGATTCTTTGTTGTATATTTTTGAGTAGACATGTAATATGCAATGCATAGCGACTGGCGTTTAGTTTGGAGTTGGTTTAAAGGGGCGGATACAGGTACGTTATATTTGACATGGTTTAGTATATATATACCTAAGTACTTTTAGTATTAAAGAATAAGGCCGCCCTACATATGACCTAAATACCGTAATTATAATACTCTAGAGACATCCTCTGAAGTTATATGAGCTCTTTTGAAATATATGAACAATGCAGGTTGCCGTTGTATTTCACGCCCGCGCCCTTCGAGCCCCGTAAACTTGTTGGTGCGTGGTGTTTGCCCCGGAGACTAGGCTGGACGTAGTCTCGTGGGGTTTATAACTACGTAAGTAAATATCTACTCAGATAGTTGTTGAGTATCCCAATCCTCCCTCTTCCCAAAACTGAACACAAACTCCTAATCATCCATATACCCATTCATATCCCACAACCTCCTCCTCGCCCTCTCTACTTCCTCCCTCCCACCTTCCTTCTCCAACTTCTCAAACCCCTTGGTAATTAATTCCCACTGCCTATACCTCCTCTCCCCCCACTGTTCATCCTTCGACCTCTCCACATCCTCCTCTCTAGTCCTTAAATGCCATCCATTAACATCATCACAAAGTTGAATCTTAAAACCCGTCTCTTCATTATATTCCTCCCACGGATCTTTCCCATTCGCAAATGCAATCCACAACCTTGCTATCCCCTCCGACTGCCGTTGGTAAAAATTGTTTCGGTGGGTAGGATATCGTTCTCGGAATGTCATGAACTGATAAAACATTTCAACAAAGTGATGACCTGGAACGAAGGAGAACGGCGATCCGGGCCATAGATTCGGTAGGTTGAATTGATATCTAAACACCTTTCGTCTCTTCTCATCCTCACCAGCCTGGGTGCCATAATAAGCCTTTGATAGCCCATCTACCATCTGAGCCGTAGGCTGTTGAAAAAATAAATCTCCAACCAGGTACATCAACCTGACAAAAAACTTTACCTGGTCCGTCCATACCTCCTCATCAGGTTCGATATCATAACTTTCCAAGATCTTTGTCCCAATTTCCACTCCAAACACCGTTTTAAACATCTCCACAAATTTATTATGTTTTGCATGCACCAGCCCATCTTTAAATATGTATCCTTCCCAGAAGTCGTCGCCAACGATGACACCATCAATCCACTCCCTCTTCGCCGTCAACTCCACATGATTCGAATGAACCGGCACCACACCTTCCAGCTTTTTAAAGAACGTCCCTTCATTTCCATAATAAGCTTCCATAACCGCCCCTCCGATACTGATGAACTCCTTCCAAAGCCGTTCTTGCGGTATGTTCCTTAATACCTCCAACCTCTCCTCTTTACTCCCACCCGTTTCCCCCCCTACGCTCGTCAACAACTTGTCATATATCCCATTAACCTCCTCCCACTTCAACGTCCGGCCAAAAGTCGCAATATTCCCACTCTGCATCGCACACCTGGAAAACAATGGTTCATCCGCCAATAAATGTAACGCAATACTTATACTCCCCGCCGACTCCCCAAACACCGTAATCCTATCCTCATCACCACCGAACCCTCCGATGAACTTCTTGATCCACAGAAGAGCTTTTCTCTGGTCGAAAAGTCCTTGATTAAAAATATCTTCATCACCGTTTTCAATTGCTTCGTCCAATAAATCTTGACTTGCGAGACCGGCGAATGCGCCTAGACGGTATCCGATTGAGACTAATATCGTGGGAGTGGAGGAATCGGTGATGGAGAAGGATGCTAGCCGGATTGTTTCATGCATTGATGAAATGTGACCTGCGCCTTCGGTGAAGCTGCCGCCGTGGAGGTATACTAACACAGGAAGCTTTTGGAGATGATTAAGTTGTTCTAATGACCCGGATGAAACTATATCTAGTTGGGACTTTATAGCGGAGATAGTAAGGGTTAAACATTTGAATTCGTCATATTGGCGGGGAAGCTCTCCGGGGAGGTCGGAGGGGTCATGGGGACGACCGGGACAGGCGAAACCGTATTCTGTGAATTGGCGGTGAGGACGGTGGTCGAAAGTTTCGGGGATCGTAGAGAGGGACTGGGAGGGACAAAAACGGGCAGGGATGGTGGCGTAGGGGATTGAGCGGAAGTGGACGACCGAGTCGTTTTCGACGAGACGGCCGGTGAGGGGGCCTAGGACGGGGTGGGGGAGTGTATAGGTTTCGTATGACATTTTGGGTGACAATGAAGATATATCGATATATTATATGAGCGGACGTCTATACTTCTGTGAAGTAAAGGAAATAGTGAATTGAGACTTAATCAATTGAATGAATTTGCGAAGATATCACACAGTCCATGGTGCGCTGGGGTAATGTACGTTTCGGACCCATATTGGCCCGACAGGCGAACGTGGGGCGGTCGTCAGCGTGCATCTGTAGATAGTATATTTATCCGGGGATACCTTGCTAGGCCTGTCGGTTTATTATCAATCTACCTTCTTCATTTGACAGTTTATATAATCGATCATTGTCACAAAAGAAATACAATTAAAGCATCGAGTTTCGATCAATAACGACGGTGTAGATTCTAGTGAAATGTGCCTCCGGACCAAGTGAAATGTTAGTTACAACTTAACTTGGTAGATGCAAGGATCCAATCCAGACCCCTTGTCGAAATATTTATAAAAAAATCGGACATGCAGGTTTTGCCGTTTTTGTAATATAATACGATCCCTGGTATTCCTAAAGATCCTGTACAACGTATTTATGCATGTACCTCCCGGATGTCTCAGGCTTCAAAGATAACCTAGATAAGTAGTTGACCCAAGGCCATGTTACACAGATCTTCCACAAACAGATATCTCAGCGCCTATATTAACATTAAAGGAAATAGGCCCGAGGGTTACCTCTAACTAACCCAACCAGCCTCTAAATATACCTACCGAAACGCTGAGCTCGTGGGTCAAGGACGCCTAGGACAAGGGGGTTTAAATCTGTAAATTAAATAGATAGCCTTAGCCTAACCTTGTTACACAAATATTACCAACATGAAGCAAATCTCACTGGTCGACTACCGACCCTCCTTCACACCCAGCGGATTGGCTGTCCGATAGTCGAGATCTCTTTTTCTCCAATCCCTGCTGGTCCAATCGTGACATGGGGCTGGGCATACGTCAACACTTTTGGACGCGATGCCGTGCATGCATTTGCATTCCTCTCCCAAAAAAAAGTGACCGTGGTTTTTGATTTCGTAAACTCCGTGCGGGGGTAACCCATTGAAGCTTTCGGCTGAAAAGCTTGCTGCGGCCTTGGTCAGCTGTCAATGAGCTGAAAAGTGAGAATCTTGAGACGATGAAGGTTCTGTCTGTCTCGCTCTGGGGATTTCCGGATTTTAATCCCCCGTCCCAGCCACTTCTAGCTAAGCTCTGAATCTTATCTTCCCCTCCCTCCTCCTTTCAAACTCTCCGCGGGCTGATCGTGTCATCCCGTTCGTCTTCCTCTAGTCCGTATTTCTGAATTCCATTCCTCAACAGAGAAGACTTTGATGGTTAACATTGACAGTCGACGTCAAATCCAAGATTGTGGTTAACTTGCATTACTTCTTAAAGGGGAACACAGCTGTGCAACCATCAACCAACCTCAACCTAACTGTAACCTCCTCAGAGCAGAAAATACTATTAACCAATACCCGGTCTTGGAAATTTCGAAAAGAAGATATCAAACCGAACGAACCCAGTCTTTCAAATGCCAAAGTAACATAAAAACCTAACCATCCCGGAGCGCCCCCCTTCCAAAACCAAAAGAACAAAGAATTGAATCCAAATCCCCAAAAGCCAAAATGGTGGACATGCACAAACTGATCTATGGCGTACCCCGTCACTACCACCGCAGCTATACCCCCCGCCGCCATACCCTGCCCAATCGGCGTCGGACAACCCACCACAATGCACTAGAAGAACAACCCACGGGCATCGATGCCAAAACCGTAACCCTGGTTGCCATGCGCATCAAATACCTCGTCGAAGAAACCGTCCCCTGCGAACTGGCTGAAGACCAAATCACCAAACCCCATTCCTCAATCATCACCAACAATGTCATCGAATTAGCCCGGAACGCCGGAGGAGACGAGAATAAATCATGTGTTATATATTGTCTTCTCGTCTGCCTTGAATGGTTCCGCTGGCAATCTAAAAAAGAGCTTTACGACGCAGATCTAGGACAGTTGCGTGCTGTGGCTTGTCAGATACTTGCGAAGAGAATCATCGAATCGACTGATGACCAGGATTACCTCTTCCAAGAACTCCTCGTCAAACGATTCAGTCATCTACAGAACAGTGAGACAACGGATCCTATGAGCGCTGTCGAAAGGGCCGTGGATCTCCATGCCTTGGAGGTTATCGGTTCCTCGGGCTATCAGAAGTGTATAAAATACCTCTGGAACGGTTGGATGATCCAAGACGAATTCGACCCTACGCAGTTCGTATTCTATGATAAACTCACATCGGTGAATTACTGGAATCACGTACACCCGGACCGACTTAAAGCCCCGGCATACCAAAATGCATTCCAAATGCTTGTTTCGTTCATCTATTTGGGATTGTATACCATTGCTATCAACACCGTGAACCCAGATGGAGATATTGATATCGTTGAAGGGATTCTGTATATCTTCACTCTAGGGTTTATCTTCGACGAGGCTTCGAAGTTTTGGAAGGTCGGACGATGGTATCTCGGATTTTGGAACGTCTTCAATGTAAGATTCATTCAAAACATTTTTCATCATTTGGAATAATTCCTAACACGGAGTTAGTGTGTTCTTTACGCTCTTATGACCACATCCTTTGTCTTCCGCTGTATAGCTCTCTCGGAACCCGTTGATACACCGGAGAGGATAAAGTTCAACACCATGAGCTATAATTTTATTGCATTCTCCGCCGTAAGTACTCTATCATAAGAGTCCATTATCGATCTCAGCTGAACATTTCACTATCTAGCCCCTGTTCTGGTGCCGAGTCCTCCTCTACTTGGATTCATTCCGCATATTCGGTGCCATGCTCGTAATCCTAAAACAAATGTTCCAAGAAACCTTCATCTTCTTCTCTTTACTTATCATAATCATGGTCGGGTAAGTTCTACCCCTCAATTACAACCTCTCTTTTTAAAAAAGAATCAGATGTTAATATATCCAAAAACTATCATATAGATTCCTCCAAGCCTTCATAGGCCTCGACAACACCGACGCAGAGGAAGCACCCGCAATGACCGGCTTCATCTTCCGCTCAATGACAAATGCCATCCTACAATCTCCCGAATTCGAGAGCTTTGATAAATTTTCTCCGCCGTTTGGGATGATTCTATACTATATCTTCACATTCGTTATCATGGTCTTGGTATGTTGTAATATTTAACATCTTGGGCCTAAAGTGTATTTTCTAACGGTGTTCCCTATCCGGATATTCTAGCTGCTTAACATCCTTATTGCACTATTCAACAGTGCTTACGAAGATATTACCGGTAATGCAACTGATGAATTTATGGCTTTGGTATGAACGCCCTCCATCATTCCACTTCCCAGCAACTTTTAAATTCAGTACTAACCGCAATATTCATCTACTAGTTTGCCCAAAAGACCATGCAATTCGTCCGTGCCCCAGACGAAAATGTCTTTTTACCCCGTAAGTTCACAAATCTCTCTGAATAGCTGTAACAAAGAAATAGTAAATTAACACTTCCGGGCCCAAAGCATTCAATCTAATCGAAGTATTCTTCCTCATCCTCCCCTTCGAATGGTGGATGGATCGTAAGCTATATGCAAAACTCAATGACCGAGTTCTCGTAAGCCCCTCCTACCTATCCATATATACCACCTCCCCAAAATGTCACAAACCGTTCCTAACGAAACCAAAACAGAGCGTCTGCTACCTCCCTCTCCTCTTCATCTCCGCATTAGTTGACACCCGCAACGCCCGGCGAATTACCCACAACCGCGCCCATAACCAACCAGACGATGACGAATGCGAAGAATGGGAAGAACTCGACAACCACGCCGACTTTGAAAATTCAGATTGGAAGGAAAAGGTCAAGAATGCGGTTCCAAATGTAGAGGAAGATGTGAGTACGCAGGAGATTAAGAGGGTTAGAAAGGAGTTGCAGGATTTAGTGGATAAGATTGAGAAAGCCGGGTTGTTGAAGGTTGAGGTTGAGGATTTGCTGAAGGAGGATACGCCGGAGGCTATTAAGGCGCCTGATGCTGAGTAGGCGGGAATATTGATAGGTGAAAGAATGGGGGTGTGTGGAGTCATGAGGACCGGCGTGGGTACATACAGCAGAATGATATGGCTAGGAACAGTCTTTCTCTTTTTCATATCTTTTTATCTTAGCGTCTACGTACTTCCTTTTTCTTACAACTTGTCAATTTACCCTTCTGAACTTATAGTCATAGCGAAAGCACACCCTTATCCCTATTTACAAAGTACACAGAAAAACCAAGCAGTATTAGCTCAATAAAATCCAACGTCGATGCCACATTAAGCCAGCCAGCCAGAGCCTGGCATATAAACATCACCTCTAATCACAAGTTCTTCGTACGATATCACACACAACAGCCAAGTGTCACTACCTGACTAAATCCCTTCAATACGTGATTAAAATCTCCTCGTAATCATATTTATTTCTCACATAAAAAGTCTATATTCATAGCATGCATGTGCAAGCAAGCTACACACGAAAGATATCTGGATTCTCCCGATAGGAATAATTCATCGATTTAACCCCAACTTCGATATGATCAATCTATATATACTTAAGCAAGGAAATACCCCTCGTTCGAATTCTCTATCCTTCTGGATCCATGGCCATAAAACCCTAACTAACTACCCTCTAGCCCCTCCCCAACCACTCCCAAACTCCGTAGCCAGCGCAAACAAAGATACTAAATTTTTTATTTTTTATTTTTTCCGTTCTTTTTCATAGCAGGCGACTTCATTGCACACAATCCTTTACCGTTTCCATATATATAACCGTAAAAGAAAAAAAAGGAGGGTAAAAGAATGAGGGGGAGGGAAGGAGCAGCGAATAAGTTAGTATAAAAGTGAAAAGAAATGACCTGTTTATATCATTCACAAAGATCCCGTTGATATAATAGTATAACAAAGATAATGTGGGTACAGGTTATCAAGGAGTTTTTTTTATGTAATATAGTGGTAGGTTTCCATTTCTGTTCATCCAGTCTGTGCAAAAATTTTAGGAGAGTTTTGCTTCATGCCAGTCGCCATAACTAAATTTGGGGTATGGGTATAGAGCGTTTAAAAAAAAAAAAAAAAAAAAAAAAAAAAATTTGAAAACTTAAAAGAAGGAAAAGGTATATATATGAAACTGGAAAATAATAGTAGAAAAGCAAAGAGGGAATCAAATAAAGTATGACGAGTCTGACAAGATGGTATCCGCTAGTCTCGAAAGGGAAAAAAGGAAATATAAACGTGGAACCTTGTGGAGAAAGGGGCTACTCCAAGAACACTAATAATCGTGTTTATGGGTCGCGGGCGTCCTCTATTTGGTTAAAAGGGCCTGGAATATGTTAGAGCGTTTCGCTTCGTTTTCCTGTTATTGTACACCCAGTGGGAAAAGAGCCGTAAAAGCTAATTCCGACAAAGAAGGTGGGGTATATGTGAGAGGAGGATGTAATGCAACAGGCTCGAACAGTGTAGAGATAAGGCAGGACGCGACATGTATGATATTCATAACAAAAAAAAGAAATGATTTCAGGGTATCGTTGATGTTTGGAGTGAGCTCGAGACCGTTCGTTAAAAATAAAGAATATGACAAAAAAAAGCTAAATGAGATCCTAGAACTCCATTAGAAAGTCAAAAATGAATCGGACTTTTATGGTGGTTGTCTTTTCAATGCGTTATTGAATGAGGAATGCGACGTCAGGGTACCGGTTAATGAAAAAAAGGATATCGTCGTTGTCATCGCATCATTCGTTTGGTTATATCAAAAAAAAATTGGAAATTATTGGTGCTTAGGGAACCAAGTATTGGCCATTGTGGCGCTTCTCGAATATCGGGAAGTGTCCCCAAACTTTTCGGCTGTCTGCATCAGGATAGGCGACACCAGGGGGGACTGTGTTACTAATCATCGACCAAGAATCACTAATCCCACTGATGTTGCTCCCGGCGGTGCTCGGTCTCGATCTAGGGACGTCCCTCGGAGGCTGCATCGACCCAATTGGTCCGATGGGAGCTTGGAGGCCATTTTCTCCAGAATTGCGCTTGATCCCGTTCATGGAATATGGGTGGCCAATGGGCTCTGATCGTGGGTTGGTACCAACAGCTCGGCTGAACGGAACCGGAGACGGGTCGAGGTCGGCGGTTGAGTCACTGTACATTGAGGTCCGTTCGCCGGCGGTCCCCTTAAGAATACCGGGTTGTCGAAGGTAATCTGGCAACTCGTTCACAAGACGCTCTCGTTGTTCATCAGACAGGCTCGTGCGTGGTTTCGCCTTCATAGCATCCCAAGCATGGTGCAAGGATCCACCAATACCTTGCATACCGTTTTCGGGTGCTTTGGGGCCTGGGCTATCAGAGAGGGACATCCCACCGAACAGTTTCTCCATCGGAAGCGGGAGGGATGTTGTAGACGAGTTATTAGGTTCGTCCCCGCTTCCCTTGGGTGTGGGGGCAGTTGGGAAGAGCTTGTTGTTGAAGTATGGAAGCGAATCTTCAAATGAATCGGACTGCGGTCGGACAGGCAATCCTTGGAAGTCGGGCATAATGCCATTAGAAATAAGGAAGTCCTTGAACAAGTCGATGGCAACGTCACGTGAAGCTCTGTTGTCTCGAGTATAAGTAAATTGTATCTGGCAGATCCCTTTTGCCGAATTTTGAGAAAGGCGTTTCGGGCGGAGTATTGTTTCAACTAAGACACCGTACTGCATCTTGAAGCGGTCGACCACGTTATGTTTGAAATCGGTAGACGATAAGGCTTCTTGAAGCTTTTCAGAAGTCGTCATGTCGATTGTGTGGGTTTCGGGGACATGTGCCTAGCCGCTAATCAGTATGGTATCACGCTACGCCGGGAAATGATCTGCGTACCAAAAGTTCATGGATAGCATGTGGGACCTGCCATTCAGGTCCACTAACAGTGACGACGTCACTAGCTGTTTCCGTGCCCGGAAATCGGATCTTGCAAGACCACTTTTTCTCAATCCCTATCAGCAAGTCGGTTTGGGCGATCAGAGTACGGTGGTAGAGTCTTGGGATGACAACTGTCTCCTCGACGTATTCCGAATCCTAATTGTGCTGTCAGTAATTTCAGCCTACGATAAGGCCATTTATAGAACACTTACAACTTGCTGAACCATAGCGTTTATCTCCTGCTTCACAAGTTCCAAGCTCGCAGCGTTTCTAGCCGGGGTTCGGCAAATAACGTTGTCCACAGCAATTTCCTCGGTATCTCGTCCGCCCCCTGAATCCCTATCCATGGCATTTGAGAATTTGACAAATACCGAGTACTTTCGCATGATGCTTTGGATATGCTGTCCGCCAATGCCGATAATTCGCTTGTGATAACGGTCAGGGATGTAGAATGAAATATCGGCCGGCAACTCCTGCTCAACAAGCTCCAGTCCCAACATGCTGGCCTGAAAGTCCACTCCAATCACATCGATGTAAAAGTCGAATTCGTTGAAAGGCTCAAACAAGATCTGAACATCAGCTTGGCCCATAATCTTGTTGATTTTCCCATTCTTCTTCCCGCTAACGAATTCCTTATGCTCGTTGGCGACTTGAACTTTGACTCTGATCTGAGAGCGGTTTTCCTGTATTCGATTAGGTAAAGATAACCCACCGCGACAGCAATACTAGACCACATACCTTGACGAATCTGATATCTGAGATAATCTTTAATGCAAGTTTGACCGCATCATCAGAGCCATAGATCTCGAATGCAAATTTACTAAATGCTATATCGGCTCCGCTAAAAACGCAGATATCCGTAAGAAGCCTCTGGACCTCCTGTGGCAGGAGTGGTCGCATAGATGAGAGAGCAGTCTCGTTAAGAAGGACCCAGCAGGAGGCATTGTAGTATTGGTGTGACTATATCTTGTTAGCAACTTATGAAAAATCAAAAAAAAAATCAAAAAAAAAAAAAGGAATAGCGGATAAGAGCCTTACGATATTGAGAATGGCCTTGATAGTCCGATCCAAAGGTGGAATGTCTGGCGCCTGGATACGCATCATTGACCTTCCAGCTCCGAGAGAAGGGAATTGAACAAATGACCCATTTTCAGCCATCACCTTCTTTACCACATCCAAACGTTCAAGAATGATAAAGTCAATCTTGTTCATCGATAACGAAACATCCTTAACGTAGAGTTTGCAATTCGATACTAGCTCGCTGATCATCCTCGCCGCTTGTTTGATCATTTCGGGTTGCCCTGTGATGAATATGATGTCCGGATGCCGGGGTGTAGCTTTAGGAGGCTTATAGCCGTATACCCCCGGGAACGCAGTAGGGAGGTAGATGTTCGTTTTTGTGACGGCTTCGACATGCTGGATATCCTTACGGCCACGACCACACATCAAACTTTGCAAAGATAGTTCAAGGAATATCGAGTCCACATGAAGACCAAGCTAGAGAAAATCAGTTGGCAAACGCGTAAATCATATATTCCTTCACGAAGGACTCACCATATCATCAATCATCACCAGAACCCTAATCTTGGCGCATTCGACGCTCTCGACATCACCATATATCAAGATCTTCAGCCGTGTGTCTTGGCTGGTGTCACTACCACCAGTACGTACGGAAACACCTTTGGTTGGCTCCGGATGCACAACAAAGATATCCACGCCGCAGTAGTCAGATATCCTCTCCAGCTGCTGAGCAGCATCAGCTCTGAACCTTTCATCTTCACCGATTACTTGATCAACGTCAATATCAACGGTAGCACATTTCTTCGATGGAAAAGTTAGTAAAATTCGAAAAACAAATCAAACTATACGAGCGAGTCGGGGAAGAACATACGAGCTTCGGGGGGATACTTTCCAATAGAATCCCCCGTGTCCTCAAGACAACATCTGGATCACCGTATAACGAGATCGTAGTAACGGGTAGACGCCTAGGTTTCCCGATAACCTGCTTCGGTTCATTGATTTGAGCACTAGCGACAACGTGCTCGGGTCCATCACTCAACGACTTGCATAGCCTCTTAAGGTTGTCTAATGTCTGACGATGGTATGGTAGCATGTAAGGCGGAAGGTTCGCCGGATCGGAGCCAGTCGGATGCAGCCATTTCTCCTTGGAACCGGGAGTTGCGAAGGCTATCCTCGTGGGATCAGGGCCGGTGAGAGACGGAGTTTCGACGCAAAATGAGAAGCTCAAATTCTCGGTTATTCCTGAACCGCCTTTACCACCAACAGGGTCGAGGTTTCGGAGGGAAGATGATAGCGGGACTTGGATGGTGCCAGTATGCGCAACCGGCCGGGTTAGCGGGTAATCGTAACGTCCTTGCATGGAGACTTGGCCGTGTCTTTCCATGCTATGATGTAGGGTGTGTATATCGACCGCCTAAATCGAGCTTAAGCGGAGAAGTGGAGAAGGTAGCAGGATTGATACAACACGGAGGTGTCAAAGTGTAAGGAAGATGTTATCGAAGGGCATTGACGCTGAGAGGGACAAGATGGACGAGTTAGCAGAAGAGAAGCGGTGCAGAAAAAAACGAATTGGTTGAGGCGAGTGGTGGGAATTTGGTTGGTGGTTGTTTTAAAGCTTTGATCTCCAAAGGATGGTTTGTGAAAAGCAAGAAAATCTCGGTAGCTTAACCCAGCCCAGCCCAGCCCGTCAAAGCAGCAGCAGTAGCAGCGGTGCACCACAACAAATCGAAACGAAACCACGAAAGTCAACAGCTGAACGAAGGGACCGGGCGATGAAGTGTCGAGAAGACGAGCGAGCGAGTGTATGTACTGGAGTATATGCCGAAAGGGGAAAGTTAACTTTTCCTCGAAGCTCCCGTCTGTCGAGATTCTAAGTTCGGGGTATCAAAAATTAAAATAACAAAAAATTACAAAAAAAAAAAAAAAAGTAGTGGAAGGGTACTAGTAAAATCTCTGCGGTACGTTAGCCCAAGAGAAGAACCGCAGCGAAGCGTAGCACAACCGGCCGAAATAATCTAGTGGAGTAAAAGGTTTGGAACTATGCAAGAACGGGACACAGAATAGAAACAATGAACGTCCTGGCCGGTGATGCTTTTTCTTAATTATTATTTCCTTCAATCGATTTTTTTTTAAAAAAAAAAGCAGGGGAGGATTATTGGATATCCAGCTGCAACCGAGATGGAGGAACAAGAGGGAAAAGTGGATGACAGAGGTAGGTCCAACTCGGAAGTGGCAGAACGGGGAATAGTCCGAGATGGCAGCCCCGAATATGTATGCCAGTAGCTAATTATTACCAGCCCCAGCAGAGATACTCGTCAGGTTGGCTTGGTTTGGTTGGTGGAGGTTTCAACGAAGAAGAAGAAGAAAAAACAAATAAATCTGCTGGGTGGTAGAGAGGGAGAGAGCAAAAGGTCCGGCACTCTGCTGCTTTCCTTGCAGACACTGCCAAGATTTGAAACCAACCTTGGGATCCTGGTGAAGACAGGCACGGCTTCAAAGAGCAACAGTCGGGCCAGGTTCTCAATGGCGATATGAATATGGGGAAAGTGCGGGTGTAACTAAAACACGGAGGGTAAGATCCAGAGGGACGTCGGGGAAGCTTGTGAACGAGTTCTCTCTAGGTCGAAACGTTCAATGGAGATAGTATTAATCGAAAAAATGGGAATTCAAAAGGGAAAGCCTTCGGTCCGGACCAGGCAAAGTACAATATTATGAGTAGGAATCGTGTCAAGATTCCGTAGAAACAAGCCAGAGTAAAGGAACCTGAAAGCGGAGATGCTGCAATTGACTGGGATACGCAGCCTAAGCCTGCTACATGTACATGACCTCTTAAGCTTCTCTCAAGAGTGCCGATCAAAGGGAAGCAAGTGCGGACTGTAGAAATAGAAATGTAAATACCTGTAAGAGAGGAAACAAGCTAGACCCTGGACGTAGCTTTCGATCCACAAGACAAGGCCGTATCGTTTCGTTCTTGGTGGGCCTCTTATCAACGGGTAGGCTCTCGATGGTGTATCAAAAACAAAACAAAAAAAAAAACGTTGAAGGGCGGGATCTCGGGAAAACGTCGCTAGCTAGGACAAGCAAAGCGGAAGTTGGAAGCGAGTGGATAGAGTGTTAATATCGAAGGATGAAAGCCGGATAGACGAATATATACTATAGATCTATCCTCTTCTCTTTGTTTTTTATTATTATGCGTGTGTCTGCAGTCTGTGTGTGTGAATTGGCAGTTGTGTTTTAATCCGGCTGCGGTGATGCGATGCTGTCCGATGCTGGCGAGATAGGCCGGGCAAGCCTCTCCCTCTCAATTAATAATGGCGGACGCAGGTGTAAAAGGCCCCGTTTCCCTTGAGATTTTAGTCTAGGAGAAGAAAAGTCGCGAGTCCACGCTATTAGAGATCCATTTCGATTGTTTCTGCTTTGAAATAAGATGTAATGGTTTTCTTCTGGGCTTAATTGATTCGAACTGTGTGTGAGGTTAACGTTGCTTCTGAAATTTCAAACCGAATCCCTAAGATATTATATTAATATTGCCGTGCAATTCAAAGAGAAAGAAGGAAATATGTGGAGGAATAATATGGGCTTTTAATGGAGATTCAAACGGTCTGACAGGGAAAGTATGTCAAACCCAAGATACAATAAATAATGGATGAAGCAAAATGCACTTTTCCTTCTCGGTCGAACCGCTCTGCACCCAAGAAAATGCGTGGGCAAGAGCATGGCTCCGATTTAAAGTGTGCACACCTGAAAGATAGGGCAGAGAATGAGGACTAAGGTATGTAATGTAGCAATGTGGGACCTTGGGATCTGGTCATGGTAACTTGGACTTGCTTAGTCCGTCCCCGAGCAGTCAAAGTACCAGAGATACCTGCAAAGCGCCTGGAAAGGTGCATGAAGACAGGCAATTACCCCAGCAGCACAACAGCAGGCTAACCGACCAGAGGAGTGATGTGGAGGTGCATCTGCAGGAAGCGAAAACAGCGAGCAAGGGAGGTCGAGTTCAGCACATACGAGAGCGGGGGTGGACTGGATCCAATTCAATTGGACCTCAACATGCAGAGAAAGGAAGACAGACGAGGGAAGAAAGAATAAGGCTTTCGATGCGAGGGTACTACAGTATGCAGATGAAACCAGAAACCCCACATTTTGAAGCCAGGAATGGGGATTTCAGCAAAATGCCAGAAGTTAAGTTAACTCGGCACTCGCTCTGCAATCACAATCTGCACCGGAGGAACCGGTACTTTCTTACCTAAAACTTCGGGTTGCCGAACGGACGTTCGAACCGGAGGCGGCTGCGAAGTTACGGAACCGTCAAGAGAAGGTGGTTTTGTTGGATGTCAGGGTACTAGATCTAGATCTAGATTCTCTATTAGGTAGAGAGGTATGTATTCTTCACCAAAATTCGTATAGGAGTGACATGCATATACATCAAAATCACGATTAGAAACGAGAATATAAGAGGAACAGTTCACGGCTCTACAGAAATCACCGCCCAGGGCCAGGTGTATCATGACGACAAGCGAGCTACACGATGCTGACATTCGCCTCATCACCTCTGTAAGTAAATCCATCCCACAGATCACTCTCGCTCGAGCCTCCCCACACGTCAACACTAAGTGGCACTCCCAGCCAACCGCAATCACAGTTGGCGTCCGTCTAACTAGAAATCACAGGCCGGAGGTATTGATATTGCCCGTGTGAAATGCAAACGATCCATTGCAAAGGAAACGACGATATCCATAATGACGCCCCTGTCAACAAGACGGTCTATCACAGTCCATCTTCCGCACTCTCTCTAAAAGGGTACTGCCAAGACCGAATCGAACGGGGAATATGCATGCACGCAAGCAAACAAGCAATAAAAAAATAAAAAATAAAAAATAAAAAAGACTACATAGCACATCCAACTTCAAGGGCGAACCTAAACTGTCATCATCCAACGAAAGAAGTAGTTTTTCAGTTTAACTTACCGAGTGTCCCGAGACATCAAGAGCAGAAGCAAACTCTAATACGAGTACATACAACGCAGAGGGTGCAGTTCTTTGGGGGGCTTCTATCTTCGAGGATTCCTCCAGCATGAACACCCCCCTGCAAGGCCGAACATACGTACGACATGATGCTCTCTCTGCCTTGGACGGCTTCAGTATCGCTAAACCCGCGACATTGCAGATTGCAGTTCGCCTCCGGAAAGCGACATCCGCTTACATGCCTTTTGCATATGCACACCATGCAGGAACCCCCGTTTACGGCATACCGAAATCTAACGCCCATTTCCAACTAGCATTTTATTATACCTCAACTCTTAGGGAAAAAACGTAAAAATGGCTCCTCTACCTCTCTTAGCACGGCCGGTGCTACCACCAAGTTTTATTCAAGCCACCTATGCGTCTTTCGTAAGTAAGTAATGTACAAATCGGATCATCACCGCCTTACCAGGTTTTAAGACATCGTCTATCCCAGACATTGCAGATGCAAAAAAGAAACTCCTCGAGAGACCGTTTTCCATCAAGTTTATTTAGGAAGGCACGATATCCAACCCACTTGCTTGATTCGCAGGCCGCAAAAAAAAACTCTAAGTCCTGCAGCCGCCTCTGCCTTTTATGTCCTCGTACTAAAAAATTAGGAAAAAAACGAAAAATGAAAGACCAGGCAACTGAAATCCGGAGATACAAGACATATTTCCTCCTCTACACAGGACATTGACTATTCTTCACTCTAACTAATGACTCCATTCAAACCCAACTACAACGTTACCAACTATACCCCGCAAAGCAGGACCATCAATTCCATTTCCCCATTAACCGAAAGAGATAAAAAGAACCCTGAGTTCGCTTTCAAAAAAAAAAAAAGGTAAATCCCGTCTCCTCGATGGTCCGTCCGGGTAAAAGCTCCTTTAGCTCCTGCATTACACAAAAAGGCTAAAAAAGAAAATACAAAAAAAAAGAAAACTAAAAAAACTAAAATGCAACAATCAAATTCAGCGGGAAGCCTATCTCAACGTCCATTCATGCCTTCCCTTGTCAAACATGTCAACATCCCTTCTTAAGACCATGCCCTTGTCGTTCGCTCTTTGTCAACCCAAGGAAGTCGAGTCAGATCATGATCATGATCGTGACCTTTTCTTCTAGTATTTGCCACCCAAAAATTTTTTGTGTAATTGCGCGGGGATTCTAGCCGTTGCTGCCTTTCCGTTTTTTCCTTCCTACTTGTAATTCTTTCGAATTATAACTCTTTCCCTTTCCTCCCCTTGCGCCTTTTATCCTCATAAGCAAGTAGGTAGTGACCAACCGTACAATAGTAGACGCACTAGTATACTTTAACCAACACAGCCATCTATCGATACCTACATCCCCAATTCCCTCGCTCCAACAGAAATCAGGAACCCACTTATCTGCATAAGGCTGGTAGTCAGTTATATTCTCCCGTCCCTTTTCAAATTGCCATAAACTGGTTATGGTACTTCTTTCTAGATCTCCTTGTGTCTCCTTCCCAAACCCGCTATATCGCGCGAATGATAGACAGTTCCAATTAGATCCTAGCTCAGACGTCACAGCGGGAGGAATATCCCAGCAGTAGATACGTATATGCGCCTATTATGCATAAGATCTACCCACTCTTTCCCCCTTGCATTTAATACGTATACTGCGCATACTAACACGCACCGACTTACCCATTTTTCTTCTTTTCCTCTTTTTCTTTTAGGTACTTTAGCTGCCCGCTACTATATAGTTTAGCTTTAAGCTATCCACGCCATCGAATGTGTAAAGTCAATACAGTTTACCCTAGCGGTAAATGGGTCCGGGATCTTTTAGTCGTAGTTTCATTGGAAAAAATAAAGGTTTACAAGGAGTAGATATCAATGCATCTGGGAGCCATATTCTGCCAAATACAAAGCTCTTATTGGTTTTAAATTTTTTTTATTCACAACTGGCAAAATACCGGTCTCGTACCTAGCTTTTCACTAGATACGAGACCGAAAATATCTATAGAAAAGAAAATCTAGAATCCGAACCCTTTTGCAAAAAATTCTTCTCCGAACTCTTCGATCCCGCATTGGAAGGTCCTAACACCTCGAAAAAAAAAGCCACTAGGTATAGCACTAATCACCAAGATTTAAGCATACAGCCCTTGCTAAACAAAAAACAAAGAAGAAGAATAAACTGAGACTTTAAATCCGTCATACCAAACTATATGACATCAAGCCTCGGTAGAAACCAAGCCCGCGCTATATAAGCAAGTAGGTACAGTAGGTTGCATGTACGCAAAGCAGGTAGCAGAAAAACCAAAAACCCCAAACTTCAGAAATTTATACCACGTTTCCCACCCCTCCAGGCTATTGGCTCGCTTCCCATCGGAACATCGAATTCATCTGTATCGGGTTATCACAGGACTCCCCTAGTTCCCCTTTGTCTCAGACATTATTCTCGAGGCTACCCTATTTCTAGAAGCGCGACAACTATAGTACTAGCCAGACACCATCCGTGGCCGAAACCTCGTAATTTTGATTACTTGGTGTCACGAGCTCAAATTTTCATTCAATCCTTCGATCGAAAAATTTAAACACAGAGCTCCCTTCTGTAATAAACCCTAGGCAATGAACCAGATATAACCAATATACTACCGTAATATGCCTATCGATATCCTCGAGCGAATTCTACCCCATGCATTGGTCGGTTTGAAAGATATCCATATCGCTGCGCATGTGAGCGACTGCATGCGATATTTATCTCGGAATTTCATGGAACCTCTTATCTGGACTATTACTATCCTTTCGGGTATATATAGAGCCTACGAGGGAAGAAAGGGCGAAGGGAACCTCCCCTATCACAAAAAGTATGGTAAACGGACGAATATGGTTTCAAATTATTGATAGGAAGGAGAAACTTTTCTTGGTTATGATGAATGGTAAAATGAGTACAAAAACGTAGAAGGCTTCGCGCAAGTAACAATGGATTCGAGGCTAGTGACAACGCTAAAGAAACGAATTCCAAAAGCATGCATGAAACATCCGCTTTTTGTATGGAAGAGCATCGCTTCGAAGTTGTGAGAGCAAGGGGACCACATGCTACAGCGATTTGATCGCTGGGTGGTGCACTGGTGCTCTTTCCCCATCCCGCTCGGCTGAAGCTGAAATCTAGATGGGAGAAAAACACTATTTTATTACAAGTCAAAGGAAGAAAGGGGCAGACACGGGAAACATATTTCGCAAAATGAAGAAAGAAAGAACAATGGAAGGTAATATGCTTCCATACGAAGCCTCACGTTGATGGCCAAAAAGTTTAGGCATACCTAACCCCACCTGGCGCCGGGGGCGCCATTCCTCGCTCCCTTCCATATGGCAATCGTCCATCCTCTACATCTCTCGGTGCACTCATTAGCGGGTTCCCCGCACCGTACTCCCGTTCTCTATAAACTCGTTCTCTTTCTTCTTCCCTCACCGCGGGCGGGGCCATCGCATATTCCCTAGCATACCCATCCCTCATTGGCTGTGGAAGAGGGGCTGGTGGGTGATGATGGTGCCCGGATGATGCCATTGGAGGGGGGGGCGCGTACTCTCTTGCGTACTCCCTGCCATATCCGCGATCATAGGGGCCGTAGTCGTAGTCTCGTTCTCTATACACTCGGTCACTCATCATGACGTCAGGGTCATCAACGTACCTGCGCATTGGTGGGGGAGGATGAGATGGTGCCGGTGGCCCATGTGGGTGGGCTGGTGGAGGTGCATGTGGAGCAGAGTATCCGGGAGACCTGGGCCTGTATGGTCTTCCCTCGGGATCATTTGGGTCGACGTAGACAACCCTGGTTACGTAAACCGGGACACGTTCTCGAATGATCACTGGTCTGCTGTAAGGGTCACCGTAGGCATCATATTGGACCATAGGACGGGGGTATGGTGCATAGTCAGCATAATGAGGCGCGTCCGCGGCTCGAACAAGAGCTCTATCTGCTCGCGACTCTTCGACTGGTTCTGCAGGTGCAGCACTCGCCCTCGGAGTAGGGCGTTCTCTAGGTGGCGAGAGCGATCTACTAGAGCGTCTAGGACGCACGGTAGGCATTCTGCCGGCAGCTCTGGGCGAGGGCGAGCGGCCTCTAGGGGCCCTCTGGAGCTCTTCATCCTCATACCTGTATTGTGGTCGTGAGGCCCTTGGCGGCGGCGGTGGTGGTGGAGACCCAGGACGGCGAGCAGGGTACGGGTAATACGGATCATGGTATGCAGCCTGATAGACATATTCCTGAGCGTATCCACGTCCCTCCGGCAGATATACCCTTCGAGGAGACGCCGGACGAGGATCGCGAGGTGGTGGATATCCATATTCTGCTTCATACGGGCCACGGGGATACCCCATCATATGAGGTGGGGGAGGATAAGGTTCACGGTAGCGGAAATAGCCTGGTTGCTGTTTAGCATATCTGTCTTGTGGCGGAACACCGTAACGTGCTCCCTTCCCAGGGGACAATGGCTCAAGAGTTGGCGATCCTCGAGGAATTGTAACAGCAGGTGAAAGAGGTGGAGCTTCTCGTTTGGCAGGTTGTGGAGATGATTTCTTGTCCGTGGTTTGCTGTTGCTTTGGGGCGTCCTTAGGGTTAGCTCGTTTCTTTGGATCTGTGGCAGCTTCGTCCCCTTCGTCGAGATCTGCGGGCTTATAGTCATAGGTACGGTTGGGTCCCGTAGCCTCGGTGGGACGAGCAGGTGGTGGTGCAGCAAAGCCCGGCCCCTTGTTCGTGGGTGGTTCGTCATACGGTGGTGAACTAGACCTCCGTTTCTAAATATTCACAAGGATCAGCTTTACCCACCGTTCCGTATTAGTATATTGTGTGGGGAAATGGGAAGACCTTGAAATCGAGGCCTCGGTTATCACGACCCTGCCATCGATCGCCACCTCGTTCTCGCTCTCTCTCCCGCTCTCGTTCAAGCTGGCGATCTCTCTCACGTTCTCGTCGTTCTTCTTTGGTTGTGTTATGGTTATTGTTCATTGCAGTCTTGCGCAAGGGCTCTGCTCCGCGCTTGTCACCGTACTGCCGATGGTCTCGCTGGGGCCGCCCTTGAAACCCTGGCTTCTCATCGTCACGTCTGTCAGTGTTGGCAGGGAATGTCGGTGCTATTGGAGACAAAGCTGGGCCGCTATTGTTGCGATTCTTGTCCTGTTGCGGTTGTTTGCCTGCGTTCTGCTTTGCTCCGGGTACGGGTTTTGGTGGGAGTGTAGCGGCGTATTCCTGTGCCTTTTTCAAGCCTGCTTGTAGGTCAGTAGCAGCAGAGGAGACAGGCTTTGCCTGAGATGCCTGATTGTTTCCGTTTTGGTGAGCCTGTTGCTGTTTATTGTTTCCAACAGCCTCACGTTCTTTCTTTTCAGGATTTCGAGTATCTACTACTAGCGGTTTGTCTACGACCATGGGCTCAGGCTGCGGCTGGGTTTGATTAGTTGAAGGGATTGACTGAGGCAGTGGCTGCCCCGGCAAAGCTTGACCTGGCAGCAAGTGCGGAACAGGTAGCAACGGGAATCCGGGTGGCAATTCAAACGGATTCTGTGATGGCGGAACACCCAACATGGAGAGATGTTGCGCGAATGCATTCATATCCTCCGGGTTGCCCTGCATTCGGTTCTGCCCAGGAGGCATCATCCACTGTTGATTGGGATCCCATTGAGGTTGGTTCGGCGGCAGCTGTTGCTGCTGCTGCTGCTGCTGTTGCTGTGGTAGTCTCTGCCCCTGCTGTTGACGTCCGAGGTCTCTCTGGTCATTCCCGTTTTGATGAGGGGCGGCATCTTTCCCAGATACGGTGATCACAGCTCGTCCGCCGTTCGGTTCGCTTTTTGAGGAGCCGGTGAAAACAGGGATCGGTCGAGCCGCGGTATCGATCGTATTGTTCGGAGTAGGAAAGACGGATGAGACGGCTCCGTTCTGTTTCCCGTTCAATGCAGCCGGTTGGCTGCTCTTCGGGTTGTTTGAATTAGAACCGTCAACGCCCGCAGCTGCTATATTCTTGGGTCTGACGTTTGGATGTTGTCCGGAACGAACAGTGTCGCGTAACAGCACTAGTTTCTCAAGGGATGCTCTTTCTTCATCCTTTGATAGTTGGATGTTAGCAGACTGGGATGGTGGCATGCCTGTCATAGCAGCCATTGCTGTTGAGAAAGCAGAAAGAAATCCAGCGAATTTGAGGATACACGATGCGCGATGACGATGTTAGTAGTCAATGATGAGAGCGATGGCTAATGACAGCTTGTTAAATGCAGCTAGCCGAATTGTGTCGAGGGAAACTCCTGAGCCTGCACTTGCACTTGCACTCGCGCAGGGAAGGGGTTTGTTTGGTTAGAAGCAAAAATTATGGGGCTGATAGCCCCAAATCGGGTAGTGAAGATGGTCAGTACTACAAAACGCAGAGCAACAATCGATGCGTGCAATTACAAGCGTGCGAGAAACAAGTGAACATTTAAGGGGATTTTCTTCTACCTGGATTTCAGTTGATGGCGCCCAAGTATAAGATGAGGTAAGGGCTACCCTCGATTGAAGGGTAGCGAGGGTAAGTTGGTGATGATGATGGTGATGGTGGTGGTGATGAGTGAGGTAAATGAAGGAAGGTTGTGGCAGTAAAGTGCAGAACAGCGGAGAGATTTTTGAATGTCCGCCCCACTCCTCAACGCAATATATTGAATCACCATGGATGCCTGTCTACACCAGTCAACAGCCATATATAAGTACGTCCTAAGTAAACAAGTATATGATATGAAGCTTAGATTGAGATTAAGTATTATATAGTGTTACGGTGTATTGTCATTTGCGTGCTCAAGTATACATCATAGGTTATATTATATTCCTCATTCAATCGAATCGCCCCCTCTGAAGCAGCAGTCAAATGGCTGCACCGCTCTGGCTCAAATACACAAAAAAAAAAAGAAGACCTTGTCAAAGCAGCTGAATTATACTCCAGGATATTCCAAATAGCACTCAAATCAACCATATCGGTATCAATAACAGACGCAACCAAAGGAATTCATAACCTGGGTATAGAATAAAGAGGGGGAAAAAGGAACCCAAATAAAAATATAACGAAAAAAAAGGAGCATACTTACAAAATCGAAAGCGGGAGGGGTATTTCTAACTACTCGCATCTTGCTGGCTTACCAGAATGAGAATCAGATACTCCAATGCATTCAACCACTCAGCATGGGGCTGGGTGCAACCGGTGCTGCCGCTGGCTTATCAGTAGTACCAGAGGTATACTGCCAATGCGCCGCCGCATCCGCCCTCTCTGCCGCACTAAGCATCTCCTCCATCGTCTTGACCCTCTTGACCCGTGCGGTATGGTCGTTGGCCCTCCCCTGCTGCGGCGTCCTGCTCGACGGGTTTATGCCATTGACCTCCCTCCTAAGCTCATGATCCGTATCCGGCTCACCATACTCTTGGTTTTTCCGCTGTCTATCCAGCTCCTTATCCAGCTCGTCATCCTCTTCCACCAGCCGAACCTCTTCATCGTCAACAGTTGTGCTGGCTGCCGTTTCCATGAAAGAATCACCTTCCCGGTCGGTAGGGCCTCCATTCCAGACCTGCTGTATCAGCTGGCTTTGGAATTGTGGTTGATGCGTTGAAACCGCGGATCTAGACGCCGGCCTTGATCCCCTATGCTGGGAATGACCTGGCGAAGACAGGAACATCAGAGACTCTACAGCGTCTTGCTCCATCGTCAGAGTATTCGTCCTGACAGGGGTACAGGGACGAACAGCTGCCGAAGCATTCGGCTGAGAAGACAACGGTTCCTCGGCAAGGCTAAGGATATCCGTTGGAGCGGAGGATATATTTGACACGGAGCTCATATTACTGAACGTCTTTGGCAACGATGGCGGTGGGTGCCTCCCTCGGCGAACCGGTAAGGTGTGAGACCCGCTAGGCGACCGAGCATGGTGACGAATCGGAGCTGCTGGTGCCAAATGGCGACCCGGAGACATTTGGAACCTCGCAGCGAAGGAGTCCAATGCTTGGTTTGAATTCTGTCCACTTCCTCGTATGTTTGAGGGTAGTGGGGAAGGAGGTGGCTTCACCCAGTAATTGGGGTCTTGGTGTGAACTTATGTTCGCAGCAGGAGCCAGAAACATGGCAGACGGATCGCTAGTGGTCCGAGAATGGCGACCTACACGGCTGTGAGGGGCACGAGGGCTCGCCGGGACCGGGGAAGGCATCAACGATATCCCCAATCCACCGGAATAACTGTCAACTGAGGTTTGACGTTTCAGAGGTTGGCTTGTAGCACCGGTCTGAGCAGAGCCGATCGTAGCCGGTGGGATCAACGGCGTGTTCGAAGCGGTTATGGAGGGAGACTGTGAGAGTCTATTCTGCCGCTTCTCGACGATATAATTCTCCACCTGATCGAAGCTCTGCCCTTGAAGACCGTTCTGCATCTTGATCATCGCATATGACAACCTTGAGCGCAGCTGGGTCGATAGCTATGCGAATTAACACCTGATTAGCATGTACACCGGGCTGAATGTTATCAAAACGGTAACATCCGAGGTACAGTATGGCCTGCGAAATGGGATAATACCTCGCCTATCCGCTCTCGGCCGTTTCGAGGAGATGAAGTAGCAGGTTGGTACGGCGTGGCAGGGAGCGACGTGCTGGGTGCCTTGATAGCACCAGAAGCAGTTCGCTTGTTCCCAATGTTGGGATGCGGCGGCGTAGCAGCTACGACCGGTGAGATGACCATTTCATCAGACGGTGTCTTCCTCTCGTTCGGGGGGGTGGTGGTGTCCCTTTGGTTATTATTATCATCATGCTTGCCGACGGGTATGGCCAATGGCGGGGCCACCGCCTTCAGACCAGCACCGATACCAGTCTCAGTACCACTCGACGACCGCTTCTCAGCGTCAAATCCACCGACGTCTTTGGAAATTCCGACAACCTCATTTTCCCGGGCGGGCGGCACCGGGCTGGAGGAGTCCTGTACAGGGTCGTTGGGGTTTGACGCGTGAAGAGCCTGGGTTTTGGCGTGATGGGCCAATGCCTCGCGAGCGAGTTGAGTTGCCTCCGCCAACAGCTCGATGGGAGTTGAAGATGCCTCCACGACGGTGGGTTCCTCGTGTTTATCCGCAGCTGCCGGGGCGGACTTCGCCTCCATGGTTTTCTTACTCGGGCAGTACTATCGACACTATCAGTTTCTGGTGTTGCTTTTGCTCCGTCCGGGCAGACAAAAGGTGGTCGTTCGGAGGGTTTTGAATGCTCGAAAGGAAAGCGGAACGTTCGAAACACACCGCAGGCGGATACCAGTAGTGTTTTCTTGTGAACTCGATCGAGTCGACTGAAACAGATATAAACAAATAAACCAGAGATTATCAATCAAGCCTCTAGCCCGTAAGTTAAGTACCAACAATATAATGTATATCGATTTGAAGGGGAAGTTCGAATATTCTCGCTCGACCGTACTAATTAATTAATTCCTGGGACAGGACTGAAGAAAAAATTGAGTCAAGCAAGCCGTGTTATTTTTCGTCTAGCGGTTTCCACCCGCCGGCCGTGTGTGCGAAAAAAAAAAGTCTCGCTCGCTCGCTGGGTGGGACCAGGGAGTACTCCTCGTCCTCGTGTCCTGAGCAGACCCTGTCGGTGTGGATGATATTGCTGGCAGAGACGGGAGACCAGTGGAGAAGGACTTCAAAATGCATATGAACTTCAAAGCAATCGGCCGTTACAAAGTTTATAAAATGCCCGGATGATATTACGATACGATTCCGTTTTTTGTTTAAGCCCGAGGACGCGGTCCGACACGTTTTCCAGCCAGCCAGAGACATATGGTTAATTAACGGCTGGAGACTGCACCTACGAGCTACGAATCACGCTGGCAGAAAGCAACGGTGGTCGCCTCCCCTGTGACGCCAGTGCTAGCTTTATTCTCTGACTGGCAGTCAGAACTTCGATTCGCGAGCTCGTCGACGGCACCATTTTCCGACAAGGGCGGACGGCCCAGGTTTTAGCTCCAAGCCAGTTGGCGGCTTGAGGGACTTAATCGGAAACCGATAGGTATCGTCAATTGGATTAGGTTGCAAAACTCAATCGCGGTTTTACAGTTACGAAACTTTAGAATTTCTCGATTTCTTCGAGAGGAGGGTTCATTGCAGCCAGAGCTCTCTCCGTCAAGGTAGACAGCAAGCAACCGCATGTGCTTGCCCGTCCCTACATACGACCGCCAAGGAAACGAACCATGCATCAAGAAGAAACTCAGCACACCGCCTACTCACGTGCTGGCGTGCTGCAACCACCTCGCCAGCCAAGAGGTCAGGATGATAACGCACGAATGACGACTTTATTGCGCCGAAATACCCCAATCGAAACAACAATCGATGCGCAAATTTGCACAAAACGTTAGAAAACACTCGCGTACTCGCCAAGGAGACCTTCATTGCTGTAGCATCTTGCCTGATGTGTATTTTGAGCAGTTTCGAAGCGGAAAGACTCCACAAAGTAGACCAACTCAACCGTGCAGGAGTACAAAAGCGTATTTCTGTCGACATGTGGTCATGTGACCTCGAATTGCTGATTCGATCTGATCTTCAAAAGGTCATCCAACATACTGCGTACAACCGTGGGTCCAAACGCCTTTGGAATGTGGTTAACGTTATCACGATTTTGATCCATTAGATGACATAAGCTGGAGCCATCCTCTCGGGTCGGATACCGCACCCAAAACCTCACCTCTACATCGAAGTGGCGAATGAACATGCACCTGCATATTTCACGTTAGGACCGACCCTCCAAAATGCCCGTGCATGCGCATGTGGCCTCTATAGCCTCTAGAGAAATCCGTTTTCTCGAGATGTTGCTTATTTCGAAATATAAATCCCAATGACAAGTACCACTTGTGACCCAGAATGTCGGCGAGTATTTTACTCCTTACATTGCCTCCTCGGCTCCCTGAAATGACGATCTGCTGGTTTCGTACACTACTGCCAAGCAACCCACACTCGCCTTGCTGGCTAGACTACTGTCGAAATTAATCGAGTTGGTTCCTCGGGCCATGTTGTATAACACCAATCGAAATGTGGAGGTGTAGACCCAAATAAAGGCTCTGCTACATTTAAATCCAACGAATGGGTAGCTCCTAGCCCTTATACCATGATTCCCTATCGTTATGCTCCCTCGTCTCCGTCATCGACTTTAGTTATCTCGCCCACAATCTCACCCTAATCGCAACCTTCTATCAATATATTTCATAACAGATACTATCCTATTTCCAATAATTTAGTCCGGCCCCCATATCGGCGAATTATAATTCTCAAAATGCATTAGGTCTGGGGAGGACTATGTGGGATTAGCCTGAGAAATTCCATCCTACCTTCTGTCCAGGTGGCGGTCCATTCCACAAAATAGTTAGCCGTATACGTATATTGTATACCGTATTCATGCTGGCGGTGCCGGCTAGCCTCGAGTCTCCTTCTTGGTTTACCTCGTGTTGCAATGTTGTATTTTGCAACCCCAGCTCTTAAGCTATTAGGATATATTTCCGAAGGGCGACGGAGATTTAAATCGCGATCTCTCGTTTCGATATTTCCATGGGATTTTAGATTTGTAAGAAAGTACCATCAAGTTATATGTTATTTAATCAAAATCTGTTCAAGATATATGTACACCTCAAAAGTTCCGTAGAAATCTACCCTACCATTCGACATGCCGCCGCGGGCGTGTTGCTAGCTTCCGCTTTCGCAATCCTATAAACAGCTTGAGCTCCGAATCTCTAACGGACATCACCAGCGCCATCCTCCACATCCCACCATGACATCTGCCGCAGATCCACTCTCCCTCATCCCCACCTTCCCAGACGAAGACCCCTCAACATACCCACCAATCCAACCGGGCGGTTCTCTAATCCTCGCCTGGCAGGTCCGTAACAAACGAGTTCTCCTCGTCGGCGGCGGAAATGTATGTGCCCGTAAACATAAACCTCACCAACCCACTTCATACAACCGTTCTAATCATATTGACATAAATAATAGGTAGCAGCCACCCGCCTCGTCCACCTCCTTAACGCCGATGCATTAATAACCCTCATCTGCCCTCCCACGGGCCTCCACCCCGAAACCGCCTATCGTCTCAGAACCCACGCCTCCCAAATAACCTACATACCTCGCCACTTCGAACCCACCGACCTCACCACCATCTCATCCATCTCCCTCGTCCTGACCGCAATCGACGATCCAGTCGCCTCAACCGAGATCTATACGCTTTGTAAAACCCTAAAGTTACCAGTAAACGTAGCCGACGTCCCCCCGGAATGCGACTTCTACTTCGGAAGCGTCCATCGAGACGGTCCGTTACAAATCATGGTATCAACTGGCGGTAACGGACCTAAACTCGCCGCTATCATACGTAGAAAAGTGGCGGATTCGTTGCCGAAGGAGACGGCTGAGGCTATTGTGAAGGTTGGGGAGTTGAGGAAGATGTTGAGGGGGATTGCACCGGGGAAGGAGGAGGGGGTGAAGAGGATGGAGTGGATGAGTAGGGTTTGTGAAGCTTGGGGGTTTGAGGAGTTGGCGGGGATGACGGTGGGGGATATGAAAGTTTTGTTGGAGGGGTATAAAGATGAGGTTGTGAAGGGGTACAAGGAGGTGAAGTTGGTGGGGAGTGTGAGGAGCGGAGAGGAGGAAGATGATAAACGGGAAGAGAATTCTTAATTTGGTGGAGTATACGGGATGGGTGCTGTTCTGCGGAGCATAACTATATCGTATTGCGAGATTTGCCTATATGGGTTATACATGAAATGGTGGCGGTGGTGACGGCATATGGATGCATATCCGTCATATATTATATTACATCTCATCGGACTCCGCATTTTACCCTGCCGGATGATGCAGTGGATTTAAACGCCACGGGTTGCACTGGAGGCGGTGCAAGGTGTTATAGTATATGTGCGACTGATGTGGAACGGCAGAACCGAAAAATATTAAATGTGATATTAGAATGCTGCAATGCGAGCGATGCTGTACACATAACACATATATTGCATGGACATGTGCAATTTAGGCTGGCAGCACGATGCAGGGAGACTTCCATACCTGGGATTTTCTCTATACGTATTCTTGTAAATTCCTTTTTTAAAGGAAAGCACCGAACAAGTTTAAATCAGGGGTGAGAAAGGTCATTTGAGTCCGATTCATCGTCTACGAAATATTCACAAACGTTTAACCCGCGTGGTCAAGGTTAAGCCTGTGGCGCCGTCTGTCTACGGCGAAATACCAAGAATGCGCGTTGGATGGATCAAATCCACACTTTAACTTAAAAAAATTCATGAACTCAAAATCGAAGCTGTCAAAGAACAGAAACAAGACGCAGGCAAGAATCGCGTAATCACCGTAGCCGGGTAAAGGTTTTTTTCCTTTCTCAGCCAGCCTTTTTGTTCTTGAGATTTTCAGGGACGCGGGAAGAAGGAAAACTGGGGAAGGGGTTTGAGTCTCGGCGACTCTTAGCGTGATTGAGGTCCCTGAAAAAGATGAGACGGTCGATACGCCAGATAGATTGCCATTTTCTTTCTTCTTCTAAATACAATGGTACCTTCGAAGGGGCCGGGGGAGAACCTCGTGATAATGATTCGTCTGTATGCGAGCGGCGCCATGAGTGTATATCGTAGACGTGATATGATATAGCTATAGCCCAGGCAAGGTCGCAGAAAGTGCCGCACTTTGATCTTGGGTCTCTGAGCTTCCTAAAATATCCAAATCCTGTGATATGTGCTGTGACGACCAGAACGGCTGGGCCTGGCTGGTATTTAATTGGATTTGAGGTCTCAAGGGTTCGTTGACGACCTAGCTTTTCGTCTGAAGCAAGGGGTCCAAACGTTCGTTAGAATTATCTCGACATCTCTTTCATTGCTACCTCATAGTAATACATACCCATACCCATGTCCATGCCCATGCCCATGCTCATGTATGTATAGATGTATGTGAAAATGTATTTTATTTGTATCCGCGCGAGAGGAAGCTGGAGAGAATGGCTCTAGCTCCGGATTTCTCATGCGGGTAGAAGTCACAATTGAAATATTCGACGGTAGGTAATCCAGGAGACGAATGATATATCACAGGCACCAGCACCTGCAGCATGCATGTCGGTATGTTGTGGCAATATAGTTTAGCGATTCAAATCAATCTCGTGAAGCCAGGGACAGGGACCACAAGTACCAGCCTCTCGTCTTCTACTTCTCGTCGTGCATCAAATATTCTGGGTGCATTGGTTGGCCTCCCGAGGGCGCTATAGAGGAAAATAAGCCCCTGGACCAGTACTACTTGATGTTCGTGTGTCCGGCGGATACGAGAGGTATGTAGTTGGAGCTATAAAGCTGTGATTTGAAGTTTGGACAGAAGTCTAACGCCGAAAAAGCAAAGACTGTCTATATTCCATCTACAGACACAGACAGACTCGGAGTCGGATACACAGCTACACAAGGAAGCTTTGAGTTCTCTTCCTCTCGCTCTCACTCTCATCCTCACTCTCTACCTATATCATCTCTCTTTTATATTATATTATTTCTTTCTACATCTTCTGCAGCTGTCCCTTCTGCCGATATTCTGTTATACTGACTTACCCAAGTTACTTGCTGCTTGCTTGCTCTCCTGGACGGCTGCTCTGGTAGCTCCCCTGGCCCATGTCCTGGTCATATCATTCGGCTACATTATCCTGAAGTACCGAGCCACCCGCTGTCTGACTTTTTTTTTTTCTCGCTCGATCGATTGGGGTTAGCAGGGAACCCCACACGCCCTCCGAACAGAGAGGAAGGAAAGATTGAGAGAAAGAAGCTCTTGCCTCCACTTGCCGCGAAGTACCAACTGCGAATCCACAGATACACCTCTGGTTACCTCGATAGGTAGCTCTTGAGGTACATACTGAGGTACTTACATACACACACCTCTGGAGTGGTAGTGGTAGTGCAGTGTTGGCGGTATTGGTCTCGGTTCCTGGCCCTGTCAAGCGTGGTTTCGATTCGGCCATTCGATTCTATATATATACTACCTATATACTGGATCAAGTATAGAAGTAACTGCTTGAGAAGCATAGGTAGATACACCGTACTCCTGAGATTATCTTCGAGTTCCGGGTGCATCATTATATACCATCTCAAGATCCAAGATCCAAGATCAAGAAGAGGAATAGCAGGGTGCGTGCTCTGCGTGTGGTTGGTTTCATCCTGTCAGTACAAAGCACAGGACTGCATTCTCACGCTCTCACTCCTCCCTGCCCTGCCTGGCTGCCCTGCTCACCGCTAACGAACCCCTTCTTTTCAGCCAACCACCACCTTCCTCCATCTTTCCTCACGCTACCAACCAACCATCCTCTCCTCCTCTCTCGTCACCATCCGTCTCGACTTGACCATCGTAGACACCGTCCTACCCACTAAACCCGTGTCGTCGTCGTCTTCCGTCGTCATCAATCTAACCTGATCCGCTCGTTCCATCCGGTGCCATCCAACTTGCCACTTTCGGCCGTCGCACCGCTCACAACTGGCTTTCCATGCTGGTGTTGCTCGTTCCCCTTCCAATCCACCGTTTAAGGAGCCATAGCAGTCCAAATCTGGAGCTCTCAGCTGGTTCTTTCCCCCGTCTCTTTCAGCTTCGCCGGAACTGCTCTCCCTATCGGTAATTGGCATTCCAGGCCGAGTACCCCGTCGCAACACCTCTAATACCCACTCCTGGACCATATCTCTGGGTTTCACGACCGTTCCATCAATTATCAGCTACCATCGACGAGTACACCACCCCCTCTCTTTCTCGACCTCCTTCCACACGCCTCTTGGTTTTCGGATAGCATCCTTCGGCCAGCCTGCGACTGGCATTCGAAGTCCGGCCGGAATCCTTTCTAGTTTGGAACTACAGCCGACACCTCCAAGATGATGGAGTCACCGGGATACCCACCTGGTTCGCCTCTCGATGTCATTGATGATTCTGCATTCCCATGCAAAGGTTGTGGCGAGGTGTGTATCTATTCAATAGATCGATTTTGAGCTACCCTGGCTGTTTTTTTATATGCCACCGAGTCGTTAAAGCACTCGGGTTGGGGATGCTTGAGAGCTCCGTGCTGACGAACAATTTTTTATGATTTACAGGTCCTCGAAGAGGGAAAAGCCTTCGAACTCGCGGGGAATAGATGGCACATCGACTGCTTTCGCTGCAATACCTGTGGCACACTACTGGACTCCGATGCCAACCTCCTCTTGCTCGGCGACGGTTCGCTCATCTGCAACAATTGTACATACAGCTGCAATGCCTGCGGGAATAAGATCGAGGATCTGGCCATCCTCACCGGTGACCAGGCTTTTTGCGCCGGGTGCTTTAGATGTAGGAATTGCAAGCGCAAGATAGAAAATTTGCGATATGCAAGAACTTCTCAAGGCATCTTTTGCATGAGCTGTCACGAAAGTCTGATGGCCAGGCGGCGGAAAAAAACTAGGACCCAACCAAAAGTCAGCAGTAACCAGTCATTGGCTCTGGATAAGGCCCTGCCAATGCCTCCACCGGTTGACACAGATTCAGACTCTCCGACGCATAAACCTCCGCCGCCGCAGCAGAGGTTAGGGCCACCGCCACGGCCTCCTAGGCCCGAGGCTTCTCGAGCTGGATCTTCAGGAACCACGAGCCGGACCCGTGGCGATGCTTCACCGAACTCTGCTCATTCGCCCATGGCAACCACTCCACGACATTCACCTTACCCCGTCCATTCACCTCCACCCCATCAGAATGAATTCCAGTTTTCGAAATCTACAACCTCTAGTAATTCTAATAGTAATCCCAACAAGGCTAAATCGCGCCAGTCCATGTACTCCCTCGTCTCGGAAGACAATTCGGAGCTTCTTTCAAACAGCGATCATCGCGCATCATACTTCCCGCTTCTGCTAGATGAGGGTCCACCCCCGCCGATCCCGTCAAGTGTTACTAGAAACGACACTTACGCACCACGCACGATTCCGCCCACGCAATCAGTGGAGATTCCACCTCCTCAACACTCTCAATCCTCTCCTGATGATTCTACCCAAGAAAAAAGTGCAAAACGAGCTGCCGACAATGAAGCGAACAGATTACGTGAAGAACAGCAACGCAAAGAACGGGAGAGATGGGAGCTTGAGAAGGCAGAAGCTAGGAAGCGGGAAGCTGAAGCTGAACGACAGCGTGAGCTTGAAATCGAGAAGGAACGAGGACGGTTGGAGAACTTGGAGCGTGAGCGACAGAAACAGCGCGACCAGAGCCGACAAACCAGGGAAAGGGAGGACTCGAAGGCTGCAGATACGGAACGACCGAATGAGACCCGTAAGGAGGGAGTTATTTTGGACCAGATCATGCTATCCCCGCAGAACTTTACAACCGATGTGGTTTCTTCCTCTATTCCACCAGCTCCGACCAGGCCAGCTCCAAAGACCGACAATATTGTTCCATCTCACGCTCGTAAACCCACAAATCCTTCGGAAAGCTTCAAACTGCAAGAAGTCCCGAGAACTAAGAGAGCTACCCCTAAGCTGCCGAGTGACGGGGAAGAAGAGTCTCCAACTGGGGAAATCGAAATTCCAATCTCGTTTGCTCCAGAAACTCGAAAGGACTCTCTGGGCGCTCCTGTTCCCGCGCCTTCGACGATCAAGACTTCAACCTCTCACCATGAGTTCGTTCCATCCCACCAGTCCTCAGTATCTCGAAAGACCAACTCGGAAACCGAGATCGAGGCAACCAACAGTGGGCTCAGCAACTACGCCTCGTCTGTTACTAGTATTAACCAGACATCTCCAGGTGGCCACAAGAAAGCGCAACCTTCGTCTTCGTCGTCGATTGCACCAGTTCGCCCCATGCCGGCTCGTCCAGCCACAAGCCACGGAGCTGGCGGCTCGGGTTCGTTTGATTTGCTCAATGGATCATCGCCAGTTCTTCCACTACTCAAGAACGAACTCAACTTTGAGGAAGAAATAGGCAAGATTTTCAGCCCCGCAAGCGATTTGGGGTCACCGGCTATGCGAAGGACCTCTAGGTCTGTTGGGCATGGACGGAGCCGCAGTGATATGGCCGGGCGGAGCAGTACGTTTAACACATACATCCACCCCTTTATTGTTTGATTAAGCTAACAAAAAGTATAGGCATGCTTTCTCCAGATCTCCCTGATGTTCTTATTGACTCGAATGCCAAGGAAGAGAATTTGGTTTTGAAGAACGCTCTACGACGGTCGACCCAACAACTTGTGGAGCTTGAGTCCAAGTTGAACGTGAGTAACCAATTTTTAATAAAAAGAATTCAAAAATGAATGTTTTGGACTAATTTATCGGTTCAGACATCCGTCGAGATTAAGGAGAGCCTCGAGAACGACATCAAAGAGAAGCGAACGACCGTTGCTTCCTTGGAGGCTGACAAAGAAATGGCTATGATTGAGCTTTCAGTGTTGAGAGAGAGATTGGCTGATGTTGACGTGTAAGTTTCAAGGCACCCGATACTAACAAGGAACCCCATATCTAACGATTTTGTGATATATATAGAAAATCCATCAACTTTGATGAATTTGTTGCAACTACACTGCAAGAAATCGCTGGCCGCATAAACGCTCTGAAAGAATCCCACAAGGAGGAACTGGAAGGCTTAATAGGCAAGAAGAATGATGCGATGGAAGAGACAGCCACCGCTATCCGTCTTCGCGATCAAGCTATCCAGGAAACCGAACAGCTCAACCTCAAGAACGCACAGCTAGCCGATTTGAACAACGAGCTAACCAGACGTATTCAAGGCAACTTCATGAAGAATAAAGCTGCTTTCCCGAATGTATCTGCCCCGGTTGCTCTGCCTAACGGAACTGGCGTCTATGGCGCAGGTTCGGACAACCAAACTGCCCTTTCACAGACCGGATCGACTGCTACAATTACTACTAGTATTATTAGTGAAAGCACAACGCTCCACGAGGAGGGCGCCGCAGTTGTCGCAGCTCCACATGTTGTCAACATCAGGAAACCTGGTGCCCCTGCTAAAAAGTTCAATTGGAAGAAAGGCGGCGCGGCTGTCGGCAAGGGAATTGGAAAGACTTTCAACAGGGTTTTCGCATCCGACCAGAACGACCATCACGATGCCCCAATGACTCTGCAATCCCAACCATTCAGCAGCACTGCTTATGGACCACCTGTTCATACGGTTGACTCCCCCGGGCTTAAGGTGAACGGGGCAGATTACAACCAACAGTATGGAACACAGCGCGGTGGCCTTCTCAAGAAACTCAAGGGTGGCAACCAATCGAGCCACGAAAAAGAGATTGCAGGTATGTCGCCCAACAGTAACCTTTGCATGCATGAAATTATACATGATCCTAACGAAAGTTTCCGCATAGTGCCATTGTTGGGTTCAGAGTTGGAAGCCCGTGTTGCCTATGAAGGCAGACGGATCCCGCAGATCATCACCAAGTGTCTCGCTGAAGTTGAGAACCGAGGTCTCGACTATGAAGGTATTTACCGAAAGGGTGGTGGTGCTTCACAAGTTCGTATGATCCAAGAGTCATTTGAGCGTGGTGAGGAAATGGATTTAGAGAATCCAGATGTGGATATTACAGCCGTTACCAGCGTCTTGAAACAATACTTCCGTAAATTACCAACCCCATTGATTACATATACTATCTACGACCGTATGGTGGAATCAGTTAGTAAGTATTCCTACAATTGTGGTCTTATTTTGGTTCCGCTGGGACGAATGGGCTAATTTGTGACATTTAGAAATCGCCGATGTTGAGCAGCGCAAGGAAGCTGTCAAAGATCTTATCAACGAGTTGCCGTCGCTTAATCGAGACATCCTTTTCTTCATCATTAACCATCTTACTAAGTACGTCATTTATCTTAGGTGCGGGTTAAGACAAATATGCTAATGATTTTATAGGGTGGCTGGATTCCAACAAGAAAACTTGATGAACGCACGAAATCTCGCTGTGGTCTTCGCACCTTCGCTGATGCGCGACCAGACCGGAGAACTCGAGCTGCGTGACACACACGCCAAGAATGAGGCTATCCAATTTATAATTGAGAACGCGAAGCCGATCTTCGCAGGTGTCAACCTCGTCTCATAATCTAGACCTTCCTAATCCACGATATTGGGGATTTTGATTTGACGTCCTACACTTGGTTTTGTGCTATCATCATCATTACTTTTTCCGACTTTCGACTCTTGACAAAATTTGAATCTTTCCAGGCCCTGACATGACAAAATATCGCAGCCCTATGATTTCACAATTTCACATGCGATCGATTACACCTGGTCGCCCTTGGATGCGACTACAACAACTCTACTCTCGACTGCTTGGACTACTAACAACCATTCTACCCTCTCACATATCTCTTCTTGTTAATACTTCTTCCCTTTACAACCTCTACTTCACCCGCTACCGCTTGTTGTCCTACGTTTAGCTCATGTCCAGGTTTATTCCCCACACCTCTTCTCTGTTTCCTTTTAACTTACGACGACACGGGCGTTAACTCTTTTTTGTTTCTTTTTCTTTTTTGTTATCATGTAATTTTTGACTTTTGCACCTGTCCTTTTGGATCAACATTTGTATTGGCACTGTCCGGATGAATTCCCTGAAAATCAGTGATCTCAACTTTTTTCTTGGTAGCCCTTAATTTTTTTTATTTTTTTTTTATGCTACAGCAAAGAAACGAAATACGAATGCCCTCTCCCTCGCCAACCATTCCCGTTCCTAACAAATCTTCTCCCTCTCCCTCTCTTGCGTCTGCATTGTTACATTTCTTTGTACGGTGACCGAAACCCCCACCTTGAGCGTCGAAGATACCAAGAGAGTATAATGCAACCGAAATTTTTTTTATTTTCTATTTTCTCTTCTCGATTTCTTTGCTAATGCCCGTACGCCTCGTCTATCCTCCTTTTGCGTGTTAACGATTCGACAAAATCATCTTCACTTCACTTCATAATAGCTCCTCTCAAACATTGCATTCCCTGTTCACCTAAGCTTGTCAACGTCCAGCCCCCCTTTTTTTTTCGTTTCCTCTGTCCGTACGTTTTAGCTAGCATGAAAACTCCAAGAGAGTTTTTTTCCCTTCTCTCTGCTGTTCAAATCCCCTTCTGATGTATCTTCTTTCTTTCCTTTTCTCTCTTTTTTTTTTTTCGAATTCACAAATTAGCCCTTGAGCTTTTTTACTTTTTACTTTACTTAATTATCATCATCCAAATACCAAGAAGTACGCGTCACGATTTTTTACTAGTTATTAACCTTTCAGGATATAAATAGATTTGCTTAGTAGGCTTCAAAGATAAGAGGGAGAGAGGGCCACCGGTTTTTTTAAACAAAAACTCATTATTATTATTTTTCCGTTTAAAAGAGAGAACAAAAGGAAAGAGTGTCCAATTCAAAAAAAATAAGTCCAAAGCCGCCCATTCCAAAGTTAAAACCCACCCCGCCCGTTACAAAACAATTTGAAATTATCAACCAACCTAATTATCAACCTTGACGGGATCGATATTCCAAATTTCATCCGCATACTCATTAATCGCCCTATCGGACGTAAAGAATCCCATTCTAGATACCGCAACGATGGTATTATGTGCCCAGGCGGCGGTGTCCTTGAATGCCTCGTCAACGAGTTTGTGGGTTGAGAGGTAGGATGCGAAGTCGTCGGAGACGAGGTAGTCTAGATAAAGCGTGTAAGTTAAGATAATTCTTTCAAGAATAGGATGAGGGTTTCTTACAGTCACCACCTTCGGTCAAGGCGTGGATCAAACCGGCAAAGACACCGGGTTCACCGAATGTACCCTTTTGGATTTCTTCACAGACTTCCTTGAGGGCGGGGTCCATTGGGGTCTTGCCGTAGCGGTGGGCGTGGCGGAGGTCTTCGACATCCTCGCTATATGATTATACTGAGTTAACAAAAACTAGTTCGTACCCGTGAAATATGCATGATACCTGTTACTTACGCAAGATTGCCGAAGAGGAAGATACGTTCCTCACCGATCTATTACATATATTAGTACCTCGTTATCTTGTAATACCTCTTTAAATATTCAGAACAATCGTCATACCTCTCGTGTGATTTCAATCTACGGATAGAAAATTGTTAGCTGATGCTCCAAACTAACTTATCTAGGTAATGGTCCTTACGTTTGCACCGTCGCAAGTACCAATAATAAGCCCACCATTGAGCACAAACTTCATATTGCTGGTACCGGAAGCTTCAGTTCCAGCAGTAGAAATATGCTCGCTCAAATCGGAAGCAGGGCACAAGAACTCGGCTTTGCTAACATTGTAGTCTTCAATAAAGACAACCTTGAGCAAGTCGCCGATCTCGACATCGTTATTGACAACTTCGGAGACAGCGGTGATGAGACGGATGATGGTTTTGGCCTATAAATAGGCAGTATATGAGTTAGTCCGGTTCCAAGACAAGTGATGTCCCACCAAAACGAAATTTGTAACATTGAGTATGGATGATAGGACTTTCTTACCATCCAATAACCGGGGGCAGCCTTTCCACCAAAGATGGAAACACGCTGCACTTGTTTGGCCCTCTCTTCTTTAGTCATGGCCTTCAAGGACAGATATCTGCTGATGACACCAAAGATGTTCATCTGCTGTCTCTTGTATTCGTGGATACGCTTGACTTGGATATCGAACAAGGCGCTTGGGTTGACCGAGATACCAGTGGTATCCTTGATGTACTTGGCCAAGCGCTGCTTGTTGCGGAATTTGATATCCATCCACTGAATAGGTGCCATCATTAGCTGGTTCCTGGATACAAATTCGTGGGTGTCAATTAACACTTACCTCTTTCTGGAAATCCTTGTCATCCGCAAACTTCTCCAATCCACTGAGGAGGCTTAGGTCCTTCAAGAAATTATACGAACCAAGCTTCTCTTTAATGAGAGCAGACAATTGTGGATTAGCTTGGTGAAGCCATCTTCGTGGAGTAACTCCGTTGGTAACATTGGTAAACTTATCAAGTCCGAAGATCTTGACAAAGTCCTTGAAAATAGTGGTCTTGATAAGGTCAGAGTGCAACTCAGCCACACCGTTAACCTTCTTGGAACCAATGATAGCGAGGTAAGCCATTCTGATGACTTGAGGGTTGCTCTCTTCGATGATGGAGACTCTGCTGAGGAGTTCACGGTCCTTGGGGAACCGTCTTTCGACACTTTGGAGGAAGAACAAATTGATGTCGTAGATGATTTGGAGGTGACGTGGGAGGAGGTTCTGGAAGAGTGGGACGGACCATTTCTCCAAGGCTTCTGGGAGAACGGTGTGGTTTGTGTATCCGAAGGTTTCGGTGACAACTATGTACTTATTAGTCGTTTCTGGCCTCAATGTGATATGATTGGGAATGTTGTTCGCTCACTGTTCCATGCGGTATCCCAATCAAGGTGCTCCTTGTCGACAAGAATGCGCATCAATTCAACGATGGCCAAAGTTGGGTGAGTGTCGTTCAGTTGAATGGCAACTTGATGTGGGAACTCGGTCCATGCACGGTGGGACTTCTTGAAACGTCTGACGATATCATAGAGGGATGCTGCGACCCAGAAGTATTGCTGCTTCAAACGCAATTCCTTTCCGACATCGATACTGTAAACTTCGTTAGTAGTATTCACAATTTCTGGGCGAATTATATAACATACTTGTCGTTAGGATAGAGGACGGCCGAGATTGTCTCAGCTCGCTGTTGGTCTCTAACCGAGCTTTCATAGTCTCCGGAGTTGAACTTCTGGAAGTCGAATTCACCAGTCGAGGGCTTGCTGGACCAGAGACGCAAGTTATTGGTAGTTGAGGTTCCGTATCCGGGAACTGTCACACTTTGTGAGTATGGGCACGACTCCCAACATGGGAATCTGTGTTGATATCTTACTTGGGACATCATAAGCTAGAGCTTGAACAACTTCGCCACCTTCCCAAATATTGACCGTGCTACCGTCGTCTTCGGTGTAACGACGTACATAGCCGTAGAACATGATGTCAACAGTGATATCATGTCTTGGGAACTCCCATGGGTTGAAGTCAAGCCAGTAGTCTGGAACCTCGACTTGGTAACCGTCAATGATCTCTTGTTTGAAGATACCATATCGGTATCTTAGACCATAGCCCCAAGCTGGGTAGCTAAGAGAAGCCAAACTATCCAAGAAACAAGCGGCGAGACGACCAAGACCACCATTTCCCAAGGCGGCATCGTGTTCTTGATCAATGAGATCCTCCATGCGGAAGCCAAGTTCGGAGACACCCTCTAACCTCTAAAAGTAAGCATCTTTATCTTTAAATGCGACATTTCAAGTGGAGTAGTTACTAACCGACGGCATAATCCTTAATGTCTCGATTCAGTAGAGCATTGTCAAGAGTTCGGCCCATCAAGAATTCGAGGGAGAGGTCTAGCCAATTGTTAGTTCCAACTAGATTTTACATAATTCGGATTGGGTGATCTTGTACAGTAGACTCGCTTCTGGTCAGCCAAAGTGTGGGCTTGCTGGGTCTTGTTCCAGTCAATGATAAGCTTGTCCCTCATAGCAAGGGCAGCACCCGAGTATGCGGCACTAGAGGTCACACGTTTAGTCTCCCAAACTCAATACAATAGCGTAGGCGTGGGTCGAGGAGCTTACAGCTCGTCACAGTTGTATAGAGATCTAGCAAGGGTGGTTTCGACATGGCGAACGACTTCTCTCTATTCGATGGATATTCGTTAGAGTTCTTCCTCTCTAGAGACACAAACAGGAATCCGACTTACTTGGAATTCTTCCTTATTGCTGAACTCAGTGGCAGCCTGTCTGACACATTAGCTCGATCCCTGGCCTTAATTAATCTTATTTCACATACAAACTTCTTCCACCTATTTGTCAAATTAGCAACAGCCCCTCTATGTGTTTTCGAGATATGACATACTTATCACGGAGGGGAGCGGGAATGCTGGATTCAATTGATTTGATCTCCCGAGATCCAAAACCAGTAGCCGTTCGCTTGTGTCTAGGACGCTTCGCAAAAGTCTGGCTCAAGATATCCTGGCCGGTAATACTCGGTGACGGCGGGGTTAAAATGGCCGACATTTTGTTTCGGAGTTTAGTGAAGTGACGTTATACAACGAACGAGGTTTGTAATTGATCTCTTGACCAGAACGTCGAACACGCCGAATTTAAGTGCAGAAAAGGGTTTCCAACGATAGAAACCGAGGGAAAGGCCTTTTTAAAAGAGAAGGAAATGGAGGAGGTGGATGACAGAATGAAGCGGAGACAGCGAGCTGTCAGCTTCTAGGAATTTTACAGCCATTTGGAGCTACATCACCACCACCACCACCACTACCACGTAGCAACCCGGGCCTGGTATGTAGAGTAATACTCTGCGATAGCAAGCGGCATAGCTGGGCATTGGTAGCGGCGCTAGTGATCCCGGGAATGCACCGTATTCCAGTTTATCGATAGCGAAGGCACTGAAACGGTATTCTGTTCCTTCTTCCTGGCCGTTTTCTGCGCGCATTCAGAGATGCATAAGGCCCTCCAACGCCAGAGTGTACTCGAACATCATCAATTGCATTTCAAATTCCTCGCGACTTCAATACTTCAAACCTAATTACCATTGACCAATACGAAGTCCGAGGTGAGTGAATAAAACACATCCTCAAAACCAATGATAGCCTATTAACCATCCGATTACGTTCAATACTAACGATACGGAATTCTTGCAAGCAGAATGACGAAAGCTGCAGGCTGCAGGCGGGGCGTCTAAAGCGGGGCTGGTGCATACCACCCACAGCTCACGCCAACGGTTCAACAGATACCTATGCATGGGAACATACTAACTACGCATGTTTCTGGAGGGGCCTGTTGCTGGGACATAACAATCTAACGGGAAATAGTTTTTTTTTTTTGGGAATTTAAACATGCATCTTTGGATGCATCAATGCAGATACCTCGTCTACCCCTCCACCCCTCCCGCACATGCTTTTTTATATTCCTCACTACTCGAGTACACCATCAGCCTCAAAAGAAAAACATGGTCTTAATGTATCATATGACAATCAGACTGGACCACGATGGTCTGCAGTAACTGCGGACATAATTTTTATTGCATGGTGCAGCGCAGCTAAAATAATGGAGGAGTTCGGAACGGTTACAGTTACAGAGAGACGGCAGGTTTTTTCTTGTCAGAAGCTAACGTTAACAGGGCAGAGGTGCCGAGCCAACGAAGGTGGGGCCAAACGCCACTTTCTCGGCATATCTCGATTAGCTATAGCTTATCGATAGGGCATAATCGTCGGACGGTTCGGACGGTATCTCTATTGGTATAATATTCTGGCTAGCTCATGTTGAACGTATGAGCCGGGATTAAAGTATGGTCAGTGCCACCGAGACTAGTTTTCAATATCATGGCCTTGCAAATTGCCACTCAACAATTTTTGATTGTTACCTGTTGTCGGTTCGATTCAATTTTTGGTGGAATATTCAATGGAGCTCATGGGAGTTCTATTAGTCAAGAGAAGTGCTGTCTCCTTCCAACATCTTGCTTCGAGGACCTAACTATAGTACCATCGGCACGCTGTGCTGGCGTAAAGGCCAGCGTGCTTTACATGTACATACATGTGCAGACGCGCCAGGTTCTAGCCCCCCGAACGAGACTGATATCTGTAGAGTGTCGACTGTCGACCAGGATAAGTTAATTCGTGCAACCACATTTTCAACACATTTTTAACGAGTTATGAGGTTGTCATACACTGTGCTATTGTGCTTAAGAACTAGCCAACGATAAATACAGTCTTCACCCCGTCGAAAAAACATGCAAGCACAAGCATACGACTTTATGGGAATAGTTCAAACGAATATGCGTTTTCAATACCAAAACTTTTCTAAGGTCAAATACGAAACGACAAATGCGATATCACGTCCAATCAGTCGTTTATATACGAATATACTATCCCAGGAATATTCAACAAGAAATCCGATAGGACAAAGCTCCAACTTGTGCCGAATAGGCTTCCTTGCCGCCTAATTAATCCATGGCCGATCTGGGTCTTCGGATTGGGGTTTGTCTGTAGGATCGGGTCGGTCTGGGCCAGCAGGTGTCGGTGGTGGATCTAAAACCCATTTTGGGGGTCCCAAGGACGGGGTCGCTAGGCTTGTTACTTGACCTGTCGTTTCTAGGGTGTTGGATAGTGTACGAGTCGATGAAGTTACCGATAATGGTATTGAAGAAGTGCTCGATAAACCAGTCGATACAGTATCAGTTGGGTTTTGAGAAGGCCTAGGACCTGTTGTGGATATGGATATAGACGTAGAAGTGCTATTTTTAACCTTTCCATACCTCTTCCCACTATTATAGAGTACTTTAATACCGGAACTCGACGATCTCACCGGTTGGAACAAAGTCTGGTTCCAATCGTAACAACTATTAAAGCCATACAGTGAAAGATGCTCAACTTTGAATGCCGATGGTCCTACCATGCCATCTTCCGGTGAGAAGTCTTTTACTAACCCGCGAGTAAAAGAAAACGGTCTCCTTAGCTCGAGGGGTATTTTAGACCTTTCGGATTGGTAGTTTTTATTGTAATCACGGGGATCACAACTGTTTAGCCATTCTAGATTGTCGGTATCAACAGCGTTGCAAAAGTACGTGAGCCACCGAGTCTTGCTATGAGTCTACCAGCGTTAACATCGTAGGACGGCGGTAGAGATTCTGCATACGGAGCTGGAAGGCCATTCCGCCACTTCCCACACATAGAGATAAGCGCTTTGGAAGCGTCATCGCAGTAGTAATGAGTACAGTCTCCCTCGAATGCCTCCCGGTCCGCCGGTAGCTCCACGATAAAATCTGGGAAGTTTTTGATCGTTTTAAGCCTGCTGTCCGCCAAATTTTTATATAATCCCCTTTGCAGCTTGAGTGTGCTATTAGGGTCAAGCCCTCCGGTTTTGTCGGTTTCTTTGAATAGCCAGAGGGAATTGCCCCCTTTGCCAGTTTTTGCGAAATCTTCAAGAGAGTAAGGGACTTCTCTAAAATTGGGTGAAGAGTTGTTTGTTTTAGACGTCTGTGCAGCGTCGGACATCGAATGTGTATACGTTGAAAACGATGTATCGGTACTTGTTATTACATGCGTTTTTAGAGTCGTCGGTGGTTGCAACGATGTCGTATCATGAGCGGTGAGAGTAGGTATAATAGGGATGTTTAACGATGAATTCGATGGTATCACCGGCAAAGGAGGCTGGGTATCAGCTGAAGCCTAGAAATGAAGGCCTCGCATGACATACCCGCTTCGAGCTGACCGATCGTAACTTCAGGACCTAGAGTAATTCTAGGAGGCTCCCTGCGGACCCAATGTACGTGGGAAACCCTATAGAACTTTGGATCTGATGTGATCTTGCGTCTTTCATAACATGTATCTAAGGCTAATCCATCCAAAGCCTTTTCGATTAATTCAGGTAGGTATAAGTTTCCGCGATAACTTAAGGATGCTTCTCCACAGAATGAAGCTTTGATGTTTGAGGAGGGATCACAATAGTGTTGGTGGCAGTCGCCGGCGGGGTGTGCTCGGTAGTCAAAGATCGGTTTGAGCGATCCAGCTTTGATTTTTCTGTTATATTGGATATAGTTGAAATATTATTGTTTTGTTGGAAGGGCATGGAGTATGGTTCGGCGTAGCACCTCATGTACCAGCCACAATCCTCCAATGGAACACCATCATTACTTTCAACTAATTTCGTTGGCTTGAGTGATGCTGTGAGTGTCACCGATTTCGTCGGTCTTGCCGATGTTGTAAGTGCCACTGAACTTGTCGACGTGAGTTCAATTGCAGAACTGGATTCCATAGCTATAAGCTTCGAAGAAGTTTCAACTTCCATGGGTTTCGTATGCATAGGCTGGATGGAAGCTTTTGGAGGATAGACTAGCCATGGAGGTAAAGTAGTTGTAGAGGGATATCCTGGCGGGTTAGGTTTCAACTTTTCCCTTTTTATGTCCTTTGGGGTGCAACCACCGAACACCAGTTGTATTTCATATGGGATAAGTTTCGGGGGTGGAATTGGCCTCTTCTTTGGTTCAAAGTGGTAGTTCAACAGTGCCAGGATAGGGGTTCGCTATCCGATTTTCGAGGCAAAGGAGGTAACCATTCGCACTTATACTCCCTCGGCGGAAAAATCCTCTTTGTAAAATCGTGACTCGGAGCTGTTATTTCTGATCGATAGATAGTGACATTACTTAGATCCTCCATGTCCGACTTGATGCAGTACCGGTATTGCCAATGGTACCTTCCATGCAATACCTGACTGGGAAATTAGGGTTCGTGGTGTATAATACCGTAGGAGATCTATTACGCGCAATCTCTCCGAACTCCTCGCTAGTTATATCAATGAGATCGTGCTGGTCTTGTATGTTTCGTTCTATTCATTGGCCATTATAAATTTCACCAGCCATATTGTAACACCGGAAGTCTACTACCATTCGTAGGCTAGTATCATAAAATTCTGATTGGTAGGGTTCGTATACATTGTGCGGGCCGATTAATAATGGCTTCTATAGAATCGTCAGCAAATCGCCTGCTACCAAACAGTCTAAAATAATTAGTACTATGATACCATATCCCATTCACACTAGATTGCAGATTCCACGAAATCAAAATTTGAGAAACAAGTTTTGATAAATATATCACTCTCGTGGCAGGGTAGAGAAGCTACTATATCCACCTACCAGATTTTTATACTGAAATCCTTCGACCAAAACTCCAACACTCGTGGTGAGCATTAGGAGAGGCAACCCTCCTAAGCACCTCAACTTCATTGCTCCACTTTTTAGAAACGTACGATTTCTTGTCTCTTTTAGATTTTAAACATGCATAGATTTGATATGTATATGACAGTTGTCGAAATTGCTAATCATGTAAGCTTTGAACGATAAGAATTTCTTTGCCAGAATTTCCGTCTTTACACAATATCCTAGCTTTTATATAGCCCTTCATCTCCCCTCTTCGCCACTCCATACTTTTGTGATAAACAAAAAGCCATCCAAACCTCCAAGTCCCTCCGCCCCCAACGTTGTTGCATTTTCCAGAGTAATGCGTTGCACTTTGTCCCCGTTTCAAGGGCCTTAAAATGCCCTCAAAACCCAATAAGCCTCTTAAAAAAAAAAAAAAAAATCCCTATGGAGAACCAAAAAGAGTAATTGGTGGAACATAACCTGTTGTGTCCCCCAAAAAAAGGGGTGAGATATTCAATAATTTGTTTGGTAATTATATAGTTTTAGATCTACTGGCACTACCTTGGTTCTCACGGCGCACTGCCCATGTGTACCACCTAACTTCTAGTTTTTTATGTTGGAAGTCTCAGGTCTTGAGGGGCACGGTGAGATTATGAAACGGCATTTGTGAGGCCGAGTTATGGCTGTTCTTAGTAACTTATGTTAGCGGCGGGCGTTTAGGTCTGATGTAAAGGCTTACTTCTTTTTATATCAGGATATGTATTGAGGAGAGATATAAAATTCCACATTACTGGCTACTGTATTCCCCATAAAAGAGTGAATAAAAAAGGCTCCCTCAAAGAATCTAACAAACTACTATCGGTCTGATCAGCTGTAAAGGTTCTCTTAACCCAACATCCCTCACCCTTCTACCTTTCAATACCATGGACACTACCAAAAATGACGAGCATATTTATGTACTCCGTCTACGGTATATATTGTGTTAATACTTCAACAACCCCTTCATAGTAATATACTATAATACTATATACCCCGAAAAGATATTATATATCCCGGATATCCGGGCAGATAGGAAAATATCGTGTTTGCGTGTATGTCATAGGACTCCCCGGTACGCCGACAACTTTTTCGTTCCTTCTTGACATTGTTCAAGGGTAGGGCATACTATTTCTATATTACTACCGACATGCTGATAAAACGTGCAAATAAACGGGGAGAACGCAGGTTGATTCCTGACAAGAAGTTCGAATTAAGTTCGATACCTGGGTACTAGTTACTGTGTATACAACTGATTTCCTTGTTTGCGAAGAAGATGCCATGCCCATGTTGCCTTCTTTATTTTTACAAATTTTTTTTATGGTGACGGCGGTGGTGCTTGGTTACCATGCATGTCATCAATCTCGTATCCGCTTCCCGTTAACAACCGAATAATGCGCACGTAACTAAGTATTTGCTTAGTATACTTCAGGGGATTCGGAAACGAACGGTTTCATGAAATTCTTTTTTTTTATCGGGTGACATCCCGATAACGAGATGCTTTGCGTATCGCAAGCTATGGTACTTTTTCTCTTGAACCCCCCAGACCCATTTTTTGCCGCACAGATCCACGATTCATGAATCGACAGGAAAAATACTATAAATCTTATATCTCCAGCTCTATACACAGTAGACTCAGAACAACCGGATTTCCTCCACCCTACTTTATTTTCCGTGTGGGTTTTAAGTCCAAATTAGGAAAAATTAACGGCTTCTTACAATCGACTTTCCGGAAATCGAAGTATTCTGGAGGTGGTGTGGCTTGTCCCTTCATCTGAGATTTTGGGTCATAGCGTTTTTTGTGGGGATGGTGGTTAATTAGTAAGTACCACTGTATAGTAGAATTACTGTTTGCTTGTATATTATGAAAAATGGGATTGCTCGAGAGCGCCGGGTGTGGATGTTCTGGAAGGAGAAGTTGGATAGCAGTTAAGCTATACTATGTGGTGGTGGAGTCTTCCTCTGTAACGGTTTGATATTACACATTGACTCAATAGTCAAGTAAGACTTTTTTTCTTCGTCTAAACCAGAAGTTGCAAGAGATACAGCTTCATGATCAATCCACGAAAAAATTCAAAAGGATTCTTGTAAGGAAAAAAGAGAGAGCTCATGCGCTCACTTACATGCGCATGATCCTTTTCGCCGACTTTTTTTCTGTAAATGCGAAAAATCTAAATCCTGCATTTAGATTTTTTCTGCCTTTCGCATGAGCGAGCGAGGTCCAATATCAAAAGATGTGTGCCATCGACACACACCACACCATCGGTCTTTCAAAGCGGGGGAAATACATAGAAAAGGAAAATGGAAAAAGGCGAAGCAGAAGGGAGGCTACTAACAAAGACTAGGATGGGGTCTCGTCGACGAAAAGCATGGGGTAAATGGTGGGTGGGCAGGGTCTTGAACGACCAGGCTAGGATTATATCCCCCAGCATCATAACCATACCGCGAAAAAAAAAGAATCTACGAAATCCAAAAGAGAAGAGGCGAGCGAGAAAGACAAGGACCGGGGAGATTCAAGGGGTAAGAAGGAAAGTCTGGAGAGATAGAGGGAATCGTGAATCATGAGACAAGATGTAAGTTTTCGTTGGGTATGCACAGATTCGATATCGCCTGATCAAAAGGCTATACGAATCGATGTCCGTTGAGGATCTGGTTTTTGGGGGCAAAAAAAGTGGTTGGAACTCCACGCTTTTTTCGAGATCCTGGGGATTTAGGTTACCATGCGATCTTGAGCTCCGATGGTTACCTACTTTTGATATCTTCTTGACGGCTATGACCTAAGTATTCCTTTTTGGTGGCTTTTGGCCACAATTTAACCCAGTACCACTATCATAACAAAAAGGGGTTTTTTTTTTTTTTCATAAAATGCCCATTTATCCAGTCTATTCAACCTATTTCGCCTATTGTCATTCGCCTCTAGATAAGTCAGTGAGTATTGCTCACGGAGCAAGCGCTGCAAAGGCAAACAAGAAGCCTGAACCGCCTAAGATTGAAAAAAAGCCCTCGGACTTCCCTGAATCGTAGTGAGCGCTCGAGCTCAATGACCTATAAGATTCTCGTTGGATATCAGGCTGACATGGGGGTTGGAGGTTTGATGGGTATATTTTTAGACATTTTCTGGTGTTTAAGGGTTCAATGTAACAGGTTTTCTCTTCAGCTCTCTGACGCGGCCCTTTTTCGGGGTTGCGAGAGAGCGGTTGGATATAAACCATGATTTACGGGGTTCGTGGTAAAGGCCCGTGTATTCTTCATTTGTCTGCGCGCATATGTATGTATGTACAGTATGTACCGTGGATTCGATTCAGAACTGATATCTTTGCAGGATGTATATGACGGTATTTTGGATATCCAAGCGAATATCTCCGGTTGTTTCTGTCGATTGTCAAAAATTCTTCCCCCTGTTGTTTCAAGGTCTCGGGAACACCTGCACGCCACCGCGTAATATTGTCGAAAGACACGGGCAAGAAAAAACGTGAGGTTTATCAACTTGTCGATACCAAGGAACATTGATTCGTACGTAGTAACGTTCGACTATTCTATCTTTCCAAGAAATTTTGAAAGGTCTTGGATGTATTCGCGGAAATGCGGCAATATAAGGTTTTATCTCTTTTTCCCTGTCCCAATCAGACTGACGAAGCATTTGTTACGAGGCAAGGGCATAAGGCTTGCTTCAGAAAATTCCCGTGTTTGAGAGTCGTCGTACCAGGAAAACCTAAACTAATCACGAAACAATTGCGACAGCTGCAGCAGGCTCTTTTCTCTTGCTTGCTCTTTGAGAAAGGATGAGGCGTTCCCCACTAACACCGTTTTTGCTCTAGGGTGATACTGATGCGAATTGGCATTTTTTCTGACATCGTCACAAATTTCGATTTTTCTTGATTCTTGAAAGTAGAGAAAAAGTTCAGTGAAGAGGTGGCCGAGGTTGACAGCTTAAACCTAAAGAAAACGGACTTAAAAACGAGAAAAGAGGTGTAAAATACATAGTAGACGGAAGGTCTAGACGCGTCTTTACTTGCTATGATGGGGGAGGTCTAGATTTTCTTTTGCAAACCCGGCCGGAACGCTACCTGGGGAATCCTTTTATCCCGGGGGGGAAAGATATCGAATCGAGGACTAGTGTTCAATGACATGACAATTGGAATCGCATGATCCAAGATCGGTGGCTGGCGGGTTCGCTATTTTTTGGCGCCACGGTTGTACGCATGGCATCATGATCAAGAAAAACTTGGTATACTTAGCAACCATGCTAGAATTAACAGCAAGCACGGCTCGTAGCTCACAAAATGACCATTTCGCTCGTCCCGTGTTAACCCGTCCGGAGCTTCGATGGAAGATGTGATCAATCAGGAAGCTGGTGGGATACCCGTTTACTTTTCTGTCCCGCGAACATCACAAAAAACTTGATTTTTTTGTTTCTGACAATTAGCGCTGAGGTTGATGGTTTCGGAGACGGGAACTTTGGGTATCTGGTGATTACGTTGCCTCGTACCCAGATTGACCTGGTCGGTGATTATGATAAAGAGAGAACTTTTGGGATTTTATGAGATCGGTATGGTATTTTGATTCGATCGGACTTTTTGATAAATTCCGTTTCATCGCGATTAGAAAACGGTGTCAATACGTAGCAGGAGAGCTCTTAAGCGCATAAAACCCGAGATAAACTAGATCCTTACATTCCCAATGTTCAAAAAGAGACCTAAAAGGTCATATTTATTTCCCATCCGGGAAATATTTAATTATTTCATCTAACAGGCAGGATGAATGTTATACGCTGGATCAAGTCTACGTCTTATGCTATGAATGTAAGTATACTTATGTAAGTCAATGATTGGACAGTATTCATGTTCGAAGTCTACGTTGTGCTTCTGAAACGCTGCGATATGCAGGAATGGAAAACAGAGTGCACATCTTGCTAGTACATACATAAAAGGTTGGGCAAACGATACGTCTCTTTTTCATTCGCATCTGCCTGTTCGGCTTGCCCTTCAACAAACCCTTGTCTCGATCTCTGACATCGGTGGATATGCCGTACCTTGCAAGCCTTTTTCTTTTCTTTTCCTGGTCTTTTTCCTTTCAATGTGGAGAAAGAGAGGCTGGGAAAATATTTCGTGCCGCACGTGCAGGACGGATAACCCTCTCGAATCGAATTTCTATCAAAAGTTTTTACTAACTACCGACACGAGCCGTTGAGCTGTTCTCCTTCCTGAAACACTAAAAAAGATGGCAAAGAAGAAAGTGTGAGGATAGGATTAACCTATCATTGTAAAGGAACTAGCGTCCCTCGTCTCTCGCTCCGACGAAAGCGTGACAAGGCTTCTGCTGGGGATTTTCAACAGGCAGAACCCTTGGTTGTTGTCCTTGACCTGGTCTATCCTCCCTTTTCTTTTTGGTGGCTAGGCTAGTGCTCGCAAAGTAGCCAAGCTAGCCGATAGACACGTTTTATACGAAAGACCTGGGGACACATGGATGGGTTGATTGTTTCCTCAGATGATGGTGATCAGGAGAGACAGCTTATTCGCTTGAGATCCGAGAGATGAGCTGGCCGTGAGATCTAATTCGATCGAACACAAGGCTATATTCAGCTGATGTTGGTTAGCTACCAAGTAGCTTCGGTGATGGCAAGTTCGGTAACTTGGTTGCATGACCTTTTTTTTGTATGAGTCTGAGTAATGCGCATGGGGTAGCATAAGCTTGGGGTAATGGGCGTATGCGCTGGATTTCCGATGGATATTACAAAGTACATGTTGCTGACGACTCTCTCAGCCCAACCGGAATATTCGATTCGAGACAAAAACACCGAATTCGATATCCTTTCTAATCAATATCTATGTACAAAATCTCCCGGCCGAAGCAAAATGGAAAGACCCGAAACATCGAATATTTCGAATTAATTACCTTCCAGAAGCTTATAATCATAGTTAATCAATATATTTTAAAATACTTAATTGATTAAAATTACCTGGATTCTTGCGCAAGGTCGACACTTTTGAAAGTGAGAGCTTTAGATATAGTATTTGGCGAATTATTAAAAAAACCTGCTATATATAACTCCGACAAATGCGATTTGTTTCGTTTCATCTTAGGTCGGGAATGGAGAATTCAAAAAGAGGGATGGTAAGTTAAATGGTCCGTTGCGGCACGTCGGGGATGCAGATTATATTATATTGTTTGATAAATTTACATTTTATTTTTATATGATATTGGATATGGGCTGTTTTGATTTACTTTCTGGTATAAGCGGAGGTGTAACTAGTGTTTGAGGCTCTACAGAGCTCTTCTGCATTGTCGATGTACCGTGGTGCAGCGTAGGCGATAGGGCTTAGGCATGTCAGTAATGCGCACGGATGCTGGGAATATGAACATGTTCCTGAATTCAGGCACAGACCAGTCCTTAGCCGTGATGGTATGTGAGAACAACAAATAAATTAAAAATTAAAAAAAAGGACCAAGAAAGTGATATTTCTCAACAGCTGGAATTCATGATTCATGAGGTAATATTATTAGATCAACGTCGTCTCCGTCATCCGAATTTCCCCCCTCTCCGCGAAGACAGACAGGTACCGTCCCTCGGGAGTAGGCGAGCATGGATAACAGATGCACCCCTTTTTTCGGTCTCGAGGTACTTACTACATGTACCAGTTGGCAAAGAAGAAAAATATCGCTGAATCAATGACAGATTATCCTCGGCTCCACCAACTGAATGTGCGTAGATGTGTGGGCTGCGCTACCAAACAGCCTCTTCCCCCGTGCAGGTGTGGATCCGTCTCGCCAATTTCGCCGATTGTGAGGGTGAAAAAGCAAGGCAAAGCAAAGCATGAGGATATTGGGCTATAGCCGTGGGCCGGCCGGTATATCGATGGATAGGAATCAAATTTTATCATTGTCTGGGTACTTAAATTCTTATTTGGATTTGTTGATATAAGAGAGCAAGTAAGTACCTATTGGTAGTTAATATTCGAAGCGGGACTCGGCAAAAGAGATGGAACACACGTTCCGGGCTGAGCGGTAATTCTTTTTTCTTCTCTAGTCAGTCGGCCAGTCAGTCGGTCAGCATATGCGAGCAAAGCCGCAGCGATAGTCTGTTTGTCATGGCCTCATACATGTACTGTGTCTGTAAGGATACTCGAATCGACAGATTGAAGAAGAAGTCGGGTATCTGTGGGTGTTAGTGAATCGTCAGAGGGCGGTCTGATGTTTTCTTCTTCCTGCTTGTGTGGAGTTTTAAATTTCTTTTGGAGGGGTTGTTAAGGATGTTTGGTGCCATCACGTTTGCGGCATCAGCCTGGATCCTTTTTTTTTCCTTTCCTGCCTCGCTGACTGCACTCGCTTGCTTCACCCTTTGGCTTGTTTCTGAAGTGGAAAGAAAGTGTGAAGCTGCGGATTGGAGCCAGCAGATTTTCTGGTTCGACTGTGGGCCATTCATTCACTATCACTCGACTTTTCAATCAGCGATACCTAATACCTACAGAAGATGATGTCTGTTCGGTGACAATACTGGGATCCTAATATATATGAGGAAATGTATAGTGATTCAACTGGAGTGGCTTGTATTAGAACTGAAGTATCTCCAAATGACTAGTAGCCCAAATGAACTGGGGGAAACAGGAATTCGAAACTGGAGCATTCTTAACTGTCCAGCCTCCGAAACCCCGGTCGGTTTGTTAGGTCGGGTCTTGTCCTGTTCTGTCCTGTGCTGTCGGGTCCCGTCCTGTGCTGTATCTGCCCTGTGCCCTGTGTGTCCTCTGCTGTTCTTCTCCTGCAGCAATTGCTACGGCACCACTGCAGTAACCTCTATTACCAGGGCAAGGCAGGGTAGCAGGAACAGCAAGCAGTAACAGCCTTTTTACTCGGTCTCCGTCTTCCTCCCTTTCCTTTCTTTTTGCTCTTGCTCTTGTTCTTCATATCATATCCAGTAGACCTCTCTTAAACTAACCTCGCTCATCCTTCTTCTCTTTTACCTCTCCTCCTCCCTTCCTAACTTCTTACATACGACTAAATAACTTCCCAACTATTATTATCCTATTCCTGTTAGTAATAGTAGTAGTAATAATCTGGTAATAGTGGTGGTAGTGGAGTTATATATTACTACAGTTTCCCCCTTTGCGGTTGCATTTCTCGAAATAAACCTCCAACCAGACAAACAACCCAACACTCTTCTCTTATATCCATCCATCCATCCATCCCATCCAAATCCATCCATCCATCTCCCCAAAACCTTCCAACCTTCGAATAAACCTAAATCCCGAAACCGACTTGACTCGACTCCACTTGACCGGATTGCTTCTGATCCTCATCCTCCCTAAAATCAAATCGCCCTATGTACCATTAATCCAAAACTTCTCCCATCCATCCATCCATCCATCCATCCTGAGCTTCTCCGACTGCCGGGAAATCCGTCGACTTTTTTTTTTTTTTCCCTTTTCCTTTTCCGATCGGGAAATTCATCGCTCAACACCATCGTACATTACGTTAACAATCGACGCGCTGGCCCATCTCGCAACACTCTTCCGACATCACCAGAACTCTGGCAGTTTCCATCGCGTTCCGACTCTTCATCCGACAGATTTGATATCTTCGCCTTAATTTCCGACTTCCGACATATTTTTTATATATAAACTCTTGGTTATTCCTGTAGACTCTCGAAATCGCAGGATCCGATCGAGTGCAGCACTGCATTAACCTCTCGCTTCTCGTTTTTCCTTTCTTTCCTCTTTCGGTGAGATTGCAAGTCAGCCAAAATGGGTGGCTGCATGTCGAGAGAGGCATCGGAGGAGATGGAACAGAGGAAAAAGAGTCAGGCGATAGACAGAGAAATCATGGACGACTCGCGGCGGTTAAGACGCGAATGCAAAATTCTGTTATTAGGTAGGCCTTTTCTGTTCTTTCTACGGCTCCTGAGATGACGAGGCTGCTGGATTTTGTGCTTTTCTCTCCCTAACATCAACATCGGTTTGGCTGGACAGGATCCGGTGAGAGTGGGAAATCGACCATCGTGAAACAGATGAGGATTATACATCAGAACGGATACACAGTAGAAGAATTGCAACAATACCGATTAACGGTCTACAAGAACTTGGTCGACTGCGCGAAAGCCCTGATAGACGCTATGCGACAGTTCGATATTGTACCGGAGCACGAATCCAATAAGGTAGGAGAATACTACGACAACCCCAGAGCCGGAATATCACCGACAAAAACTAACATTCGGATTGCAGGAACATATGGACTTTCTATATACCTTCCAGGTGGACCCGGATCCGAACGTTCCTCTCGACCTTCGCGTTAGCAAGGCTGTGGCCGCGTTATGGGACGATCCGGCGGTTCCTTCTGTCCTCGAACATCAGAGCGAATTTTACATTATGGATTCGGCACCATAGTATGTTTTTTTCATCGATCGACATTTTCTTGTTCCAGTCCATATTGACACGCTGGTTTTTTTTCTCTAGTTTCTTTGCCGAAGCTGCACGGATAGGTGCCCCAGAGTACATTCCTTCGGAAGCGGACGTACTACGCGCTAGAACAAAAACCACTGGTATCTACGAGACGCGATTTACCATGGGACAGTTGAACATTCAGTATGGATCCCTCGGAATGAACGGAAATTGGATCATCATACTAATTAGATTTTTAGCATGTTTGACGTCGGTGGTCAGAGAAGCGAAAGGAAAAAGTGGATTCATTGCTTCGAATCAGTCACATCTATTATTTTCTGTGTCGCGTTGAGCGAATACGACCAAGTTCTGTTAGAAGAACAGAACCAGGTAAGGAAAACTGAGGCTCAAGCAATCCAATCTGCCGGCTGCTAACTTGCCTTCCTCCAGAACCGAATGCTGGAATCCCTGGTGCTCTTCGATTCGGTCGTCAACAGTCGATGGTTCGTCCGAACAAGTATCATCCTTTTCTTAAACAAGGTGGATCTGTTTAGGCAAAAGCTGCCGCGGACGCCATTATCGAATTACTTCCCCGACTACTCGGGTGGCCCGGATGTCAACAGAGCCGCGAAATACCTGCTCTGGAGATTCAACCAGGTCAATCGTGCACACCTGAATCTATATCCTCAGTAAGTGGTTGTTCAAGAAACCAATTGTGAATGCCTGCTAACGACCACAACAGCCTTACACAAGCCACCGATACCTCAAACATTAGACTGGTATTCGCTGCGGTCAAGGAGACAATTCTCCAGAACGCCCTCAAGGACTCTGGTATCTTATAACCGACTAAAAATACCAACATCCGACGGAACGCTTTAGTTTGGAAAAAGTGCGATTCTCTATTTACGACATTGCGAGCCATTTAGGCGACCTTACGAAGCTTGAACCGATCCGAAGATTGACCGAACGCCGAAGGGTTCCTTTCCATATCGACAACCACAGCGTTTGGACATCTATATATTTTCGAAGCTCTGATGTTTGGACCGATGCTATATATATATTTGAAGATCACAGCGGCCGACAACTCGGTTACGAATAAGACGAATGGTCCTCCTTTTCTGGGGCTTCGATTAACGACACTCATAATTTTACGACTTATCCGTTCTGTTTCATTTTGAACGCTTCGGTTTCTTCGGTGAACTGATGACGACACTCTGATTACTCCCTTCCACCTCTTTAGCCAACCTTTAGGTTCGCGAATGTATTGTACGTTACACGGAGGGCCGTACCTGCATGAATTGTATCCATTTCTTCATCCTCGTGCTCGAGTTGGAACCGAATGTTCTTGCTTCGATGTTTTCCCATTTTTCTTTTTCTTTACCGTTGACCCTCTGCTTACCCTTCTCTTCTCTTTCCCTTTTGCCTATGTTTGTCCTTATCAAAAAATATCGTCATTTTGCTTTACGGAGTTCCGGTCTTCATTTCTGTTACCTTTTGCTTTTGGCCGATATCTTCCTGTTCATTATGGTTTTTTCCCTTTCTCTCTTATTGGTTTCTTCTTCTGTTTGAATTATCACTCGGTGGTGTTTCCCTTATTTTTTATTTTTATTTTTTTATTGTGTGTTCTCGGATGGGAGCAATTATCTTTATATTTTTTTTTTTCCTTTTTTTTTTTCAAGCGAGAGAGAAAGAAAGAGGGCCTGAACACCGCTATCTCGGACCCGCTCTCCTACCAGAAACCCTTAACTACGGCTTTCGATAGCTTTACTTTTCCTCCAAATTACGAAATTACAATATCATAATAATGCTTTTGACCATTACTACTACTATTACCTCCCTACTTCTTTTCTTGCTGCGGAGTTTTACTCCGTAATGTCGAATGACCCCCCGGATATTGATCCCGTGTGCCAAAATGCAGCCCGTCTACGACAACTCGAGCCCGTCAAACCTATAACTCAACCTCAATCCTCTCACGACCATCCCGAGTTCCCTTTTGCTCCTTTTATTAATTCTATGGGATTCTTTTGTTCGTTTGGAATCGTGGATTGAATCGGGGAGGATTGGGAGCTTTTGAACACGTGCACATGGGACGGGGAGGAGAGATGTAGCCGAAGCAAGAGGGAGAATTACCATTGCCACTACTACTGTTTATTACTACTAGTACTGCTCTTGTTGCTATGAATAACTCATACACACTACACAGACTAGAGATGTGGAAGAAGATGAAGAGGGAGAAGAGAATATTAATTTTTTTTTATATACACACACCTAGATATATATACAAATACGATAGAGAGTTTTATGTATAAGTCCTTATCAAGTAACCTTTTCTTTTTTCCTCCTGATGAAGTATAAAAGAGATATTCTAGAAATCCTTCCGTTTTCTGGAATATACTTGGTGACGTAGAGCTAGCTAGCTAACCTGCCATGCGGATACTCAGTATGCATCTTATGCCAGAAAAAGGGGTACGAGCGAAGAAAGAAGACGGAAGAGATGACAGCTAAACCATATGCTAGATAGCAGCCTGCAGCCTTTGGGCCTATCAGGTTGAAGTACCTTTTTTTTCTTCTTTCCTTGTTGGATATGCAATCCAAGTACTTATTATGTAATACAGGTCGGTTTGCTTGTTTTCTTTGTAAGTATAAGTAGTAAATGTTCTTTTTTTTTGCCGTTCGCAATTCGCTTCTTTGATTATGAGTGTCGCATGAACCGATGAGGGTGAACCGGGACGGGTGGAAGGCAGGCAGCTCGGGGGAGGACATGAGCATATATTATGAACTCTGTTGGTGGCGGTTTGGGTGTTATACAGCTAGGCATCTCACTTTTTTATGAACGGCGATGGGTGGTCGTAGATAAATATAGATTCTAGCATGTATTCCTTTCGGGATCCTAAATTTATTTTATTCTTGATAGAAAAAAGATGGAGAGCCTGAAGCTAAGCTTATGCGGTTGTACCGACGCACGCCAAGTCAAAACGTGCCTGACTAACGGGTCAAGCGTGGATTCAATACGCGAAGAAACCTGTCGCCTTGGTTCGCCAATCTACCCTTTCCTTCAAACATCAAATCAAATCTTCAGATCCTCATCCCCATCCAATCCACAATGTCCGACGAAACACGAGTCAAGGCCACAATCTACGTCAGTACGTACCCCCTAACCATCCCCTCCTTCTCATTCGCTAACTTTATAATTTTTTTTTTTTTTTTAAAAAAAAACCAGCCGGCCTGGACCCCACAACAACCACCCCCTCCACCCTGCACACCTTCTTCCTCCCCTTCGGTCCGATAGCCGACATCCACCTCCCCCTCGAAAAGTCAACCTCCCTCGCAAAGGGTTTCGCATACATTGAATTCACGGATCCCCTCGATGCTACAGCTGCGATAGATAACTTTGATCAAGCGGAGTTGTTCGGAAGGGTGATTAGGGTCAGTCAGGCGAAGAACCTGGGTTTCAGGGAAGGTGGGAAGGTGGAAGGGGGACTTGGAAGTAAAGTTGCGGTTTGGGAACAGGAGGGGTGGTTGAAGAAGTATGAAGTTGATGAGGAGGATAGGAAGGTTGTGGAGGGGGCGAGGGGGAATGTCGGGGGAGGGGGGGATCCGATGGAGGGGTTGGAGGGGTTGGATGTTGCGGGGCCGAAGTTGAAGGGGTGAATCGGTGGGGTGGAGGGCGTGTTATTGCCCATGGCGTTTTGGCGATGGATGATGGGGTGTTTATTCGATATACACGCTATATAGGCTGGGTTGTTGGTCTTGAATTGAAGACTTAGTGGTCAGGCCGGGTGATAATGGGGAAGGTCGGAAGGCGGCTTGGTCGAACCCCGTATATATCGAGATAAAGGGGAGCCCGCACCATACTCGACGAAACGGCAAGGTCGTGTATCCGTCGATAACAGCATACCACGACGAGTACCCAAGTAGGTATTTATATCACCATCAAGATTCAATATCACGGATCAAGCGAATATTACTTCCACATCAATCCCCCATCTTCGAATTATAATCCCCCTACCATCCACTAAGAAGTATAAATCTAACCCGGCTCCCCCACGAGAACTCTATACCCCCTCCTAACCCGTCTCCTAACCCTCCTCCCCACCCTCATAACAACCGGAACCTCCTCCCAAGGCCTCGCCACCGCCAACATCACCATTAACACCAAAATCCACAACCCAAACCCCGCAGGATCCGCCGCTCTCGCCGCCGAAAACCTTCGTACCCCGCCCATCCACCCATCTGGATATCCATTATCACACATGTACACCCTCTCCCCTCTCCCATTACTAACCTCCGTATCAAACCCCAATTCAACGCCCCACGCGACTCCAAACTTTACAAATTCCGTTATGAGCGATAGGTCCAATCTATCCACCGTATCGTAAGCAGTATGTGAATAATCATCATTGTTTATATCTTCCAATTTTCCGGATGTTAGGAGACCCCCAGGGTAGCCGTATCTTATGGCGGAAGCATGGTCGCTGCAGGCGTAGCCGCAGTATGTATCTACCGTATTAATATCAGTATACTCTTTCGCTATTAGTTCGATGAACCTTTTAAACTTCTCATCGAGGAAGTCATTAACAATCCCTATTTCTCCCTTTCCTTTGATACCATTTTTATCTTTGTTTGGTGATATCCGCCCGATCATATCGAACTGTAAAACAGAATGTATATCCCTATACAATCCATTATAATCCTCAAAAACATCGGTTGATCCCCAAAACCCCGCTTCCTCGGCGGAGTAAAAGTGGAATTCCAGTGTGTTTTTGTAGTGTAGATGGGTGGTGAAGGTGGTGGTTGGTACTGATGATAGCAGTTGGAAGATTGAGAGTAACGCTGCTACGCCTGATGCATTATCGTTCGCACCGGGTGCCGGGAGGAAGAAGGGGAGGTGGAGGTTTAGAGAGTCGAGGTGGGAGGAGAGGATTATTGTCTTTTTTTATTAATATAATAGGTTTTTTCGTTAGAATGGTGGGTACGGAGGGTTATAGGTGGGAGGTATTTATTTACGGTATCAGAGACTCCTTGTATACGAGCAATAACGGACGGCTGAACCCACGAGTGGTTAAAATAGCTGACGGAGGCGTTTGGATGCCCGCTATCGTTTATTATCGATTCTAATCGATTGTGAACCCATATCGCGGCATCTCGACCGGAATTTGACCGGAAGTAACGGGTTTTGAAGGATTTTGTGAGATGGGTTAGGTCGGAGGTTAGATTTGAGATTATACTTGTTGTTGAGGAAGGAGGTAGTAGGGTGGGTATGAGGGCTTTGGAGTTGAAGGATGGGAAGGTTGGGGGTGGCGGGTGGCAGGGCAGTGGCATTTGGGTTCCGATGGTTGACTTGATGGATGTAAGTTTCGAGATCGAGATCCGCCGCGATCAGATCGATCGCGATCCTTTGACAACGTTGATAAAGAAGGTCTCTCTTAGCCATTCGCACCAGCGGAAGCGCTTGCGATGTATACCTGGGTAAGTAGGCTTAGCTAGTTGTTGGTAAGTAATTTTAAACTTCGCATGTAAAAGTCAATGCATATGTCGTATTTCCCCTGGATCTAAGGCTGGCTGGCATTATATTCCCTCTTGTTAACTAGCACTTAGCGGCTTCGAGATCTGGATCCCAGGAATTCGGGAAAGCCAATTATATAACGCCCTCGAGTCCACGCTCGAGCTTTGATTGGTCCAAACGTCTCCAACTTTACATAGCACTGTCCGGATTTGACGAAGGCGGAGATGCCTATATATTGATGTTCGATTTAAATTTACGTAAATTTAAGCTCAAGCTAGTGCATGTGCATAGATCTATAGATCTCAGTACTGCGGCACCTCGAGTCGAGCTCGTAGAAACGATCTTAAGATCCTTGAACAAGGTTGATTGTAAAGTTAGGCGCACAGGCGCCACACAGCAAAATCTCCCCGCGAAAGCGCTCGCGATGTATGTATGAGTAGACTAAAAAATTGTTTTTTTTAAGCAGAAAGCTTAAATTTTAAAAGGCTCGCGAATACGAAAATAGGCAGTTGGGAGGTACTGTGCCATGCGCGCATATAGAGAATATCACAAAGCTTCCTCGATTGATCGATCTTACGGGCTCACCCAACGTGGCCAACCTTCAGCCGGTGGGCTGCGCAAGAGCTCTAGGAGACATGGACAACGGCTTCACGGTAATCTCGATCTCGTATTCTTTACTCTTGTGCAATTGGCTACACGCAAACATGATATCGGTCTAAAATGAGAAGGCATCATGATCTTGGTTATGAACTATCAAGACCACAAAATAAGTATATGAGACCGTTGAATCTTCCTCGGATTAAAAACTATCGTCAGCATCAAAACCTCAGATTCACATCTCCAAACATCCATTGCATCTTCATAAAAGCCTATCAGTATTCTCAATACTAGTTTCATACATTCTCATCAAAAGCATATCAGTATTCTCAATACTAGTTTCATACATTCTCCTCAAAAGCTCAAAAGCTTATATAAACAAAACCAATCATATATATAAACAAAACCAATCATATCAAAATGAAGTTCACCACCCTTCTCACCGTCGCTTCCGCCCTCGCTTCTCAAACCGTCACCGCCGCCCAGTCGACGTCGTCGACCCTATCAAGGCCGATCTCCAAGAACGAGCCAGCAACGGCGCCAACTGCACCTACAAAAACCCACTAGCCCCATGGTTCGAATACAAAGTCATCACCTGGGGTCCCTGGGCTCAAGAACCGCGTACCTGGGGCCGAGGTCTCTTGGATAACCTCCGTGGTCAATGCGGAATCATCACTGATTAGGAATTCTATTATCGCAGTGATGGTGCTAGTATTGCTACGTTCAAAATCAGTCCTTCAAGCCGCCCAAGTGTGTTCAGGATGCTATTTGGTTGGCTAGCGGGCCTACTAATGTTGGGATTAAGTGCAACAAGGTTTGAAGGATATTATAAGGGTCGGTTTAGTTATATGTTGAAGTAGATTAAGGTGCTGTAATTGGGGGGGGGTCGGATTTTGGATTTGGATTCTGTTTTGTTTGATTTGGGAACACGTATAACGATGAATTTTGTCTTATAAACTAGTTAGTGTTTCTGGAAAGGGTGCGAGATAAAATGTATTTGGCAGCTTTGTAGACTAGCTAGAATAAAACTGCCCGCAATACATTTGCTGGTCTTAAAGACTTTTCGGATTCTATAAAATCTGGGAGATTTTCTCTCTCCAAATAAACCTTAAAAGATACTATTATAAACGGACATCGACAATTGTAGACTTTACTATTGTTACACCCTGTACAGCTGCCTAGGTATATACTACAGCTGATGCTATATAGCTTTTACAACACATGGGTGACGCTTCTAGGTTATAAACAAAAAACATAGTACAACATTATCCGCAGAGTTTTGTCTACAGCTACCAATTAAAACCCCTCAAATAAGCTCCAAAATAAGCTTTTGTCTAACCCCCTTGTAACAAGTAGCGATCACGCTTGTCATGAGTTACTACAAATCAGGATCGATTAACCTAATTTCATACACTTAAAACTTTGAGGGAAAGGGTCCGGTTGTCGAACTCGGGGTGTTAGGTTACTTGTCGGCTGGACATGACAGAACCTCACGATGCAGGCCAGATTAAATATATGCCGCATGAGAATTGTGTTGGTCTATATACTACAATGGTATGTGGAATTGTAGATCGAGGAAACATATTTCCAGAATTCCTTTGTTGGGAAAATTGAAGCCTTTGGGGGATTATATTTGTTGATGATGGGTAATATTATGACCGGCTGTACTAGCTATGGAATTAAAATCGCTGCGAACTGAGCTATATACTGAGTATGCAGCAGATTCGTTGTGTAAAGGTCGTATGTGCATATAAGAAGGGCCAGAACCCCGGAGGGATGTGTCGATGCCCTTCTTGTAAGCTTCACTCGCCAGTCTCTCCTTCAGATTTCGAGCGCCCACTCGCTATCTTAAGTACATTCGTTCGTTCTTCCGTTCTACCAACTATTGTTCGTTCCCTAGATATCACCCAAGTCGGTCCCGGTCCTTTGGCCAAATTCGATCATTAAGATTCTTTGGAAACCCCGGTAAGCCATTGTAATCTGATTAAATGTCTAGGCATATTATACTAAGATATGATAGCAGTATACGACAAAGTTACAATGAAGTTTAATACAGTTGCTCTTCCTTTTATACTTGCGACGTAAGTTCAATTTTGAATATCTTATACAGCCCAATTACCTACGTAGCTACAGTGGTAACCCTTGAGCGTCGAGTATACAGTGTCTCTGCCAATTCCCTCTATGGCCTCGAACCCCGCAAGCTCCGTAGCGGGTGCGCATTGTCAACTTTGACAAAAACCAGCGTTTATACCGTGGTCGCAACTGTCTGTGGCGGTAGCAGCAACGTTCCAGAACCTCCACCAAAGCCAACAAAGCCAACTCCTTCTCTTCCTCCTCCTGGTTCTTGTAGAACAACCACAATTACGACAGTTTCTAACAAGAAAACAATCACCACATCTGTCAAACTCTGTCCTTATCCACCTTTCACTATTCCAATAACCGGAGAACCTTCAACTCCAACTCCCACTCCCGAAGAGCCTTCGGATACTCCTTCTAAAAAATCGACAAAGCCAACTCCCTCTCTTCCTCCTCCTGGTTCTTGTAGAACAACCACAATTACGACAGTTTCTAACAAGAAAACAATCACCACATCTGTCAAACTCTGTCCTTACCCACCTTTCACTATTCCAATAACCGGAGAACCTCCAACTCCAACTCCTACTCCCAAAGAGCCTTCGGATACTCCTTCTCTTCCTCCTCCTGGTTCTTGTAGAACAACCACAATTACGACAGTTTCTAACAAGAAAACAATCACCACACCTGTCAAAATTTGTCCTTACCCACCTTTCACTATTCCAATAACCGGAGAACCTCCAACTCCAACTCCCACTCCTAAAGAGCCTTCGGATACTCCTTCTCTTCCTCCCCCTGGTTCTTGTAGAACAACCACAATTACGACAGTTTCTAATAAGAAAACAATCACCACATCTGTCAAACTCTGTCCTTACCCACCTTTCACTATTCCAATAACCGGAGAACCTCCAACTCCAACTCCTACTCCCGAAGAGCCTTCGGATACTCCTTCTCTTCCTCCTCCTGGTTCTTGTAGAACAACCACAATTACGACAGTTTCTAACAAGAAAACAATCACCACACCTGTCAAAATTTGTCCTTACCCACCTTTCACTATTCCAATAACCGGAGAACCTCCAACTCCAACTCCCACTCTCAAAGAGCCTTCGGATACTCCTTCTCTTCCTCCTCCTGGTTCTTGTAGAACAACCACAATTACGACAGTTTCTAATAAGAAAACAATCACCACATCTGTCAAAATTTGTCCTTACCCACCTTTCACTATTCCAATAACCGGAGAACCTCCAACTCCAACTCCCACTCCCAAAGAGCCTTCGGATACTCCTTCTCTTCCTCCTCCTGGTTCTTGTAGAACAACCACAATTACGACAGTTTCTAATAAGAAAACAATCACCACACCTGTCAAAATTTGTCCTTACCCCCCGACCACCATCCCACTAACCGAGGAGCCTCCTATCATAACCCCAAAGCCCAAACGTCCAACTCCAATCGGAAAAGGTTCAGCCTGCCCACCCTCCAAAATCCAGCAAGTTTCCCTTAGCTGTCTAAAAGAACAGCAAGTACCATGTAAAACTCCCTGCAAGGAACTTGTTACAGTCACATCTACGGGTGCGTGTTCGTGTATTGGAGCGAAACAGCAGGTTACGGGTACGATTCTAGGACCGACGATGTGTCCTAGTTATTGTGGATGTACGACTTCGACGGTGTGGACTTTGCCGGCGGGATGCAAGACGATTAAGTCGGAGCCGCCGAAGCCGACTGTGGATGAGGAAGAAGAGGGAGGTGGATATGGATATTAATAACGGATTATCTGGGAATGGTGGGATTTGTTATCCGAGGTGGGGAATGAGGAAGCAATTGCGCAATAAAGGTTGATATGTATCGACGATGTTATCTATGTTCCTAAGTCATGTAGCTATCAATTGTCTAACTTGTATAAGTACTCGACTTTACATACTAGACTCCTATGAATCCTCTTACTTTTAATATGCTGTGACTGTAAGCCATATCCGGGGAGGGTTATGTGCACGTATGTGTTGACTACAATTTCCAACAAGAGGTTTGGATTTGGTGATTCGAAAGCCAGAAAAAATAGGTTCCATAGAGGCAAAGAACAGAAAAAACGTATAAGAGCCAGAATAATTTCAAAACAAAAATAATCAAGTAGCTATACATCGAGAAAACCTTCAGCCTTCGAGCTTCTAGACGTGTGGGCTAAACAGGCTGCCCGATAACTTGCTAGTCGAGTTCCAAGACGAGGTGCTGTGCTGCAGCCCGCTGCGTTGCCTCTGGCAAATTCCAACAAAAGACTTCACCAGCCGAAAAATAATCAACCTGTTGTACTTGACAAAGTAGTTAACGTTGATTGACCCCAACCATAACAAATTTGATCAAAGGAAGCCTTTGTGTACATTCCACATCTGCGATATCGATATGCATATGCATATGCTAATCCTACTATATCGTCAGCATGGTTGAAACCTCGAAGGTAACATAAGGAAATTGCATTGGCCGATCCTATGATCATGATATCGACTTGACGTGCCCAATTAGCTATAGCTATAACTACAGATGTATCTAGATGAGGGAAATACGTAATACAATATATAAAATCAATACAAAAGGTACATTAATATCCTGCCATTACGCTGAAGATTCCCGGTTGCGATAACCCACTCCTACCTTCAATAACAAGTTCCATGGTTGACGGTTAAATTATCATAATGTAGATTCAGGAATTTCCCTTTTCACAAACCTCATTAAAATTCTAATGTCGATATATATATCCAAATATCGGTCCCGCGTAATGCAGGAGGAAGGCTCGCATATGAATTCTTTTTCTTTTTTAGTTCCACTGGCCTAATACGTACGTAGGTAAAGTACGAGGTATCGATAGTTAGAGGTAGTTTTAGTCGCTCAGCTCAGGCCGCTTATTGACCCCGTCTATGCAACCCCCCCTCTGTTTAGCTTTTGGCACAGGCGGTTAGCCTCGCTTCTGATCGTGGGCCTAGCTAGCATCATACTTCGATTCCCTAGGTATATGTATGTTCGTTAGGATGGGATTTCGAAACTACCATGTGATGCATTGGCTGGAGGCTTTCTGATCTGTCGTCTACAAAAGGCCTGGACTTCCCGACCTCAAATGTCACTTTTGAATTCATCAAGCAGCTTCTTTTGCATAACTTAACCCCAAGAACAAAAAAAAAAAAAACCTTTAACGAATAAATCTTCTATTCTTTCTTCAATTGCAAATATGGCTTCCACCGACGCATCTTCTGCTCAACGTGAACGGTTCACCTACTCGCACTCTCCAGAGGAAATTTCTGAAGCTGAAGCATCCGTGGGAGTAAAAGAAAGACCTGCTATAGACTGATCAACCATCAAAGTCTCCCAAAAAGATTTGTTTAAAATTAGACAACCTCCTCTAGGGCCTGCGGGTGGTGTTGAAAAAACTCGATACGGATCCCAGGGGAAGAGAGGATGGCGGTAAGTTCCCCAAACATCAAACCCCCCAAAGTTCTCCATGGATAGCTCCGTAAACTAAGAAATTGATTCAGAACTCGGCGCCGCAATCGGCAAAATCTTTTACGAGCTCTTCGAAAGCTACCAAGACTGGGCCAACAACCAAGGAGAATTCGTCTCCGCCCTTCTCGACCGAACCATGGACGAAGATGAAGTCTGGTCCAACCGCCTCAGCGTCATGATTTTTGCAAACCCTCGTGCCGAATACTTCTTCATCAACCACACTTACATCGATATAGATAATACTGCTTGGTTCGGTATTCTTGATCGATGTTATACAATGGTTGTCTTCGAAGCCGGCTGGTTGGTCAGGTACGGAAGTGGTGGATGTATCAACTGGGGGTTTTCATGGAATGGGAATGAAGTGGGTAATGTACAGAGGGTTGCTATTACTTATACTGGACATAATTATAAATCTGGGGCTTGTGGGCTTCAGGCGAGTAAGTTTTATACAACAAATGGTTGATACGACGTGTATGCATTGGCTAATTTTGAATTTTTAACTCGTAGTCCTCGACAAAGACGGAGCTATTAATCATGACTTTGGACAGCTCAGGTCGATGGTTATGGAGTTTAGCAGCACCTCGTGGGACAATACTCGATGGATTGCGAGTCGGTGGGATGAGAAGACTGAACATTGGGGCTAGGGTACCCCACGGTAGTTGCTAAATCTTGGAACCATTGATATTGCATGCATGTCCATGTGTGTAAAATGGCTTTCTAAGACGGAAACTGTTTCGAAATGGCTTTGCAATTTGTAGCTAGCTAAGTGCGATCGCGATGGATTCGAGGCTATGATCACGAGAAGCTCGAAGAAAAAAGAAATATTACTTTACGAAAGACTTCACGTTTCCGATGGGCAATTTATAACCGCATATACTAGTTGGCCTCTTTGGAAATCCTTTAACATCGTGAAATTACCCCGTAAGTATCTAGTTAAGAGGCATATAACATAGTAGAAGTAATACTAGAAGTGGTAGGAATAATAGTAGAGGTAGCAGTAGAGACAACAGCAGAGCCAGCAGAGCCAGCAGAAGGAGCAGTGGTAGAAGTGCTCTTTCATATCGCTCTTGTCAAATTCTCCCCCGCCGTTCGCATGTATGACCTTGAAGCCTACCTCAAACTGGCGTTTCATCTTCCCCATCCACGTTTTGATATCTTTAATTAGTATAAGTATTCGACGTAGAGGACTCGCTTTAGAGCTATTACGGATGGCTCACAAGGCTGGACTCGAGGTTGTCATGGAGCTGTCCTTGCTACGCCAAAGATTTATGTACCGACGTCAAATTTCCATCCCGGTACCCCTTCGTGATGTCTGGGTACGAGACCGATCCCGGTCAGAATTAAGTTCTGACAAAGCCCCGACGTTAGACTCCCTAAAAAATTTCAACTGGTAATGTGACTAATTTACGAACAAATCCATCTGCCAGCTGCAGAGCTTTAAGCCGTAAGTATCCAATAACATTCCTCTTCCCTGCCCATGAAGCTGCAACTGCTTTACACCAACCGCACTACCAAGCATTTTCTGTTTTTCGTATAGATTTGGAAAAGGTCCATAAACTAAAGTACAATTGGGACCTTCATTCTTACCATATTCTGGACCAAAAATGGACGCCTTCGACTCCACTCTAGCGTGCGAAAACCATAGCAAGAAATATGACTTTTCAACGGGCGATAAAAACCTTTACAGCCTCCTTCGGCGGAAATTCAATGAGAAGGATATGACAGTCTACCGCATCAAACAAGACGATTTCACGGACACCAGAGCACAGTCCCGTGCTTCTGGCCCCGCGTCTTGGATTAGATTATGCTTTTAGCTATATCTTCGTCGCTGTCTCCGTCATCATCGTCGTCAAGTTCAACGTCGACGCAGATGTGGTCTTCTTCCTCTGCAGCTCCTTCTTCTACGGGTATTCTACCGTCACAAAGTGCCGAGACTGTCTCCCCCTTTCTCTCTTCGATTCAGAGCCGGTTACCACCGTGAATGCACTTCAGTACCATCGTGTCCCCAAAACAATCGAAGAAAAAAACAACTGGCAAGAACCGAAACAATAATCAAAATTCAAAGTCAAATAGCCAAAAAAAAAAAAAAAAAAAAAAAAAAAAGGAAAGCCCAAGGAAACTGAAGAAGATAATAACGAAGACAACGTGCTGAATATTACCAAGCAAGCACTCCAATACAGCAGTCAATAGACTCGTCTTGAATTCCACGCTTTCTTAATATCCTCCCCTTTGTTTGGTGGATAAGAGGTAGTACTTATCTACTTGTCTTTATGTGGTTGAGGCCAAATCATAGATCTCAAGATGTACTTGATATATCTTGAGCTCCACAGTACTTTTGTTATCGAATCAGCGAAATCGTTGCCTCATTCCTGTAAATATAACATTTCTTCCGCCGAACCCTCGATGTTTAGTAACAGATTGAGCTGGAAGATCTAGGTGCTGGAAAGAAAACCTTTAAGATCAACTAGGAGACTGTGCAACGATCTGGAGACCAATATATATTGTAAATAAAATGCTATGCTTGCGGGCAGGGAATCAGAATATGTACACAAGACTAGATGCAATTTAAGCAACGGCATAAAAATCAAGACAAAATTTGCTCCGAAACAATTCAAGTGACCGCCTGTACCTCGGAAGCCCCTGAAGACTGTGCTTAGAAGTGATCACATGCATAACCACGTTTTAAGTAATTCAACTAGCTCGACCAACCCAAGCTCAATCCCAACTAGTTTAGATGAAAGCTTGGTTGTTAAACATACTAAATCGGTTTGTACCGGTACTCGTTTAGAGGGATCGATCAACTGGATGAAGGGGTTTTATTGGCCACCAGACTTTAAGGAGCGAGCTCTTAATAGCGGCTAGAAAAGTGCAAAACAGATGGGTCCGTGGAACATGGCATGGAATAACGCTAACTACCTAGGTAGGTAGCTATGGAGCTACGGGTTGGTTATGGAATTTTAAACGGTCTCGGAATTACGAGCTTATCGATAGCTACGTAGCTCTGCCCTGCCGATACTGGGCTTGTAGTTTCGACGAACCATATACCATGCACAGATCTGCATTACCTCGGTTGACAGGTAGCTTGATATTCATGCATATTGCCCTTATTGATTGTGAGACTATCTCTTCACAGGAAGGATGCGCGAACGAATATGTAACTTAGCATAGATCGCTTTTCTACTTGCAGAATTCTTTGATTCCTAATTAAGGCTGTTACACAAAAGTTTATCTGCCTTGGGGGCTGCTGCGGAAATCAAGAAATCTCACCATGGATGGTGATATAGATTTAGATTTGGATCGAAGCACCCCAACGTCAGAACTAGGGGGGTTAAACAAGGTACCGGTATCAAACCCGGGCCTCATGCTACTCGACGAAATGTCAGAACTCATTCCCGGCACTTACGACCCCAAAACCGATCCTTTACTCTCCTGTATCGGCGGCCTCTTCAAAGACTGTAAAACCTTAGACGAAGGATTGGAATCTTCATATTCTCAAAAGATCTCTAATGCTGACATATCTCTATTTGGCATCTCCGAGATTTAAAAGTATTTTGTTACAGATGGAGATGTAGAAGGGATTATGTTGGATAGTTTTGAAGTTGAAGTTTAAGATTCTTGGTACGAGACTCGATGGTAGACTTCCGATTTATCAGTGCGATACGGAAAAGGTCGCGGGGTATGTGTTTAAAAATGGGCTTGTTGAGTTTATGGCTCCGAGGAATATGTGGCCGAAACCGCTGAATGAGTCGAAACTTGGACATCAAGCGATTTACGGTAGTAGCGTGATGCGGGTAAGGTATTCGATTTTTGCTTCTCTTGAGTTTTCGGAGGGTAGGTTAGGATGCTGCATCGATCGGTTGGGGGTGAGGTCGAGGTGACTGTAGAGGATGGAGCTGGAGTGGGAGAAGTTGGGGGACCTGGCGATGAACCAGCTGTGGAGGATTAAGATTAACATAGTATTGCGATGTAGACATTTATTAAGGCTGGTAGTTGAATTGTAAATTAATGCATATATGTTTTTCGAATCCCCGGTTGGTCAGCGTGATATCCAGTGTTTAGTCTGGGTCCAGTAGATATTGTTATTCAAAAAAAAAAAAAGAAAAGAAAGAAAAGAAAAGAAAAGAAAAAAAAAGAAAGATAAGATATGTACAAGGTATCCTAGAAATTATGAAGCGCGAAAGAGGAAAACCAATATAAATAAAAGTTTATTTGAATCGAGAAGCTTAAGAGGAAGAAGCAGAATATATACGACAGCAAAGAAAGGGAAGGAGAGGGAAAAAAGAGTTGCACTGTTGTGTTATTTTGCAGGAGGCACCTGGGAAGAGCATCAGCATCAGCTTCCAGTTCCAAGTCCAGGACTGGGAACAAATCATGCGGAGAATCCTGGGGGTCTTGTCCAATCCAATTCTCTCCGCATATATACTCCTAGGCCTGGCTATAAGCTCATGCCTGCCTGCTGGCTGTTGCATGTTGGATGCCCCATGCCATGCCCAGCCCAGCCGTGCAGTGGGGACAAGGTTAAAAACGCCACGACGTCATCGATGGAGGGAAGGTTAAAAAAAAAAAAGTACCAGTACAAGGACACTAGACGCATTGGGCTTCACGTGTATCGTGATTAGTATTTATCCATCAGGCCTTGCGGTGGAGATCGAGAGAAGATTGGTTGTTGCGAAATTTGGGCGGACAGGGCTCTTTCTTGTTCGGAAGGGAAAAAACCTTGGATATGTAGGCTGTAGACCCGGCATGAAGAGATCTCCTTGGATGGCTCCCTTCCGGGTGGCCAAATAGCTAGCTGAGGTTGACGTTTAAAGAATCGTCGTCTCCCTCGTTGGACAGAAAGATATATGATCAAGGCCAAGGCCATCTTTCACACATCCACTCCAGACCTCAAACCTTTTTCCCAGTAATATAGATCTCGAGCAGTACTTCCGTTCCTCATATTAAATTTCGATCGATTCAGAACAGAACCACCGGCCACCAAATTTCTTCTTTTCTTTCAGACCCTTTTAGATTTGATTGTAGTCCCGAGACCCGGCTGTTGGTTCCAATTCCCAAAAGTGAATTCGATTCTCCATTTCCAGTTGAATTCGACCGGCCGATTATATTAGTACTTCCTCTCGCCCTCTTTCCAGGCTGTGTCTGTAATCTCTTCTAATCATCGACACCTTTCGAGAAAGAACCACCCGCTGCCCTTGACCGGCCTGACCTGAAGTTAACCCAACTCAGCTCAAACTTCTGCCTGGTCTTCGACTTGAGATTGACGGAAACAGCGAGAAGGCACCGACCATTTGATCCGTTTTACGAGCCTCCGCCGGCTGATTGGAGAGTAAGCAACCTTCCGTTCATTTTACCATTTCCTCTGGCTGCAGACGAGGTTGCAGCTGCAGTTGCAGTTTGAGTCGACCTTGTTGATCTACAGTGCAAACACCACTAACCCAAAACCCCTCCTTCCTGTGTTCCAGGCAGCGTGAAAATCACAACCGACCGACCAACTTCCCCACAGCACAGCTCAGCACCCCTCTCTTCCTGCTACTCTTCCTCCTCCGTAACCTTCCCATCAGTCATCTCTACCATACAAATACCATCAAAATGGCAGAATTCATCCGCGCCCAGATTTTCGGCACCACCTTCGAGATCACAAGCCGGTTCGTAGCCCGTGGTTGTTGTTGTACCTGTTTGACCCCCTTGCCGAATTTTTCCTCCACCCACCTTTTCCGTTTGGCGAGATGTCGTCATAGCCGTCACCGAAGGCGCCCTGTCAGAACCTCAGCACATCCCAGCATCTACAAAATCGCGAGACTCGACTGACTCCTGATGAAAATGATAGATATACGGACTTGCAGCCGGTCGGTATGGGAGCCTTTGGACTCGTTTGGTAAGAAAAAACACGCCCTAGTTTCTTAAACCACCGGAAACCTCCAATTCTTAATCTCGAACCCCCTGCAAAATAGCTCTGCAAAGGACCAACTTACCGGCCAACCTGTCGCCATCAAGAAGATTATGAAACCGTTCAGCACACCGGTCCTCTCGAAACGAACATACAGAGAATTGAAGCTACTCAAGCATTTGAAGCATGAAAATGTATGGCAATCCGGTTACTTCCGGCGACAAGGCTTAGCTATCGCTTTTTCCCGCTGACAATTTCATTTGCAATACAGGTTATCAGTCTTAGCGATATCTTCATTTCGCCACTCGAAGATATGTAAGTTTCCGATAGAGTTTCGAAGCTTAAAAAACCTTACCGGGGCGTTAACGGGCCGAACCCATAGCTACTTTGTCACAGAGCTTCTCGGTACAGATCTTCACAGGCTATTGACATCCAGGCCGCTCGAGAAGCAATTCATCCAGTATTTCCTCTATCAGATCCTGGTAAGACGCTCCAACCGTGCAAAAAGGCCTTTTAGACCCATTCAAACTGACCGATGTTTCAAAAATCACAGAGAGGTTTGAAATACGTGCACTCAGCCGGTGTCATCCACCGTGACTTGAAGCCAAGCAACATCTTGGTGAACGAGAACTGCGACTTGAAGATTTGCGACTTCGGACTTGCCCGAATTCAGGATCCACAGATGACCGGATATGTCTCCACAAGATACTACCGTGCTCCGGAAATCATGCTTACCTGGCAAAAGTACGACGTCGAGGTAGATATCTGGAGTGCAGGGTGTATCTTTGCGGAGATGTTGGAGGGAAAGCCACTCTTCCCCGGAAAGGACCATGTCAACCAGTTTTCGATCATCACAGAGCTTCTAGGAAGCCCGCCAGAGGACGTCATCCACACTATTTGTAGCGAGAATGTGAGTACTAGCTTGATGCCTCGGACTGGCCATTTCTCGCTAACCTTTGGCACAGACACTGCGATTCGTCCAGTCGTTACCCAGGCGCGAGCGTATCCCACTTTCTCAGAAGTTTAAGAACGCTGATCCAGCTGGTGAGACAAGCCCATTCGATGCACCAAGGGGCAGAGCTAACAATTAGCGATAGCGGTCGATCTGCTCGAACGAATGCTTGTTTTCGACCCGAAGAAGAGAATCTCAGCCGCAGAAGCTCTGGCACATGAGTACCTTGCCCCATATCACGATCCCTCGGACGAGCCCGTCGCAGCCGACAAGTTCGATTGGTCCTTTAATGATGCCGACCTTCCAGTTGACACATGGAAGATTATGATGTACAGCGAGATTCTTGATTATGTGAGTATCGTCGATCTTCTCCATATATACCAAGTAGAAGAAATACTAACGCGATACCTACCACAGCACAACGTCGACCAAAACGATCCCCCAATGTAGACAAGCCAAATAAGGCGAATAAAAACCAACTCATGACGACAAGAAAAGAAGAAACAGGCATTGACAGAAAGAAACGAGACATAAAAGGCGTTTTTTTTATTACTACGCAAAAGATCCAATGAACATCTTTTTTCTACCTGTTTTTTTTTTTTTTTTGGAAATGAAATAATGCACACACACACAAGAGCTAAAAAATGAGATTTTACATTTTTGATTTTACAAACCACTCCACTTCACTTCACTTTCTCTTGGTTCCGCTAACTTTCAGCGATACTGGCGGAGTCTTGGGAGTCTTTTCGGATTTTGACGATTCATATTCTTAAAACTTTTTTTTTTTCTTCCTGACGTTTCCTTTGTTGCCGTGTATACCGAGTCTTCATTATTCACTTTTGTTTTCACCTCCTTTGTGGAATTTTTGGTTTCCAATGATATCCATTCGATCAGATCAGAAAGAAAAAAAAAATACCTTCACTTGACAAGAATCCTGATGTGGGGAATGTGCTCTCCCCTTTGGTCGGTTGTTTTTATAGCGGTCCGCATACCTATTTAGGTAGGTACGAGATGTCGACCGGTCTTTGGTTGCAAATAAAACCCGGTGGTTTTTTTTAGGTAGACAGTGTGTATTGACTTGGCTTATAATATTGGTTTGGTCTTGATATTATCAATACCTCTTGATGGTTTCCTCTAGCCCAATGCTGTAATTGATAATTTTAATAGCGGATTTCCGGAATATATGGGTGATATCCGTTATAAAGAATGCCCACGATGTAAGCTGGTACGGTCGCTACGAACACCATATCCTGGTCCATTATATTACTTGGGTCGGAGAAACAAGAGTTTCAAGGACAGGATTTTTGAAATGTCCGCCTGAAAGACAGCCTTTAATCGAAGGAATCAAGATGTCTTCGAACGCTTTGATGATAAGACGTCTTGTCTACCTATTAAGAAATGATCCGAAAAGCCCCTCCAAAACTTCGTACGGGGAATGGCGTAAAGGCATGTCTAATACTTGAGATCTGGTAAATGAGAATCAAGATCCCGAGTGGTGAAATCAAGGTTATGGTTAGACTTCGACCCTGAGTTCAACTGAAACAAATTGTACGAAGACGTGTCGATATGATATCATCGTATTGCTCCCAAAATAGGTACCATCGGTGAAAAAGAAAACCCGACATCAGCAGAAGTGAGTGATGGAAAGAAAACCGTGTAGATATCATACACCAGGGCCGGGAAACCTATCAAATATAGTAATATAAATCAACACAATATGGAGGATGTTGGAATTTGTTTCTAAACATCTTTAGGTCCACGATCCCTGCATCGTAACTCCAGATTCGAGTCTGGTACCTCCGGATGTACCTGTAGACTAAGTTATATTATAGACGGCGAGGGAGGGGAAAGATACCGGCTAGTATGCCTTAGACCGGTCGTTGGTGGCGTTCCCGCAATGACCTATGGGGTCGATGAATTAATTAGCATTATTAGCATAGGTTCTCGATCGCATCGGGAGTTATGCAGCTGCAAGTGCGCAAAGGCCAAGAAATCAGAAGGAAAGTTCGCCAGCCCTTGTCGGAGTAGTTCCCTTCTTCCAGACCAACCTGCAAGTACCTCCTTTCTGGCATTGGCCGACGCTCGACACGTCTCTTTCTCTCTCTCTCTCGATTCCTGGCCATCGACCTGCAGCTTTTAGAGCCTTGGTCTGTTTCGTTAACCTCCCCGAATTCCGAATCCTGCTTTTCTCACCTTCGATATTTTAATATTAAACAGCATTCCCCATAAATCAGCTTCCTTTCCCAGCTTTTTAGAAACGGGGCCTGTTTGTGCAGGGTCCAAGTACAAGTCGAAGGTCGATCCCCAAGCTCGAATCAAACCGACAACCAACACCCAAGCTGTCGCCAGCTGGCTAAACGGCTCCCTCATTTAAACCCTCCGAACAAACACGGTGGATAGACCGATCCTACCAAAAATCGACATCACATTGTCACCGTTTCGAACCGTGCAGTCATCTCGGCTGAAAGAAAACAGGAAGGAGAACCGCAGCCAGGGTGGTGGTGGTAGCAGTAGCGTAGCGTAGCGGTGGTGTCAACGGCACTCAACCTTTTTTCAATATCCTTCTGAGACCTCCAATATCACCACTCCACCGCTTCAAAAAAAAAAAAAAAAAAAAAAAAAAAAAAAAAAAAACAATCATCGAGACCACCCACACCGCCAGTCAGCCAGTCAGCCCTCTATTCCAGCCTTTTGCTTTTAAACTCTTCTGGGCTGCCGAGAAACCATATTAACCTTCCTCGCTTCTCGCTTCGATAGACTCCTCAACCTTTTTAACTCCCACCCACCCCGGCCGTTTCTTCATCCAACTTCGTCATAGATTCCTCCGGACCCTGGCAAAGTGTATCTATCTCGAGTCTGACAGGAGTGATACCAACCATCAACAATGACCAAACCCAGGCAAAAATCCTTTCCGCCAATTGTATCAATCGTCGGCTTCCATCACGCCAAGTACGTCGAGTTCCTTCAACACACAAAGAAACCCTTTCCCCGCATATACATACCCTTTCGATAGAAATCCAAATTGGTGGAGACTTTCTCCGGCTAACAACCTATCAACCTTCCTTGTAGGGGACCCGATGTAGAACACTGGTTCGGCGGCGATGAGGATCTGGATGATGTTTGCACCGATGCAGAATGGCCATTCTTTCCGTTCATGGCTCTTTGCGATGGGTCCCACAGTTTCGAACAGGACTTTAGCTACTTTACGCTTAAGCGCGAAGCGAGAGGGGATCGGCCGGCGAGTTCTTTGTTCGGGATATCGTGTACGATGCAGCTGGATTCGAGGTTGTTGAAAGAGAGGAGTGCAGAGGTGACACGATCGACGGTTCAGAAGGCAGTGGTGGTCATTACCGACAGTCCGGTCTATTTCGGACATTTGAGGGAGCAGTTGGTGATGGTTACCAGTGCCTGGTTCGCACAGAGGTAGGTTGGGTGGACCTGGAGAGGTGGATGGAGGTGATTTTGTTTTCGGTTGGACAAACTCGGCTGATATCTGATGGTTTGAAGGAATTTTGATGATTTGGAAATCATAAAGGTGCTTGTTTCCCTTTCGTCTTCGACTTTGTTTCAGAAGAGGATGCTGACGGTTGTTTGTGCTGGTAGAAATTCCGAGAAAGCCTCGTCAGATCGATATGTGGACGAGAAGACGGATTTGATCGTGAGACCTATCTCGGTACGCCACTACTTCGAAACCAAGAATCCATTGTTAACACTCTAATACAGACATGATTCTAGGACTCTCACTCCGCGAATTCATCTATAGATTCCGTCATAATGCCCTCGTTCTCTTCAAATGCGCCCTCCTCCAACCAAAGATGCTGTTCTTCAGCTCGAAATCGTGCGAAAAGCTTTGTATGACGCAGTTCGCATTGGTATCGCTGATACCGGGCCTTTTGGAAAAGCTACAGGATGCTAGCGATCCAGAGTTGAATGATTATGAAGAGACGAGAGAGAAAGCGGTAGATTTGAAAACTAGCGATCGTCATTCGCTGCTGGCGTATATGGGATGTCCTTTGCAGATATTTGGAAAGGTATGGGATTCTATATGGAAATTTATGCATGGTCTACGGGGCGCTAATTTTGGGAGGACCTAGGGCAGCTTATTCGGGCCTTATACACCGTTACAGCAACTGGATATGCTGGCTGACCAACATACAAAGTCATATATCGTTGGGTCTACAAATTCGCTATTATTACAGCAAAAGGACCGGTATTCTGATATCATTGTCAATGTAAGGGCCTTTTTTATGATATTACATCTATTCGGAAACACGCTAATGAGAACCACAGCTTGACGACCTATCATTAAACATCACCTCATCGTCCCTAAGAGCCGCACTTACTCTCACTGCCGCAGACAAAAGATGGATAAACAGTCTGACTCAGACAGTAGTGGACTCCTGGGACGAGAACGATCCGTCTCGACCGAAAACCATGGCTTTTACCGGAAGTGAAGACTTCATCCGTATGCAATTCGAGGAGTACATTTTGGCTTTGTTGTCTTCGGTCAAGTATTCGACATATGTTGAACGACATGCCGATGATGCCATCCTTCTAGCCGAGGTGGATGGGGATCCGTCAGCTGATTTTGGAGTCGATTGGGTACATCACTGGAAGACGACGGAGAATTATCGGATCTTTGAAAAGTTCACCGGTAGGAGCCACTCTTCTCCCTCTTTCCGGGGCCGGACACGGTGACTAACAATGTTGTAATATAGAGGACAATATCTTCGATGTCATCCCTCCGCGCCACGTCTACGCCGGCGCACGTGCGTATGAGGATCTCACGAGAAGAATTAACCAGTTAGTCACCCTCCCATCAACCCTCCTCCAGTCACTCCTCCCCTGACCAGCTCGCTCACACTTCCCTCTTCAACCCCCTTTTCAGACAAATGGCAGAACTCAAAATCAACGAAAAGATGGCAGCTGGACGTGCGGCAGTTACCCAAACCTTTGCTACCGGTTCACGGAAGGTTTCTACCGCCATAAATACTCTCTGGGCGGATATCGAAAAGGCCAGGAAGGAAAGAGATGCGGCGGCGAAACAACTCGAAGAGATGGAGCGGTTGAACGCCGAACTTGCGGCGCATGAAGAACAGCGGTTGAGGGCTAGCCGTCCTGGTTCTATTAGAACGGATGTTAGCAGTCTCAACGATCCCAGTCCCACGCCGAGTACGTATTCGATATCACCACAGTCATGGGGGTTAAAGAGGTGGCGGAACTAATTACGAGTGTTTTTGGAATACTTTTAGGCCCTCTTCCGCCAGATACTACCGCCGCTAAGGACAAGGAACCGCAAAGTCAAAACCAAAACCAAACCACCATTCCATCCCGCGCAAGCGCATACTTTTCGTCATGGGCTTCCTGGGCTGGAGAAAAGCGTCGCAAGGCGTTCACATCTGCACCGCAGCAAGATACACAGAGCGTAAAGTCACCCACTTCATCTGTTTTGTCGTCTCAAACACAGCCGGACGAGGAATACATTCAACTTTCGAACGGTAGCGCAAGCCATAAGAGCAACTCGTCGTTCGATGGGCTGGAAATGGTTGATGTTAGAAACCTGGATTCCTCTCGACGCTCTATCGATACTGTCGGTAGTGCGGGTACAGGGAAGACGAAGGGGACCAGTAACGAGGATGAGACTGGGAGTCAAGCCGGAGTCAGTGGAAGCATTAGTGCTACTACTACGGTGGTGGAGATGGAGAGTATTCCCGATACTGCTGAAGGGGATACGGTCGATAAGAAGGCCGAAGGGAGTGAAGTCAGTTTTGTGGAAGTTGTGATTGAGAAGAAGGAAGTGGATTTCCCGGGCACACCAGTCACCGAGGTCCCGAACACTCCAGTCACAGCGGTCCCGAACACACCGGTCACAACAGTCCCGGACACGCCGGTGACCACAGCTCCAAAAACGCCAATTGCTACAATTCCAGACACCCCGATTACTACTAGCCCCGTTGCAACTACAGCTGCGGCCACTACCACCGTCCAATAAACCCGTACCTGCAGCTTCCGTGGCGTGCGTCCAACCAGGAACGAGCAATATGAAGAGAGGGGGAAAGATGACGAAAACGGCCGGCGCATTTTTTTTTTTTTAGTTTGAAAGAGGCGGTAAAAGTGGATATGGTAAGAGTGGGTATGTAACGCCGCTTGCATACAGACATATTCTTCTTAATTGAATGCAACTTGAAAAAGCAATGTTTTTTGAACAATTAGCGCTGGATTACCAAACAAACAAAAAATAAAAATAAAAAAAATCGAATGGGAATTTCAACTGTGTAAAAGAAAAATATTTTGTTTGCGGGGCAGGTGGTTTTTGATCTCAATTGGTTCCTTTCTTCCTTTCCATGAATCTTCCGATATTTCCTCCGACCCTCGAACCCCTTTTCTTTTCCGTTCTTACTGCGAGCTTTTGTTTTTTTTTTGCCATTATATTGCTTTACGACGTCATGAAGACCTTATATAAGGGGGTCTGTGTAATATATTAATGATACGAAAGGTGCGGGCGTGGGAATCATGGGTGATTGTTTTGGATGTCTGCTGTTATGAATAGCCAGCTTTTATACAAAAAAAAAACACACGTGCGAGTTTAGCCAGTTGGCCTTTAGGGATATAAATTTTCATGGAAGGTTTTAACATGAATCATCTTTATGATGTTTATTCCTCGCTGTGAAGCCAACTCCCCGTCCTCCAGCTGGTGTTATATACATTTCCCCAGACAGCCGCAGTTAGATGCCACTTTATCCACGCACCGGCAGCAAAGAAAAAAATATACATCAACGTCATAACAAAAGTCGATATCAAATGGAAAAAGAAAGAAAAAAGCCCTCGCAGGATTCGCAATAGTTTTTCTCTAAACGCTATTACCCAAAACCAAGATGGATTTTTTGATTTCCCCTTTCCTTTCACCTTGCATATATATATAAATCGAAAGCGGGCAAGACCGAAATGCTCAATGAAACATACCACCCAAAGTATGTACCCGCCTATCCAAAATTTGCGCTTTCAACCCCAATAAATAAATAATAATAAAGGGGACTAACTCACCTTTGTCCCCATGTCGTCGGAATCTATATGTACATGCCATGGTAATGCATAAAAAAAAAAAAAGGGTATGGCTTCATAACGACATTAGAGAATAGACAATAAAACAGGGTACGTAAAGTAAAAACCAGGAACAACCGCTGTATGTGGCTATGCTTCCAAAAAAAACAGTAGATTGAAGAGAAAAGACATAGGCTATACCTTAGGAAAGACAGGAGGTAGGTCGATGAACCGAGGTAAGGTTAATCGACGAAATTTGACAAAAAGAAAGGAAACAACCAGAACTCCGGTTTTTCTTCCCCGTCTGTGAGAGAACAGCGGAGCGAATTCGAGGTGAATGCGAGGAAGAAAAATGCAATCGCGAAAAAGAGGTATGGTGGTAAGGGTGATGTATATATCGTCTCGCAGGTTTTGTTGTAATTGGAGGGATGATTATTATACCTGTATTATGAATTATCATTCGTAGCTGGTAAATTTTTGTAGGTTGCGGTTTCGATATCGCTCGCCGAGGGTACTTTGAAAAGGGGTATCGTATCGTAACGTGAAATTTTATTTCGAACAACCGTTCATTAGGGTATTTTTCGGGAATGAATATCCGGCTTTTGACCAGCTCTAGTTTTAAAGTTAGATTTAACTTCGGATGTATGTATTGTAAGAATTCAGAAAAAAAACTTACGGTAATATTAGGATTGGTATATGCGTTCATGTGCTTCTTGATATAGTCGGTAGTGGGATAGCCCGGAGGATCACAAGTAACCATTTCTGACCCTTCAGGCTGGTATATTCGGACGTAGTCAATATACATGGTTGTAGGGAATCTGGTCAACAATTTGTCAGTAAACTCTTCGGATCTCAAGACCCAAGAAATCTCCAACTTACTCAAGACCCGGCCAATCAATATAAGCCCAACTGTTACTCACACCCAAATTGAGAATAATACTCATGGGCTCTTGGCTAATATGTCGAGCTCCGATATTCCCATTGGGCCCTGTAGACTCGCCTTTCATTGTGAAAGTCGGCTCATCCCCCACAAACCACGTTATATGCCCAGTGCCCTTTCCAGGTACATACTCGAACGCATATTTTTGGAAGTTTTTCCCATCATACCATTCGTTATTTAGGGCCGTAATACCAGAAATAGCCTGTTGGAAAGGCCCACCGCACCAACTGTTCATTTCCGTAACACTGTGGTTGTGGATTTCAAGAAATTCGTAGTCGGGGATGTACCAGACGTCGTAAGGTGCGATCTGGGAGGATTGGGAGGCGACACCGATGTTGATGCCACCGGCTACACTTCCTTCCAGTGCATCGATTTCAGGGGCACCGCGTCCAACGCCAGGGTTGGGATGATCCTCGCCTTTGCAGGTGCAGCTGTTGAGTCTTTGGCCTGGAAGAAAGGAGATACCGTCGGGACTCGACTGGTTCGGTGTAATTCCAATATCGCACTCATCGTAGGTATACGGCCACGTGCCCTCGCTAGTTGCAAGGTAACCGGGTCGCGCGAGATTCCCGAGTGTCCAGATACCGGGCCACAAACCCATCTTACCGCCAGGACCAGGCAATGATGCCGATACTTCAAGAATACCGCCTTTAAAGCAGAGTTTGTTCCAGCTTTGGAGCATCCCGGATCGATAGTTCAGGTCGTGGTTCTTCCATGCGTCGAGTTTGAGCCGTAGCGTGCCAGCAGCGGTCGTCACCGCATCGGGGTCATACCACTACACCAAAATCATTAGTATCTTCCACAGAAAGTATTTTAGAAATGAACTCGAAATTTACCTCCAAATCATTCGTAGCTGCATAATGAAGGTCTGGTGCGGTCCAAAACTGATCATCTCCCTCATAAAACGACCTCCCGTCGGTATTGAACTCATCACTGAAAACCAATTTGTAGGTCGTTCCGTCGGTCGCCTTCCTCGTCTTCGCAAACTCCGGAGTCTCAGGATCGACCATGCTGGTTCTTATTCCGCCTAATATCGGAAATGAGTATTTGGTCTCCACATATTCCCAAGGTTGCATCTGCCACTCCGTTTCATGCGGGTTCTCGGTTTCACCGGGCGTATTCACGTATCCTGTGAATGTAAGAACCGGCAAAACGATAAACAATGCAAGAAGCCCGCAAACAAAGATCCAGAAACAGCAAAAACTCAAAAATCCTCGTAGCCCTATATCTTTGAGGGAGTGGTTGGGTAGTTCTTTGTCTCCCTCGCTTGGATTGTGCATGTAATCGTCTGGCTCCTTTTCGTCCATATATAACGGGAAGCCGGCATTGAGAAATGTGGGTTTTGTGATTGATTCGCTATAAGGATTGAAAAACTTTTCATTGTCGATCTCGGTACTTTCGGATTTATGTTCCGCACTCGATGTTTCGCCTAATAAAGGGTTGGAATGTCGCTGAGAGGGTGTGTCGGATGGTGTTTTCTGAAGTAACATGATGCTATTTCTCGGTGTTCTGGCGGGATATCGATCATATTCACGGCCCAGGTCCATCAAAGACGCTACATTGAACAATTAACCAAAATTTCCATAAAATAGGTAAACGATGCATACCAGTTGGCATTATCGGTTCAGGAGACAGCAAAAGGCGGCTGCTTTTCGGCCCCGTTTCTGTCGACACGGAATTCGAGAGGGATACGGACGGCGCTACGAGTGCATCCTGGTGTACACTACTACTCGAATGACTTGGCCTTCCACTACCGCTATCTTCGCTTCCACTAGAAGCCGGATTGAGAGGAGACGGGACAACCGGTGTATAGGAGTGTCGGTGTGCTTGCGGTGGTGCCGGTGGAAGCGGTAAACCCGACTCGCTCCTGAACGAACCTCCTCGTTTCTTTAATCTTGTGGCCTTTTTCGCCCATATGCTCTGTTGGGGAGGTTGAACTGGGGCTGGTGCAGGCCGTATGGGCGCAGGTGCTGCTATGGTGTCGCCGAGGAGTGTTTCCTTCTGCTCTGGACGTTCCTGACCGGCTTCCACCTCATCCACCACTTTCCCAAGTGCCCTTTCGACCCCATTGTCGATTCCCCATGCTGGTTGAGATCCTGATCCATCGGCTGGAGGTGTCCTTTCGTCCATTGTGGCCATTTAGGCCAATAAAAGCCCAGAAATATGGGCCGGATCCCTCGGATTCCTTTTCTTTGTATCCTCCTCTTGGGATATTATATATCCTTGACAATTTATATCCGGAAAACGAAAATGATATAAAATGAAATATAGTATAAAAAGGTGCGGGAAAAACTGTGTCCGTGATCGACGGGATCACCCAAGCATGCGATCAAGAAAGTGCAGCGAGGAAATTCCGTTCATGCGTGCACCGATGTTGGAGCTCGAAACCTCGCATCTACGTCGATAAAAATCCAACACGTCAATCGCACATTATTCACTCTGTTTAGTTTGTTTCCCTGTCGGTAAGTTCGTCTCGAAATGTTGACCAAAGGTTTAAGGTAATGCAGAAATCCTCCCGTTGTCGAGGGCTCGGAACCGGGATACTTTTGTGGTCGTACAGTAGAAAAGCTTGTAGGATTATGTCCGAGAGGCGGGGTGCAAGGAGGACAAAAAGTTGGAGAGGTCGTTTGTGGAATTGGCAAGCCCTTAGAACGATAAAATGTCGAGTTTCAATGTTAGCTTATCTCGAAGTTTTCATTCATTCATTCATTCATTCATTCATTCATATATGTCGTCGATAGAGTATTTTTATAACTGCAATACGAGATAGTAGAAAAACAACGCGGAAATGTGCGGGCTTCCTCAATAGGCGAACTCGAACTCAAGGTCGGGATGGCTATGGCAAGTATTGCAAGGGGGATCTGTGACACTAAATTTTCTTCCCCGAAGCCCAGTCCTTTCATTGCATCGAGGAGACAATAGTCCACGATGCTATCGTTCGGAACTGTTTTATTCGCAGGGGAGTGGAATGAATTGTAAGATATGTAGGAACGAGCGAATGCGAATGTTTTAGCATGCCGACCTTGTTGCATGCAGGTTGTGGTTTGAGCTCTTGTGCCCAGAGAAAAATACAGGCACTGGGCAGGAGCAAACGCCGGAAGGAGTGCAACCAAAACTGCAGACGTACCTTTGTGAAAAAACGAATAAACGAGTGAATCCGTCTGAAGGCGAGAAAGAAGGCGGGGTGATATCCAAAGTACGAAAGGTCGATAGAAAACAATCGAGCAGAGGGAAAATGGAGGATCAAGAGGAGAACTAGGAGGAGGAGGAGAGAAATGCATCCGTGGTGGGTTTTCTCACAAGTTGCTATATCAGTACCGAAGTAACCCAAGAATATGATTACTTCATTGGGCCCGCGCAGTTGGCTTGCGATATGATCCGACTTCTCGAGGACTGCCCAACCAACTAGCAACTAGCCTGCTGTAAGGTGCCGATAGCCTTGGACGGGGCTGGGTTTCTCAGTTGTGGATCTCCGGTGCAGACCCAGGCCTCTTCGACTGGATCAACGTCTATCTAGTCAGGAACGGATACTGCGCTTTCGAGGAAGAGGCATGGGTGGAAGAGAGTTTTACTTCATCATCGACAGGACCATTTCTAGAATGCATCCTAAGAAACTTTTTCTCCCAATGTTTCTCTCACCTGTCTTGGGACACGGAAATTGTGCAAGACGATGCAACCTCAAAAGAGGAGCCTTTGGTTCCTGCCTGCCCGAAAAAATCCTCTTTATAGCGAAATAACGGGTGACATAGTATCAGTCATCAACCGCCGGAGAAGCACGACACTTTTCTATTTCAACATCTGCGCTCAATAACGTTACTTTTTTCCCTTCATCCATGCACTGAGGCCTTCTCTAAAAATGGCACCGGCCCAAGACGTGCATACCGGGGCCCAGACCGAATGGTTACATCGTAATCTTTGGACGAGGGAGTTCCATGAAAAGTGGTGTGTCGTTGATAAGCTTTGGCGGAACATATGCCAGCCGTGCGAAGGCCACGCTAGTAAGCAGCAAACAGCAAGGATGGCCGTATTCGAGGCACAGTTGGCCCCCAAACTTGCGCTGGCTGCTGCATCGACTCTTTGCAGCAGCAGGCAAGGAAACATGGATCCTTTCTGGACCCTTTTCTCACCAGCAGGGCCAAGCTTTTCCCTTGATGAAAGAACATTCAAATAATCCGTAAGGCGAGCAAGATCTTCCCTAGTGTTCGCGAAGTCTTTAAGCTTAAATACTTGCCGGTGAGAATCAAGCAGTAGCTATGCTTATTATTGTCCCCGATATCAGATTTCCATCCCGGAATAGATCCTGTGGCTGCGAGTCGAAATTTAGGGCTGGCGGGAGAAGCTGTCTGCTTTTCGACTAGGGCGTGGAATCGTGCACACCAGAAAAAAGGCGGCAAACTGTCACCTCGCAAGATGTTTCCCCAGCGGGGAGAATGCGTGTGCCGTCACAATATATTGTCGCTGCGGGCATTTCCCATGCGATCTGACGGCAAAAGGAAAGATAGGAACTTTGACCATCCAGCATCCGGCTGTCAGTTGTGCACGTTCAGCAACCCCAAAAAAAGACCGACGACCCTTAGCCGCGGTGACTTGGTCCCCACGCTAGCGAGTGAATTTCGTCATCGGTTACCAGCCATTCGAGCTGCCATGCTTCTGCAAGGGGTGTTCAACTCTGGCAGGCTTTATCTGCAGTTCGAACGCCTCCTTCGCTGATAGCACCATCGAAACTGTCTATCGAAAATACGCCAATGGACGTCACCAGGTCGTCACCTCGAATACAAATGTACATACAAAATGTACAGTATAGGGCATCCCGTCAGATCAAGGAAGAGTAGTCCGTGTAAACGAGGTCGGAACAGGCTCGGTTGCTTATGAACACATCTGTTACCAAGCTTTTGTGGCTGGTCGATACCTTGCGGGAACGGAGTAAGGACCTCCTATCGGTTGTAGCCTGTGGGACCGTCCATCGGTTTGTGCAGGTATGATTCAAAAAAAATATATGCATATATATGAGTTTCGCCGCATGTATCATCTTAGACTCGATCGGATAGGTGCATCCGGGACGAAGCAGGAAGTTGATGGTGCCTGCAGGAAGTAAGGGTTTGGCGGCCGTAAAGCAGCGGATAGCCCGATCGAAAGCTAGGAGCAACGGCTTTCCTCAACGTTGGGAGATCTTTCTGTGGTTTGCTTGAATTGATGTCTGCGGTGATGGTGCTTCACGAGGCCTGTCTGGGTTCTGGGGAGATGTCGGTTAGCATCCTGGAAAAGCCAAGGCTAATACTGGCGAAGGCTTTTTTTGATCAAACGAAGTCTAACTCCGCATGGGGATTAGACAGACAGGAGGGCAGGCCCGACCGTCGACACAGGTTATATTTTATAATCCATGATCATATGAGGTCCCAACAAGGCTTCCGATTCATGAATCTGGTGATACCCTTTGGACCTGGAATTCAAGCTCATCAAGATAACCATAAACCCTCTCTTCCTCCCCCTACATACCGATCCCTTAACCTAACTGACATAGGTATGGAATGCATCCCCGCTAGATCGTCTGCTTATTCTTGCTCAATGCTAAGGAAGTCAAGTAAGTTAAAGGTGAAGCACTTGGGTTATTGCATTAACTCCAAGTCAACCTCGGATCGACCAACGTCGACGCCTCCGCTCTCGCATCTCATTTAACCACTTCTCCGCAATAGACTGCATCGCCAAGCAAAATTGAGCTTTCTGGTGAGGAGGTTTTTCCTGTTTTGACGAAGAAGCCAGCCAACCAGCCAGTGGCCAGCCAAGGAGGCCGGTACCCCTTCTCAATTTCGCTCCCATTCCCATCCGGCTGCGTCCTTGGAATTCCCAAAACACCAAGTCCTCATTTCCCAGACATCTCCTCTTTCCCTCTTGTCAACTGTCTTCCTTCGACTTCTTCCCGACATTGAAAGGAGCATTTTGATATTAAAGAGCGACGAGAAAGAGGAGGGTCCGGCGACGACGGGTATCCTTTCGAAAATTAAAAAAATAATTAAAAAAATTACATCGAATCTATGGCGCAAGATGCTCCTCGGGCACCACCGCCGTCCAGTTTCCCAGTCCCGGTACCACCAGCCACTTCAACAAACGTGACGGGTAGAGCATGCACGACCGCAAAGCGTACTTCGAAAGGTTCCGCTGTCTCCGAATCTACAAAGGCATCTACAGCCGCGACTTCAGAACGTGCCCGATTTTCTGGTGATTCTCAGCTTCAATGGCGGGCCGTTAGGACCGTGCCCAGTACGTTTGCCCTTTCTTGCTACTGATTTACGCGGTGCATGCATTCGATTTTCGATTCGCTACTGCTGCTAAACCGATTACGTATACTGCGACGTCAGACCATTAACACTAATACTGCCTACCCAACAATAGCATGGGTTCAACGCTACGAAGACGAGGGTGAGTTGGTAGACCAGGGCCCCGTGCTTCCGCCTCCAACGCACAAGTCGCCACAGAAGTCGATATGGGATAACCGAAGGGAAAACACACCTGTTACTCCTCGTCCGACTGCCAGCGCCGGCGAAGGAAGCAGGTGGAAGAACTTTGCCGAGCATTCTTCGGGCCGACCGTTTACTTCGGCATCGGAGAGGAAGGATTTGGAAAGCGGAGCTGTTTGGGGGGATGATGGGTTGTCAGCTCCCTGGTTAGCAAAGAAGGGCGAGGGTGAAGGGGAGGACCGGGAAGAGAGCACGAAGAGGGAGATATTTGGCATCAGTGCCAAACAGAGGGAGATTTGGTACAAGAGGTTCCATCTGATACTTCTGAACAACCCAATGGTCCCGTTGACGTTCAGAGCAATCATTTGGGTCCTGTCTCTTTGCGCATTGGCATTTTCGGCGAGCATCTACGTCCTCAGCAAGAACAACGGGACACCGCAGCTTCCATCGACCGTGCTTGCGATAGTCGTCGATACTGTCGCCTTGGTATATTTGATATATATCACTTATGACGAGTATTCGGGGAAACCGTTGGGTCTACGTTCGGCCAAGGCCAAGATACGATTGAGTACGTCGCCACATCCCTCTGCTTCTAGAAGTCCAAGGTAGATATACTAACCCGATCAGTCATGTTCGATCTTGTATTTATCATCTTCGACTCCGCAAATCTCTCCCTTGCATTCGACACCCTATACGATGTTCAACAGAGTTGCTCCGCGCTTCCTGGGGCCCCGGAAGAAGGAGCATCCGACTACGCCAGCCGATTTCTCACCAACGAACCTATATGCTCCCGCCAACGTGCTTTAGCATCTTTCCTCTTCCTCGCCCTGTGCGCCTGGGTTGCCACCTTCACCGTCAGCATATTCAGATTGGTCGAAAGAGTATCACGGACAAACTCCTAAAGGGCTCTCGCCTTCGGAGATTACATTCATCACACTCGTTAATCCCTAATCTTTTGTTTTCCTTTTCCAGTTCGGATATCTTGTTGGGAATACATCCTTGGAGACGGCGTTATTTTTTTTATTTGCCTCATTGAGTTCGAGTACCTTTTCCCTTTCCGAAAACCGTTTGTTTGCATTGCACCGGCGTTTGGTGGCGGTCTCTTTTCTTTGTACTTCCCCCTCGGCTTGCGGATATAATCAGTCAGTTACCAGCGAGGGCGTTCTTGTTCTATCCTTTCCTTTAAATCCCATCTCAGAGTACTATTTGCAAATATTTGTTAATGGTGCTGAGATGTTTTCATTTGTGATAATTATAATCATTTCCCAGTCCAGGATACCATTTCCTTGAAATTGGCCTCCATCTCCGACCCCTTCACCCCTCACTTTTATTCCCAAATACAATCGATCAAGAATCCCATCTTCATATTGAAGATTCGTCTTGACGAGCATACTTATATACCACCCTATTGAACCATCTGTCAGATATAATCAAGTAAATACCAAAAAGCATGGCATTTTGGAATCTTGCCCAGTAGAATCAACAGTTTATAAAAAGGCCCTTCGGACCACGGAAAGTGACAACAAAGGCAGCAGAGAGCTTAAAGGAAAGCATGGTTTGACGGCTGTCACTCAAGGAAAAGCCGTCTTTGCAGACTCCAAAGCCTTCGAATGTTCCGTGCAATGAGTCGAAATTCCTAGATTTGGGGTGTTACTCATAAACGCGTGCGCTTGCTCACGACGGGAGGCTGATTTCTGCCATTATGGCCTCGGGCCCTTGGTTTTTGACCCCACCCGCATTTAGAGAGTGTAGCAACAAGCGGACTTTCCAGGTTGGAGAACCCTGCTCACAAAGACGTGTCTCAGCTAAGAGAATGGCACTTTATGCCCTCGGTGGTTGGAGTCGAGTCGAGTCAAATCGAGCATAGAAGAGCAAGGCTGTGTGCGAATGTGCGTGCGTTGAGCGAATCCTTCTCTGTGCTCGCTCCAGGCCAGCGGTCAGTACTTAGCCTGCCAATCGACAGACCGACTGCCGGTTCCTTTGCTACACCACTTCAACCCGCTCCGAATCTCTCTTCCCATCGCTTCCCACCCACCATCGACACTTTCCCAAAGCCTCCTGCAGCTTCACAAGTTGTCTGCTTGACGAACCGTCAGGTTTTGGATCCTCGCAGCCTTGCTACCAAATCTGTTACCTGTCGAGTCAACAGACGAGGGGAGCAACACTATCCAAGAGGGCGTACACCTCACGTTCTCTCGCGGGACTTGAGCTCAGCTTACCACGCCCAGCTTCATCAGGATTCCAAGTCATCCCAACTGGGAAAAACAGGTAGGTAACTTGCATCTCCACAAGATCGTCATACCATCTCGAGGACGCATTCAAGGGGTTGAAGCTTCATCTGTCTTGTTGGATATCAACTCCCGAATCCTCTACCTCAAGTACCTACTTGACATCTATCTCCGGGCGATCCTAAACCCCACGTCTAACCCACTTCGTCCCCGTCATAGCTCCCACGCATGGCATCTACACCTACACCTTTTCTTTCAAGATTCTAACACGTCGAACCTTTTCTCGACCTAGATATTCGGCTCCTGCCGACCTTGTCCTACCATCCCTTCACGCAGTAGCTCCAGCTCTCGACTGCTATCTCTTCCAAGAACGTGGTTGGATTGCTCGGGTCCGTAGCTGGCTACAAAGCTGCTTATTCTCCAACATTTCAGCCTTCCACGACGCGTTCGTAAAAATTCATCTTCAAACCCGGCAACTTGGGCTCGTTCAGACGATACGAAGACAAAATGCCACTTCATCTGCAGACTCCCAACCGGGAGGATCTCGAGCAAACGTGAGTTTCATGAATATGCTGCTGGGAACAGCCGTGGCTGGAAGCTCCGTGCTAACTTTCCGGGTTTTAGATGGCAATATCTGGAGTCTGGGATCTCCAAGATCATGAATGACTTACAGCAGGGGATGGACATGAAAGTTGTGCGTATCTTCTGCTTATTCCTAGTTCGAGAACATCGGCTGACGAGTTGTGCCTACAGTATATGGGGATATACACGTAAGGCTCCACAACCAAACCCTCTCGCTTCACGCCTACCTGATAAAAGCATTCCCGCTAACATTCGTGCAGTGCGGTCCACAACTTCTGTACGTCCCAGAAGGCGGTGAATTCGAGTAGTACCTCTCTCCACCACCAGGGGGGGGTCCATAGAGGGGCCCACTTGCTAGGTGAAGACTTGTATAACAACCTGATTCGCTATCTTTCTACCCATCTTGCAGGATTGAAGGAGCAGTCTAGGCAGTTCGCGGATGAAGCTCTGCTTGGATTCTACATCCGGGAATGGGACCGATATACGACGGCGGCCAAGTTTATCAACCATCTGTTCAGGTACTTGAACCGACATTGGGTCAAGAGAGAGATGGATGAGGGGAAGAAGGACATTTATGACGTCTACACTGTACGGTGCCCCTGGAGTTTCGTTAAAATTCGAGGAAGTTGAAGATTAACGCGATCACCCGTTAGCTGCACCTTGTTCGCTGGAAATTCGACCTTTTCAATAGCGTTCAAAAGAACGTGATGGATGGTGTCCTCAAACTCGTAGAGAAGCAGAGAAACGGCGAGACTATCGAAACAGCCATGGTCAAGAGCATCGTTGACTCCTTTGGTACGTTTTCAAACCAGGCAGCATCGGAGTCCTCGTTACTGATATTTCGTTGTAGTGTCGTTGGGTCTCGATGAGAACGACTCATCCAAGTCTACCTTGGATGTCTACAGAGAGTTCTTCGAGAAGCCATTCTTAGAAGTAACAAACGTTTACTACCAGCTGGAGTCCAAACAGTTCGTCGCCGAAAACAGCGTTGTCGAATATATGAAGAAGGCTGAGACTCGTCTGAGCGAGGAGGAAGGACGCGTTCACGTCTATCTCCATCCCGATATAATGATCCCGTTGATGAAAACTTGCCAACGTGTGCTCATCCAAGAGCACAAGACCCTTCTCCACGACGAGTTTCAAGTTCTGTTGAATAACGACAGACAAGACGATCTAAAACGCATGTACAATCTCCTATCTCGGATAACAGAAGGTCTCGAACCTTTGAGGACGAAGTTTGAAGCACACGTCCGAAAGGCCGGTCTCGAAGCGATCGAGAAGGTCGCCAATGAGAACGCGGACGACAACTTGGAGCCAAAGGTCTACGTCGATGCCCTCCTCGAGGTTCACGAGAAATATTCCAGCCTTGTCAAGATTGCCTTCAAGGAAGATACCGAATTCGTTCGATCTCTCGACAATGCTTGCAGGGAGTTCGTCAACAGGAACAAGGTCTGCAAGGCCGCGTCCTCGAAATCACCGGAGTTGTTGGCCAAGTACGCCGACTCCCTGTTGAAGAAGAGCGCAAAGGCCGCGGAGGAAGCAGACCTGGAGAGCAAGCTGGACAGCATAATGACGGTCTTCAAATACGTCGAGGACAAGGATGTGTTCCAGAAATTCTACTCGAGAATGTTGGCCAAGAGGTTGGTTCACGCCACATCCGCATCCGACGATGCCGAGACCAGCATGATCGGAAAGCTCAAGGATGCCTGCGGTTTCGAGTACACGAACAAGCTCCAGCGTATGTTCCAGGATATGCAGATCTCCAAAGACCTGAACGACAGCTACAAGGAATGGATGAACAATACCTTGGACGAGGAGTCCCTCAAGACGGCAGTCGATTTCTCGATCCAGGTCCTGGGTACTTCGTTCTGGCCTCTCACCCCGCCTAACACACCATTCAACATCCCACAGGTCATCACCAAGACGTACGACCGATTCCAGACATTTTATTTCCAGAAGCACAGCGGTCGCAAGTTGAACTGGCTATGGCACCTTTGCAAGGGAGACGTCAAAGCAACGTTCGCCAAAAGCTCGAAGGTCCCGTTCACATTCCACGTTTCGACCTATCAGATGGCCATTCTCCTGATGTTCAACGACGCTACCTCGTATACCTACGAGGATATCGAGTCAACGACTAGCCTTTCCCGCGACTATCTCGACCCTTCCCTCGGTGTGTTCATCAAAGCCAAGGTTCTTAACATCGAGCCCGCGTCGAGCAAGGTCGGACCCGGAACCACCCTGACCTTGAACACCGATTTCAAGAGCAAGAAGATTCGTGTCAATTTGAACATGGCCGTCAGGGCAGAACAGAAGCAGGAGACCGAAGACACTCACAAGACTATCGAGGAGGATCGTAAGCTACTTATGCAGGTTGGTTACCATTCGGCCCACCCCCAATTTTCATCCGTGTCTCAACAACTGACCGTAACATTTTACAGTCCGCTATCGTCCGTATCATGAAGTCTCGTAAGAAGCTCAAGCACGCTGTTCTTGTCCTGGAGACCATTGCCCAGATCAAGTCACGATTTACTCCCAAGGTTCCAGATATCAAGAAGTGCATCGATATCTTGCTAGAGAAGGAATACCTGGAGAGATTGGATGGAGACCGTCTTGGATATTTGGCTTGAAGAAAATAAGGGTTGACCGCTCAATCAAACCTGCGTGTCTTTTCTTAGGTGGAAATCGTATCTTTTGTCCTTTTATCATTTTCGCATTCGCAGCCACCTTTTTTGATAAACGTGGATTGTGTGAACGGATTGCATTATAGCCCTTTTTGTTCCTATCCCTTTATTCCCCTGTCTCGTTTTTTTCCTCTTTCTTTCTGTGTCCCTTTACGTTCATGGATATAATATGTTTTTTTTTATGGAATTCAGAGGGAGCGGGCGGGTCATGTTGAATGGACATACGATAATGCTTCTTCTTCTTCTTCCTTTATAAATACTTCAACCCCCCTTCTGATCCCTCCATACACACCGTTAAGTAGATAATACAAAAAGACTTAACCCTTAGAGCTCCCGGGCGCTTACTTGTAGTACTAACAAGCTGCATACGTTGTTCCTGTGGGTGAGCTCACGAGACTAGCCTCGAGACCAAGCATGTAAAATCCACCCCACTGCGTCATTAAGTTCGGGCTTGGCCATCTTATCTGGTCGGATCAGATTACGTTGTTGGAGGATTCGGAAGCCGACGTGGGGAGCCATCTGAACGGAAGGTGGGAAGTCCTCAGCGTGGAAATTTTCATGCAGCAAACGCCGACCAGCCGTAAAGTTAACCCCTCCCCGGCAAGTTCAGTACTTTGGCATCCAAAGAAAGTCAATCCCGTCAAAATTTATCGCTCCCGGTCGACCGCCCCAAGATTTTCTCCCTCTCTCTCTTTCTCTCCCTCTCTCCCATCGCCGGATACCAACCTAGACTTCCCGTCAGATCCATCCATCTATCCATCCTTTCCCTTTTTTCTTTTCCTTCTTGCCTGTCACGACTTACGTCTATCTCCATCTCTCTCCATCTCTTCCACTCGACCGGACGTCCAACCTATCCGTCCCCATCTCTCTCTACCCACCCTTGATATATACACCATGTCGTATCTAAGAGTAGCCAGCCGCCAATTGGCTTCGTCGCGGCAACACTTTGTCCGGGCCGGTGCCGGTGCCATCGCTCAGGTATGCAGTTTTACACTCACCCGTTCGGCATGATGATATCATGCCGAGTTTCCCTCTTCACTTTTTTCATTCTTCGATATAAAATTAGAAGCTCAAATAAAGGGAAATAAAACAAAAAACTAATCCGTCCATCGTAATTTCGCAGAGATCGTGGAACAGAGGATACGCTTCCGAAGTCAAGATCGGTGGCTTCGATGGCCAAAAACAGCCCAACGTTCGTTGCACTGCCTTTGACGTATCCCGATACCGTTCGGATGTATTTTACAATAAGGATATCCATTAATGAACTCATCGTCGGTATACAGGGGAAATACTTGGTCTCTTTGATCGAGGGTGACGGTATCGGACCCGAGATCTCCCAGAGTGTGAAGGATATCTACAGTGCCGCTAACGTAGGCTACCCTTCCCCCACCCCTCTATTATTACTATGTTCTTACACGATGATACTCTCCCTGCAGGTTCCAATCGACTGGGAACCCGTCGACGTCACACCCGTTCTCGTCGACGGCAAGACCGCCATCCCCCAACCTGCCATCGATTCGATAAAACGGAATCTCGTCGCCCTCAAGGGACCCCTCGCCACCCCCATCGGCAAGGGTCACGTTTCCCTCAACCTTACTCTCCGTCGTACATTCAACCTCTTCGCCAACGTCCGTCCCTGCAAGTCCATCGTCGGCTACAAGACTCCCTACGACGGTGTAGATACCGTTCTCATCCGTGAAAACACCGAGGGCGAGTACTCCGGCATCGAACATCATGTCGTTGACGGTGTCGTCCAGAGTATCAAGTTGATTACTCGGGATGCTAGCGAGAGGGTTTTGAAGTATGCTTTCCAGTATGCGAATGCTGTTGGCAAGCAAAAGGTTAGGGTTGTGCACAAGGCTACTATCATGAAGCAGAGTGACGGTTTGTTCTTGGAGATCGGAAAGGAGCTTGCGAAGCAGTACCCTGAGATCCAGTTCGATTATGAGCTTTTGGACAATACTTGCTTGAACATGGGTAAGTTTTTTTTTTTTAAATCGCTGCGGATGGAGCGGTAACGGTGGAAGCGAGGATAGACGGCTAATGAAGCAATTCGATACCAGTTACCGACCCTACACCATACAACGATAAGGTTCTGGTCATGTAAGCCGTCGCTTTTCCATCCGATCTCGCCGAGCATGTATTCTAACAACGGGTTCACCACAGGCCAAACCTCTACGGTGACATTCTCTCCGACATGTGCGCCGGTCTCATCGGTGGTCTCGGCCTTACCCCCTCTGGCAACATCGGTGACAAGTGCTCCATCTTCGAAGCCGTCCACGGATCCGCCCCGGATATCGCCGGCAAGGCTCTCGCCAACCCAACGGCTCTGCTGTTCTCTTCCATCATGATGTTGCAACATATGGGACTCAACGAGCACGCTACCAAAATCCAGAAGGCCATCTTCGATACCCTCGCTGAGGGTAAGTACTTGACTGGAGATCTTGGTGGATCGGCGAAGACACACGAGTATGCTCAGGCTATCATCGAGTAAGTTTACCATCCTATTACGATTCCTTTGATATGGGAAGTGGGAGCTAACGGGGGTGCGTTTTATAGCAAGCTGTAAATATCTCGAGAAGGGTTAGTAGAGCGGTGGTGTTATAGACGGACGGGATGTGTTATGTATGGGGAGTGCGTATGTCAATTTGAATATAGAATTGGGAAAATAAAAGAAACCGGGAGGTACTTTCGCTTGGATTGTATGGGCCACTTCCTCCTTCTTTTTTCTCTACTTTTCCGTCGTTTCCCCTCGTTCATAGCAGAATAATCGATTCCCAACTTTTTTTTTTTTTTTTTTTCAGTGTGAATATATTTTATTTATTTATTATTTTTTTTGAAATTTGCTTCATAACTATGGATGTCACGATTGATATATACTCAAGCAAGTATTCGCATTTATTAGGCATGAAGTTCATATCGATTGGAGAGGTTATAACGTTACTGTGGTAGTCGACCGAACGGGGACTATTCGGCTAGCTGGACCGGCGATGCGCCGACTGATTCCAATGCACAATCGACAAGACCGCAATGTGAAGGATTCGATTTCTACATTCAGGATGCGTAAGTTTAGGTTTCACGAACTTCGTCATGGTGGCGGAACAGTGTATAGATCGGCCGGACCGACGGTGGTTTGGGGGGAATTAGGGTATTCCATGAATATTGTGAGCTCTTGTAGCTTGGCTTATAACTAGCTTAAGAGGGATTCGTTTCCCCGACCGTCTCCGAAACTTTCATCGATAGTGACGTCTGCAACGCATTCACTCCAAAAATCCAACAAGTCCTTCGGTTGCGAATCAATTGCATTCTGCGAATACCCTCAACAATGCCCCGACTTCCCTACGTAACCCTCAACGTCTTCACCACCCACCCGCTCACATCCGGCAACCCCCTCGCCGTCGTCAGCATCCCCCCCACGGCAACCCTTTCGAAAGCCCAAGAACACCTCATCGCCCGCGAATTCGGATACTCCGAGACCGTATTCGTCTACCCCTCCTCCTCCCTCCCCCCGGAACAACAACAAGAGGGATATACAAAAATATCGATATGGACCGTCCTCCAAGAATTACCGTTTGCCGGACATCCCACCGTGGGCGCGGGTTGGTATCTCGGTGGTGATGTCAGCGGTGGGAAGGAAGAAGGGGAATTGTTGATACCGGCTGGCAGGTTGAGGTATGAGAAGGATGCGGGTGGAAAGGTGAGGGTTGATACGCCGCACAATGTTACATTGTGGGGGAGGATGGTGAGCAGGAGACGGATCGGGGAGGTCATCGGGTTGCCATGTGAGTATTTTGGGAACGACGAGGAGGGGGTTTTTGATAATTCTACCGTTTCGTTGGCGAATGCGAACGGTGTCGGTACCGGCGGGGACGAAAGGTGGGACGTAAACGGAATACCCGTGGTATCCATCGTCGACGGTATGGCATTTGCATTGGTACAGGTCAGGAGCGTAAGCGTTTTGCAAGCGTTGAAGGTCGGAAGGAAAGGAGTGGTGTTGGATACGGTGTCCGACCTAGGTGCTACGGCTGCCCCCGGTGCGAGGACGTTTATCGGGGTTTATTGTTACACGATACTCGATGAAAGCATCGATGGCAACAAGGGCGATATAAAAATCAGGAGTCGAATGTTTTTCGATGGTGATGGGGAGGATCCGGCGACTGGGAGCGCGGCTTGCGCGCTCGGTAGTTATTTGGGGATTGTGAAGGGTGGTGGGGAAGACGGTAAGGGGGTCGGGGAGTGGGAGTTCGAGGTTACGCAGGGGGTGGAGATGGGGAGGAGGAGCGATATCGGGGTTAGGGTTTTGCTTGAGGATGGGGTTGGACGGGGGGGAGGGGAGTCAGGAAGGTTTATTTGGAGGGGGAGGCGGTGAAGGTTATGGAGGGGGTTTTGACGATATGATTTTGTGTTCTTTCTTTTCTCGAGAAGCCAGGATAGGATGGGTATTTACCAGCCTGGTTCCAAGACGGGTGCCGTCCCTAGGTCGTGGTAGTATCTAAAGGACTCGTAGGTTATAATATATGAGAAGGATTTTTTGCATTCGCACGAATGATAATGGTCTAATAACAAGGATAGTAACAATGCATCTTAAGAATCCCCCCTACTCCACGCCTATAGCCAATCCGAGAAGGAGAAAAAAACGGGATGACAAAATGACAAAAAGCAGAGTGTGTAAAAAAAGGCGTAGAAGGGTATATTACGCACACGCATCGAAGGAACAGCTTTTCCGGTAGAAATAATAAACAAAAACAGGTAACGGAGATACCACAGCCAGCACGGGATTTTTGTGAGCCCTTTTCTATCAAAATTTTGTTTTCATAAAGAGGTTATAGCAGAAGGCAAGAAGAAGTAATGGGGTAAAGAGCGAGCGAGTTTTAAGCAGTTCCAGCAGGAGTATTTTCCGTAGAAGAAGTCGCAGGAACACTCGCAGAGGAAGTAGACCCCTCGGCCTTCTCCTCCAACTCTTTAATCCTCCGCTTTAACATTTCATTCTCGCGAAGCAACATATCCGTCTCAGCCTTATAGAACGCAACTTCATCACGTCCGCCCATCAAGAACGGATCATTCGCCGTGGCAGGCCAAACCGACGATTCCATCCCAACAGGCAATAACAACGGCGACGAAGTACGACTGCTGGTTCTCGAACGAGTCGACAACGAGTTATGTCGCGAATGTGAGGTGTTATGGTGATACCCACCCCCGCTGTATCCGTGGTGACCGCTCGGAGCAGGCGATCGAGAGCGTCCGATCGCTGGCGAGAAAGAAGACGGCATATCGGTCACACTTGGAGGATGATGGTGATGACCCGGTGGCCCCGAGTGTATTGGCGCCGCTGGCTGCGGTGAAGCGGAGAGGGGTACTGCGGCTGCGGCAATGTCATCGGGATTCGTGCCGGGATGCGTGGCGGCGACATTTTGTGCGACCCGAGTGATTTGGCCGAGGAGACGGTTGACGACGCCTTCTTGTTCGCGTTCGAGTTCCTGGTGGAGTTCTGCGACGTTGGCGGGGCGGTGGCGGGTTGGCACGCCGCCGCTTACGGAGCTGGAGGCGGAGGAGGTGCGGGCTAGTGGGACGGAGCGGGGGTGTGGGGTTGAGGTCGGGATGGGGACCGCGGCGGAGGTGGTCGAGGTTGAGGTTGGATGAGAAGTTGGAGCTGCTGGTGGAGCAGTGGTGTCGGCCGTCATTGTGAAGCTTGATTTGAACCTTGGGGAAAGGCGTTTCGGATGGTACTGTGATGTTCGAGGGGTCCTCGCTGAAGCGGTAGGAGGAAGTTGGGGTTACGATGGGAGGTTGATGTCGGTAGAAGCTATGCCGATGGGGTTGCGATGTTGGATCTTGGAAGTTGCTATCGATAGCCGATGGATGACGTTGGCTGCTAACCGCCCACCCGCCGGTGCAACACTATCAATATAAAATCAAATCCCTCTTTCTTTTTACGATCTAGTTGATACATCTCGTAAACTATTATAATCGAGTTTCGAGGTTGTACATAAAATCTTTAGGTTCGTGAATTCAATGAAGCTGTCGGTGCGGTGAGAAATTCATATTCTGTTGGACCAATATCGTGCACAAGTCGTCCGTTGATCATGATCATTAGACTTCGAGGGCGCCTGGATTCAAGGCTAATGGTTTTATCAAGTCTGATAGAGCTACAAAAAACATCTTGTTCAAGAAATTCATCTACACATTACAACCTTGTATATCGGAAGGAATCCATGTTAGCAATCGTTTCTACATACATGTCGTCAGATAGACCATCCTTTGAATCCAGCTTTAGTACTATAAATCTATAGATTGGATATGCGTATAAACATGCAACCACGATATTAATCGTATCTGGTAGCTAGAGTCGGGCCCGGGCACCGGGAAGCTTGTATCATAAGTTATTCTCAGTTTATAGCTGGCCTGTGATCTGTTTCCAAGCTCACGGGTGGGATCCCGATGCACTGGATACATTTCATCTCGTCCCTGTATTCGGGTCGAGTAAACTGAGATATCGACAGTGCAGGTACCACTACCTCGGAAATAACAACATATGGCATGATGGAATGGTGATGTAAATCCGTAGAATTCGAATATTCTACGCAGGAGCCTAGACCCTCGATGGCGGGTTCGGTTAATTCCATTCGAAGGAGGTATGATACTACCCGATCGATTTATTACGATACGAGCTGACATTCGATCAGCTGCAGAAATGATGGAAATTCGACAGTCATAAAATTTAATACAATTCTATCGTACATCGTGAAATTGTTCTAAACGACCAAAACATGATTCAGAACCCTCGATCTCAGGAATGTCCGAGCGGGCGGGTGTATGCAGCTTAGGATCATTCCTTAATCCCGAGATCGCTTTTTTTTCAAATTGCAAAGTCTTAAATGTTAAAATGTTGGAAAATATTTTTTGAATCTTGAAATTTGAAAGAGAATTCCAGACCCCCTCGATTCATGAGCCCAGGCCTTCATTTCCTCTTCCTCGTCTGATTCATCACGTAACCGGTTCGCGGAAGCTTTGCGCGATGCAATAATCAATGTATGATGTCGGTGGCGTCTTCCACACACTCTCTGCTTCGGTCCTTCGAACTCTTTGTGGATTGCATATGCAATAAGGTTTTGCGGCCGAACACACTCAAATCTTAAGCAAGATATATCTGCTATATTTGTGGTAGTAATCAACTGATCAGGTGGTTCCTCCCAAAGGAATGAATTTCTACAACCCACCGACTTTAATCGAAGCTATGTCGATGTATTGGTATTGTGGTGACACGGATCTAGACCACATCCTTAACCCAAAAATTTGCAAACCACAAAAAGCAATGCCACGGCCGCGGAAATACAGCTTTAGTTTTTCCAGCTCTCCCCGACATTTCAGAAGGTATCCTCGATTGTGCATAACAAGTCACTAAATTCTTGATCTTAAACAGCACCTCACCAAGCTCTGTAGCTCTTAACTCCTGCAAGCCAAAAGAAACCAAGCCAAAAGGTTAAAACATGGGACGATCGACACCAAGGCTAGAACCATCGGTTCCCCTTTCAGCCTAATCAGACGATGCTTCTTTATCAATTTATCCGTCAAGGTGCGGCGTAAGCCACGGAATTGCTGTCACGGGAAAAGTGTTAAATGGCAGATCTGCTCGAGATGCCTATTGGAGATTTTTTCCTTCTCGAACGCCTACCAGTTCCCAGTTTTTTCTTGTTAGAAGAAAGGTCCGTCGGGAGACTATTTGCCGCTCTAGCCTGCATCAAACCTGCCAGATACGCGAAGTTTATTTCAACTTGAGTGTAAATTGTCAGCTCGTGAAATCTCGTAGGCCTTGGCACTCAAGCCAGAATTTATGGGTAGGGCGGTGGAAGAATACACCGATGGTACTCAGTATATCCGTAGTTACGAAGAATTATGCATACGCGAGTTATTTTTCGCAAGTCTCAAGACCGGGGTCAGCTGGGAATCCGGAGAAATGGTAGCTTTTTACCATATATCTTTTTCCCCAGCCGCCGACGTAAACGAGACCGTTTCGCTAAGAAATGTTGGTCGTGCTTTTCGAGCCGAAAACCTTCGCTACCCGACCCGAGGAGCTATATCCGGTTCATGAATCGAGATGCCGGCTTCTGATGATTCCGAGCATCGAAAACGAAAACTGACTTTCTGATCAGACCAGACATGTTTTATGCAATGCGAGATCGCTAAGTTTAAACCTCGGACCATCCTAGCTTAGCTCTCCGCCCAGCTTCAAGAAACCTCAAGCATCCGAAAAAAAAAGTTAAACTCTCCATCACAAAGAGTCGCGCGTCCATGCAAAGCAAAACGGTCGGTGATGAAGCTGGTTCCCACCGGACAGGCCCCAGTTCTCGCTTCGAAACGCTTGTCAATTTGATGTTTGTTAAGCAAAGCCCGTTTCTGGCGTGATCATCAGGAGCCCCCTTGTTCGCAAAAAGGACTCTGGTGTTTCGTGCTAAGGATCAAGGTCCCCATGGGCTGATGATGAGCTTTCCCCTTCATTTCGATTAATACCCAAAGAATTGGATCGACGTTTAACGGGTGAGGCAAACGTTAGGCTCATAGTGTCTTGCTACGGGCGGCTCCATGGCGCCGGGACTCGGTTGATATGATATGATAGTGAGACTGATATACATACTTACGAGTGTTTAATGCTACCGGCGGCATCAATCAAGTGAGATTGGAGGCAGAGGCACGGTTGCATCTGTGGGGTTTAGCTAAACCTCGATCGCACCGGCGGGCTCCCCGACACGGTGCTCGATTGGCTAGCTCAAAAAGACCGAAATAGAATACCATCGAAACTTCAGTCCCCACAGTTTTGTATGAGAAAGGCAAATCAAAAAGTACGAGTTTTGATTTTCACGAAACGCGATGTCCAAAGTGACAGACGCACTTTCACATGACAGAAGCAAAACGTTGGGAATTGTCGTCAAAGCGTTGCCAGGAAAAGGAAAGAAAAACGGTACGCCGTGGGCCGAAACGGTCTTTTCCTTTTACTCGGACGAAAGCACCCTCGGGCAGGTCGCTGCCTATGGCAGAAAGTGGACCGCGAGCGGGCGAACTAGCGCACGGGCAAAGTCTCCGAAATGAGAAATTGAACAAATGTCGTCAAAGAAGGACCCGGTGCCCCGGGCGTTGGATAAAAGGAGGCGTTGTATTTGTATTTGACCAAGGTTGACGAGGAGGCCTTGCTTGCTTGATCTCCTGCTTCAAGGGAGACGAGCAATTGAAACGCTCGATCGTTTCTTTCCTGGTTGTGGTTGGAAAATAATTTTTCCAGGGCGAAACAAAGGCAAGGAGTCAAGTGTTAAGTTGGACTGCAGCGAGGACACCAAGTTTGTTTACCATGTTATCTGATGGTTTGTTTGGTGAATAACGTGTCTCCTTGCTAAAGCGTCACGTCTGTGTGTATAGCTTGGAGGTTAATCTAATCCAATCTAATATCGCGTATGTCCTTGCGTGGCCTGATAACGAGTCAAGCGGGGCTGTTCGCTGCCAACATTTGGGATGCGTTGGCTGTGAGGTTGCCGTTTGGCAGAGTGCAGAGGCGAAATTAGTTGGGACCTCCGCTGAAACATTATCGACATTAACTCCTCCTCAGTGCTGCATCTGAGAGAGAAACGTCTGCGATGTATCTCCTCACTTCGCAATTCATTCAAACATATCGACGATATGTGGAGATAAATTTATGCACCGTTCGTCATAGCCATCACACGACCGCCAATTAGGACGGTCTGGAATCATCTGACTTCACTATCCTCGACGAGCTCGATCGAATTGGACATCAATCCAAAGAACTCCGCAGCAAGTCTGGCCGCCGTCAACTGGTCCTCGGTTCCAAGTCATGCAGCCTGGTAGAGGAGCGATCTAAGACAGGCAGAGCCAGCCAAAAAGTGGATCTGTCCAAAATTCCCACCAAGCTCGAATTTCACCGCACTTCCTGCTGCAATCTGGTTGGTTCGGCTGGTGAGACCATGCATGAGAGTAGGCGGCGACCCATCGCGCTGGGAATGTGCCCCCCCGGTCGGCCTCCGCCCTAGCCAAAACCGCTCAGGTGCGTGGGGCTCCTCCCCATGCAGCCTTTTTTTTTTGAAAAGTTCATCGGTTGTCTTGCTCCCCCGTGCTTTCCCACAAACAGGAAAATCACTGGTCGAGCGGGCGGTTTTAAGCGAAATTTGCAAAAAGAGGGCTGAGTGTTTCTGGATGAGAGGGAAAGCTCAGATGGTTGCCAAACCGATGCGCAGGAAATTTTTTGCTCGTCGAGACTGCTCGGTCAAAGTGTCTGCAAGTTCGACGAGTTTTGAAGTGTGGGAAGTGTCATTATGTATGTATGCATTTTATGCTGCGGAAGTTTGCGTTCCCATGCAATGCATGATTGATTATCTTTTTCTCGGTGAGGGATGTCAAGGAGGAAATCCCTTTGGTCAGAGATACAAAGGAATCTAGCGAATCTCAGACGTGGGATGATTCAGCCCCGTGATCCCGGACCTCGCGGGTACGTCAACGGGTTTTGATGTTGTCGAGATGTATGGTACTTACAAATCGACAGCTCATGGGCGGAACTACCCCCAAAAATCAAAAGATGACGTTGGCAGAACCATCTGCCCCACGATTGTGATCTATGACTATAATGAACCGAAGATATTGCGAGCGAGGATTAATCGATTTAGGAGTGCAGGACATCGTATATTCGGCTGACACATGATTGAATCCTTGGGCTGGGCTTCGTATACAATATCCTTGGAGGCTCCGCACGAGAGCAGGGTATACGAAAACTCCAACAGGCGGAAACCAACCGCTGGCCCGTTTTGTTCGCAAAATGCTTACAGTTACGTCGAGTCTCTCCGTGATAATCCGATCTCGACCGCGGGCAGCAAGGGCGAATATACCGGTGCGAGAGAAAATTTTTTGCTCGCCGTTTGGAGCTCGAGCTTTGTTGATTCCCTCGAACCGATTGATACCAAACGTCTATTTCCCTAACCATTCCCCTTACCCGAGGAAGAAAAGTCCTTAAATCACTCTAGCCAACCTGCTGGTTCATCACGGGAAGTAAACGAGAAGCGAATCTTGTGGAGGAAGGAGCAGGCGAACAGTTTTTGTGACCGCGAGAAAGCTATTTCCAACGTATGGGTACAACAAAGGACGGGGAGGCGAGCCCACGACAATTCAACTGGTGGACAAAATCAATAATCTGTTGTCACACACCGACTCGTTGAAGCTCGTTCCGAGAATTGCATTTCGGGCCTCGTTTCTTTTTCGTTCTCGATATCCGCGGCTGATGATATCCTGAGTTCGTCCGCTGGGAGATGAAGGCAGAACATGTGCAGCCCTTCAGTTTGAGCTGCCATTCAACAACGTCAACGAGGCCTGTACCAGTACGAGGCTTGGGGAAGCAAGGTGTGGGAAAAGAAATAAAAATTTAAAAATCAAACCAGCGCAATAAGCAAAGAGAGAGAAGGGAAAAGGCTTGACACCCTCGTTTTCCGTTGGGCCCCCCAAATCCCCTGTCTGCGATACAACCTCCTTTGAACCTTCAGTTAGGACTGATATACACCCACACCACCCAAAACACTAGTGGTCAAAAAAACGAGCAAAGGGAGAAGGGATCCCTTTTCGCTGTATCACAGGCCTTCGGGTATAATATATCATTCCACCCCGAAGCCGCATTGCATATTTTTCTCCATTTCTCTTTCTTTTATCCGCTTTTTACGATATACTCGACTGAATTCTCCAACGTCTCGACGAAAACCAGGTTGGATATCAAGATTGAAAAGCGACAACGGTCAAGCCGGTTAAGCTTCGGTTTTAGGACGGATTTTCCGACTAATCCACAAGGCGAACTCTCACGACAGAACCCTGCCCTTTGCCTGCTCTGCACTGCTCAGCTGAGCAAACCGAACAGCATTAACTGGATCGGTTTCTCTGTCCACTTTAGGACTGGCCCTTCGGTAAAAACACCAGCGCGTCCCGGCTCCTCCAAAAATATTAGGCGAAAGGGTGCTAGCAAAAGGGCTTTTGGGGAAGCGATAAAAGCCTTAGGACTTCTCCAGTTTTCCTTTTCCAAGTTACTCAAAACGGGCTTACGAAGGGAAGAAAGAATATAACATATAATCACTGGCTTGCATTACGATGGCTTTTCCGACTTGGACTTACGACATTCGATCTTAGTAATTAGAAAGGAAGCACTTGAAGGGAAGGACGACTGCCTTTCCGGGACAACGACATAGCCAACGCATTATGACAGTGTCTGTCAAGATGAGTACGACGGCCACAGTTGCATTTGCAGGATCCGAGATGGATACAACCACCAACATCACACATTCCAGCCCAGCAAAGTCGAGAAAGTCTTTTGGCATAAGTAGGAAGGCTTCAGCTATCAAGCTTTCCGGTTCCAGCCATGACAAACATTCGACGCACCATTTATCACAATTGCCAGATACCATGCCCATGGCTGCTCCGAAAGAAAAGAAGAGTGGCTCGGGTTTCCTAAGCTACTTCTTCAGACCGTTCCGATCACAAAAGTCTTCACCGACTAAAAAGGTTCCTCATACCACTGCATTGGAACAGAATGAATTTGCACCCGTAATTAAGAGGGAGAGCAAGTTCGAATCCGAAGTGCCTGTATCCAAAGCCCCATCGCTCCCATCTACCCCCCATGCCTCACGATTCTCCCAAGCACTTTTCGTCCCACCTGTAGAATCAAGCACACCCTTGCCACTACCTACATCACGAAATTCGATAGAAAGCCCTTGCCTCTTTGTCGCCTTCGAACAAGCTATCAAATCATGCGTTCTGACAGCTCCGCTGATACCACCGGAGCTGATCGTCAAGTATTCGCAAGAGAACGATGCTCGTTCGGAACGAAGGAGTCGGTTTGTACGAAAAGGATCGCTATCAAGATCTCTTGAGGTTGCTTGGGCACAGAAGCTTTTCGTACTTACACCTGGGCTTCTGATCCAATACCCTAGTGAGGGATCTTACGATAGGGAGCCGGAGAGAGTTTTGAAACTTCGGGCCGACAGCCTTACATTTGCCACCGACATTTTTGAGGGAAAACATTTTGTCCTTCAGATCACATCCGGAGGCATGGAAGTCCCCCCGCTCACACCTGATGAGCGACGACCGAGTCTCATTTCTAGAGCCGTCCCGAAGGCTCGATTCGATGCTCATGTTGTTCTACTAGTCTTCGACGGCGCAGAGGAGATGCAGGACTGGTTGGTCAAAATTCGAAAGGAGATCTCAAGGTTGGGGGGACCCAGCATTGAAGAACACCCCCAACCAGCTTCGAAGGCAGGGACCATCGTGGAAGAGGAGGGTTTCCCTTCAAAGACGCCCGCGAGCTCGAGAAAGAATTCGACCAGCGGGCGCAAATCCGACGAAATTGCTACATCGGCATCAACCGCCATTTCCCAAGACGGTTTGGTGTTGGACAGCCTTCGAACCAACTCCAACAACTCGGTGTCATCCGAAAGAAGAGGATCGCAAATTTCCCTGAACACTAGCCCGGAGAGGTGCTCCGTGCCAGACGTCTTTGACAAGCGATTCTCGATCATTAGCACTTCGCATTCATACTCATCAACGGATTTACGGATTAAATCGAGACCTGTTTCGACGACGCTTGGGACTGAGCACACCGCTTCGGAGCGCCCGCCATCTCCCACGCTTACACAGGTTTCGTCATCGTCTTTCGCAAGACGTCGCAGCCGTGGGAACCTGCCGCCGCCAATTCCAATCCCTGTTCCCTCTATTCCTAAACGGTACTCTTCAGCTGGGTCGTCTGTCGGGGATCTTCCGTCCCCCGTGGACCTTGCTCACCGACGGGCTAGACGGAATCGTAAATCATCTGCACCACCTTCGCCAGATCACGTTGTTCAGCTTCTATCGACTTCATTGCCTAACCCCAAATCCCCCCCTCCGGTTCCAATCAAAAAGAGTCGTCCGCGACCGGTTTCGCTCGCCGCGGCGCCAGTTACACCACGAAAGGAAAAATCGCAAAATCAGAACCGAAGATCCGTTGGAAGCCTTTCGTCTGCCGCATCGGTTCACGGACCTCCTCTTCACCCACCGCCATCCGTTCCGCTTCCAAAGTTACCGGATGGATCAAAAGGCAACCTTCCAAAAATGCCGTTTACCCTGCTATCGCCGTATCAACAAGGCGTGCCACCAGTCCCTCAAATTCCAATTCCGATCCCACACTCACCATTAGCACTTCATTCCCAATCTGCGACAGAGGTTTGTCCGGTCGCCAGAAAACACTCAATAACTTCTTTGTCACGAGCCTGAATACTCCTTTTCTTTTTCGACCTCGTTCTTCCGATTTTTCTTTTGATTTGCGATTTTAGCGTGTCTTCTCCAATTTTTTCATTGGATTCTTCGACAAAGCCTGCCTGGAATATTGAAGGCAGAACGGACAGTCTATTTTACGACAAAAAAAATCCCATGACGGTGACCACGAACCAAAAGGTAGCGTGGTTCTTTGATTTTATTTCCTTCTGCTGCTATTCGATTCGACATTCGGTTTTCATTTTATCTCGTCTCATTTGTACACCACCATTCAGGCATTTCATGACGGAGTTCTATATAGGGGGATCAAAAATTGGGTTTTTGATTTTTTTTTTTTTTTTTGCGCAGTCTGCTTGATTTCTACTTTGATAGTTGAAACAACCAGCCCCACACACTCCTTACGCTATTCCTTCGACTTTTTTATTTCTTGGTATTTTGCTATTTTCGATTGGGAGCTGGCGTTGATGTCTCTTTCCTCGCTTTTGATTTATCCCACCCATACCGTATCATATATACACTGTACAACAGCGTCTTACAGAAGGAGCATACTTACGACGATGCTCTTTTCCTACACTTATTTTGTAACGCTAAAGGTTGTTTTTCCTTTTACACACTCACTCACACTCGTTAACATATCTCTTTGACTGGCTCGAGGATTTGGTTAGAGGAGGGTTTATCGATTCTCTTTTCATTTGTCCTTGCTGGTTGGGATTCATTCCATTGGAGGTATGGCGGTCAATCTTTTTTTAGGGGGGTTTACATTTGGAATGCTTCTCTCTCTTTTGGGAAACAAAGGACCTCTACATTACTTCGTATAGCGTCTTCCATTACTACTATATTTACAATACATCTATAAAAATAAATGGAAGCTGCTAGACTAGAATCTAGCGGTTTTTTTTAGATTGTTGGGTACTCTGCTTCTCCTACTGTAGATTTGCCATTGTGCATGTGAAGAATTCGCAGACCATAATCATGATCGTTCGAGCGGGTAAGCTAAAAATATTACCGGGCCGGCCATGGGGTTCAATGGCTGTGCTACCTAGGTATAGATTAAATTCAAGACATCGATACCGGGAGGAAGTCACGGGGGAGCAGCCTCTCAACGAAACCATGCTATCGCCGTAGTGCTACCGAACCGCGCGGCTTCTCCTCGTTCGTGTCCCGTTGGCCGGTGCTGTGTTTTGTCTCTCACAATACGATTTGATTTGTGTTGACGGTGAGGTTGGGACTCGGTAACCGTGCCACCCGTTGGTCGCTGATCCGCTTTTAAGCTTAACCCGAACCGTCGAACCCGGGCGCGCGGAACAAAAACTGCACACGACCTTTTGGATATCAATTGTCTGTTCGACTCTCCTCTGAGTGGTGGGCATCGTCGGATGCCTAGAGTTTACACTCAGACATTTTCATTTACACCTCGTTCGTCCGGATCTTTTCGATCCGTCGAAACGGAAGGGCTCGAGTTGAAGAAACTATGGCTAGAGAGGTCTCACGTCGCGGAAATCGGAAATCCAAGAGGTCGCGATTTTAATCAAACGGGTATCAAAGAGCTATCTATCAATCAAATCGCGCTTTCCGCTCTGTCCTGCCGTGCTAGGCCACCACTTTAGCCATCACCACCATCGTCATCATCTCACAGCGCACCCACACACACCAACCGGCAAAAAAGGACCCTGGATCAACGGTAACGTTGCCGACCTGGGGTCGAAGGAAAACATACCCCACACTCCACTGCATGCATCGCTACGACCCGTTATCGTCGGAGCTACTTGTAGGAAGAAAGATACGCGACCCGCCGCCTTGAAGTTTATTTTGCTCTGCAGCCTTTTTTTTTGGTTTTAGGCTGTCTTGGAAACAAATATATTACGACACGGAAACACAACGAAAGAGGGGGAATAGGGGCTTGGATTTCTTCTTGATACGATTCTGTACCCCACTTTTAAACCCTTTGAGTGGGATTTTGGCCTTGCGGGGTATGGTTGGATCTTCTTCTTCTCGTATTGCTGCTACTGGCGGGTATAGTGATGGGTTTAGTGATCGACGAGTGGTAGATGAGGTTAACGATGATGATGATGATGATGATGAGCAGTTTTATGCTGCTTTGGGGTTTCCCACCGCTCCCGCTCCTGATACTGGGAAGGGTGGGGCTGTTTCTAATGGGCCCAAAGTTGTCCTGGCGGGGAAGCGGGTGATTGAAGTTGATGAGGTGGGAGAAGCGGAGCGATTGGGTATACGGAAGAGAGTCAGGATGGCTTCGGAGCAGGTTGGAATAAGCGATGATAGTGATGATGATGGAGCGGGAGTGGAAGAGATGGACGTCGATTCTGCGAGTGAAGTTGAAGCGATGCTTGAGGTTCCTACAGCTTTAGGGAAAGGGAATCCGAGACGAAGGTTTTACTTTGAGGATACATACTCTTCCGGGGAATCTGGTGGAGAAGAGTCTGAGGAAGAGCCTACAGCATTACTTACGCTGCGTCGGCACAAAGAAGCCGCGAATACCATTCGACGGTTGAAAAGTGCGGCAGCAAAGGATACTACAATCGTTGCCCCGGAGAAGAAGTCACGCGGAAAGGCATTGGCCCCTGTTAATGAACCATACCGTGAGCTGTTCAATGAAGCTATTGGGGACGCTAGAACACAAACGGTGTATCCCGATGAACATTTCTTTGCATCGGAGATTTGTGGGGTGCCGTGGAGTTCTGGAGAGAAACAAAGGTTCTTCAGGGCGCTGCCGAGGGTGGGGAGACATAATGCTGTTGGATTGGCAGAGGAGGTTAGGAGTAAGAGTGTTATTGAAGTACAGGGGTATTTGGATGTTCTGAAGAAGCAGATGGAGAGGCGGTTGGCGACGAATCAGAGGTCCAGGTTTCAGCTTTTACTCGGGGAGGACATTCCGGCCGCGGTGGAGGTTAGCGAGGAGTGCGAGAGGGCATTGGATGAGGAGGCAGAGAGGATGAGGGGGTATCTGGAAAAATTGGAGGAGAAGGAGAATAGGGGGAAGTGGGATGGTGGGGATGCAGTGAATTTGGAGATGGTGCTGGAGGCTGAGAGGAAGGAAGGGGGTGATGAGGCTGCCAGGGAAGAGCTTTTCGACCTAGCAACCTGGTTGAAGCTATCGGAGAGGTATGCGTGGCTACTCTTTCCGAAGATTTTGCAGAGCTATGGCTAATATGTGCGATTTAGGATATTCATGGCGTCAGCGCATGACGAAAGGCTAGGCTGTTCTGCAATTCACAAACAGACGCTTGAAGATCTGAAAACCCTTGTGACATCGGTTACCCGGAGGGTGGTACAGGTCGTTATATTCCAAGCCAACTCAAGGTTACAAAATGCACCGAATCACCACAGGCGGTCCCGAGAGGTATTGAGTAAGGATGTCCTCGCGGCGTTAAAGATGCTGGGCATGCCGATTACTTCGGAAGAGTATTGGAGACGGCTGCCACGAAAACTTGGACTGAGGGTTCTTGGATTCGACTCGGCGGTAGAAAGGAAGGGGAAGGGAGAGAAGCCTACGTTTTTGAACTACGATACGGTGGAAGAAAAGTTGAAAGTTTTCGAGGACATGGGGTTCTATACGGAGTCGGTTAAGAAAGGGAAGAATCGACGACCGAATGATGGGGCTGAGGGTGAAGGCTGGGAGACAGACGAGGAGGACGAGGTCAACTATGACAAAGCTGCTCCGGAAGAAGAAGAATTGAGCGATAGCCAAAATGATGACGGCAGCGACAGCGACGATGAAGAGCAGGAGGAAACGACGGAGGGGGCAGAGCCAAGGAATGGGGATGGGAGAATGACAGCGAGTGAGATGGCGGGCTATCTCGATACGCCGATTCCCCTCGAAAGTTTCCTACATGCACCCCCGGCCAAAGCTTTGAAACCGAGGCAAAGGAAGAACATACTCGACGAGCTACACTACATCGACAAGGACGAAAATTATCTGAATGCGGTTGATAAACTTCATTCGAAGCTTGAAGAAAAAAGGCTCTGGCGTATCCTCGGTGGTTGGAAGGGTCGTAAAGAAAAGATCGAGGAGGAGATCAAAGACGCCGAAAAGAAATTACCCGAAGAACCGAATTTGAGGATATTCAGAAGATTAGAGAAGTGGAAGAGGGACGAGTGGAGGCAGGAAGCTGGGACGGTGATTCCGATCTGGCAGCAGGAGTATTACAGGAAGCTGTTGGACCAGGAAAAGGTGGTTCGGATTAAGAAGAAAAATACAACAGAGGATGAAAGAGAGAATGCCTCGGATGAGGGTAATACGGAATCTGAAGACGGTTCTGAGGAGGATAGTCTTGACGACAGCATGTCTTCGAGCGAAGGAGACTATTCTGAACCAGAGTCAGATTGAGCTCTAGATTTTTTGTTTTAGCGGATACCCATTGTATTACTATTGTATTATTCAGCGATGCATACGAAGTACTTAGATATGGCTAGATTGTAGATAGAATACGAATTAAGACCTAGAGAGAATCTCAAGATCCATTTCATTGAATTTTCCAAGTGCATAATATTGGACCGATCAAAATGCAACAGGCTAAATATGGATGTGGCGCGTTGTGGACCTAGATGCTTCCGCTTTGGGATAACCCAAGCTCTCCACGGCCACCTCCCTCAGCTCCATGCGCCATCTACGCCGACGCATCTCCATCAGCAAACGATCAATTGATCCGACCATCTTAAAACCTCCGAGAGCTCACCTAACCTCCCTGCCATTACACACATCGTCAAAACCAGCATCACCCCCGACCTGACCACAATCGCGTCCGAGCTCCAAGCTCACCGACCGCAACGATGCAGGCCATCAAACTACCCCAGATGACCAATCAGGCCATCTTAAAACACTACCATATGAACGAGATGTTCCCGAGAGAATGGGACGAACAAGACACCGCCGACCAACCGCGAGCTCCATCCTCTGACCGAGAACGAACACGATCCGGCTCCCCCGCTGGCCGCCTCCAGCGCAGTCCCGCTCGAAGTCCAGCTAGACAAGCCGTCGGAGGCCATGGCAGGAATAACTCTGGAAACATGCACGGCAGGACCGGGTCGGGTCGTTATTCGATTTTGCAGGATGGCGGTATCAGAAAGATCGCTGGAGCCGGGCTTAGCGTTCCCGGCGGGGAGAACAATACCCTCTTGGATGAACCTGACCCGCTGGGGAAGAGCAACTCGGTCGTTGCGATGTTGAGAGAGAACGAGATAGGGAACGTTGAGAATAATATGAGACTTCGTAAGGCTTGGCCTCTGCGGTTGATACCCTGGTCGGAAGCTAACGAATAATGGGAATTTAGGTAACAAGTATCTGATCTCCTCGAAAACATTTTCTCCGGGTGATTTCCTACGGGACGTTCACATGTACAGCGACATCGACGACTTACAGAATGGGTTGGAATACTTGACCAACAGTATCAATCAGAAGTCATCGGCGCTTAAGTTGCTTGTATCGAATAACTTTGAGAGATTTGTGCTGGCCAAGAGTACTATCGACTCCGTCTACAAGGAGATGAGGGCAGGGAGTACGACGATAAACCATGAAGGAGAAGAGGAGGCAACATTCAGACTGATCAAAGAGGAAGAATGGGGCTTAAAGACCGTCCGAACACCGCTTAATGCGGCTCAAGCGCAAGCCGAGACGCTTTTTGGCCCCGTCATGGAAAACCAAGAAAGAGAAGACAAACTCAGGTTTTTGCTCAAGAGTATTGACAAATACCGCGAGGTCTTTGACATGAGTAGTATTATCGTGGACGCTATCAAACGGAAGGACTATGATACGCTGAAGGAAGAGTACTTTAAAGCAAAATCTACGGTCGAGTCTGCGAGGGCCATCCTGGTTCCCGGAAGGCCGCCAACAGAGCTCGATATCCACCGCATTATCATTGCTGAGAGGATGTGGGCCGAGGTCGAGGAGGTAATCAAAGATTACAAGCGGGAAACATACCGGCGTCTTATGGAGACCAGCCAGGATGATAATTTCCTTGATCTGATCGCGTACGTTGAACCCGACTATCGAAGGTCTGGAGCATTGGCTAACTGGGATATAGCATCCTTCTTGAGCTTGGAGTGGAAGAGAATCCAATTTGGGTTTGGTTGATTTCGCGTTATGATGCTTTGAAAGCCAAGATCACCACTAGTTTCGAGCGTTCACGGATGGAGATCGAAGGTACGGAGTTTTCCATTTACCTAGGCCTGGGGAAATACTAACATTAATGGTCATAGCATTACGGCGACGGGTCGCTGTCGCGCCCGAGCCGGCTGCTGACGTTTACGCTCATTATCTGAGATCTCCGATGCGTCGTAATGCGGATGGCTACGACACACCCTTGGTAATGGCGTTCTGGGAACTACTCAAGTCTATCATGACGGCTACGCTGTCCCCAAGCGAAGGGCTTCTGGGAGAACTCGTGAGCTTCTGGACCATTGCTCAGAACTTCATCGACGGCAAGACACAGAAGAATTTACCTATTGGACACGACGAAGCGGGCTTCAAACACCACCACCTGGCTGAGGATAAGGTCGCTCAGTTGAGGAAGGGCGGTGAAGACTTGCTCTCTTCTTTGGTATCATCGATCACAGAGTTCTTTAACAGCCCGCCGATTGAAGATATCAGTGCACTAATGTCGCCGACCACTCCGATGTCACCCGATTCCTTACCTCCTACCCCTTCGACTGGAGTTCCACAAACCCCAATGTCTGCCACTCTGAATTCGGGGCAAACCCCGGATTCGTGGTTGCAACTCCAAAAGCGAACTTCGAACCTACCGACTGACGGTTACGCGTTCTTGCCCCCGAATGGCAATTCAGTCGCTGGAACCTTTTATCTTGCCCAGATTCTCGGTATGGTCGGAACCGCAGCTGCGGAGTTGGCCAAACTCCCGATAGGAAGAAGGGCTACGGATCAACTCCGCATGATGGTTGCGACCGCTAGAGAAAGGGCAGTACATGGCGTTTGCTTCGCATGGCAGAAAGACTCTTCGAATTTCAAGGTGCTCGAAGATTGGACCCGATCGTCGCAGAATAAAGCTATCACCAAGCTGCCCAGCCAATTCCTAGCAGTGGAGAGAGCCATTGTTCTGGGGTTGCAGGAGATACTTCACGTTAATAGAGCGAAGGCTGGGCCCGATAATCCAGCGATCACACCGCCTGCCGCTTCGTTGGTCGCGTTTGTTAGAGCACAGTTTAGGAGATCTTTGTATGCTGCTCTGAGCGGGTGCTATCAGAACTCGGTCAAGCCGCCGAAAGATCCCAATAAGGAGGAAGATGAAGTCGCCGAAACCGTTAACAACAATGCAACGTCGACGACAGCCGGGCAGTCTGGTTTGGCATTCTCTGTTGATAAGAATGATCCGGTGAGCAAACCCATGTACTATTTCAGAGGGCAGAATACTAACGGTTGTGGCGATAGAACGTGAGGGTGCTGTTGACACTGAGCAATCTCCAAGAAATTAAAGCTCATGCTGTTCCACAACTGCTGGAGCAATTTGAAAATTCCTTCGGTATTCCGTTGACCGAAGATTCGAACGTAAGGTTCACTCTACCAAATATTACGAATGGGAAACTAATAGAATTCTTCGATAGCTCGTCAAGGAGACCCTTGCGCAGATCGATAACCAGCTATTCGAAGCCTACACAAAGCCACGCGTTGGAGCACTGGAGGAGACCATCAGAACAGGTTTGATATCACCGGACTGGATCCCTGAAAACAAGGCAGCGGCTGTCACCCCGTACATCCACGAGGCTCTCCTTCAAATCGTTCTTGTTCACTCACAAGTTGTCACTACGGCCCCGACTCTGCTCCAGCGTATAATATCGTACATGCTCGAGTCATTTTCCCTCGCCATGCTCAATACATTCAAAGCACACCCGACTAGCAAGTTCGGCCTTAGCGCCCTCTTGCAAGCTACACTTGACGTTGAGTTTGTGAACCAGACATTAGGGCAATTCGTTACGCAAAGAGCACAAGAGCTACAAAGTGAGATTTACGTCGAGTTGGACAGACGAAGCGATGGGCCAAGTCGCGCGGCACTGCATAAGGAGCTGGCGGATCTGAGGAATGTTTTGATGGGGTTGAGGAGGAATACTCGCGCCGAGTTCTTATGCTTTAGACAGAAGAAGACACCACCGGCAAATGGAGCGAATGGAGGGAATGTGAAGCCAGGACCTGCCACGGGGAATTAGACAAAACCTCGCGGTGAGAGCGTTAGGCGTCAGCATATGGAACAACAACGCCGACGGGAACTTGGAAATGCGGAGGATATCGGGCCGATTAACGGGAGCAGGATTATCCCATGGAGCATGCAAGTCAAGAAGCATGTTAGCAAGGAAACCAGGAGAGTAGATGCGCTTATGGATATGAGGAGGACGATTACTATCTGGGAGATGAGGAGAGCAGAGATGGCCCGGAGAGAAGTTCAGAGGGTGACCAATCAGCTAGTTAGAATTAGAGGGGAGGTGAAGAAAGCGGATGAAGCAGAGAGAAAAGTTAGGGAGATGGAGATGACTAGGCCCGAGGCCAAAAGGCCGGAAGAACCCAGGAAAGAAGTCAGGGTGGCACAAGAAGTCAAGAAGGATGTCAAGAAGTCTGAGGAGGTAAGGGGAGGAATCAAGCAGGAGGTCAGAAAACGTCGAGGCGAAGGGGTGTAGAGATTAAGATCCAGACGATGCGTACTCAAGAGGCTGAGAACCCAGATATGGAAAGATTTGGGTATGGAGGGTGGGCGGGGGAGGTTTTAAACGAATTACGTCGTTCGAAAAATTAGCTCTGGTGTACTTTTACCTGGCAGGCGTGCATGTTTTTCATTACCTTTTTTTCTTTTCGTCCATGCTAGCCTGTCCGTTGATTACAATTACAATAACGACTGATGAATTGACATGTACATTTAACTGCTTCAACTAGATGTATCAAGACGGGGGGTGAAAGTACGATGAACGAAGCTAAAAAATCCCAAACCTCTCCTGTGCCCATCCCAAAATAATGTTAACGACAAGCTAACCTGGTTGACCAATCGAAGTGACCATGAACCTCGATTGGGTAGTATGATCCCGGCCATCTCAATCCATGCATATGCAAGGTGCCAATCCACCTTCTTAAAGCAGATGCCTTCGCAATGTCGATTATTAAGCTGTCGTCGTCCGTGGCTCAAACTATCGACATTCCGCGACAGAGCGAGGTCGCCGTTCGCGGAATATCCAACACCACAAACACAACGGCACAACATCTTCACCAGACACAAAACATTTCCTAGCTTTGCAACAGTCGTTCTTTGTAAAGTCCTTTCTTTTTCGGAATACAAGAGCTCCGTATCATCGTTACTTCGTTACTTTATAATAGAATCTGTCTTGTCTTCATCGGTTGTTCAAAACAGCTAGATCGTTCCCGTTTCACACGCTTTAACCGATATCGACATATCACAGCCATGGCATCGCTACCCTCCTCCTCTGCGCCGGACGAGCGCCTCGTCCTCTTCTTCGACATTGATAACTGCGTATGCATCCACAATTCGCTCCTCGTACTCCGCCTAACGACGACTAACCGCTGATCCTCCAGCTCTACTCCCGCAACTTCAAAATCCACGACCGAATGCAAATCCTCATCCACGACTACTTCGAACACCACCTCTCCCTCGATCGCGCTGACGCCATAACCCTGCACAAACGGTACTACAAAGACTACGGACTCGCGTTGGACGGCCTAATCCGTCACCACAAGATCGATGCGTTAGAATACAACACCGAAGTAGATGACGCCCTCCCGCTAGAAGATATCCTAAAACCCGACCCGGAACTTAGGAAATTATTGGAAAAGGTGGATAAGAGTAAAGTTAAGATGTGGTTGTTTACGAATGCGTATGTTAATCATGGGAAGAGGGTTGTGAGGTTACTCGGGGTGGATGATTTGTTCGAAGGGATTACGTATTGCGATTATGCGGAGGAGAAGTTGGTTTGTAAACCTAAGGAGGAGGCGTTTGTGAAGGGTATGTATGTTATGTGTGTGGTTTTTTTTGTTTCCAAAGTATGGGGTTTGCTAATTCGGTGATATAAATCCTACAGCGATGAATGAGGCGGGCGTGACGGATAAGTCGAAATGCTTCTTCGTTGACGACAGCCCGTCGAACTGCAAGGGTGCGACGGAGTTTGGGTGGAGAACGGCTCATTTCGTGGAAGAAGGGCTACCGGAACCAGCGGTCAAGGCGTCGAAGTTTCAAATCAGGAATTTGAAAGAACTGACGACCATCTTCCCGGAGCTGTTTAAAGCGGGGTAAAGGGTTTTTCTCGCGTTACCTTTTTTCCACAGACTTCTGAGGGCTTGTGTTTTTTAACTTGGGGGTATACCCGGAGGTTTCACTGGTGTGGTTTTTTATAGGCGTTTGAAATTATAAATTCATGAAGTTCGATAGAATTTTCAAAATATAGCTGTATCTTGGGTATTATAGACATTCAATGCTAGATAATTTACTAATTCCTTCGGGGCTTGCGGAACTCGCGCCCGCTTTCCGGTGAGATACGATGCACCTGCTTGAGGATGAACTTCTCGTAATCTTATCGTTGTTCGAGCGACCACCTGATGACTATAGAAACCGGCAATAAAAGCTTTCGTCCTACGAGGGTCCTACCAAGCCGCGGTCTCGAATCCAGGCACTCGAGGCATGCTAAACCATGAAACGCAACCGTTCGTACTGAGTGGTCGAATGGTATGTATCGTCATGTTCAATCATCGAAATCAAAATCCGGACTTTTCCCTCGAAACATGCTAGGACTATCCCCCAGTGAATTATCCGTGGTAGTCTGTGTATCATCGCCTCCCGCAAACCCAGCCCTAAACCCAGCGGATCGCATAATATCATTCACTAGCATCTTTGATGCCTGCTTTGCAGGTGTCTGCATCAGTTTCGAGGGTGGTAGAGTAAATTGCATTGTAACCGGTGGGCTGAAACCCAACTTTTTGAAATCGTCATCATCATCGTCGAAATCGAATTCGTCGTCCATTAATAGGTCCTGGGCAGTCATTGTCTTGGGGTCTAATGTTTCCCAACGTTTCTTCGCAGTGATTGGGGTCTTGGGGTCTCTGTATGCTTGGTAGGTCGGTTGGGTGCCTGGTTTTTGACGTGGTTGGATGTTGAAACGTTTTATTGTGTTAACAGGTGAGAAGACGGTAGTGATCTGTGGTGGAGGTGGAGATGACATGGGAGAAGAATCTTGGAATGAAGGAATGGCCCGGTGCTTTGGGGTCACGGTTGTTGTGGCGAACTTGCGGGGTGTTTTATGCGGAGTAGCTTGGATGCGCCAGTTTGTGTCTGCTGTTTGATGAAGAATTGGATCTGCTCTTATTGTTGGCAATTTGGAAGTTGTGATCTGACGGGCGGTTTGTGGAGCGAATGGAGAGTCGTCATCTTCGAAGGAGTCGAGAACACGTGAAGTGGTTACCGGTCGACGGGAAGTCTTCTGGCGGAATACTTCTGGGGTAGTTGGTGGATCGAGGGCCGATGATGATTTTGTATCGAAGCTTATACCTTCCATGCCCGCTGGAAGCCTTGGTGGGGTCATGGACTCGTCCTCATCCATTGAATCATCCATCGAATATTTGCGCCTCGTCGCCTGCTGCTGCTGCTGGCCTCTGACTTCCTGTTTAAGTTTGTCGAAGGGCGATTGCATAGCTGCCCACTTCGTGGCTTGCTTTGGACGGGGCTCCGAGCGTCGTGCTTTACCCAGACTCATCGAAGCTAGTATAGATTCTTCTTCTTCGAACTCATGGTCCGTGGAATCTGATTCGTCTAATGTGATGGTCCCCTCTTGATGCTGTTCCGTCTCATCTCCTTGATGATCAACAGTCATATCCATGCCCCGTGTAACCGTAACTTCCGTCTGTCCTTCCTCTCCTTGAGTTTGACTTTCTTCATAAGTAGTCTCGTTTTGCGGCGACATACCCCCCGCTGGAACAGCCTCTTGTTGCCCATAACCCCCCAACGCGATCTCTGCAGAATCCTCAAAGAAAGATTTCCAAAAAGAGATATTGTTGCATACATCGCGAGAGTGTTCAGCGTACTTATCGACGATGGGCATTATAGAGTGGGTAATTATTCGATGACATTGTGAGAAGTTCCGGTCGATTTCTTGCATTGTTAGGGTGATGGACTGTTCGAGGCGTTCGAGCTCCTCAGTGAGGGAGAGCTGCCTTGGGGCGGCTGCGTTGGCGCCCATTGAACCCCCCGGTTGGAGGATTCCGGAGAAGGGACGGGACATTATGACAAAGTGTTTTTGGTGGAGGTGAGGTATATAGGTTGGCACGGGTAGATGACGGCAAGTTGGAGATAGATAATGGAGGGGTGAAGTTGAAGTTGGAGCTTCAAGATGTTTATTTTGGTGAGCTCCAGAATACCACGTTGTCAACACCTGTTGCGTGATGCAAACACCCACCACGAGGTTGCGACGCGGTGATGTTCGTCATGATTGTGAGCTCAATTCTTCATTGAAAGATCAATCGAACGGAGAGATTGTGTTCTAAGAATAATCATATTTAAAGATAGCTATCTAGGTTTGGATAAGAAGTATCTAAAGGTTTTGAATTAATATTATTTAAATACAGCTGCAGTGTATGCACATTTGCAAGAAACCAACCCCTCACGATGGTCAGATACAAGTGGCCTTCAAAGAGCCGTCATTGGCACAAATCTTTCCCGCCAACTGACTAACATCAGTATAAACCATAAGTTCCCAGTCGGGATAAACAGGGTTCCGACAAAACGTAACGAAGTAGTCCGTGTCCGCAGATTTGCAAGTGAGTGAAAAGTCCGGCGCATCTGTAAGGCCGCATGTTATAGATGTGGATGGCCATGGGTATGAGGTGACACCCGACTGAGCGGATTTAACCCACACTTTGGCTGGAAGGGTTCCACTTGGAATAACATATTCATAGTCAGGATGCCACCAGCTTTGAAGGTTACCGGTGGCGTCGATGGCCATATAGGAAGCCCCTGCGCCGAGCAACCGGGCGTAAATTCCTACCCCGATAGAATTTAGAAAACCCACACCCCAGTTATTGGCGCTCGTGCTACTGTCCCTGAGGTAAAATGAGAAACCTCTCCCGACGCATGTGGGCGGCACGGGTGCTGCGGTTTCAGTGGCTACAACAACTGTAGTTTCCGTGACAGTGGTAGACTCTGTGAGGGTTAAAGTTTCGGTGGCGGTAATGGCGGTACCGGAGATAATAGTCGTGTAAGTGGTCAGAGAGACTATGTGAGTCTGCGTTTTGGCAGGGGCTTTGCTGGTATGTGTGGCGGTATTAGTCTTATAGGCGGTGAAGGTTTTATAAGCCGTGAAAGTTTTGTAGGCGGTTCTAGTCTTGTAGACGGTTTTGACAACGGCTGCCCTAGTAGTCGTCTTGGGTTTTATGCCAATGCAGGAGCAAGCACGAGTGTAAGCGCCATTATCACAAGCAGAGGCGTAGGCTGGCTTAGTAGGCTTTGCATTGCGCTTATTCAAGATGCCAGTAATAGTTGTGACCAGGTAGGGGACAGTGGTAGTTTCAGTATTAGTTTCGACTGCGGTGGAGGTATCTGTCACAGTTTCTGTCTCTTCAACTGTTGCGAGGGAAGTGCTGGTGCTATAATCGGTCTTTGAGGTGATAGTAGTGACCGTAAGATCCGTAGTATCAGTCACCTTCTTGGTAACAGTTGAGCCTCTCGTCAAAGTTGCCGTTTTAGACAAGGTTGTCGTTCGGGCGAGAGTCGTCGTCTTAAAAAGGGTGGTGGTTCTACATGGCAGATGTTAGCAATCAATGTTTGAAATCTGCAATAACTTGAAGATACCGGTATTAATAGATTATAATATATTACCGATCATACCTTGTGGGAGTAACAGTCTTAATCAGGAACGCAGAGCAATCCTTCTTGCCGTTCTTTGCCAACTGGACCGGCTTGCCGCACTTATTTGCGCAGCATGCTGGTGCGGCTGCGGCTGCAATGGTATCTTGGACCAATCCCAAGGCCAAAGCGGCCACCAGACTCTTCAAGATGAGCATTTTGAACAATTAAGGAGAGGGATAGTAATGTATTAATGAGTGAGGTTTCAGAGGTATATAAACGAGTGTCGATATTATATGAAAGAGTGACTGGGAACCTGTCGATCGATTGGGCGCGGGCCCTCTAACCAATTAATCGCAATTGATCAAAGAAACTCGGAAAAGTTCACTGAGAAAGACGGTGCTTCTACAAAATATTTACCCGCGAGAATTTTCTAGATCTTATATACATTCGGCGTCCACATCGCACACAGGAATAACCCCTTTCGAGCTCATTTCATCCGCTAACCGACACGATTAAAAACAGACTTTGGAGGCGCCAGGCTGTGGTGGTGGTGATTGGTATATTTCTGTGCTGGTATTGTCGGCAAGTCCTAAAAGCGTTTAGACCAAGCCACGAGGCTGGTTTAGACCCAGCGATGCGACTAGGTTAGGGGTTACGAGACTTTTTAGGTCTGATCCGGTCTTTAATACCACGACGCGATATTATGCGGATTTTTTTTTTTTTGAAGCTGCGGCTGAGATTAGCGGCAAACGACCTTTCACAGCGTCGACGCCGCGACTCAAATTACCGGGTTCGACTCTTCGCATGGCACTGTCGGATCGAATATGGAATGTTAGTTCCATAGTCGACCCTCATAGAATGCTCAAAGATTTCCCATGAACATGAAATTAGCGAGGTGTACGCTCGAGTTTTAATACCTGTAGCTATGTGGGGTATGAGCAACCTGGTAAGCCTACCTTCGCATTGACGAGAAACAGATAGGATCCAATCAAGGCCGTAGCCCTTATCTCAATTGATACCTAGAGGTTTGTTCCAGTAGAAACTGTAATTCGATATCAGTCTTAGCTTTCCCTTACATTCGACGAGTATTCGCTATGAAATTGTACTTACCTCCCGGTTCGTTGCTGATGTTGCAGTTAGAGCGCAAAGTAATATCCCGGAGAGATAATTCTTTGACTATCTCCCAGTCAGTTGATAAAGGCAATGCCAACTTGGTAGATACTTGATAGGGAAGCTTTGTCCCAGCGCTTCCTGAGGTTGTAGAAAGTATTGCAAGAGACTTCTGGGTTTGTACTACCAGACTATTGATACCAGAAACAAACTGGTCGAAACTAAAGGCTGCTGTATTCTGCGATGGCGGCGTGTTCACGCCTTCAAGAGAATATATTTGGAAATATGAGGGTATTTTTTCTCTTATGATTTATGACTTGAAGTTCCTCCGCGAGCTCGGAATCGAATCTCAAGTTTGAGAATAGATTGGGGACCGGACAGAACAATAGATTTATGATTTCAACGACCTTGTATTGACTTCACCACACGATTGATGGCAAACGCAGCCTCTGCACCTGTATACCAGCTGGACTTAGCTCCAGGGTAATAAAACAAAACTATCAATACACTAAATACTCAAATATGCATGCATGCGCATGCATATCAAAGCTCTATTCTAGATTCTATCTGGTCTCATACGCGCACCCAGACGCACAAAGGAGGGTCTAGACTATCCAGCCGTCCGAGAGACGCACAACTTATTGCATGGCTGAACGCCGCATACCTTTTGCCGCTCAAAATAATCATTATAAGTTCCTACATACCTCAGCGTTTATCAATCATATCCTCACAACCAAAGAGGTTGACTGGTTCATCGCACTGGTATGTGCAACGCGAACCATATTTGGCTAGTATCGCATATAGTAATAGCTGGTAATTTAATATTTAGGTAAAATAATTACAATATCCATACAGCTTTAAGCCTGTGGCGTAGCTGAATACTCGCGATAATGCAATGGCGAGCTCGGACATCTTAGAATTAAGCTGGAAAGGGGGAATTCATGCTGGAAATGATTAAAACTATTCTGTACATCGTATACCTCAGTGTTTATCAATCATATCCTCACGACAAAAAAAAAATCGATTGGTCCAACACACTATCGGCTTGCAAAGGTGGATATGGGACATAAGAAGATACTTATAAAAGCCCCCAATATTGGGGTCGGTTCGTTATCGACATTGGAGCCAAGGTTGGAGGACCCGCAGAACGAAAGGACATAGTTACAGCTGCCATTTATCGACAACCGGAATCTCCTCTGAATCCGCGGTCGAGTCCTGATGGTAAACCAGGTGTTCAGGGGCTTGGACCTAGCATCCCACCCTTATGCGGTATGATGGTTACTCATTATCAAACCGTTGTACAGGGATATCCTGGACTTTGATTTTTCGAAAACCTTTTACCATATTGGAATGATGGCTCAGCAGGTTGGGGTAAAATACAATACAGGTGCGATATTCTTCCCAAAAACTTAAATTGGGGTACGTATCGGTATGATTGCTAGAACCGAGCGATTCCTACCGAACATTTACCAAAAAAATACCGGGGGATGGGTAGACCTCCAACAAATTTGACGGCTACTGACTTTAATGGTGCGGCATTTCTAAGAGTTCCTGTTCTATAGAAGCCAAGCTTGTGCCTCTCGATAACAGGGGAGAACGACAAAAGGACTGGGGAGCAAATTGGTGGGACAATATTGAAGGAGATTGGTTGCTGGACTAGGCGGAAATAGATACTCCGAATCCTTTCCTGAACCAACTACCTCAGACAGCTCAAGTACTCCCTGTCATGATCATACCCCAAGCTCCTACTGCTCCGAGGGACCCCTCTGAATCCCTCAACTTTCAAGGTTCTTCAAGATTTCAACAAGGATATTTTAAACATTACCGAGTTAACGGCTGCAGCAAGGGCCCAAGATCCCTTCGCAGAGGAAATACTGCAAGAACTTTACGTTGGGAAAGCAGATTCAGCTTCACGAATTATCTCACCCTTAGCGCTCAAACTCCAGCCGATAGCCGTCGGATGGGACGATAGGTCCTACTATATGCGCATCTACGATCGCGAGGGTAAACTCGCACGGAAAATGTTCTGGAGCGGGTCATTTTATGAATGTGCGAATAAAGAAGACTTTGCTCACCTAGTGTTGCAACAATACCTTAGCCAAAAGGCGGACACCCATTTTCTGAACGACGAGCAAGCGGAGCGATCAGAGCGAACCAAACCTTCATCTTGGGCAGAATATACCAACAGAGCTTCTATCATGAGCTACTTTACATACGACGAGGAGTCATATCTCAATGAAGACCCTGCGTCTTCTGAAATAGTGGTTTAGGGCACGCAGCTAGCTTCGCGAAAACCCGGCCAGTTTGATAGGTTCTTCACAGGAGACGCTTTTGAACTGGACAGGGCGTAAGTGGAAGCATACAAACTTCAAAATTCCAATTTAGAAAAAAATGTTAACAGGACCGCCGCGTATCCAACTCTTCCAATGGTATCCCCGGACGGGGATATCTTAAATTAACTTTGGAGACAGAATCGCCTCCAAGCTACTCGAGTAGCGGTTTTGAAAGTGCTGCACCTCGGTTCGTCTAACACCGCAGGTGCAACTTCCTTCAGGATGGTGACGGCGTCGGTGTATCTGATAAGCTCTGGGACGAAGTATGGGCATCCACGAGCTGAAACTATTGAGACAATCCTCAAGGCTATTGTTCAAGAAGATGGAATGGCAGAACCTCCAATGAAGTTCGTATCGATGTTCACCCATTCAGACAAGAATCCGGCTGGGACAAGGTCAATCCAACAGGTACGTTTTACATTTTCAGAGCCACTTTCATCTATTTATCTCAGTTGACATTCAGCAAACTCATGGACTAACATTATAACCTAATATTACCAACCTGATAGCGGCTACGGCCTCGTTTGATATTCCTCACACATCAAAGTGTAAACAAAGAAGTGGGCAATCTAGGCAAGGATGGCAAGCTCAAAGATGCCTCTTACATGCCATGGTTGTAATATCTGCGCCATTCCTGTCCATTTGTAGGGAATCCGAGCGTTCCGTCGGAAACAGCGTATCGAGCGAATGTCAAATTCTTTTGGTAGAAAGACTTAAATGGACGTGCATACCTACGCTTTGGTGCCGACAGAACCAGGCCGGGCGAATTGAGAGTGAAATGGGATGAGGAGCAGTGGAATGAATTGCAGTTTGATGGGTTTACAGGGAACCAGGAGGATGACCCTGTGGCTTATCCTAGCCCAGGTTCCCGACCATATTGGGAGATGCCGGCGGGCACCGTAAGATATAAAGCACATTAAGCTGCAAAATATATTAGTATAGTAGTGTGATTATTTGACCAAAGTACATCAGGGCCGTCGATGTAGGATATCATTACTGATTGAATTTATAATTTATAGACCTAGCCAGTTTCTCCCTCTTATCTTGTAAACCAAACTGCCTCTGGCTTGCTCTCCCTCGCCCACTTCAAATATAAGCAAAAAACATCATATTTGTAGGTTTATCTAAAAGACCAACTAATTATTTGACTATTCGATCAAAAATGCGATGGACTGGGGCTGGGGCTGGGCTTTACAAAACTTTTGTTTGTGTTGTTGCTGTACTCTGTACCTTGTTGGATAATAAAAAGCAGATAAACAAGGATCCTGGTTCTTGCAGATACGAGCCACATACAAGAGTGTGGCTCGAAAACAGTGGCATCGCCCGAATCAGCTTCCGGCATCTTTACCCTACATCCGCATGTCGGTACCATGATATCTTCATCATCTTTCAACTTCAAATGATGTCAAAAAGGCTGATCTCCCATTCACCGGCGGGTGATTTCCAAAAACCTTGGATTTCTCCAACCTCATGATCTCATAAAGTTCCATCAATATCTAAACCTTTTTGAGAAACCAGTGGCGCACCAAACCCAAATAAAGCTCATTCCAGCCACGTTCACTAGCCACACCACCGGCTCAGGCTACCAAATCCGTTATAAATCATCCCCCAAACCCCAAATCGGACATCCTCTTTATCCACGAACCAAGGTAAAAAGGGAGAGAGACCTGCAAGTCGTCACCTCCCACTTCCCTCCAAGATATATATGTCACAGCCACCCCATCCCCGCACTTCCTCCGCAATCCCTTCTATACTCCAGCAAATATCACGACTCGACTCCCCAGAAAATCCGGAAATAATGACTCCTGAAGAAGAAGTCGAGGTTCAACATGGAAAGGGCGTGATCTGGAGAGACGGATATCGTGTTCCGCTGATTAGATTACGGTTTAATGATGTTTGTGATGAGGGATCTACTGTTATATTTGATAGTGGATTAAATCTCCACGATGTACTCGTCGAAGCAGTAGTAGGCGTTTTGGATGCACTATATACCCCCAAAACCGCGCCGAAGAAGTAAACTCCCTCCGTTATTCCGAACTTACTGTTCTAAAGCTTGATGACTGACGTGTTGCACAGCGTTCGGTCAGTCACTTTTATCATCCGTAGCATGGATGGTGTTGCCTATACCACAGGCATGGACATCGATGACGACCACAAAGAAATACATTTCTCTACAGATTATATTGCGGGAGTTAATGAGCGGTCGAAGGGGAAACAGAATAAACAGGAGATTTTGGGGGTTATCAGACATGAGATGGTGCATTGTTTCCAGTGTAATGCTTTTGGGGGGGCGAATGGGGGTCTGATTGAGGGTATTGCTGAGTGAGTTTTATTCCCCTTTCTTTTCCTTAATGCTTTAGTTACGGGGAATTCTGATTATGTATTTTTTGGGGGGAATAGTTGGGTTCGGTATAAAGCTGGTTTTAGGCCGCCTCACTGGCACCGTGGGGAGGGTAATGAGTGGGACGACGGCTACGAGAGGACTGCATATTTCCTTCTCTGGCTAGAAGAGCAGTATGGCCCCGAGACTGTACCCCGTATCAACGGGTGGATGAAAAATCGTCGCTACTCAGACAAGCTCTTTATCGATTTGTTCAACGAGAAGCCAGACGAACTCTTCAAGAAATACAAGAAATGGTGCGAGGAACACAAGGAAGAGAATTCATCTGAGGCCTGCGCAACCGGTGCAGAGGAACCGATTCCTTCTAGCGGCGAGGAAGCTCCTGCCGGACTATCGCCCCAAAATGCAAATGATGGAGACGACCATTCTTACGTCGAGGTTTTGGAGCCTCATGAGGACTCCAGTGTTTCCGAAGTGAAGCTTGTAGCTCGAGACAGGCTGTGCAAGCTCACTTATGATGGCACTGGAAGCTTTAAACGGTTCCTTAACTCCTTTGACGGCCTGATTGAAATCCTTGACCCGAAGATGTCGGAGAAGGAGCGCAAGTTACTTCTTGTGACGGCGTTGAGGGGTAATGCACTTACCTTTTTAGATGATATTGATCCCGAGGATGAGCTAGAGTACTCAGAGATCAAGGTTCTCTTAGAGGCAAACACTTCGGTGACATATAAGTCCTAGAGGAGAGGCTGCTTTGTTAGGAGATGAAGTTTGAGGATATGATGCTGACGTTTTATTGATGAAGCGACATGAAAGTCTAATACCAATTACAATATTATCATACACAATATCATCATCTTATATCTTTAGGTTGTTTGCATTCCCTGATCGCATCTAGCTCATTGCAATTTTCAGATTGATTGTTGCTATCTTCCATTGTACTCGATCAAATTTCATGTTTATATATCAACTTAGCTTACAGTCTTTCTAAATCGTAGTAGCATCTTGAACCCAGTGCAATTCCTACGGAAAAGCATACGGTTAGCTCTAGAATATAGATACTTGAGTATCCATGCAGATTGCCCCTGAATTAGCGCCAATGTGATCCCGCATCGATATCCCATTTCCAAGCCTCCGTTCTCACAATCCCATGCCCTGGCGGAGGGCTGTCTGTTGCAAGTTAGCCCCGTGTTGCGTTGGCCCAATATTGATTGCATGGCCGGTAAGCTAAAGCCCCGCCAGCATCATCCCACCCGGCCAACCTCTCAGCTAGGTCAGGTCAGTCCTTAATTACTGCAACCTCTCTCGCTCTCTCTTCATTACCTTCTCTTCTTTTCCAACTTCAAAAACCGACAACCTCCTGCGATTACTTATATCGGGGTATCGACCATGGCGACTAATAATCCCCCCCAGCTTCATAATCTGACAACGCTGATCAAGAGGTAAGCTCTCCCTTATAAGCTTTCAAATGTCTAAATCCGGGTATGGGGATATCAATGTACCGAATTACGCGGCGAGGCACGGCCAGAAACGAGTTCCAGCCCATTAAGGTTGAAATTACCCACAAATCCTCTCTCACTCCATTCCTCCTTCCGGTAGTCGTGTATGAAGATGGTACCAGTACAACAAGCCATCAGCTTCCATGCTTCGTCGAGCCTCCGTGTGTTTCGTCGAAGCTATAATAACCGCCAACTGCACCTACAATGTCCTCCGTACTCCCCGAAGATGACAGCGCCACTGTCACGGACGGCAAGCGTCCCGAACTCACCGCCACAGCTGGAGACGGCGAGGAAGAAGCGGTTAAAGATCAGGAAGATTTATAACACCGGGATTGGAGGTCTTCGAGTGCCGTTTCAACCATTGGCGCAAACGCCATTGGTCGGGGCCGTGAGAACTCGGAAACGAATGCCTCTCAATCTACCCGGCGGGATTCAGAGGTTGGGGCTGAGTCTGGAAGATCTGATACCGGGGTAGACGGCAGTGGTAGCGGGGCCGGTGACGGTACAACAAGGGATGGAAACACAGGACGGATACTAGAAGGAGAAGGAGGAGAAGGAGAAACGTCGTCGACGGGTGAAGGGAAACCGTTCAATTGGGAAACGCTAACACGTCTCGCGTGTAGACTCGAAGCTGCGACGTCTCGATTGGAGGACATTGTAACCTTTGAATCACAGAGTCTCGGACAAGCTCCGGCAGCTATCGCTGCTGCCGTCGCCTCAAATACAGCCGAAACCTCAGCCGGAGCCAATAAAGCCGCAGGAGCAGCAGCTGGAGTTCCTCCACCACCTCCACCGCAGGAACCGTTGCCGTCGAGTATCGTTGATTACGATGACGACGTTTTGACTTTGTTGGATAAGTTTGAGGAGTTGAGTAGGGATATTGATCCCTTGCTTGCCGAGCAAGTGCGTATACGCCCGCTTTTAATTTTTCATCTACGCCCATCCCGTAGCGTCCAAATTACAAAGATCACCAATGCTAACCACACAGCTTTCATCCAGGCAAAATTTGTCCGTCAGGGCTTCCAAGCTCAGCGACTATTTCTGCTTGTGTCGACAAAGGCGAGGAAGCCCGACATAGCATCGAAGGAGTACCTCGACCTTATCAAAGACATGCAGTCATACATGAACAGCGTGAATGAACACAGAGAAGCCCACAGGGCAGGGACCCTACAGAACCATTTGTCCATGGTCAGTGAGGCCGTGCCGGCTTTGGCTTGGGTGACTTTGGATACCAAACCTGCGGAATTTGTGACCGAGATGGCGAACGCTGGTCAGTTCTATGGAAACAGGGTGATAAAGGAATATAAGGAGAAGTATGTGGATATGGTACGGTATGGATAGATAAACGTAGTAAGATGGCTAACAACTAGATTACAGGGACAAGAAGCACGTCGAATGGGTTCGCTCCTGGTACAACATTTGTAAAACCCTTGAGGAGTATGTCCGAAAATACCACGTCCGTGGTATCTCGTGGAACCGTGATGGCGGCGATGCCCCAGAAATCATGGCGACCCTCAAGAAATCAGCCGCTGCGGCTCCGGCACCAGCTCCAACGGGTGCTGCTCCACCACCACCACCTCCACCCCCACCCCCACCCCCTCCAGGTCCGGCACCGATCCTCAAATTACCAAAGGATTCAGGTAGCAGCAGCGGTGGAGGCGATATGGGGGCTGTTTTCGCACAACTTAATCAAGGCACCGGTGTTACTGCTGGACTTCGTAAAGTAGACAAGAGCGAGATGACACACAAGAACCCATCTCTACGTGCATCGTCTGTCGTAACTGGAGATACCGCACGACCGAAGTCTCCAGGTCCACAAGCAAAGCCCAAGCCAGCCCATATGAAGCAGAAGAAGCCACCAAAGATGGAGCTAGATGGGAATAAGTGGATAATTGTACGTCTATCTCCCATATATATTTATACGGAAGATAGAATGCTAATAATGAAATAATAGGAAAACTACGAAAACGAACAATCGCTGGCCCTCCCCGCCGTCGAACTCAATCACAGCGTCTCCCTCTACCACTGCAAAAACACCACCCTCCAGATCAAGGGTAAATTCAACGCCATCTTCATGAACGAATGCGAAAAGACAAACGTCGTAATCGACTCCCTCGTCTCCTCGATTGATGTCATCAAATCCAAAAAGTTTGCATTCCAAATCATGGGGAGTGTACCAGCTATCACTGTTGACGGATGCGATAGCGGAACACTTTATGTTTCGAGGGAAAGTGTTGGTATTGATATTTATACCAGTAAGACTACAGCATTTAATGTTTATGTTCCCGGGGAAACCGAGGAAGATGACTTTGTGGAGTGTCCGATACCGGAACAGATTAAGAGTACTATTAAAGGAAAGGGGTTGGTGTCGGAGATTGTGGAACATGCTGGATAAAGGAGTGTGGTTTTTCTTTTCCTTTTTGTGTGTATGCAACTTTTTGCTACTACCACCGTGTAGCTCTTTCTTTTCTCTGCATGCGTTCTCTTTCTTTTTATAATCGAATTAATAGCTTTTAGCTATGAGGCCATTTATATATATATATATATATATATTATATAAGCAGAGCTAGGGGATGGAGGTTAAAAGATCAATAGAGCGGTCATCTAAGATGAAGTATTACCTAGGTAGTAGCTATATATATGTACTCTGGCTATGGCTCTACATGTCAAGGTCACATGATGATTTTGGAGTGTAAAATATTGTGATTGTGACAGTCTTGAAAATCCAAGACCGCCTTGGAGTCCTCGATACTGTCTTGACTTTTCAAGGCGTCTTGGGGCGAGGTTAAGGCGTCTTAAGTTCTAAAATGTGTCTTCATTTTCAAGGCGACTTAATTGAGTCGGCTTGACATCTCAGGTCACCTCTCGAGTCACCTCTTAGTCCACCTCATTCTTGGGTCCAAAATGGTCATGTGACTCGCCAGCCACAGAAGGTGCTGGGGCTGGCCCCATGTCGCCAGCCAAGACTAACCCCTACCCTTGGCTAGTGAAGCCAACCCAAGTTTAAGTGAAATACAACATGCAACACCGGGTATCATGGTTGCGGCACAGCACGTTAAATTCAACCAGCACCGGAACTCCGTAATTACATATATATGACCCCGCTAATACATGTGTGTTATGAGACCAAGTTCTCTACCAGAAATTTGGATTGTGCTGCGTTTCAAAAAATACCATTGCCCACCACACAAAGCCCGGTTTTTGTTTCCGCCAAAAATTTGAGCCTTTCTTCCAAAGCCAACACAGAAAACTCCACAATGATTTTCATTCCGGAAGAAATAAAGGATAAAATAATATCTTGTCTCTCGGAACAGGACTTAAAGACCCTCCGTGTCGCTTCGAGGGAGTTTCGGAACTCGGCTTCCCGAGAACTATTCGGGAAACGGAATAGATTAATCCTCGGGAGTGGACGGGACAAAGATGACAGGTTCGAAGGTATACCTGCCTTTGCGGGAAGTTTCCCGATCTCTATATACTTAAAACGCAAGCCCGTCGAAATGGCCCGGTTAAAGACGTACCTCCCCTCTCTTCTCCCGATCACAAGGTATTTTAAGGTTCTTGAGTATGCACCGGTTATCTGGGATGCCGGTATGTATCGTCTCCAGTGATCTCCGTTCTACATTGTAGTCAGTATGTGTGTTCTATTTGGGATGACGATTGACGGCAAACATTTAGATCTTCTAAGCGTCCGGATTGGCACGCACTCAGGCGAAGAGGAAGGGTTTTCGTACTCTTTTCCGTACACGGCTGAGGACTGGCGGGAAGAGCAAGGCTATCGTTCGCCGGGGGAAGATGAAGAAGAGGAAGAGCTAGGAGAGATTGACGATACGGACATCTAGGTGGACAAGCCATACGTTATACCGGAGAGGTACACTACAGATAAGGGAAGGATCGATGCCGCCGGTGCTCTAGCAAAGCTTGTCAAAGAGCAAGAAGAAAAATTTGAAGCGTCGACGGAGGCCTTAAGAGAAATAATACTCGCTTTACCACCACTACGAAGAATCATTATGGGCGCCTGGACCTGTAGCTCTTTAAATGGTTTTTATATGAGGAGGTAAGTTGGAAGAACTCAATGGCTTCCACGAGTGAACAACTCTCCCAGTTCCCGGAATTTATTAACGAGATTATTCATAGAGGCAAAGTTGTAGAAACTCGTGCTACCGCTATCAGACGGATAGAGCGCGGAGCATGGCGGAACTACCAGAAGTTGATCCCAATACTCTATAACGCGAAACAACAACCCGAAGAGTTTCATTTACAAATTATTCCTGCATATCCATTCATCGGGACGAATATATCTTCGAACCTATTAAACAGCAGCATTTACGTGATGAGCAATCTCCAGCGCCTACGAGTCACCTTCACCCGGAGAACAAAGTTATTGAGCCCTTTGGGTACTGATCCAGTCCCAGGAGCCCTCTATAAGCTCCTAGGTAGCTGTAAAAACTCTCTCAAAGCCCTCTGGCTTGACTTATTAGCTAGCTACAGTGCTCCCGATCCTGGCCTCACGGATTTAAACTGCATTTTGGGAGGAGATAAGGTCACACCAATCGTATTTCCAAAGCTCGAGGAACTATTAATCCGCAACCTGATAGCCCCAGCTGCAGATTTAGAACGATTGATCAAGTCACACAAAGGTCTCCGGTGCTTACGTTTATCCCAGGTCAGCATTTACGCTCACGCTTACGACTGGCAGAAATTCTTCACAGACATCATAAACCCTTCAAATATCGACAAGTTATGGTTATACAGAGTCGGAAGTAGTCTCAAGAACATTACAAACCCAGAGACATCTAGTGCCAACGAATTCAATAACGGCGGTTTCTCACCTTCGGCAACTTGAATTCCAGATGGCTGGAAAAGGGTTCGCGAGAACATATACGAGCAGGTAGCGGATGGTCCCGAGTGGGTTAGAGAAAATTCCAGTTTTGAAGTATTCAACTCTAAAGAATACCCTCTGTTTGTTATGAGGCGGGACTATGATTCTTCCGTGGATCGAAAAATATATGACGACTGAATTTTTCGCAAAAACTACACGATATGTTAGTTTCTAGATAGTTTGGAGGATATTAATCATGCTCGTTTTTATTCTACAATCGACTTGAATTTCGCAATCGGAAGGGACAACAAAAGAGAATGATATAGATATTCTTTTGCAAAAAGACTTTCAAAATGGCGATAGAATCAAGGCACATATTCACCAGCGCTCCGCAGTCGGACAGCCCGCGGGTACGACTTTTGGGCATCTGCATTGGGCCCAAAATAGGCCGTATCCCTACAATATCGAAGTTATATGTGGCTATAGGCTCCTCATTAATGTACAAACGAAGGCTTGGCACTAAAAAGAACCTCCCAATGTTTCTAGGCCGGTTAGACAGCACTCACTATTCAATATTGTGCGATCAATTAGGGTGCCAGCTTAGCTTACGGCTTATTGAAGCCTAATCGGGCGGCGCACAAAATAGGACAACGGACGGGTTGAAATATACTGGTTTAAGAGGTCTTTTTGGCTGTATTCCAAGAGCGTGTTGGACACTCTCCAGAATAGTCTCGGCAAAACCTTCTTGCTTCCATATTCCAACAGAGAAACTCAAACAAAAGCTTGCCCACCAACGATTTAGAAAAAGAGCGCATGGTATTTTCAAGAAAGCTGAGGAGCTACGTCAGATTTACGGTGCAAAAATATCAGTAATCATACAACGGTCTAACGGCCAACCATATGCTTACCACTCGTTATCGTCGCCATCATGGTCGCCCACAAGAAAAACAAATAGTAGGTGAATCCATGAACCGATTCCACAAGCGAACTAGTATTAACGTAGGTAGGAAAACGCATGCCCACTGGCTCTCAGAGCCGGTGTAACTCGCAGGCCAGCGGACCACATTATACGAAACATGAATTTTGGCGAGATGGTTTTTGAACAGAACAGGTCCGGAAAATAGCATTGAGGCATTGGACAACATCCAGCCGTCTCAAGCTCGGAAGCGTTATATTGGTCCATATGTCGCTTCAAGTTGGCGCGCTTCGAAAATTTGCATTGGAGACGATCACCTATCGAGAGGTTTCTGTCTGTCAAACAAAAAAATACAACTTAAGGAGCGGTCCACCTGCTTGAGTAGATGATCTTTGGGAGACGAAAAACTTTCCCAGCCGCACAAAGAACATGTACTAAGGCGTCCCGGAGATTTTGCTAGCTGTATAAGGGTTTTAACGGTCTCTTCGTAAGACGGTTTGCCGTCTGAGTAGAGGCTAGAAGCAACGGCAGCGCGCTCGGGACCCAAATTGCTCGGCTATACCTGGGACCGGCCCTTATGAAGAATCTTAAACAAGGGGCCGGTATAATTTTGTTTGTCATTGACTATCAGGAGGTCCGCTGCGCTCCCCTCCCCCTTCCTGCGGAGGATGTCAAGATAAGTTTGATGCGCACAGGCCGGACGAAGCTGAAGTCAGGAATAGGTGCTGTCCCAAGTTGCTGCTTGATGTCGTAACTCTTGATATTTTCGAAAAGCGACTACGGACTTCTCGAAGAAGCTGGTCCCGCTTTTGTCCGCGCAATGTTGCTAGCTTTTTGTCGCAATTCGAGTATTCCACCAGAAGCAGGCCATCCGACTCTTTTGCATTTCATAGGTTCCCGTCCGTTTTAACAATATTTTTCAAAATTAATTCCCGTCTGTCTTTAAGCTCTACTATATCTTTTTATTGCTTTAACGCTTGAATATGCGCAGGGTCCGGCTTCTAAAGTACGCATGGATCACAATCTAAAATTATTAACTTAATTTGCAGGATTAATTTATCGTTTTAGCTGAGGCCAAGATGGCCAAATTATATATCCACTTAGACTGTACTCGAAAGATAGTGTCGCATCGTTTTAGGGTTGAGGTGTCCTATTATCTGTATTAATTAAGTTGAAGTAGATTTGTCTTTATAATATTAGCATTAAGAAGGGTAATCATAAATAGGTAGGACTTACTAATTACAGTATTAGCATAGCCTTTCTAAAGGGCATATGGTATTAAGTCTTTCTTAAATCTAGCCTTTATCCTATAGTTTGAAAGAATGCTTTAGTAATCATTATCTGACTAAGGCTTTTCTATAAAGGATGATCCGTCTCTTAAAGCCTTTTAAATATGGGTCGGTTAAGAATCAACTTTTTAAATTGATAAATTTGGCTATTCTGGAACTCAGATATCTTAAGAGAGAACAGATCTTCTAGAGTAAAAAAGTCTTTAAAAGTACTATTGGCGAAAGCGAGAACCAGGAAATTTAGAACTGGGTAAAAAGGCAATATTACAATTTTGTCTAATTGATATAGTATAAACGTGACCCTACGGATACGTTATAGCATCTACGTAGTCTACCGTTGGCATTAGAGATCTAGGGCGAGCAGCAGTGTAGCTAATTAACTACGTAAGAAGAGCCGTTTGGATGCGGTATCGTTCGTGGACAAAGCTTTCTGGGTCGTGGCGCCAGAGATGCTCCAAGAGGGCGCCTAAGTCTTGGTTGCAGAATGTAGGCTTTGGCCATGTGTTCAAGTGAATATCCCCAGCGGTGACGAAGGGCCCAGCCTCGTTAAGCCGCTAAAAAGTCAGTTGCAGAACGTTCTTACGGCGGACTGTAACTCTTTAATGACTGTTGCACCCACGACCGTGCCTATATTTTTGCTAGTAACATTGTAACGGTAAATCCGAAGGCACTTCCATCGTCGATAATTGAACAGTATAATTTTCTATTCCTCGATATATGAACTATCTAAATAAGGAACGTAATCTAAATTTCCAGATCTACTCGATTGAGTTCTTGGCGCGGATCTACATTAAACTTGTTGATATACTTAAGGGGCGATCAGTAAGAGGCCCCCTATGGATTGGCCTACTCATGCCTTGCTTACTTTGTCCATAGACGCTCGATGGTTTTTAAAGACCTTCCACGTGTATTTTCCGATGCGTGAAGCTCGATTTTCCCAACGATTGTCGCATAGCATTCTGATACGTTGTGTGCATTTCCGCACGTCCCTGAATGAGAGCCATAATGGCGGGGTGGTCAGCGAGATGGTGAGCGGTGTGGGTTGCTTGAGAGAAGGCAGTACTTACGAGACGTTCGACAACATTATATAGGCGGGTATCGTCGCGGGCAGTCGGAAGTCCTATTATGGTACGGCGGGTCAGTGATGTCTCTGGTGAACAGTTTAACGCCGATGTGTTATGGTTTTCGAGTGCTTCCTAATTTTGAGGTACATCCATAAACAACCCCTTCTGCTCCGGAATAACTTCCCAACCTGTGTTTAAAAGTATGGTATGGAAGCTTATTGGGATGTATACTCGAATCTAAATCATATAATGTACATCTTCGTCCCATTTCGAGATCTCTATATCATTCGAAAACCAAATATATACAATCCTTCCTCATGTCCTCTCCCCAGAGCCCCCCCAAAAAGATCATCCACACCAACTACCTCCTCCTCAAATACCAATTATAAGCCAATTGCATAATCTCAGTGTTGAACGGATTCGGCACCTCAGCACTTCCACTTCTAGCCACAGGATGTCGCAAATAAACCGCATGACAGATATGATGGTTCACCTCCAAATACCTCGGTATGAATGCAAACAAGTTCATAAACCTCTTTGGTTTCCATTCGTCATAGATTTTCCAGCGGGGGTGTTTAGGAAGGTAAGTTCGCCAATCGGATGGTAAGTGGAATTTCCTCTTCCCTCCGGTTGATTCCTCTTCCGCGGTGGCTCCAACTGCTTTTTCCTCTGATGTCTCACCTTCACCTTCACCGGTGGCTTTTACACCAGCAGCGGTGAAAGTCTCGGTGTCGACTTCTGCATCTGCGTTTCCTGCTAGTACCTTTTTATTCGAGGCTTTTAGGAATGTAGAGGATTTTGTCTTGGATTGGGCTTCTTCTATTGCCTTTTGGAGATCGGATTTTGCTTGCGTGGAGAGTTGTTTGAATGCTACACGCTGTGGTCCGCCGACGGCTCTCATTACTAGAAGGGGGTCGATTGAGAACATGTCGCCTGGGTTGAGCATGTATCCTGCGTGTGGCATCTATGATATTCCATCAATTCAAGGTGTTCTTCTTCACGAATCTGATAACGAGGAAAAGTGGGAGGAAATACCTTCACACCATTCACCATAACCTTCCCATGTAAACACATCATCCTAGCCTGCCTCACCGAACTCGCAAACAAAGCCCTATAGACCGCGGTATCCAACCTCCTCTCCAACGGCGCAAAAGTCATCTGCGCAAAAGGAATAGGTTGAGTTTTCATCTCCTTGGTCGGAAAACCCTCATAGCCTTCAACATCTTTCAACCTCATCGGCAAAAGATCAGTCCCACTGCCCCTCCCACTAACAACAGAACTTCCATCGCCCCTTGCCATTGCCGCGGGATTCATTCTTAGTACACCCCGTAAAGTGTGACGGAACATGGAGTTCCATTTTCGTTCGGTTAGGTATTCGCCGTGGAACCGACGGGTTTCTTGCTTTGCGCGGAACTTTTGTTGGTAGAAGGTTCGGCGGGAGGTCCCGGGCGTGCGGTAGCGGAAGAGGTTGTAGACTGCTTGTTTGTTCCAGGATTGGCGGGGGTACTATATAGATTATAATACGGTTAGGAAACTGGTTTTGATTGAGGGGGTTATTGGAGATATTGATGAGGTGGGGTGGTGATAACGGTGGGGGATAGGAAGTCGTACAGGCCGCTTGAGGGCGAATATCTTTGTTCGTGCCATTGCTTAATGTGTATACTAGTAGTGGTCGAACCCGACGATGAAGGAGTGTTACGAAGGAAGGTATGTATGTATATTCGGTCGGCCTGGTCAGCCTCAGCTCATCTTGCAGCTTCCTAGGCGGGGATTATGTGGTGGAGGAGGTGTCGTGGCTGGGAACAATGGGGACCGCCGTGGAGTTTGGATTCGAAGGATGTCGTTTGTCGTCTCGAGGTTTGATGTTTTTGCGCCGCAATTGAAATTTTGATGTGGGTTGTGAGACTCCCTCAACACATTGGCTTGTTGGATTTTTGTACTGACAGAAAAAAAAAGTGGTGACCACTGAAAGCTCTCCAGTTCGAGCTCGTAACTCGTACGTTACATTAAGGGATGGTGGCATTAGCTATTAAATGATTGGGTGGAGGAAATATCATCCCTTTCATAAGAGCCTCGAAGCTATATACGGTCTTCACGAAATATACTTGATTATAGATTCATTTCAAGAATCTCTTTTATTCTCTTCCTCGCACCTCTTTCTCTTCGTAGGGCAGCATCCCCTATTCCATTAAGATTATTATACAGATGAACCCTCTTTCGTCCGTAGCGCAGCGCAAAATAAACAGAAAAAAAGCACAGTACCAACGTCCATCCTCTCATCCCAAAATCCCTAAAGGTAGCAGATGGTCTAAAAAAAAAAAGTCAAATAGTCTTCACCGGCACGGTATTGCAGTATAATAATAACTACCACAAAGCAGCCGGTAAAGATGGAGGGGGGAACAGAAGGTATTTTATACAAAAAAAAAAGAACCCTGGACGAATTTGAAGACCATTGCAAAGGAAGAAAGCTGAGAAATAAAACGTTAACAGGTAAGAGAAGAGGAAAGAAGGAGGTGATTAAAAAAAAAAAAAAAAGGGGTCGCTGAATTGCAAAAAGGTATTGATTGAGTATCAAAAGAAAAAGCAAGTTTGCTTTTTCGTGTTCCTTCATTCTATCGGACTTGTCTATTTTTCGATAGTGTGGGTTAAAAACCAAATTGCTACTTGTTCGTAAATTAAAAAAGAAATAGCCGTCCACATCTTCAAAACTGATGGTAGACGGTGAGCCGTAGCGTGCTTCTTGAGAAGGTGGGTAAGTAAAAAAAGTTGGAGTAAATGTTTCAAAGGCGGTATCGCAAAAAGGCAACGGAGGGGAATCAAAACATTAGGAGAACGAAAAAAAAGACACGCTCATTCATTCATTCATCAAACTTAAGCGTAAAGCTCGGTGCGGGGTGTGAAGACCAAACGGCAATCATCTTCAGGGAAGATAGTAGCAAAAATCTTGATCTTTTCCGAGTCTGCGGTTGGGTAGTGGTCCCAGTCGAGATGAAGAGCGGCCTTGGCAGCCATAAACATCAAATTACAGATAGCGTACTATAAAGGTTCGTTAGCAATCTTGAACATTTTAATTCTCCAAGAAATTGTCTTACATGTTGGCCAAGGCAGTAATGAGGACCAGTTCCGAAAACAAGCCAGTTCTTGGTCTGCTTCTCAGCATCACCGTCAATCCAGCGTTCCGGCTTCCAGGTACCAGGTTCTGGGTAAACTTCGGGGTCGTGGAGAGCAGGGTACAAAGTTGGGACAACCATAGAACCTGTAAAAAGAAGTCAGAATCTTTTACTTAATATTGGAGGTGGGATATGGTAGTAAAAACATACCTTTTGGAACGGTGTAGGAATCGGTGACTGGGAAATCCTTCTTAACCTCATAAGGAACCATCAAAACTGGCGGTCGGTATCTCAAAGTCTCTTTAACCATAGCCCGGGTATACGGCATATTGTCCAAAAGATCCATGGTAGTCGGCTTGAAAACGTCACCCTCACGAACTCTCACCTGTTCTTCCCTAACCTTGGCCAAAACCTCAGGGCGATCGGCGAGAAGTTGGAACATCCAAGTGGTGGCGCTGGAGGTGGCATCCTGGGAAGCGAACAAGAAAGCAAAGAGAGCCTCGCTGATTTCCTTGTTGGTAAAGTCACGGATGATAGCTGGGGCACCTGGGGACTTCATTTCAACTTCACCGGCCTCAACGCGACGTTCCCATTCCCTAGCATCCATCATGGATTTAACCCAGTGGTCGAGAATACACATTGGGACGGCTCCTCCCTCCGCCATGGCATCCTTGGCTTTCTGGGCACAGTCTTCGAAGGTAGCGAGGACGAAATCAGCCGACTTCTTGCCATACCAGGTACGGGTGAACGGGATGATGATTGGGAAATTGACAAGATCCAAGGCAGCGGTGATGTTGACGTAGTTCTCAGTGATGGTAGCGACTTGCTGGGCAGAAATGTAGTTTCCGCAGAAAGTCATGCAGGAAAGGGCAACATTGATATCACGGAATTCAGGCATGAATGGCTGTGGCTTGCCAGTCTTGCTAAGCTCGACCCAACGCTTGAAGTATCTGTCATAGATGGCTTCTTGGCCTGGGAGATAAGACTCCATAGCACGACGGGTGAAGAGGCCATTGAGACCCTTTCGGAAATCGGCATGGCGTTTGCCGTCGAGGAAGACAAAGTTAGTGGGGCGGAGAAGTTTGATGGCGATATCAACGACACATGGACGGGCGAAGCTAGGCGAGTTGAGGCACTTTCGGGCAAGGTCTCGGGTAGATGCGAGAACGACGAATCTAGACGTGGTTCAGTTAGCCAACATCTTCCGAACATGCGCCCCTATAATCCAACAAAGAAGCTAGGATTTATAGTCTTGTGATTTAGACATCCTTTCGCAGGAATTGGAGGGTTTCTTGGCTTCTTTAGACTTCACGTCTCGAGTATATTATACGTACTTGTGGAAAACCGACACACAGCTAAGAGGCCCAGAGTACCACTTGGCATGATACGCCTCAAATTTCGGGTAAACAGACTCCAAGAAAGGACCCATGAATGGAATCTTGAACATAGAACCAGCAATATTTCCCTTGCGCCAGATATACATAACTATTGATTTGTCTATTGTCAGTACTAATAATTCCTTTGAATATAGTCTCATTCAACAATGTGAGAATTGTGTTACCTTGATCATAGACGATACAAGCAGCCAACATGGTCAAAGCAATAGACCAAACAGAAGCTCCCTGAAGGAGGTTGTTAATCGCGGTTGCGGCAAGAGGCGCATTGTTAATGGTTGTCTGCGAAGGCGCAGCGATAAACTCCGCTGAGGAAGCTGGTGCCTCCATTGTGAAATATGTTTCTGTTGCAGCTAGGTTGCTGTCTGTTATGAGAAAGATATTTGTTAGCTAATGTGATCGATATAAGAGTAATTATCGGGCTCGGTTGATAAGTGGATTTCAAGAGAGGGAGTGTGTGTGTTTTCGTGTAAAGTGAACCAGGGCCCTAGATACCTGCAAGTCGCGAAAGCAAAGAAAAGGGTAACAAGCAAAGAAATGGTAGGAATATTGGTGATATCAACGACCAGAAAGACCCTGGGAGGTTCCACAGAGCAATCGAACGGACGAAGGCAGAAAAGATGAGGTGATGAAGATGAGAAGATTGGGAAGAAAGGGGCGGGAAGAGTTCCCAATTGATGGCGTTTTATTTTATTTTAATAATGCAGTGGAAATAACAGCGCAGAACCAGAACTAAGGGAACGAAAGAGGAAGATAACGAGCACCAACATCCGGAAAAGAGTGCCCGTAATTTTGTCTCTTTGCTTCAATTTTCGTGAATTTTTTGGTTCTTTCCTTTTTTTTTATTTACCTTTTGACGGCGAAAAAAAAAGGGCTTAAACTGGATCGCCAAAGAAAAAGTGCGAGTCGTTGGAGTTAAAAGGCTTACCTTCAACCGGGGTGTGTTATTGATACTATACTACCACTGGGATAATATAAAAAGGATTACTCGACGGTCGCAAGACTAACGAGCGTGGTTGACAATGGCAATGACAAGGCCCAGGGAGATGTCGAAGAAGGAAAAAAAAAAAGAGGTTAAAAGGAAGAAGAGGGAGAGGTTAAAAGGAAGAAGAGGAGGAGGAGAAAGGGAAGGTGGTTGAGAGGAATGGGGGAGGACGAGCCAGCTTTTAGGCTGCATCCATCCGCGAAATAACATATTTAACTACCAAACTACAATTACAAGGGTATGAGCTCTATTTTACGTATAAAGGCATCTTGGTAATGCATGATCGGAAATCAGAATCAGGTCATTCAAAGATCATTCAGGAATTGTGTATACGAGCTACGCTACGGCAAAGTACACCGTACCGGCATGGTGGAGAGGTTGGTAAATTGCAACCTACCATGTCTACACCACCACAACCACAACCACAGCCAGTCATTGGGAGTCCTTATTCGATTTTGTCATCAATTGGCTAGGAACAGAAGCTGCGATCGCGCCCGGCCCGGAGACGGGCATTAGTTCGGGCTTATGCGGCGGGCGGTCCAAATCTCATGATCATATCAATTGATCAAACCAATTGACCTCGAGATGATACTTTATATCACATATCCGTACAGGTAAGTTTACGTACATCGACACATATACCCTCTCTTCCCCTCTTTCCTCCTCTTCGACATGCCCTATAAGCCTGTCTGCGGATCTCCTCGGCTCCAAGCTGCCGTATGAGCTTTTTTCTTCAATAGTTAATAATCAATTGGCTATATTGCCTCTGTCCCTTGTACCCCCTGGTCAACAATAACGGTACTTCGCAGCGCGGACGCCCGAACAGAAAAAAAAGAATTTGTGAAATTAAAATTACGGTTATTTCCAAAAAGAGACGGCCGTCGCAAAAAAAAAAAACCAAAGCAATGGGACACAGGGGCCAAGCTTTTTTGATATTCTTAGTCGCACTAAACCTGGTTGGCTGTAGCTTTGACTTTTCGGCTGGTGGTCCAATCGGCTACCGTGGGGCCTGCCCAGCTGCCCGACAGATCGAAGACATTTGAGCTTTGTCCCAGCTATCAACTGTGAGAGAGCGAACGAGCGAGATGACTTTCTTTATTTTCTTGGTAAATTCGATTGCCAGCCTTTAAACGGATATTAAATGGGATCTCTTCTAGAACAAAAGATGGAGGTGGGCGGCGGCTATAAATCACGGCCCAGTGTGCTACTTGATTTCGTGCCAGCGAAGAAGCGACACATATCATGCAAGGTACCAAATGACATTCGCGCCCTGCGATGGGAAATCAAAAAGCGGATATTAAAAGAAGATCGCCTCACAATAACCAGCTCTCCTTTTACTTCATGTATCGTTTCCTTTAACCGACTTTTCTAGAACGTTTAATTTTTTTTAGCGATTCCAATAACCAGGTCCCTGCTGACCACCCCGTCGGCATTTGCGAATGATTTTATTTAAGCTTATTTCAACACCTGTGGCGGTACTTTGTCACAGGTACCGGGGCGGATTGTATAAGGATGTATGGTTTGCCGATCATCGTACAAGTCTATGTATATATCGTGCGTAGGGCCTTTTCTGTCTATAGCGTTTACGACATACGGATTTGTAGTGCTCTCTTTCAGTAACACTCATTTTAATGATATATAATCCTTTCTATTCGAATTATATGCAATAACATCGTCTATTATCAGTAGAAGAATAGGTTCACCAATTCGTGTTACCAAGCCCCCTCTGTATCTAAATCGGAAAGGCTCGAGAATTCTATATGAAGTATTCAATAGAGAATGGATCCCATAATATCTACGCCTCCCTCACTATGGGATGTAGTAGACCTTGTCATCGTCACCAAACCTAAACAAAACAACCATTAGCCAAAACCCACCCAATCAAACAATCCAGAAGAAGAAGAAAACTCACATGACTTGATTATCCGTCTCCATCCTCGTCAACGAGGCCATAGCCTCCTCCTGACTAAACGCCGGATTCCCACGAGGCAGGTTTGCATTAACCCTATCAATCAATAATCCAACTTGTGCTGCTTCTTCGACAAACAAGTCTGTATTGATCAACCCTCCAAGCGTCGCTCTGAAAATCGCAAGTCGTGCTGCAGAAAGCTCTACCGGGGCCGAGCTCTCCGCCGCCGCCGAACTTGCATCTTGGGTGTCTCGTAACAGCTGACTTCCAGGTTGCGACGACGCCCACGATTCCTGCGATTCTTCAGTTTGTTGAGTATCCTTCTTTGGTCTACCCCTTCCTCTCTTAGTAGATGCAGTCGTAACTGTCGGTTGTGTATCTTCATCATCGTCATCTCCCATCTCCTCATCTTCGTCATCTGCCACCAACTCAGTCCTCTGACTAGTCTTCGTAGTCCGTCTCCTAGGTCCTGGCGGCGCAGCGGCATTGATCTCCCCGTCGTCATCATCTGAATCTTCTTCCGAATCATCTTCCCCATGATCATCCATCTTACGTCTTTTATTCTTCCTCTCATTCTGCACGATCTCCTTGAACAGTGCGTATCTCAGAATCTCCTCTGCAGCCCTCGCATCCTGCTCCTCCACCCTCTTCGAAAGCCTGGCCTTCGCATGAGCAGTAGACAAACGAATCAACGTCTCAAGCGTACGCGCAGTCATAGGCGATGTCTTCCGTTGATTACTCTCCACCTCATCGTTTCTCAACGCCGAGTAAGTCGCAGTAATATAATTCGACGCACCAACTGTAAGAACGGGTTGGATACGATTCTTGGCGTATTGAATAAACTTTTTAACGAACGGGATCGTTAAAATCTGGGTATCCCTCGATTTCCCTCGTTTAGTCGTAACCTTCGCACCACCGTGAAGCATTACATTAAACTTTTCGTACATTGGTGTCGGTCCGTCTTCCTGTGTTTCTTCCGTCCCGACACCTAAATGCTGCGTTTGACCTTCTCTAACCGGCGCACCTTCTTCCGTACCAGGTTTTCGATATCTATGCATGCGAAGCACGTGTTCGGATATGAACACGTCTCGTTGATCTTCTATGTCATCTGTAACTACGAACAACAGATCGAAACGTGAAAGCAGCGAATCTGGCAACGCGATGTTTCGATGTGGGTCTTTATGTGGATCGTATTGTCCGTATATCGGATTGGCAGCCGCGACAACACTACACCTTGCATTCAAGCTAGTATGAATTCCAGCTTTTGCAATAGTCACAGTTTGCTGTTCCATAACTTCGTGAATAGCAACTCGATCGATATCACTCATTTTGTCGAATTCGTCGATACACACGACACCACGGTCAGCGAGAACCATGGCACCGGCTTCAAGTCTTCGTTCACCGGTTTCCTTGTCTGAAGTAACTGCGGCTGTTAAACCGACACCTGAAGATCCTCGTCCCGTAGTGGCGATGGCTAACGGTGCAGTATTCAGGACGAATCGAAGGATTTGCGATTTCGCTGTAGATGGATCACCAACCATCAGGATGTTGATATCACCTCTCAAATGTGTTCCGTTCTCCAAGTTCTTTTCCATGCCACCGAGTAACATCAATAGCACTGCCTTTTTGATGTAATCGTGGCCATAAATACTAGGAGCAAGACTCTGGCTCAATAGCTCAAAGACGTTCTTCTTCTTGGCTAGAGCATTGAAGTTCCTGATATCTGCTGTCGTAATAGTTGCCTGAGCAATCCCACCACCAGCTTTCGAAGAAAGTAGAACGACATTGTTAGCGATAATCAAGGTACGGAACGTAGAGCTACCAGAGCCCTGGTTACGATTTCCGAGAGATCTATAAACTCCAACGAGTTGTATACGATCACCGGGCTTGACACGATCAACGAGGTCGTCGTCCATGATCACATCGACGCTACGAGGAAGTTGACCGGCAGGAGCACGCTCTGGCATTTCCTGTATCGAAATTGTTTGATGATCTTGGTAGACACAGTAGCCATATTCGGTGACGAGGGGGTTTCCTTCTTCATCTTCGGTGGGGTAGACGTTTGAGGCGGTTGGTGCTTGGGTTGTCATCGTTTGGTCGCGATATTCCCTTGCGTGGAAAAGTTCCTTCCTTTCATTGTAGTGGACGGATCTGAGAGGATGCGTTAGCTACTAAATTATAGGCATATAGATGCTCATATAGTTGACTGGAACCTCTCTTACTTTTTAACCTTAGGTCGCACTAGCGAGCATTTGGTGACGATACCCTCAAGACATATCATCCGATTGAGATGGGCAGAACCCAAGCTACGTGGGCTGACAGCATGGTCGCCAAAGTTACCATTGAGTCCAACATGGAAATCCTAATATTTTTCCTTATTAGACCTGATCCCGTGTAGAATTATAGATTGGATGTGTGTAACCGTACGGTATCCTTATCGACATTATGCTTCCCAGCTTCAGCCAGGGATAACGAAACTTCACTAACGGCCCTAGTCAACGGCTCGATATGGCTAAATGGTGCTTCAAGAATTCCCTTCGCAAGCTTGGCATTGTGGTTTCGAATATCGTCGAGTGATATCTATAGAAGCTTAAAAGTTAGCTTGAAACACAAAATACCCAATTCCTGAGCTTATAAAAGCTCACAACGGAGCTAAAGGAGACCTAGCTATGAAATCTTACAATCAACCTTCGTTGCCCTTTATTCAGCATCTCACGAACAGCCTGCGCGTAACGTCTGTCGGCATTGGGAACGCTAGCGGGGGGGTCAAGGAAGTCACTGAAGACTCGCACTCGGTCCTCGATCTGTTGATCTAGTATTGTGGTGGTTTGGGTCGCCATGATTGGTAGGTGATAGGATTGGAGCTGGAGGTGGTGGTAGGGATGAAGGGAGATGCTGGAAGGCGAGGTTGAGAGCTGCCCACAATTCTTGCAGGCTTGAAGAGAGCACACACACGCGTTGGCGCCGTTGTGTGAGGGACGTGGGGCAGCAAGGGTCCTTGCACGTGATACTTCGTGGTAATTATCGTGGGAAACACATTTTTCTCAACACTTAGAGAATCAGGATTATAGAAGTCTGAACGAGACGGCCCAAGACTAAACGAAGCTACTTTTTTTGACCACGTTGCGCAGACATCTCGACGTCACATCTATACCGATCACATGACCGGTTTGATGGCCAAAACAGGGGTCTTTTGAATCGATGAAATCTTTTCTTTTGTCATCACATTGTGCAAGATCGAACGAATCATATGAAACTCACACATTCTGAATCGTCTAATTTCAACGATTCTAACAAATTCGAATCACAAAATTTGGCGGGGTATTTAAAAAGTCAGTTTTTTGGTAAGGGTTTAGTCCGGGTGTTCAGCCCTGAAAGCGTGATGTCATGATAATGACAGTCCTCGCTTCTTGATGGTGTGGATACCTAGGTAGTATCAGGAGAGTTTAAGATTTCGAGGGTTATTATTTATCATTTGCCAGTGCTAGTGGTACCTTAGCTAACCTTAACACTTTATTCAATTCTATCTGCAGCTAGCTAGCTAGTGCTGGTCTCGTTGGAACCAGGCTCCATCGCATTTTGTGTAACATGTATATATGCCAAGATCGCAAGCCACGTTGCGGGCTCGATCGCACCGTACGATTTGTAGGCGCCAGGCTTATGGGTTTCATGCATGATAAGTTGCAAAGCTCTCGGTCGTGAACTGAAAGACCGGAGCAAGTGACGCATAAGATGGCACCGTTCCGCCGACTAATTCTTCCTCTGGCATTTTTTTTCTATATATCGATATATTTACTAATTCACAAACCAAAGATTTTGATCCTCAGAATTTATATATAGGTTACATACTGACCTAGGTGCTACTGCATACTCAAGCACTCACTTATATACCTAGTTACTTACCTGGGTACTATAACTGATCCAGCAGCTAATCAGGTTACAACAACATCAACGCAAGACTTAGATGGGGCTTTGGGATCTAAATTTTGAAATCTAAAATATTGGACAAGATTACCTAGACGCCTGGGTTCGCAAAATATGGTGGGAGTTGATAGTCCAGCGCTGCAGAAGTTGCCACAAGTAAACCATGGACAATCTTACTAAAGCTAAAGCCCTAATCCATGAGGAGGCAGCCCGGGGGCCATTACGACCGTCGGATTTTAACCACAGTACCCCTCGCCGCAAACGACTCTCACACCGAGATTCCTTTCAGGATAAATTAAAAAGTCAGGCTTCGAAAAAGATAGAATTACCAGACGCATGGGCAAAGCTGAGAAAGTAAGGGATAGTTTGCCTCGTACCCGGAAAAATGTTTTGGATTTAGAAAATATCGTGGAGCAAAACACTAAGCAACTCCGAGGGGTACAACATTCCTTGTTTCAACATGCATGAGTGAGTGCGATATTTTAATATGCGAGCCCTCACTATATTTTTCTCTCAAGTCTGATACTGAAAAACTGGAGATAGAGCAAGGAAGAATAGAGGTGCCAGAAATGTTCCTCTCGGCCTTGTCTCATCCTCAGACGGCCTGGTCACCCCTACCCATACACATAGATACCCCTCGAAAAATTCCCCCCAGACTCAAAAGTCTTATCTAGCGGTCACAATTTGGCAAAGGATTCCCCGGGGGTGACTGCAAGAAGCCCTGATGGCTCGGATTTCCCAGTTCTAGACTCTGATATGTTTTCACCGCGCAATGTTGAGTTTATTCAATCTTATACCCCAGATCCATCAGACCTAGCAGAAGGGGCTTTCGTTGTCCCCAGTGACCTTAGGGCTCTATCCGGGCTTATTTGGAGTAAGCTGGGCTTTAGAGATGCCATTTGGTGGTACCCTTCGGCGGCGGCATCTTTAATCAATAGGGAAAGGGTCCGAGCAGCTGTGGTGGCTTTTCGTGAAATGAAGGAAAGCAAATTGATAAAGCTTCAGCAGTTCATAAGCGTCATCGAGGCGAACAGTCTTCCAGTCAAATTTCAACTTGTTCAGCCTCCCCTATTACAACATTTTAATGAAGTATCCGGTACCGAAGATGACCAGGACCCAACATTTTGGTCCGAACGAACTTCAAAGCGGAATATAATACTTCTTCTACTACAATTACTTGCCTGGCGTGAAGCCGCATGCCGCCTGGGGCGGGAATCTTCTATAACAAGTACAATCATTGAAATTGAAGATTCTTGGAAGTCCACTGCCTTTGACGATAATGAAGCCCCCCTTAATCTTGCCAATAAGGGAAACAATGCGTCGAGCAACAGCAAGCATGCTGCGGAAACCAGTCTACAAAGCGAAAAGAGTCCAGCACCGAAGAAAACCTCGAAAGATAAAGGCCGGAAAAGAATCCAGAGCGCCGAGAAGCGCCGAGGAATAGAACGAAACGATGGTGATGGTGGTGATGATGATGACGACGGTGCCCGGCCACTTAAAAAACGGCGGAGGAAGGGCCCAGTAAAGGCTCTAGGCGGGCAACTAGCCTGTCCGTTCGCAAAAGCTGAACCGGCCCTTTACCTTCGGTGTGTAACTATTGGGAGAAAAGATTTGTCTGGCGTCAAGTGAGTAGATTATGTTTTCGCCATATATGAGAAATACTAAAGAGTCGAAAATGGCCACATTGTGTGAGCTGTAAGGCAATATTTAGTTATAGATATTGCCGTGGCGCCCGTGGCTCGGAACTGTTTATAGGGAAATGCCTTCTAGAAAGGAGCAGAATACTGACCGTTATCTCGTCTCTATTCCCACAGAGAACACTTGAGGCGAAACCACTTCAATAGGATCACTCCTCCGGGTCTTTTAACAGCGAGAAGCTGGAATGAAATGTTTGACTTTTGTTACCCTCTATGGAAACCTCGACCGTACCCTAGTCCAAGTATGTTTTACGTCTCCCCCAAAGGAAATTCCAAGGATCTAACCAAGTTCCCTACAGATGTTGATGTAGCGGAAATATTATTTAATTGTCTTAGATGGAATAATTCCCCATCTAAGGTACAACAAGAAGATATATTACTTGATTATCAAAGGGCTGACAGTCTGGCGAGCCCAAGTGTTAACGTCGCGGGGCTCATAACAATCATTCCAGAGGCTGAGCGAGTTGGAAACCTCGAAGGCCTAGGCTTCGATTTGGCAGGAGCAGATGCTCCTGAGGCTTCACGAATATAACGAGGAGATGCTGCTACCGGCAGCGATCATGCCCCAAGATCGCCTTCCTACCTAGGCTCTGCGACCCAGCTACAAGAATTTTCGTTCGATATCTTGGAGTCAAGTACCCATTCCGCCTTTGGACGAGGCAGTGCGAGTTAAAATCTAGATCAATGGCATGAAAACACAGGAGTATCCGCCACGCTAAGTGCAGCGATTACCAGAATGGCGGAGCCTCATATTACCTGGCCGCTTCCAGACGGCGAGCAGGCCCAGCTCACAGATCTAGGTCTAGAATTCTCAAACTTTCTAGACACAGAATTTGGCATCAACATGTCCTTGCCACCAGAAGAGCGGTACAAGCTAGCATTATTGTCGACCAATTCGGGTGATATTTTCGATCCCCTGACAGAATTTACCATGCCATTAATACCCCCTATGCCACTCAGCCTCTCATCAACAACATTCCCGCATCCGCAGCTACAGGTTTACGAAACTCAAACCCGAATACCTTTCCAACCCGTATCAATAACATTCCCTGAAGCACCACCTACCTGCAGCAGTGGGCCTGAATCAGAAGATTCAAGCTTCAACACCACAGTTTGCGATGTTTCACCACCTCCAAGAGTACAACCACCGCAACAGAGTACTGAAGGTACAGGCTCAGTGAACTATCCCCTTCTAGTATCCCGACGCCCTGTAAACTCAGCTTCGACTGAGGGCCGGGGGTATAAAAGATACAAATTCGGAGGATTCGAAGAATTCCGGGAAAACTTTGAAGCGTGGCTAGCGTCTGAATTCGTCGATCCCATTTTTGATTGGACGACGATGGAATTTTACAACGACCATCGAGGAGCCAGGTTAACAGATGTTGAAGAGGTAATTGATGATTTAGAAGGCTCGTTTACACATTACCGGTCAACAAAGGCATCCTTGTATCTTGTAATGAAAGATAAAGGAAAGCAGAGGGCAGCTTAGAGTTGGTACCCATCAATCGCATGAGGCCCGAATTTGAGGCTGGCTCTTGAAATACTGTGACAATTCATGTATGGTATGAGTTTTACGCACGGCACTGATGGCGTTTTCCTTTGGAGGAAACATTCTTGTATATACAAATCGTCCCTTAGTATATGTATGTACATGGGATTTTACAAACAATAGGCGGGGATCGCTACAAGACTAGGGGGGATAGCAGTATTTTTCAGAGTCGCGGACGGCTGCATTTTTCAACCTTTTTAAAGGTGTATTCAAATAGCGAGCTCATTAATTAAGCCTAGATAACCTTTTGCTAGCATTTATACTTTTCATAAATTCAATACAGGAAAAACATTTTAATCTTCTATTTAAATTTACGAGGCAATCCCTCTAAACTTTCCGGTCCAACATGCTATATATTCCGGCACCGCGGTGCTTCCGTCCAATAATGTTGTCCGCTTCATATTTTAGATATACCGCCCCGGCTCGGGATCGTACAATCGTCAATGTATATGTAGTTTAGAATGATTTCCAGAAATGAGGGCTACATAGCAGCACCATTTCTCAGCAGAAGTACCGATACCACTACCGGGCATGCAGTAGCTAGTACCAGAACGGTATAGAGTATGCCCCTTGTCAATAGCTACTGCATTGTACGGCCATAGTACAGGCCCTGTCAACGCCGGGGAGACCCACAATCTAGCCGAAAATCCTCCCAGCCGGTATTCCGCGATGACTAATGAAATCCCCCAACAGATAACCTCTGCTTAAGTAGCTAATTCAACTTTCTATTAGGAAAGGTCATCCAAACCCATCTACAAACGAAGTATTGTAAGAAAATAATTCTTGTTGCAAATATGGCACCACTAAATGTCGGCTTTGTTGGCTACGGCTTCGCGACGAGATGCTTTCATCTTCCGTATATCCTTCCAAATCCAGATTTGAAGGTCTATGCATTTTTACAGCGTGCCGAAGCTCCTCGAGCTGGTTCCTCTGTGGAAAAAGGAAAACACTGCACCGTTGATTACCCTCAAGCAAAGCATTATAGGACAGCCGAGGAATTCTTCGCAGATCCCAATATCGACCTAGTGATTGTTTGCACCCATCATGATTCGCATTTCGAGTTTGCGGAGAAGTCTCTTCTAGCTGGAAAGCATGGTAGGAATTCAAAAGCTCTAGACTCATTGCTGGTGGTAGTCGGCTAATATTATTTATAAAATTTGTAGTGGTCGTCGAGAAACCTTTCACCCCAACCGCTGCGGAAGCCGATAAACTCATAGCTTTATCGAAAGAGAAGGGCAAAGTTCTTACCGTTTTCCAAAGTATTAGTCCCAATGATGGTTGAAAACTCGAAATCGAGATACTAAAAATCTTCACTTTACGAATAGATCGAAGATACGACTCCGACTTCCGGACTCTTCATAGCCTTGCTGAAAAGGGTGTCTTTGGACAACTCACCGATGTCACCATCCACTACGACGTCGATCTTCCACCCTGGGTAGCTAATTGGAAAGGGGGGGAATACAAGCCTGGCGATGGTATTATGTATGGCCTCGGGTCTCATAGCGTGGACCAGGCTTTGCTCTTAATCGGGCAAACTCCAACTTCCGTCACCGGCTTTTACAGAACTCTTCGGCCTTCGGATAGCGATATTGATGATACTTTCATCATTATTCTTCAATTCGGTGGAGAGTTGAAGAAGTTGATCGCTACAGTTACCACCAGTGTTGTAACTCCAATGGAGCAACCCTTGAAATACTTAATTCGAGGGTACGATGGAAGCTTCATCAAGGTACGCAGTTTGAAGATTGAATTATTTAAGATTGAAAATGGTTGTGAATTTCACGATATGCTAACGTCGGTTATTATGACAGTACGGTGAAGACTCACAAGAAACTCAGCTACTGGGAGGGATGGAAAGCACGGATCCAAAATTCGGAGTCGAGGATCCTTCGATTTACGGAAAACTTTGCACGAAAACGCAAGTCCATGAAGGTCAGATTTTGGACAACCGGACTAAGAGATATATTGGAACAGTTCCAAGTATGACTGGTAGTTATATAAAGTACTACTCAGATCTTGCAGAGGCAATTAAGACTGGGAAAGAACCATTCGTGAAGGCTCAGCAGAGCAGAGACGGGATCCGGGTGATTGAGTTAGCACGACAGTCTGCGCAGGAAGGCAGAAGTATCCCTTGGAGCTAAACTATCACATTTTTAACTCGATGGCTTCAATTTAAAGCGATAAGAACTATCAATATAACCCACTTAGTGCAAAGAGCGCTCGAGATTTTTCTCCAAATTTGAGTATATTCAGATATACACGAGTAAATTTAAACCGGACTTAGGCTAAACGTTGTCTCCGCCCACCGGGATAAATTTTATAGATGCAGCAGCGCTGTCGTAGATATTTGAAACCTCGTCAAGAAATGTCTACATAACCACAGCTAGCTTTCCGTTAACGAACCTAGGCGGTATACTTTTTTGACTCAGAAAAATCTGACGGCAAGATGGCCGAGTGGTTATGGCGTGTGGTGGGTTTAATATTTCCTTCCTCATCGAGGATCGTCACAGTCCAGGACATGGCTCCTCGAGACTAGCTAAACTCGAAAAATAAGCTAACTTTCCTCTTAGACTCAAGCGCAAGCTTCACTCAACCAAGTTGGTGTGTTCTCATGGGCGTTCGCCCGCGGGGGTTCGAATCCCCCTCTTGTCAACAATTTTTTTTTTGTCTCGAGTCTCTCGCACATGCCAGACGGCCAAAAAATATACAACACCAAACTTGTTGCATTTTGGGAAAACTTTTGGGGCTTCTGTTTGAGTCGGGACAGCTTACATTTTCACCTCCTATATTATAGATATTTTAGAGATGTAATTTATCATGAAAATGGCTTATATTTGAAGAGGGAAATAATATGAAATTCGAATAGCTAATCTGCTTCTGCTTGAAAACAATACCTCTCCAAAATCAAAGGACCAAGCTCGTATTATAACGTTTTAAAACATAAAAAAACCTTTGCGCCAGTGCTCATGCTCCGTCGAATGCAGAAATATCGAAAAAAAAAAAAGAAAGAAAGAACAAATTAAGGAACTACAAAGCGAAGAAAGCCAAAACCAAACCAACGATAGCAGATCCACCAATTGTCATAGCCGAGGCTCCAGATGTGTAAATTGGTGGTGGAGCATAACTGGTATCATTTGCGTGGTGAGTCGAAACAGTGACGGTGCCATTTTCGTGGCTGTGAGTAGAAACAGTGGCATCATATACGGGTGGTGATGGTGGAGTCACAGAAGTCGCATTAAAACCACTGGAAGCAGCACCATCGCAAGGAGTGCAAGCCATTTCATCTTTGTTGGTAATATCACTAGCCCAACAGAATGGTGTTTCGGCCTCTCCCTCACTCGTAGCAGCGCCTTGAGCCTTGCAAATAAAGGCGCAAGATGGCTCGGGGACTGAGGGGCATTTATCTGGAATACCAGGGCAAGGTGTGCAGCTTGATTCCTTGCTGAAAAACCATTCGGTTTCACAAGATGGGGTAAATTTTGGACCACCGCAAAGGAATGCGCAGCCCTTTTCGAATGTGATAGGACAGACTGCTGCTGCTGCGGTCGCTTGGGGTGGCTCGGGAGATGCTCCCGACGAGGCAGTAGATGTCACTGCAGTTGTAACGGATGTTGATACGCTAGCGGCGCCATAGGAATCGGCTGGTGGAGCAGCGACGTATCCGTAGTCGTTTTGAGCAGAGGCACCGAGGGCCAAAACGCTGCAGATGAAAAGGCTAGTGTAGGAAGGCATTTTAAAGAAGTTGAAATGTAAAATAAAGTAAAATATAGTAAATTTAGAAAGTAAAGTTGTCTCGTGAACCAGACGAGAAGAGAGCAAAGTAAAATAAAAGAAAGTGAGTGAGTGAATGAATGAACCGAAGTTGATTCTGAAGTAAAAGTTGAGAAGTGAAGGAATTACCCAGCAACTATAGATTGAAGTGAATGTGTAATGTTGATTTGGTTTAGATAAAGGAAATCTGAAATCTGGAACTAGAAGGCGGCCATTAGAAGGTATATATACACGAATGTTCAAGCGAAATGTTTCTAGACGAACGCCTTTTTGATCCAACATGCATTGGTGTCAAACCGCAGCGCGAAAAAATGATTTTAATCCCCGATAAAACATGGATATCACTAGCCACTTTACACTCGAAGCCAAGCCTATTCGCTTCTGGAAGCAAAGCACGCCATGGCCAATTTGCATTTGCGCTAGACTGCCTTCGCAAAAGTCTGTCAGTTGATTGGTTATTCATTGTCACACCAGCGTCGCCATCCTGCATAAGGCTATGGTTCTTCACTATTAACGCCACAGGTGTCTCAACATCACTGCCACTAATTCTGAGACGAACGGAGGAAATCAGGATCAATCGAAACCCCATCTATCATACATTGGTATGTTGCAGGTATTTTTATATGTCTTTCTCTTATTTTTATGGTCAATGCGGACGGCAAAGGCTTCCATTCTCAGTTACCCGAGTCTTCATTAGCGGAGCCGAAAAATCATATTGTATATCGATACTCTAGGCTTTAGCTGGGCCTTTCTGATAGGAAAATAATCAAGCTGTAACTAAATTTTGTGGTAATGTAACTCTTTCCGGTGTTTATATGCAAATTTCAAAATTCGAATTAAAATATATCTGCTGAATGTTGAGTCTCAGAGCATAAGATGCGATTTCTCGTCTGAATTCAAACAGTAACAGGACAAGTTAATACTAGTAGGTATTAGATCCATAGAGACCAAACCCAAAGCTTTTTTCATCAAAATTCATCATTCCAACACTTGAATGGTTTGCAGTTCCAGAAATTAAACATCTTGTAGCGGGCAGTTTATATACTTAGAAAATACTACCAGGGGGCTACATAGCTACATTGAGGTAACTAGTTATAGAACCTAGGGAGAATTTCATAGAAGTAATCTAACATACATTTGTATGTGGCTAGACCTCGAAAATAATTTCAGATATTTTCTTACTAAGACATATAGTACCATACGGAGATAATATAATAAATTAAGATGGCTGTAGAAAATCAACCGAAACCAGCATGTATTTGAGTAAGCGGGGACCAATTCTCGGGCCCTAAATGAAAGGAGTTAGTAAAGCAGATAAGACCCATGGCCATTTATATTCACTATACCCGGGATCCTAATTGCGCGATATCTTGTCGACAACATTAAAAAAAAATACCTTTTGGATCAACTTCAGTTATCACTAATGTCGGCTTGCGAGTATTAACATACCACTACATGACGAGTGCCACTATAATTGTTTGGATTCGCTCTGGTGTTTACCCCCTAGCTCGAAAAGAATTTATAACCGGAAACAGCTATGATTACACCCGAACTAGAGGGCGAGTTGCCTTTGGTGTTAGGGAAAAGTAATAGGTAGCGGGTTATCAATTTCGGGAACCGTAGATATTACTGTCCGGAGCATGGATTTATAATCTTAACTAGGTTGGATCTGTGGCTGTATCGATATCGTGAGAATCAGGCTAGGGCTATTGAATGTGGTTGCACTGACCGCAATGCAATGGAAATTGTTGAAATATATATAAACCATACCGTAGGGATTTACTGAGAAATCATTACCAACTAATATCCTTTTGCCAGACTCCATGAGCGAATGTGGTGCTAAAATTTTATATATCCCGTCGGAAAGTGAGAATATATCAAATAGACATATTGATGTTTTCAATATCGATTTGTATTCGACTCGCAGAATATTACTAGTAATTAAGGAGTATATGTAACAAGTAGTGAATCAGACAAACTCCTCCTAATGCTATGCTGCCTGGCTATGTATGTGTGTAGTAATCATGAATCGTGACGTTCATCGTCGTTGAACTGTATCCCCGGAGCCCATCCTCTTTTTACGGCTTGCTGGTAACGTAGTTTGTCGAGGTCTTATCACCAATGGTGACTGTGACATTATAAGTCACCAAAGTCTGTGTATCTGCGGCACCATAGAGAGAGAAAATAGCGGCGGTGTAAGTGGCCTTGCCCTTTGGAGTAGTACTTGGGATTGAAGTCCAGTGAGGGATTCGGGTGACAATGTTGGATTTTTCGGGGCCGAGATACCACGAGTCGGTGACTTGTCCTAGGGCTCCTGGGAAACCCTTTCCACCAGCGATACCGACTGCAATAGCAATGTCGTCTACAATTTGATAGCATAGTTAGCGATCCATAAAATTAAATTGACGTTGTGTTCAAGTAAAAGTGTGTGGGATACCTACCAACTGATTGGATATAGTTTGCGGTGTTGATATAAAAGTTGAAGCCATCACCAGGCTTGATGGTGGCTGGTGCCGAGATGCCAGTGATAATGGCGGAGGAGAGACCGAAAGTGGCAGCAGCGGAGATGAGAAGGCTTGAGAAATGCATTGTGTTTGAATGTATTAAAAATGTGAAGTAGCTTTAAGGTGTTTGAATTAAAGAGATTTGGATGCTAATTCCAACCTACTAGTAGTCTGTAGATGCAATCGAATGATGATGATAGTAAAATTTGAATACAATTCTGGATAATCCTTCCACTATATATACAAAAGAGCCGTCAAAAAGAGTAACAAAGATTCTAGATGACGAATGCTCGGGTCCGTTGACAGTTTTCTCCTACGAGATACCATATAAACTACGGCTGAACGCCATAAAAAGCAAAAACACAGCCAAACACTATGAACCCCATAATCATATGAAGTCATGATTAGGAGATGCGGGGAGATACTATCCCGAAGAAACCGAACAGACAAGAGATGGTGGAAATTTTGGATCGGCGGCCATGAGGCTCGAGGGACGATCCGATACTACCCTGTGGGTAACATGCCGTCGGTAGTGACTGAATGCTAAGAATAGCCAAGAATGGTGCCATGTGCAACTGAGTCCGTGGAAGAATTTCCGAAAACCAGTAGCCAATGGTAAATATGAATACCTTTGGCAGCCGGAGTGTAATACTGATATGGCATCCTTTGAGTCGCCACCGCACCCTGGCTAGTGAGAAGCTGGGGGTTGGATGCAACGTTGTTGCTATTCTAAGCATTGATATAACTAACCCGTGATGGATATTGAACTTCATAACATCATTCAATATTTATTTAGACACATACTAATCTGGACTAAAAGAGACGATCGAGAAATATTAGTCGTTATAGTATCAAAGTCTCCACAGAGTGGAGCTCGGAAGTATCAAGGCCCAGCCAGACTTACCGAGACAGAACCTTGCACCTTCGGTTAAGATTTTCGACGCCGCAAATTCAACAAAGACTCTGAACTTCACATTTAATTCTTGAACTGGGAATTGGTTCTAATCTAGTCATGAGCTGGAGATATCAAATTCTCTCAGCCACGAAACTATCATGGCACCATTACATCCGGTTGTTCCGTTATTGATGTTGGTAGACACAGGCTCAGATCTATCTCTGTACCCCTTCCTTTATCCAAAGACGTAGACACGAATTCCAAGGATGTGTTAAAGGGTCACGCAAATCGTGCCGAAAAATTCACTCAAGGAATTTTCAGTTGCAGTGAAACTAAATATCCTCAACACTAATTTTCGTCACAAAACCGGATGGATTAAAATCATGACAGCTCCATCGAATCTAAGCCTTTTGCAGTTATTTTAGGGTTATTGGATAGTTGGGCTAGCGGGTTGCAAAATGTCGAGCTATCAGCGGTTGGAGCATAAAACAACATCACTGCAAACCAAAAAAAGGGCAAAAAAAGGGAAAAAATAAATTTAAAAAAATAGAAATCTTTTGCGGATGCATCTACTGCTTCACAAGAGGTTGTGAAGCCCGATGCGGGGGTCGAACCCGCAGCCTTAAGATTGCCATAGCAACGGGGTTGGAACCCCATTGTTAAGAGTCTTACGCTCTACCGATTGAGCTAACCGGGCAGTTGTTGGTGGCAAGCCCAAATAAGCTATATATCCTTAATCGGATAAATTTCCGACAGGATAATTTCCGGATAGGTACAACTCCCTTCTAGAATTGGCACTTCATAGCTAGCAAGATATCTTCGACCATCATGGTCTCACAGGGCCAAATGCAATGATGGTGACAATTTTTTACCATATCCCATTTTTAGATCCTATGCAAAATACAGCCTCTTGGAATCGATGATACACCGTGACTCTGCAAAGCTCTGTCAAGAAGCCCCTGTCGCAGTTTCTCGAAACATGGTGCGACAACTCCCAACCCCATATCAACACATTCAACGCCACGTTCTCGACTTCGCGTTCACATCTAGCCAGAGGAAAAAATACCGCCAGAGGGGAGAAGTTTTAAAGTCGTTTTAGCCAACAGCTGATCTGAATCGAACCGGCTAGGCTTTCTTTATTTTCCGGAAATTTCTGGGCAGACCCGTTTGTTGCGTAATTGGACTTACGTAGCGGGCGTTCATGAACCACGGGGACGGGAAAACTTTACGGAACAGAAAAAAGAAGGAAAATGTTCCATACCCATTTCAAGGCTTCTTGAGTCGGAACATAATTAATCCCCTCGCCTTTAAGTGATTTCAGATATCATTCCACTTTACACCTGGGTTATCTGAAATATAGTTTCCATGACCAATGCAGCCTTATTCTCCGGCAGCTGGGCACATGTTGACACACTGTGTGGCGCCTGGGTTCTATATAACTACTGCATGACCCCCAAATTACTTGGTTTACGATTTCTAAGGCCTGGAAGCTCTAACCTAAATCCATTTACGTCTGCTAAGCAGCGTAACATAGGCTGTTGATCGGCCCAAGTTTTCAACAATCCTCGACATTCGTTTCATTTAACTCTTCCAACCACCACCACATTAAGATCTTATAATACATCGATCTACGACACTCATTAAAAAACAATTCAAATGGTTTCTTTCAAGACATTATCGATTTTCCTTTCCGCTGGAATCTTTGGACTCCAAGCCCTGGCTGGCCCCATCCCAAACCAAGATCACAACCAGATCACGACATTCAAAGAGAATTACCATGATGAACAAAACTCTTTTCTCAACTCTCTAAATGGTATTCTTCGAAAACGACTTTCAGCATTCATAACAGATCCGAGATCTCCTGCGTCTGATGGCTCGCATCATTGGGGCCACAGCGACCATGGCGTCAGGTCACCAGATAGTCGGCTGGCAGCAAGATCACTCGCTCTAAGAGCAGTCTCAGAAAATATCGAGACTGTAACTTTCAGCCCCGAGGAGAAAGCACTTATCCGCGAAAGGCTCAGGTCTCGTTTCCCAGGATTCGATGCACCGGGGTTGAATACCATCTCACCACCAGGATTTCTCGTTGTGCTATTGGTAATCGCTACCATTGGAGGAGCTCTGTTTATGATTTCCCCCGTTGGTTGGCTTTTCTAAGAAGTTCTAGTTTCTACCTGAGGACCGTGGGATGGAGTCTTTGGACAACAATTTCTATATATCTATTAATTTTACTCGCTGTTGAACAGCATCACGATGTTATGAATTTTGTGGGACTGTATAAACTTCCAACCTTCGTTCTAATTACCGGCGCGACTTGGCTTGTTTTGTCACTCTTTGTAGAAGATTTTTTTCAAGATTAACATTGGCGGTTAACTTGTAACGTTTCATGAGTTGAAGTTTTGTTATGGCAGCGATATGATACTGGGCATAAACTCTCTAATTCACCATCTTTTAGCCCGTATATACATTACGAATAATTTAATCTACCCAAGACCCCTCTACTGAATACCATCGCTAAAAATTGCTTACAGTTTCTTGGCCGCGTCAACATAGTACGTAGACATCTCCAGCTTGACCAAAAGTTGTCCTAGTGCCCCACCCTCGGCTGCATCCCCCGGTCCCCTAAAAGTATCCTTGCTCCGATCCGACTCCCTCTTCGCCAACCCACCATAGCCCCTCCTCTCACTCAACGCTCGGGCCACATTAATAAAGATCCCGACGCGCTTCCTAAACTTCCCATACAGCTTCCCAAACGCCGAGTCATCTGTTGGCGTTAACGAATCCACAACTCCCATATGCTGCAACCGAACCATCTTTGCAAACCTCAGAACCATGCTAAATATCTCTTCGATCAGATTTAACACCGGTTGCTGCCTTAAACGTAGCATTGTCGCAAAGAGCATCTGATCTAGGCAACTATTGTGGTAGGCCGCTAGTTGTCCTAAACTCTCCATCTCGCCGTATCGATCTGAAATATCATACTTTTCGAGTCTACGTTCGATTTCGTCGAGCTTCTTTGCGAATTCCTTCCAGACTGTTTCTACCCCTGTTTCAAACATGTACTTCGCGAGAGTCGAGACGAAGAAGTGGGCCTCGATTCGAAAGCGTAGGATGATAGGATTCGTCATTGGCCGCTCTTTCCCCCGTTCGATATTCGTATACCCGAATAGCCTGTTCACTACATAGACCATGCGGATGATCCGGAGTAAATGTTTGAAAAGTCGGTCATATTTCACCAAACTCACTGAATCAATGACAGAATCATATGGGCTTTTCGGTCGGTAGCTAACCTGGAGAAAATCCAATGCTTCAAGTGAATCCGGGTTCTTGCACTTATCTTCTTCTTCTTCAGTCATCTCACGAACGGAGAAACTAAGCCCACCTGGGAGATCATCGTTTTCTTTATGCCCCGTCCCTCTCCCAATTCCAGCGGCATAGCATTCGGCCATAATCCCCATTAACGCTAATCTTAATTCAGACGATGCGGGTGGCCAGTCGTTCCGTACACCAAGTTGCAAACCCCATCCGCCGGCTGCAATCCCTGATCTAATACCGGAGTTTGTTGTTCCGCTTGCGAGTTCGTCACTAAACAGCGAAGCTGATAGTCGAGAGACATAAACACCGTCCCCGAAAAGTAAGAAACTATGAAGTAGTTCGTACTGGTTTTGTACCCGCTTTTCTTTGAAAAGCAGCCGCATACATGCCATGTTGGTTAGCCGAGCCTGGGCCTGCAGGGCCGGGTTAATAGATAGTGAAAACGTGACTGATAATGGAGGTGGGTATCTAGCCGTCGTAGGTTGATTTGATGTTATTGGTTCGACGGTAAGTGCTTCATTTCCTAACTTGTCATCGGCCGCCCCTTCAAATCCAAACTGCCGTTGCGGCTCGAAATTCATATTCTCTATGGATGCTACAAGACCTGCTTTGATTTCCTCCTCGGATTTTCCGATAAAATCAAACGAAAATCCATCATTGCTTCCGAGCTGCGGATGGTCAGCTAGCCTCGAGAAGCGGGACCTCTTTGTGAGGTTGAACGCTTGCATGGCGAGCTGGAGGCGTTTCTCGTGGGCAGCAGCTTCAAGGTCGATCCTACAATACGGTTAATGTTAAGTCGTTCCGTTAATACTGGTCTTCTTACGCTTGTAATTCGTCCCACGAAAAGCTCCACCGCATCTTAACTCTTTCGACCCCATGATCACTTAAAAGAGGATGGTTAGGGTGGAAGTGTCGTAACAATCTCAGCCCTCTTGATGTCTCGTGAATTCGCTCTGCTTCTTCGTGCATGAGGAATGACGGAATGTTAGAGGGGGCAAATATCTAACACTCTAGTCAGAGGACGAAGTAGAGGACAACAGAGGTGCACTACCCACCAAATCAACATGCGGTTCATCTTCTCCGTCCTGTGGGACAGGGTCACCAAGTTCGATGAAAAAACTTTCGTCTTCGAAAATATCGTCCACGAATGGTGTTTTTTCAACAGTAATTCCGATGGCCTTTGATACCATCGTAAGCCAGGGGCGGGTTATTCGCTGAAGCATTAACAAAAGCAGATGTCGCAGCCAGTCACTCTTATATTCTGATCGCTGTATCTGCTCAAAAGTGGCGGACAAGAGTTGAAAATCTAGTCTCGCGTCCTTTACCTTTTCTACAATCTTGAGCAAGGTCTCCAAGATCAATGTCGGGACTCTGATAATATCATCGAGTTGGAGAATGCTTTGGATGCTTGTGAAAAGGGCCGTCAATCGATGCTGGACTGCAACAGTAATAATCTGAATGCAATGTGCCAACCCGACTCGGGTTTTACAACAGGAACTAAATAAATGAGTTAGAGGAGCTAGATGGCGGCTATAGACATTTCCTACTAACCCTATGTCCGCGTAGACAGATTTGGCGAACGTCTGAAGGGCTCTTAGACGATTGCCACATTTTAAGTATTGTGAAATTAGGCTATATATTCATTAGCTAAGTCCCTTGAAGGTTTGATTAGGGACCCCTTTACTCTTTCGTTAGGCCAACTGAAGTTCCGGATAATCGTATATCTTCCTTAGTCATCTCGAACTCCTTATTTGGTTCATTGAATTTGAAAAGCATTGAATCCCATCCTTGAACGAGATGGAGGAGACACTAACGATGTCAGCATCATGTTACAAAGACGGGTTTTGTAGTGACTCTCTCTTACATATATCAAAACGTCGGTTTGAATGATGTTCTTGGGGGGCCCCTCTGATGTGCCGTCGTCATCATACCGCTGAATCATAGCATCTATTACATGATATCTAGCTTCTGTAACGAATGGATTCGCCCGGCTATGTGGTCTTTGGGACAGAAAAGTCTCCCATGATATCAATTGACCCTAATAATCGATGTTAACATTGATTCACGTGATGTGCGCCGAGCTTTGCAACAACCTTTTCGCCGGAGCTTGTAGATGATATATCAAGCCATGGGTCGTCACCAGCACCGAGACCGCTATCAGTCTCAGAGGCATCTATAGCTTCAGGATCTTGGTGAGGCGTATCTGGTTGTGGGAAGCTCAAAGGTGGGAATAGTTCACCCCATGGTGAGGAAGGAAAGAGGGTCTCGGTTTTCGGGTTTAAGGCAGTTTCAAATGGTGGATCCAACTGAAGAACTGTTTCGACAGTTAGCATCTACCCGTAATTTATGAAGTTACGATTTATAAAAATAGGTATCTCACGTTTTTCTAAATCCCTTTGGAACAAAGACTCCTCAGGAATCTGAGCCACCAAATCACTCTTCGGTAACGCCCAGATATCATCCGGCAGCGCGAAAGGATCGAACGTTCCCATTGCAGCAGCGGACGCGTATGGGGCCGACAAACATGACCTGGCGGAGAATCTGCGATGTAGGGAAGGTATATGGGGCCGCTACTGTGCCGCTGCAATTCGAGGGTAAGGTTGGGTTGGTTGTTTGGGCGAGGCATCTTGAAGCCTTTGCTAAGGCTGGTGCCACACGGCTTGGTTGGGGATTTGTGGCGCTGGCCTGGCGCATGGAACGCGTTGACCCAAATGACGACGATGCGCATCTGTTTGCTATTGCCGGCTTCAACCTCTCTTTCCACCTCATAATCATAACCTCTCGTCACGACACCATTCCCTTCAACCCAGCTGTATCGCCAATCTCAGACCAGGACATCATTAGATACGGGATCGCATCGCTAGGAACTAACGGGCACGAGATTTGGACTTCACAATGGGGCCGAAGAAGAAGACAGGCCCCGCCGCAGAAACGCTCAAGAAAACCATCCGACCGACCTCTGAACCACAGCCCTCAGATGACTTCCTACGGTCATTGCCACCACCGCCGGACAACTGGACAGACGAACAAGAAATTACGCTGTTCAAGGCAATAATAAAATGGAAACCTGCAGGTACGACAATCCGTAGGACTACTGCTATGTGAAAGCCAGATTCTTACAAGAGGCAATTGCCATTTAAATAGGAATGCACAAACACTTTCGGATGCTGTCTATCGCGAACTTAATGAAGAATCACGGTGTCGCCGATACTCATACGAACATACCTGGGATATGGAAGAAGCTGGAGAGCCTGTACTATCTGGATGCAGTGGATGACCAGGTAGGCCAATCAAGCCCCGATGAACGAGACAATCAAGACGTGAGCTAAGGCTCTGGACAGGAAGAAACAGATGATGGATACGAGTCTCCACCTACGACCGACTTCGATCTCCCAGATATTGATTACTACGAACTGAAAATGAGCCGCCGTTTCGCGACGGAACCTTCACCAGAACCTTCAAACGAGAAACCGACAGCTAAATCTGGGTCTCGGAAATCCGCTACGAAACATAAGAAGGAAACCAAAGCAGAGACAAGGCGTGGGAAGCGGAGGGAGGTTGAAGAAGAGAAGGAAGAGGAAGAGGAAGAGGAGGGAAATAGCGAGGGAGACGACACAGAAGAGGGTAAGCTAGTTCCTGATGATCCCGACCAATCGATGAATACTTTCGCTGACCCAAGTTCAGAACCTGCTCCTACTCAAGCAAAACGCAAAGGGAGGGCTACTAGAGCGAAATCAGCGGGTACAGGAACAGCGAGGTCTACACCAGCCCCGGATGACAAGAAGGAGGACACAAAAAAAAAGGGGAAAGGAAGAGCGGCAGCCAAACCAAAGCCGCAGCAAGCCAAACGCGGGCGTCCCACTGCGAAGAAAAAGGAAGAGGAGCCTGAACCTAAACCCGAGGAAGAGGAGGAGGAGATGGATGAGGAAGGAGAGGATAGTGAAGAGGAGGAAGATAGCGAGGAAGACAGTGAGGAGGAAGAAGAGGCAGAGAGTGAGGAAGAATCGGAGCCGCCATCCCCAGCTTCCACGAAGCGATCAAGATCGGTCGCTTCTACCCGTGCGCCTCCCAAGGGGAAGAAGGCGAAGGTCCAAAAGGAAACCGTGCGAAGAAGCTCGCGGAAAAGATAACAGGACCTTAACCTTACCTAGGTATAAAGTCGCACCGTTTTATATTACATGTGGCTGATTTGATTATTTATATTACTCCTCTCTATCTTCAGCGTCATGCCCAGCCTTTGAAGCTTTTTTTTTTTTTTTTTTTTTCATTTCAGGATACCCCGCATATTGTTTCACGATCATGGTCTGTATGGCGTTGTCTGTTTATTTTATTTTACTTCATCCTCTCTATTTAACTATTATCCGATCTCGTATATCATTTACTATACTTATTTATTCATCCACATTTTTTCTTTTTTGACATTTCCCGAATAACGTGGCATCAAAATCAGATCACAATGCCCACCGACATATCGACTTCTGAAAGCTATTACGTTAATCGCGGCCTGCTGTTCTATGCAAGCTGCAACAGCTGACCTTCTCGATGGCATCGCCAAGCGGCTGGCCGACCCTGGATTCGAGCAGAGGAACCCGGTCAGCTGCTGGATAGATGCAAGTCCTCCGTCCACCCCGCAGCCCAACCGCACTGCCCGGTCCCCCACACCGCTTTGGATTCCATTTTTCCACTCCGTTGCTCCGATCACAAGCTTAAGCGCTTGTTCCGGGCGGGCAGAATTAGCTTGGGTTTCGGGCCCTTTCTTCAAACTCCAACTTGCCGAATTTAACCCATCCGCCTTTCCTGTCGTCCCAACTTCCGCGAAACCACTGGTATTTAAGATCAACCATCCGGTCCGCATCTTTCGACGCCTTCCTCCTAGTCGCTCACAGCCGCTGACCCATTCACGCTCCGATCACAATTTCCTTCCCACCTATCTGTTGTAGGGTAATCCGACCGAACGGCTAACTAAAAGCCCCTCACTGTTGTGCCCAAACACACCCGCGGAACACAACCAACATGTGGAGTGTGATCAGCCGAGGCTCCAGAACTCCGACAGCTTCACGGATTTTCGCCCAGAGAGCGCCTGCACTTGCCTCGGTCCCAAGGCCGGCACCATCACCAACTCTGTTAGCTGTAAGTCTCCTTCATAAATATTATTTCCCTCTCCACATTTCTTTATCCTCTTTCACATTTTATATTTTCCCTTTCAACTTTTCCCCTTTATTATCATTTTAAGCCGCTCGGTTGTATGCCGCATCATTGCTTTGAATATAGCTTACTAAAACTTCACCGATTATACAGAGCAGGATGGCGACAAGGAAGATGAGCTCCGTGCCCGCGGGTAAGAATTTCTTGATCTCGTAGACCTATTCTATCGGTTCGCCGCTCTGTCAAATCATGTGCGCTAACTTTCTTCAAGGCTACAAGGAAGACAGCACCAAGGGCGCCATGCTGCGCTTCGAGGAATCCCTTCCACGCCTCCCTGTCCCGACGCTCGAGGAAACCGCTGCCAAATACCTAAAATCCGTCCACGCGATCGCTTCCCCGGAAGAGTATAACAAAACTTCTCAGGCGGTTAAGGAGTTCATCGCACCAGGTGGCAAGGGTGAGGCTCTGCAGAAGCAGCTCATCGCAAAGCAAGCAGATCCTAATGTCAAGAATTGGATGCTGGATTGGTGGAACTTCTATGCTTATCTCGGGTATAGAGATCCTGTTGTGCCATATGTTTCGTACTTCTATTCTTATCGTGATGATAAGAAGAGAAGAGACCCCGCCAAGAGAGCTGCTGCCGTCGTAACTGCCGCCTTGGAATTCAAAAAGATGACCGACAATGGCAGCTTGGAACCAGAGTATATGCGCATGGCCCCAATCAGCATGGACAGCTACCAATACATGTGGAACTGTTCCAGAATACCCGCCAAGCCAGCAGACTATCCCCAAAAGTACAATCACGAGGAACACAAATACTTCATTGCCATCAGGAAGAACCAGTTCTTCAAGATCGAGCACGAGGTCAATGGCCAGCAGTTAAGCACTGCTGAGCTCGAACAACAATTCAAGAGAGTGTATGAACTTGCTAGCGCCCAGAAGGTGCCAGCTGTTGGTGCATTGACATCCGAGAACAGAGACATCTGGACAGATGTTCGTCCAAAGCTCATTGCTGCTGGCCCAGGAAACAAGGAAGCTTTGGAGGCTCTCGAGGCATCGGGTTTCGTCGTCTGCCTTGATGACACTGCTCCAGTCACCCTCGAGGAGCGTGCCAGACAATACTGGCACGGTGATGGACAGAACAGATGGTACGACAAGCCATTGCAGTTCATTATCAACGACAACGGCACCGCTGGATTCATGGGAGAACACTCGATGATGGACGGTACACCAACCCACAGACTGAACGACTATATCAACGACCAGATCTTCAACAACAAGCTTGACTTCGGTGGCTCCGTCCGATCGCACCTCCCAGAACCCAAGGCGGTTAAGTTCACCCTGAACAAGGAGGTCGAGCAAGCCATCGATGCCGCTGAGGCCCACTTTGCCGATCTCATTGGCCTCCACGAACTCCGTGTCCAACAATACCAAGGTTACGGAAAGGGCTTGATTAAGAAGTTCAAGTGCTCCCCAGATGCCTACGTCCAAATGATCATCCAGCTCGCCTACAAGAAGATGTACGGAAAGAACAGACCAACCTACGAGTCCGCCGCCACCAGAAAATTCCAACAGGGTAGAACCGAGACATGCCGAAGTGTCTCCGACGAGTCGGTCGCCTTCTGCAATGCCATCACCGACCCTGAAGTTGACGACAAGACTGTCCGCGAGTTGTTCCGAAAGGCTATCAACGCTCATGTTAAGTACATCGCCGAAGCTTCGGATGGAAAGGGTGTTGACAGACATCTGTGGGGATTGAAGCAATTGTTGAAGCCGGGTGAAGAAGTTCCAGCTATCTACCAAGATCCCACCTACAGCTATAGCTCTAGCTGGTACTTGTCGACATCGCAGCTATCTAGCGAATACTTCAACGGATACGGATGGTCTCAGGTCATCGATGGTGGCTGGGGTATTGCTTATATGATTAACGAGAACAGGTAAGCCAATCAAAAAAATTTTCTAGGGTTAATAAACCGAGGCTAACTTTTTTTAATAGCATCCAATTCAATGTCGTCTCCAAGAAACTCGGAGCCGAGAGGATGTCTTTCTACCTCCGCGATGCCGCTGACGACATTCGCACGTTAATGGAGGCCGAATTGGAGGCTCCTGCCGCTAAGTTGTAGTGTAATTGTATATATTTATATTCCCAAATGTTTGTGAGAGGCGGGATTTCCTATTATTTTCCTCGGTTACCCTGGGCATTTGCGAAGGCGAATTGCTTTTTTTATCTGTGCTGGATAGATAAACAGTTGATATCTAGATTTTTTTTTTTTTTGTTGGGCACGTTCGCCATAATTCTTGCGCTTTATGGGAGGGGTTTTTATACCAAGGCCAGGATCTTGTAGATAGTTAGATGGATATATCTTTTTTACACTTTGTCTACTGTCTACAATAGCGGTGCTTACACTAGATACGACCAATATATCGAGATGGGGTTTTGGTTGATTTGATGACCTCCAAACCTCGAAGCTGTAGACCCGGTTAGATGAACTATAAACAAGCTTAATGCCGACCATGCAGCAAGCCCTTCAGAATTATAATGTGCAACTGGCCATGGTCTCGCCGAAAAGTTTTCCAAGGACAAAAATCTATAAGCCGATTCCATGCCACCAACGTTTAAGTTGAACCCACGAATTTATCCAGCAGCATGACGTCGGTTCCTTAACTTCCTCGGTGCGGCCGACTCTTCACTGGCATAGCGGCTGAAGACCCTGAACCACAGTTAGTGCCGAGGCCAACAGTCCGGAACCAACCGACGGAAATAGCGAGTTGAAGCTAAGCTTGCCTGCTTTTGTGGCTAGTGGCCTGCAGCGCATTCTGCACCGTTCGTCGCAAAGAAACCAACCCTGCCTCCACCATCCTCGCTGTGGACGTAGATTGGTTGCCCTGTAAGAACCACTTTTAGGGGTCCTAACACAAAGATACTAGTTGATTTGAGCTCTGAGAATTCAAGGTCCGCGATCTTAGAAGCTGAGTGCTAGTCTCGGGACACATGCCATTTGAATCGAAACCTGCGGGATTACAATATATGATGTTAGTAGTCCTGTGGACTCCCACATGGCAACACCGAGAAGATTTACTGGATAGGGAAACTTTCTGCGAACCCCGCCATCATCTTCAAATGTTTCTACATTCTACCACCAGAGCAGCAGCTGGTAACTCACCTGCTGCACCCGCATGTCGCTAAGTGAACGGGTAACGAATTGAAGGCTGATATCTAAGTAGTTTAAGAGACTGGGGTTACGTAGGCTACGAGCTAACATCGATATAACCGACGTTGCATGCCCTGTATCGAGATGTCAAGCTGCAGAGCCATGCAGCTTCAGCGCATCCAGATCTCGCCAAAACACATCCAAGCTCCAATGAACTGCAATTAACTCCGACTCTTCGAAGATTCGAGTTACAGCTGTATCGGGTCAGCCCCGCGTGCGAGCGGCGCATAGAGAATTTCTTAAACGATGACACGTAGCGATGATATGCACCATATGCATCGGGTGCCTAGCTCGAGGAGGGGACATGGGGGGGAAGTATTAGATAAGAGGAAGACATTCCTTCTAAGACGTAGACGTATGATTTAAACCCTTAACTTCCCTTTTCGATTTCAATTTGTTATTTACGATAGCGCATAGCTTCCATTTATATCCTTTTCTTCAAATATTTGAATTATATCCAATTGAAGAACTGCCCGCAATCTAACTTATTGAAAATGGGTGAAGGTGGTTTCTTGAACGTTGTCAATGGCACTCCCCACGACTGGGTTGTCACCAGTACAACACAACACAAGATGAAGAGCTGGGACTCGCAATGGCAACCCAACGGAAAGTACCTCCGGATTCCAAAGAGTAAGTTAGTCCACAATTCAAAAAAAAACAAAAATCCAAGCGGGTCACATACTTGTTAATATTAATACTAACCCATTGGGCCCTTTAGAGGGAGGGAGCTCTCGTATTTACATTGAATGGGGTTCCGGTTCGCATCCAGGCGGTGATGTTGGCATCCAAATGGAGGGCACCAACTACAGATTCATGCTGCATGCCTGGTCCAATCATGGATTTTATATTTGGGCCGAGTTCCAAACTTTCAGTGTCCAGGGCTACGCCCAAGGAGCCAACGACTACGGAACAGCTCTTAACGTCAACTGGATCCATGATGGGGACGTTGCCTTCATACTCTCTGGCGACAACCCGAGCAACTTCTTCCCAAGCAATGGCCCCGTTGCTTGGATGCAAGCATCCCTCGACTCGATTGGCAACCGTCCTCTCAGAAAACTTTGCATGCCTGGTAGCCACGATAGTGGTATGGCTATTAAGAATGGCCCAGGTACCATTGGTGCAACTTCAGACAACAGTTTAACCCAGTGGCAGACCGTCCACGGTCAGCTGGTCGCCGGTGCCAGATATTTCGATGTCCGCCCTTGTATCGGGAAAGGCAGCAATGGAAACCCTAATGAGATGATGTGTGGCCACTACTCTAACACTAACAACAATGCCATTAAGTGGCAGGGTATGAGCGGTGAATACATCCAAGATGTTATCAACTCGGTCAACCGTTTCTTGGTAGATGAAGGAAACAGGGAACTTGTTATCATCAATCTTTCGCATGCTTATAATACCAATCATGAATGGTATCGAGATTTTACCCCTGAAGAATGGGAGCGGGTTTTTGACATGTTTACAAACCCTGCAACCGGCTTGAAGAACCTTTGGAAGATACCAAAGGGAGTTCCAGGACGTGATCCCGTTACTACAAGTATATGGGACATCCCTCTCAAGGATTTCATCGGGAACGGTGCTGCGGTCGTTGTCATCTCTGAAGATTTCACATTAACATCTGATAGCCGTTTCTCGGGCCAGGGTATCTTCAATAGATCTCAATACGACGTCAGAAACGAGTATAGTAACTCCGACAAGAACGATCATATCATGAAGGACCAGTTTACGAAGATGTTGAAGCATGGCTTTACGACCCACCGGCTGTTCTTGCTTTCTTGGACGTACAGTCTACAAGGCGCCGGTAACCTTATCCAGAACCTGAGAAAAAAGGCCGATGAGGTGAATCGGTCTATTTACGTCACTCTTCCGCCGAAATGCAATCCTCAGACCTTCCCCAACATTCTGTATGTCGACTCCATTGGCGGGTGGAAAAAGGGCGAACGTGATAATGGGACGAATTCGGATCAGGGCCATTACTCTTGGCAGGGTAGGAATCTGGCTTCTCTTGCCATGGCTATCAACTGGATTACCACCTGGAATGATGGACCTGGAGCGGATAGCACCGGTAATTCTCTCCAGGCAGAATGGGATTCTCTACACGGTGAGCTCAAGAACGTTCAAAATTCAATTGACACATTCGGAGGATCTACCAACCAACCCGAGTATGTGCAATTGGTGCGGTCGAGGCAAAACCTTGAGGACCGGGTTAATAATATCCGTGTCCAAGAAAGATCTCACTACGGGATGGATTCTTAAGATGGTTTAACTGTTTGGGATGGTCTTCTGTAGCTGCGACACCATACGCCTGTAGATTACCCTGCATATGAATATACACGAAATACCATATACACTATTCTGCATACACAAGTTAGCTACATATATAGAAGTTAGGCCAATATATAATGTATAATATCATCAAGTTAGTACCTAAGTTCAAACCGAACACAGAGCTCTATCGACGTGGTCATTTAAGCCTTCGGTAATTGAGTTGACCCTGTTGGAACCCACACCGGACCTTTTGATTGGCCCGATTGGCGGCTCCGATGCAGATGCCCAATGACTCCGTGCCCTGACCGGGGTTCGATATTGATCTTAACGCGTCTTCCTGTTTGATCAATCCAGCGCGTCACCATATTTTTTTTCCTTGGTGGCTACCCGCGAGATCCCGTCGATACCCAAGCTAGCTTAAAGGGATGCTTTCCGCTTCCTTTCCAAAAATCCAACAACCTTTGCTTGTGCTCCTACAAGCTCCCCTGCTTCCAACATATATCACGCTCTACTCATCCTAGCTGGCAAAGAGCATTGATTGTCCTTTTCATTGTCTCCCTCCAACGCGCAAACTGCGACACCCATTCCTCCCTTATAGACTCCCCAACCAACAACATCCTTCCTTCCAAAGCAAAAAGGGTCACCACAGTCAGTCACAATGCCGACTCCCAAATCGCGGGCTGTCAGTAATTCGGCATCTCCAAATGCACAGAAAGAGAAAGATGTTTCCACAAGTCCAATCCAAGCTACATCTCCCACCACTCCGGCCGAAGACTACACCTCCTTCCAGGATGCCGGCGATGCAGACGATATCAACATCGAAATCGAAAATGACCTCGTAACCTCTACTATGAAAGAAGAGGAAGCGAAATATGAAGAGGAATCTAAACGTCTGCAGGAAGAAGAAGATCAGCAGCTATCCAAACAGTTGCAGAAGGATGGGTTTGATATGAAAGGGTTAGAGTTTTTGTTGAAGAAGAGTACGATTTATTCAACGATTTTAACATCAAGGTTGGAGGAGAGCAGGAAGGCAAAGGCCGAGAGGGCGACGAAAGTTGCTGCAAAGCCTGTTGAGCAGAAGAAGCCGGCTGAGGAAGAGAAAGGCAAGGAAAATAAACGAGCGACGAGGTCTGGTGCTGCTGAGAAAGCTGTCGAGCCTGAAGTAAAGCCTGCCTCTAAGAGAGGGAGGGGGAAGAAGGCGGCAGCTCCAGCGCCAGTTAAGAAACAAAATAGCATTTTGACTTTCTTCTCGAAGGAGAAACCTGAGGCCAAGGCTGCCGTTAAGGAGGCATTGGGAGCAGCTGTCGAAGAAGATAGTACAGAGACTTTTGGAGCTACAGCTACTGAGCAGTTGCATACTAGGCAGCCGAAGCTTGTAACCGGCTGTGTTATGAAGGAGTATCAACTCGAAGGTCTAGAGTGGATGGCAAGTCTATTTGAAAACGGTTTGAACGGTATATTGGCAGATGAGATGGGTTTAGGGTTAGTTGAAGATCTCTTGAACATAGTCGGTAAAGCTTGGAAGCTAATAAATCTCCAGAAAAACACTTCAGACGATTTCCCTATTTGCATTTCTTCGTGAAATGCATGTATACGGACCTTTTCTAGTCGCTGCCCCTCTATCTACACTAGCAAACTGGGTCGATGAGTTTGCGAAGTTCACCCCAGATATCCCCGTAGTCCTCTACCATGGAAATCCCCAGCAAAGAGAAGATCTCCGGAATACCAAGCTAAGGACGAAGAACCATAGAAATGTCGGACCGGGCTTTCCAGTTGTCTGCACAAGCTACGAGATCATCATGAATGATCGCAAGTACCTTGCTGCTTACGATTGGAAGTATATCGTTGTCGACGAGGGTCATCGTTTGAAGAACTTCAATTGCAGGCTAGTTAAGGAGCTTGAAAAATATCCGTCGGCGAATAGGTTACTGTTAACGGGAACACCGTTGCAGAATAACCTCGTTGAATTATGGTCCCTGCTTCACTTTCTCCTGCCTCAGGTCTTCAATGATGTCGAAAGCTTTCAAAGCTGGTAAGCTACCCTAGCACCCGATATCTAATTCAGAACACTAACTTTGGGCCCAGGTTCGATTTCTCCGATCTCCAGCAGGAAGGGAAGAGTAGTGAAGAGATCAAAAAAAGCATGGCAGCTAATTTAGTCTCAAGTCTACATCAAATCCTGAAGCCATTCTTGCTCCGTCGGCTGAAAACTGACGTTGAGCTGTCTCTGCCAAAGAAAAGGGAGTACGTTCTGTACGCGCCACTATCACAGACTCAGAAGGAACTCTATCGACGAATATTAGACAAGGACACCGAACAATTCCTCATTGGCAAGCTGCTAGAAGCTTCGGGTGCCAATGCTGCGGCAAAAGCAGCGCCAAAGAAGAAGGGTGCCAAGGGAACGGACACACCCAAGCGTAAAGCAGCAGAGATGGAAGATAGTGATCAAGGCAATCTCGCCGTACCATCCCAGGCCTTAAAAAACAGCAGATCTAACAAAAAGTTGCGGGTTGACTACAAGGAAAAGAGCGATAGACAATACTTCAAGGAACTTGAAGCGACTCCTATCCAGTCCAAGGAAACCACGCCAGACCTCAGCGCAGAACAAGTTGCTTACCAGGTAGCTGTTAAGGAGATCAAAGCTAAGAAGATGCAAAACCCAGTTATGCAATTGCGGTTGGCCTGCAATAGCCCACATCTATTCTACTGGCCATGGGGTGATAAAGACCCAGACGAGACACTAGTAACAGAGAGCGGCAAAATGATGCTACTTGACCGTCTTGTCCCTGAACTCTTCAACCGAGGTCACAAAGTCTTGATCTTTAGTCAGTTCAAGGTTCAGCTAGATATTGTCCAGGAATGGGCCACGACGTTGAGGGGGTGGAATTGCTGCCGTATCGACGGTTCTGTTAAACAGGAGGAAAGAAGGAACTTGATCAAATCTTTCAATTCTGATTCTGATTACAAGTTGTTCTTGTTGAGTACAAGGGCTGGAGGATTAGGTATCAACCTAACATCAGCGGATACTGTGATCCTCTATGATTCCGACTGGGTAAGTTCTCTTGTATAGTCTGACAACTGACGACTTCAGAATACTAATAATTCGGCCATAGAATCCGCAACAAGATCTCCAAGCCCAAGATCGTGCCCACAGAATTGGGCAAACTCGCCCGGTCATTGTCTATCGCCTAGCCACCGCTGCCACAGTAGAGCAAACCCTGCTCGAGAAAGCAGATGCTAAGCGTCGCCTCGAGAAGCTAGTCATTCAAAAAGGGAAGTTCAAGTCCATGACTGCCACAAATACTAAAACGGAGGAGCAGGAGTTCGCAGATCTCAGGAAGATTCTCATGAGCGACGACTTTGAGAAGTTTGATGTTGCGAAGGAGGGTGACGAGATCTTGAGCGATGAAGATTTGGAGGTTCTTCTGGACCGAAGCGATGAAGCCTACGAGAAGGCGGCTAAGGGTGAAACCAAAGCATCCGGTGTTTTCAAAGCGGTGGAGATGAAGAAGGTTTCGGAGCAGGACATTCTAGCTCAGATGTAATAACAGACTTACGGAGATACCTATCATCGTGTCGCATATGCCCCGTATCGCCTTTTTTTTTTTTTTTTTTCTGAGAGCATAGAGCGGATGCATTTAGACAGCATAGCGTCTCATACTTCTACTTTCTTATGAATGTCCTTGCGTTTTGGCGTCCTTAAAAACTTTGTTTTTGCCATTCATGTGTAAATGTTTGCCTTTTTTCATGCTTCGTGGACTATACGAAGTCCTTAGGATACTAATACAAGATATAATACTCAATCATCCCACCGTGCCGTTTGAACGACGACCGCGACTTATACCACCTTACCGACTCACATCCTTATGTGCCACGAGAGCCTTATTCAAGCTCTCTCTCTGCAAGCAATTCTCAAACTTAAAGCTAGAGGCTAACTCGTCTAGTTCTTCGAAACTCTTGCCCTTGAAGTAATCCGCCCACTCCTGAACCAAAAATTCCGCCGTAAGTATGTTTATCGCGATCTTGCTAACCCGTGAATCGTACGGAATAACCGGGTAGGGGTATAGGTTCCTATACTCGGGGGCGATATTCTTCGTAAGATGTTCCCGAATTGGCTCGACAATGTGTGCGATGTGCACTTCATTCGTACCCCACGAATCAACCGCCATACGCTGTTTCTTTTCCAACAGTGGCTGTAGGAGCTTCATGTATGGTGTGTCCTGCGAGACATATACCATACCTATTTCCTCTTATTAGTATCGATATTGGATTCCGCCGACGACAGCTATAACCCCTCACCTTGAAATCCGACATCCTTGTAGGTCCAGATACTCCATGGAATCCTCGCCTCATCATACACCGTCAATTGGTCGTCCAACAACTTCAAGCGACTTTCATTTATCCTATCACTATCATCGCCGTCGAACCACGGTCTCGCATAAACAGGTCCCCATTCTCCATTCCAGATCGGTAGATTATTCTGCAACATCCACTCAACTTTCTTGTTATAGTTTTTTTTAACTTGTTTCTTCTGCTCTTCAGAGCCTGTGTACCACTCCTTCGACGCCGGGAATCCATAGCGCGAGTAGTCGTGGACGCTGTAAACTACATTTTCCCACTTTTGACAAGTTTCGGAGGGTACAAAGTGTGAGAAATCTGAGCCGAAGGTGTTTCCGTCAAGGAAAAGGATGTGGTCGGGATCGATGGCACGAATAGCGTTGTAAACGCGATCATACCAGAGCTGAAGACGAAAGTGAGTTGGATCTGTGGGCTCGTTAAGAACATTGTATCCTGCTATCCATGGGTTGGATTTATAATGTGTAGAAAGTTGTTCCCATAACCAGATGCCACGGTCTTGGAAGTCCTTGTGGGTCCAAAACTCAGGAATGTGGTGACCGATATCTGGAGAGTACAATGCCATAGTTAGTTGCTGGAATGTAAGACCCGATAAATAAGAGTTGTCTATTTCTTTGCTTACCGGCATGCCAATCGCCGTTTTGTCCACCCGGCGCAGTGTGAAGATCCAGTATTGTGTAGATTCCATGCTCTGCACATATATTAATAAGTCTGTCGAGATGCTTGAAGCCTTCCGGCTTGAGAACTCTTGGGTTCATGTCATCTTCAAAATGACGGTAATTGAATGGTACTCTGATACAATTAAGTCCAAGGCTTTTGTAGAACTTGGCGTCGGATTCTGTAAAGAAATATTCAAGGAACTAGTAAATATTAATAAGAGGTACGGATACATTAAATATGCACTGATGAGATCAATCCCTCGAGAGTATGTTACCTTGTCGAAAAAGAATTCGGATTTCTCCCGGCCTAGTACTTTGGAAAGGGCTGCCCTGATTTGGTATTCTCGACCGGGATACCCTGAGATGAAGTTTTCCATATTCATCCATCCGCCAATGCCTGCCTGCGAAATTCATGCACGAACGTTAATACCCATAAAAGAAATGTGTTTCTTAGCAAATTCCAACATGGTGGGGGAATGGATAACCACTTACACCTCGGAGTAGGACGGTTTTTCCATCCTTGTCTACGATATCCGTTCCTTTGACTTTAAGGATGCCGGTGGTAGAAGTCGCTGCCATACTGTTCAATTCGTAGATATGAAATAACTTGATTTCTCTGAATTTATAAAATTGAAAGATATCAAAGTGTTGATGCCTCTGCAAAGCTCGAGCCTCGAAGTTAACTTGTTACACCTGCAAAGACTTCAGACCCCAGAATAACTCGGTTTATATACGAATACCCTCGCTGGGGCTCTCCGCATTTCCATGCCGGATGGTTTGCAGATTTGCATAATTCGTCTACCGTCCGATGGTACCCTTCGGGTCAATTCTGCCTAATTTACTATACTCTTGAGGGTTGCGGGTCAACCCATGACCGTTCGGGCCCCGCAAGAGTTCGAACCGTCTCCAGAGTTTTAACTTTGGGAATTTGTAAGAAAACTCTTGGTTTGGGTGCCATTGCATTATAATTGGGTGTTTAATTCCGGTATTGTTCCGAACTAGGGTAGCTCTTTGGAAGCTGCTGGATAAAATCCGGATGAATTGAGCTCTGGTGGTCGAATCCTCGAGACGAAGACTAACATCCTGGAAAGGGTTTGTGAAACCATCTACACCCTAGCAAACTCGGACTCATTCAAGTTGGGAGAGGTGAAATTAAAAGCAAAATAATTCTATATTCATTCGAGCTCCATTCTGTGTTGAATCTGTCGAACAGTTATAAAAGTGGTGGTTAAAGAAAGTGAAGAAGAGAAAAAGGGTTATATGTACAAAAAGGTTCCAGAACAGGAGCAAATAGAACGACCAACGGCGAGAAAAAGCTGTTAGAAAAACCAAAGTATCTTTTGCAAAGCGGTATAATAAATCAATCGAACTCCGGCAAATGCCCCGTATTCCCACATATCGTACAGTCGGGTATATCATCGGTCGTTTGCAATTATAAATTAAAATCAAAAAGGGGAAGAAAGGGCATCGCAATAGTCTTTTCAATATTCGGGCCTTGGGTATGCGCGAGAATAAGAAGAGAAAAAGAGGAAGAAAAAAAAGAAAAAGAAAAAAAAAAAAGGGCGTTTTATCGTTCCTGGATATCGTACTTTTGTGTCGTTCCGCTCACTCCTTATATACTCCGAGATGGTAAGCGTCCCAATAAAATTCGTATATACTCCAAAAGGGATTTGATTGTTGACTTTTTTGTGGTAGGAAAAAGGTGAGATATTTTAGGCGGTGTGGCCTCGAGTCCGGCTTCGGGAATCCCTTGGTGGCTTCCATGTGTAGCTACACATAGGCGGGGTGTTTGCCTTGCTAGAGGAGACAGTTTCTTCAACGCGAGTGGTATATTTGTATCTACTCTTCAGCCTTTCAGCCGCTTCGGCGGTCACTTGAACGAATCCTCCATCGATAGTCTGGACCCAGTGTCTCTCCGCCTCGTAATGCCTATCGAGAACTGGTTGGACATGTTGGCGGATTTCGTGGGTGTGGTGGTGACGGGTTACTTCAGCGGTGATGGCATTGTGAACTTTTGGAACAATTGTTTCGTGGATCACAGCTAACGGGGAGCGTATTAGTGAGATTGCCCCCAAAAGCACGAGAATTAAAACTTACGAGTCGAGTATTTAGTCCCGACGTATTCGACGTCTTCGGACTGGGTCTTGTATCTCTCATGAAGATCTCCATTCGGCTTGAAGATTTCTAGGAGAGGGAAATCAGTCGCTGGCAAGGCGTAGCTACCAGCGCTCTCAACGCTTGTGCTGGTGCTCTTCCTGCTATGTGACCTAATCGAAGGTGGAGGCGACTTCATCGAAGCAGACCTCGACCGGATAGAGCCACATGGGGATTTGATGGACCCCGGGGGAGTCTTTGCTGGCAAAGGAAATAACGAAGCTAGCTCTGCAATTGACTCGATGTCGTCATTGTCATCATATGGGATTGGTGGTGGAGAAAGAGCCTTATAACTGGTGGGAGGGCCACGAGATGACTTCGACGAACTGCCATTGCTGATGTTCGAACCGGAGGTCGATGGTCGCTGTCCGTTGTCGTATTGGATATAAGGTTTCGGGTATTCCACAGACTGAGAACGACGCCTGAGAGTCTTAATGTTGGATCTGCTCGATGAAGGTCGGGAGAAGTTTAAAACTTCTGTCGTTTCAACTGGAGAACCCGCACGTGGTGACCCGCCACGTGCCTGCGCACATAAATTCGAAAAGGAAGGACTATAACTTGGCGTCGGAGAACTGAAGTTGGTGTACCGGGGTGTTTGAGGATTGTCTGTACCGATCGCTACGGCTACGGGCTCGATTGGTTCTGTATGTTGGGGCAAAGGTTGTTCTCCTCTTGACTTCCTAGCAAAGTTTGCAGCTTCCATCAGATCTACAGCCGGTTTAGTAGGCCGTAGGGTGTCGATTGACCGCATTTTGCTCAGACCCCTCCATATGCTCTGTCTGGCCGCCTGGGCCGCCTGGACCAGGTCTATAGACGGCTTATGCCTAAGTGTCTGGGGTGGTGCCACTGCCATGTCTATCAATCTGAGATCTGAGAGTCTAGCTGGAGCTTCAATTGCTACGGGGTACTGTTGAAGGAAGTGGTGTTCGTCAAATAGATCCTGACGGACGGAGCTCCGAAGCTTTTCTATGCCAGTGGCATCCTCCAAGCGCTCTTTAAGTCGACTTCGCATTGTTTTGAGGTAGTATCCAGATTTTTATATGCAGCCAAATTCGAAAACAGAACCGGTTCCTGGGGTCCCCTGAATATCGATGTAAAGTTTCTAACTTTTTCCAGGTTGCTTTTTGGCCTTCAAACCCGTGAAAGCCAGGAAATGAAGATATAGGGTTGGTGATTCCGGACCAACGTGTGCAAAAAAAGCTGCCGACCTGGGTCGGTAGGCGTTTAATTAGGACGGGAAGAATTTCGCGAGCTGCGATCTGCTCGTGAAAGGTAAACCGACGCGGTTTTAGTCGATTCCAGATAGGTGCTTCCCAACCTGAGACTGAATCCGAAAGGAGGCGCAGTGACTAGGAGGAAGGCCCTGCAGGAACGGGTTTAGTCACCGACATGCGCCGGGCGCTGGAGCTAAGGCTAGGTTCGACGAATGATTTTGCTGGAGTGAGAAGTCGAAATATACCTCCGAAGACACTCGCAGACGCTATGGATTCAAGTCTGGGCAGCGGTTAGGTTATGTACATGAAGAATGGTAAGAAACAAACCTATTTTCAGATATGGTTATATGGGCTTTTCAGCCATGCAGTGTTCAGGAGAGATGACAGCCACACCATACGCCGCATTTAGGTGGGCTTGTTGGAGTGTTTTCGGGTACTATCTTAAGAAGCGGAATTTCCGCGACACATTAAGTACACACACCCCCGAGCTTGTTAACATGATTACTACAGTGTTATCTTAGAGAGTTATAGCCTTTTATAGCTCTTCAAACACGAAAGGCGGCGTGAAGAAGGAATCTCGCGTATTATGATAATAAGCTTCACAGGATTATCTTGCGCCAAGACAGACAGACCAGGTAGCTGCCCCTATTGTGCGAGAATGCACACAACCTAGCCAATTGCAACTGTGTGAAGCGGCGAGCTTCGGATACCCCGCGCGATAGACATATGACCTGGCAGAGGATTTTTCCTATAAATGGGTCTATAGGACGATTATTGTCCCAAAAAGTCTCGTTCTAGTTTCTTGATGTTCTCCCTTTTTCTTGAGGTATCAAACTCGATCGATGCCAACAGATAGTAGAGTTGCGCTACGACCTCGGTTTATGGCAGTGATCAGTGTGATGTAAGCTGCAGAGTCAACCAGGACCCTTCTCGGGTTGTTTACTTGAGAATTGCAGGGTCTAATTTTAATAGTTCATGCTCTTACATATGTACTCAGATATTTACGTCAAATAAGCTGCGGAATCCGGAAATTAATATCGACATTAAACTATGGAATGCACAATGTCAACCGAATTCGGTTATGGGCCAGGGCACCGGATTCGGCGAGTGAACAACGTCGGACCGTCCAATCCAGAATGCTCGATCCTTGTAGCTTGGGGACAGGCGAGGATATGTCTCGAGACCTCAAGATCCCAGGTGACGATTGCCACTGAAATCTACCACATACGGTCGACGAAGAGAACAAGCACTCACCGACATACAAATTTGTAGACTGAAGATAGATTTAACTAAACCAAAAATCAAAAATATGTCGATGTTTGCAATTCGCCATTGGAGCACTAACTATGTATATCCAGCTAACGTTTAAATTTTATAAAGTAGTCAGCACATGATGCAATCTATCAACAACATCAAGACGAAAACCCTACGATTCCAGGCGGCTATCTTATGTGTGCCCAGACATACTAACCCGAAAATTTATTACTATGCAGATTTTATTCAATGCCAAAGCTCTAGAACATGCAAGCGATCATTAAACTCAATGCTACTAATATTGAACTCCCACGATCCACCAAAATAATGTGGCAATACCCGCTACTTAAAACTTTTCTGGAGGCGGTGGAAGGCACGCTTTGGGCGGTTCTCACGCATTTTGACTGATTTTCACCCATCTAGCCAAATGCATGTTGGTTTGAGTGTAGATTTTCAAAAACAATGGCATTTTGGGAATCAACTTCTGGAATGTTGGCGATAACTATGACCCGACCGTTATTCGTGGCCGCGATAATACAGGAATAACGGCATAAGTGCATCACGTAGGATTTCTAGAATCCAGAGTGACCCTATCTTGGATTTTGGATTACCGAACAGGCACATGTAAATTTATCATAGAAAAGTTGAAGGGTGTTTTCGTATGTCTATGAGAAAGTTACATATATCTCGAGCCTGATCTTGGGGTTTCTTTCTCAAATAATAACTAAAACTTCACGGAAATAATTAAACCTTAATCGAACCTACCGGCATCCGTTGGTGACTCCACAATTCGATTCGCAATCATCTACCTTTTTGGTTTTGTATGGTAACAAGTTCCCGACGTCCACCGAGATCAAGATGTAGGTAGCAAAGCAAGCGGTCACGGAGTTCCTGCACCACGGGAATAAACACTCCGTTGACATCTAGCAGGAAACAAAGCCTGCCGTCCTGCATGAGCGGGTGCTGGAAAAGCAGCATGAGAGTGACCCACGTGTGTATACACATCTTACTTTCTCATACTGACGAAGCCACCGGGCCATGGGCGCTAAGTATATTGAAATGACTTTAGGCAGTCGACCGAGAAATCCACCAACATCATCACCAGGTCCACTTTCAGCCTATTCAAGAAAATATTGTAGAAACGGAGCAACATCATCATACTGTCGTTCCTGTTGAGCACGTAAGTTCGACATATGGATCCGGTCGAGACCCTGCAACTCTAGGTCGGAGAGATCGACTAATGAATATGCCAATATTATAGCGGACCCCCCACCATGGGAAAGACAGAGAAATCGCGGCGGCGCTTGCTACTCAGGTTAGTATAACCGGGCCTTTCCACGGCGCCTTTTAGGCATCCAGATCTGGTTACCCGCTAACACCTCATCCAGCATGGTAAAAGGATGAGCGCGAAATTCTTCCCGTCGAGGCTACCAATTCTACCAACTTGGTTGTTGGAGAACATGTTCACCATCATATTCACGGCTATATCCAGTCAGTCATCGAACGAGAACGGGTGGTCCCCCACGTAGTTCACACTATGGTTCCCATCCATGAACACATTGAACATGAGCCGTATATCCACAAAGGGAATGTGCTTCCCGTGATGACAATGGAAGAATTTACGAAGAAGGGATATACGATGGAAGGAACTAGAAAACCATTGGAGCATATCGATTACGAGGGTGACCCGCTCGAGATCGATGGGAACTCCCACATTGGATTTACTAGGAGTGGCGAACATTCCGGGGCGGCGGCGGGAATTGCTGCGGCTGGGGCCGGAGTGGCTGCTGAGAAGGCGTACACTCTATCTTCGAAAAAGAAGAGCCATCGTCGTGCCAGTACAAGAAAAGGAAAAGAGAATCCCAAGATCAATGTCAACGTCCAGCAAGAAGAAAAATTGAAGGAGAGCCCTAGCGGGCGCAAGCATAGCTGGCTGGACCGATTGAATCCTCGAGTCGAAACCACCAATAGGGTTTAATGTGGCGCTGAATTAAGAGCGCTCAAGCCCGTGGAATTGTATAACCATGAGGTTATTGGTCACAAGTGGTTATGAATATCAGCTAAGAACACATTATCTGTTTTTTGTGTTAAGCAATTGTAGTTAGCTTTTATGGGGGCGTATCCAATATTTAGTTCGATCAGTATTGTTGCTAATATCCTGGTGGTTATTACCTGGCTGGCTGACCATCTGAAAATTAGGGGTCGAAATCAAAATGTTGTAGTTTTTGCGTTGTTTTCGCCAATACTTGTTCTCTAATTACGCTCAGGACTGTCCCGGTTGATCACTTGAGATTGATAGAAAGACACCTCACCATTTCGTAACCGTATTCGTCATCCAGAAGTTTCAAAGCTCCTTCGCCTTCGATCTAGAGGTCAACATCGGTCTAGAATCTCTTTATCCAACCTGCAACTCTGTCTTCTTTGACCACGGGGCTGAAGTGCAGCCGGGGCTAGCGCGAGCCAAAGCTGCAAAGTCGAACGAGGTATGCAAGGAACACGATAGCAACTCTTTAAAAATAGTCATAGTGACTGCTACATTGTCCCGCGCTGTCCCTTATTTGGGATCTATTCACGTCATTCATCTCGCATTGTCGGTTCGATGATATAAAGAACGCGGACGCATCCGTAACTTCAAACTTCAAAGGCATAACTCTCGTATTACATTATCCTAGCCCCAGCTCATCCCTGAACCTCAAACTAGAGCTTCCTCAACACAACCACAATGGATACCCTACCGCCAGAGATTTGGCTTCAAATCATCAACTTCGCAGCTGCGGCTGACACAGACCAACTAAATGCCCTTATCAACATAGCATTGGTTTCTAGGCGATTTCACCATACGATCTTCTGCAGCGAAAACGACAGTGCGATATGGAAGCCCGCGGCTGTCAGGTACGGGATGCATCCCAGTATCCAACTTGACGATGTCCTCTTCACGGGAACAAGCTTCCTCGAAAGCCGGTCCTGGAGAACGGTCTTTAAGTTCATGAAAGAATTGCAAAAACCATTTCCACATGAGTCAGATGTTACCATCCCGAAGGCGAAAAAGGTAGCATGGCAGTTACCTTCTCTCAAGGATACGAAGGAAGGATTCGTCAGACGGACTTTCGAGATGGCATGCTGTGGGAATGGTAGGGGCTTATCGTACAGCGTCAAGCAGCCAGTTCCCGCAGATAAAGGCAATATCCTCTTCGAGGCGCGCAATATCGACAATGACAAGACCGCTGTCGCTGCTGGGCTCCTCGAAGCCGGAGAAGAAAGAGCGAGACAAGCTAGCGGGAGGCCAAGAAGGGTAGAAAGGCATAGATTATTCCCCTACCCGCTTCCCGCTGGTTACATGGTAACGGAAGAACCGGAGAGAGGTGGCTTCGTGGTTTCGAAGATTGACCCTACCACCGGAAATCCAGCAATGTTCTGGTTATTTGGGGACCGGCAGCCCGACCGGTTTACTTCTCACAAGGATATCATGGTCGCTATCGCCTACCATGGACCAGATGACAAGATATCTGAGCTCTCAAACGCTGAAAATTGCCGGTCTATGTTTGTGTGTTTGAAAGCCAATGACAGTAGAAAGACGGGAAACGAAGTTACAAAGCCTATCTGGGCATTCGATGTATCTTTTGATTGGTATCGCCCAGATGACGACTACAGGGGATTTGCGCATGTTAAGAACTTCCATATAACATCGACTTACGTAGTTGCCCTCATTACACGACATCCCAGCGCTATCATGAGGAAGATCACGGGCACATACTTCGTCGTCATGGACCTCATGACTGGCAACATTGTGCGAGAAATCAAGATACATAAGAAAGCTGTGTCACCAGCCGAGCCTGCCCAGCTTCCGAACATCAACGGCCCGTTGCCATTGAATCGAGGATCATGTAAGACTTCACTCCAACGCTTTCCAAAAACTAAATAGTTTTCTAACTTGGTTTGTGGGAAATAGATACCACCGCCTTTAGTCATGATTTTATTCTCACTGATAGTTTAATTGTTTCTGGTGGTCCAGGTATTACTCAGAATCCCATTCCTGGCCCAGTTTGATGCTAAAATTCATTTCATAGCTGGCGAAATCCTCGTTTGGTGTATATCTGGCGATAACGCCTCCGATACTCCAATTGCCGTCATTCCTACAGACAAATACAATGGCCACCAGCTCCGCTTCACCGACCTCCAATTCTCCGCCTGTGGAACCTATCTTGCCCTTACCTCCAGCAAACATATCTACATCTACGACATGATCTCCAAGAAGCCAATTGAAGTCTATGACAACGGCCGTGTCGTCAGCGAGGCAAATATCTACTCTAGCAACCCGCTCGACGACTTCCCTTCTGGTGTTTGGGTTCGCTGGACAGATTGGACATTGGCCAGTGTAGAAAGCTCGCACCCTATGGCGGCATCATCGCTTGTGGCGGACGAGCAAAAGTATTGGAAGCGGATTGGAGCCGGGGTTGCATATTTGCCTGAAGCAGGGATTGAGTTGTCATACGATAACCCGTTGAGAGCGTTGACAGTGCCAAAAAGGCGCCCGCGATGGGTGAATAACTTGAGAAGAGCGATGCATGATAATTCTTCTTGGATTTTCTTCGCATTTACTGGGCTGCTTTTCGCAGCTCTATATTCGATTTTAGGGGTCGGCAAAGGGTATATTGCCGGGTATATTGCTGAGGCATTAGAGATGGTTGTAGGAACTCCCTCAAACCTTTAGGTACGGGGCCATCTCAATTGCTTACAATAAGCTAGTAATTGTAATGTTTAATAATCTGGAGAGAAAATTAATCCTTTATGAGTTTCAGTATTTCGAAACTGGCATTATAAGGTATCTCGCAAGCCTCGTGATTATATAGATTACTCTTGTAAACCGCATCTATAACCATACGCCAGTTGTCAGCCATTCTTTTAATCGGTCTCATTCTCGCAACTTGAAAACATGATATCATACACACGAACAATACAACTTTATATCTATTTTGACGTTCCACGACTTACAAAATATTTTGTCGCGCGTCGTGCTCGGTTTTACAAAAATTGTGAAGCCCCTCGAACGAAAAGACGAGATGCATCTACTATCACATACCCATCGATGCCATCCATCGACCCCACGCTCTTCTCAGCAGGAAAAAAAAGGGCTAGATGTTGACTCTGAGGCGTGACCATCCGTCGACGTGGACCAATCCCCTGTCAAGGACCAACCTCCCCGGTCCTCGGATGCACAGCTCGGCTTCGGTCTAACCTTAATTGATACCCCGGAACCTTTTTGGGGTTCAATTGTGGATACACTCATCCCAAGAATGTGGGCAGTATTCAGGTACTCAAGGTTGATCACAGAAACCTCTCAAAGTGATCCCGGATCGATAGGCTAGTTTAGCTACTTCGGTCGTAGACACATGCATGGACCGAAGGCAAAAGAGTCTGATTGTGGGTCCGTTTTTTCCAGTCTGCGAGTTCGCGATTGCGCATTATCTAAAGGAAATGGACCATAAACGGCTGCCAGTTCACCTTCGCGTTTTGGATGCAAGGGAGTCAGACTTTTCTTTCTTTGAGCTCTTTCCTTTTCGTGTCGTCTTTTCTATCAATTGACAATTTGTCAAGGTATCTTAACCGAGTACTTTCGGCTTGTATACCGCACGTGTGTCTAGCTTCAACGAATGAAACTCCTTCGATTGCGTGCATTTGCCTATTCCCAATCATTGGCATTCCCACGTTTGAAGACGAGGATGAGTTCCGGCATACGTGCGTGCACATACAAATGGCACATCACAAAGGCTTGAAAAAGCCAAGGATTGCAACCAGAGAGGGTTCGTCTGTTATGCATGACGATGCCCACAGTGGCACGCACAGCAAGCCCCAGCTCTGCACACCTTGCGGGAATGAGCTGAGAATTTTCTTTTCCCCAATCGTTGGATCCAGGCCTCCTCCCTCCGTGGCCTGATAACTTTAAAAGGGCCGTTCGATCGCTTCCGAGTTCTTGCGCAGCGGTCTTTTCTTTGTTTTCTCCGTTCGAAATCCTTTTTTCTTTGGTCAGTTTCGTTTAGTATCCGAGAACGAAAATAAGGTTTATAAATGTTGATTGGCGGAATTGGGCCTTGAAAAATTGGGGAGATTAAATTAAAGATTTGGATCCGTGAGTAAAGTCAATGATACATAGACGTGCAGATGAGCCGAAAGATCTTATTTCAAAATCTAATATTAGACAGTTTCTATAGACCATCGAGATCGGGAAATAAAAACATTCACAAGAAACGGAATAATAGAATACACTTTTTCCGGCTACCGGCTGTCGTGTCTTATTCCCTAGACAGTCGTCGTCGTACGATATCACGAATACAAGCGAGACATCGGACCTTCTCCAGATTCAACGACACGTTTACACCGTACAACAACGGAAATCACGTACAATGGCGCCGCTACCAGCCACATCAATCTCTCATAAGCCACGAGATGCAAGATTCGCTGTCGATGCATCGTTTCCCAGATTACTCCATGCAACTGAAAGGATCTTCAAGCGAGACCTTGGTCCTTCGACGGGTCAATCAGTAGGCATGGCTGTCGGGTTATCGATAGCCGGTATTGTGGTTGCAATCTTTGTGTTCGGTTGGGTTAGATATCTTGCCGCACGGGAGCACCATCATGATGCGAGTAAGGCGGAGGCTGAAAAGGAATTGGAAGCGGCAGCTGAGGGACCGGCGGCTTAAGAAAGTTAGATCTATAGTATCCGCTTGCTAATAATATCGGAGGAAATACCGAGATGTCGGTAGTCGGAGTGTAATATCTGGGGTACTTATTGCTTCTGCGAAAAAAGCGGCTTAAAAGCATTCGTCGGAGTTATGGAATTCAAAGCTGGAGGAAAGCATGATTTATGCTTCTTTCTAATGGCTTTTGCTTTTTGGTTTATCAGACCGAAGGGGGTATAATGACGGCGTTCCGGATGCATTTTTTTTTTTGTACGCTAGACTGTACTTTTTATCAGAAAGAAACATGATACCTAGTTCGTTATCATAATGTCGTAAATTCGCAGATGCCTAAACCTATTCCGTACCAGGTGACTACAGCCCTAGCGCCTTCGATGCCGTCTCTCCGTAGACGAAATTAATCCAGTTTTTCCCAATTGTCTCGACCGTTTTTGGAGGGTCCCAAAGGCGCTCACGGGAAATCCTGTGAATGATTCCTGCAAGATGGCGTTCCATATCGATTGATGCGATATGCAGGTCGCTTTCGACAAGAAGCCTATCTTCTGGTACTAACCCCAACATCTCTGCAAATCTTTCGTAACCATATCCCACATTTATGACTTGTGAAAAGCTGAAGTAGATTTTTGCAGGAATCTTGGGATTTAGCCAAGTTTTAATGAAGTCGGGTGGCGCGGAGAACGAATGTAGACATATCCTCGGAGGGAACGGCTTGGGTCCTGTATCTTCATCTGAATCCTCGTCGCCTTCAAAGTCATGAGGTCCCCGCTTTTGGGTCCTTTTCGATCGTACGACTTTTTCATGACCCTTGAATAGGTATGAAAAACTATCAAAAAGAACGCCGTGAGCGCTAACACCGTGGACGCTGGCCGGTCGATCCATTTCTCCGGCGAGCCGCAGCTGCTCTTCCAGAACACGCCTCTGGTGGTCCATCTGGACTTTATGCGGACTCAGTTTCTTATCGTCAGGGCCGATGAGCGAAGCGGGGTTAGGAAGTCGAAATGTTCGATCCAGACCAACTTCTCCAACGAGTGCTGATGGAAACTCTTCCAGGTAGTTCCTCGTTTCGGTGATAAATTGCGACAACGGCTTCGGCTCTGGCAAAGTCTCGATAAACGCCTCGGTCGGTTCATTTGTCAAAACGGATCGGTAGTGCTCCGTCTTCGAGATGGTGACACCAGAGGCGCCCGCCTTCATGTCATCCAGTAGACGATGACTAAACCATGGATGCCAACCAAACGATGGGACTACGCGGTCAGGATAATTCCGTGCTACCTGCGCAACAAGTTCTTGGTCCTCAGCCTTCGTCGCCATGATGGTCAACGTCCGAATCTTGCGCTTTGGGATCTCAGGGACAACGTCCATAGTATCCGTCGGATGACAGTGAGCATCATAAACACCAAGACTCCATAGCGAGTCATCAAGAGTCTCATTGAGCGTGTCGTCTACTTCCGGATCTGCCATCGTGCGGTACGGTTCCGACCCGCGACTTTCGCGTACGTCCCGTCTATAGAAAAATTTAAAAATGTGAAACGTTGGATGGCGTGGGAAATATTACCCAGGTGGAGTTCGTTTGCAATCCTGGAATACGCGCATGTGGGGTTCGTGACCATGGCATGGAATATGACGTCAAACCGACGGCATGGACTTGCAAAAGACGATATCTGGGCGGTTGATTTCACGAAAGTGTGTGTTGTCATCTCATGCCAGCGCCAGCTCATCAATAAGACCATCACTAAGGGTTCAGGGACGATGAGTTTATGGGCTAAAGAGTTTACAGAAGGAACTACGTCAGGTATGATATTAAAGGACGAATGTCATGACGAAAGAGACGAGCTGTGTAAAAAAAATTATAGTTCTTTTAGAATAATATGTTATGATACAAGAATAGAACCAAAGTAATACTACAACTGCAGGCTGTCTTCATCGTGCAGCCTGGCCGCCTTGTAACCGAAAACGCCAATGCCTTTGACCCCCTGTTTTGTAGATATCTTCAACATAGGAAAGCTCGAATGAGGACAAAAAAAAAGTACAGACAGTTAACACCCAATGCTAATGACAAAAGGAAACGCTCGTTAATCCGTTTCTCGTATAATTGTAAAATTATGAAATAAAGATGTAGAGGCAATTTTGGTATCAAAAAAAATTTCCAGAGAATTAGAGTGAAAGAAGGAGAATAAGAATAACTCGAAAGCTGCAACCAGGCAAGCAATTGAAGTAATCGACGAATAGGGTATTGTAAAATCGTTTCAGTAAAATATCGTTTGGAGATGTGCTGTAAATGGTGTGGGCAAATCTAGTCGTCGTACTCGGATTCATCTGGAATGACACCGAGAACTCTTAAGACTTCGCCGGCAACTGCCTCTCGGGCATCGTTGTAGGAGCCCCAGCCAGGGTGCCAACCTGTGCTGGCTAGCGGCGACGAGTATTCAACTTCGTTGACTAGAACTGTTGCGTGGAGGCCGGTAATATAGCCGTAGCCAACGCTTGCTCTTTTGCTATATCTGTATTTTGGAGATGGGATGTTCCATTCCAAGCAGAGATCTATGATGAATATGTTAGCTACGATGAATGAATGAAATTGAATATATTTAAATAGTGGTTTTCATTATTACCTTCCAGAGCTCTTTGCATGGTATGAACCACTCGAGCGTCTCGCTCGTATCCGGGTGGCTCGTGTGTTGTCTCTGAATGAAGCATCTTGTGGAGCGTTTTAGGAGGAATGATTGCTGGTTTGGGCACTAAGCGAGCTCTCCAAGTTCGATAGTAGCTGCGGAGTCTACAGAATGTATGGTTTCTGAAAATAGAAGGTTTCTGTGCTTCAATTCAAAAATTTCTTTGCGAAGAATAAACTCTTCGCCGCGATCCAGGTTGTGTTTTCGAGTTATGAATGAACGAGAAATAGGATGCCACGATGGTATAATATAATAGTGTAAAATGCTTTTTTTTTTTTTCCTTGGAAGTATGTTGGCTGCAGAATTTGAGGGAAAGCCGTGTGTATTTAAAAAAAAAAAAAAAAACTTGGTAGCCAGGTATATTTTTTGACCGACGTCAGAGAGGCCTTGGTATTTGAGGGATAATCTGAAATCTCGGCCAAGGGGCATTAACAATTCGGTGTTTCTGAAGATGGGAAATCTCTCTGAAATGCCATTTGGTGGGCTTATCCTTACCTCCTTGCCGCTATTTCCTCAGAGGGGATACGGTGGGCCCGGGAACCGTAAAATCTGGGTGTGTCTGAATTATACGCAGATATAACAGGACTAGCGTCAACTAGTTCGCTATGATTCCCTGTTTCTATGCCTGGTCCGGCGTATAAAATAGAAGCCGAGGGGGGCAAATATATATGGTCCTTGGCTGTTTGACAATAGAGAGAACAATCAAGGGCAAGGACGGCAGGAATCGCTGATCAATGACACAGGGTCTGTTGTGACTGTTGAGATTTTGGAGATTTGGGTGCAAAAGCTTCGAAGATTAGGAAAACTCTAGAGTTCTGTGATGGGCTTTATAGGTTTCTTCGTGGGTGTAACGTATGTAAATCGGATTATTGATTACTGTTAGAGCTCCTTGGGAGGGAATTTATAACTTGGTGTCTTGTATCAGGATCGAGCTCTTTGAATTTGAAACTGGGCATCTAGGATACACTTAGGGCAGTTATAAGATATATCAGCATGACTATCATAAGCCTCAAATTCGGACGTAAGGCGAATTGATACACTCATGCTGCCAATCTCCAGAGTCATATTCCTTGCCCGACCCGTTCCTGCGATTTGATAAGCTACGGCCCGAGAACAGCCACGAACGACTGAACAACCACATTACACAGTACATACAAGGGAGCTTCCCTTGTCGTTTGGGCTCAGAGTGGTCTGTTCGCTTGGCCGGCCGGGTGGTGAAATCGGTGCTAGGAGATTAGGAATGGCAGCCTACCAGGTCTGGCCCACGGCATTTAGCGGGAAATAGCTGAGTAAAGCTAATTTCGACCAAAGCCTTGCCGATACGATCTACAAAAGTATAGCATTATCGGACAGTACGCACCGACCGCACCCTTGTCTGTGGCCTTGTCGAGACAGCTTCGTCAGCTCTGCAATCGGGGCGGAGACGTGCGGCCGTCTACAGAACGTTGAGCCCGAAGAGTCAGCATTGTTGGATCACCAGCAATTCCGGATTGGAAAGCAGGGCAGAAGAGATCCTTGACACCGCAGACAGAGTAGACGAATACCGCGAACGGCAATGCTAGAAAAACCCAAAGGCGGTCCTATTCCGAACTCAGGTGTGAAAACGCAGGCAGCAATCAAGAAGCCTTGGCCACACAAGCCTTGGCCACACAGATGCAAGGTTGCATTATTATTTTTCGAGTGTTCCGAACTGGATGTATTGCATCGAGAGATATCTTGGTGTTTTCGATCGAGCTCGCCGAATCGATGGCCGCGATAATATTGGAACCGAGCATGGCCGAGATTGGTTTTATGAACATCGGGAAGGGGATTCTAGGCACGGGAATCGTAAAATTCGATCAGACTCGGCCAAATTTCGGATTTTATTCTCTAGATTGCATGATTGAGGTCCCGACCGAGTGCCAAGATTGTGACGGTTTTGTGTGTGCAACATGAACAACACATCTTTTGCCAGAGTTTCGTGATGTTAGATTAAAGATTTGGAGACTACAATGCAATGCATGCTGCACTACATGCTGCACTACATGTAGGAGATCTCGACTAGGAGATGCAGCAAATCCTCTATTTTCGATGAAATCGTATATTTTGATCCAGCATATCGGCTGCGAGGAGCTGTTGAATCCTCCCTTTGCTGCACGAAAACATAGCCTTTACTTTGCCCCCAGCCTTGAGCCTCGACTTCAGACCGCCGCAGGCCAACATTCTAGTGCAATGGTGCTAACTGCATCTATAAAAACCTGCCCATGTGAATCAAACCTTCCGGCGACGTCGCATGATCCTCCATCGGAAAGCATCGATCTCGTGATTTACCCGGATCCACCTCGTCGCCGTCTTCAGCAAGGGACTTCAGTCATCCTCGTGAATTATCGATCGATTAGGACGGGTACTATCGCTCTTAAGATGTCAGTCAGCTGATGTTCGGACAAAATCAATCCGTTTTCGTTCCCGTCCGTGAAGTTATATGGAAAACGGGCCCAGCAGCAACATCTATATCGGACGATGTAGTTGTTTTCGAGGCAAGGCAGCTGTTACACCGCATTTAAGGCAGGGAGAAGTTTCGCCCGAGCGCTCTATTTTGATTAAATGTGATACCGAGCTAAAATGGTTCTGTAAAAGAGTTCCAGAACAAAAAAAAATGACTTGAGGTGATAGTTGAAACGAAAATCCAAGCTGCATGGATGTAAGGGCGGGTAGAGGTTGTGTAATCCGGTCATCGGACATGAATTCGAAAGGAAAATATCGCAGTGAATCGTGATGCTAAGATATGGCGTTAGAATTGTGAGAAACAGATTGGAGATACACTGCGGAAGGCGATGCATGGGGTCTAGGGCAAAAGATGTTAGAAAGTGGAATTGGAAAGGGTCCGAATCGAAAGTTTTCCCTCCCCCTTAATGATATCACGAAGTTGGGGATTCCAAGGAGACCTTTCAGCTGCCGTTGCGAAAACCTTCGATATGTCCCCCGATCTTTCCTACTGGCGAGTCGGAGGCCGAGGCTAAAGGTTCAGGTCCTAAGGGCGGTATGCTCAAGGCATCCTATTCGATCTTGAATCTATTTCCGACCCGTAGACGAGCTCTAGGACCTTCTTTCAGGAACAGGAAGGTAAATAGGAATCCAGCATCGCTGGCTGTGGGTCAACTATTCTTCGAGAACGACCCCTCATATCATCGTGGTAGCATTGCGTTGTTTCGCATCTGCAATATCGGACCTCAACCATGGAAAATAGCGTGGCGTAGTCATTACTCTATCGAAATACTGCATAACTGTTCTCGAATAATCATCGTCAACACCGCTCTGGCCTTTTCCGTGGGGTTATACGGAATTCGAATTCGCACTGTGATGAATTGAAGAATCCCGAAACCAAGGGAGGCGAGACGCATATGCCCAGTGTCAATCCACTTTCACTAGCCACCAATAGATGCTCGGGAACCAGAAATTCAACAAGATACTAAAATTCACAGCACGATAGAGGCGTCATTCAGTCGAAAATATTGGTTATAAAGTACTCGAATATCCCACTAAGTTGCACCAAGATGGTGTAATGTCTCAGATGAATTAGAACAATCACGGCAATTTTATGTTCACAGATTTTGTCATCATTTCACTATCACGACTCAGCGTCATGGAAATAAGACTGATCTTGGCCCTCCGACTTTGGCAAGGAACGTAAAGCTGGCCAGAGAACCAACACGGGAACTAAATTAGGAGCCGAACTCCAACAGCTAACAAGTGGGATCTTTCGTTATCTTCGCGCAATGGAAGCGCCAACGCTAGTGGTCGGTGCCTGGATCACCCTCGTTCAGCCGAAAACCCTCCCAACTCTTGATGTTGCGAATTGAGATCACAGATGCTTCCCCCTTCTTTGAAAAAGGAAGCATGATAATGGTCTGTGTCATCCATACTCGAGGTTTTTGATGATCCCAAATTCCAGCTTCATAGATCTGACATGTTCCGTGTTAGATCGCCCTGAGGGCTTCCGTGCTGGTTCTATGAGGCTTTAAGGTTCCCGTGTTACCATCCAGCCAGTAAACGAAAAGCATGGCACACGGGAAGGTCATGCCACTCAGGTTCGCCTCAGACAACGCAGGAATCCAGGATACAAGAGGTTTCCTAAAACCCTTCTATCCAAGGTTTCGGTTTAAACATCTACCGTCGTCGTACGAGTGTATTCCTAACACTATTCCTGGTCCCAATATATGCCTAACAGAACAATATTCATAATATCTGTTCTAATAGCCCCCAGTTTGTGTTCGTAAGATTTCGCCAAAGCCGAATTTGAAGGAGTGTTTCCCCGCTTTTCGTTTTCTTGTGGCATCTTGGTTGACAAATGCATTTGAACGTTTCTTCATGCCATGCGAGTCGAATCACAAACCACTCTTGGAAGGCGTGACTTCGGTCTAGTGTTGCAGAAAAAGAGGCCGTTGCATGCCATCCAGTAGAAATCTTAGACCACCCTCCAAGAGGTTCCCAACAAGAGATTCTTCACGATCGATCGGGACGTCACGTTCCGGCATGTTGGATGTTGGACACCATCTTGTTCAAATCTTTCCAATGACAAATTCTTGATACCTTAATATCAGGCACAGGAAAAGCAAACCTGAAGGAAAATAACAGCATATTCAAGATTAGGCAAACTTGATCTCTCGCAACGAATTCGCGAAGCACATGGGCATATTACATCTCGCGAGAATACGACTCCACTTCTGAAGAATGCAGTGCGAGAGTTCTAAAAAATGGTGTAATCATCTGGTGATCGTAGAGACCTTTAATCCCCACGATAAGTCTTTAGGGCGTTTCAGAGGCTTTACAGAACGCCACCTATATGATCCTGGGTATTAGGTCGCTGTCGATATCGATGGAGATATCTTCAAGCGAATACGGCCCATGCCACTCATCCACACTTTTTCCTAGCTCCATTCCTAGATCGGAGACGAATTTTGGGAACTCATCGGCAAGGGAAATCCTGACGAATTTTCGGGCACTTCTATTTTCGAGGCTGTCCATTAACGTGTGCCGTCTATGCATAGATCGGTTCAGGCGATACCGAATAGAGATATGCACATACGGTCCTGCCTCGGTGTTGTTGAAGCCAAAGGTGGTGGATTTGAGGACCCATGCGGCCCTGGAAAGGGAAAATATGATAGGTCACATGAACCAGGGATGTCTGTATATAAGAAGTTTGCCTGCCATCCACACATATTCCTTCGTTTGCATTTCCCACACTAGACGGATGCAAGAGGTTGTTCCCCAGTCGGCTGCCCCGCCAATAAGAACATCTTAAGGTACCAATAACGGAGTCAGCTTTTCGTCTTGATTTTTCCGGGTACATGAGACGAAAAAAATGAAGTGGTAACCGTAATGTCTGTATCATCAAACGAAGTGAATAAATTTGATTTTTCTTTATACAAGGTGATAGGAAAAAAATACCGACTGAGGAGATCAACTCCGGAGCCGGCCAAAGAAGAATGTAGGAAGTTAAAATACATCGTACAGAGATCATTACAAATGTGAACCCAAGGAAAGAAGAAAATAAGGTCTCTTCCCATCGATGGTGAAGAGCCTTGAAATAAAACCCATAATTCCCCCCACGAGCGCTCATTTCTAAGACAAAACCCACAACCAATAACACCGGTTTGTTCCCAGACACCTGGCTCGTGAAAGCCGCCTTTTCCCATTCCTGCGGACTCTTCCTTCTTCTGAGTAAGGATTGTATAAGAATAGAGTCACGAGTAAATGATAAGGCGAACAAAAGAAAGAAGGATAAAATATTTGTCTCGTAAACCAGACTCAGATAACCCCAAGTTTTGGTATCTTTAAGCTTTCTCGTAGTCCTCTTCAGGGGACGAAGAGCGCTCTTCGGTCTGTGAAATAACAAAGGTCTTTTCGACCCGGCTGATCTTGGTAGCTGAGTCGGAGCCAGAGCTGCCAGGTCCGCTTGGGTAGCTGTAGGAAAGGAACTTTGGTGTGTGCTTGACGAGGAGTGCTCGCAAGGCTGGCGCAGAGGAGCAGATCAAAGCGACGTTAAGCTCGACCCTATTTTTATGGCAATTAGTGCACTGTTTTTGCAGAGAAGTGAGAAATCAGGTGTGGGGAAATACTCACATGGCCCATGCGTTGATTGGAGTGGTAGAATTGGTGGTATATTGAAGGTATTGCTTGACCATAACGAGACGAACAATGCTGGCAATCCAGGCGACGGCACCGAGACCGAAGGTAATTATGGCAAGATTTCGCTCGCGGGGATATAATTGGAGTCTCCAGACCAATGGGAGTGGAATAAACCTGTGGGTGGGGTCAGTATTTTTGCGCGGCTAAGCAAACGAAAAAATGTCGGAGAGGGGGTGCATACCAGATGGCTACATCGGTGATGATGTTGACAATACCAGTTCCCATAACCATGGTGAGTGGGTCGAAGGCGGCACAAGTCAAAGTTGGGTCCACACCATGATTCCAGATATCGGGGTAGTTGCACTGGAAGAGCCACATGAACATGGCAACCATAGCGTTGGCGAAACTGATGAATGCGGTGATGTAGACGGCGAATCTGAGTGGCTTCCAGGTAGACAAGTTGTGGTAGAAGAGAAGAAGAGCAAATTTAATCGAAAGAATAGCAATAGGATAGAGTGCCATTCCCATAAAGTAGGCCTAATGTTCCATTAGTATCTGAAAGGAACGTACATGTTGCAAAATGGTGTATACTTACGGCCTGGCTGTATCTGGACTGGTTGTAGGTCTTATCGCAGTACGAAGACCATACTCCGGATGCCTCTTTCTCATAAACGGCAAGTGCACACCAAGCAACAATGATAACATATGCAAAGATAGCAAGCCAGTCAAAAGACTGGACACGGCCGAGAATGGAGACACGAGACCAGATTCTAAGTCCAATAACAAAGGTCGAGAGAACGGTGAAGACGACGAAGATTGGGATGATAGAATTTGTCGATCTGGGATGTTCGAGAACATTAACCCAGCTGCTGAACATTGGAATAGTCTCGTTCAACGGTTCCAGTTGGGAGTTCACAAAGTCGAGATTGCCTTGGTTCCAACCGGTGAGTTCCATAACATCCGCATCAGTCGCATTTGGATTGAGGCGAAAGAGGTCACCGAGTGCAAGCACAATCTCTTTGCTTTGTTTGTCCCACCATGTCGGTGGTGCTATACCAGACAAATAGAAGCAGATAGTATTGGCAGTGGAAATCTGGTCCTGAGTGAGGTCGGACGTCGACATCTTGAGATCCGTCGTAGAATGACAAAAGACTCAGCTGCAACAAGAAGGATATAGCAACTGTCCACTAATTAGAAAAGATATTGGCAATGATATAAGGAAGGATGCCAGATGGAAGGCCAAGTCGTTGTTTGGAGTTCTTCTGTTCTTCGAATTCTCAAAGGAAAAAAAATCTCATGAGGACCTGGGCGGATGGTGAATAAATACTTTACGAATCTAATCGAGTATCTCGGTCTGGCTCAAGATCGCCCATACCCTTGTGCCCTCATGGCTTCTACATGTACATGATGCATGTAGCTAGTGGGCGAATAACAAAGGGCTGGGGTGTATAGGCGGGACCTAAAGTTCGATAAGCTACGCCACAAGATAGAACTGAGGTCTGTCAGCTTGTTTGTCTGCAGGGGCCACTCTCGCGGTTTCAAAGATTGTTCTAGCGAAGAACGTTCGAAGACACTAGGACCTGATCAGCTTGACTCAATAGACGTGATAGACCCACGACGATGACATGGGGGTGCCCTAGTGCTAAGGCTGACATCATTTATTTGACATTCGAATATTCGTGCAGAACATATCAGAAGTGGGTGTCTAGCGCTGAGGGGCACCCACCACCCAAAGACCCTGGAAGCGGAGTGCTTAACGCAAACACAACATCAACTTGGGTTGTCAAAAACCGCGTGGCCTTTAACCGGCAAGATGGTGTGTGAATTGAATCTCGGTTCCTTGGCTCTGCCGTGCTATAGGCGAGGTGAACATTGATCATCCCGTGTCTGAACTTTTAGAGTGCTTTTTTTGCTGGATTCTGCACGAGGTTTGCAGCTGGGCGAGGATACGTTTGCCCTATGTAATTCGCAACGAGACCCACCGAGGCACACACCTGCAAGAGAGCGAGTTTCTAGCCAACCATTTGAAGAGCTTTTAATTCCACTATACCTCTAGTATTGTTTGCTCTATGGTGCAGCTAAGATGCTAATTTGCAGTAATTTAGTGCGAACTCCAGTAGGTATACATACCATTTCCACATTGCATAGAACCTGATTGCGGAAGATCCAAAATGGTCGCTCCCTCCACGATGGTGGCTTACAGGATTATTGAAGGGTGCAAGGCAAAAAGGTAAAGTCCGAAGCTGAGACCCCTCCCGTCTCAATCCAAAGATGATCGGTGAGAGAGGTATGCGGGATTGCATGATGTGGTAGACAATCCCATTGTCCTGCACCTTCGATGAGTACCCGGAACTTTTACCCCAAATGCTGCAGATATCATCAGGTAAAATGTCATCTCAAATTTGACTAGAGTCCTGCTAAAATTACAACCAGCGAGCCGGTCACCTCGTTCCGCAACAACGTGCAACGCAAACCGGGTCATGCGTCTACCACGCGGCCAGAAAAAAGAAAGAAGTCGGTCACGTTTCCTACTTATGCAAGAGAATATAGTTTAGGCTAGTCAGGTTAGTCATAACGTGAGGTATATCTTTTTTCTTACGAAAAAAGATGTGGTGGGGATGGAGGTATACAATCGATACGAAGGTGCACCCCTCGATTCTCGCAACATGTGGCTGCCACAATTCTATCAGAACCAGGAACATCCGATAGTTTTTCTGGCGTCAACGAGAGGGCACCCTCGTGGAATGTTTTCGTCCCCATTTACATGCTTCCCATCCAGCCTCGAGACGCCTCCACGAGCTCCACAAAAACGTGGCCTGACCACCCTTGTCGTGAGATATCGTCGAAACAATAGCACAATAATGGCGGTAGACGGATCTTACTTATAGTGGGGGCTCATTAAGATCCTAACTCCCGCCTTCGTGTAAACTTTGACTGAAACCGGAATAGAAAGAAGGCTGTCTAAATTAGAAACGTCTAGAGATTCGGCCGTGAGAAGCTGCAGTGTCGCAATCTGCAGCTTTTTGCCTGTCATAAAATTTGCAGCTGCAGGTTTAAACAAACATTTACTGGCAGGGCATTGCCTGTTAGAAGCCGTTATGAAGCACCACTTAATAACACTACATGCAACTTTTGTTAGTAAAACATCGTGATGAACAATTTATAAGCGTAAAATTGCGATATCATCTCGACTCGAGATGATTCTGCAGATGATTTTCGTTCGCTTATTCCTCGTGTCAAAAAAATTCCTTGAAGCAATTCGAGTAAGAATTCTTGGAATTCCGTGACGATCATTTAGACAATCACGCCAATTTATGAATCTCGGAGTTCGTTAGCCGCCTGGTATCTTCCGAGCAAGGCCATTGGCTTTCACAGCGATGTATCTGGTAAGATTCAAACATTTACTGTCGGCGAATAGATATCAAACTCCTCGCTAACTTCTCGAGGCCCCGTGATATCAACCACGGCGTCAGAGAAATCGTGACCGTCGTGTTCTCTAGAAGATTAGAATCTTGCTTGGCAGAGAACAAATGACCCGACGGTATATCCCGGATTGATAAGAGGCTGTGGGGACCGTCTTCTGAGAACCACTGGCACACCACCTAGAACCCTCGTGCAGATCGAAGTAGCGTGGGCATGAAACCTGCGCAGCTGCAGGGGCTTGCATTTTCCACGTTTCTCGCGGGAAGCGTCATGGTGTGGTTCCCACGTGCATTTGGCGGTTTGCCATATGAAGTTGCTACCAACGAATACGTTGGTAGACGAACTTGCTTTGGATGTGGGGCGTATACGAGTTTATATCGGCTCTTTGTTTTCTCATCGATGCGATCGAGGCTACATGGTTATACACAGTAGCTCGTGGCTTGCAAGCTTGAAAAGTGGGTAAGTCTTGGCTTCAAGTGCCGGTTACCGGCCTGAACGGTCTTACGGTTTTCTTTATGAAGCTCGAAGACCTATTTCGGTATGTCACACTGGCATTCCCTGTACCCTGCGTTGTTACACGAAGATTCAAATTTGGGCATTAGGACCTCGTGGACGGAATCAGACAACGACCAGAATACCACACATCCCATTCCTGAATCCGCACCATCAGCTATATTTGCTAGTATAAGACCGAAGCCTAAATCATTTCAGCAGGTTTGATCTCGGGCGAATCCATTGGTTTTCCTAAAAAGGCACGGAAACGTTAGAATTATTACCGAATTACTAAATTAATGGAAAAGAACTCCAGCATTAATTAAGAACAAATAATTAATACGGAATGAACACATTCCTCATCCTACTTTTACCCCAAGCATTAAAATACTTGGGATTAGCATAACTAGTCCGGCCGTCCATACAGCCGAACATGGACTCGCTGCTGTCGGAATTCGATCACCGAATATCCTCGCTCGTGGTGAGATACAGGGTAGATTGAAATTGTTCCTGATACAATCCTGAATTCTTCGAGTCTCGAGAAATATCCCAACTTCCTACCCAAAACGACCGTAGAATCATCTCCTTGTTCATAATATGAATAGGAATCCTCGTACCGTGGTACACCTCAACGTCTTCGAAATCCTCAGGCGTTACGCTTGAATCCTGGCTTTTGTGCCCACTAGAGTTAAAAAGGGGTGTCAGTCATTTGGTACGTCGATACTCGGTCTTCTAATCCTTAGGTCGAAATTAACATATTTAACCAGCCTGCTCCGATATAGACAGCTATTTGAGCTTTGAAAAGTCCGCATTTATAAAATTTGTCGCTGTCAAACATTAGTCTCCGGGGGTTCCTAGGTTTCCACGAAGGTGGGGTATTGCGTCCGTGATGTTCATATAGCCGACCGTCCCATGTATTCCAGCGGGGGGAGATGTTTAATTCCGAAACTAGATCCTCTCCAAAAAGGCGTTCGAAGAAATGATCAACGATTACCAAGATATAAAGAAAGTCTAACTTCCTTGGGACCGTGTAAACGTTGATGGGGAACGGATGTACTCTTAGTCCCCCTCCCAAGTCACCAGATCTGACGTAACCCCAAAGATCGAGAGGTATCGCTCGACGCCACGAATCCGAGTCCACAATGTCACTCGGATTGCCATCTGTGCCGTCGAAATATACCCATCTCTCCGGCAACCCGTCAACCCAACGGTCTATGGATGAGCGGCATCGCTAGAACTACGGAATCAATAATTTTCCAAAATTCAGCAGCTGAAAAATTTGACAGCGGTGAACGGCTGTATGAGATTGATGGCTTTTCCGGTCTCCCCGTATATACGAGATCGAAGATCCTATAGAATTGTACGATACCAATTTCGATAAAGCCATGAGATTTTCACATTGTAATTTTCACATCGTAATCAATTACCATCCAAAGAACAATGTGGGGAGACCGACCGTATGTAGACAATTTGAACCAAATCCCAACTACCAATCGCTAAAACGCTCAAAAAAGAATCAAGAAAAAGAGGCACACCGTGCACCCGAAGAACCCAAACCGCACATTTTGTCCGAAAAGCACCGTGACCGGTGACCATAATTATGCCGTGTCCCTCCACAGAGACGCCCGCATATCCATCCAAAGAAACCTCAAAGAATTAAACGCCGACGCGCCTTCCTCCTCTCCCTCATCCCATCCCCTCTCAAAAATGGTCTCGATGAAAATACCTCTCCGGACTCCCCTCCCAAAACCTAAACACCGCCTGCTCCCCCCCAACCACGCTGACGAAACTCACCCGACTCCCCCCCTTCAAATAAACCTTCCCATCCGCCTCCCTCACAACGCCCCCCATCTCCTTCCCATCGACATCCAAAATTTCCGCTCTCTCGCGAAGGCTCTCCACATCAACCCTTCCCTTCCAAAACCCTTCCGGATAACTAACCCCGATCCTACCTTCCTTCGCCACATGTTTTGCCTTCATGATTTCGAACGGATCACCCCCCTGCCCACCAATGTTCACCGGTTTCTCAATCTCAACCGTAGTGTTATATTTCGAATAGGTATTTATCTTCGGCGCATCGGGCGGTAAATTCCCATCGGCGATGGGTCCCCAATAAGGTAACATGCCCACGCACACGTTCCCCTCCACCGCCGTGATATTCGTGAACGAGCCCGTTACCAATTGAGCGTTTATATCCCCCCGGTGCGATAACATCGAAATGGTGGTATTCCTCGATGATAATTGATCTTTGAAGAACGGAGTAAGGACCGAGATGTGATATTTTGCGGTTATGTCGATGTCGCCGGGTGTATACGGACCCCAGCTTATCTGCCTAGGGTAGAGGAGGATGTCGACAACGTCTTCCGGGGCGGCGGCGGAGTATGAGAGACCGTAACCCCAGTTTCCGTTTATATGGCTGTGGCGGGAGTACAATGATATGTGACCGGCGGAGAGAGGGTCGGGTTCGTGCCCAGCTCCGCCGGGGAATTTGTTGGATATGCCGCCGTGACCGGAAGATAGCGATAAGCGTGTGGTTTCAAGCTTTGCACCGGACTCCGGGATTATAATCTCCAATAAATTCGTAGAAATGGAAACATGCCCCAACCGTCTCGCCTCGGGGCGGGTATAAACCCAAACATTTACAAAGGTCTGAGAATCGTGAAAGTCAGTAGGTTTCCGGTTAACAGGAAACCTATTCGGAATGGCGGTTATCGTAATATTCTCGGTGGAACCGGGGGTGATTATTCGATCCGGGGTGATGCAGTTTATCGGAGATGCAAAGTTGGAAAAGACTTGGATGTAGATTAGGAGGTTGTGGGATTGGGTTGGTTTCCCCGTGAGGAGTTTGACGGAGCCCGTGACGCCGAGGGGGAAGAACCCGGGATTTATGAATTCGTGGACGGAGAGGGTGTAGCCTTCCGAAGTGCCGTTCGGGGTAAGGCCGTACGTGTATTGGCGGGAGTAGTATCTCCAGGGTATTGGAGGTGGGCGGGGATCAGGGGAGGGCCATGGCCAGTCGGGGAAAAGGCGCCTGGCGATTGTGTATATCGGGGTGAGGAGGGATATACAAAAAAGGATCAGGAGAAGTTTACGGATCCGAAGACGGTGACGGGGGATTGGATTTGTGGGTTGTTCCGGGTCCGGTGGGGGTGGTGGTGGTGATAGGAGGGGGGTTGACGGGGAGGCCCCATAGTCACGGACGTCTTGTCTTCTGAGGAGGGGGGTTTTCTCGTTAATATTTAAGGGATGGTCTGGAGCTAAAGCATTTTCAAGATCACGGTGGCGGTTTATATCACTAGAGGATTGGGAATTCAAAAAGGATCGTCGTGAAGTCGAAGGGCCGGCGGGAATACTGCTGCGGATCCAGAGTGCGGCCATTTATGTGTTGACCTTGTTGTAACTTTTTTTCAAAACGGAAGAAGAGAACCCCGGCGAGTTGGAAAAGAACGCTCTCGATTCCGAAGCTGCGGGGGAGCAGCTAGCTCGCACGAGTTACTCGGGTGCTCGGATCCTTTTCGTGGGTACGGAAGTCGATTGAAGGATAATTTTTATTTTATTTTACTTGCAGGATACATGCGGAGAAAGGAAGGAAAGAGGAGGCATTGGAAAGATCTCAAGATAGTAAAGGCGGATGGCCTCGTGTACTTACGTGGTCTCCCCCATAACAATCGATCAAATCTGGCAAAATTCATTTACACAGCACGAGCTCCAAAAAAGGAATGGGGTGTCCGAGATCAGTATCGTGAAAAATGCAGTGCCACGAGCACCGTTACGTTACTTGAGACTTACTTGATTCGAAATTCCCCAGCTCCAAAAAAGGGTGTGAAAGATCAATATAGTCGAATTGGGCCGGAGGATGAATTATCGAACGGAAGACCGTTCGGTTCAGCTCAGTCCCCTGCTGACCATATTTATGCACAAAAGACGGTTTCTGTCACACTTCGGTTTCCAGTAGACTGCCGTTAGCCTTCCCTTTCTTTTCGATGCCGTGCATTTTGCAGGGGTGCGATGATGGGTATGTGATTGGTGGGGCTCATGTGGGTTCTTATCGATACCCGTTGCATGTACTTTACCCTTCGCTTTTGACATATGTGAGATGGCTGGAAAGAAAATGCCTGTCGCCAGCGCTCCCTTTCCTTTGATGCGGAAAGACCTCTGCGATTGCGACTTTGTAGATTTCTCCTTCTCCTTCTTATTCTTCCTCTGTAGCCGTATGTAACTTTTTTTTTTTGTAAAAAAAATAGAATCTTGTTCTTGTCTTCACAGGTCGATTCGCATATAGAACCCCTGCGCTCGAGCTCATCCCCGCGACTTTCCCGAGGTATACTCTCGGATACCTCTTTCCTCCGCCTACCAAGCTATCTTCTGATCCCGATAGAACGAGCTTAGTCCCGGCCGCCAAACCTCCCACCGGCCGATCCAAGGAAAAAAAAAAGAACTCCCACCCCAGAAACTAAAAAAGTCTGGAGCTACTTTTCTCAAAGCAATGCTCGGACGCAACGAAACAGTCGTTCTAATCGTCATCCTCCTCCTTCTCTTCTTTGCCGGAGTTGCTTGGCTTTTAGTCTGGGCGAAGAATACGAGGGCTGTTTATCTCCAGAAGACCAAACCCGTTGTGGTCGAGGAGGCCGTTTGAACGCAAGTGTTTTTTCTTTTTCCCTTTGGTATCGATGACTCGATGTGGATGTTGTGTGTTCGATATCGTGATTGGCAGCTGACAGCTTCTTATTCTTTTAGATAGATCGAGGGAAGACCCGTTAAAAATTCCGAATCTCCGGCGGCCGTAAACTTGCTGCCGTCTTTTCGATTCCGGGTTTTTCTCTCGGCTCGTAGCGTTATCTTTTCCGTCCTCGTCCGGGGCCGATGAACATTCAACTTTTTCAATTCCCGACGACATTCAACCTTCACGTATAAAAAAATAAAAATAAGAATAAAAACAAATCCAAAGCCTACCGATCAAGACCCCCCCAATAATAAAGTTCCGACCCGCGACAATCACCATCTTCCTCAAAGCCTAAATCCCCGTCGAACCGACGGTCTCATTCCCTCAAAAACCAAGGCGATAAAAAATGGCCTTCCGCACCCTCATCCTCCACCTCCTCCTAACCCCCCTCCAGATCTCCATCTTCCTAACGATCTCCCTCCCCCTCGCCCTCTTCGCCGCCCTGACCACCTTCTTCAGCGTAATCTTCCTCTCCTCCCGTCTTCTCCTCGTCTACGTCGACCTAATAACTTCCGTCGTCCTCGCATCATCCTCACAACCCTCCTCGAAATCACAATCACCGTCCAAGGTCTCCAGGATCTCGACGGGGATCAGATTGAATACTTCACGTGGTCATCCGCATCCGCTGATAATCCCCAAAAGCCCACCGAGGAGCCCTCCCCGCTCCGGAGGTAACCGGCGATCCCAACAGCAACAGCAGCAGCAAACGCAAAGGGGGGGGTGTTATCAACAATCGTTCACCGCACCTTCGTCCCCGAACATCGGAAGGAAAAGGATGGCGGCGGCGTTCGCTGCCGACGGCGGGAGTGCTTATTACCAATATCAACATCAACAGCAAACTTTCGCCAGCCCGGGTGGTTTCAGCGGTAGCAGCAATAGCAGCAACGGCAGCCCACCGTTGATCATGAAAGGAAGGGTTGGGAAGTCGGGGACGGGGTTTGGGATATCCACGGCCGGAGGGCCTCCGCCGCCGTACGGTTACGAGAACGGCGGGAGCAGGGGAAAGAGGGGGACGGTGGTCGTGGTTGAGCCGGAGGAGGAGGAGGATTATTTCACGAAAGGGGCGGAGTAGTTACCCGATCGTAGGATTTTTTCATGATTCGTTACGAGGTGGATGTATGTGTCTATTTTTTGTTTAGCGTGCTTGCATTTGAAATGGAATTTGGGCATCCGTGTGGTTTGCGTTTGTAAATACTGTACTTGCTTTACCTACGAGGCATGCCGTGGTATAGAGGGTATTATTCAATTTGGTCTATAAAAAATTACCGGCTCATGAGGAAGTGTGGTATTTCGGGCGGTCAACGCAATTCAAGATTCGCTTTCGATTATGTTAGAGTGCAAATGACAAGGAAAACAAAAGAGGGGTTCGGAAGCATATGTGAGAATGGCCTCGCCCCATTCGGCTACAAAAGAGTTCGCACCATCGACGGAACAGGCACCCCGAGGGGATGCGATCCGGCTTCTCAAATTACGATCATGCTGACCTCAAAGGCTGTCGACATCAAAGGCATCGTAATCTTCCTCATCTTCGCCCTCGTCCTCATCCGGATCCATATTAACCTTCCCGAACGGTCCCAAATCCCCACGATTGTTCGCCATCCAAAACTCCTTGAAAGCTCCAACCTCCAAAGTCTCATCCATCTCGACAACCATCTTCATCTGTTCGGGCGAAATACCAACGTACGTAGTTTTGGCTTTCCCTTCTTTCCTTTGCTCCTCCACCGACCTCTCTCGGTCGCACATGAACGAATCGTACGCCTGCCAGGTTTGGGTTACGTGCGCAACGAACTCCGAGAATCCCTTGAGATGCGAGACTTCCAACGGTTTTCCGTCCGTACGGGCGAAAAGAACGGCCCCGGTTTTGGCGGCAACGAATTTACTCGGCCCGACGGAAGGGCGGTCGCCGGAGGTGGAGCGGTTGATGTCAACGGTCGGGAAGACGGTCGGAACGAATTTATTCCCGCGAAGGCCACGGTAGTTCAGAAATCGAAACATGCGGATGGGGAATTTATACGAATTTCCCAACGGCGGAGTATAGATATGAGGATCTTTCCCGTGAAAAGTAAAAATCGGATGATCGACCGGGATGTCCAAAGACTCGAAGGCAACGTGGTCGGTATGCTTGACGTCGCTAGCGTTGTCACCGTTGAAAGTAACCTTTGGCTCGAAAGATGGAAAACAGGCGACCGCTCCGGTGCCCTTGGATCTGACGGGAGGGGCTATCTGGGCGGTCGGTCTTTTCAGCTCCTCGAGGAGGATGATGATATCCTGGGGTTTGAAGGATAAAAGCCAAGTTCTGGTTCTATCGAGGGTCCGAGCGAGGGTGACTACCAGCACGGTCCCTTTGAACGCCGAGGAGTTGAAACCATCCGTTAAATTGTGAATGCAGAGGTTCGTATGGGCCGGTGGTTTCTCAATCCTATCGTGCGACGTTTGCGGACCCGCTGGCGGATGGACGAGTTCGAATACCGTGATCGCTTGGGGCAACGTTTGACGGGTAACGGGATGACGAAGGATGAACGTCGGTCTGGTTTTGTAACCACTACCGTACCAGCTCGATTGTTCGAAAACGGGGAGGCCGTGACGGTTGAGTTTGTAGGGGGTCCAGGTGTAATACGGAGCCTTCGAATGTTCCGGAAGAACCAATACGGCTACCCAGCCTTTTCCCGGGGGACGGGGAGGGATGGCAGCTGCGGCGGAACAGATGATACGATGGTAGTATCGGTCTTGGGTTTCGTGAGCTTTGCCGCAGTAGGCGGTGCCGTGGCAGATGCCGCAGGTGGTGTCGGCTCGGGCGCCGCAGATAGCACAGGTCTTTTCGAGATCGGAGTCGTAGTCTTTGAGGATGGTGTAGGCCTCGGAGGGAGGTTCCTGGACCGGGGTCGCCGTTTCAGCCATTTTGGGTGGTACGGTGGCGGTAGATGAGGTGGAGGATCTGCCGCAGTAATGACGGAGGAAGGGAGCGTTTCTTATATTCCTGCGCGTTCTCCAACCATCCCTCGCATTCAGAGGAGATCGAGCTTCACCGTCCTCCCTCTCATCCAAGGCTTGAACGGTCCAGCATCTACACTTGTGGCCAACCGGCGTCCGGGTACGAGACTGGAAGGATATCTTCGAATTGAGATTATACTATACCGGGTATGCTACAAAGATATCAAAACCGAGCACCGAGTTTCAAGCAGACGCCAAATATACAAGCTCTAGCCCTTTATCCCCAAAGCACAAACAAAATTTACCCACGGCCCCCATTACCTTACCTCTTGCCCTTGTATTGCTGCCGTAAACAGGTTTACGCAGCCCTCTCGGTATCCACCAGCACGCCCTCCATATAATTATTAAAACTCTCGAAATTATCCAAATACAGATGATGTCCGGCATTCTCAATAAGCTTAAACCTCGATTTCCTCCCGTCCTTCTTCAGTGCTTCGCTAGCCGCCTTTCCAGCTTTAGCATCCATCCAGTCGTTGTCACCGTACATGAACACAATTTCCAGATTTCGATCGATCTGCGAAAATCTATTCTTCAGGGGATCGCGAGCGAAAGCTCCGGGGGCGAGGAGGTATGCGAGAGCATACTCCCCCGAACCCTTCTGTTTGAACAGAGTGTAGGAGTACATGTGTAACGCTTCGGCTTCGGCTTCGGGAAGGAACGAGAAACGACGGGATGTCCATCCGGATACGAATCTGGGGCCGAGGGGACCACCCCATCTGACTATCGAGAACGGCGAAATGTTGGCTTCCCAGAGGTATGTGAACCAGCCGGGGTATCGTCTCCTGGGAGGGTTCGGAGCATGTTCGCCCGTTCCGACGTTCGCAGAGGCGGCCGTTTCGGCTTGATGCGTGGCGGCTTGTCCGGCGGACTCTTGGTCCGGCATTTCGGCCGTGACGGCGTACGGGTCCTCTGGGATTCCGACGGGTGAGACGAGAACCAGTTTCTCCAACCTCCCCGGGTATTTTAGGGCGTAGCAGGTGGCGAGGTATCCACCCAGGGAATGTCCCATGAGCGTGAACTTCTCAAGGCCTCGAGACTTTCGCCAATCTTCCAGACTGTCGACGAAAAACGATTCCGCCTCTCGGACTTTCTCGATGCGATCTTGGGCGTGGATTTTGAAGTGCGGACGGGCGGACCGGCCCATTCCGAGAAGATCCAGGGCGTACAGCGACCATCCCGACCGTTTCGACAGCGCATCGAAGTTCTTGTAGAAAAATCCAAGACCGGCACCGTATCCGTGGAGGACCACGAGGTTGTGTTTCGTCTTGCCTTCGGGACGGGTGATGGAGAATTCGTTGAGGTAGTGTTTGGGATTCGCGAGGTGGACTTCGTGAGAAGCGCAGACGCGATCATCGGTGGATTCCAGAGGAGGCGATGTATGGTCCGGTTTCGAAGCTTCGGTGCCGGTGGCGGGTCGGAGGGATTTGGAGTAGATGGGGATGAATTGGAGGACCGAGGCTTCGGCGGCGGCTGGGGTTATGCCTGCCCACTATGATATCACATCATCGGAATTTATTAGCGATGCAGGGGACAAGACAAGAAGACCGGCGATACAAACCGGGTCGAGTACACATACCCATTGAGAGAAAGCCTTTCCGTATTCCAGAGGGAAGAGTCTGCTCGGAAGCTTGACTTTTTCTTCCTTTGCCCGTTGGCTTGCAAGGGGCGACCGTCCTTCGGCAGCGGCGGCAGCATCCATGGCCATTATGATGTTGCGACGACGGTCGACGTAAAAGTACTGAGGTTTTGATGTTTTCGTCGGATAGTATGCTACGATATGAGGATCCGAACGAGAGTTAGAATGGGAGAGCAGAGAAGCTGAGAGAGAGGAGTTGCGTCTGGATTGTTGAAGTCTGTTGAGGAGACGGGTGTCGATGTTGAATCGGAAGGGTTTCAGGAGCCGGGGAGACAGCTTGACGGCCGTGCGCCCGGTATCGATTGAAACGGCAATCGTCTGGTATTTTCCAACCAGAAATTATCCCTCTGTTCTAGATGTGTAGATATATATCTATATCCAACTATATCTAACTATATCTATATATCTATATATTTGGAGATAGCAGATGTTATGAACAAGAAGTAAAGTAATCGATCGAGAGAGTGGCGGTAAAGTGTATTTAAGCACGCACTCGGAGGACTTGAGACCCGAAGCCGGTCAGAAAGAAAGGGACAGTTCGATGGAATGCTTGTTTCTTCGTTACAAGGCTGAGGCGTAATCCAGGGTGTAATCCGGGTGCAGCTGTGGTACGTATGTATCGATCGGACATTAACCCGCTCCATCCCCGGACTTTAAGCATAAAATCCGGAAATTTATTTTCTCCCCAAAGAACCAAGCCGAATTTAGGAAACAATATTGTCGGGGCTTAAGATTGTCGGTATCTTAAAATAACATTTTATAAGAAGCTGTCGGAGAGAACGATCTTATCTTGCAAGTTGACATGTACGATACTATGTATACAGCTTCCTGATCGCGAAGAACAACCTTGGTTCGGATTGAACGCCAAATGCATACCATTGGTTATCATCATGTCGGTCTAGCCGGATTCTGTCGATTGATCCCGGTGGCAGTTGCATCAAATCGACATCACGGGGTTGGTTTCCCGCTGGTTTGGAAGTCCCAACGTGGTGTTTGGCGTTGTTGAGATTCGCTCATCCGTTCTCCGTCCTCTCCCACCCTCCTTTCTCCGTATGTACCTGATATCTATCATCGGTTTCTCTGTCGGCTTCGATATAATTGGTTTTATTTCTCCGTTCTGTTTCTTTGCTGTATACGAGGTAAACTTGTTCGTAGATGGGAATGCGGTCATAATCTCTGCTTGTGCTTTTTAACTTGAAACCTCCAACCGGATACCCGCGATTCAATCTTAATCTGATCTCTCCTCCACACCGGAGCCTCGCTACTCCTCATGATTGCCACGAATCTTCTTCCTCGACTTGCTCACTAGTTTGGTTCGTATTCGATCGTATACTCATGGCTGACGGACCTTCCGGATCCGAATCCAATCTACCTCCTTCGAACGTTGGCACCGGCCAAGAATCACGCCTCGACCACCTCATCAAAGGCACGCCCTCCGTCGGTTCGAAAGCCGCCCAGGTCGCAACGGCCTACGTTCAAACCCCCTCCATCCACGTCCCCCATGTCACCGATCCTGCTACCTCTCCCACGTCCTTTTCGGCCGCCACGGGTTCCGGCTTGTTCGCTACTCACGATTCTTCGAACAGCCATGCGATTCCGAATCCGTTAGATAATCACCCTACCTCCCCTCCGACGATCTACCTAAACCTCATCATCCTCGAAGCCTCGTTGCGAGCACAATACCAACGCCTCCACCTCCGTCGTCGGAAATACACCGTCTTCCTATTCCTCCTCTGTCTGTGGATCGGTTACTTCTTCAACGCGGTCTACATCGTCGGTCCGTCGCCCTACTCCATAATCTCCACCTTTCAAAACCTCTGCCTCATAGGCGGTATAGTCACCGGTCTCCTCTTCTGGATGAGCGGGTTGTACGCCAAAACCATGATCTGGCCGAGAAGGCTGGTGGGGAACGTGAACAAGGGTCTCAGGATGTTTAATGTAAAACTCGTGGTTGTCAATCGCAGTTTTTCGCAAAGGACGAGGGATTGGTTGGAGGTTGTGGCGAAACGACATCCGCTCGGGTGGGTTTATTCGGTTGGATTGAAGAGGGTTCCGCCGCCGAGGATGGTCCATCATGTCAGGAGCAGAGGTCATTCGAACGCTATGAGACCTGGCGCCGGGGTTGCCGGACTCAGAGCCGGATCGTCTTCGTTACCTGGAACTCCGGGGACGCCTCCACCGAGGTCCGCGGCCGATGTCGCATTGGCGCAGAGGGCGTTGGGGAATACGCGACAGCAGCCCGTTACGCCCGATGGATTCGACCCGGACGATTATTTGGAATCGGGGATGAACGTCAAACTGGTCATCCTGGCCAAACACTTCTCGGCAGATTTCAGGGAAGGATGGGAAATCTATCGCAGCGAATACTGGGAAAAGGAAAACGAACGAAGGGCGGTGGAAGTTCAAGCCATCAGAACCAGCATTCTGGAAACAGGTCATCTACCACCGATGAACAGCCACGGTGTCATCGTCGGCGCTGGAATTTCAGCCTTCACACCCACCGGCCCTGTCTTCCCGGGAATCAGCGGCCGTCCGACCAGAAAACCGTCAGTATCTTCGGGAACGACAACAATCAGACCGCGAGCCAGAAGCAGCGCGTCTTCGCTCGGTGTCCATTCCGATGGTACGATACGTGGCACGGCGGGGACGCAGACAAAGGGAAGATTACGAATGGGCCACAAAAAGAGCAGTTCGAGTTTACGACATTTGGGGGTCAATACGGATGATCACATAGACAACGAAAAGGCTTCGATGGATGTTAAGCTGAAACGAAGGTCGTTGACAAGGGCGCCCGAGACGGAGAGTGGTTCGAGCACGTTGGATGATGGGGGGACGCCTACTCCTCCTCCTCCTCCGCCGACGACGACGTCGGTGCCTCCTGCTACTTGAAGTATCTGGTTTTCTTGGCCTCTTTTTTGGGTATTAAAGGTTTATTACTACGAACTACTTTTGTTGATGCGTTTTTGAGGCCTGGTTCCTTTTTATTGCGGTTGACCTCTTCTTTTTTTGTGTGTATGGTAATTTTAATGGAAATGGCGATGGCTAATGCGGCGTCGACAGATTCTTTTTTTCTTCTCTTTCAAAGATGGTCCCACAGGCAGTTTCAGTCTCGTAACCAGAAGCAGCCAGATAATACAGACGTTTCGGTAGAGGTCCTTTGATATGGAGTTTTACTAACACGCAAGACCTAACCTCCTCACAAAGAAATAAAATTGGTTTCGAAATACCCTACGCAAGTTATATGCTTCAATCGAGAAGAAAATATAATCCACATGTGTTCTCTCGAAATCAACCAAACCGTATCTCCACAGCCAATGTACACAAAAAAGCAGAATTCCCAAGATCGCCGCCAACCATACATTTACAAAAACCAATGGCCACACCCAGATCCCGAGGTCGCAAACCCTTCATATTAAATAAAGAAAATACCACATCGGGTCTGACCTTCCATCGACGTCCTCAAAAAACCATCAAACCCCCATCGCCAATCACCGCAGACTCTCCAAATGAAGAACGCCAACCTCACCACCGCCGCCGCCACCGAGCACATGACTCGAACGAAGAACAAGAAGGAGAAGGAGAAAACGGAACCCCGTTCGTCGGACTTTCAAAACAGGATATCGGAGCCCTAAGGAGCATCGCAGCGCAGAAAAGGAGTGGCGTGGGGAGGGTTGAGGTTTTGAGGGATGTTACGGGGGAGTTTGCGAACAGAGGGCGGGTGGGGAGAGGGGGGAAGGGGAAGGTTGAGGAGATCGGAGGGGGTGAGGAAGATGAGGAGGAGGAGGCCCAAGGGTCGGATCCCGAGGGTGTTGAAGCTCTGGGCCTTGAGGAAGAAGAAGAAGAACCCGAGATATCTTTTGCGAAAGAAGAAGAAGCATCGAACATCGAATCGGACCATGAAGCCTACGTCGAGCAATCCCGCTCACCACCCTACGCCTCTCCGCAGAACACCTCCTCGGAGTCCCTTGATAATGCCGAAAACTCCGAAACCTCGAGCATCCTCACGACCTCTTCCCTCGACCTCAACGCTCATAATAGCGATACCCCCCAATCTCAACCCCCCAGGACGGACAACATCGCCCTCTGCACCCTCCTCCACCCATCCTCCCACACCGACCTCCGCACGACCCACCTCTCCAACATCTCCCTCTCCCAAAAATGGCACCTCAGAAAACGCCGTCTCATCACCGACAACCCCGATAGGATCCACGAATCACCCCCTACCCCCGAAAAAATACCCTACAAACGTCCCAAAGACCGAAAGATCACCCGTTCGTGGGCGAAACCCGCGGCAAAGCTATGGCGCCATCTAGGTCTCTACGATCCAGAATCCCAGCCAGCGAGGAAGCTATTAGGCTGGTTACGCAAAGAAGATGAATTGTTACTTTCGCAAGTATCGCTCGTCGCCCCGAGGATGCAATTCCAGCATATAAGGGAAGTGCACGAACATGCGTTCCTACCGCTTCGACTGCAGCTTTTGGAATATTTGAGGAAGGAATTTGAGAATTGCACTTGGTGTTTGTTTTTCTCGGAGTTCGTTTATGCGAATCATAGACATCTGTCGTCGAATTATGAGACTACGGTCAACGGGAGTTGTTTGTTTCTTATGGTTTCTACCGAAGAGACGGGGAAGATTAAAAAGGTGGCGGAGGGGATGTTGAAAAACTTGAAGTTTGGAGCCGAACTTGCGGTGTTCGTAAGGAATGGGAATCCGAGGTTATTCGGGAGCTATGGGTTAAAAGGCGGGAGAGGGGAGTACGAAGACGAAGACGATGAAGGAGAACAACAGACAGGAGCGCAAGGCACCTCAGGATCAGGCATAAGACTCGGATGGCCCAACGTCTTCCAAAGGATCGCAGAAACCACCCTCCCCGCTCACCAAAATACGCCAAAGAAAACACCTCATACCCCCTCCCCGCCCCCCGACTCCAACTCCTCGGGAATATCATCCTGGAATCCCTCACCGACCCCTTCCCCGCACTCACCGATCCCAAACATCCGTTCGATCCACTGGGATAAACCGATATATTGGCGAGAACTGGATGCGTTCTCGTACGGCCTTCGATGGGTTACGAAACTTGGGGTTCCGTCCGCCCATGAAGGCGAGAATGCAAAGTATTCCGAACGGCCGAATTTGGGGAGTTCGTTGGGTGCTAGGGCGGATTTCGGGTCGGGTACTCTGGCGGGGTATTTGTCGGATCGGAAGGGGACGGTTTACGCTATGACTTGTCATCACGTATGTCACCGATTCCACCTAAACAGGGATTACATGCTGATTAATATATAGGTCCTCTACTTCCTCGACGCCGTCAACATCTGGCCCATCTCCTCCAACGCCATAATCAACCACTCCGCCTCCCAACCAATCTCCCCCAGCGCCACAGATCTAAAATACCAAACCAGAGCGACAGCTCACCAAATCGATGGATTAATGCACGAAGCCATCCGCGCGTATACGAGGGGTAACAAACCTCTTGCGGAAATCCTTACGAACGAAGGGAAAGAGAAGTTGGAGGAACATGATAAATTGGTCGAAGAAGTTAAGAATCTTAAGAACGAGGGTGCAGGCTTCGGAGGGATCGTGGCTTCGGCTTGGAAGATCGCGAGGGTGAAGGAAGGGGCGTGGATCATGGATCAGGTCGTTTTTAAACCGAGGTTTGGTAAGTTTATCCATCGATATGCTGACGTATACGGGTGATGTCTAACGGGGCGCTAAACTCGCAGACCGCATCGGCACGAACACCTTCACCTACACCGGCCGCGACAACAAAGGCGGCCGCCGTTACCGCCTCGAAGCCCGCGGCTGGACACACCTCCCCCTCGGCGCCGAAGTCCTAAAACTCGGCCGAACGACGGGACTAACCAAAGGCACCGTGATCTCCCTCGAAGCCGACGTCCGTCTCCTCGTCGGCGAAGTAGAACAGGAATTCCCGAAAGTCCACAAAGTCCAGAAATTCTGGGAAGTCAAAAGCGGAATCATAACCAGCGGCACCGGACCCTGGTTTTCAGAATCGGGTGATTCGGGGAGTTGGATTCTGGCGAATCCTTCGTTTGAGGATATGCTAAGGTGGGATCTGAGGAGGAGCGGTGGGAAGATGATGGCGGATCCCATCCCTGCGCCCGTCGGAGGGATGTTATTCGGCGGAGCGGACAGCGTCGATGGTATCAGCCTAACATTCTACAATCCCACGAAAATAATAAGACGATATTTAGTCGAAATGTTGGGGGGGAGGTTGGGTAGGGAATTAAAACCCGGGTTCGGAGGGGAGGTCATACCCGCCCCACTTGGCGATGAATGGGAAGAACAGGACTCGTGGAGTAGACAGTCGGAGAAGACGGCTGATGCGTGGGCCGACTTTGTGGATAAGGGCTTTTGGAAACATCAGCTGGAAGGGTATTCGGATAATCATGTGTTTAGGAATAGTAGGTGGTGGGAGCGGTGGGATAGGAAGGTTAAGGGGTTGGGGTTGCATGCTGATAGAGGGGGTAGGTATGATACGGCGGTTGAGGGGAAGGGTAAGACGGCGGTTAGAGATACTGAGCCCAGGAGGGATAAAGGGCGAGAGGAAGACGAAGAAACCAAACCGACCCGACCGACTCCACAAAAGCAGCCCTCGAAGCTCAAAATCCGATTCGCAGAACCAACACCCCGAAGGAAAGGAACTAATGATGATATACCGGATACCCCCGTTTCAACTTTATCAAAAGTTCGAAAGGTTACTCCGCCGTATGTGCCGACTGAAGGACTTGTGAGGGAAGTGACGCCGGGGAAGTATACGTCTGCTTCTAATAGAAAGGTTGGGGGTGCGTATGTACTTGGTGGTACTAGGCCGGGGTATAGTAAGTCGGGGAGGAAGAGGGTTCAAAAGCCGGTTGCTAGGATTGAGAAGGATTACTTGTAATTACTCGAAGAGTCAGTGAAAGCAGCGAGGGGATCGTAAAATTATAGAGCCGACTGATGCGTAGATTGTATAGATCTAGAACCGAATAACTGTAGGCTAAAAAGGGTAAGTATGGATGGCTTCTATATTGAACTACGTAGAATAATCTGCAATCCACCGAATATCTTTTTAGTAAATCCATAGGTTTTAAGCACCGATGCATTGCAATGTATATATGACCTTCTAACCCTCTATAAACAATCCACCCACCTCCCTCACAAACAAAACAACCCCACCTCCCCCCAACGACACCTCCCAACCTTCGACGACGTCTCAAATACTCTACCTCTCCAGCTTTAGCCGATCGCTCCCCACCTGTATTCATATTACGACACGCATACTCATCATCTCATCCGTAGTTCTATTAATACTCTTGAAACAGTCACCAACAGCACCCTTTCTGATACTCCTTCAGCGTGACAGAGGGTGTTTGTGTACCGAGCTGAGAAGGCTTGGAGGGAGGTGTCGATATAATTTTCCAGGATTTGCATACTCTGCGGAGGGTGGGTTGGGATAACCAGCCGAGGCGGGCGAAGGAGAGGATGTGGTGGGGGAGGAAGGGGGGGTTGGCATTGTATTGTACTGGCCGGCTGGCGTGGCTGGGTTGTTACATCCAAGGTTGGGGGTTATATGATTCTGGGGGATGCAGAAAGTGTAATTAGATGGGCTGAAGGAATGTGACTAATAGGGTTGCCATTTTGGCAGCTCCGGATGGTGTATGGATTGAAAAGAACTTCGATGGAAGGTATATAGGGTATATAAGCTCTCCATGCCATAGATATATATGTATAAAACCCCTCGTTCGGTATATAAGTAATTATAAACGAAAGACGTAAAATAGAAATATAAAGCCCATTAAGCAAACTTGGGAAAACTTCCGCCCGAGTTACGGAAACAAAGATCTGAGGTTAAAAGGCTTTACAGCATCATCCACAATGGCCTGGGTAATGCCTTGGGATGCTTCAATAACCGCCCCGCTTTCAGCCTCTTCCTCTCGTTCGGCTGCGCTCCCACAAATGCAATCCTCTTGGCCGGATTACCTTGCGTTTCACTCCATGATCTGAGACCATAGTATAGAGCGATGGAGTGTACCAACCAGCGGCTGTGATTATATCTTCGTTAGCATCTTGCACGGTTTACCCGAGCGTAGGAAAGTGACTCACCCAAAGCTGGCTCCCTGGTCATCATGCGGTGCTTCGAACACCGACTTTTCCAGTGGTGGTCCGAGCACAGGGATATACACCTCCCGCTGCACCACAGGCTTCTTGACCTGCTGCGCACCCTCAACCGAAGAATCGAGTTTAATCGTCTTCATCCGTGGGACAAACACGATTTCCTCATCCTCCGAATCCTTCATTTCTTCCTCCACAATCGACTTCTTGGCGGTACCAAAGTCAACGGATGTATCCATTTTATCACAATCTTTATCTTCTTCATCTTCGTCGTCCTCCACAGCAACCTCATTCGATCCGTGACAGTATTCGTCAACACAACCCCACAATGTAGCCGCATACCGTCTTACTTCTTCCTCGAGGGACTTTAAGAGGTCCATTGCGCCTTTGGAACGCTTAAGCCTGTCCTTTAAGTTCTTAGGAACTCGCTTTTCGTCATACCCACCTGCCCCCTTGGTAGCAGACGATGGAATATGATGGGCTGTTGCGTAGCCGTATTTGGCGGGATTAGATGGATCCCAAAGGGTTGCGAATTCGTAACGGACGATACGTCTTGGGTGGAGAGCTGTGGGGGAGAAGTCTTCGGCCGTGGGAGGGGCGAAGGATGGATTGTTTAGGAAGTTGTCTTTTTTATTATTGTTTGATATGGAGATTAGTTATGTAGTCCCTGTGTGTAACCGGGAAGTAAAAAGGATCTAACCATTCTCCCATCTTTGACGCCTTCTGCTGCCTTCTTTTCCCTTTAAGAGCGCTTCGCGTCGTTTCATGCTATCCCGACGGAGAAGGGTGTGACGGGGAGCGGTTGAAGGTGCGGCTCCGGCTCCGGTTTCTGCGCCATCTTCGATGTTGACGGTTTTTACGACCGGTTCGGGTTGGTCGAGTGGGATTGTGATGGGTTCCTGGGGTGCGGATCGCGCTGGGATTGGAGCTGGAGCCGGAGTTATAGCTGAGCTTGAGGAGGACTGCTGCTCAGGGGTGGTGGGGAAGACGGCCATCTTTGTTTCTTTATTAGTTGCGAGGTTGTGTGTGTGACTCGACAAGCTTTGCGTTGTGTGTTGGAGATGAGGGTTGATGTTAGGATGTATTATATACGCCTTATCTCTGGCGATACCGATGCGATTGAAGTTCGGGATACTGAAGAAGCGCTAGATTATGAGAGAGAGAAGAAGGGAATCCCGAAAGAAGATGTAGAAGCTAGGGGATCTGCTCTACATATGAATGCGAGCGGGAGCTAAGGGGAAAGGCCAAGCTAATTATATTAAGCTGGAGCGGGATGTCACATCCCTATTCGCATAGAGTAATCGATTGCTTGTGCTGGGGGCTCCCGAGATAAGCCCATGTAAACGGGAGTCATCGGCCTCCATCCATCCATCGGACTTTTGGAATCCCTTCCGAGAGTGGGTAACCATGGTCCAGTTTTGGCGAGCTGAGGTCCCCACAGGCCGGAATTGAGGTTGCGGATTGGCTGGGTGAAGACCAATCAGAGGGGTTGGCACGCTGCATGTGCAGTTAATTCACCTGAGATTTGATAGGTGATACCTGTGGCTTCGAGGGCTCAGAGCCCCATCCAGGCATGGGCTTGGGTGTCATGAACCTCAATACCATTGTAGAGTTCGCTTGAGGAGGAAACGTCGAAGACGGCTTCGAAATAAAAATATAAATTTTGGATGAGGGTTTCTAAATCTTATTAAATTTACAACGTACTTACCTATAGTAACTCTTGATTCAAGTGAATAAGATAGGATCTCATATGATTGTCTTTCCCAAAACTAATCACATTGCCGTGTTAATATTTCGCGCTTGTATCATGGGAGCTTTATTAAAAAAAAAACGTGTCCTAGGATCCTTCATCCTTCAAGTTCTGGATTAAATATTATATTACCCAATCAGCTGATTATCTCAACTTCACTTATAATTCAACGGGGGAGTTTATCCAGACTTCTAGCTGTACGAAGCCAGCGTCAGTTTTAACTTTTCGAACGCTGATCGCGCCGACATTCTCTAAAGTGTAGATCTAAGTGGTTTCAATGTGCATCCGATATTTGAATTAAACTTCCAACAACGATTTCCGGCATTCGGGACTTGCGCTAATAGTTCGGTAAAATTGATCTCCGGAACATTGTTAAATAATCAATATCGAGTCAAGTTGTCCACATTGTGCTACGCTAGAGCATACTTTCTATGCTAAGCCATGTGTTGGTGACGTCGTATCTCGAGCCTTGGGCACCTTGCATCTATGTGTGCACAAATCCAAAGCACGATCGAAGCTCCGCTAAAGTCAGAAGGTATGGAAATAAAATAACAGTCTTCATACCGCATTTCATCTCGAACACAAGATAATGGAAAATTAGATCTTTGTCATGCTTCTCCGCTGACCCATGTGACGAGCAACGGAATCATACGCCTTGGCGACGACTGGGTCACCCCGGGTTGCACTGTGTTGGAGCAAAACTTCAGCCTCAGCTCTTGTGCGGGATATATCTTTGCACCAGAGCTATAGCGTCTGGAGATTTTATTTAAAGAGCACTTTATTCGCCCCTCGTGATTTCGTGTCCTCCGAATCCAATCCTCCCGCGTGTTCGTGTATCCCAAGTTTATAATCTATAAGTTAAGTGAATGTTCGACGATTGAGTTAACAATGGCCGAATATATCCACTACCCCCACCCATTAGAACAAAGTCCTTCCGCAGCTCTCAACTTCCTCGACCAGGCTCTTCGCCGGTTCGTTACTGCTATTAGAGAAAAGCCTAACTGGACGGAGAAAATAATGGATCGCAAGCTTATGGTCAAGTGGATCCGGGAGGCCGCAGAGCAAGATTCAAAACGACTCACCTATTGGGAACCCAACCTCATTGTCTGGGATGCCGAGGCTATAGATTTTGTAGATAGGGAACTCAAAGCTTACAAGGCCTATGTTGAAAAACTTCAAGCGAGTGGTTCTTGTATTGAGCCGGATATCGATGTGGTTTGGAGGGCTGACGGATTGATTGATGAGGAGGTCAGGCAGGAGTTGATCAACGGTAAGTTTATATAATTGTGAGGGACATTCGTGCATCAGATTTGGGGAGAAGCTGAATATAAAGGAAATGTTTAGCCGTTGCGGTTTTAGAAAACGTTCCTGAGGAGAAAAGGGATTGGCATCCAGGCACAGATAACACAGTTCTAGATCTTGTGCACCCATCTTTGTGGCCTATCATTTATGGGAGATCCGTAGATATCAGCGAAAAGACCATTGAATGCCCTCCCGCTGCTCTCATCCCCGGAAACTATAACAACTTTGGTGAAGAAGACGATGAGTACAATTCCGACGACCCTATAGACGAATCCGAATGGAATGTCGACACCCACTCTCGCGTAGTTACAGCATCAGCGGCAAATCGGTACATGAGCGGGTTTTCCAAGAAATTTTGCTGGCTACCTTCGGAATTCGAAGTCTCCGCTGATGGGAAAAGCACGAAGATTGCGTCGTACATTAACAATTTGAACGGACCCGGCCAGCAGGAGCTCTTTTACCCCATTTTGGAGAAAATATTTTCCAAGTTTGTCCCTATGTTCAACCATCTTCTGGCGGATCTGAAGGAGAATAACTATCGCCGCCACCGATCAAGAGGTCCTCCGGGAGCTACTGATGATACCGACGATGGTAAAAAGATGATTCTTACGGAGGACTACAACAAGGCTTGGGAGAAGTTACTGGGAGAGTATGAAAACGACCAGGAATTAACCGTGTCCTTCGAAGATATATTCCAGGAAGAGTATGAGGAAGGACATTCAGAACGTGAAATTTGGGACCTAGGAGAAATATACCATGGTAATACATGGTCACCTCCCACAATTACCGACGGGGTCAAGCTAGATGGGAAGACTGCAAAAGTTATTGTCAAACTCGCGAATATCATTCTAACGCCCGAAAAGCCGAAATATAATGGAGGTAGTTGGCACGTCGAAGCTATGAAGGTAACTTGAAACCGATAGAACTACAGCTTTTTTTTATAATTTCAAGGATCAAACTAAGCAATATTAATACGGAACGCCACAGAACGAGCGAATTATAGCAACCGGAATTTATTACTATTCCCAAGAAAATATCACGGCCTCCGAGCTCCGATTTCGTCGAACTGTTTATATCGGTCGAAACCCAGGAGCGCAATGGTCTAATTGGGGTGCTCTTCACGATATGGATACCGATCAAGGGGTACAAGAGTTGGGCAAAGTCGATACTATCGTACGTGCCACGCTGCAGCGCTGTTTCCTTTCAAAACTCTGACCACCGTCGGTGTACTAGGACAACCGGGCTATCGTTTTTCCCAATACATACCAGCATTGCGTCTCACCGTTCTCTTTAGAAGACCCCACAAAACCTGGGCACCGCAAGATCTTGGTCTTCTTCCTCTGTGACCCTTCGGGAAACCACGAAGTAACATAATGCCTCTCCCTGCTGCTGCCACCTGAACATTGCACTAATTGAAAACACTCATCTCCAAAAGATTCCGACGACTAAAACCGTCGCGCCCCAACAACCAGAATTCAGAGCAGAACTGGAAAGCGCTCTTCGCTCGGGACCTGCGGGGATACTAGCGGAGGAACTCTTTCAAATGATTATCAAAGATCTGCCACCGGCAATATCATTGGAAGATGCGAAAAAATATAGAGCGGCTTTGATGAAAGAACGTTCGAACTTTACGGACAAAAGTTTCATGATACAAGGGATACGGTATAATTTGTATGACGTGTACTATATTCTTACTTTCTTACAATCAAGGAGCTTGTGCTAACTTTAAGGTGTATAGTTGCGAACACTGATATACTTCGACTGATTAAAATATCGGGATAAGGATAAGTTGGCAAATTTGCGGGATTATAAGGTGTAGCGTTTACCGAAATACTTTTTCAAATCAAAATCTACAGACCTTTTCGTCTTGAATTTTTTTTAAGAATATTATACCATAGTCTCGTCACAAGACGGCCCCGGTATGTACACCAGACCTGTTGTCGTTACATGGAATTCCGTGTTGTCATTGTTGTTAAATAACGTGTCAAGCCATTCTCCAGCCACGGGCTACCATGTATGTGTTGGTGGCGCACGCAACCCAACTACCAAATTATTCTATCTATATCCAAAGGCCGGCGCTATGGGATCTGATGGCCCCGGATCATGATAACCCGGCCTCAGATTGAAGATATTGTCTCGAGTTGTCGGCTATTGCTCGTTACAACCCACAAAGATCACAGAGTTCGCATGGAGGGTGACATCTGGATTGAATCTATATATCACCGTTAAGACGAGGGCGAAATTCATACTACTTATATATATATATATATATATATATATTTTTCTGTTGGTATCGAGCTAGGGCAAAGGCCGCGCCGCTGTAGGAATATAAATACTACATTTTCGACGATACGAAAATCTGACCAGGTCTGGATACGAGACAAGAAAATCGAACGACAAGGGAACATGTCTAGGCGAGGCCTGAGGTGCTTTTATATATTATTTCACTAACATTAAAATGCCATCTATTCCAGATGTGCCAAGAAAAGGAGCCCAAAGCCCAGTGGTATGCACATCCAGGGATACCCACCCTCTTACGCTATGAACGAGGCATTCGATCGACGCTACCGACGGTTTATGTCTGTTATACCAACACTGTCTATAAACTCCGACCACGGACGCCATATATATATATAACTTCGACAGGGCTCTGATCCAGAGCCCCGATTCTTTATGATACGGCGGTGGACCGCGTGGAAGACACACATCAACGGATATATGAAATAAGACGGCCGAGCGTTCTCTACCTGTTCCATGGGCATATATTTACAAAGGAAATATATGGGCGTATCCGAGCCGCTTCGGTAAGCAGAGAAATATCTGAATGGTCTGACATGAACACTTTACAATGATCGTATTAAGTTTAATAAAAGCCATCGGCGTCGAAAGCACGACAAAGGGGCGAATATTTATATCACGACTACTACTTCCGCAAGTCTCGGTGCGTTCGGGACTAGTCGGAGATAATTAATGGATTGGCATAACATAATTATGTAAAGTTTCCGGAGGCGCAGAAATATCCTAGGTCTCTCAGACTACCCCAAGAACGATATATGTCTTCCGGAGGATTACGACAGCCCTAGATACCCATATACCATCACCATCCTCTATGACCCATACCATAGGCACTATCAGGAGATTGTTATATATTAAGAAAGGACAATATACCATCATTATTTCGAGGAGTCTTTTCTCGACACCGTCAAGATGTATGAACTCGAGCTCTGGCAGAAATAATTAAACCCTAGTCCGGATCATATTGACATGAAATCTTCAATTAATAAGCGTAAGGCGATATATTCCAATTTACAAAACGCCTCGAGCCTCGAGATAACACTTGCTCTGCTCCGGAATCATTATCAAAATCTAGCCTTCAACAAATAACTGCAAGCTACATTTTCCGAAAGAAGATTGTCATAGTGCGCATGTACGGATGCTACTTCGCCGTTACAATGTCGACATTCTTCATGAAAGGCCTAACGGTTAATTTTTACAAAGGTAGTCTTGAAGGTTAGCATGCTTAAAATTACAATATATTCGAGATTTGAAGAAAACCAACACGGAATCCAATCATTAGTATCGATACAGTCTCGGAATGCGTCGCTTCGAGATGGCAATGGTTGGAAGAGTTGAAATTGTGGTATTAATTTTAGGACAGAGACTTGACATGGATATCGTTGCAGTGTAATACCAAACCCCTTTTTTCCGGGAGATATTTTTATTCCCAGTTTCAATATTCTCTGGATAATATTTATCATCTAGACACAGTGCTGTATACGTATACTGTATCTATCAATGCATGATATACCGTCTCCATGATCCCAGTTGAGACGAGGCTGTTGTGATTGGGCCAGTGGTGTGTTGCATGACGTTTTAAACCTTTTATGGCCTGAAACAACACGCCGCCGGCGCTCCAGCCAAAAATTTCATTCATTCGTTTTGCCGTACGGCTACACTGCACTGCACCAGTTCACGACTTCTGAGCCTTCTGTTCTATCATCAACCTGCATCTCGACTTGCTTGGACGACCACCATAAATATATCATCACCAGCTCGGGACGTTTCATCTATCCATCTACAGCATCTACGCAGGTACAGGATCATGCCCTTGTTTGACGATGGCGACAGCGCCCTGCTCAAGAAGTGGGTCGTCACCCGCCTAGAAAACATGTGAGAGAAGAGCCTCCCAAAGCGATTTCCCATCCCTCGCCAGCGCCTCAAGCTATCTTCAATCGGAAAAACTTCTAATCGTTAACTTGAAATATCAGATCCGATGCAGATTCAGATGTCCTCGCCGATTATGTCCTCGCACTCCTTAGGCACGAGCAGAGTGAAGCTGAGGTCCGACAGATGTGCATCGACCAACTCGATGACTTCCTACGCGAGCGTGAGCTACTCTTTTTTTTTTTTTACCCCTTCCATCGCCCAATCGACGGCTACTATCCTCTGAGGTAGAATATATTTCTAACGGGTCGCATACTATATACCAGACACTACGCCCTTCGTCGACCAGCTATTCGTTGCTTTACGTTCGAAATCGTACCTCTCCGTGAACTCCACCCTGCACAGCGGTCTCTTAACTACTACCACTCCACATACTGCACTAGCTTCGATACCTCAGCAACCACCTACCCAAGATGACGCCGACTCAGAAGACTCTTACACCCCCAAGAGCCCCGTAATACCACCTCCCCAACTCGTCCAACAAAACACCAACCCGAAAAAGCGCGGCTACTACGACCGAGATGCTCCAGGCGCTTCCCAACAGCAGGCCGGAGGCCACTACGCCAACTCTCGGACCAAGAATCCGAAGACACAGGGCAGAGGTGGTAATCGCAATGCCGCAAACGGTTCTTTCGATCCATATAGTAAATGGGCTCGCGGTGGCGGCGAGTTTGGGAGGAACGGACAGCAGCAAGGACAACCGCCGCGGCAACAGGTTCCTCAAGCAGCATTCCCGATGAACATGATGCCCGGCGCTACCGGTGCATTACCGCTCCCTAACCCTCAACTACCCTTCGGAACGGACCCGATGGCCCAACTGCTGGCTGTGCAGGCAGTAGCAAGCTTGCAGGGCGGTTGGAACCCACTGGCCATGTTCCAGCCACCGCCAAATCTGATGGCTACCCCCGAACCTCGCCAAAATAACCGAGGGAAGAGGGGTGTGTGTCATAGTTTTGAGCAGAAGGGGTATTGTAGAAGGGCCGACAATTGTCCATATTTGCACGCCAATCCGCTGGTTGTTCCCCCGCCTATGGTGCCACAGGTGAAGGGACAAGATGAAGACGGTACAACCTCCATGAACCCGAAAACACGGGGTGTAAGGCTTTAGCTAACAATATACAGAATACGACCCGCACACACCCATGCTTTCCCCTCAAGATCTCGAACGTCGGACCAGCGCCTCGTTTCCTCCGAAAACCGCCCCACAACCACGTAGTGGCGGATCCCAACGAGGTGGAAGAGGCGGCGCACGTGGTGGGAGATCGGAGTTTTCAGCATTCGGCCCCCCTCGAAACGTTCACACGAAGGCATTGGTCGTGGAATCCATACCGGACGATAAACTAGAGGAACAGGCCATCCGCGGATACTTTACGACATTTGGACCCATCGAATCCGTGGAGGTTAAAGTCGAGAGTAAGCTCGCTATTGTCAAGTTTGAGAATCAAGAGGACGCAAAGAAGGCGCATGGTTCTCCGGAACCGATTTTCAACAACCGGTTTGTTAAGGTCTACTGGATGAAAGGAGAGGGCGATGGACACCAAGCACCACAACACCAGCAACAAAGTGGTGGCCAGCAGGCCAACCCGGATGAAATGGAGGTTGATATGGAGGACTTCCAACGAAAGCAGGAAGAAGCCCAGAAGATACACGACGAACGAATGGCGAAGAAGAAGGAAATCGACGACCAAGCCAAGAAATTGGAGGAGATGAAGGCAGATCTAATGAAACGCCAGGAAGAGGAGAAGAAGAAGCTTCTTGCGAAGTTGGCAAAGAAGCATGCTGCCAAGGGAGCCACGAACGGCGGAACGGATACCCCGGATCCAAGCAACAAGGAATCGAAAGAAGCCCAACAGACGGCTGCTCTCAAGGCACAACTTGAGGCATTGGAAGCGGAGGCTACGTCGCTAGGGATCGACCACTCGAAGTTAGGCGAGCCATTGTCCGAATTTCACCAATCGTCTTACAGAGGCCGGGGTTCGTTTAGAGGCCGTGGTGGGTTCGGAGGATACTCGGCACGTGGAGCTTATCCGGCTAGGGGAAGAGGTGCTTACGGTGCCTACCGTGGTACAGCACCGTTTGCCAGAGGCAGAGGAGGTGCTGTGATGGCTAAGAAGATGACACTGGATAACCGGACCAAGACGGTTATGGTCAACGGTGTGTCCGAGGCCAACATTGAAGCTTTGCAGCATTTCTTGTTGGTATGTAAATGATTTCAATATCCACTACGTGGAATCGATACTAACCTTTTCTCATCTAGGCCTGCGGCAGCCAGTACACCAAACTTGATAAAAACACGGAAGCCGAGGACTCCCACATCATCACCTTCAATACTCGCGGCGATGCCGCCAGATTTTTCCATTCGAACCCTGATATTCCTCAAGTTGGAAAAATTGCTGTTTCATGGGTGGAGAATACTGCCAATACCGCGAGTAACGGTGTTCAGGCTCCGGCGGTTACCGCAGAGAACGGATACGATCACGGGGATTCTATGGATGCGGATGGTGGTGTGGACCAAATCGAAAATGGAGGAGAAGCTGGGTTTGATCAGTATGATGTGTACGATATGGCGGATGAGGATGACGACAGTAGGTGGAATTAATCGGGCAAAGGAGTTTTTGTTAAAGCGATATATCATTTGTCTTTTCCCTTCGCTTTATTTTTTTTTTGTATCATTCACGCAAAGCAGAGGGGGGCTACGATGTGGGATATCCGGATGTTTTCTCTCTTTCTTTCTTGTCTTTTCTGTTTCATATAGAAAGTTTTCCTCCGTTCTGTCAAACCATGATGAGCGATACCGACTTTTTTTTTTTTAAGCCCTGCTACTTTTCCTTACCTTACTGCTCTCACGGCGAATTTTGCATATTTTTCTCAAGAAAATATTTCCCATCTCTACCTTGGGGGCTACTCCGGCGCCGAGGCTATATATATCTTGCACATTTTCGTTCGGCGGCGGATCCGGTATGGTTCATGAGACGGCAGTCTTTCGTTAACTCGAAGAGAGTCATGTCCCATGGGTCTTTATCATACAAGATAAATTACCAACCATATTTTCGACTCTCCGGTCCACGGATTCAATATTCATCTCCCCTGAAAGCTTTCTCACAGCGGTCTACATTAATGCTTACGGTGCCCGAGTCAGGTAAACATAGTAGAGATTTATGCCCCTCCCTAGCGCCCTGCCCTATATCCATCCCTTCTATATAAACCCCCCCCCTCCGCATGGGGTGCAATGTAAAATATACACCCGCATTAAAAAAAAAAAAAAAAAATACGAGGGGGAATTTTTTCGAAAGGAATATCAAAAGCAAGAGAGGCGAAAACGAACATCCTTCGAGACACTTTTAGTGTAAACCCTGCATAACGATGTCCTTATAAAAAAACAGAAAGGAGAGATTACAAGCCCATATAAAAAGCAGAAAAGAGGCAGAATGGTTATAAGCCTCAAATCGAGACCTGAAAGCGAAAAGCCATGCATCATGCACCCATAGGACAAAAAAATATAAACCTTGATGAAAAAGACAAATATGCATAACAAGGACTTTTTGTAAGATGTCGACGGGCTTTGAATTTAATCAACCTTGAAGACCTTCTTAAGCTGAACGATCAAAGCCCAATCCTCCTTGGCCACTTCTTCTCTAAAGTGATCTTTCAGAGTATCGATGGACTTGCGGGAAATGTGTGAGTAGAGAGTATCTTTATCTTCCCAGTGGCGACCGAGGACGGGTTGGTTAGACGCTTCAATCTTGACGGCGACGGATGGAGAGGTCTTCTTGGCGATCGGTACGGCTTTGTGGTTGAGTTCGATAGATGTGCTAAAGAGTACGTTAGCGGATGTCTGTTGTAAATCAAGAGATTTGGGAAGTGCGACTTACACTCTACCGAGAACGACCGGATCGCCGCCAGGCTTCGGAATGGCGATGGGAGTACCAATACGCAAGCTACCTTCAACGACATCGATACCGACAACGATGGGATCACGCTGATGGAAAACTTGAACAACTCGGAGGACGCATGGGAAAACAGCAAGATCGGCAGTTTCCTTTCGTTTTTGCTCAAGAAGATCCTTCTGGTAGGCGGTGAAAGAGTCGAACAAGTGATAGATAATGTCGGCAGTGAAAAGCTTGACTCCGACTTCATCCGCATATGCTTGGGCTTCTTTATCGACCTTGACATCGAAACACAACATAACGGCGAACTCCTTGTTCTTCTCCAACATTGTTCCTGCTCTCATAACATCACGCTTGTAGACCGGACCGATGCTGATAGACATGACCGGGATCTTGCTAACGCTCAAGAAATCCAACAAAGCTTCGAGAGAACCGAGCGTGGATGCTTGGACGCAGACGCCCTTTCCTGACTTCTCAACCTTGTTCAAGAGACCTTCCAAATCGCTCATAACTTCCTCGCAAAGATCTTCCTCATCATCATCAGGGCCGACGACCAACAATCTAGAACCGGCGATGGCATTTTCAAGATCATTAGCTGCAATTTTGACACCGAGGGCTGCCTTGACTTCTTTGTGATGGACGTAGTTGCTCTTGACACGTAATTCTCTGAGCGGTTGAGGTGTAAGCAAGGCTCTGACGGTAGTCGCTATGGCGCCGTTGAGACCACAAAGAACTATCCTGTCACCTTCCCTAAGCACACCGTTGGAAAGAACGACGTCGATGGTTGTTCCGAGACCTTCGATGACCTTGACTTCAAGAACGGTACACTCGAGTTCGGAAAGGTACATGAGTTTTTCGGCCATACGCTGCTGGGTCAGAGTGATCAAAAGCTTGAGCATGTCCGGAATACCTTCTCCGGTGTGGGCAGATGTCGGAACCAAGGAAACGTATTTGCTCATGTTCTTGTTCTCGTAGAAGAGTTCGGCGTTGAGACTTTGTTCCGCGAATGCAAGTTTGGTTTGGGCGAGCCTGTCTTTGAACTCGTTCTGAACAGCCTTGGATTGCTTGGCGAGGGAGTCCTGGAAGCCGTTGTTTGGAACCTCCTTCCAACCGTACAAACGATCGATCTTGTTCAGGGCGACAATAAATGGTGTTTTACGGCCGCGGAGCAGTCTAATCGATTCGATCGTCTGGGGTTCGAGGCCGTGCATGATATCGACGACGAGAATAGCAATATTACACAGAGAGCTACCTCTGCTTCGGAGATTGGTGAAGGACTCGTGACCGGGAGTATCGATAACCAACAGACCGGGAACGTTGAATTCAAGAGAACCATCTTGATTGACGACTTCGGTCTTTTGTTTGATGGCCTCGACCGGGAAGTAAGTTGCACCGATCTGCTGAGTGATACCACCCGCTTCACCTTCCTGGACATTGGTCTGACGGATCTTGTCGAGAAGTTTCGTTTTTCCGGTATCGACGTGCCCAAGAATACAGCAGATGGGAGACCGCAAGTTGTCCTTTGATCGTGCAGCGAGGGCTTCTTCGTGCTTTTTCCTGCGTCGTTCTTCGGCCTCTTCCTTTCTCTGGATCGCTTGCCTCTGGGCGACTGACGTCTCCTCGTCCGAAGAATCGTCCACAGGCTTCTTGCCCTTAGATTTGGCGGAAGCCGCTTTAGCATCCTTGGTACCGTTGGCAGCCATTTCCTTTTCTTTCTCTTTCTCAAGCTGCTCTTTCTTCTCCTTTTTGATTTCCATATCGTCGTCGGTGTCCATGTCCCACGATTCCTTGACGTCATCCTCTTCGGCGGCAACTTCCCAGCTTTCCGCAACATCCTCCTCATCCTTTGGACCAGCTTCGTCCTCAGCCTCCGCAACTTCAGCGGCTTTCCTCTCTTCCTCCTCTCGAGCGGCCTTCTCAGCAGCTATTCGCTCCTCCTCCTCCTCCTCCTCCTCCTCCTGTGCCTTTGTAGACTCCACGGGCGTCGCAGGCCCACCCTCGGCATCCTTGTCACCGGCCTTGCCGGACTTCTTCTTCTTCTTCTTATCATAGACAGGCTTTTTCTTAGCAGCAGCGGTTGGGTCGGCAAGACCCTCAATTTGCATACCAGCATCGATCATCTGCTGCAAACGCAGCTGATTCGCCTTCTGTTGAGCCTTCTGCGCTGCCGTGAGGTATTTGCCCTCTTTCTTAAGCTGCTCCTTCTTTTCTCTTTCCTTCTCCTTCTTTCTCTGCTTGGCTTCCTCCCTCTTTTTCTCTTCCTCCTCGGTACGCTTCTGCTCTTCTTCGGCGGCTCGGCGGGCCTCCTCTTCGACGCGACGCTGTTCCTCCTCAATCTTTCGGCGAGCTTCCTGTTGACGTTGGATGGCGGCGACGGCAGCAGAGACCTTCTTTTTCTTGCCACCGGCAGGTTCGGGAGCAGCAGCAACCGGTGTCTCAACGGCCTTCTCGGCTACGGGAGCAGCAGCAGCGGGCTTGGACGCGGTGGCAGCAGGAGCACCTCCACCGGCTTTTTTACGAGCAGCCTATGCAATCGTTAGATAAACCCATCACGAAGCCGAGCGTATAGGTGGCAAAGATAACTAACCTGTTCCTTCTTTCTCTGCTTCTCTCTTTCTTTCTTCTCACGTTCCTTCTCTTTTTTAGACTTGACTTTTCCGCCGGTTTCCTCCTCCTCTTCTTCCTCCTCATCATCATCAGCCGGTGCAGGAGGAGCCTGAGCCTTTCCTTTCGACTCGGGTTTAGCAGCCTGGGCAGCTTCAGCCTCAGCCTGTTCGGCCTCCATGTTCAACTTGGCAAGAGCAGCCTCCACATCTTCGTCGTCATCAAACTTATTCTTGCCACCCTTCTTCTTTTTATTAGCCTTGCTCTTTCTGATAGCACCGAGCAAGCCACCGCCACCTCCTCCAAGGTCATCGGCAATATCGTCAGCAGTAGCAGCTGCGGGGCCGCTATCTTTCGTTTCTTCATCCTTATGATAACCAGGTGTGTTTTCGAGCTGGGCGTTGACGGGGAACAACTCTTCGGTGGTGGTTGGGATGTCGGCTTCCCAGTCGTCGTTGGCGACGTTCTTCTTTCCTTTCTTTCCCTTCGCCATTGTGAACGATTTATCGCGTGGATATTATGTTACCGAAGGGAGGGAGGTGGTGGAAAGGGGTGAAAGACTCCTTGCTTTAATAGTGGACGGGGACGGTCGAATGACAGTCAACGGTTCCGATATGATCGATCGATGACGATCTCTGAAAAAAAGTAATAACTTTTTTTTTTTGATAAGAGTGATGGAATTATGAGAGGGTGAGGGGACAAGGAAACAAATCCGGTCCGTGTGAATCACGATGCCATTCAGGGAAAAGAATAGTTGGGGGGAGGATGAAGACGATTATGCGGTTGCTGTTCACGCCTCATGTGTCGAAGACGAGAGCAGACAGGGAAGGGGAAGGGGAAGTGTGGAGAAGGAGAAGAGGAGAAGGGAGAAGAAAATCGTACGCTTGCCACTTTGAAGGAAGTCTTGGGAATAAATTTGTCCAAGATACCTTTTATGGAAAGGTATAAGAAGACAGGGGGTAAGGGGGGAATAAATATGGAGGAGCGTAGACGACGAGAGCAAAATATGACGTGGTGGGGTTTTTTTCCCGTTAATTTTTTTTCGGTGGAGAGTGCGAGGGACCGGGGATTTCTGTGTGCGTTCTGTGAATCCACCGCTACGATTCGGCGTCTCAGTTCTGGAGCTCCCTTTCAAGTCGGATTTAGGCTTTAAAAGTCTACCGCAAGCATCTACTGGAACGAAACAGAGTACAGTTTGTCTTGGATGAGGACGAAGACGAGAGCTGTGATTCGATGGAGCTGATGGAGGTTGTGTCGACCCGACGATGTATTTCTTATATTTCACACAAATGTGTTGTGTGTCGTTGAAGTGCTCAGCCAAGTTGGGCTGCAACCTGGACCCGGCCGGGCACGGTCTTTTAAATTATATCGCATGTGAACTATCAGTAGATATCACGACTACCTCTCTCTCTGACTGCTAACATCCCGTTCGAATATACTCTTTTAGACTGCCTCGAATATAGGTGTATAGCTGACAGAGGACCCGAGCCCGGCTTGGATCCTTGTCGTGCGTTGGGCGAGGTCTCCAGCCCTATGTAGCGCGCGAAGCTGCAGTTTCTAGTTCCCAGCTTAAGTCTCAAATCCTCGAATTCCAGACCGCCACCCTCTTCTATATCACGAAACCATCCAAATACCAATTCGATAAACACTTGCGAAGATTATACCGGCCTCTAGCAAACGATCATAGCGATGAAAACAAAGATGGAATCCTTCACGTGCGACTTCCAGCTCGACATTCGCACGTCGATAGTTCTGGCGGACCTAACTGATCCCTAACCAACTATATCAACCGAACAATCCAACCCGGAATAATTGTTCCTTCCTTCGGATCCTGGAACAAACAGCAAAGGTTTCAGAACATTTCTGGTGCCTATTTATGGCGTGAATCTGGCACAGCTTGACCGATCCAACGGAAGCAATCATGAAGGAATACGGAGTGCCGGTTCGGTTGCAGAACACCTTCTTCGGCCGTCGTTCGCCCCGACTGAGGAAAGAAGGGAGGAAGGATAGATGTTTCTTATATCGACTCCTTTCGCGCTCCGGGGCTGTGTTAAGCTTTAGGCTGCATGTAAACCAACGGCGTCTCTGAATGCGCCACCGCCCTCCATCGGATCCGGTTTGCCGCCCTTGATCGCCACAAAAGGCGGGGCAACAAGGAGAGAGCATGGGCTGTTTTTGCTCTGCTTTGAGGCTAGTCACACCAGAAGATCTAATACTTAGGCAGTTGCACTTCCAACCTCCCGTTAATCCGCCTGTCTACACAGAGTACCTCTTTACTCACATACACTTGCATTCCTGTGTATGTTTCTCCTTGGTCAACTCTCAAGGATCTTCCACCTGCTCGGTGTACATTGCATTGGTAAGCCGGCTTCGATTTCCCACACTCCGTCCGCCCTCATTCCTTTTAGTGGAAATGCGATTCATGTCCATGTCCATGTCCATGCCCATCTCTCTCTCTGTTCGAATTGCTCAGACTTGGCACAGGCTAACGACATGTTTTATCAGATACATCCCAATAGTCACAATACAAAACAGAAAGAAAAGAACGGTTTGCCTTTGCTACAAGTGCATTCGTAACCGCCATACGACGCTTTTTACCCCAAACGCACAAACGTGGAACGTCTATTCGTCGCCTGTTGACGTTTTAAAGCGAAAGAAGGGTGGCGATAAAGTTCCGGTTCGGTTGTTCGCGTTCATCCTCGTCCGGGCCATCTCCACCACCAGACGGACCTGCACTTGAGCCTTTCACCACAGGTTTCGATCGCAAAAAATACCCCTCTCTCTCGTTAACCCACAAGCCTCTCAGCGAGTCCGAGTCCGTTCATTTCGTTTTTTTTTTCCCCTGTCGTCTACTCTCGCCTTTCCTTTCCAATCCCGCATCGGCCCTCCCGCTTGGTTGAACTGCGTGCGGATCGGAGTTCGCGCGGTTGTGTGGTGCGTAGACTCCGAGCCCCTCCTATCCCATGTCCTAACGTCTACCCCCCCTCAGTTTAGCCTCACATCTCACTAACATAATTCTTACCTACCATCTCCACGGGATATCCACAGCTCCATCTTTTCTACCCAAGATATATTTCTCATCACAGCAAACAAGAAAAACTTTTTAAGTATACTTGCATTTTTAAATCTTTCATCATGCCTGCCGCACCTATCGCAAAAGGTCCATACCATCCTCACTACTATAACCAACCCATTCATCCCATCAATAAAGCTAACACCACCATCGCCAAATCAGGCGTCATCATAATGTGCGCCGTCCTCATCGCAGCCGGGTACACCGTCTACGAAAACCGCGAACAAGTCAAAGAACTCGTCGACCGTACCCGTCGCAAGATTTCTTTGGCAATGCACACTTTCGCCGAGGAAATCATGCCATCCGAAGGTGGTCCCAGACAACGGCATCAACCCATGGCTTTCAGCGGCAGACCACTCGACTCCTCCGGTCATATCCACAGACCGAATTCTCGAACCAGGTCCAGAAGGAACTCGACGGATAGTATCACCCTCCGTGGTGATGACGAAAAAGCAGAGGGTTCAAGTAGAGATGCATACCTAGCCGACTCCGCACTCAGATACAGACCCCCTTACCCTTACCGCGGTTCCGCCGAAGACCCAGAGTCCGGCTCATTAAACGCCAAACCCTCCGCTTCCTCCCCCTCCCCTTTTGACGACGAAAACCAAGTACTGTTCGATGCGACTGTGGAAGCAGCAGACCAACACATCAACGAGAAGGCCTCATCACCGGGAAGCGATACTTCGTCGGATACCCTACCGCCTGCGATGTCCGAAAAAGGAATCGAAATGTCCCATGACGCACCACCCATGATACCTGCCGTTTTACCAACGGTTATCGACCAACCGCCACCGTTGCCACCGAGGCCCTCACATCCACAATATGAGGAAGTATTACCGGTGGTCGCAGCGGTACCGGCAGTTTTGACACCAGCGACGGTGGCACTTCCTCCCCCGCAGGAGGAAGAGTCGCAGTCCGACGTTGAAGAACCCCATGCTGCATTCTCGACCTCTCAACCGTACTGGGCGATCCAACAATGGACCGAAGACGTCACCAATAACCCCAACGCCGACGAAGACGAAAATATCCAACCTCGGACTCCATCCAGAGCTCCAAGCAGCAGCGATGATGAGGACGACGAAGAGGAAGAACTCCTGGCGGTTCAATCACTTCACTCCGGATCCGGAACCGTCAGCGTGATCGGATCCGACGAAGGGGAAAGTGAAGATGATCGGGTTGAGTTTGTGAGCGATCTAGCTTCCAGCGTGGGGGATACGGATGGGTGGAGTGAGGTTGGTAGTCAGTTCAGCGAGGGCGAGGGGAGGATGTAAGATATATTCTTTTAAAGTTTCGGTTGTTTTGATTATCCAAGGGTGTTTCGATTACTGGGAATCGGGATTGGCATTTTTTGGGTTTTTCTCGGACTTTCGTTTGCTTCGGAGGAAGGGTGAAGAGCTTGTATCATTTTTTTCATTTTTTTCGGACGTCACAGGGAAGGGGTTTAATGGATTGTGAATATTTTTTGGTCGGACGGGGAGCTCCTCCTTTTCGTAAAATGGTACCACGCCTATACCGAAGCCGGAGAGGGGGGTGAATTCAAGACGGAAGGGGGAGAAGGTACCTCCATATCCAAATACCTACCCTGTTACAAAGCCAGCGGTTCCCATCGGAGGCATAAAGAAACATCGTGAACTCGTTTCTATACGTTTCGGTACTTATACCACAGCCGTCGACTCAAAGGAAGGGCGATATCAATCCATCCGAACAGCCAAAGGAAATCTACCGCCAAAAATATATAGGCTGTGAAATACAAATAAGAAAGGACCTTTTTTTTATATATCGGTTTTGATAGTATAAAGCTTAAGAATAAAAAACATAAAAGTAAAAAAAGTAATTTCGCCAGAACGATGAATGGTATGAACGGAGCGAAGAAAAAAAAGGCCCAGATCGACAAATGAGAAGAGAACATGGAGATCTATCAACATTAAAATTCAAAAGCCAGCCAGCCAGTACGTAGAAACAACACCGGTGAATACTCGGATATAATACAAGGAAACGAGCGAGTATAAAAAGATCCCCATCTAGGTAAAAAAGTAAAACTCCCAAATAGATATCGAAGTATCGTATGCATATTTTGCGTCGCTATTTTTTTGCTCGAAGAGAAGCGAAGAAGAATAAGACCCCCAAAGAAAAGAGAAAGAAAAAAAAATGTAGGAGTTAACTCAAACAACCCTCACCTTCCCCGATCTCCCAAATAGAACGTTACCTATTCCCATAACAAGAGCCGCGCTGAACCATCACCCAAACCTATCGCATCGACGTTCCGACCCGGAAAGCAAAAAAAAGCAGAAGAGCGGGAATCCAAATGACAGAGGTGACATGTTTAGAAAAAAGAACGCCACTTACCTTCATATATCCGGTTTCTTCTCCAGAGGCTCACCCTCCCCACATCCTCCCATCTCGCAGCTCTTCCTCTTTAACCCTTCCCTCTCCTGTTGAACTCCCTTTAACTTCATGGCTAACAACCCATGATGCGGACTGTTGTCACTCCTGTTACCCGCCATCGAATAAACATTAAGTTTATCCCATGACCCGCAAGTAACGGTGCTGGTCCCATCATCTCCCATCGACACATCTCCATCCTCATCTCTAACCTCAACATCGCTCCCTCCGTTGACATTCGACCCTTGACCCCCGCGCCTAGCGATAACAGTCGTATGACTCGAGATCTCATCTTCATCCTTATCGGCAACCGCGGAACAAGCTGCAGCCATCGGCCCTCCGAACTTAAAGTTATTCATCCGCTGCCTCGCATTTTCATCATTCAACATGAATTCCTCAGCTGCAAGGCTGAATGATATACTACTACCCCTCCGCCTTCGCGGGGTGGATAGTGAATCGGCACCCGGTTTATACGGCGAATACTTCGGTTCCGGTTGATGGAGTTCATTTCGAAGTTTCTCCTTGCCGTCGGGGACTCGGTTCGCGAATACCAATCTGATGTTTCGATGGAGGTAGTACCGGCCTTTCGATGGGCAACACAGGTGTAAATGGATAAGATACCGTAAGGCTTCCCGTTCTTTATCCTTCATCTTTTGGGCCGTGACCGGTGTCATCGGTACAGCACCTGGCTTTGTAAGAGTATCGATGTAGGCGTCTGCGGAATATGCCTTCTGACGAATAAACGTCTTCTGGCCAACTTTCATATCCGTTAGGTCGTACGGAACCAGGAATAACTTCACAGCCGTTTTGTTCGGATTCTTTATGATGATCTGGAGTTGTCCGCGAGGAGGGATACGATATCCACCCTCCGGGAAACTTTTGGACGGCTTTGCGGGGTTCTGCAAAGCGGTGTCAAGATCAATTTGACCGACGTAAGGCGACGGACTGTCGTAGTCTCCCACGGAGTAAAAGTATGCCGGGAACGGGATCGTAACGTGGGTAGGGCATTTCAAGGACGCCTTGCATTTCCCGAGACCTAGGACACCGATTTGTGCGAGGAATTGTAGCGGCTTGGAAGGTGTAGTTGACATACGGCCGTTAAGAATGGATTCTTCATACGATCCGACGAACGACCCGACGGGGAGGTCGCTGCCCAGTCCCACACCGAATGATAGTCGCCTGGATGATTGTCGGGAATGAGAGGGAGCGATTTGGAAGGAATCATACCAGTTATCGGATATCGAACGGCGGGATGGGTGTCGGGAGTACGAAGGCGGTGCAGGGGATTGCGACGAGTGCAACGAAGAAATGGACGGTACGAGTGAGGCTCGGCGGGTACGAAGTGGGGCGTCCAAAATGTCGATAGGGTTGGTAAACTCATCGATGCTGTCCGTCTCAGTCTGCGACGAGTTCAGGGCAAGCGGCGAAGTGGGGTGTTTGAGGACGTAGCCGGAGAGCGACTGTGCCCTCGAACGACCCGTTCGACCTTGGTTTTCCTGTCCGTACGGGAACAGAGGACCGTGGTGGATCGCCGGTGCAACCTCGGCGTGTTGATTTCGAGGGTTGCAGAAGGGATTGTGGAAGTGAGGATTGACGGGCGAAGGAGGGTGCTGGAGTTGTCGACTGTCGGGAGCGAATACGCCGGAATGCAGCGCTGATTGTGGGCCATTTCGATCTTCGGTCTCTTGAGCGTCCGACTTCGGGTCTATCTCGAGGTTCTACGGAATCAAGACGAACCGCCAATGTTAGCAAAGCACCTCGAATTGTTATTCTTCAACTCCAAACGAATCCAAACGTCGTAAGAAGGCCGTGGCTAAAAAATAAAAATGACACAGAATAGAATAGGATAAAAAAAATAAAGTAAAAAAATGAACAATACACTTGGAAAAAAGGACCCACATTGGTATTCAACGACCAAATGCGAGTCTCATTTCTGGCCTTCAACCGCCTGATGAGTTCCGCTCGGTCCTTTGGTGCATTCTCGGTGTTATTCCGGCCGGGTTCTCTATCGAAGTCCGAAGTGACGATAGGAGCGTTTTCTCTGTGTTCGGTGACAAAGTGCATATGCTGAGGATGGGGCCCACCAGCGGGGACGGATGCAGGCGCTGGTGGACTCGGGTGTGTGTTGTAGACTAACGGCATGCCGTCAGAGGTTCCGCGATTGTAGCCTCTCTAGCGGTCTTGGAGGCAGGAAAGAAGCAGATACAGATTGACCGGCCGGAGACAAATTGTGCGAAGCCAGAGGGTTTTATGGTACGGTACGATATAGTATAATACAGTGGTTATCCGGGAGGGAAGGATAGATAAGTGGGTTAGGTGGCAGGCTGTTTGGAAAAGGCAGTTATGTTTCCTTCGTCTGGGACCTGAACTGGGTTGACCTGACCTGACCCGGGTTGGGTTGAGAGCCTTGGAAGTGGCAATAGAATCAGAGGAAGGCCGGCCGAAAGAAGGGAGATTTGGTTGAATCCAATCCTGCAAGTATGTACGCAGTCCTTCAATCCTTCATTACCACTCCCCGCCCAAGAAAAAAAGAAATAGAGATATCAAAGATCAAATGTTGATCAGGCCAGTGTCAGTTCTGGTGCCGTTTCCCTTGAAATTAATTATAAATTATCGAGTGTCGAACGCAATAGAATATGATGTTGGGGTTGAACAAAGGAAGAGAGAGAAAGTGGATAATGATTGAGGCGGGCTCTGTTTTCTTTTCTTTCTTCGATTCCCTAGCTCCAGTCCGAATAGACTAGTACTAGTCCTATGCTGTGTATAATGGTGGGGGTTTTTGAGGTCACAAGTACAACTCTGAGGTAGTTCCAAATGGCGAGACCGGATCCATAAATGCTACAAATCCCACCCTCGTTGGAATGACAAGATAAGTAAGTGAGAAAAGAATTGTTGATAACTTTTAGAACAAGTCCCGGTAAATATCTCTATTTCTATTCTAAGAATACCTATATCACAAATGCATAAAATCGGATATAACCCGCAACAGCCTGCAAAAATTTTTTTTATCAAATCGAGCCCATGGACGCCGCCCGGCAGCTTGAAACTCAAGCGAGGAAATTTGGGAGGTTATGTTTGAGCCCACCACTCAGACCCTCTTCTTGGTACTGATCTGGTCCGTCGTGGTCCATGCAGGCATACGTTGCGGGAGAAGATTCGACAGTCAACGTTACCTGTGCATATAAATGTCATCGACCACGACCGTTTTTATCGGTATCTGTCCGCTATGGTTTTCGTATATCTTCATATGGCCTCAGCTATGGGTAAGTAGTTGATATCGGTGCCTTCTGGTATTCGATATTAGGATGTTCTCTGGTCCGGCCCCCGATGTACGGCGGCTTCTCCAGAAAATTCCAAGGTGCTGCCAAACCGAGCAGTTCTACCCGTTTTGTTTTGTCCAGGCAAAAAAAAAAAAAAGCTGGCGTCAAAGCTCATGCTGGGTCAGGATGTAGGCCCAATACCTGCATGGCATAGCACCCGGTCCTCGCATGGCACCTTTATGGACCTTCGAGAAGAAAAAAATTTTCATCCAAACTTTTGCTAGTGCGATGAGCTCCCCACAATTTTCCGGCACCGCCCACCTCGTTACCAGACAAGATACAAGGCTTCAAAATTTTTCTTCAATTCCTATTTGCCAGTCATCGCTTGCATTTTAGATTCCGAGACTCTGAAAGGGAAAAGGTGAACAGAAGAGCATTCCGATCAGCATGGGGTTTCTCTCTTTTTTGTCAAGCACGTCCCACTTGGGTATATACATAGCCGAAATATGTCTCATATTCTTCGATATCGCGGAACAGAACCTGTCAAAAATTTACGGCCAGGGCCTGCCAGACCGATTTGGTATCCAGCCCTCTCTTGCCAAGGTAGTAGCCGAGTGCTACTGCGGATACACCCGCAAGGACCGTCCAGCCGATCATGCTCTTGTGTGTCTGCAGGTTGGTCATAACCTGTGTCTTGAACTGCTCTCTCGATAGTTGGCTCGCTTGCTTCTTAAACAGCGCCTCTCCCCGTAACAAGTCCCTTCTAACGTTTTCCTTGAAGACACTATTGCCTGACCGTAGTGGAGCCTTGTAGGTCTTCAAGACACTACTGGTTGGAACTTTGCTCCAAATTCTCAAAGTATGAGGCGGGTGAGAGGATTGTAGGTCGATTGCTTTTGATATTAAGGCTTCCAGATCCAGCGGCTTAGGAAGTTTACAAAGTATCGAATGAAGCATTTCCGGCTCGGTATCCGGGATGTCGAAGAGTTCTTCTCGCCGCGACATCACAATCTATAAAAGTTTATCAGATCCTCTTTCTATGATCGTAGAATTTGTTGGGAATGAACATACCGTGGCGAAAAAGTATACAGGGAATATCGGCGACTCTGCCAAGAATGCATCGAATAGCCGGGCAATGTCACCATATGCTTGTATGTCGTGAGCGTAAAGAGTTAATGTTGCAGCGAGGGCAAAAAACGGCTGTGTCGTCGAAAGATGGCGACATAGTTTCTCATCCGCTGCAAATAATATCGGATGCAACAACTTCAAGTGCCAGAGCGCCGGCCCCAGTGCTGGAAGCATGAAGTCTCGGATCCTGAGCAATGACATGTACTCGACAGCCAACGGGGCAAGCGTGGGACCAAGAACTAGTAATATCACTTGGCAGATATCGTGGAATCCCTACATCGATTAGCTTGACCCTGGCTGGAGATATAACGGGTGCGGATGACATACTTGGAAGTAGCATAGGAAAGGGTGCCGTCGCAGCACTTCCACTATGAGGTCCTGAAGTTCCTGCTTCTGAACATCCATCTCTTCAGATGTAAGACCTGTATTTACCCAGCAACAGAAATTAACAGGTGTCCAAGGAGACGATAGAGGTGTCCGTCATCTGCGGCATATGAGCAAACTGCCTCCCGTGAAAAACCTCCAGGCGTGTTCTCCAAGCTTACCAGATGGGTAGTAGACGAAGGACCTGTTGACATCTAACGCCACCTGTTCCTCATCGCGGTGTGGGGGTAGTTCTGTATACGGGACCCGACCGAGGTAGTCTTGCAATATGACTTTGTCATTTTCGAGTTTTACTTTAGCGTCTTCGAGTTCCGTTTTTATTACCGAAGGATCGTAGCCTAATAGGATGGGCCCTACAATACAATTAGCTTTGAATAGATAACTCTTCTATCCAATGGTGGCCTTACAAGCTCTTTTTCTCATCTCATCATTCACAAGACCGTGCTTTGAAAGTGCTTGTGCTGCTATCTCATCCCGCTCCTTCGCGTCGCACGTAGCGCGCAATGTGTCCAGCTTCAACTCTTTTGCATCCTTATCAACATCTTCACCTTGATCGTCGTCTTCTCCCTTCGGTATTATCGGATCTCCAGCTATCGGTGATGACTCGTCTTCTTCCAGCTTTGCCTTCTCGTCGATGTCACCATCCGCATTCGCCTCCGGGCTGCTTGGTTCGTCTTTAATTTCGTCGGACATGGTGCTCTGTGCCTCTGCCAGGCCTGCGCTAGTTAATAAAGGTATGCTATAGGCCCCACGAAACCTGTGTATGGCTGACGTGAACCCAGGCACCGGATAATTAGGTCGGACGTCTCGATGCCCTCTTCCGTACTAACGACGACGTTGAAGTTTTAGCACGTAGACGGGTCGAGACACGTGCTGATACGCCACCTTCACTTCTATGACGCTATGACATGCATACCAAGACTCGACCGATGTGCACGTGATTTTCTACCAAATCTCCAAAGCTCACAACCTCCAAGTTCTTGAGTTTATGCCATGGATAACTCCGAAACAACCATCACCAGTTCGAACGTTTCCTTGCCTGTGGCAAATTTGTATGTTTGCAAAAAACCTGATTGACGGCAAATTCCTTTCCAGGGATCACTTCGATACACACGCAGTCATTCGCTGGAAGTACGGCTATCGAGTCCATTATCGAGATTATATAATCAATGCCCACCTTCCAGCGAATATGACAGGATTCTAACCTGGGTTAGGAAGACACTTTAGATCAGCTACGGATCGCTTCCTGCAAGCGAGAGGATCGAGTGGGAGCCAAGGAATTATACTGACGGCCTAGTGTGATTGAGCCCAGCGCCACCCATGGTGCATTGAAGTATCGAAAGGTTCCTCTGGGTTCAACCTATCGTCACTCATACCCTGCTCCCGCGGAGAGCTCTCTTTGCACAATTGTGTTCTCGAGAAACTAGATGAGTAGCTCGTGAACACGCGGGATTTTCCAGACTACAGGTACAACATGGAAAGCGATTGACTACCACTCTTTGATCTAAAGTGAAAAAAAAAAATATAAAATATAAAAAAAAATCTCTCTCTTTCAGTGAAGGGATTCAACAATCTTGGGCAGAATCGCGATTCAAAGTAGTTCGATGGGCGACTCGAGCTGAGACCTGCGTGAGGGCGGCACACGCGGGGTTTTGTGCAAAAAATTTCGATAGGTGAAAATGCAGAAGGGTGCAGGCTTTGGGTTCGGCTTCGTGCCAGGCCGTACCTTATTGCTTAACATATGTCTTGAAGGTGTCCTCATGATACCAAAGGATCCTGCATACACGAACGGGGAACCATCCACACCCTAAAGTTAAGGATGTGTCAAAAAAGTCACGAGGGAGACTTTCGTCTAATCCCATTCTCGAATCCCCATGCCGTGTCACCAATATCGACTCTTCTTCTGCAGGTAATAATGTCCTTCTATGGACCCATGTCATTGGTTTCGCATTATAAATGACTGGAGACGCAAAATTTATTATCCGTCGGTTGCCAAGAGGCTTCGAATGCGACAGGCGGTCCGCAGTCTAGATCGGATGAAAATACTTCCTGAATTGTTCGATGTCGAGGTTCGTGAGGTGATTCATGATCCTGCTATCGCGCATTGCGTTTCCTGTCAATTGCATTGCTTCCTTGACAAAAGGAGCTTTCCTATCACACTACAACCTCGTGATATAGCTGCAGCAAATCGATCCGTTCTGGCCAATTAAAATTCTTTGAAGTGTCTTCGGACTGATAATATGCCAGGCATTAGCGATAACATATAAGAATCAACTATAACTCTTAGCTTGACGATTTCCAGTGACAGATGCCAAAAAAAATGTGATACCGGAACATTGTCGAGGTGTTGGAGTGTGGTTTTATGATACAGCGATTGCTAACCCGCTTGCCTCGTGTTACACATTATTACTGCCATATTCCTTCGGACCGAGTCTTGCATCGGATTTCCAGGTTTCTTGGGCCTAACGGGCGAATGGGAAGCGCAGGATTGGGATCCGAACCAGGCAGAGGAAGCAATGGCTTCCATATCTTATCAATAACAACCGGTTATATTCTCCCATATGTAGAGTAAAGCTCATGGCGCCTATGATGGACTACTGAAACACAGACACAAGGGTGGCGTGCAAGATACGTTACGAGTTTTTTTTTGTTTCTCCTGGACTGGTGCAGGGCACTAATCAAAACCAGATGTAAAGTCGGTGGTCCAATGCAATATTAATGCCCAGAATAATGCACAGGCATCTAGATATTGATTAACTACACTTTTCCGTAGGAGAAATCGCTCTGGCTACCTACGGCACTAGGCATTGATCATTGTTGCCAGGATACCCAGGAAGGAAACCGTTATAAGGGTAATTGCTAGCTGCAGCCGCGATTGGTTCCACCGGTGCCTGTTGCGACTTCAGATACATCCAACAAGGCGCTGGGTGGGTATCGTTATAAATTTCCAACCAAGCCTATTCCCTAAATCGCCTAGACAGTGTTACGACTGCGGTAGAAGGTATCTTTGAGTACCTCTTGGTATTGGCGGGCTTGATTAGGCATTGACTTGAAATAGGAGGGGGGTCAGGTTCTTAAACCTTTCGAGTCGCGTATATTGCATACGCTAGAAACTTACGCTGTATTCAACCTATACGAACTAGCTATAGATTGCGAGGCCCAACAAGCCTTAGAACTAGCCTAGTCGGCGGGGTCCTTTCAACGGAGCCGACGAGAATCTGTAATAGTTCGGGACGTTATATGGCAAACGTTGATCACATCCGTTAACCTTTAAAAGCAAATATCAAATGTGAAGACGAAGGGCTGGTATGACGAGCAATTCTCCACCACTACCACCACTACCGCTGCACTGCATTGCCATGAGGGAGGGAGCAGGCAAGCGATGGTCGAACGATCTAAGCCAGGTCAGTCCGCTGTACTGCACTGTTCGAAATGGGTTTCTTCCGTTCTGTTACTCACATGGCTACAGTTTTGAACCATTTTTTCGGACATCTTCGAGGAGCTAACGGGTGCAGCGTAAGGTTTTCCATGTCCCATTGACTTACAAGCTTGGTGGCGACCCTCACATACTCTGGCTATGAGGTACCAGACCAGCTCGAGATATTTCCGCCCTCACGATCTTCACCTCCGAATTCCTACATCAACTTCTTGCCCCCAGTCGCTGTTTGATCCTGACGTCAACGCTATACTCTAAGCTGCTGCTTAAAGGGCTATGTGATTTGAATTTAGCAGATATTAAAACGCAACAACACTCCAACGAGCGACAGCTCCTTCTTTGGCTAGAAACACCAATTGCAAAGCCAAGGCAGCTCGAGAGCCCACCTTCACACCCTAAAGATCACTCATCAGATCTAACTCTCAGTTGTCTACTGTATTCCTGAAATATCCCGGAGACAGGGAAGGTACCTTCTCCGCCCTTGATCACGCTGATGGAGGATACCGTTCTACTACGTGCTGCAAATAACGAAGGTGATTACACTGCTCAAAAGAGTGACTTTTTTTTTTTACTCTTGAGGTTTATAACGGACTGTCGACTGAAGGATAAGGGAAACAGCCAACCCGCCACCTATAGCTTTTGACACTGGGCCCAAATACGGCTTGCTATCCCAATGCTTATCTCCGTCTCCAGTCATTCGTTCTATCTTCTCTGCATCCATCCGATGCGATACGGACGACAAATATGTTATATTCGTTGGGGTGCGTGGATCCTTCGATGCCTTTTTCATTTTTTTCATTTTTTTCATGAACTTTTCGACCATCGAAATGTTCAAATTCTCGTTTGACAGGTGTTTTTTCTAGGGAGGAGAAAAAGCACCCTCGTGATCTCGAGGCCTCGCTAACGTTTTATGTGAGGTGGGGGGATATAGGAACGACATATTGAAATACGACATCTGTCGAAGCGGTTGAATCTTGAGCTTCTGGCTACTAAGAGTGACTTCTTCTGCAAAATCCGGTCTGCAGGTCTGATAGACCTCAGAAAAAATGATGATTTTCTGAAACAGGTTAAGCAAGAGGACGGTAGCACTCCCCGCCCGTCTTCGTCAAGTGCTTCTTTAAAGGTCCCAAAGCAGGTTCTGGTTATTGCATTGGAATCCGGGGACCTAGCATTCGTCTACGCCGACGGCTCGAACGGAGCCAGACTCGAATTTGTGGTCTCAGCTCAAAGAATCTCTCCAACATTGCCTCAGGCCCGCCATGTTGGGAAAGCTATATCCGTCGATCCTCTGTATGTTTTCATATCGGGCATGGGAATGACCACAATTACGGAAACTAACAGAAGGCATCTCTTTACAGCTCTCGGGCTATGGCAGTCTGTGCTTGGGAGGGCAGTTTCAAACTATACGAAACAAACGACGCTGCAGGTTTGGAACAGAGGCTGGCGAATGGACAGCCTTTCATGCCTCTACGCCATGTACGTTTTGTTCTTTACATTATTTGTGTTTTTCAGCTGCTGAGAAAAAGCAATTGTGTGATACAGGAAAAGACATTTCAGGTACCTGGGACCATCGTTCACCTCGAGTTCTTGCGGGCGAAAGAGGAGAATCTCGTTGTGTTCGTGGTCTTATTCGTGAAGTATGCACTTTATGCAGTGATTACATCTACTTTGGGTCTGTGATGCTAATGCCGAAGGATCTGGCAGTAAGCTGAGGCAGTCAAGAATCCTGTTGTACGAATGGAATACGACCGAACCACTCTCAAGAGCAGCACAGCTTGGCCAAGATGGACTTCGAATCCCGGAGAGTACGGTAACGTTCCCTATTGAATGATATGCACTCTGACTGATCCTTTGTCTAGGGTGGGGGCTGCCGCTTCACATCATTCCTTTGACCATCCCAACGTTTTTTGCTATGATTTGTGAACGTTCGATATGTGTCGGGAAGGCTATCGATATAACAAACGGTAACTGTAAATGGCAACAGTTCCCTATACCTATTGTTGCCAATAGAGATCGTAAGCACTACCTCCTGAAGGATACCTCTTACTTTGCTCTTCGGCCACCACCTTGCTAAATAGTCGTCGATTAGAGAATTTAGTCACCGCGTGGGCGAGGCCACATCGAAATGCAGATTATGCACAAAGAAACGACGATTTCTATGTCGTTAAGGAAAATGGCGAACTCTTCTGGATATACGTCAATCACAGCCATGGTAGCTACGGGCCGAATATTGAGACTGTGCAATCTGGAAAGTTGGCCGGGGCGGTGGGAACGGCTCTCGCGTTCCATGAAATTCGAACGCCAACTAGCAGCGATCTTTTGGTGGCAGCTGGTGAAGGGAGTGCAGGCGGTACTTACATGGTGGGATTTTTCCAACTTGACGGTTTTAGGTTATATACTGATGGGTGTATAGATCACGCCTAAGAGGCCGAATACACCGTCGAATAGAGACCCGCTCTTCATTCAGGAAATTTTCAACTGGTCCCCGATGTTCGATATGGATATCCTGGACTTGAAAACTGCCGATCGAAGCAACCTTTCCGCCTCAAGAGGTCGATTGTACGCATGCACGGGGTTTGGGGAGCATGGCGCTGTTGCCGAAGTTCGCCACGGGATCGAATGTCGACCTGCAACCGCTATTGAGCATCACGAGCCTGTAACGAAGGTGATACCTCTTCCGGGGAGTGCAGGGACGGGATGTTTTGTACTGCTTTGCCTGGTCCTTGGGACGAGCTTGTGGTATCTACCGTATAAGACACTGGATGCCAGCGATGCCGCCGATGTTATTTCTCTCAGGACCGGGGATAATGTTAAGACATTGACGGCTGCGGTTATAAAGGGGCGTGCTGTTCAGGTTACTACTGAAGGCGTTTATTCGACTACGCTTAACGAAGCGGATGTCGAAGCAGATGTTCAAGTGCCTTCTCCACGACAGGAGTGGGATTGTCCACCTGGCCACAGTATCATCGCGGCTGCCCTGCAAGACGATACGGTGGTGTTGGTCCTGAAATCGGGACCCGGGTATCAGTTGTGGAACATGGAACTGCAGCCGGTATCGGATGGCGATCAGGAGAAGTGAGTGGGTATTGAGTATTGAGGGATGAATACCGGCTGACCGGTGTTTTTCAGATTTCTTAAGAAACGAGGAGAACCTCTTGAAATATCGTCTCAGCCGACCTATCTCAATTTCTTGACCCTGTAAGTACATGTGGAATGCGAGGCGTCGGGGTTTTTACTAATACAACCTTCAGCGGGAAAAAAGGACTCTTAGTCGAGGCTGCGGGTGCGACATTGAATCTTTACGAGCTCAATTCGTACGGTGTTCTTTTCCCGCGAGCTCAGATCTCTAGTAAGTGGACTTCTCATCGAATATATAACCTCTGCTAACAGTTATTCAAGCAACTGAGCTCGATGGGGATCCTAACTGTACACAAGCCCAATCCCCGGTTTGTGAGTCCGTCTGTCTTCTGGAATCGGGCGGGGAGACATTTTTGCTATGCGGTCTTCGAAACGGATATGTATTTTATGGCGAGATAGGTAATATTTACACCATTGAATCTGGTACGATATGGGAGAGCCTAACTGTTTTTAGATACTGAAACCCTAGAGTTCAATCCTTTAAAGAGGGTCAAGGTTGGAAGACTGCCGGTGATTCTCTCTACGAGGGATGATACTACCGACAAAGCTCTCGCTCATTCGACTTACTCACTTTTCCAATTGAGTATCGAGGGGTCCGAGTTGGTGGTTTCGTCTGTTGTTTTCAATCAGACAGTTGAGGTAACTATCTGGTGAAGCTTCTTGTTGAAACGTACTCGGAGTACTGACACGATTTCGAAATCCTTAGCCCTCAATTGAAGCATTTTGCCATCTCAGCCATGATTTCAGGTCTACACAATTCCCGGATCCTATTATCTGTGCGACAGATTCTTCGATAATGGTCGCAATGACCAGCCGAATGCCAACGATATGCACAAGGCAACTGGAACTAAAAGAAACCCCATCCAGAATAATTTACAATGAAAAGGAAGATTTGTTGGCGGTGGTATGCCATCAGGCGTCGTATGAGTCTTCGAGTTTGGAAAACGGAAGGGGTCCGAAGTCGCCGCGTGCCACCATTTTGTTCCTCGATCCAAAGACGTGAGTATTGGATATCTTGGTCTGAATCTACATCGTTCTAATGAAGATTGTTTAGTGGGAAATCCCAGGCACCTCGGGAGCTGAGGGATGCGAAGTATGATGAACTAATCTTCAATAAGAAAGATGAGAAAATCCATTGTCTTTGCAGTAAGTTTTAATCGACACCCTTCTATCGACTATACTAAACCTCACCTCTACAGACTGGACTTTCCCGGACAAAGCTCTATCGTGGAATTGCATCCTCGTCGGCACAAGTTACGGAATTACAGAAAAGTCTCCCCGCAAGGGTCGAGTTGTGGTTCTTTCTTTAAGATATGTCAAATCCGGTACGGAAAGGAAACTTGAAATTCGAAAGCGGAATCAGATTTTGTGTCCTGAGCCGGTGCATTCGTTGGCGACTTATGGCGAGGCTTCAGTGATATATGGAACGGAGAAGACGCTTTCGAAGATCGACTTGGTTCGTAATGCTGCGGGTCAATGGAAGTAAGTGGCGAGTCCTCTGTAATACTTCACCTAGTGGAATTGTTCTGACGGGGAGGGCGATTTAGATTCGAGAACCAAACGGTTCAAAATGTGGACTCCACACCACTTCAGATTACCACACGAGATGAAGATCGGACGATATCTGTATCGAGCACTATGGACGCACTAGCAATATACCGCGTTAAGGAGGACCCTTCGCCGTCTCTAGAGCGTATTTATAGGTATCTTCTTTTAATCTATGAAAACGTAAAAGATAAAGTTTTGTCTAACACCTTTTTGTAGTGACGATAGAGAAAGAGCCGGCCGTAGTCATCTACGTGTAGAAGGAAACTTCTTCGTAGCCGCTGACCGCGACGAAGGTATCGTCGGTCTCTGGATGCCCAACGAATCCCGAATAACGACATGCTTAACCCGAGTCTTCGAAGCCCACTTGCCAAATAGTATTGCCAGTTTACGAATGGGGGATCTTCGAGCGCCATGGAGGGCAAGGAATTTGGAGTTACCGGGGATTATCAATCCGAATGCCGATATCATTGGTACATGTTTCGACGGTGCCATATACCAATTTACGATCCTGAACGAAGAGGCGACGGAGCTACTGGCATATTTACAGAGGTGTTATGTTAAAGTTGCGTATTCGGCCGGGAAGAGTAAACCACTCGATCATAGAGAGGTCGAGATGATGAAGGAAGGGAGTTTGAAGCATGTTAGTGGGGGGTTATTGGCTGATGCTTTGAAGAGCAGCGATGGTGGATGGTTGAAAGAGGCTATGAGGGATAGGGAAGTCTTTGAGGATTTGGTGTTTGCGGTTTATAAGTCTGCTGGAGTGGAGGTGGTGCTTAGGAATGATAGGGGGCTCGAGGATGTGGTGGTGGAGTATTTGAAGGGGGTCTTGGGAGGGGTTGTGCTCTGAAGTGGGATGGAGTTTTAATACATATCACATGCGGCCCTCTCCCTCGCAACAGCAACAGCAGTCCAGTTAACTGTTAATACATATTAGGACCCGTTTGGGATCTTGGTCTTCTCGCTCTGGGCGGTGATTGGTTCTTGCTGATAATTCTTTCGCTTCTGACGGACGCCTCTGCATTCATTGCATTGGTCCTGCCGTTTTCTATAGACCTTTTCTTTCTTTCTTTCCTTTCAGCCTCCTTTTTCATTCCGTCCGTTTTTCAGAAAGCGTGGAAATTGCATTTCGGTGTCTTTTACATTAGAGATAACCTTTAACTAGAATCATATATATATAAAGTATACAGAGATAAAAGTTCGTATGTTCACGGGACTATACTACTCAGGAGTCTTTATTCTTTAGGTGCTTAGTTTTGGAGGTTTAAGGTGGGAAATTTCGATGGTGTTGAATCAGACGATACATGAAGATGGTAACTTCACTGGTCTGTTACTTTTTGTTAGTTGGAGAGAAGAAGAAGAAAATAGCAAATACAAGCCTTGATCGATCGATTTTTCGTACGTTCCCGACCAACTCCCCCGTTTGCTTTTATATTGAAACAATTCATCTTCTTTGAAGAAGAAAAATAAAAAAATAATGAAACCAAATGTCCACCAAACTCCTCCCATAACAAACCCCTCTCCAGAAAAAAAAGAGGAAATAAGAAAAAAAAGAAGACCGAGTAAACCAAAGAGGGGGTTGAGGTTATCCGCTATTAATCAGGATGATGCGTGGCTAGAAAAACGATAATGTTCGTTTATTGACAATAGAAGAACAGTGATGTAAGTACCATAGAGTAATGTTCTTTCGCTATACACAGATCAAGAAGGCCCCGGGGTACAACAAAGAAGTAAAAACGAAACACGAGAGGTGGGTATAGTGATGCAAGGAAGGGATTCATAAAATTCATAAAGTTTGAAGTTTTGGTTCCAGTAAAAAAAACGGTGGGAGCAAAAAAAAAAGTCCCTTCAGAGTTAAAGCAAGCTACCTAAGGCATAAAGCGTAAGTAACCATAGGGCCCCATGAAACTCCCAACTTGACTTTTTATTAAGAAAGGATTTATCCGGTTCCCGGTAATAGTAATGATAAAGGAAAAAAGGAACCACGTGAATAGAATGGTTAGAAAAAGTAACAGAAGGCCTTAGAGAACACTTAGACATCCATTGCATCGTCGAGTGACATTGCTGAGGCCTGGGAATCTGAGAATGGAGCAGTACCCTCTCTCTTCTCGAACCTAGCCGCGTCGAGATCTGTGAGCATTGAGGCGTCGCCGCCAGACATGTCTTCATCGTCATAAGCCTCCTCGATGCCTCTCTTTGATTTCTTCACTGTGGTTCCGGATTCCTGTGGGGCTCTACCGAATATGGCGTTGAGATGTTGGGTAGCGGCGGCGGCAGCAGCAGCGGTGAGCTGCTGGATTTCAACGTCACGTCTCGCCATCCAGATTGGCTCATACCCGGTGAGAAGATACTTCATCGAATCGTCGAAGCAGACGCAGAATCTGCGACCCTGGATGACCTGGATTGCTTGAACGGCAGTGCAGTTGATGTGCTGCATGATGTAAGCAGCAGCAACAGCAGCGCTACGTTCGTTGCCGGACTCGCAGTATATCAGGGTCTTTCCTGGGTTTGGAGGTTGCTCTGGGAGACCATTTGGTTTACGTCGGATGAAGCCTAGAGGGGCATTGTTGTAGAGGTGATCGTCGACTAATTTCGATGCGATCGGGAACGAAGCGATAAGCTCTTGGTTCCCCGAGACATCGACTGATTCGAAGCGAATGCGAGCTTTAAGCTCTGGATCCTTGGCAATCTCGTTGTAAGCATTTAAGAGACGATGTCGAGCGGTAACATTGTTTCGAACGGCGATAAGAAGAGTGATGTTTTCGCGTCGGAGATAAGCCAGATCCTTTGCAGCGGAGACAGGGCCTAGATAAAGGTGTGGAAGGATCTGCTGGGCTTCACGACGAGATTCGTATCGCCAATCTTGGAGAGTAGTAGGAAGGATCCCGGAATTGGCAAGTAGCTGGGAGCTACTGAGGCTGATGCCATTGGGTGGTGCGCCATAGTTTAAGGGCTGTCTGGTGCCGGGTCTTCCACCACGACTGGCGGGATCGTTGATGAGAGTTGGAGGCGGGACGAGAATGCGAGGAGGCGATGGAATGCCGTTGGACCATGGTAATGTTGGGTGATGTGAGGGGGAAGAGGAGAGAGGTGCCATGCCCGCGCCTGCACCTGGGGCCAGGTTTCCGTTCTGAATAGGCTGTTGAGCCATGTGCATCGTAGCTTGGGTCTTGCTGGGAAGAGAAGGTTCCCAGGGGTTTGGAACGTAGATTAGAGCTAGCTATTAGAGCTATTGAAACCTGAGTTCAGTTCTGACGATGTGTATGTCGCTGGTAGGAATGCGAGAGTACGATGGTGGATGGGAACGATAGTAGTTATCGTGATGATGGATCAGTTAGAGCTGGAGAGTGGTGGTGGTGGTGGTGGTGGTGGTGGTGGTGGTGGTGGTGGTTGGTTAGTTAGCTAACGTGTGGTTGCAGGCAACTCGAGTAAAATAAGCGTCTGACCGCCGACAGAACCCACGGGGTTTAAAAGATGGAGCTTCGAATCACCACAATGGCTAAACCTATGTTAAAGAACAGGTTGATATCGATTTAATTCAAATAAACTAACAGTGAAAAGGAAGTCGTTTGCGATTGCCGGCCGGCCTGAAGAACACCTCTGCTACGTTCAAAAGTCGCGTCTCCCGGTTACTAATTTATATGTCTTGGGGGCAGAAAGGATAAGTCCCAGCAGCACAGAAGGCAGATTGATTGGCCAAAAGTGCAGTAGCCGTTTGGCGTGCATGTGCAGATGCTGCGAACGATTTCGAATCTAGGTTCCTTGTCCTTTACTAATTCATCTTCACAGCCCTCTTACCACCTTTCCTGAGGTCATTGCTGAGGTTTCAATTGTAGATGAATCGCACCTGACTCAGAAGCCAATGCAAACGGGCTTCCTTTTTTTTTTTTTTTTTTATATTCCCATAGTTAGGTGCTTGCATACCAAATATATGCAATCCGAAGAGAACTTACGCTCCCGGGCCTCGTGGTTGGAGTACCTGGCAAGGCTACATAGTATGCAAGGTAACTCTCAGGCCTGTTCCAGCTTGATCAGGTATCGCTTCTTTCAACAGGACTAGTTTGGCCACGATTGCCGGTTGAACTTGCAGCAAGATGGCAGATAAGCGTCAAATTTTTGTATGATAACGATACCTACAACGATTTAATTGTTTATAACATCGTTATACGGCACGGAACGTTCGAATTAATGTTTCTTTGTTTTTACATACAGAGGCGAGATCATTCCATGTTGTGCCCAACCGAGTCATTGATAGCCATGTGCACACCTTTGTTGGAGATCTAGATTTTGGTTGGCACTGCACTGCTTCATCATATGCATGCATGGGATCCATTATATATCCGAAGAAAGTCTCTAAAAGACGGAGTAAAAATGTAGGGAATATTTTATTCCTTTACCGGATTCTGATAGTAAATGATATACGAATTCGCAGCTACACAGCGTCAAAAATGCCTTTCTTCAAACGATCCAAAGATCTAAAATCTCCAAGCCTAGGCCTCAGTTGTATTCCTCTTTCACCGAACTCCTCCAAACTCTGCGGGTCTCCCGGCGGAGTTTCAGATGTCTCACGAACATCCATCGTATCTGTGTCTACTTCGACTTGCGACTGGCTTCGATCCGAACGAGCATGCATAGCCAACTCCAAAAGTGACATCCTCGGGCACGCCTTGCACTTGGCTCGTCTGGCCGCCATTCTTGATAAGGCTCAAGTATACATCGGAGCTGCAAGGGCGTATTTTGATTGTTGTTATGTCTTGAGTACAATCGAACCGGAACTTGGGCCGGTCGAGTTGGAAATCACGAATCAAATTGTAGGCTTCCAGAACGACAATGGTGCTTGAGAAACCCCAAAACATAAATTCCTATGTTTTCTGATCATATATCTTTTTAACCCAAGAGTCGAACATACAAGCAGCGACTTGCCTACCTCTCAGCTCGAGTCACCATATCCGGCCGTAGCTCCCTTTCGTTCCCGTCTCATATGATACCATCTCAGGAATTCCAGATCGATTTGTCCTCGGATTCAAAGCAAGCACCTCGTCTCGTGGAACTTAATCGCATCTGTCAGTTCCTTCGTACTCTTGGCCATTGTTGCGAGGTCATTCAAGAGATTCGTACCCAGGATGAATCTAGCTCTAGATCAGGTGCCGAAGCACTCCTCGGCCTTTCATCAGAACTTCAAAAACTACGGGTAGATATCTCGAAGTTCAGAGAGTTCTATAGCAATCAACAACTTGCAACCGGAGAGGCTGGGAACATACTATTCGTGCTCTTGGGGAGTTATAAGAGAAAAGTGGACGATATTATAAAGGGGTAAGATATCAATATATTGGCCCCTAAATCGAAAATTAGGCCATATTTCTAAAAAGAATTCTTCGGATAGCGAAAACAAGAAACTGTTGGTATTCCTACTCTCGCTATTCGACCTCAAACTACCTGCAGAATGTGAAGCCGAGATAAAACCACTCCCTCCACAGCCACTTCAATTCAAAAAGCCATCCTTCCAAACATCAACCGGGAATTACACGGCAACCCCAGACTCAGCGGTATCCCCGTTGAGTATGAGTGCGGGACCTTCGGTAAAGTATGCAACAACAATCCTAGGAGACGAGCGTGAGCCCATACAACTGGCTTCTGCCCCGATCCCCAAAAAATCTGCCAAAAGATCGAACGAATTGGGGAAAGGGAAAGAGAAGTTGACCAGGTCAATAGTTACGAGTTCACCTGAAATTGGGGGTATCGATGAGAGGATGGAAGAATTGATGAAAGGTGGATCGTTTTTGTTGGTATAATGCGGCGATGCGCCTGAAGAAATAAGAAACAAGGAATATTATACAAGTGTATCGATTAGGGTCCTAGTCCCCGAACTCGAGACTAAGTGGGATACTGCGGGGTACCGGTACCTAATAAAGAGACTCAAGAGTTTTGTGTAACATCCAAGACTTCTTGACATCTGTGTAACCAGGCATGCAGGCAACGCAAAGCTCACCCAAAATACCACAGTTCGGATCTTGCGTAAGACTTCTCGGCCTGGTTACTAGGGAGTTTTGCTGTTCTTGCTAATTTTTGGAAATATAATAAATATCGTTGCGAGTGGATTGCCATAGTTGTACAAGTATCTCGGTGCTATTGAAACATTCTCATATAATGAATTATCCTACAGTGCTACTGAAGCTTCAAGTCCCACCGATATAAGAGATTGCTTCCAATTCGATAAACGGCCCCGGGCTATTCTTGGAGGGAAGCCCTATATTATTTTGCCTGCCTACGAGTTTCTTGACAGTTCTAGTCTCACTCATCACACCGGAACCTTGTATATAAATCTACCTTCTGCCCCAGTTGTGTTGCGGTAACCATACTCTCTTCCGAAAATTATTCCTTCCCTCTCCTCCATCACCTCTCCACATCACGCCTTAGTTATGCTCATGGCGCAGGTACCTTTACTACAGAATCATCCGTATGAAACAACATTTTATATATTCGTACCCATGGATATTTACCATGCTTCATGTCGGTTACGCGTATACGAGACTGTTTTCGTTTACCTATAATTTCATCGTTACAAAGAGCGCATATTTTGTAAAAACTAAAGTTATAGATCGAGTAAGACTCGAACCAGAGGCATTAGGATTATCTGAGAGTGTTAGCTACCTACCTGGATACTATCATTGTAAATACAAATACCTAGTATACGTTCACCTATTCCACTGCACAAAGCTCATTCCTCCATAGCGGAATCCCCACCCCAGACCCCTTTACAGAACCAGCTGCTTTACAACGGTATGAAGTTGCGTCGCTTGTCAAGAATTTGATCAGATTGTAGGTGATCAAAATCGTATCATTCACATCTTCGTCAGGTATATATGCGGCCCAACCATTATCCATATCTGTATCAATGTCGAGTTTCGGTACGAACCCAAGCATCTTCAAAACTTCAACGTTCTGTTCGACGCTCTTCGGTGCAGTTCTCGCATATTCCGGGTCAGCCGTTAAGACCTCAAAGGCCCCGCCATCTATCGAACGGGGTACGTGAGACTGGTATTTCCATGGGTGAAGCTGGATTAACCTGCTCGCAAGGTTTAAACCTAGAACAAGGTCTTTGGATTCCTTTTTTCGGGGTATCGGGCTGTCTTCAACCAAGCAAGATCGCCCATATTCCATAACGAACACACATTTACGTATTCTCGTTCCCGAAACTCGTCCCGGTTTCCCACCAGCTTTGGAGGAAGGTCTTCGTCGTCGAAGAACTCCTTTGCATCTTCGTACGGCATAGCTGTAATCTGCTCCGACGAGGCTACGGCCGGGTGGGCTTTGATGAATCGGTAACGGGGACCGTCGTTATTCGTCTATTATACAGCAAAGACTCGACTTTGGGAAACATTTAGAACGGGTGGAAGTGCAGGTGCGGGTTTCAAAATGGTATTGAGAACAGGGAGACGGAAACATGTTCTCGTTGAACCCGAAGGAATTTGTGTGGCGTCTGAGTACGAGGCCGGTGTCTTTCCGATCGATAATGCAGGTGGTTATGGATGTACGGCTCTACTGTTTTCCGCGTGCTTTGTTAAAATATTCGAGTTCTTTTTTGTAAGTTTCTGGAAAGCATGATCTTCATACCACATGGCGGTTGGTATGCAACGCCTTGGCCCTGAGGGTTTATATAATTATATGAGCGCCAGGCTCTAGCTCTGTTGGAGATGAACCCTCAGTCGCTCAGTCACACAGCTGTACAGGGAAGGCCTGGGATACGGCAGAAACGTCAATGGTATGACCGCCAACGAAATCGAAACAAAGACAAGCGCATAATTTTTATTTTTTTTATATAACAAAATAAAGATATAACATGTAAATAAATAAAAATTAGAATCCGGAAGGAATAGGATGGGAAAGGTCCAGAGAGCTCAAAATGAGTCGTGGGCCTTAGATCGGGAAATGGTTGATCAACTGAATACTTGCAAGCTTATTATAAGCCCTGGCGCTTTAGTAAGATTCTTGCCTGCAGCTTGTTTCTTGAAATATTGCAAGTGCAGATATAGTTATCGATTCACACTTGAATGACCTAGAAAGCCACTATCTATGTATAGAAGTTTGGAGGATATTAGATTATAATATTGTTACTATCAATTCTAGTTTCCCTGGTCAACCTTAATTTTCTCTGCCTCTTGTATACCCCCCCGGCTAGCCTTGAGCATTTCAAAGATCACATAGGACCTCTACCTGTTTTCCTCATTCCTAGTGTCCCCATCCATTACCGCTCACAAGGAGGAAGCTGCTTCCCAAGAACAAACATAATGCGCTAATTCACATTGCTACTTCATCCAAGTAGGTGAGATGGCCGAGTTGGTCTATGGCGCCAGGTTAAGGTTATACCTTAACAAGTGACATCCTGGTACGGGTAACCGTGCGTGGGTTCGAATCCCACTCTCATCACTAACTTTTTATAATTTTTTATAATTTTTTTTGTTCGTTAGTTCGGTGTAGATGGCTTTGGGGGGTGGTTTTTTTTTTTTGGGCTTCGAGAGCGAACAAACGCTGTTCTGGGCAAGTGTGTTGGTTTGTGTTGGATCTGGGACTTGGCGAATACATACATGGTGACTTAGGGAACACGCGAGATCGTAAACTTCGACTTCGCAAGATCAGGAAATTCTTTGATTCGTGTATAGATTTTAGTTCCCGCAATGCAATGGGCGATAGAGCGGCCTTTAGCGCGCACCATGATATCGGAGTGTCGAGACTGCTGTCGTTTTGGGACAGTGTTTCATCTCCAACATTTACAACACATTATTAACCATCTGCGTTGCATATATACCAACATATCAATTCAATGCAAAGAGCTTTAAGGAATAATCAAGGATCGGGCAACAGCATAAACCGGTAAGCTCACACCCGTATTGCTTAACAGGCCAAGTACCAGCCTCTATTCGATAAATATAGTCGCGAAGCTAGAAGACATTCATGTCCTTGAGGGTTCATCGTCACCTCGGCCTCATCTCTTCGATATTTTAACAGCCGACCGAGCAGTCGTTTTGAGAGAAACCGTCCAAGACGAGCTTGATCCCTCTTAGAAGAACCTATTTAATATTTATATATATATAGTGTTGCTAGCATGCTAGTCATGGTAAACAAAGTCTTTGGCGCTATAGCGCTTCTTCTAGCTCTACTACGGCCCAGCCTGGGACTGTCAACCGATCCCGAAGAAGCAGCATCATCTATATCCCCCTCAACCCCAAACCCTGCTAGCGCAACCGGTGGAACCGTTCTCATTCGCTCCCTGGAGCAAGTTCACAAAACTCCAGAGTTCCTCGAATTGTCCACTGAACCGGAGGACAGCGCCGACCCTAAGGTTCATCCCCATCCCCGTCTTGTCAATCCTACCATTTTCTACACATGCGAGGTAGTTTGTCCACCCATTTCTGAGATCCTCGTATCATTGGGGCGGGGGGTCGCCCGGATCTCAGTAGCAACAGAGCACGTATGACGCTCTGGAAAACTCTCGCAAAGTGCAAGGACCGTACTTGTGAATATAGTAGTAAATCCTGATCGTCAAAGTGACATTACACCCGGGCATGAGCATCAGACGTGTCGCTTGCTGAGTCTTGCCTCACAGTGTCCCCTGGTATGGTAAGCGGAATATAGTCGATCCTGCTTTGTTTTGGAAGCTCCTGTCAAATATATGTGCATATCCGATAGTTAGGTAGCTAGCGCGCATCATTGGAACTGTAGGATGCTACCGTGTAGCTCGAGTGCACTAACCGGATATCGAACCCGGTAACAGTCTTACAGCTTATCAAAGGGCTCTTAACAGCATACCGGATCTTATAAAACAGATGAATACCGATTACGAGTGGAATCTTGTGGATAGGTTCTCGATGAGTTGGTATAAGACCGGCAGCGGAACCGGCGGCACTAACAGAAGTTAGTCTTGTCACATCGCCATTGAGTTTACACCTGTAATATATAGTTTTGATAAAACCAAAGTTTCCTGCTTTTAAACGCATATACTCGAATCTTTTTTACACCAAGAAGGGATCTCGGAGTTCTAGGTTTACCTGTACACCTAGGTACTTACTTACAGAATTGTTGTTCAAGGCCTTTCTATCCTCCCCTGTTAGAATCGGATGTTTGGATGGAGAAACCTCCAGAGTATACAAGCAGTGGTATCCTAGTAACCACCTAGGTAGTTATCTATGAAGCTTGCATTATCAATAGAATCCACCGGGGCCAATTGTCAATTGTGGTCATCGTGTAACTATCTTAAAGCTCGGTGCTGAAGCTGTTCTATAAATGGACTCCTTTAACCTCTTTCCCCTCTTTCCCCTTCTCTTCTTTCTTCTCTCTAGGGATCGAACTTAACAACTATTGAGGTAAGAAGTCTCCACTTAAACCAACTTAGGTCTAGGGTGTACATCGGTCCTCGATAAAGCAGATTTAGAAGCTTATAACCGTCCAGTGCTGACATCGGTAATTACATGATAGATTCGAAGACCTCGCTCGCAGGCCCTTAAGTAAGGCTACTACTGTGACTTATACTCAATATGTTCTTTGATTACACTTAGGCTTCTCTCTAGGCAGGCCGAATCCTTCAGGTTACGTCATGTGAACAGCTTGAAATCTCGGTGCGGTGGGAAGCCTAGGTAGGAAAGTATGCTACTCTTGGTCTCGTTGCTAGATGATATTCCCTAATTTATTAAATTCAAGTTGCTGACATTGTCCGTAGACTCGAAGCTTCATAGCAATACTGCTTGTGTCTTGCACTACTGTGGTACGTTTCCCTGACCTGCATGACTAGGCCTCGGAAGCTTAAGATCGAGAAGGGGCTGGGCCAAAGTTAAAGCTAACACCAACATTCTTTCCAAATTTATGAACGCTGGCTACACGGTGTTGTTTCTTGTGTGTGGTTCAGTTTCAAACCTTCATCATTTCCAGAAAAAACTCTTCCAGCTGTCGAACACCGGCGAAACTTCTGGCTACCACAATATACAACCCCATAGTGTAAATTTTCATAATGTCCTCTAAATCTCACTTGTCGTACGGCGAACGAGCCAAACAACATACACATCCGGTTGCTCGAAGGCTGCTTGAAATCGCAGAGGCAAAGCAAACCAATGTGGTCGTCTCCGCCGACGTTACAAGAGCAGGCGAACTGTTAGACCTCGCTGACAGTATGTCCAAATAAAACCACGCCATAGAAAGCAGCTGGCTAACTGGCGCTTAGGGCTTGGTCCATACATCGCTGTGCTAAAGACACACATTGATATACTTGATAATTTCAGCTTGACGGTACTCGAGGATTTAAAGGAACTGGCAGCCAAACACAACTTTCTGATATTCGAAGATCGCAAGTTCGTCGATATTGGAAATACAGTTCAAAAGCAGTACCACGGTGGAGCTTTACAAATATCAAGTTGGGCGGATATTGTTAACTGTACAATGCTCCCCGGAGAAGGTATCGTCCAGGCGTTGACTCAAACGGCAGAGGGCGACGATTTCCCGTACAAAGATCAGAGAGCACTCTTGATCCTGGCAACTATGACAAGTAAAGGATCACTGGCTACGGGGGAGTATACGAAAGTTTCTGTTGAGTGCGCACGGAAATACAGTCGGTTTGTCATCGGATTTGTGGCGTCTAAGACGTTAGGGGACATTGAGACGGAGGTTGCCCCGTTGGAGAATGAGGATTTCGTCCTCTTCACCACGGGCATTAATATGGCTTCGAAGGGTGACAAACTGGGACAACAGTATCAGACACCGAGGTCGGCAGTGGAGGCGGGAACCGATTTTATTATCGCAGGGAGAGGAATCTATGCTGGTCCCGACCCTGTTGCGTCCGCTAAAGCATACAAGGAGGAAGGATGGAACGCTTACCTTGGACGGTTGAGCAAAGCTTAGAATATCAGACTCGTATATTTTAGGTTTTGGTACAATACTATCTGGCTATTCCGTCACTTTGTTTCTGACTTATCGTTTCCCGTATGAATACGTATCGATATCGGCGTGTCTTGCATTAGTAGTGTGTATTCGGAAACCATGGGCAAATTTTATATCGACACGAAAATGAAAAAACCAGCCTCGTCCTTTGGTTGACAGCTTGCTAAAAAACTTGAACTTTGAGATGAGTAACAAAAAAAATATAATTTTTTTTACCACAGACTGCAGATGTGATTCGACAGAATTATAAACCGGCTCATCGGTGTCGTGAGCCCAGATGCATGTTGACGTTGAGGGCATTGCACACACGTGGGGCGAAGAAAGCAAAAGCGGCACGTTATCTCCCTTGGCCTTGGCCTGGTTGTGCATGGGCCACATCGCTTGACCAACCCCAACTTAAACCACATCGAGGACCTGCGCGTCATCTCTCCTCTGACGAATCGCCTTCCTCTCACAAATTCGATTCTCTGGAACCATCGTCTAACCTCTGGTGGCCTCTTAACGATATAAACACTTTCATTCCACTCCTTCAAGGCCACCAGTCATCGCTAAAGATCGTTCCAACTTCCCTGATTCCCCAGATGCTTCAAAGATAGCCTTCTCCTCGTCGATCGAAGTTTTGGCAGTTTAAAATGCCCGGCTTTCTTGAACCCGGTGGCACGGGGACCAAGTTAGGCAAATTTTTCATCATTTTCTCGGGAGTCTGCGCGATAGTGGCGGCCTTGTTGTCGGTGGTGTAAGATCACACGATGTGTCTCTTTTTGGTGATAGGATGAAGGGGCTAACGACAAACTTGAAATAGTTCGATATGGTTCCAACTGTACATATGCAATCCGAGATACAAGGGCTTTATTGGAGTGAAAGCACGGGCTAACCCGGTTTTGACAGGAAAAACTATCGAAAACCATTGCTTCAACGATATGTCGTGCGGATTTTGTTGATGTTGGTGATGCTCTTTAATATTTGTCAAGTCGGAGACTGGATCTAACTGGGATGATAGGGTTCCGATTTATGCCATAACCTCGTGGCTTAGTTTAAAGTCGTCGGCAGCGGCCTTCTTTCTTGATCCTATTCGAGATATATACGAGGTGGGAATTATATGACACCAATCCTCGAACGCCAACCACTAACTCAACCACAGGCCTTCACTATCTATACCTTCTTCCAACTCCTCATTAACTTCCTCGGCGGCGAACGAGCACTCATCATTCTGACCCACGGTCGAGCCCCGATTCCACATCTATGGCCTCTCGATCTCTGTCTCCCCAAAGTCGATATCAGCGACCCGCACTCCTTCCTAAACATCAAGCGTGGGATCCTCCAATACACATGGCTCAAGCCGATACTCGCCCTCGCAACAATCATCATGAAAGCCACCGACACCTACCAGGAAGGATACATTGGACTTAATAGCGGGTACTTTTGGAGTGGGATCATTTACAATCTTTCCGTGACGATTAGTTTGTATAGCTTGGGTATGTTTTGGGCGTGTATGCATCATGACTTGAGGCCGTTTAGACCGGTGCCAAAGGTTGGTATTCCCCGTATTTGGACTCTGGCAGGGCCTATTGCTAACTGGTATTTAGTTTTTGTGCATTAAACTCATTATCTTTGCTTCGTACTGGCAAGGATTCTTCCTTTCGATATTGGTGTGGCTTAAGTTCATACCAGATACACCAGAGTACTCTCGTGATAATCTTGCAGCTGCCATCCAGGACTGTCTGATCTGTTGTGAAATGCCGGCTTTCGCTATTGCACATTGGTATGCCTTTTCATGGAAGGACTATGCGGACCCGACGATCTCGGCAGCCCGTATGCCAGTTCAATATGCCTTGCGTGATGCCTACGGTATTCGCGACCTGATATATGACACAAAGGTCACTTTTGGCGGGAAAGGGTATGAATACCGTAACTTTGACTCCGCAGGTGGAACAACCATGGCGCACCCTGAAAGTGCTGCGAGAATGGCAAGAATTATGGAAGGAATGCGGTATCAAGGCGGCGGGAAAGGGAAGTACTGGATACCAAAGCCGGCACCCTCGAGTCGCTCGGCTTTGTTGGGCGGCGTTGGCTCCGCTGCTGGTACCGATGGTCCTGCCCGAAGAGCGGCTGCTGGTGTCGGAAGGTCGTATGGAAGTGTGGCTACCGACAATCTTGAGGATGAGGGTACTGACGAGGAAATGGAAAAGTTGTACGATGACGCGAGAGGAATGGAATTTGGGGATTATAATGTGAGTACAGTATTTTCTTGTCAGGAGTAGGACATCGCTAACCGTTAACTTAGTACCCTGTCATAACGGCACACGAACCGTATAGTGCGGAGCGTTTCCGACAGAACTACCAATCGTCTCGTTATCTTGTTACAACAGCCACAAACCAGGCCCTTCTTCAGCCTGAGAACCGCACCAAGATTCAGTCTCGAAGCAGGAGCAAAAAATCAAATGCATCGAGTTCTCGTAGCCGTAAAGGGAAATCCAAGCTTTCGGATGGCGACGGGCAAGAATCGCAAGGGTTACTGTCTAAGGTTGCCGACACGTCGCACCGGAGTGAATCGTCCTCGTCTCACTTCTCGGACCGTTCCGGCGTCGTAGATCTCGTCGTTGAGGACACACAGGCGGAGGAAATCGAACGTGTCCGCGCCCGCAAGGAGGGCGGCCCTGGCTGGAACGGGGAAGATCCCAAGATATTTGTTACCAAATATCCTCCAAAGGATCCAGGACACGTTGAGAGATCGGGCTTTGAAACAGAACACATCCCCACACCGATTAATACGCGAGAAAACAACACCGATACCTCCAGAGCTGGTGGGTCCGGAGCCACCTCACAAGGGAACTTTGTTGTAGCTGAGGAGGAAGAGGAAGAGGAAGACACCCCAGTTGATGACAGAGTGAGGTACGGGAGTCTAGCTAATGACGACAATCCCTGGGGTCGTTAGAACGATGTTTCGTTTTGTTAGCGAGCAAATACTCGTTACTTTTCGTGCTTCCCTTGTTTTATTCGTCTTAGTTCTCTATTCCGTCGTTATACTTGTTTGCTATGCTATTCAGTGTTTATGTTTGGTATCGATGTTTCATCAGGGGATCATTTTCATTGCGATAGCTGCTGGGATTTCTTTTTACTTATTTTTCATAGCCGTGCAAGGCGTCCTGAAATCAGGTGTGTATCGAACGGGGCGTTGAAAAAGGGCATATTTCGTGTGTGTACATTTTGTTTGTATGGGGGGGGGGGACGAAGAGCGATGGGTCGTTTGATAGGTTAGCTGTCATTATGCATCAGGGATACAGATGGTTCGCGAGATAACTGGAGAGCGTTATACGAATATACTATCATTTTTGTCGTTTCATATCTTTTTTGAGATTCGATTCTATGTTCGCTGTCACCATTTCAATCTGGTACTGTGGTTTCAAGACCCTCTGGACCTATTTTATCCAAATTCGTATTTCAATATCTTGTGCGAAATGTCGAACGTGGCCACCTGAGATACCTGGGGAAATGTTGAGAGGTTGTTTCATCCAGTCTATTGCTGCACTACCTGTCCAACAGCCAATGGAAACGCATGACGGGCCAGGTTAATTGCCCTATTGTCGTCGGCATATCTAGCGATTCGCTGGAGACCCGGATGTTCATTAACAAACTGTCTGGGAAAGTAGGTTCTCCGATGATTTCTCGCTTTACGCGATATACCGGTAATTAAACGTCTACTCTAATAAGCGCGGGAAGAGTCTAACTTTAGCATAAATTATATTAAAGAAGTTGAGTTTTTGGGGAATGGTAAGTGGTGATCTCGCCAGGGGACCCACTCCCCGCTGTGCGCTTAATGCCGAGCCAATCGTTGGCCGTTCCCAATGAAAAGCAACATCTCGCGCTTCGGGCTGGTGGTGCGAAACAGCCCTATCGAATTAGTCTTTCGCAGGCCCCGGAGTGAAGCATGCATGCTGATATTTCAAAAGAGAAAAGGAAAAAGTAATGCGGTTGTAGGATCATCCACGCAGGCTTCATCTGGGGGGCCATTTGGTGGTTGGAAAGCCGTGCGCTAACGAGGCCTTTGGTTTACCAACTGGGAAACGAGTCGATGCATGGGATTTAACGTTCAACCGTGGGGTTTCAGGTTGACGTGCATCAGGAAGTAGTTAGTGTTCTCGCTGGTTATTTTGGGATACGGAAAAGAAGCCTTAAGCCGCGAATATGCAAGATGCTTCCCGAGGCGAAGGGACTTTCGCGAGTCGCAACGCTGAGTTTCACGGTTTCGAGTTTCGACTAGGCCCAGAATTTTGGTTGCGAGATGGCTGGTGGGCCGTTTTTTTTTAATTTTTCTTCATCATTTTCTTTTTTACTTTTTTATGCATGCTATGCATATTGTTCGGATGAGGTTTTGATGGCACCCGCATTGCAGAGTGCGCCGGAAACATGGGGGATGGTTTATAAGAAGTCAGGTTTCGGCCTCATGTTCGAGATCTTAGTATGATTTCGTTCCCTTCGTTTTTTTCCCTTTGTGTTTCGTTCTTTCGAAGTATTTGAGGAGGCATTAATTTCCCTTTTCAATATTTTTCTTTCTCTTTTCAAAGTCAGGACAGCAAGCTGACTGACGCCGGATATATCTGCGGTGGGATAGACGAATACCTTTTTTTTGTTTAACTCCGAGGACCCGTTCATTTGAGGCCTTCGGGAATTTCGTTGATAAGGAGAATCCGAATTCACTGAGTTGCAAAGAAAAGAGAGGGCTTGAGGCCTCCCTTAGCTTTGGTGTAAGTTTTTTATATATTTTATTTTGGATATCTCTTTCTTATCGAGTCCGGTTTATATTCTCTCCTTCGAATTCTTAAATTCCTTTCTTTTTGCTTCTTTTGTCTTTATTACACAACTTCGATGATATATCGAGTCCAACTTCATTCATTTATTTTTTTTACTCTGTCCATCTCTTTTCTTATACTATCTTCTTTCCCTTAGTTGATTTACAGTCCTTGTATCTCTATCAAATTAAAAATTTGTTTCCTTTTTTGACAAAACGACACTCAACTTCAACCTTTCCTTCTGTTCTCATTTTTATTTTTATTTTATATTCATTTTTTTACTTTTCGTTTTATTCAATTATGCCTTTTCAATCGTTATTTGGCAGCTGCTTTCCGTTCTCCGAAGAGCAGGCTGACCAAAATGGCGGGCAGATACGAAACCTCGATGAGCACGAGGCCAGGAAGTCGCATGCGCGGAGTCGGAGTGAGCGGTCTATCTTTAATTGGGGTAGGAACACCGAGGAGCCGGAGGGTATGTATAACTGTGGACGTTTCCAAGACTTCGAAATATTTGTACTAATGTATCGTTTATAGTTTCGGAAACTCGAAGTCCTACCCCATTCCCTCTTATCACCGTCGAAGATACATCTTCCATGCCCCGGCGGCCCCATGCAGTCCGATCACACAGCTGCCCTTCATCTACCCGAGATGCCCAGCGTGGTAACTCTCCATATGGACCAATGCTTACCATCCATGATGCAAATCTTGCAAACGAACTTCTTGGTTCTACATCATCCCTTGGTAACGGACAATATTCTTTCCTGAACGGAGAGTTCATTCCTCGCCCGACGTCTGGACTATCCAATCACACACGTCGCGCCAGCATGCCCGGCGATTTAAGATCTTGCACAAGTCCTTCTCCAGTGCATACACACGTCAGAGCGGCACAGAGTATGGGAAATTTGAATGTAAGCCCTGGAGACTTTGGACCATTCCCCACGGGGATGGGAAGGGCTTATGGGGTTAGTAGTCCTAGTACTACAACTTTTGATACGAGGAGGGATTCGGTGGGGACATTGACGGATACTACTTCTTTTGACGACGATTCGATGCACTCTGATCTGAACGTACCGGTCCCAGTACCAACGTCGAATGAGCCGGAGCGTGTCACTATTTCTGCTCGAGAAGTTGTACCCGTGGTGGAGGAAATTGTGGAAACTCCTGTGGCGTCGGTGCTAGCGCCAACTTCGAGCGGACCTGAGACGATCGTTTCTCATACTGTCGAAGAAGAAAGCACGGAAACTTCGGCGGCGCAGACTTCAACCGAATGCAAGGAGGCAGTCGTGCGCATTAAAATCGCACTTGAGGAAAAGGCATCTCTCGAACGGCGCCTACAGGAATTGGAAAGACTCATTAGCAGGGGAAGTTCCCAACGTCCAGCGAGGTTTCGAAGCGCGACTACCAGTGGTGCATTGGAATCTATCCCACAACCACCACTCACCGAGATCATTGTCGAGGCCACTTCACAGCCATCAGAATCTCAACAGGATATTCAAACTGACTCAGGCCGCGAAACTTCGTTTGAGGATGACACACCCAGACCACGACACTCCCCCCCACCATCACCACCAACTTTTACCCAGCCAGCTCCTGAGCCACAGCCACAACGTCAAAGGCCTGTCCTCCCCCAGCTTCAAACGTCATTGCCTCCTCCAACGGCCAGCGAGGAACGAAGAACTCCATCCACAGCAGTTAGACTGACTTCTGCAGTCTCAAGAATTGCAAACTGGATGTTTGGCGAGGAAGAACGTTCACCCTACCCGCATACCCCCATTCCCCTATCCACTCCTCGCACACAGCGACCTCAGACCTACCAACTGATTCAAGCACACCATTTGCAACTAACCCCAACCTCTCCACAACATCGCCGCACCGCACACCTCTCCGCACCTGCTACCACTGGTTCTCCCGTCCCGGTTATCGGATACCAACAGCGGTGGCGACCTCGAAACGTGGAGGACGTCGATCCTGTCCCGCCATATCATGAACAAGATCCCAACCCAAGTCCTGGGTTTGTATTCTTCCCACCAAACTCGCTCCTTACGCCGTTAGCGACACCCACGACCCCTTCTGGCACGAGCATTGCCACTCAAATGTACGCTCAAGCGGTGTGATCTGTATGACCAATTCATCTTGCCTTTTCATTTGTGTCAATTTTTAGCGAGTTTTGTGTTGTTTGAGTTATATTTTTTTGTTCCCTGGGTCAAGATACGGAACGAGAGTATCATGACACATAAACTGTACCTTTTGACTTTTAATATTCGGGAAGAAAGAGAAGAAAAGGCTCGTAAGCGGCGAAAATTAGATGGGATCTTTGGGATTGCATAGCTTAATTGGGAGTTAAATTCAGTAATTCATTATGGTTCATTGTGACTTTATGCATCCGAAAGTGTAAGACATGTCAAGATCAGGATGATCGATGACCGATCACACTTGTATATACCTCTTAGTGATCATTATCGAGCGTTATGAGAGTCACGCAGTCTCGATAGACAACTTCATCGAGCTGTCGAGGCCGGAATATGCACAATGCAGCCGGTTGCAAGCGCAATTCGATGGGCAGGAGTTTAGGCGGTTGGGACTTGCCTAAAGCCGACTGCTGGGCATTAAGCTGAGCGTGATATCATGGTCATGGCTATCCATATATAGTTATACTCATACTAGACATACAGAGTTCGAGCTTCAACCCCGCTAGAAGACAAAATTGCTTTTTTGCTGGGTAGCCCTGGCCGGTTAACCCCTCACCTGGTCATGATGCAGTGTTGGTAGTAGTCAGTGCTTGAATTCTCTGCTGTTTAATGTGGAGAGTGTCGACGCACACAAAAAATCTTTTTTATAGCTGCAAACGCCCACACAAAACCGGTGTCTCCTCTCCTCCTCTTCTATCTCTTCCCAACCCCTTCAAATTCACAAAAACCGTCTAGCAAAGAAAATACAAATACCCATTCTTCCTACCCGATTCCTCTTCCTAGTGAGAAGGCATCAGGGTAGCGTTCCTCCAACTTTTTTTGGTCCAAAACCCCGGTGTTTTGCTAAAAACGGCAGAGGGCAGAAAAGAAGAAAAAAATTTTGTTCGGTTCTGAGGGCTTTTTATTTCTTGCTCCCCAGAACAGATTCCATCTCTTTTCTCTTCCGTTCACCACACATACCAATACCAATACCCAGTTTTTAGAAAGGCTTCCATCATCAATCAGTCAAGATGGTTAAGTACGTGATTCTCCCTTCGACCATCTCAGACAGGGACGTGCTTTTTTGCTGACTAGTGCCCTTCGATGATGTAGCTTCACGGTCGATGAGATCCATGGGTTGATGGTATGCCGTCACTGCTTCCACCTCCACCCGAGCAGCCACCGAGATGCATTGGCTGTTGAATCTCGTCCTGGAGGTCCTTGCTGACTGTGAAATAGAACAACCGGCGCAATATCCGTAACATGTCGGTTATTGCCCACGGTACGTCGTGAATTCCTTCGCTCCCTCTAATCTTCCCCTCCTTCGATGGCGGGGTTCGTTAGTGGGGTTTCATGACTAATTTGTTGCAAACTAATTTTTTTGTCACCTTCCCCGCAACACAGTCGACCATGGAAAATCCACATTGTCCGATTCCCTGGTCGCGGCCGCTGGTATCATTGCCGCGGCCAAGGCCGGTGACCAGAGATACATGGACACCAGGAAAGACGAGCAGGAACGTGGTATCACTATCAAGTCTACTGCCATTTCCCTGCACGCCGATATCCCCAAGGAGGATCTTGCCGATATCAAGGAAATCCAGGAGTACAATGTCAAGGCTGAGAAGGAAAAGAAGGACAAAATTGCCCTAGAATCCAACGACTTCTTGATCAACTTGATCGATTCCCCCGGTCACGTTGACTTCTCGTCTGAGGTCACTGCCGCTCTCCGTGTCACTGACGGTGCTTTGGTCGTCGTCGATGTCGTCGAAGGTGCTTCCGTCCAGACTGAGACTGTCTTAAGACAGGCTCTTTCCGAGCGTATCAAGCCAGTTCTGTGTATCAACAAGGTCGATCGTACCTTGCTCGAGTTGCAGAAGACTCCGGAGGAAATTTTCATCAGCTTCCGTGATAACATTGAGAAGATCAACGTTATCATTGCCACCTACCAAGACAAGACCCTCGGCCAGGACTGGCAAGTTTCCCCCGAGAAGGGTAACGTTGCTTTCGCTGCCGCTCTCCAGGGTTGGGCTTTCACCATCAGGTCGTTCGCTACCCGATATGCCCAGAAGTTCGGTGTCAACAAGGAGAAGATGATGGAGCGTCTCTGGGTACGAGTTCCTTCTTTTCTTTTTAGCAAGGAACGGAGGAAACTAACATTCTTCAAACGAACAGGGCGACAGCTACTTCAACCCCTTCACCAAGAAGTGGACCAAGAACGACAAGCATGATGGCAAACCACTTAACCGTGCCTTCAACCAGTTCATCATGGACCCCATCACCAAGATCTTCAAGGAAGTCATGGAGGACAAGCTTGAGGGCGAGAAGGGTATCTTGGCCACCGTTGAGAAGCTCGGAGTCAAGCTCACCTCGGAAGAAAGGGTCTTGAAGCAAAAGCCACTTCTCAAGACCATCATGAGAAAGTTCTTGCCAGCTGCCGATGCTATCCTTGAGATGATGGTCATCCACTTGCCATCTCCTCAAAACGCCCAGGCTTACCGTGCCGAGCTCCTCTACGAAGGTCCTTCGGATGATGAATCTTGCAACGGTATCCGTGAGTGCGACCCCGCCGCCCCACTCATGCTTTACGTCTCCAAGATGGTACCGACGTCCGAACGTGGACGTTTCTACGCTTTCGGTCGTGTCTTCTCCGGTACCGCCAAGTCCGGTTTGAAGGTCAGAATCCAGGGCCCCAACTACGAGCCCGGAAAGAAGGAAGACTTGTTCATCAAGGCCATTCAGCGTACCGTCTTGATGATGGGTCGTCAAGCCGAACAAATTGAGAGCGTCCCAGCCGGTAACATTGTCGGTTTGGTCGGTATCGATCAGTTCTTGGTCAAGTCTGGTACCTTGGCTACCTCCGAGACCGCTCACAACTTGAAGGTTATGAAGTTCTCCGTCTCCCCGGTCGTCCAACGTGCCGTCGAAGTCAAGAACGGCTCCGATCTGCCCAAGCTCGTCGAAGGTTTGAAGCGTCTTGCCAAGTCCGACCCTTGCGTCTTGATCACCACCTCCGAATCCGGTGAGCACGTCGTTGCTGGTGCCGGTGAATTGCACTTGGAAATTTGCTTGAACGATCTCGGTGAATTCGCCGGTATCCCACTCAAGATCTCCGACCCAGTCGTCCAATACCGTGAAACCGTCACCGAAACCCCCAGAGACGAGAGGCAGCCACCGGGACCGGACGGCCTCCACCCACCAATCTACGCCTTGTCCAAGTCTCCAAACAAGCACAACCGTATCTACCTCCACGCCGCACCACTCGACGAGGAGCTCTCCGTCGCCATCGACGCTGGCAAGGTCAGCGCCAAGGACGACGTCAAGACCCGTGCTCGTGTCTTGGCCGACGACTATGGTTGGGATGTTACCGAGGCCAGGAAGATTTGGGCTTTCGGTCCGGATACTAACGGCCCCAACATGGTTGTCGATACTACCAAGGCCGTCCAGTACCTCAACGAAATCAAGGACTCCGTCGTCTCTGGTTTCCAATGGGCGTCGAAAGAAGGTCCTCTCTGCGAAGAGCCCATGCGTTCGATCAGATTCAACATCATGGATGTTACCCTCCACGCCGATGCCATTCACAGAGGTGGTGGTCAGGTTATCCCAACTGCCCGTCGTGTCATGTACGCTGCTTTGCTCATGGCCAAGCCAAACTTGATGGAGCCTACCTACTTGGTCGAGATTCAGGTCCCAGAAACCGCCATGGGTGGTGTCTACTCCATCTTGACAAGGAAGAACGGACAGGTCTTCCACGAAGAACAACGTCCTGGTACTCCCCTCTTCACCATCAAGGCCTACTTGCCCGTCAGAGAATCTTTCGGTTTCACCACCGATCTCCGTGCCGCCACCTCCGGTCAGGCTTTCCCGCAGCTTGTCTTCGACCATTGGCAAGCTGTCGAACTCGGCAACGCCCTCGACCCCACCTCCAACATCTTCACTAAGGTCATCCAGCCCGCCAGGAAGAGAAAGGGTAAGTTTTCAGTGTCTCTGAATTCCAAGACATCTAGGAGTATGCTAACAACCTCAAAGGTCTCAAGGAGAACATCCCAGATGTCAACGAATACTACGACAAGCTCTAAATATGACGTCCGGTTGCGTTCGACCTTACGATTGTATTTCTCGTCTCTTCACCATTTTCTTTTGTTTTTCTTTTCTCCAGTAATATATAGTTAACAAAAATGATCGGTTTTCCTTTGCTTTTGTTTTTTAGTCATGAGGGGGAAAACAATTGTTTATACCTCGGATGCTGCGTACTTTACTAGCAGCTCCTACCACCCCGGCTTTTTCTTGATGGTGGGTATGCATTTTTATGTGTATTGGCTAGAAGAGGTTTTTATATGGAATACTACATATTTTCCTCAATTTTTTGAGATTATTTTAGACGTAGACGCGAGCGTAGATTGTGTTTGAATGTCGGCAACAGGCCGTTTCGGGAATGTCCATATTATCGGCTATCCGTGTATAAATATTATACAGCACGGACGCTATCGCAATGTAATTTGTAATTCAAGATAAGCTGCGTGATATCGATATCCCAAACAAGCACGTATCCAGGCTTCAACGTCACCTCCAACGCAAAAATGCGCGGCAGGGCACTTCAAATCCAACGTCGTCTGTTCTCGACGAGTGTGTCGAGAAGCAGTGACTTTGCGCATTGTGTAAGTGAGCTTTGTGGCGTGTACATCTATCCTCAGCCCGTTCAGACCGTTGGTTGACCGGTAGCTTACGATTGCCTTGGTTGTTCCAAAGATTATTGGTGGCGGTGTAGTAGGCCTTGCGGTTGCTTCCCGACTTGCGACGAGATATCAAAAACCCACTCTGTTGATTGAGCGACATGGAGAGTATGGGACCGAAACATCATCAAGGAATTCCGAGGTTAGCAGACGGGAGCAACTATAACTCCAAATCGCTTTATTTGATCCATCGTATCCAGATATCATGGAGTTAACTCGTTCGATGCCACCCGTTGAAATATAGGTCATTCATGCAGGGATATACTACCCTGAACAATCTTTAAAAACGAAACTATGCATACGCGGAAAGGAATTACTGTACGAGCTCTGCGAGAGACAGAGCATCCCACACAAAAGACTTGGGAAGTGGATTCTTGCGCAGAATGAGAAGGAGCGGGAGATCCTTGAAGGGTTACATGAGAAGTGTTTACGACTGGGCGTGCCTACCGAGTTTATTGAGAAAGACGAAGCGGAAAAGTTGGAACCTGATGTGTGTTTTCGTGATGATTTCCTAGAACCCGAAGGGGTATATATACGGGCTGACTCGAACTTTGGTGGGAAACAGGTTTATACTCCCTTCGGGGCGCTTAACTCTCCAACGACGGGTATTATATCCGTACACGACTATATGACCTACCTCGCCTCCACCCTCGAACAGTTCGACATTTCACTCCAAACTTCGGTCGAATCTCTTCGAAAGACCGCAGACGGCAACTACGAGATCACTGCAAAATCCGCAAGCGACTCCGAACCGTTTACCATAACTGCAGATGTAGTCGTCAACTCCGCCGGTCTTTCCGCACCATTGGTTTCAAATATGTTGTTACCGAAGGAAAGACACGTAACGTCATATTACGCCAAGGGTAATTACTTTTCTTATTCGGCTTCGAAGCCGAAGGTTTCTAGGTTGATTTACCCGTGCCCTGTGGAGGGGCTTGGTGGATTAGGAACACATTTGACGCTTGATATGGCGGGTAGGATGAGGTTCGGACCGGACGTGGAGTGGGTTGATAATCCCGATGACCTTGTGGCGAGGGATTCGAGGTTGCGGGAGGCGGTGGGGGCAGTTGGTGCTTATCTACCTGGGATAAAGAGAGAAGTTTTGGCGGCAGATTATTGTGGGATTAGACCAAAGCTACAACCCAAGGGAGGAGGATTTCAGGACTTTTTGATAAGGGAGGAGGAAGGGTTTAAGGGGTTTGTGAATTTATTAGGGATTGAGAGTCCCGGATTGACGTCGAGCTTGGGGATTGCGGAAATGGTGGATGAGGTTCTTTACGGATGAGGATTTTATGTTTGATATAGAAGTATTATACATTTTCTTTCGGAGGGCATGGAGATCCGAGTTATACGATAGCCATCATCTCTTCTTCCGTTCCGAACTTTTCTCTTTCTTTACCAAGTTTCATGCCCCTCTCTTTCTCTGCTTTATCGATTTTGTCCCAATCGCTCCAGTGTACCGCTTTAAGTCCTATTCTCGAATGTTCCCTTTTCACTGCCTCCCAGCCCATCCTCACGTCTCCTTCCTTCCCCAGAAACTCAACTCCGCCTAGCCAATCATTAACAATATTATCTCCAGCATCGAACGCATCCATCATCGTTGACGCAATAACCCCCGTCGGCCCTCTTCTAACCCATCCGGTTGTATACATCCCAGGGACCTGAATGTCACCTTCAGGCGTAGGTCTCGCCACTCTCCCCAAGGCATTACACACAACCCCGTTCTTCTCGTCAAATGGGATTCCCGCCTCAACCATCCCAGAAATCGGCTCACTTTTGTATCCAATACTTCTAAAAGCCAGCGATGCGTATACATCTTTATGTTCGCCGGTTCCGACGACTTTATCACCATTAGTCCCTTCCACGGGTGCCGTCTTTTCAAACCTTATATGGGATAGTTGATCGGGGTTTGAAGGGGAGGATAGAAATGCGGTTGGAGAGTTAAAGAATGAGAGTTTCCAGTTCTTTTCGAGGGGGTAGGATTTTGTGCCTTTGTTTATGGTGTCCATTAGACGTCTTTTGGCACGGGGGAGTGTGGAGGTGTCTTGCGGGATTACGGAGGGGGGGACGGGTTCGAAACCGACGGATGGCAGGGTCATCAGTTCGCGGACTTCTTTGATAGTGAACGCTGCCTGATATGGATGTCAGATGTCGTGTTAAATTGTTACATCTTAGGGAACGAATACCTGCAAAGGCCCTCTTCTCCCCACAACCTCCACTTCCTTAATTTTACTCCTCGAAAGCGCTTCAAGTGCATACTCCGTGATATCCGTTTTCCTCAACCCATCCACCCCGGTCAAAAGTATCCTCGCAACATCCAACGCCACATTCCCCTGTCCTATAACCACAGCTTTCCCATCATTTCCCTCAAGGTTTGGGTTCAAATCTCTATGCTCCGGAAGACCGTTATACCATCCTACGAATGCACGGGCGGAGTGAATGCCCAATAATGTTGATTCGCCGGGGAGCTTTAGAGTTTTATCTTTTGAAGCGCCGTAGGATAGGAGGATTGCGTTGTAGTTCGGAAGGAGGGAGGAGAATGGGAGGGAAGTGGAGCCTATTGGGGTGTTTCCTATGTATTTGAAGTTTGGGTGGCGGGCTACTTCGTCGAATTTGTTTATGCAAAACTATTCGTTCATATTGGGGTTTACGGAGGCTGAAGTTAGGTTAGCCAGTCGACTTTTAGATTCGCAAAATCCTTTCAATAAAATTTTAAATTCGAAAGAGAGAAATGGTGATACATCTTTATCGATTGCAGTACATGTAAAAGTATCAAAGGGCGGGAGAAGGGAAATGCTAACCTTGACCTCCGGATGATCCGGCGCTACGCCAAAGCGTACGAGTCCAAACGGCACAGGTAACGCCTCATACATATCAATTCTCGCAGTGGGAAGCTTGCTTTGTACCCTATAAGCCGTATAGAATCCAGACGGACCGGACCCTATAATGGCAAGACGAAACGGTGCATCCGCGCGGCGAGCGGCGACTCGTGGATCGCCTGGTTGGTGAAGCGTATTTACGAAGCGGGTATTGCATGACGTTCTATGGGCTCGCCGGGCAGCCGAGCGGATCGAAGGGTGTTTGAGGATGGATTTCATCCTTTTGAAACCTTTTAGTTTTGAATAGTATGCCATGCATATGGAGTTCAATGCTGGCGAGAAGGTTTACGGTGTTGCATTTTGGTTTTATATTCTCAGGTTTTGTGTTATAAATCATGTTACGTTCTAGACCTCTCACCGGGAGGGTCCCCCGAGACTATACTAACTTAACTTTAGCATCGAATCTACACGCGATCATTAACACCTGCAGCTTAAACCCTATCAAGTAGATCGAACAGGAGCTCGATCAGAACGAAAGAGACTAAACTTGAAGAGCCAGCTTGAAGATTGCATCTGTTGCATTTTGAGAAGGTCAACACAAAAGTTCGATTCAGGTGTCACGATGCATCCGAAAAACGTCTATAGGAATGGCGTAAGCTTCGCGCAGTTGGCGAAGGAGTATCCGGGTCTTGCGAGATGGTACGATTCAAGCTCTAAATATGAGTTCAAGCTAGAGTCTTGCGTTAACGAGCTATTCTTTGTATCTAGTTTGAAAGGGACTAGTTCCATCGATTTCCACGATCCGGAATCAATCAGGTGAATTTCACCCAATTCTGGACGGCACGTATCAAATATTTTCTAACATTTTATACAATTTATAGGCAACTTGCGAATGCCTTGCTCCGTAAGGAGTTCAACCTCGAAGTTGATCTTCCGGGAGACAGATTATGTCCAGGGGTATGATACTATCTCACTTTCATATCTGAATGCCATATTAATGATTTGGTGTTTTTAGGTTCCGAACAGGTATTCTGACCGTTTCATGGAAATGTTGGTATTGTATATTAACATATTGTGTCACCAGATTAAACTACATTCTCTGGTTAAACGACCTTCTCCTGGACACTCACGAGGAAAGGTTGTCTCGAGGGCCTCCCAAGATAACAGGCATCGACATGTAAGAGACTCCAAATCCATCTATACCTCAACACAGCTAACGTATCCCCAGCGGCACCGGCGCTTCAGCAATATATCCCCTTCTCGGTTGCGCCCAATTCCAAACGTGGCACTTCTTCGCCACCGAAATCGATTCAAAATCGCTCTCCTCGGCCACCACCAATATAACCCAAAACGCATTGGAAGATAGAGTAACCCTCCTCGACGTCTCTTCATCATCTACAATCCTCCCGGAAGAAGTAATAACCACCCACCCACACCCCATAGACTTCACGATGTGTAACCCCCCGTTCTACGCATCGATAAACGACATGCTCTCCTCCGCCAAAAAGAAGTCAGTACCGCCATTATCAGCCTGTACCGGTTCCACCACAGAAATGGTAACCGACGGAGGAGAAGTTGCGTTCGTGAATCGTATGGTCGAGGAGAGTTTGAAACTTAGGGAGAAGGTGAGATGGTATACTTCCATGTTGGGGAAGAGGAGTAGTGTTGAAAAGGTGGTTGAGAAGTTGAAAGAGAACGGGGTGGGGAATTATGCGGTTGGAGAGTTTGTGCAAGGTGCGAAAACGAAGAGGTGGGCTGTCGGATGGAGTTTTGGGGATAGGAGGGCCGGGGATCATATATCACGACAACCGACTTCGCATTTATTGAGATCGCATCTTCCGTTTCCGACGACGTATAAGATTCCACTGCCTATTGATGCGGGTCTATCGACGCTATTGCCGCGGGTTGAGCAGTTAATGAGGAAATCATGTGCAGATTTCCCAACTGAAAGCTTCGAGTGGAGTTCTGTTCGGTTGCAATACTTTGCAACAATGCATGATATCGTTGAGAATTTATATTCCAACGGAAAGGGGCAGACGGGTGGGAATACATGGGCAAGAGCAGCCAGGCGACGAAGAGGGATGCTGAAGAAGGGGGTAGCGGAGGGACGGGTTAGTGAAGTACCGCAAGAGCCAAGGTTTGGATTTGCAGCGGGGATATTTATCGGGTCAAGTGGTCCTACGCCAGCAGCAAAAGGGAATTCGGGCGTTCAGGAAGAGAAAAAGGAGGACGACGAAGACCAGGATATGGTGGATGAGACGGATGCTTGGGATCATGATTTTATCAGCCTCCCTGCTTCGTCTGTGGAGCCGGAGGCAAGTAAAGGGTCGTATGTCCTATTGAGATGGACAACAGGGGTGGATCATGTCACCTGGGAGAGTTTCTGCGGAATGCTCAGACGGAAGCTGCTCGAGGGTCTAGCTGAGATGAAGATGTGAGGGTCCCTTGTGCGATATATCGGAGCTACCCTAGGTTTTCGAGGTCTTGGTACAGCCTAGCCTGGAGTATTCACACCGCTCAAGAAGATCCGAAGACTTGCATTAAATATATCATATTATTCTCTGTAAAGAAACCAAAGAATATACCTCCGTAAGAGCAGGAAAGACGGAGGACGGTAGCGAAGAGAGCAAAGAAGAGAACAATCAAAAAGGAGCCTATATGAACCGCGCCTTCTATTAAACGTGACTTAATAGTACATTTTTTTAAGAGATCGAATCGATCTCCTGGGAAGGCCTGATAATAATAACAAAAAGCAGTAAACCCCGGATACAGAAAGTAAATAAAAACTAAATAGGGAATAGTAATCAAAGGCGGTGGATCACGTATGTAAGGGTGAGTTGAAGGGGGGTAAGAGAGTACATGACGCCATTAGGTGGATCCAGTAATAGTTAGCTCATTCATTATCGTCAGTTCCAGGTTGTTCAAGCTTCGTAGGCGGTGTAACCTTCGATTTGGCTAGGCGGGACAGCTCCAGGCCCAGAGGCTCCCGAGTGGATCTCCGATCCCGATGGAACAATCAGGGTGCGAGATCCATCGACTCCACTACCCGACGCAGCCCCGAAGTTCATGGAACCGAGCTGATTAGCGTACTTGAGGGTCTCCTCACCGGCGGCGGCATGTGCCTTCCGGATGAGCTCTACAGCTTTCTGAGTCTGTCGCTTCGCAACAATGCGATCAAGGAAGAGCTGTTGCTTCTGCTTTTCGAGCTCTCTGCGCTCCTCGTGCAAGAGGGTTTCTAGCTCTTGTTGATGTGCAAGCTTCAAGTCGATCTTGCGGAGGTTGGCATTGATTGTTTCGGCCACAAGACGCATGACCTCACGCTCTTCATTCGAAGCAAGGCCGCAAGCACGAGCGGAAACGACGCCAAGAGCAACAGAAGCCATTTGGTCGAGAGCACCTGCTTTCTCCTTCTTGACATCCGAGGTTGAGGTAGCCGGCTCGTCAATGTCCATGGCACCCTTGGTAGCAGCGTCGGATGAATCGGCGGCAGGGGCTGCGGCAGATTCGGCTTTCTCGTCGGATTTTTTCTCGTTATCGGTTCCGGATGATTTGGTGGCGTTCTCTTCAAGTTTGTCGCGAAGGAGTTGGAGCATTTCCTGAACAGAGCTCTGGGCAGCGGCAGCAGCGACCTTCGGGTCGACGAGGGAGGCAAGGAACGAGATGACACTCATGACTGGATTGTCGGCTTGGGTGAATGGAATTCTGTCGTATTGAAGGGGTCCCAGTTGTTCAAGGTTCTCTTCAAGGAATCGGTCCTCAATTGGCATCTGCAGGAAGTGTATAACACACTGTTCTCGGGTTCGCGAGCCGACGTAAGCGGCGACCTGGTCCCAATCCTCTTTGTAGATATTAAGGGCGTCCAGCAACTTGAGCGTCTCTTCGTCGCTCCAAGGGGCGTCCCGGTCAACCGCTTGGTAGGTGACGTCGTCTGCGCGAAGGAAGTCGGCACTGGTGAAACTATTGGGGAAACGGCCCTCGAGGAAACAGTTGGGGCAAAGCTCGATCTTTTTGGACTTTGATGTGTAGTATCTAACTCGGGTGCAATCGACACCACAGGAATAACACCAATGCTGTCGCTTCTCCGGTTCTTCAGCGTGTCCGTTGGTTTTTGAAGCCTCACCGACCTCCTTGCCAGCTGAGTCGTAGATCGACTTCGTAATTGAGCTCTTGACATCGCTTGTTTTGGGGGCAGAAGCCGAGGCCGCAGCCTTCTCGGTAGCAGGGAGAGGTTTGCCTTCAGAAGAAACTTGAGAGCCAGGGCCTGGTTGGAAGGGCTGAAGACCACGAGGCGTGTCGGCTGTGATCCTGAAGTGGCCGGTGAAAGGAGGACCAACGTTGTTGGGACGCTTTTCGGGGTCAACCTGAAAGACAAAGATGATTTGTTAGGGATATCGATTCAGTGCGGGTAGCGAGAAGTTTTGGTGGGAAGGGTTGACGGAAAGGAGTATTACCTGGTAGTTGATCAATCCCCACTGCTCAAGGAACCTGTGAACACGCATAATCGCACCGGAGTCACCAGTAAGATTTCTACGACAAGCTGTGACGGTGAGAAATTCTGCAGGATTCAGACGATATGTATTCACCATAAAGTCTCTATAGTCCTTGTAGATGGATGGGGTCTTGCTACGATTCCGATTGTTGAAGAACTCGGAGAGCGACTTTCGCTCGATGTCTGAAATCGAATTCATCTCAAACCAAGTCGCATAACTTGGTATTATGGTCTGGAAGGTTTGTTGAACCAGGTTGGATTTAGCAGCGGCAGCGGCATCTTCTTCCTCGCCTTCCTTTTTATCGCCCTTGGCCGACTTTTCTGCACCATCCATTCCTTGCATGACTTCATCTTCATCGTCACCTTCTCCAGCGTTACCGTCGTCGCCACCAGGAGAACCGTTGGCCGAACTCTTTTCTTCTTTAGGCTTCGGGTCTACATTCTCCGACGACTCCAACATTGAAATATCACCTTCTTTGTCGTCTTCATCGTCATTATCATTATCGAGGTTTGGAGTAGAAGTTTCTGTTTCGCCTGGGAGAGGGCTGTGAGAGGCAAGACGGTCAAGGTTGGCCAATGGGTTCGGCGTGGCGCCTGAGGTCGTCGCCGGGGAGCCGAAGTCAAGATGGTCGGCATCCATTGTGAGATAGATTTTAGAGTACGCTTCAACAACCCAGACATTAGCTTCAGCAACGACTTTTTAGAAATCAAAAATAGGCGCCACAGATGCAATGGCCATTGATGGACAAGCAAATGGGAGCTGCAGCAATCGCCTACATTTTTTTTTAAAGTTGGTTTGATGCGGTCCCTCGTCAAATCAAGCTATCAAGGCCTAGGGCGAGGGAGCCCGTTACAGAAAGCAGCTCACTCGACGACGAGAAGGAGAGACAGAACGTAATGTGGCGGTGCCAAACAGTACGTTTGTAAGGACGTCGTCGACGGTTTCGTCGCGTCTAAGCGTGTGAATGTGGCGATTCGGGTCGGGCCGGTCGAGATGGGGGACGTTAACGTTGGAACGTTGATGGATCGATGGCGGTGTTGATTGAGTGTGATTGACGGGGGCAGAAAGAAACGCGCGCCAGAATTGAAGCCTCCCAAGACCGCAACCCGCCACAACACCGAAGCCCGTCCGCTGTCACACAACTAACAACCGTCCCGACATCGACATCTTTTACCGTCGAAACGACCCGGAAAACGAGGAGGACTCGCATAGACATTGGTACTGGAGTTAGGCCTTGTTCTAGCGACTCGGAATATCCCATAACTTGCTTTTGAAGCTAAGCTGCAGGCCTTCTGCTGCATAATACGTGCATACATACATACACCAGTTTACAGGGACCAACAGCTTACCTGTCCATACGCCAGCGGTAGCTCAGCTCTTCAGGTACGTGACAATTAGTCTTCCTCCCAACATATGCTTCATAGGCTCACTATAACTCCCTATCAGCGTATTATCACCAGGCTCTCATAGACCTATTCGTAGACAATGCTTCGTGGCAGCTTGTCATGATCAGCTAGTCCTTGATGTGGAACAAATTCACGCAGTCCATTCAGGAGCCCACTGGCACTCCCCCGTTACCCAACAGATCGGCCACCGGGACACCCGTTTTCAATCCCGGTCCGCCTACAAGAGTCCTTTCCGGTGTATACGGTAGTAGTTCTGCCGCTCCCCCTCGGCTTACACCACGGTCTTCGTCCTTGAACCTTAATCTATCCAATTCATCCAATGTATCCCTCGTCGGAGCTGGCTCGAGGCAAGGTACTCCGGCGCCTGGTGTAGTTAATGTTGCTGGCGGTGTGGGATATAGAAGCGCCGTATCGTCCAGCAAGCCATCCGAAGGGAAGGAAGCACTGAAGAAGCTAGGAGACATCTTAGGTTCAAAACCTTTAATAAATGGCAAGGTCGAAGAGGAAGAAGAAAGCCCTCTAGCGGCCCTAAGCCTAGATGAGGACCTGGATTTCGGTGACTTATCAATAGATGCATTCCTACAACAGGATACTTCGATCCCTCAGCGGACATCACAGGATCAACCCGTCATAGAGCAAACGGTAGAGGATTGTAAGTACATATGGTAGTCAAATATTACTGACACCTTACTAAAGAAAATCTCTCTAGATGAAAAGGAGAAGGATAAGTTTCAAGATCTGCACAAGTCGATCAAGGTAAGCTGCTCAGCTCCAATAAAACTCCCAGAGATGTTAGTGTTTAGACAATCTTACGAACCAGGCCTGTGATGAAGTGTTACAATCCGTCGAATCGTACCTCTCGTCCTTCAAAACCGATCTTGGACGCGTTAGTGCGGAGATTGAGACTTTGCAGAATCGCTCCTTAGCCCTGAACACCAGGCTGAATAATCGAAAGGTAATTCCTTGGCCCGATCAGGTTCTAGGGCCGTAATCTAACTTCCATGGTACAATAGGATGTCGAGAAATTGCTTGCTCCAATCTTGGAAGATGTAGCGCTCTCGCCAGCTGTTATACAGGTGGTAGCCGAGAGTGATGTAAATGAAAACTGGGTTAAGAGTCTGCAAGAGGCAGACAAGAAAATCAAGGCCTTAGATAGGCGGAAAGCCCAAAATATAAAAGCGGCAGAGGATGTCAAACCAGAGCTAGAGAAGCTGACAAACAGGGTAGGATATCGTTCCTCCGTACTGTTGAATCAATCAAAAGCTAACGTATCAATAGGCAATCGAGAGATTACGGGATTACTTTGTTACAAAAATCAAAAGCCTGAGAATTCCAAATACGAATGCCCAAATCATCCAACAGAATGGCTTTCTACGATATAAAGAGCTGTTTGGCTTCATGGCACGACACCACCCTCAATTGGCAGACGAGATAGGGCAAGCCTACATCAATACTATGCGGTGGTACTACTTGTCACATTTTCAACGATACCAAAAGGCACTAGAAAAGATCAAGCTACATGCCATCGAAAAGAGCGACCTTTTAGGTTTGGAGGACACGAGCAGGAGAGGTCCTTTGCTACCGGGAATGAAGGCTTCGGTTCCGTCTTCCGTCGATGCCATCACGTTAGGTCGGCGGTATGACATCTACAAGAACCAGGATGCACCCTTAGTTCAGGCTCAAGCAGCCGAGGATGAGAAGGGGGGTCACTACATTGAGCTCCCCTTTCGATCTTACAACCTCGCTCTAGCGGAAAATGTCGCATTCGAGTTCACGTTCCTTACGGATTTCTTCGCCCATAAGAAGTTTGATCAAGTGTCGAAGATGTTTCACCAGATCTTCGACCCTACACTGAACGCTGGTCAAGCGTTCACAAAATCACTCATTGATAATAGTCTCGATGCGCTGGGTATTCTTCTTTGCGTCAGATTAAACCAACAATGCGCGTTCCTCTTACAAAGAAGACGGGTGCCGGTGTTGGAAAACTATATCAACGGGACAAATATCTTGCTTTGGCCACGATTCCAGGTGGTTATGGATATGCATAGCGAGAACTTGAGGAAATCAGCGGGAGGATCGGGGAGGCAGTCGGCTATTGCTACGGCAGCGAGCGACATGGCCAGACAGAGTGCGGCTCCACACCCTCTGACACAGAAGTTTGCACAGTTTATGCACTCATTGTTGTCGTTGAGTTCGGACGGAGGCGACGATGAGCCCTCTACGAATAGGTAGGAGAGCCTCGACTCAATCATATCACTGAAAAGGTACTAACAAGCCGTGGTTTGCAGTTTACGGAGGATACGAAGCGACTTTGAGGCATTCTTAACCAAGCTGAGTGCGAGTATATCGGACAAACCGAAACGGGAACGATTTCTATTTAACAATTATTCTTTAACTTTGACCATCATCAGCGTGAGTACCTCCTACCTACTCACCCACTTACCCCTTGCTACTGGAAATTAGAAATACATCTTGGAATTATGCATTACTAACTAGGTTTATGCACAGGATACGGAGGGCAAGCTAGCGATCGAACAGAAGAGCCATTTTGAGGCGTTGATGAAGGCTTTCAGTCCAGAGCACAGCAGATAATGACGATGATGATGATTATGATGACAACAATGATGGTAATGACGATGTACAGTATCACTATATAGAGGCGTATCATGCATCTATCTGTAAAGAATAAATAATAAATCATGGCCATCCATAATTCTCTGCGAGTGTACTGTGGCTGATGTGGATAGTGCGAGTGTGGCTGATAATTGGCGTGGCTGGGGCGATGGATAACACTTTGTTCTCAACTCCAAACGCACCTTCTCGCCGCCGCCTGTCCAAAGTGGGATGCCGCCGACTTTTGGACTTCTTCCTTCTCATCTCTGCCAGAACTTCTTCTTCTCTGCGCAACGGTTACTTAACAGCAACTCTGGCCTGAACACCGCGCTTGGGAATAAATCTTTTTTTTCCTTTCTTCTTTAGTAATCTTTCTCAACTTGACTTCTTCCTCCTTACATCATCCATCATCCGTTGCTTTATCGAACAGTATTAGCTTGCCATTGGCTGTAATCCGGTCTATCTCTCTCAACCTCACCACTGCCACAACCACCACTACCACCCGTTGTTGATAGCTAATCTCCAGGATACCGATCCACAATGTCCGGTCCTCCACCAGGACAGCCCATGGGGCCTCAGCCTCCTACCCCGGAAGCTCTCGCCGTTGCAAACTTCCTCAAGAATTCAGAGCTGAAACCTCGAACTTCGATATTGGGAGGCAAACGGGTCGATATGTTCAAAGGTACTTACAAACCCAACCGGTCCGATATAGACACTTCAAACCCGTGCTAACGAATAAATACAGTCAAAAGAGCTCTCCGCGCCCTTGAATCTCCTGCCTACGCCAAAGCTCAGGCCAAAAAGAACTCCAACCTCCCACCTATTACCAACCGTCAAGAAGCCGAAATGGCCTTCCTTCTCCTCCCCCGCCATATGATGGCCCTTCGCGTCCACAAAGTTGAAGCCCAGGCCGAAAACCACGGCGACCACTCCCACGGTAAACCAAAGCGTATCAAGGGCCAATGGAACGTTCAGATCGTCCCTCAACAAGCTGCCGGCGAGGACATGTACTATGTCTGGTTCTACGAAGGACCTCAATGGAAGCGAACGGTCATTGGTCTCGGTGTCCTCGCTCTGTTGCTCGGTATCGTCATGTTCCCATTGTGGCCGGCCGTTCTGCGTCTGGGTGTCTGGTACCTCAGTATGGGAATGTTGGGATTACTAGGGTTGTTCTTCTTGATGGCGATTTTCAGGTTGATCTTGTTCGTGATCACGATGTTTGCGGTTCCACCTGGTTTGTGGCTTTATCCGAATTTGTTTGAGGATGTTGGGTTCTTTGACAGCTTCAGACCGGTTTGGGCTTGGGAAAAGGTGAGAATTTCCTTTTGGTCTCGTGAGCAATTTGATAGGAGCTAACGAATATTGTTTGGTCGCGTAGACAAAAGAGGAGAAGAAAAAGAAGAAGAAGAGAAAGCACTCCCACGGCGCTCCCATCGACGCTCCTGGATTCGCCCCTACCCCTCCGGTGCCGACGTCCATATGAACTACGCCACAGAACAGGTGCAGACCTCGCAAGGAATGCAACCTAGAGTCGAGGAGGTTTTTGACGAGTAATCGGATCGAGCTAGAGCTAGATTATAGAAAAAAGGAGACGTTGAATAATGATAACTACTACTACTACTACGGCTATGAAGGGATAGACGAGGAAGTTAATTCATCAGTGTATGAAACCGAGATGGATCGAAGCAAAAGTCGGCGAACGGGGTATCCGAGCTGTGTGCTCTCTCACTTTTTTTTCTTGTGCTTTTTTTATTATTCTTCTCCACTTGTATGTATTTATTACTCCCTCTGGTTTTATTTTACCTGGTGACTTGTATGCAATTTCTAGCTTAAGTGTACCGCGAGATTCTCTTTGTCTGTACTTTATCATTGTGAGCCTATATTGTTGCATTTTGCGGCTTGTGAGACATCCCAGACTGGTTTACCCAACATACAATTAAAACTCGAAGTTTTTAATTAATATATTTTAAAGGTCGTACTGCGTATACGTTAAATATTAGAGTCCGTGAACAGCTATATGGACATTTGAAGATATCGATATCGACTCTAGGGGACATTCCCCATACAAAACAAAAATATTCATTTTCGAGGTATATCGTCTATGACCCTCTACCCAAAGGACTTAATACAGCCCACTTGGGGGAAAAAGGGATACATACATACATACATACATATATATATGTAAAGAAAATTCGTATATTACCTTCCTCCACATAAATCCCGTAGGGCCGAAGAAGACATATGATTTATAAATCATCAATCTGACCTAATCCGAGCAACACCCACGAGGCCACATTAAGGAACACCAATAAAATCCAAATGAACGCCGCAAGTCCGATCCCAAACCATCCGTTCGCCAGAGAAACGGATTCAAGCCCTTGCTCTCTCTCTTGTTCTTCTCGTCTCTTCTCCTTTCCGACGGTAGGGAGCGACTGTGTCGTCGATCCGTTGACAGCGACGGTCATGTACTTGTCCTTACAGACGTACCATAGAAGTGGAGCACAAGTGAAGATGAGGTTAACAGAGAGGACGATGTTGCAGGCGTAGAGGGTCTTTGCAAGACCATCCTTTCCGACAGCGGCGGCGATGGCGATGGCGGGGATGATAGAGATGCAACGAGTGGCCAGTCTTCGGACGAATGGGGAAATATGCCATTGCATTGCGCCTTCGAGGATCATTTGACCGGCCATAGTCGCGACTACACTGCAAGCCATGGAAGAGAGCATGAGGCCCAATGCGAAGAGGGTTGCAGCGGCCGGGGAGATGGTTTCAGCGAAGAGTTCGTAAAGAGCGAACAAATCGGCATCCTCTGCATCATCGTCGTCAAAGGATGCGGCGGCAACAATGAGGATGGCGGAGTTGACGAAGATGGCGATAATGAGAAGGGTAGAGCAGAGTTCGGCGATAGAGTATTTCATGCAGGACTTGATGGCGGCTAGAGACGGGCGGTAGAGAACTGTGGCTTCTTTCTCATCGGCGTCTTCTGGGAGGGTATAGTTCTTGGACTTGACGTCGAAGTCACGGAGACGGGCTTGGACGATGGAGGAACCAAGATAGATGGTGTGCGGCATGATCGTGCCACCAATGATACCGCAACTCTCGAGGAGACCTTCACCAACGAAGACGGTTCGGGACGGCAGGAATCCGAGGAAGACCTCGCCGGCTGGCGCTTCCTCAGTATCGATCAATGCAAGGAGGTAGATCAGGCAAATAACGGTTGCGAAGACAATGGAGGCAATGAAGAATTCGAATGCGCGCAACCATCTAAGAGCTCCCCATGGTCTGTAGAAGAAGAGAATCAAGAGCGTATCCACCAACGAGATTGCGCAGGCAGCAGGTAGCGGGATGCTTGGATTCAAGAGGTTGACACCGATTGCGAAACCAATGACGGATCCAACGTCTGTGCAAATAATCGCAGCTTCAGCCAAAAGCCACAATGCAACGTTGAGCCAGAAAGGTAGGGAAGCTCGGTTCATTTGCGCCAGGTCCAGTCCGGTAACGGAACCGAGTTTGATAGACATCGACTTTTTGCGGTCTATATTAGTATCAAACTTTTAATCGAGCTGGCGCAAAGATAACCCACCTGAAGATAAGCCGAAATAACATTTCCAAGAAGAATCATAAACAATAATTTATACCTGAACTCAGCACCGGCCGCAACATTGGACTGAAAATTATCAGGATCAATGTATGCTACGGAAATCAAAATACCGGGACCGACGAATCGCATGAACTTGGATGTGACGTGAGTGACCTTGCGATGCCATGGCATCTTCTGGCCCGTCGCAAGTTCGATGTCCCGGATCGTAGTCTCGCCTACAATGTCCTTCTCCGATGCTGCAGCCTTGTTCTCACGAGCAACAGCGTTAACATGGTCGCGGTCACCTTGCAGGCGCGCGACCTGATCTCTCTCCCATGCACCGGCCGTCATTATGGAGGGCAATTGAGAGAAGTAGGAGGAAAGGTGCGTTGCGGTGCTCTACAAAAGCGGGGTCTGAGGGGCGGGACGAGGGGAGGGATGGTCAATCTCGACCTCTAAAAAGAGAAGAAGGATGAGGGGATGGGAGGGCAAGGTCGCAACATCGAGGGAGTATGCAGCCTTGATATACTTTTCACAATTGCAACCTCGAGGCCTGGTCTCTTACTACTTCTTGAATTCTTCTTATCCGTCTCCAATGCAGCTCTCAAACCATGCTCCCTAGCGCTAAAGCTATGCCGCGTGGTGAACTGCAGATTCGACGTGATTTTTGAGAGCCATGCATGGCAGATGGGCCGGTGGCTGACCTCAATGCTAGCGCATCATATTTTCGCCGTCAAAAGTCTATAACAATTGACATGCCGTCGCCGAAGGTCCTGGCCACGGCAGCTGTATGTAGCCAGCGACGACGGTGGTTCCCACGCCCGTGGTTTAGCGCAAACGAAAGTCGAGGTTTCTTCGTTCTGCAACTTCCAGCTTCCGGACCCACCTTTGTGCATAAGCCCTGGGAAGAATTCGCCTGGTCCCAACGTGCTAGTCGAAACTCTAGCCAATTGGGTTTTTTGGCTAAAGAACGGCTGAACGCTGTATCTGCGGCTTTTCCATTCCAGTCTGAGTTTCTCGCACCATGATCCGCGAGGTGCATAGTAGCTTTGGCGGTGGAAATAAATGCGCTAGAAAAATTTAAATTGAGGAGGTGGTCATTCCCCAAAACGGGACCCGGCCGTGTCTTGTTAAGACTTCGGGTGCCGGTTAACTATCAGATCAATCTCGCATATATGTATATTCGTCTGCAGCAACAGCATCTGATGGCCTGTCTGACAGGTCGAAGAAAGCGAGCATTTGACGAGGGGTTGAACTAGAGCTCGGGTCAAAAAATCAAGGTGACCAAGCTTTTCGCAGGCGAGAAACGCATGCAGACATTTTACCGTCCTGGTATTTTCGCCGCATGATATGATCATGATAAGCAAGCAAGCTTCATTGGCTGCCGGGTTCCGTTGCCTCTCCAAGACTGGCAACCAAGCTGGGGCCAAGGTACACGGATGTGTCTTGGGTTGGAGCTCTCGCGCATAGGAATCGACGATAGCGGAGCTGTTATGTAATACCTGACAGAGGTGGTGATATTCTGAAGCTTGAAGGCCGGGGCGTATACTTCTCCACCAAAAATTTTCCCAGAACAACAACTTGTCCGGTGACTCTTGAGAGTAGTCTAAAGCGAGGAGTATGCGGGTAAACGGGGGTATAGCGCTGGCGAGTATGCATACGTAAGCAAGTATGTCAAAATGCATTGCCTTAATTGTGGAGTGTTGTCTGTTGAACTCGAAGTGTATAATCTCCACAAAAATTCGGTGGATTTAAATGAAGTAGGACAACCTCGAGAAAGCATCCTTAAACTAAAATTCATATGATCATGCAGCCACAGCTGCAGCCACGGCACCGGCGCCTGCCTATTTTCTTACGAATTTTTAAAATCGGGTTGCCGTCAATCTGTTTGATAATTCCCTATATACTTCAGTTTGAGATCACCACCTGATCGAGCTCTGTATCGCGATATCCCTTCACAAACCTACGGTGGTGGCCTTGATGAAAAGCAAAGGGTCGAAGAATAGCTTACGTTGTGTAATATATGAAGATCCTTCAAAGTTGAAATAACAGTCTGGGTGTCTTGAAGGTCAGCATACCACCAGACCAGCCTGACTGTCCGACAATACCATTCTGATACGTTTCTGTCCAAACTACCCATTTTCATGATTGAGCGATCTGACCAATAATGGAAGCGCTCGCATGGCCATGGAAATGAGGGAGAAGATGGAAAGTTGACCATGATCTAGACTTTCTTTTCTAACTTATAATTACGATATCTTCACTGCTGTGGAACTAGGAAAAAGTATTTAGTATTTTTTTGTTACTGGACGTTGAATTCTAGTATATGAGAAACGAAGAGGCGCACCAAAAATTGGAAGCAAAGTTCCGGACCCTTGACGCTGGTAGCACCAGATACGGTACACTATTGTCCAGTATTCTCTGTCAGAAAGATCACCTATAATCTCACCAATGGCTCTTTGAAATTTCCACAGTATATACAGTACCTAGGTCCAAACCTGACTGTGGTGGAAATATACCTTGTCCTCGTACTTCTATCGGCCAAGGACCCGAGCGTCCTAATGTCGACTTCGCCGAATCTTGTACATACAAATGAGGACATGTGATCCTGGACTTTCATACTTCGAACCCAGAACAGACCAGTGCGTATTAGGGAAAATAGAGATCGCCAAGTGCGAATTAAGGTAACCTTGAACTCGGTTTATACATCCCATGCGTTGCAACTTGTGGGTTTTTGATGGCCGTCAAGAGTAACAACTAGTCTCGAGAGCAATTGCAAACTGCATCCTGGGATGGGGGCTCAAAGCTAATTGCGAGTCGACTAGCCGAGTCTACTAGAATTTCGATATTTCGCATTTCAAAGTTCACAAATTAAATCCCCACCGGCTCCAAATCAGAATAAAGTTTACAATTAAAACAAGCTCCAATCAGCCTCGAAGTCCAAGCACCAATAAGCATCTCATGCACTGCTGATCAGGGCCAAACGACAAAGACAGACCCACATGGCATGGCGTTGGGGGGAAAGCTATCATCGGCACAAATTTGCCAAGGGATCTAGCCTGGCTTCTGCCAATGTTTAATACTAATGTGCCGCTGCCACTCGATTCCAATTGAATTTGGGCTCGCGCTAGGGCTTCCTTCTTGCTGTGGAGTTTGTTGTGCACTCGTGGGAGCTTAGGAGCAGATCAAGACTTTGGTTAATCTTCTAAAGGCTCTTTCCGCCCATAAAACGATAATCTCATACTTCCCGCCTGTACAATTGGTTCTGGATCTATCTCTCGAAAACCTCAATTAATAGGTCATCTAGAATGGTATCCGAATCTAGATCTTAATTGAAAATAATCGAGCTGAAATCCGGATCCATAAATATATAGTGATATGTCTACAATACGCCCTCCCTATGTACAAAATTCCTAACGCATCCACTACCACAGCTTATGGGAGCATAGTCATATCAATCTTTACCAAATACCGGCGTATACATCGACCCAACCTCCAATCCTAATCAACCCTAGCGAGCGAATAATGCATCAATGGTACAGAACCAGATATCAAAGCGTTACCACCCTAAGACATAAAATCCGGGAACGGTAACGCAATTATATTGTAGAGTACCGTTCGGATCATCCTTTGCGACGTTGACGAAGTCCATCCAGCCGGTGCTCGCATAGTACCAAAACATCGGAGGCCGTTGTGCAGCACCTCCATCCTCACAAGTATGCAACGTAGCTCTGGTCCCTTCGGTAGATGGACGTATCGTTGCGAACCAATTCTTGATATCTAATACAGCATATTGTAGCGTCTTCTCAGGGTCTATGATGCTAGGGGTTCTATTTATCCCAAGCCACCTATACTGTAGCTTTTGAGGATTCGATATCGTAGTAAAATATGAGAGCCAATAGGTACTAACCCTATGGGCAAGGCGCCACTAGTCATATCTCAGTTTCCAACTCCCCAGAGCGCAATCCCATACCCCTTACCAAAATGTCTCCCTGGTCGTGTTCGATAGGGGTGTAGTGCCAGGTTGAATAGTATCATGATTTTTGGGGTTAATAAAAATATATGTTGTCAAAAGTCCCGAGGCTATCGTTCCTCATTTTATAGTACCCGTTCACTACCGCAGTGCTTGTTAAAACCGATTGGATGGTGCTTGAGATTACTTCCGTCGAGTAACTTGTCTCTGCGGTGTTGAAATCTGTCGATGGATGAGGGATGACGCTGACACTTGTGGTGATCGATTTTACTGTCGTTGTTGGTGCTGTAATGGCACTTGAGCAGCCAGACTTGACTTCGGCATCGTTGAAGGAGGTTAATGGGGCTGGAGTCGTATAAAGCCTTGTCTTTCCGCAACGGAAGATCTCTTTCGCCGTAGATCCGTGACGGCTGTTTCAGTAGGAATATGGGGTGTTCCGTATAGGAGCTGGTACTAGTTCCGGTGGGTTGAATATTTTGGTAGATATCTCTGCACTGGACGATGATGTAACTTCAACTGACGTGGAAGTCTCCGTCGAGCAGCTACCTTGAGTAAATATATCCTGTAAAGCTGAAAAGTAGATGGGTTCTGCAAATCCGATTTGCAACCGCTAAAATACCAATTCTGCGAGAAGTTGCTCTCCGCCAAAGTGGTTTCTCGTAGGATTGAGACATCTTCATAATCATTTGGTGTCCCGACACTACTCGTCTGGCGTCTGTAAACTATGAGCCGTTGATTAGCGCCCGTTGCCCTGATTGTCCCATCCGTCATGAGCTTGAAGTCGGCGCTACCCGTGACTCTGGGTAAGAGGTTGTCGGAGAAATCATCTCGTTGGAGGGGTCTGTTTTCCGTATCGACCTCGATAATGATTGGTCCGTTGTATGTTGTATTCACATATGCATCGTCAAAGCCTGGAATAAGAGCCAGCAGTCGGAACTCTGTCGGTACACTGGTATCACTTGATACAGTACTCGTGGTGCAGATTGTCGTCGCATATCATCCCAAAATGGGAAGAAGTGTTTGGTAGTTTTACTAGCACTCTCGACTTGGACTAAACGTTCGCAATTCATGTGAGTCTGGAAGAATGCCAAGACATAATTTCCTCACCAAAACCATCAAACTTCAGATGCCTGCCACGCGACAACGGGAGGTGATAGAAGGTTGACAAGAGTCTCTGGTTATCTGCCACATATCCTTCAAGCGAGTTATGTAGCTGTCTAACGATGATAGATAGACTTCGATGCATTCAGTCTGAACAAAATCGCAACCTTGACGTCAATTGACGGGTCAATTCACACACGGTATAAACTAGATGCACATGCAATAGGTACTAAACAGGGGAATATAACGTAGAGGACTACGTAAAGGTCTGGTTTCATCTCTTGGCTAGAGGGTTATTCGATAACCATTCTCTTGATCACCTATACACATAGATGTCTGGACGTGTTTTTCGAGCGAACACTCAAACTCTTTGGCTATACCCCATATGCCCACACATTCCGATCGACATTACCTGACATCACCGGTGACACCGAGGCTATCCGTCCAGATATGTGTCTAGTATGTTTTGGGGTATGACGTGTTGACGCTGTTGTTTTTCCCGTTTGGGTCATAGATGTAATTCGGCCAACCACGACCTCAACAAAACCGATATGTTTATGGTAAACCCGCCTCTCGCATTCTGTGATTGGGCCCAAAAATACTTCGCGAAGAAGCGAAAGCGTTCGCCTGTTTTCCCTTCCCTTCAAAGCCGGAGGTGGCAGCTTTGATATGGACTATGCATGCAGGTGAACCGGAAGCAACTGACCCACCTCAACTTTCCATTCTGTTGATGGTGGAAGAATGGACCCCTGAAGCTACAGCGCCAGGGAATGGAAATTGCGTGTCCCTCGTGCTTCACCGGATTAATTGGGACGCAATTTTGATCGATGCCAGGCATCTAGCTTTGATGACATCGACGGGAGGCTTAGACGTTCGCGATCATGGCCACATGCCTCCTTGGGGATTCGATTTAACTTCCTGGTAAATATGATGTCTGAAGATAGCATATATATGTATCGCTCACGGAGAACAAAAAGCTAAGATTCATCCACCCTGCAAGCTTGTTGGGTCCAAAGTAATCTGGGCGGTGAGAAGTGGACCGGTGCCAGCCCAATCGGGCAAAGCAGTTGGCGTCCCGTTTAATATCATATCACTCCTTTTCTGACGGAAAGTAGTACGTGCTGTGCTGGAATCGTGACTCCCCTTGACCTTCTCCCTTTTTGTGGTTTTCCCTTTTCATCGTCTTCTTCTCTGCCCTTCGTTCCTCGTAAGTCAGTCCGATTTTTGTCTGTCGTTATCAGCTGCGGAATTTTGCTCTGTTGTCCGATATAACCAACTGTATCGCCCAGCAGTCCATCCGCGTCCATTCGTTCTTTCTCTTGTTCTTTAAACGAAATACCACTTCCTCTCACTTTTTCCCGTGCATTGATCGGACTATCGCAGCCGTAAAGAGTCAAGAAACACTATCGTCGATTCGTCGTACGCCTGGCCTTTCCGCTTCCGAACCATCCGCTTCCACCTTGGCCGCCTCACTTGCTAGTACTTTATATTCTATAAGAATTCCCTCCGTATTTTCATCGCCATCGTACCTCCTTTAATTCTCAGCAATTCTACTCTTTTAACGTTTGGAAGGTTTACGTAAAGACAAACCCAAAAATCAAACCCAAAAATCAACACCTTGTTTCTTCCCCCATCGACATCGTCATCGTCGAAAGTTCACGTCACAACAGACAACATCCTACGCACCCTTCGGAAACTACACAAGTCGGAATACTTGGTAGTATATACAAGAGATGGCAACAGCTTTAAATTATGATACTCTGATATTCAACGCCTGTGCATTTATTACCGGAGTGTTCTTGTTGGACTATGGAGCGGATAAATTCGTCGACCATACTGCTGTTATAGCACGAAAATTGGGAATTTCGGCGACACTGATAGGTCTGCTCACGGCAGGTGCGGAATGGGAAGAGGTACGGAATAATCTGCACGTCCATGGATCACACGTATACCAGGCATCGCTAACCTATGTCGATCTAGCTCGTTGTGGTTGTTGCGTCGTTAGCCCAGAATAACTCGGCCTTGGCCCTGGGAAACATCCTTGGTTCTTCGATATCCAACATTCTCGGTGCTTTCTCGCTCGGCCTCATCTTCTCGAAAGATCCGGTCATCTACTTTGACCGTAGCTCGAAGATCTACGTCGGAGTTCTATCGATAATCACAACCGTCTTCTGTTTCTTCCTTGCCGTCTATCGTGTTGAGTTCGGTCGATTTGGAGGATGGCTGTTCTGCATCGCGTTTTTCATTTACATTGCCTCGATCGCGTGGGGGATCTATCGTGGTGTTGTGGACCCGCCGGAAGACAGCGATTCGGACTCCGATAGTGACTCGGATTCCGACTCCGATGATGATACCGACGATGAAGAATCCGCAAAGCATATGAAGAAGGTTATGGAGGGATATCGCAGCAGTAGCAGCAGCGACGATGGTGGTTCGTCCGTCGAGGCCATCCCACTCCGTGTTCACAGGAAATCTTCGAGCCTTAGCCACAAGATCAACGGAACCAACGGCCACGCACGCAGTTCAAGTGTTTCCCATGTCCGTCCCCGAAAGCCGGCTCGTTCCGTCGCCTACCACTTCGCCCAGCTCCTCGTCGGTTTCGTCACCGTTTCGATATCTGGCTACGTCCTTTCCCACAGCGTTGGAACCATTGGTGATTCCTTCGGTTTGTCGGATACACTCGTCGGTGTCACTCTCCTTTCTTTCGCCACGACTCTTCCGGAGAAATTCGTCGCTGTTGTCGGTGGAAGGAAGGGACAGGGCGGTATCGTTGTTGCGAATACTGCTGGTAGCAATATCTTTTTGCTTACCCTCTGTGCCGGTGTTCTCTTCCTTGCCGGTGACCTCAAGCAGTTCGCCAACTCGGTCACTTCATTCGAAATCATCATGACTTGGGTCTCCTCCGCTCTATTCACTGTTATTGTCTTCTACGGTGGGAGGAGATGGATGGGAACTGCCCTCTTAGCCCTTTACGTTGTTTTCATTCTCCTCGAATTCGTCCTTGGTCGAGGCGAAGACAGTCACTAATTCACCAACCTCTCCCGATAAGTACCACAGCATCCAGCATACCGAAATACGATGCACCCTTCGAAACAACAACAACATTACCATAATCAAGATCTTTTATTTCCTCTCTTTTTTACAGACTTGGCGCAGCGGATCTCTGGGATTACCATTACCATGTTTCGTCTTTTGCTTTCCTGACTTTGCAAAAACATCCAGATCGATTACGAGACCAAAGAAAGATATCTTCACTCCGGGATTCATTTCCTGAATATCAATTTGTAAATCTTAATTTTCCTTCACCATGACGGGCGGGTTTTGTTCGGAAGCGGATTTTTTATAAACGGATGGGTTCTCTTTTTCCTTCTTTCCCCTTGCTTCACCTTCTTCTTGTAGATATTACACCCCTTTCTTCTTCTCCTTTGGTCTTTTAATCCCTTGCGTTTTTTTTCCCTTTACCTAGCCTTCGAACATTCCTTGATGATGGTTTCCCTCTATCTATACAGCCATTGTAGCACTAGTCGACTTTTGCAGTCGAACACCAAAGTCAAATAAAGAATAGTAATTCAACAAATTCAAGAATGAAAATTTAGCTTTTTCTGTGATTTGCCAAAACCTGCTGAAGATTATACTATATAATCCCAATATACACAGTCTAGATGAAGATTAGATATCACGAAGAAATTTAATATCTATTTCTTCAGCTTCTCAGTCAGCTCCGGCACAGCCTTGAACAGATCCGCTACCAAACCGACATCCGCAACCTGGAAGATAGGTGCGTCGGGATCTATACACGGTTGTTAGAAAATCGTACCATTCCAAGGCATATCGATTGTGAATGATCTTACCCTTATTAATCGCAGCAATAACCTTGGAATCCTTCATACCCGCCAGATGTTGAATGGCGCCGCTGATACCAACGCTCAAGTATAGCTCGGGCGCCACAACCTTACCGGTCTGTCCGACTTGCAGTGAGTTATCCGCAAATCCACTGTCAACGGCTGCTCTGCTAGCGCCAATGGCAGCACCAATGGAATCCGCCAGTGGGATCATAATCTTTTCAAAGTTCTCCTTGTCCTTAAGACCCCGTCCGCCGCTGACTACCTTTGATGCGGTATCCAGATCCGGTCTATCGGACAACGTAAGATTCTCCTCAACCCACTCTACAGATCCTTGGTGTTTCGAATCCTTCCCTTCAACGATTTCAGCTGCCCCACTTCCTGCTGGTGCGTTTCCGAAAGCAGTTCCACGGATTGTAAGAAGTTTCTTGGGGTCCGAAGATTGTACCGTAGCAATGGCGTTACCAGCATAAATCGGTCGGACAAAAGTATCGGCTGACTCAATCGAGATGACATCGGAAACCTGCTGGACGTCAAGGATGGCAGCGAGACGGGGCATGACATTCTTGCCGAAGGCGGAGTGCATTGATACTATATGGGATACGTCGTCGGCGGCATTTTCAGCAACAAGAGGGGCGTATGATTCCGGTAGGCCCTAGACGAAGTTCTTTTTTAGTATTCTATTCATAGCTTCGCTGTGGTAGAATATATTCTATCCCGGCATATGAGGAATACACACGCACCTTCTCATAAGCCTCATTCGCAACATAAACAACCTTATCCACACCCTCAATCTTCGCAGCTTGCTCTGCAACCTCCTTGGCAGCTTTACCGGCTACGAATCCAACAACGGGGTTTCCTAGCTTTTTGGCTGCGGTCACGACGTTCTGCGCCGAAGATTGGAGTTTACCGTCCCGTTGTTCGAAGAGGGCTAGTGTGCTTGCCAGTCGTCGTGAGAATTGGGTACCCACGTATGGACGGCATGTTGTGACTCGTCGGCCGCTGGCACGGAGGGTGTGCCTTACGAGGGTTGAAGTATTCATGGCTGTATAATGTTGCTCTGAGGATTGGGAAGTGGGATGAGGGAGGGAGCTTCGAACTGGGCCCTCGTGAAAAGGTATTCTTTTCTTGTGTTGAGAAGGGCCGTAGCCGGATTAGTGCGACAACCGAGGCCGATGATATCCATGCAGAATTTCATCCCACCTTCGAAGTCCGACGGCCGACCCAGCTTTTTTCTTAGCTTCTAACGACAACTTGTACTATGAATGGTTAAATAAAACACCCGCATGTCATCCTTCCCGAGCATCGTGCTCCGTAAGCCCGTCGAGTTTACAAAATCCCAACAGGCAATCTACCTCCTCCGTCAGTTATACCGAGAAACATCATGTCTATTCGATGAAGTCGCGCGACAGCAGATAAAGAAGAGGATTCAAGAGAGGTATAGGGAGTGCCAGGAGGTTGCGGATGAACAGAGACGGACGAAGTTGTTGAAAGATGCGAGGAGGGTGCTGTCGACTTTGACGAGGGCGAATAATGGGGATAAATGGCGGACTTTAAATGTTTTGGAACACGCTTATGGGAGGAGGGGGAAGATTAAGCATCAGATAATGAAGGTTGGCTATGGAGTCATTTGTGAGAAGAGAGTGTGAATTGTCAGGCTAATGGCGAAATCGTGTAGCCTTTACTTAAAGAAGTTATGCCCGAGCCGCCTATCATCCCAAATCGCATTCGGTCAGCGACCCCGGGGACGACGCCGAAACTGTCGGCACTGTTCAAAGGTGCGGTTGGGAAAACCATCAAGGCCATAGAACCCGAAATCCCAGAGTTCTCCGTATCCGGGAAACCGTTCTCTCTTAGCAGAACTGCGAACATGAAATGGCGACATCGGTCTATGATCCTTAAAAGAATCGTCCCGCCGTTAGAACCAGTCGATTTTGAAAGACTGGAAATGCTAGTTATGGGTTGGAGAAAGACCATTCCGCCGAAACGGAAGTTCATCACACGGGAAACGAGAGTTGGGCCCAAGAAGCAACGACCGAACATGTACAATGCGAGAATGCAGAGGAGGATATTGAAGCATGTCCTGGAACAGTTTCCAATGTTGGAGTATAGGCCTCAGACCGAGAAGTTTGTTGCGGTGTACTCACCAGTGTTAACGACGATGCTTCATACCCCGGGTGACCCAGAGGACTTCGAGGGGGTGGATGAGAAGGGAGAGCCAGAAGGGACAATATTGAATCCAAATAAGGTATTATCCGGAAAGTCAGCTGCGAGGAGGAGGAAGGCGAAGGGTAAAGCTACAGCCTTTTCGAATTGGTTGGATAAAAAGAAGGAAGAAGGAAAGGTCCCGGAAAGTGTTATTGGAAGTTGAAGCGTTGGGGTTTCTATGCACGTTGATCAAATTATATACGACTGTCTATTCGATGGTCTCCAATTTAGGACCCAGCTCTCCTAATTTACCCAAACCGTCACCATCGACTCGCATATTCCACCAATTTTCCATATGCCTAGCGCCTATGCTTTTACTATCCTAAAGTCAGCACGACACTAGCAATCATCACAATGGATTCGAGATAGGTACTTACTAAAAGTCTATGCTCGGTTTATTCCAATCTAGGACCTGCCAATCCAACCTCCCGCCATCCATTTTCTTTACCTGCCTGGCAAGATAAGCCAACAATGCCGTTCCATACCCCTTTCCACGGTAATCGGGCCTAACGAATAAATCCTCAAGATATATCCCTGGCTTCGCAGTCCATGTTCCAAAGTTGTAGAAGTACCTGTATCATATGTATATACGATTAATACCATATTTTCTTCACGGACATTGGAAATTCTCACGACTCAATGGAAACGACGTACAATGCCATCCCAACAGTTCGTTCACCTTCGCATATCAGCACTGTGTGTGCGTATGCGGGGCCGCCGTTGAAGCCGAGGTTTTTGTAAAGAAGTTCTTCGGTGGCTTTGCAGCTTTCGAGTTCATTTTCGTATTCAGCAAGTTCTCTAACCATGGCAAGGATTTCGGGGACGTCTGGTGCAATCGTTAAGTTATAGACTGCTCAGGTATTCGTATCCATGCAGGTTTATTTACCTTCTTTAGCGGCTTTCCTAATGATGCCGGGTGATGGAGTAGAACTAGACATGGCTATTTTCGTGTTGAGTATGTTGGGGATTGAAGGTGGGTCTATCGGTGCCGGTCTGTGGAGGATAGTCTAGATCTCGTAGGCCAATGGAGGGGACAATTGAAGAATTGGGTGCTGAAGGCCGGCTAGGTTGGCAATTTGAAGTACGAAGCTAGGTTGAAGGCCGTTTATATAAGCTTCGAGTCGCATTTAGAATAGCAGATACCCTAATCTACCCACGATAATCGAAGTTGGTGAAGGATCTCTATTGGGAAATTTCCAGAAATGTAACAGGGTCGTTTAGAGGTAGACTAACGGGTCCTCGGACGGACATGGCCGGCCGATACCCTACTAACATGCCGAACTGGAACTTTAAGCTCTCCATGCTTAATAGTACCTGAGTGTGTCTCATCATCAATGCAGTAAGGTAGGATTGGGAATTGAATTAGGATAGCAAAAGCCTGCTCGAGCAGGTCCTACCGTCCAGCTACAGCAGCTCGGCTCGTTTTAAGGCGGCATCGCATGGTACAATATGATGTGAACTTGGATACGTATACTAGCATTTCATTTCACTTCACTTCGGCTAGAATGAGAGGACGTTTGGTTTCCCTGAGAATCATAACGCATGATCGTATGGCATGCAACTCGTATAGAACGAAAAAATGCGAATGCGAGAGAGATGAAGATAAAAACGCTGAGAATTCATGTACAAGCATGTGAGAAAGGAATCCCGTTTTGTGAGTGCGTTTCCTCCCAAAGTGTTTCCTTCTTTTTTTTCCCCCCTCTTTCCCATCGATATTTTCTGATTCATGTACCGCGTTTTTGCCCTTCACTGGTCAGGCTTCTTTTTTTTTTATAGACAGCAGATGCAAAGAAAGCAATCAAGCAGGGAAAGAAATTTCCACAAGGCGTGTTAAGGGTAAGCATTGCTATCAAACTCTAAGGCGAGATTTCTAGAGATATCTGACTCTCAACCCTTCTTCTAGAACTTGGCTTCTGGAGTGGTTTCGTAGAACTCCTGGAGGATCTTGACATTCTTCTCAAGAGCCTCAAGCCACCCCTTGATCTTACTCTCCTCTCCAACCTTGGGATAGAAGTCCTTGCGGTATGGGGTAGCCTTCAAAGCAACGCTGAAGATTCCCTTAACGACGAAGTTATGGTATTGTTTAAGAGTTCCGTCGTAGGCATGTTGGAAGGAGGTAGCGAGTTCCTCACTTGGGTTTTCGAGGTTGTGGCGGATACCTTTGGCGGTGAAGTCGAGACCTCTACAAAGCAATCATTAGTACAAGTTTCAATACAAATGCTAACTTCCCGCTTTTTTAGACCACAACTACTATAAGGCACGTACCTGAGCAACCAAACAAGACCTTCGGTAGCTTCCTTCTTTTTCTCAGCCCGTTCTGCAAGAACGAGCTCCTGAAGGGTCGCGGATTTATCCTTGGCGGCGTCGTAACGCTTTTGGAGTTTCTATAGTCCATTGAAAATAAACCAAAATAAGTAATCATTCTTGGGCCAATAAAGCGATAAATTGCATATTAACAGATGGATATGCAGCAATAATGGTAGACCTACAGCAATGTTTCCATTCAAATCCGACTTGACAGGGCCGAAAGAAGTCGATCCTAGGATATCTAATGGGTATAAATATTAGCATCCAGCCCGTATGAGGGAAAGAAATATGGTATTGCACGCATATATGACATACCAAAGAGTCCAACCAGGGACTCAGAAGCTCCAAGGAAGCTGACGGTGTCCACACCGGGAGTTGTGGGAACATCCTTGAACGAAACCTTTATGTTGTCAATGAATGTTGTTGCCTCCGACATTTTGGATTCTTTTTCAAAAAGAATGAAGTCTACTGAAATAAAAGACACGTTCTACGGAAAAAGGATAATGGGGGGAGTGAAGGACTATGGATTTTGGTTCTATAGAACTGAAAGAATGAGGGGTCAAGCTACAGGACTGGACAAAGCTTCGTGTTTTTAAACGGTCCAGTTGTCCTGGGGGAGCTACGCCTGCCAATCCCTGTACTAATTTGAGAAGAGAAACTCTAAGCTAACTGCGGAGTAGCATCAGGGGGCCACGCTAGCCGACGGTGAGTCGGCTTTTCCATCATGCCAGGCTGCATATCACACCATCTATGGCTCCAAAGAATTGGTCCTGGGCGGTCAATGGGGGAAGCCACAGGCGGGATGGGCCACCTGTAGACGACCCGTTGGTATGGCAGAATTCGAATTTGCATATTTGTTCGGAGACTGGACATGCGGTGAAGCAAACATATACTGAGCACTTATGTGCCTCAGATCTGCAGACAGTATAGAGGATCAATTTATTGATTGACCAGAACTAGAGCTATAGAAATAAGTCTTGCACTGCATTGAGTATCACATTTTGAGTGGCATTGCATTCTAGCCGCTGTTATACGTAAGTACTTAGGTCAGTACCGGGGAGATTGGGAGTTTTGGGGACGGAAAATCTGCTAAGACGCCTTGTGCGCTATATACTATAACGCCGTCTTCGAATTTAAATTTATAAAACTAAACAATTCCAAAAAAGTTTCAAAACTCCATATAGTACTTCGCAGTAACATTTAGTCTACAAGATAAATATGGCAATTAAGTGCCCAGTTAGCAGTAAATAAGCCCCTACTTACCCAGGTGAAAAACCTAAGAACTTGTTTGCTTTAGTCCTTGTTGCGCTGACTAAGCAATATCTACTGTTGTTAGATATTTCGAATATTTTTTGACTGCCATAGAGTTTGTCGGATCGGTTTTGAATTATTAAGACGTTTTATAAAGCGCTTAAGGCGTCTTAATTGCTTTGAACACTATATGTCTTAGGCGGGCAAAAAAAAACCCTTCAAGTTAAGCTATACATCAATGCATCTTGGACCCTACTTCAGGAATGGAGTCTGGATTCGAGGTTATATATTATAAGCCAATGCGAGCAGTACGATTAATTTGAATACAGCATACATGCTTCTCAGTGAATCTTAACAAGCTCCTATTATCCTTCCCCGTGGAAAACCGCCGGCCATAGCCTCTTATTAAATTACCAAAGTCCGCCCACCGCAATATCGGATACCATACTGTCTTCCTTCCCACTGCCCCGTTCCTCCATTTAATCTCATATGTAAATTTATCTTCTTTGCGTACGTCCCCCTCGAAACATATATACTTCAGGCCTGGTCTGTTAGACCGAGCTCCAACCACGTCCCGCAAATTTATCCTAGTGCTTCTCCACCTCCCGTCGTATCCCATGCACCATACTACGGTTGGCCACTCCTCCGGTACTATCTACAATATCTCCAAAGTATCCAGGGGTAAATTTCCTTTAGTTATATAATCGTCGCCATCGTATAGGATTTAAAATTTTAATTTATATGGTTTGTGATAGGGATTCTGCCTTGATTGAAAAATCTTGTAAACGGAATCGATACGTACATATATGTCTATACCTATAGGTATCGGCACCTCCTTCAAATCACAAGCCGTTAGAATCGGTCTGATAAAAGAGAAATCATGGTTCCCGGCCAGAATGGTTGCCTTATATACAGGAACACCATCACGTTCCAGTATGCCGAAGTGTCGAAGTGTCGAGGCATTCTTTAACATTATTTCATTATCTATCGGATACTGACCTTTCAGACGCTCATCTTCGGCGTTATCCACGAGGAGACAAAGTGTTTCTAATCCGTGTTTAAGAAGTTCGAGGAACGTTTTTATAAATGGAAGGAATTTACTGTAAGCAATAATGCTAAGATGACGGAGCCTGGGTCTAGAGGGAAGAGAGGCGAGATGGGCAACGAAGGCACGCCATTTCCGGCAGTATCTGAAACTGACGTCTTGAACTTGTTCTCGAACGAGTGATTTTGCCTCGTTGAGGCCGAGACAATCATTCTCAAAGGAAAGGATGCTGGAGTCGCTGGAGTCGGACCCCTCACAGGAAGGCTCGACTCCGCTGGCGCTCATGGGGCTAACTCGCTTTGTGACATATTTTTTGGAGAACACTAAATTTCGAAAGTTTGTGGATAATGTGGAAGTATTTTAATTTTGAGGCTCGAAGTCTAGGCTTGCGCAGGATCTTATATAGGCTTGCGATACATAAGTATTTAAGGAATTACTTATGTAGGGCACCAACGACACAGTAGTTGCTAGCTTAATTGTTTGATCTGTGGCTTCTAATATTAATACCTTAACTGTTAACTGTTCACCCAAGCTTCACTTCGGCGGGTAACATGATCTCTCCAATGGCACGAACCACCTGCAATTGCGCCCAACTCCCCATCGAGACCCTTTTACAAATCTTCTCGTACCTTGACTTCGGCGACTAATTAACTGCCAGCCTGACATGCCACCTCTGGCAAGATGTCATCGTGAATACCAAATTCCTCCGGAAACTGTGTTACCATTTAGAAGAAGACGAAGGAGACGATGAAGGAGACGAGAATGGTTTCCCATCTAGATCTAGATACCACCTGTACAGGCTCTTCCACAACCTATCCTCCTTCTCATGTACCGTCAGGCAAGGCAAGATGGAGAAAATCGATATCGTTGTTGAATACGATTCTCAGCCAATGGCTCTCAACAGATCTCCGATTTTGGATGAACCAATGATCCTACCCATGAGTATTGATGGGAGTCTACCCATAGATGGCAACGACGACATCTACAAAAAATAAACGGCAAATGGGCCTGTTATTGCGATCTTTATATGGAGATAATAAGAGAAGAAAATGGACGAGGGAGATTTGCAGTATATTACAAAGCCATGTTAGCGGATAAAGATGCAGATATGTCTAACGAAGACTATTGCTCGAAGGAGAAAAAAATAAGGCCGCATCAAAACGTTAGAGAGGTGTTAGAATCGATAGTTAAGAGAGCTATTCGTCACGAGGGACATCAACAAAGTGACCCTTATACAGAAGCGGAAGGGAGGTTTATGTGTGTGCTTCCGCTAATCCTATGTAGTGATTATGGGAATAGACCAGGGAACATGCATGCGCGTATTTACATGGTAAAGCAACTGGGTGTTGAGAAACTGGAAGGGAGCGCCGAATTTACGTCGGGGGAATAACCTTGATACATTCTATCAATTTATAAAAAGAATATTCAAGAAAGTACCTAGGGGGAGCATATAAAACCAAGTATATAGATAAGTAGTAGCCTACAGCAAATCTAGATCTTCTCCCAATGGGTTGGCTGTTATAACCTTTTGAATGGACAAAACTCCGATCTTATATTAACGATTGTGTACAGCTGTGCGCTGCATACACTGGTTGGCGAGGTTCGAGTAGTCTGGCGCCTATAATTCAGCTTTCCAAATTTCCCATTCCTGATATTCATTTCCTCGGTATATAAGCATTCTAATTAGCTATTTCGATCAAGTTGGCTCGAATAATTCTAGTAGATTCAAAGCCAAGTTCGTTTTATGGACGTAAATTTATATGAAGCGCAAGTGCTTAAGCGTCCTCTGTGGAGGGTACTCAGCTTAGTTATCCGATTAGTTCTAGCGCTAGTTCAGTAATACACTGTTCTGGTTCTAGACCGCCTTATAGCCTAGCGCTAGCCTGTTCGACCGGGCCCTTTAAGAATAGAATCGATAGCTGATTGAAATGAGACGGGAACGCAAAAGCGTCAAGTGCAGGTGCGGGAATTATAATTGATATCAATCATTAACCACAAAGCTGGGGACGCAATTTGACAGCCAGTCGGCCCGAGATCTCGAACATTCTGTTCCACCTGGGCCGACCGTACCAGAGCCAAGCCCAGCCACCACTGCTGCAATCGAATCAAGGTTGAGATCCGAGTCAACCTCCCTGCACGTCACCATCCATCATTTCGTTTTCACAAGGCAAAAAGTGCACCTTGCCTGCCCACTTCCTATTCTAACTTTGCGCTTGTCTGGTCAGGAGAATGCTAGCCATTAGACCGTCTTCTTTGACCCAACCACAACTTCTTTCCCTCAAACACAATACTTCGACTCGATTCTAGGAGAACGTCAATACACGTCTTTTACTTTGTTTACCAAGAGGGTGTTGTTGTGAGACCAGAACCGTATGGCGGACTCAGACGACGATACCCAGTTCTTTGCGGCGGAATCCCAAATTCAAGTCGGCTGCGAATTAGGATACGAAACCCCGACACTCCTCGACCCTTCTTCATACACGGCACATAGGCTGGTACGGACTACTTTTATCCCTAAAAGCAATCGTATGCTTCACTCTTTTTATAATAAGGCTGACGATGCGATGTCTAGCACCATGCAACCCCGGAACATTTACACCTAACAACTCGGAGAATGCAAGTTTCCCTCCAAATTAGACTTAACCATATGAAAATATATTCTAATAATTCTCGTCGGTACAGATTCATAGGACCTGTACCAAAAGGCTGGCTTAATGTGCACAAGCAATCATGGTATACACGGCACATAACTGGATACTACTCGAGAAAGGAGGCTGGGATGGTAGCGGAGGACAATGTTTCCAGGAAGCGACGGCTTACATCCCTAGGATTCGGGACGAAGCCGGACTTGACGCCTCTTGCAGCGGAAGGTCTCGCCACAAACGGCGAATCATCACGGATGGGCGCCACCATGGGTTCAACGATTGATCCGGGGGGATCGTCGTTATCGCCACAGACAGCAAGCCAAGATCTGGGGTTGGATATACCGATTGTACGGCGACGGTCATCTGGGCCACCAGGCAGCAGCGGGAATCTGAGCGGCGATTCATTTCATACAGCGAGCGAATCTTTAACATCTCCGAAAGCTAGTCCATCTTCCGAAGAGTCAAACGAACAGTCGCCCAACAGCGGTCCATCCAATGAGCTTGACTTCTCGAAACGCGCGATACCCGAAGCATCGGCTGCGAAGTCGGATTTAAGTCAGTTATCGACGATGAAATCCACGGATACAAGCCAGGAACTAAATAGTACGGCCAATCTGGTAAGAACAAGAACCCAAACGCCGGACCCTACCAATTCACTCTCATCCCTCTTGCCCCATAACCGACAGGGACGGAAAGAACCGAACAGTGCAGCGAAGCCCATCAAATCTGCGTTAAAGCATTCAAAATCAACACCACTCTCGGCCCAAGTTGCAATTGCCGAGCCGGACCCGCCTCCGAAGAAGACAAGAGATAAAGTTTCCACCGGGTTGGTACGATTTCAAACAAACGATGATGTCCTAAGCCGGGACCAGGAACTACAGAGAAAGCTCGCGCATGCATCTAGAAGACGGTCGATACCGAAAGGAAGATCGCTCAGGAAATCAAGGGAGGGAGAGATTGTCAAGATGGCCACTATGCTTGTTCGAGTTGAGACAACGTTGGCGGATTTATCTCCAGATTTTGACGAAAATGAGATGGCACATATCGAGACAAGGACTATCGAGAAGTGGAGAGAGTTCGTGGTCGTCTGCAGACAAACTGGAGAGGACGATGCCCCTCTCACATTGAAGATACACAAGAGCAGGGTAATCATCTAGCAAGTACAAATCTTTCAAGTGCAAAATTTGCTAACCCATACAGACCATCCCAGCAATCGAACGCAAGAGAATAGCCAAGCATTCGACAAGAGAAATCCCTCTCAATCCAAGGGAGACACACGTCAATTTATTTTCTTCACTCGATAAGACTTTATGTTTATGGCTTCCGTTCAAACGTGGAACGATTATCTTCTTGATGCGACCAAGGGCAGCAGCCTCATCCGTAGAATGGCACACCTTCTTGCGCAATGCATTAGGGTGGAATCGACCGGAAAATTTGATTGTGCATGTCCCCGACCTATCAATGAACCTTAGAGTAGTAGACCCTTTCGATGATACCCCAAAAAAGAACGTCGACGATGAGGCTATCTCACAGGAAATAAGGAAGAATAAGGACGACGGCACGGTTTCTAAGTACATCATGCGGACGTCTCTCCAGCTACTCAGTAGAAATAAAGAATGGGAGGAGGTTGTGCGACTTTGGAAGCAAAATGATAGACTTGGGTTGGCATGGAGGCGGTATGACCGCCTTGAATGGGTGCACGGGGTAGGTGTGATATTGAACACCTCCTTGACCACCGGCTAACTTTTTCATCAGATGAACGAGAAAAAGATGTATGGTTCGATGGCCATGCAGAAAACCCATGAGCTAGAATTACGCCCGAAAGTCCACTATCCTACTTCAATCATATCAGAAAATGGAAGATCTGTTCTCGAACCTCCACCAGGTATAAGTTGCCCTCTCAATAGTATAGGAAAATCGCACACGCTAACTAGAGGCATAGTTGAGGGCTTCCTACTCCGTTTAACATCTGGAATGGGTAAAGACCAAAGGAGAATCTTCTACAAGAGACTTTACTGGTACACCCATGACAACCTTTTATGCTTTTGCAAACCTGCAAGAGCCTTACCTCCACCTCCTCCGAAACTTCCTCCTAAGCAGGGTGATAAGGTGCCTGACTCGGATCATATAATAGGTAGTAGTCACACGATTCCCGGCCCAAATTGATACGGAGCTAATGTAGTGCTTCTCAATAGAAACCATCCCACTGATATATGCCGTATCTCCTTACCATATTGAGGACGGCGAGGTCGGTTGGATGAGGACCGGGAATGCCGCGTTTCAAGAGCGTAAGGACGAGGATGCGTATAACGAAGCAGAACGGAAAGTGAACTCTGTCCTGAGGGCTGACGGGTTCGTGGACCTTATGAAAATCGACCATGTTCGACCGTTTGGAACCGAAAACCTCCCGCGGAGAGTCCCGAGTGGTGCAGAAGCCGATTTTCACCGGGATATGCCAAATTCGAACCAACCTGACGGACAAGTGAAGTCTTTAGATAATGAAAGGACGTTCGAGATTGTTCTAACCAGTGGTCTCATAATCAGACTTCAAGTATGACACTCCTATGCCCAGTTATCGAAATTTACTAATTTTTGATAGACTTTTGACCTAGAAACTCGGAACGAGTGGATGCACAGACTTGCGGATCTCATAATATATTGGAAGAAACGGCGAGGCGCGGACGTGGCTATTCTTAAGGAGACCCGCCACGAAAACCTCGACCTGCTGCGAATCGACGAGGAAATGGAAGCCTTCATCGGCCAGTACGGGAAGAAGTGGGAGGTTCAGAACACCCGATCTTCGCCGTTAATATGGAACGTTTGCGGCATCTCTTCATGCCGCACACTTACTGTAAGCCTCTCCGAAACATTCTTCTGTATTGAAGCCAACTAACAACCAGTATAGTACAGCGGACATCTGTATCAAAAGCAGACCCGACACGCTACCTTTCAGAAGTACCATGTAGTCGCTTGTCATGGAAAACTTTTGATTTTCAATAACACAGTCCGGAAGTATACTGGAGAGCCTCTCGACTGCGTTCACCAACTCAAACGGCAAGAAGTTTCACTTCGAGACGCATATGTATACAGCGGTATTGCAACAGAGAGCCAACTACTTTATCATAATCAGACATTCGATAGCAATAATCCTGGCCGCCATGCTTTACCCCGTGTCTACGAAGATGGGTGGATGACTACAGACGAAGATGTCATGACTTGTTTCGTTGTTTGGCACGGTGCCAAGCATACATCGATCAGGTCTAAGGATGATGGAGGAAAGAGAGCTAAAGTTAAGAGAGTTACAGCCTTGGGTTCGACTGGTAAATCGATGGTATTCAAGGCTAGATCTCGTCAGGAAAGAGATCTTTGGGTTATGGCGATTGGCGTTGAAATTGAGCGGCTGCATACAGCAGACGAAATCATCGTCAAAGCCGCGAAGTGATGGGGTATCATGGGGTTATACATTCACCCTTTTTATCATAAAAATTATTAATTCCGGAGTTTCTGTGTATTCATATAGACGGCGTGCGAAGCATGGGTTTTGGTCTCGTTTTCCCTGAGCATTGTCAATTGAGCGATTATTCTATCTACAATCGATGAGCTATTAGCTAATTTGTTACCACCCTAATGTTTAGAGCCTTGTTTTGTAACGTACAGCACCCTTATCATGGCTATGAAATTGTTCCATACTCGATACCACTCGCTGAATAGATTTAAAAATTCACTTATAATTATGCCACAGCCTTTCCCATATATTATTGTTGGTATCATCCTATCACGACGGGGAACATCCGCGTTTCTGCCGGAATCACTCTTCTCCGTGTCGAAGATGGCAATTCCTTCTCTACAGCACCTAGCCTAGAGAATGGCCATACAATATGAGTGACTTTAGCTTGGATCAAGTGTGCGCTTATCTGTGGGAGCCTCCTGTGTTAGCAAAGGAATCTAAAACTTCGAAGAATCGCACATACAGCACCAAAATGGTTACTATCATGACTATGGACATCATCCCCTTCAACCCAGACATGATTCCTAGGAACCACAACCTCATCCAATGGAAACGGCTTCTTCGTGAACACTACATCCCCCTGTAGCCCCACAATCCTTTTTATAGCCGTAATCTCAGGATCGACAGGTGACCTATAAACCACAATCTCTCCGCGCTTCAAATCCTTCTTTGCATTCCATTTTTTCAAAAGGATCAGATCCCGCATACCCGCGTTCGAATCTGGAAGGAAGGTTGGATACATGCTACGACCGGAGACCCATGAGACGTGGTAGACGTTGTCAAAGAAGAATATAGCGACAGGAAGCCATGATAAAACGCCTATGGAGACCTTAACAGCTAGAGGGAGCCGAACACCTTGGCGGAGTATGGTGGCCCATCTCGACGGGGATGGCGAAGGTGCCGCCATGCCATTAAATCTTAGTAGGTTTTGGCGGATAGGATAGAGGGTCGGCGCAGGAACTTGGGTGTGGCTGAAGTCGGTCTGATCAAAGGTAACACAAGAAAGTCTACTGGTGTGGTATTTTGAAACACCAACGCATTTGTGGGACAATGCAGGGGTTGCTGACTGTGGCTGGCCGACAGAAGAGCCCCAAGCCGGAAGCCAAAAAAAAAGGGGCTCGAGAACCACTATGTCGATGTACCACTATATCGACATACATGAAGGATTGCCAGTCCAGCTGTACAAACTCTAGTTAGTTCATGTATTTTAGTGAATTTCTGTGCCACAGCTTACTAAGTGCATAAGTATTGCTCTCGCTGTGATTGCACATGCAGCTCGCTTGCAAGGGCACAGCGCTTAGCTAAAATTAGGCGCCTGCGCTATAGGGGGAGTCGTGACCCAACGGCATTCCCAACCTCATACTTCGGGCGGACCGAGGGCTGTATATATTCTAGGCTGTGCTCGCATCTGCTTTGCCAGTTCAGCTTTTGTTTCATTTTATCCCACCTCTCTTAAGACTTTCTCTACATATCATTTGCGCTTCATTGATATTAGAAGATCGGATCCTAGAATCCTCTATCGAAAACCTATTAGCCTTGCGCGGGTCGCATACCTACGATATCACGATAGGATTTTAGTTCTTTTTTATTTTCAATTAATTTTACTATATAACTTTCTATATTTGATATTTCCCCGACATCAGTTTGGGTTTTATTTTCAAAATGGCAGACAACCAAAACGAACCCGCCAAATTCCCAATGTTGTCCCGCGATACCTTCTCTCCTTCGGGGCCCCCACCGAGCTACTCTAAGCAACATAAGTCCTACCTCACATACCTATATAAAGCCGTGAAAGTTTTCACGGATGTAGATCCCATAAAATGGCACATCGGATCCGGTCACGACACAAACCTCACTTCGTTGTATTCCGTGGATATTGGAGAGTTCACAGAAGAATCACGGAACTTCACGGTCCGCGGACAAGGACCAATGAAAGACAAAGAGAGCGTTGGCGAGTTTCTGACATCTGTTCCCGCTGGCACAAGACTACGGATGTTGTTTTGTTTCCACATACGTAGAAGAGTGGACGCAGCGATATTTGAGGGTATCGCTTCGTTCTACGACCTTAATCCAAGATTTATTCAAGAACATCAACTTCGACAGTCTTTCATGAACCTCAATATCAATGAACTCTCTATTCGAGATACATGTCCCGAATACCTGCCGTCCGAGGCGCACTTTTCGCCGATTCAATTTGAGCGAGCGGTTTATACACGCCCGAAGAAAATGACCGTCATGTTGGTTTCTAATCCTACGCAGACCTTCAAAACAGGTAACATTGCAAAAATTACTGGCATTATTATTAAAAAATTCTCAAAGGAGCTTGCTAATATTTGAGAACTATCTCTAGCTCTCATCTTCGTATGCAAAGATTCGGATTACTATTCAACCAACATCGTCAACCGTGATATCATGAACCCCACCATTTACCTACCCTCGGAATCATATGAGAATTGGCAACATCCTCAAAACGAAGCTGAGACTTGCTTTCTCCGATTATCACGGCAATCAAGCATAGAGCTCGAGGCATGCATATCACAGCCGATCCTAACCATCCTACCGCTCGTCAGAGGATACTGCTTGGAAACTTCCCAGGATGTCTGGCAAATACGAAACCACATCAACTTCTTCGGACTTGGAGAGGCAAGCCAGGACAAGTCCTTTTTGGTAAACAAGATCCCAGAAAATCACTGGGGCCATTCAGGCATGAATCCCTTCAAGGCATTCCAGAAGATCAACGCCGGCTTTACAAAAACTCATCGCTCCCTACGGGACCACCTTTCCTCCCCATGGCTTGATCGTACCAAGCCCCACATGGAAATCGCCGATGCTGCTCTTTCGATCGCTATGGTAGATGCGCAGAGGGTTCGAGAAGAGGTTACAGAACTACGAGAGTTGCTCAAGGAGACCTCTGCGCTAGTATCTGCCCAAGAATCGATCTATGAAGCGAGAAGATCTGTGGCACAGGCCGAGAGTGTTAACCAGCTCACTCGTCTCGCTTTCATTTTCATCCCTCTGACCTTCGCAACTTCAGTATTTGGAATGAACATACATGAGTGGCAGGATAACGTCCCCCATTTGAGGTGGTTCTTCATTGTAGCTCTCTGCTGCACTGCCTTTACCATCATCTCTGCTATAGTGCTCGCGAAACTCTCGTCGCATTTTACCGCTTGGACGAATGAACATCATGGGTTTTTGCGCGCATGCTGGCATTTTGTTAGAAATCGTACCATATCGGCACTTCTGTGGACATTTATATATATCCCTACTCAAATAAGGGACTATCAGAATCCGGAATTGAGGAGGATATGGAGGGAACAGAGAAAACAGGCGAAAGAGCTAAAGAAACAGGAAAGGGCGAAAGCTAGTATGGTGTAAGATATGCCAGTGCGACAAACTTCCCTTACTCTCAGTGCGACTCCCCAGGTACGAATATAGAAAAAGGTGTTGAGATTATATTTTTTGCGGAATTATAGGTTTAATCAGGATGAGAGTGCATATTCGGGCTGGTCTTCGATAGATTTTTGGGTTTGTATTATTTGCGTCGGTGTAGCTTTGGTGGCGTTGAGTTTAATTTGATATTATTCTTTTGAACGAATGACCTTTTTTGATGTATAGTAAACGATTTAATGCATTAATGTTATATGATTTCATGTTTAAATTGAAATTGTCTGTATACTACGTACTCAATGGCGGTTTAACTGCAATGGATTTGCGTCATGCTTAAGAACAGACTAATGGACTTTGAAGCTCCATTCAAGAGCATCTATCCTACTTTTGCTGCTACCGAGTCTATAGGAGGGACAAGGAAGTCGACCGAGCAAGCGAAAAGTGCGAAGCAGGCTACTAGATTTGCATTCAATGTATGCCTTCAAGATTACTCAATTACGAGACTGTATTTTTGCGTTGACGAGCTAAATTTCCAACACATATTGCCAAGACTATTTCTTCTGTCGCATTTCAAACCTTGTCGACATTTTTAGACCATCCAAAAACTTATGCGACAGACTCTCGCTGTCGCCCACATAACCCGCCACCCTTTACAATAATGCCGTCAAAATCGAAATCGAAATCGAAATCGAAACCGTCCTCCACCACCTCATCCGTCGAAAAACAACTATGGACCTCCCTTACAACCCTTTCCCCATGGCTCCTCGATGCCGTCGCCACAATGGGGTTCACAAAAATGACACCAGTACAAGCATCTACAATCCCACTGTTCCTCGGTAACAAAGATGTCGTTGTCGAAGCTGTCACCGGTAGCGGGAAGACGCTGGCGTTCTTAATACCTGTTGTTGAACGACTCATACGGAGTAAAGAAACACGCGGGAAGGGGTTTCTGGAGGGGATTGTTATTTCACCGACGAGGGAATTGGCGACACAGATCTATGGTGTTTGTGAGGGACTACTAAAATTCTGGCCGGTTACTGAGGGCGGTGATGGGGATGGGGATTCGAGTGCTGTGCCATGCCCGATACGACCGCAATTACTAGTTGGAGGATCGAATGCTACACCACAGAAGGATCTTAAGCTTTTCTTGTCGAGTTCTACGAATCTGGTTATTGCGACGCCGGGACGGCTTAATGATTTACTTCAGTCGGATTATGTCAGAACTTCCAGTTTTGATGTGTTAGTACTCGATGAGGCGGATAGGTTGCTGGATTTGGGGTTCAAAGAGACGCTGATGAAGATTCTTGCGCGGTTGCCAAAGCAGAGGAGGACCGGGTTGTTCAGTGCGAGTGTTACGGATGCCGTGGAGGGTGTTATGGGATGGGTTGGTGTGCGGAATGGTGTAAGGATCAATGTGAAGGTTCGGGATCATAAAGATGAAGAGAAAAGGACACCGGTCAGTTTGGACATCGGATATATACCGGTTCAAGCTTCCGAAAAGTTATTTTGGATACCACGGATCATCGGGTCATTACCATTACCACCACAAAAGACCATCGTTTACTTTTCGACATGCCATGCGGTGGATTACTTTGCACATCTACTACCGGTTATACTTCCGGCGTATTTCAAAGTCATTGCGTTACACGGACGACAGTCTTCGGTTAATCGGGGGAAGAACTTTGAGGAGTTTGTGAATTCGACGGGGGTTACGATGTTGCTTACTACGGATGTGGCAGCGAGAGGGTTGGATGTGCCTGAGGTGGATTTGGTGATTCAGTTGGATGCACCGCAGGATCCGAAGCAGTTTATGCATCGGTGCGGACGGTCTGGGAGGGCAGGGAGGAGAGGGAGGGCAGTTTTGTTACTGACAAAGGGGAGAGAGGAGGATTATGCGGGGTTCATGAAGGTTAGGAAAACACCGATGAGGCTGATTCCTGACAGTGAGATCCGAGCTCCTGAAGAGAAGGAGGTGAAGGAAGGGCTTGAGAAGCTGAGGAAGGTAGTGAGAGGAGACAGGGCAGTTTATGAGAAGGGGATGCAAGGGTTTGTGAGCTGGGTTAGGAGTTACAAAGCCCATGTTACCAATTCGATATTTCGGATTGAAGATGTGGATTGGAGTGAATCCGGGAGGGGGTGGGCTTTACTCAAGATGCCAAAGATGCCGGAACTGAAGGGGGTTACAGATATCGACTTGGGACTGAAAGAGGATGTCGATGTCGATGGGATCAAGTTCAAGGACAAAGCAAGAGAGAAACAAAGACAGGAGGGTATACAATACCGACAGACAGAAGAATTCCAAGAGAAGATGCAAAAAGAGAAGGAACAGAGGCTGGAGAACAGGAAGAAGAACTCGGCATGGAGTGGGAAACAAGAAAGCAAGGAACAAAGGGAGGACCAGAGAGAACGAAAGAGAAAGAGAAAGGATGCCGAAAAATATAGCAAGATGACCGAGGAAGAGAAGAAAGACGCAGACGAGCTGCAGGAAATGATACGACAGGTCAAGAAGAGCAAACGGGATGAGAACGACGAAGATGAGGAAGAGGAAGACGACGATTGAATTCAAACTAATTGCGATTAATTATATTGGCGATTTGGAGTATTCCTTTTCCTTCTTGGACCTTTTTTGCTATATACTGTACAATATCAAAAGCACAACCGTATGATACATACTTCTCTATAGATCGATGTCGATACCCAGAATCAATTCCAATTCGGATTGTTATAAAACGCTCGAATGTTCTCAACTGGGAAGTAATAAAGTGGGTCTCCGCGAAAACCAGCCAATGAGAACGAGTTCACGCGTAAGGTTGGACAGTCTTATGCACCGACATGTGCAGGATACGCCATATTGCATCCTCCCCTCCCCTCATCTCCCCCCATCTTGCCTCGCACCATTTCGAATCTTCTTCTTATTATTCTGCACGTTATCCCATATCCTGATATCTTTGTGTGCAGTCGATCGGACTGTTGTTTTGATCTTAGCTTTGTCGCCATCGGGTGTCCTGTCTGGTCTGGTCGAGACAAACAAAAACCCCGTTTCATTCCCAATCAATCTTCTTCCCACAGCAACAACAACTTTTTCAATCGCACAGCCATCATATCAATTCGTTCCCTCGAAAAGTGCTTCCTGTCATCTTCATCGCCATCTTTTACTCCGTCCTCATCGCCATCTTTATCCTTTCCCGGTCCCAGTAACAGTCCTATATAGTCCTAGTATCTTGTAGTCGGTTGTTTTTGTCTTGGTCGCAACTCGTCAGGGATCTCGAGACTCTTTTTCCAGCCATCTGAACGTCACCCTTTGCTTTCCTCCAAACATTGCCAGTTGCCCCGTGATTGGATAGAATTCGGCGACTCGGAACCATCCAGGCCTTGAACGATCGCCTAGTATCCCCCCACCGGCGCTCGACCTACACTTGCTACCTTCACTACCCCTTTCGCTGTACTTTTTTCGACCGTCTCCTCTCGTCTGCCTTACAGGTCGCATTCTTGATGGCAACAACTGCTAGGCCTCCTGCTGCATTGCACAGGAGCGCTTCATCCCTCAGCCATGCTGGCCCTGGAGGTTCTTTCAATGCCGGTGTGAGCTCTGCCTCTGTCAATTCGACACCTGTTGGTGTGAGTTCGGCTATCAATCTTTATACAGAAGCAATCGGGTTTGCTAATATTTCGTGCGAATATGTTAGACTCCTCCACCGACGGCTAGTTTTTCCGAGAGCCAACATTCAGCTCCACTTATATATTCGGTACATTGCCCTTCCTTTGCCCATATATGAAGCTGAGAGTTTTGTTTTTTGTGGAATTTCGGTGGCTGATACAGTTTGTTGCGAATCAGGCGGTGTATTCGGGAGTCTCCGTCTATGAAATGACAGTAAACAACGTGGCGGTGATGCGACGGCGGGATGACGATTGGTTGAACGCTACACAGATCCTGAAGGTGGCTGGTGTGGAGAAGGGGAAGAGGACAAAGGTTCTGGAGAAGGAGATTCTCACTGGTGTTCATGAGAAAGTGCAGGGAGGGTATGGAAAATACCAGGGTACTTGGTAGGCAAGCTCGGTTTTTGCACAGCAGATTTCCGCCGGTATCTAATCGTTTTTTCAAAATTTAGGATCAACTTCGAGCGGGGGAAGGAGTTCTGTCGACGATACGGTGTCGAAGATGTCTTGCGTCCGTTACTAGAGTATAACCCCCACAGAGACGGCGTAGATGCTACACCCACCAAGGAACAAGCGATGGCAGCGAAAAGGAAGCGAATGTATAATTCTAGTTCACAGGCGGCAAGCAATTCGCAAGGAAACTATTTCTCCAACATTTCCGAAACCGCCTCGACCGCCCTTGCCGCCATTAGCAAAGCTGCTCAGTACGATACAAATCCAAGGGCGACCCCGAAGCTCACCCCTCAGAATTCGTTCAGCATGCCCCAGTCCCAGGAATCGACACAGAATAACACCTACCCCGTGGAGGCTAGCTTTGCACCGACAATACCCGACCAAACATCTACATACGGTGGATCCTTTGGCCCCAACAACTACGGAAACTCGGCAGCAGACCTCGGTGAACCTCCAAGGAAGAGATTTCGACCGACCCCAGATTCAGAGCAGCAACAGTTTGGAGCTACATTTGCTGATGTTGAGTCGACACCGCGGGCACTCCTCCCAATCGTACGAGAACCGACTCCTTCGACTGAGAAAGCGACAGAGATCTTAACGAGCTTGTTCATCTCTCCGCCTTCGGCAGGCCCGGCTAGCTATGAGGACCATCCGGATCTTCAACAACTTACAACGGAGGAAATTGAGCTACCCATAGACAAGATGGGTCACACGGCAATGCACTGGGCCGCTGCGTTGGCGAACATTCCTTTGATCAAGACCCTCGTATCGAAGGGTGCCTCTGTTTTAAGAGTGAACTTCGCCGGCGAATCACCTTTAATACGGGGCTGCCTTGTTACAAACAATTTGGAAAACTCGACATTCCCTGCCCTTCTCGATCTTTTGCATCCAGGCATATCAGTAGTCGATGACTCCGGACGAACGGTACTGCACCACATTGCTCTGATGTCAGGGATTAAAGGGCGGAGTCAGGCTAGCAGGTATTATTTGGAAAGCCTTCTTGAGTTCGTTGTGAAATACGGCGCCGCAAATTCGAGTAACCCGAACAGCAAGGGTATCAACTTGGGAAGATTCATGTCGGAGATTGTCAATGCACAAGATAAGAGCGGCGACACGGCATTGAATATTGCTGCGCGCATAGGCAATAAGAGTATTGTATCGCAGCTGCTGGAAGTCGGCGCTGATCCCGCCATCCCAAATCGTGCGGGATTGTGTCCTCTGGATTTTGGAGTTGGTGGTGACCCGGTACAGATCGCACGTCCGAGAGACCAAACATGGGTTGTTCCGCAGAACGTACTGCAGAAGAGTGAGGATATTGTTACTTGTAAGTTTTTCTACGATTCGTGATGATCGCTCTCAAGATTTTATGACTAATATGTGAATATGAATGCAGCGATGACTAGCATGATAAGTGGGCTAGATGGTGACTTCCAAGCCGAAATCAAGGAGAAACAAACTGAAATCGACGCAACTCACACACAACTTCGTGAAGTAACGCTGAAACTGAGCGAGGACCGACGAAAATTGGAGATGCTCCGGCAGCGAATCAACGAGAAAGCGGAACTGGGGCAAAAGAGTCTAAACCTCAACCGAGCGGCTCAGGAAGAAAAAAGAAAGTTCTTGGAGCTTCACGACAAGCTGGCAAATGGACAGGCTACGGAGAACGATTTATCGGCATCTGATCCTAACGAGCCCTACAAACTCAGTCCGGAGATGGTGAACGGCGATTTCAAGAATCTGACGGCTACACAGTCACAATATCTAAAGACGCTACCGCCAGCATCAATACTAAAGGCCCGAACTGTGGGCTATGAGCTCAACGAGAAGATTTTAGATGAGCTAGCGCAGACACTTCGAGGCCGATCATTAGAACTCGAGGCTAACATCAAGAAGGTTGTGGCGTTATGTGCTGGCGTCGAGGAGAACATGATTAATGATGTTCTCGGAGGGCTGTTGCAGTCCGTCGAAAGTGAGCCGGTGGATGTGGACACGGCTCGACTAACATCGTTTCTAAGAAAGGTGCAGGAGACGCAGACCTCGGTCTAGTTCACCGTTTTTGCTACAACCGAATAAGAGGAGAAGATTAGGTGTCGCTTAGATGCAGACGGCGTTCCTTCCCTCTTCCTTCCTGCAGCATTTTTGCTTTCTTGTTGGTTCCTCCCTCTGCCTATTTTCTGTGGTTGCATGGGGCCTCTTTCTATTTTATCCCCTCTCTTCCGGATTCTTCGTTTTTCCTTTGCATCTTAAGGTTGTTGATGTTTCTACCGGTAAAAAAAAAGAGGATCGATACCAAGCTTTATATTTCTATTTCTGGGAGTTTTAATGTGGGCCTGCGTGCTTCTTTTTCTATGTCGTTGTATCCTATTATTATTCTTTGCTGGGTTCCTCGGAAATTTCCAAGCCCTTGCTGGGCCGTGGGGAATATATATGCGAGTTTGAAATCCACGGATACATACAATCGATATCTTTTGTGGAATGAAGGATGCCATTTTTTAACGTTTATAATTCTGGAAATGTGTATTAGATGCTACGCCTTTCCCTGGTATATTTTATGTATTAATTCTATACGATGACCGATGAATCCCAATATGCAAAAGTACTTTGATTCGAGATCTCGCTAGCCATGGGTGTGCACTCGAAATAAAACCGTAGTAGCACAGTGCCGTTTGAGGCTCAAGACCTCGACAAGGCCACCCAGAATATGCACGCCGAATCTACCCGTCCGCTACGCTCCCTTTCCTGGCTTGACAAATCCCCACCAACGACAGTCCAACACATCCCTTGGTTCTCAGCCTCTCTTCCCTTGGAGAACCGAAGGCAGCGATGTCGAGCCTAACTCACTAGCTTTTTGAATCATTCGAGGCCCGATTTAGACTTGCAATGCCCGCCCCGTCTCTTTGCACAACGAGGCTTTACGGAATAGTTCTTTAGCCCCGGCGTTCAACGATATAACACTTTATATTAATGGAGGTTTTTCCTGACAGCCATGAAATTGACGGTTTGTGTAGCACTCGCGACCAGCCCAACAGCCGAACCACTCAAACGTTATCGGGCTTGCATTTTTGGACAGTGTGAGCCTTAAAGTCTGGAACAGCAATCGAATGGAGCCTGATGGGGAGACTAACGAATTGTTGCGATCGATTGAAAAAAAGAAGAAAAGAAAAAAAAAAGAAAAGGTAGCCATCGGGCGGGATCAGAAATGTTAGTCAGAATTCGGTTTGTTTTCTGCAAGTTCCCAGAACTTCGGTGTGTTTTGGGCGGGTTGGAACATGGGGAACGGATCCTAAAAGACGCAGCGGTGCAGAGTCGACACGGCACATCCCATATGATACCATGCAAGACTCGGATGCTCTGTTGTCCATCCCTCGATGACTGGTTTGAACGTTCTTTCTTTGTGGTCATACTAGAATACAGAGCAAGCAAAGCAAGGAAGTGCCCTCACTTCGTTTGGGGAGAGACCGGATTCGAATAGACAAGGATCCTCCACGGCTTTCAGTTGGGCATATTAATTGTAATTTTGTCACAATGGGATGTACTTTATACGGAGTACCTTCGGGGAAGAGGGGGGGATGTCAAAGCCACGCAATCAGTAGAATAGCTGGAGGCTGCAACTTTGTGAGTTTGGGGGATTTCTATTCACGGGCTATACATTACAGGGTATACTTTTTTGTCAACGTTGTTTACCTAGTCTTTCCACCTTGTTTTGGAATGAGGACAGAGGATATAATATAGCTTCTTGGACGTCCCACCCTTTCTTGAAAGTAGGATTTTTTGATATTCTATATCCTTTTCTATCGTTTAAATAGTTGGAGTTTGGTCTCTATTGTAAAGTTTTGAAGCCCAAGTAACGAACCTGGAAAATTCACACATTCTTGTTCAAGACTTACTTGTATCGACTGCACGCCCGCGAATTTAAAGAGAAGGATAACGTTACATAGGCTACGCATACGTCGAATCGATAGGGTACCTACGCACCACACGGGGTAGCTCAAAGGGACGTACACCGTCGACTCATATCCTTTCAATACTTTGTTTTTTTCCTCGTCGGACCCCGGTTTTTTTAACCTACCCCCCATCTAGGGGGGCCTTATAATAATTCATACGCACCAAAAAAACGCTATATTAGTAGCAGGATTCACACCTTCCACCCGCGCCGACGACGCACGTTAACACGTGCCAGCTTATCCGCACCAGAAAAAAAACGAACCCCATATCGAAGTTCTATTTCGGTTACCTCTCGTGGTGACAGGGTGATTCGAGCGTAGTATTTGATAAGATATATAAGCGGGATCATCCTTCCCACGAAGCAACCAAAATGGTTTTTTTTGGGAATAGTCGTAATTCTGGAAATATCGGTGCTGGGGCTGTTACGTATACTCCTAAAAAGAGCTTTGGGCAGAAGATAAAAGATATGGTAAGTGGTTATTTTGCTTTTTCCTATATATATATAAGATTTGGGAGAGAGGTTGAGACTACGAAAGGATCCAAAGTTGGGGTCACGAGAGCAGCATTGGAGCTTCTAGATACGCATTGGCAAACGAATGCTGACTGTGGTATAGGTTCTACCAAAAAAAAAGCGAAAAGCCGTAGACCCGATTGCGCCGACTAGTTTTCGAGTATTAAGGGTGAGACCTTATGGAACGAAATATACACCTACGCTAGACACACCGACGCCGGCGGCGACGGTAGTAACCACTACCCCGGCAACCGTTACACTTGCATCTACACCTGCGACATTGGCGGCGAGCGGTTCTTCTTCCGGTGATAGTAAGCACAATTCGGCGGAGCTGTCCAAGTTGAAACAGCTCGAAGGTAGGTTATCACCAACCGATGTAAGTTCTGCTCTCTTACTAATACCGCTCTTAGAAACCACGAAAAACATACCGAGATACCTCTTCCGCGCTTGTTCCCCAGCGTCTGGCGGCGGTCTAAAAGGTCTAAACACCACGAATGGCATCTTCCCACACGCTTTCGTCGACCCCAACGGCGTACGACTCCCCAACGGCGGTAACAAATCCATCCACGACATCCCCTTTCAAGTAACCCGACGCATGGCCATCGGTCACCTTTCCGGTCACCGACCAGTCCGTACAGACCCCACATACTCACAATTCTCGTCATGGGCGGCCACATTTGCATTGGTCCTGCAGTATGGGTATAGTAGAGCTTCCCAAGGAGGGTTGATCTGTGTTTTGGACCGATATAACCTTCCAAAAAATACGAAAGTTTACCATTGTCCGGATATGATGAGGGCAGGGTTATGTGATAGTTCGTATGATCATGAGTATCTTGTTCACGGACCGGTGGAAGGGCCGGGGTTTAAAGCTGTTACCGTTCAACAACTTGTCGATATGGGATTGTACAACGAGATACCCTGCGTGCTACCGCATTCGGCGAGGTATTGGTGGGGGCCAATCCCTCAGAGAGATTGGGAATCCTTATTCACCGCTAAAGAGTTTTCAGCAAAGCAGGTAAAAACTTTAAGAAAGATTGCGGATGAATTCGGGAAGGATTTTGCGTTACCTGTTTTGGCGGCTTTGGTGACCTTGGATAGGAGAAAGTTGGATAAGAATGGGAAGTTTGGGGATAAGGATTTGAAAACATTTGCGGATGCGGTGGAGGATTTGTACATTCCTGAGGAATATGGAACCGAAAGGAGTATTGTGCCGCCGGAAGGGGTGTATGTACAGGGATACCCGATGGTTGCACAACTTGTGGGGCTGTTGAAACAGCTCGTGGAGTATAATTACGGAAGAGGGGTAAGAGCCAGGAGGAGGATTGAGGTAGAGGATTTATCGGCAGAATTAGGGGCTTTGGGCCTACCGGGGAAAAAAAGCCTGGATTTGGGGGAGAAGGCCGGAAGGTTGAGCACCAGTTTCGCATTTGGGGTCAGCGATGTACCAGTTGTCGCTGTGGCTTGACTAATTATTTTGGGGCTTTTGGATTACTTGCTTGTCTGATTGGCTTTTTGAACGTTTTGATTTCTTCATATCTTTATAATCCTGTCTAATAGCGGGCGTTTATACCCTGGCGTTATATTGTTGTCACATCATACCATATATTTTCAATCAATATCAGAATGAAACTACTTATGAACAAAATGCGTTGACAATGTTGTATTTTGTTATCTCCGAGTCGGAGATATCTACTTTGGGCCTTGTCGGACGAGCTAAGGCCCGAAATGGAAACATCCCGGCTTTGGCGATGACACCGAATAATTTTCTTCTCCTCTTGCTTCACAAAGTCAGATCCCACCTTGTGTGCGTGTGTTCTTTTTCGTCCGATATCAACATTCCCATTGGACTTTTCTTTCCTTCAACTTCACATAGAAGTGGCCGGTTCCTGCCCCTCCGTCTGCCCCTCATCTCTACGTCATTGTCCATATCTCCCTCCCCCTCAACAAATCAGTAAGGCGGAACTTGGCGGGGCAGAATTTCGAAAACAGGACTCCGACATCGCGACAGCTTGAGAAAAGCTCGAACCCATTCCGAATATAAAGAAAGAATATCCTGGATAATGATTGAAGCATGAAGTACCGTTATTCGATATAACACTCAATCTCTTCTTTTCCTTTAACAAAATCTCGGAACTTCTTTTATCCCCATTGTTCGCATAGCTGTCCATGGGGGGTTCCGGAGGCGGTAACAATGATACCGTTCGGCCGCCGCTTTACCAAGTACCCCACCCTCTCCATATCGATCTCAAGGTCCTCCTATCTTCAGCAAATACTAAACAATGGGTTTTTTTCTTCTAAAATAGTGTACGCTCGCCGGCGGCTTCGGCGGCTGCACGGGCGACATGCTGATGCACTCGCTTGATACCGTCAAAACCCGTCAACAAGGCGCCCCCAACGCGATAAAATACGAAACCCTAAGACGAGCCTATACCACGATCTTTCGAGAAGAAGGGTTCAGAAGAGGTCTTTATGGAGGGGTTACACCGGCTTTTCTGGGGAGTTTACCGGGAACTATGATCTTCTTTGCGACTTATGAATGGAGTAAACGGAATATGTTGCAGCATTGGAGGTGGTGTCCTGAGGGTGTGGTTTATTTGTCGGCTGGTATGTGATATTGACTAGGGGTTGAAGGGGGAGGTGCTGACGGTTGGATAGGGTTCTTGGGAGATTTGTTCGCTTCGGTGGTATACGTGCCTTCGGAGGTATTTCTGTCCTATCGGATTTTAAATTGTCAAGGGTGGATTGTTAACAAGCGGGGGTTTTGGATATAGGTCCTCAAGACTCGATTACAGCTACAGGGACGCTACAACAATCCATTTTTCCAGAGCGGATACAACTATCGAAACACCTTCGATGCGGCCCGAACGATCGTTAGAACCGAAGGGTGGAATGCAATGTTCTACGGTTATAAAGCAACACTGATGCGAGATCTGCCGTTTTCTGCTTTACAGTTCGCTTTTTGGGGTAAACTCCCACCCTTCCCACCCGAATTCTCAATATCCCATGAATTTAATCCGTTACATCATTTTAGAGCAATTCCAAAAATGGGCCAAAGCCTCCTGCGCCGGTGAGGATATAGGACTAGGCCTCGAAATCCTCACAGGCGGCGCAGCAGGTGGCCTAGCCGGCACCATAACCACCCCACTCGATGTCGTCAAAACCCGTATCCAAACCCAAGTCCGTACCGACCTACCCCAAGAACCTCTCCCCTCCGCTGGCACAAAACCACGTATACAAACGCACACAATAAACATCCCACGGCAAATGACGGCAATAAAACATTTACATACTTATTCATCGGCAATACCGCCTCAGTCGACGTTGGCGAAGGGCGTTGGGTCGATGCAGAGTCATCTGAGGAGTATTTCGACGGGTGGGCCGAGTACTACGCCGCCGATTAAGAATGGAGCGATGGTTTTGGAGACGGATAGTATTTTGACGGGGTTACGGTTGATATTTAGACATGAGGGGGTGGTGGGTTTGTTTAGAGGGGTGTTGCCTAGGGGTGTGTGGACGAGTATTCAGTCGGGTGAGTATTCATATTCGTACCCTACGGGGAAAGAAGACACTAATGGTGGTGTGATAGGAACCATGCTGGTAATGTACCAGACTCTACTGAAGACGTTCAATCCCGGGGTAGCCATGGAGCTGGAAATGTAATGGTTTCCTTTCAAAGTACCTATCCAAGACATGCATAAACGACCATTTAAAAAATGAAGCGGAAGAAGGAATTGTATGATATTAATAAAGTAAAGAAACGAAAAGAGAGAGAAAAAAAAAAGGGGGGGGTAGTTTGGAGTACTAAAAAGATAGACACCTCTATAGAAGACATCACTTCACCTGTTTCTCCCGCAGATACAACATATTTATGTATCCGTATCAGATCAGATCAGATCATAACATACCATATTCTTGTACATAGACGATTGCATTGCATTTTTTTTTGGCTATGCAAAACTGTAAATACAATTACCTATCTCATACGTATCACGGCAGTTATACCATAGTATGAACTGTTTGCGGGTGTAATTGATAGAAAAGAAAGAAGGCTGAGAAATCGACGAAACAATGCGAGCGAGCGCAGTGGAGCACGGGCAGTCAGCGCTATGCAGTTGCCTTGGAATAAAGCTTGCGAAGGATCAGACTAGCTAAGCTGGGGGACTTGAATAGCTACAGGGGCCGCTACCCGCGTTGACTTCGATTAGCTGCGGCTACCAAGTAGCCAAACTAAGTAAGCTACGAGAAAGGATATAAAATCCAGCGCCGCTCAGACATTCTAGCATTTCTGTTCCTTCTTAGACCTTCATGCTCTTCCTATTCTCGTTTGTCCATCTGATTACCAACTGGGTCTCACGGTCTCAATTACAATTGCTGAATCCTAAATAGCTGAATGCGTGCCTTCTTAAGGTAGCTACCCGTAGTAGTAACCGGTGATATCATAGCTGCATATGCCAATTCCCCTAGATCAATATCCCTGCTAATTAAAGCCCCTCCCTCGGCTCCTGTAGCAACTGCCCCTCCTCTCGCGACGCCCTCCACCAAAAATCCAACAATCCCAACTCAGGTCAACCTGCACACAAAACTTCAACCTGCACCAACCTCATCAACGAGAATCCATCCAAAATTCCGCCATCCATCATCTCCCGTTTCGCAATCATCTCTCGAACTTTCTCCGCCTCCCTGAAAAACACAACAACAGCAATGGCATTCTATTCCCGTATCCCCATCAAGTCTCTTGGAGACCTTGAGGCGTCAACGCTCACGAATCTGTACACATCCGGAAAGCTCGATGCTTCAATAGCTCAACCTGCAATCTCGTCGCCTTCAGCAACGTTCAATGATCAGATCATCCTCGTGCAGATGGACATGACTCGCATGGTATGCTTCTTTTACCAAACACCAATCTATCGAAATTGCCGGAAAGACTAACGCATAACCTCCCATAAAAACCAGGCCGTCGACGCCATCGTCAACGCAGCCAACAAATCCCTGCTCGGCGGCGGCGGTATCGACGGCGCGATCCACCGTGCCGCAGGTCCAGGCCTTTACGACGAATGTGTCGACCTCGACGGTTGTGAAACCGGACAAGCAAAGATAACAAAGGGATACCGTCTCCCCGCCAAACACATAATCCACACGGTTGGTCCCATATATTGGGATATTAAAGACGAAGGGCGTGATCCGGCCGAATTGTTAAAAAGCTGTTACGTGAAGAGTTTGGACGTCGCGAGGAGGAATGGGTGCAAAAGCGTGGCTTTTCCGTGTATCAGTACGGGGATTTATGGGTATCCTGGGGATAGGGCTGCTGTGGTTGCTTGTAAAACCGTCAGAGAGTATTTGGAGGCTCAGCTCGAGGAATCCTTGTTTGGGGCGGATGAGGATGGGACGGTTGAAGAGACGGTCGAAAGTAAGGAGGAGGAGAAGATTGTTATAACTGGGAAGAGGGAGGAAGATGATGTTGTTGAAGAAGAAGGGAAGGATGCTAACCCTGTCGAAACTGGCAAGAAAGTAGCCGAGGACGCCAAAGGAGAGAATGTCACCGAGGGTGAGCAAAAAGAAGCTCTGGAGAAAAAAGATGAGAAGCCTGAAGACGAGGCTGCCGGAGAAGAAGGTGACAAGCCAGCCGAGAAAGAAGTAGAGCTCCCTTTCATCTGTAAGGTCGAGAAAGTCATCTTCTGCGTTTTCCTCGACAAGGACTTGGAATACTACGAAGACATTGTTCCGTAGGTTCCTCCTTCCCCCATCTCTCGTAATCATACCCTCCCACTAATCTACAATACAGATCCTTCTTCCCCCCGGCCGACCCGAAAGTCGAAGGTGCCCTCGACAGACTTGACCGAGAAGCCTCGGAAAAGCCCGAAGGCAGCGACAACAATCAACCCTTAAAAGAAGAGCCGAAAGATACACCCGGGCAATAGTGTCTCCCGAGCGGCGAACGGTTGTTTTTCGAATGTAAGAAAGGTCGGAACTGGGATGACGGACGTTACAAGATCAAGATTAGGAAGATTGATGATGATGATCTTAATGATCGTGATGTGGAAATTAAGATTGAGGAGATTGAAGAACATTGGCCTCCACTTGACGAATCGTCACTCCCTCCACCTGTTTGATGGAGGGGTCTCGTTGGAGTTCACTGTTGTCATCATACATTTTGTTTCATCGCCTCTGTTCATGTTATAATCTTCTTTCAGGGCACGGCATTCTCTTTTCTTCTTTTCAAGTCATCATATCCTTTGGTACAGAAGGGGCGTTCATGAGCTTTTCCGTACACGTATGTGTAATTAACTGCTGCTGACGACGACAAAGATACGTTTTTCAACTCTTTCGATTGAACCTCCTAGAAATACTAGACCGAAACTACTTCCCAACTACATAATAATCAATCAAAGAAAAACTTGAAAGCAAAGTAAGTAAAAAAAAAGTTGGAAATACCGGCTACCCTTTTATCAAACAAAATCCCATTTCGAACGCCAGGAGGAAAAAGGTTGCAAGGGGAGGAGGTTATTACAAAGTAGGTCGGGAAAAAAGAATAGTAAATCAGCACGTAAAACAAAAAACAGATTCCCTCAAAAAGCCCGCTCCGAAAAAATAAAAATAAAAAAAGGGCTATACTACATGAATGAAGCATTCGATGGGAAGGGGGAGGAACACGCTCTGTGAATGCGAACGGGGGAGTTTATGCCAAAAGAAGCAACCAATAGGTATCCGTTATACGTCAAATACATCATCTCCAACAGATCTGCTGGTATTCATGATAAAAAAAAAGGAAAAGGAAAAAAAAAAAAAAGAAATATCTTTCGATAGCGAAGGATTCAAAAGAATCCAAGTCGCTTGTCACTCTTTTCTGTTATCTTTCTTACTCTCCTCTTTTTTGCTCGATTCTCTAACGACTCGAAAGGATAGCCTCCCAGAGCGTTAACAAACCTCCAATAGCCGCACCGATCAAGGGCGTCTCGTCTCCAATAATCTCATTGATCAATGCAGGGGTATCGGCTCCAAACAATCTTGGCAATTCCGGTCTGACAATCTGCTTCGTGTAGACAAGGTATGCGATCAAGGCCTTTGAGATGCTGAATGTGAGAGGGTCATAGGTGGAGCGCTTGCGGACGTTTACAAAGTAGCTGGTCAGGAGTGGGAATGAGATGCCGAGGGTGAACCAGTAGACGATGGGAGACCAGAAAGCGGACCAGCTGAGAAGGATGAAGAGATCCGGGACTTTGACGGTGGTTGGACCGGTGTTATAGTCCACGTATGGAACCTTGGTGGCTGGGACCGGGACCTATTTGTTTTCGTTAGCTGGGTAACTTTCGCGCCGAAGGTTAACGATAGAGCGGCTTACGGTAACTATGGACCAAGGGGTCAAATCATGGCACAACCAAGCGAGTTCGTAGGTGGCAATGAGGAAGTGAATAGCCCTCGGGTCCGACAAAGTTTCGCGAGTATAATCAACATGTTCCCAAAATCCGGTAGTCTCGGCGGCATTGGCGAACCAAGAAGCGATACCTTCGCCAATCTTATCGACGGTGAAGTTCTCGACTGCGACGGAACGAGCGACTTGGCTCGGGGATAGCGGATGGTTTGGTTCCGGGATGACATCGGGAGCTTCGTGTACTACCGGCGCAACAACGGGTGGGGTGACTACCACTGCGGTGTCGGTGGTGCGGAGAGCGGTGGATTTGCGAGTACTTCTGGTGCCGACTTTTGTCGGTTTCTTTGCGGGGGTTACGAGGTCGCTCGGTGGCTCGGAAGAATGTTCACGAGTGTCTTCCTCATCTCTATGGTACATTAGCCCTGGTTATCTATATGTGTTATGTATAGAAGCGAGCGAGGAGAGGCATACTCGGGAGCCTTGGAATAGCGACTCCGCCTTCTAGTCGTCGATCTGGGAGTAACGGCTCGAACGAGCGACTTGGGGCTATCGTTCAAAGTTTCAAAGTAATCTTGGAACAAGGGATCGTTCTCGAGAGAAGGACGGTCTCTGGCGGCTGCGGCTTCAATCTGTTCGACCAGATCTTGCTTTTTGAGAGTTGTACTGATGCCGAGCGGACGAGCGTAGTCGGCCAGCTGCGACTTGTTCATTTTACCAAAGTAGTTCGACATCTTGTCTTTTTTGTTTTCGTGCGACAGACAGGATGGTGGAGAAAAGAAGGTTGAGGAAGGCGCGATGACGAAAGGCGATGAGGTTCGAGGCTTTGAGTTGAGTTGAGTTGAGGTTGGGGTTGAGCAAAAGTACCTAGTTACCGGGGAAGCTTTGAGGTATCGATTGTTGTCGTGGGGAAGGAAGAGACCATTCAGTATCCACACACGAGCGAAGCGACGGGGTGGAGAGTCCAAAAAAATGTAAACAAAACAAACAAAGGAATTTCAAGGCGCAACTCAAAAAAAGCCAGGTTGCCGGGCGGCGGTGCCTTTTATAACAAGCGCCAAACCAAATCACTCAAACGGACACTCTGGAACGAACGAACAACAATTTTGGTAGAATTCGGACCGGGATGCAGGGCAAACGGGCATGGCATGGGGGCAGGCTCGCTCGCCATAACAAGAGTTGGCTCTGCTGGCCAGCGCAGCGGTGTGGGGCTGCCCGCTTTAATCCGGTGGCTGGGAACGTACAAAGGCCAACCGACCTGAAGACGGACATACAACAGGAACAAAGAGAAATCAATATCGACAATGTTGGAAAGCAGTACGCTTTTGTCTGATTCGGAGCAACGGGTACAGACCGAAAGAAGTCACAGGGTGTCTGGCACAATTTTATGTATCAAAGTCTAGTCTCGTCATATGGAGGGAGTATCAGCCGTTGAGCGTTCATTCCGGACACTCGAGACCGAAGGGATTATATTAATTCCCCGAACGGTCAATTCTCCGACTTTTATATTGTATCAGTTGATCCTTGATCTAAAGTACTTCGCTGTTATTGATATCGTATGGGTATATCGTTGTAGTAGAAGCAGTAGTTGTAGCAATAGGAACATCGAAACTCCATTCTCCCATCTCTATATAACCCACCCGTCTTATAACCCAAAACCCCGCTAATTATATTGTAGAAAAAAGAGTCCTCCCCGCATACTCCCCCACCGCAGCCAGCCCTCCGATCCCCACAACCGCCCACGTCCACAGATTCCCAACTTCCCCAATCCCCGGCCAAAAGCTATTCTTCTCCCTTTTCCACTGTTTGTATTCTTCATACTTCCTCACACTCTCCTTCTCGTATTTCTCCATTTGGTATCGCTCGTTCTCTTTATCCCCGCCGATGAACCTCAAGGATATATAGTTCGCGAGGGGTCCCACGAACATGATGGGATCGAACACTCCGTCTGCTAATGCCATCAGTGGGAATGAGAGGTGGACTAGAAAGTCGCCCAGATAACTATACCTCCGTTAGCATGCTTGTTTGTACCACCGTACGAGCATATCGAAGGCATAAAGAATACTCACTTCGGATGCCTCACAATACTCCAAACCCCCTTCCTCACAATGCTCCCCTTGTCAGCCTTCTTCCCCTTCCCCAACTGCGAATCCGCAAGTATTCCCAACGCCAGCCCCGCCGCAAAAACCCCAACCGCAATCCCGTGAACCCACCTCCTCCACCCCCCTCCCGAACCACCACTCTGCAAACCGTCCCCGTGATGTAACAAAACCTCCAATCCACCGGGCGAATCATTACCCCCGAAATAATGCTGCCCGTGATGCCCCAGAACCGGCCTCGAATACCCAACCCCACACCACCCCAAACTCACAAAACTCTGCACGAAAGCTTCCGGTAAAAATATCCCAATAAAAGCTTTATTCCACATCTCCCTCTCCACCTCCCCTTCGTCGATCACCACCGCCTTCTCCAAATCCCCCTTTCCTTTCTTCCTCCTAACGACCTCTCTGTACCTCTCGTACCGTCCATCGTCCCTTTCTCGTCCTTTAATCCTCCAAAACACCTTCCAAAATAATCTACACCCCCATACCGTCACCCCGGTAAGGATCAATTTATTCCCATACCCCATTTCTCTAATAAACTCCCACGCTCCACGGCCTCGACCGGTCATATAAGGCCATACGACTCCATGGTACCACACATTGCCCACGAAAGCAGACGGCCAGAGCAAATCCTTCGCATCGAGGCGGTTTGTAAATCTTCCGGCCGAGTATGCAGCTAGTGAAAGTGTTGTGTGGAGGGTTAACGATGGGAAGAGGTGGGAGCTTAGGATTCCGAGGGTGTTTGTGGTTGTCGACGGTGGGAGAGGTGGATGTGGGAGTCGGGGAGTGAACGGTGAGGGCGGTATGGATTGGAAGTCCATCTTGTTTCCTCTTCTGCTCCCACCACCCCTTTTCTCTCTCTAGCTCGTAAGCTCCGTTTTTTATTTATTTTGCGTTTTGCTGTGCGCGAAACCTACAGCTTCGGTGTGAACTTTTTATCGCGGGGAAGGCATTTAGGTTGATATCGCCTGGTAAAGTTATCTATCGTGCGATCATGAGGAGAGACGGACCGGTGGTTGTGAACATGATATAATCCAATCGTACGTAAAAGTATACAGAGGAAGTCAAGTACGAAAACCGGGGTAAAAAAAGACTAGCTTTAAAAAGGGTCCCAACAGAAGGGATCAGGGGGGTAGTCACAAGCTCAATTTAAAGCTGTTGAGCTTAAACCTCCCGTCCCAGTCCCATGCAATCGCTTGCATGCTATTTGCTGCTTGTTGCTTGCCAGACATCATCCTGCAGCTGCGAAGCTTGTCCATCCAGGCTAACCTCGGATGTTCTCCTCCAACAACTTCAACACACAAACACACACACACCTATTTGATATGAAAAAGAATCTATAAAGCTAAATACAAGCCACACCTCCCATGCATGTATCACAGTATCTACAAAGGAGAATAAATAAAATGCCACTAATTCTTCCCTCCATCCTCCTTCAAAGTCACAATCCTATTCAGCACGATCTTCTCATTGGTCGACTCCCGATCCATAGCAAAATACCCAACCCTCAATCCCTGGAACCTAACGGTCTCCGACCCGACTTCCTCTCCATTCCTCTCTCCCTCCGCCGCCGGCCAAGGTGCCCTTCGTCGCACTTCGTGGAACCCGGTATCGATAATCGCATCTCCGTAAATCTCCTCACTGTTCGGATTGATATCTGCCAAAAACCCGTTCGGGTTACTCTCCGGGTTCTCGCTGAGGAACAACTGGTTGAACAGCCTCGCCTCGACCTTCACCGGTGAACCCTTCTCGGGCGCATGCCCAACCCACTGGAGATAAGTCTTTGGCTTCTTGAACCCCACGTCGTTTTCATACTTCGCCCTGATCTCCTTCACCTTCCCTGTTTCCTCGTCCTTCACGAAGCTAGTGACTTTGACCGTATGCGGAACTCGGAGCAATCCCACACTCTTCCCGGGGGCCATACGGAAGTAATCCTTCGAATCGACTTCCCTAAAATCGCTCCTGTCGATGTAAAACTTATTCGTAAAAGCGACCTTATGCTCCCCCATTTTCGGATCATTCGGCTTGAAAGGTACCGAAATCTCTTCGTAGTGACCCTCCGGAAGATTCTCCAGCACGACAAGAATCGGATCCAAAATCAACGACAAGCGGGGAACGGTCTGTTCCAAGTATCTTCGGACCGACTGCTCAAATCTCGCCGTCATGATGTACGTCGTAGCCGTTGTAACTCCCAATTCGTTCACAAACGACAAGATGGCTCCGGGTGGGACACCGCGTCTTCGGATCGCAACAAGCGTGTAAAGTCTCGGATCATCCCAGTCGCGGACATGTCCCTCGTTAACCAACTTTGCAATCTTTCGCTTCGACATGATCGTCCCCGTCAAGTTAAGTCGTCCATACTCGCTCTGGCGTGGCTTGTAAACCTCCAAAGCATCACACAGCCAGTCATAAGACTCCCTAGCCGTAATGAACTCCGTGGTACACAACGAATGCCTGTCTCCCATCAGTACCTCCCCCCCTCGAAGAGAATCATAGCGTCTTAACTTACGTAATGTTCTCGAAACTATCACAAAGACAATGTGTAAAGTCATATGTCGGGTAGATCTTCCAGTCCGCCCCGGTTCGATGGTGCTCGGCATCCAAAACTCTATACGCCGTCAGATCCCACATCTGGGGATTCCCGCTCTTCATATCCTGCTTCATTCGCAGCAAAGCCTCCTTGGGCTTATACTTCCCATCCCTCATATTTCTAAACTCCGCGAGGGACTCTTCGATCGGTCTATTCCTATGGACGCATTCGTATCGCTCACCCGCTTCTCCTTCCTTTCCACCCCTCTGCTTGTGAATCTCCTCCGCTGAAAGATATCCCATATTAGCATATATCCACCACCTCCTCGACCTAAAGGGTAAACCCACCAGTGCAGTGGCAAACGTATCCCTTATCCCTCTTGATCAACTCCTCTGCCAAATCATAAAGCCTCTGGAAATGATCACTCGAATAAGTAATCTTATACGGCTTAAACCCAAGCCACTCCACAATCTCCCTTATGGAAGTAAAATACTTCTCCTCCTCAGCCTCGGGGTTCGTATCATCGTATCGTAGGTAACAACATCCATCGTTATATCTTGCGTATCCAAAGTTAACGGCAATGGCCTTGCTGTGTCCGATGTGAAGGTATCCGTTAGGTTCGGGTGGGAACCGAGTGAACACTTTTCCGCCGGTGGCTTTGAGATGTTCGTCGCGGAGGGCGGGGTTAATCTGTGGGTTCCCACCGGGCTTGTGGAGGGCGCCGAGGAAGCCCTCTTTGAACATGCTGGTGGAATCGAGCGGGTCTGGTTCGGCGGGGGTGTCGATTGCCTGTTTCTTCTTTTCAACCTTTTCTTTCGCTGGCTTCGCATCGCCTTTACCCTGTACCTTCTATCAATATCATCGCAAGTCGGTGGGAAAATGGTAATATAAAAAAAAAATTACCTTCTTAACAACATCCCTCTCATCCTTCGGGCCCAGCAGACTCAAAAACTCCGCATCAACAGCCTGCTTGACATCCAGCGCATTCGCCCACTTCAAATCCGTCGTAGCCTTAACATTCGCAATGGTACTTCCGAGCAATTTATACCTCTGCTCTTCGATCTCTTCTTTCCTCTCCAATACATACTCCTTAACACGCTCCACAACCTGATCTTTAGTAAACTCAATCCCAACACCGGTAGCTTTATTAAATGCATCGGGGTTAATTTCGCCCGGTGTCTCTTTGACGTATTTAATAGCAGCTTCGACTTGAACCGAAGACTTAAGTCGGCTGTCTCTGATTGCAGCGGTTACGTACGATCGGTTCGGAAGGGGGGTGTCCTTGCTGGCTACGGCGAGTGCATTGAGGTTTACGAGTTGATCGCGGGATAGTTCGCCTGCTACATCATCGCCGGTGCTAGATGCTTCGTCGATAACGGAAAGCAGCGAGGTTAGGTGTTTCTGATTCTTAAGAGCGTCTTTGATGGTTTTGTCTGCAAAACCAAGGTTGGAGAGGCGGGTGGTGATGGCTTCGGTGTCGTCTGCCATGGTAGAGACGGTCAAGTTGATCGGTCTGGACGGATGAATCCGCTGGTGTACGGACCGGCAGGATGGTTATTCGATGGTTTCGATGGCTTTTGCGAAGGGTAAGTGCCAGTGACGATCGATGGATGATAGGTAACAGGTGGATGGAGGGCTGGGTGAATCAACGGTGGGGCAGGTATAAATATAAACGAAGATAAGGCTGCAGATAGCGCTGTCAACGCACGGCAGGGTTAGGTTCTCGAGCTCTGTTCTCTGACTCAACTTCGACCTCAATCGGCCGTTTCTAAGCGTCGAGCAAGCCACCACAGCTGTTTGAAGATAGTAAATTATATTCGTTGGCCAATTATACCCAGTCCGTATAAATCCCACCAAATCCCTCGGAAACGTTCCTTGCGATGAGCAAAAGAAGGAAAGAAACAAGAAGACAAATTCATCCGAGCACAAAACATTCTCTCCCATTATAATACCTGGCGCTAACTTAAAAGAAGGAGCATATGAAGAGTTGTTCGAGCAGTCGTAGTTAGTCGTGGGCAGGCAATGAGAGCCATTACATTACATTCATTGAGTTAACAGAAAGAAAAAAAGGATCGCATAAAGTAAAGTAAAGAAGGGAGGACCGGGGGTCGAAAGAAAGGAAAACCGAAGAAAGCACTGAACAAGAAAAAGTACAAGCCATATAGAAAAAGTACATCTTCCCCCGAGACGTAGCAATTTTGGCTGTCTCCAAGGAAAAGCCCTTCCACCGGACCTTGCACTGCAAGAAGCCCTCTTCTTTGGTGATGAATATTGTTTTTTCTTTTCGTAAACGATCGTAGCTTCAACCACGACCAAAGCTGGCAGTCCACGACCACCGAGCTCCGTTGCTTCCGCCTGATCCGGAAGCAGTGTGCATATTACCGCTACCGCCAGCTGCACCATTGCTTCCTCCTGGGCCACCTTGACCTGGCAATGGTGGAAAGCCGGACCCGGGTGCTCCAGGGGGTGCTCCGGGTGCCGGCCTCTGTCGTCGCTGGTCTTCCGGTGTAATCGGTGTACGGCATATCGGACATGCCTACAAGGATTGTTAGCATGCTTTGGTTCGTAAAAGAAAAAGTCAACGGAGAACTTACATCATGAGTCTCCAACCACTTTGTCACACACTCCTCATGATAAATATGCTTACACGGAAGCTTTACGACCTCTTCGTCAACCTTATACTCGTCCTGACAAACCACGCATTCACTTCCATCATCCACTTCCGCCTGTGTCACTTTCACTTTGGGCAAATTCTTGATGGAGTCTTCGGAAGCCGGTGGGGGTGCATTCCCTTGATGCTGCTCCATCAATTGAGATAATATCCTATCCATGTCCTGTTGGTTCCACACGTAATCGCCTGTTTGGCCGTGCCCTAGTCCGAATGCTCTGAGCAGAGGTGGGAATCCATTATTGTCGTCCCCCTGGGCGTCGGCTCCGATAATGTTGACGAGGATGCTGTAAACCCCTTTGTTAGCCATGATTCCCATCAAGAATCTTAGAGTACATACTTGGCCAAGTTCAACTGCGCCGGGTCTTCAGGCATTCCCTGCTGCCCATGCGGCGGCATTGGCGACGACGTCCTGATCGTCCTCACCTCTCCATTCGGCCCGGTCCACGCCCTAGTTGACGAATAATATGTGACCCCTCTCCCTCTCGGCATCTGCATAAATAACGGACCCTCCATTCCAAGCGGCGACCCAGCACGCGACCCGGCATGCGGCCAAGCTCCGGGCGACGGTACGGTTCCGGGCGAGTGACCCGGTCCACCCAATCCATCGGCTTGACTCGAACCTTGACCGGGATTGTTCTGACCGGCTGCAGGGGGGGATCTACCACCCGGGAAGGCGCCAGGGACGTGAAAGTGCTGGGTTCGAGGGTTGTCGTTCGGATCTCCCTCTCGCTGTACGCCGACAATATTCTGTATTATCGAGGTGAACATATCTGCGATCGGTTGTGACGGGTTTCCGAAGTTTGGAGTGGCAGCTGGGGGTGTACGTTGCTGCTGTTGCTGTTCCTGCTGGTGTTCGTCTCGCTGTTGATTTGGTTGATCTGATTGCGGGGTGGACCGAGCGCCCGAACCTGGGAATTGGGCATGGAAATGGTCGAACGGAGAGCTCGGGAAGGATGGTTGTCGAGGACTTGGACCGATTCCTCCTATAACATGACCGCCGCCAAAGGGGTGGGGTGGACCTGGGGAGCTGGGATTGCTTCCGAACTGCGGCTGCATCGTGCGAAAGCTAATCTGAGGACCCGAATTGCCACCTATACGTAACGTGAACCCGGTACCATGGGGCGCCGGGCCATACCCAGTTTCCCGGGTATCATGAAGGTGGTGGTGAGCATGAAATTCGTCGTCATCGTCATCTTCATCCGATTCGAACAAGTGGTGGTGGTGTTCGTGTCTGGGGTCCGATTCTTCGTTTTCGAGCTGTAGATGTAAATTACACCGTAAGCCAATTATTAATCATCAACATAAAATGGAAGGGGAGCTAAAAGTAGCCTACAATCTCTGTGAAGTCTGATTCACATCCCGGACATACCAGACCGTGCTGGTCTCTGTACCATTCGTTCCGACACGAATGACAATAAACCAACTCTCGACGCTGATTGCCGGAGGGTTGGCGCGGCGGCAGACCGCTCATCGTTGAGGATCGGTTTGTTGGAGTTTGGGACCTGCTAGGGTCTTAGGATTCTAGGAAGATTACCAAATGAAGGGAACGAAGTTATTATGTCGGTCGGGGGATCTGAAGCGGCCGGCACTGGATCGGAGAAAGGAGGGAGGGAAGATGGAGATATTCGGATGGGTTGTAGGAAAGAGGAGTGGGGTTGGAGAGAAATGAAGATGGAAGTTGGAGGAAGGGAGAGGAAGGCTGTCGGGCTGTCTTTGGATCAGACAATGGCCATGCTAATGTGATGAGATAGCTAACGTCGACGTGTTTTCGTCGACAGACACCTCAAGGAAACCAACAACTGATTCTCCACGACACGTATGATGCCTCGACTTCAATGAACAGTCTGCGTAAATGGGTATTGTGTATTAGCCACAGCTGGATGCCTTTACCGTGTAGTAGCAGTGGTGGTGGCGATGGTGGGGCGATGTGATATCATATAATATGCATTACTCGCCTTGATTCGATTCCCGTCCAATGATATCAAGATTTATAAAATGCCGACTACCAGGTACTAACTGGTCGCATCGATTCGTCGGATAATATAAGATTCTTATTCTTCAACTGTCATAAGCCTCGATGTGACGTTTTAAGCAGGTTGAAAAGAAAGAGAAACGCAGGATATGATGCAGATACCGATACGGCGCTGCCAGATACCAGTATCATGTAAATATATAAAACCGTCTCAAGGCCCCAAACTCAAGTCGACTCATACCCATCCTCCAGCTGAACGAACAGATGACCGAACAAATCAACAGATGGATATAAAAAGTCTCATCTCCGAAGTGCGCAGGTGGCCAGGGCTGGGCTGGGTACCGAATCTTCCAGAACAGCCCTCCCAACCACTGCGCTGCAGCCGTCTCACAACCGTGTCACTCCATGTCATCACCTCTGTACGCACATACCGTGGCACGTAACGTTCCCCCGGACTATATTTGGTCGCAAACCTGGTTTGCTATTCTAAACATTTCGATAACACCTATGTTGACCATAAAATAGAGGCGAACGGAAAGAAAGGAAGAGAGAAAAAAAACCAAAGAAAGGAAGGAGGCTAAAGAAGGAGCCAGAGAGGAGATCTGAGAGAAATATAACCCACAATAAAAGACCCCAGAGGAAACGAAACCAAACCACGTGTGTGTAAAAAAAAAAGAAAAAAAACGCCTGCATTGTACACAATTGAATATACCGATAACAATGCAATCTCAATAGAACAAGAGCATGCGTATGCTCTGTGACGAATAAACCCGTCCCCCTCCTCCAAAGTAAAAACCATATGTGTATTCCCAAATAGCACAGCTTAGCACCCATCGTATGCATTTCCCCCGCTCCCTATGCCAGACAAGATTTAACGCACACCATCGGAGTATTCCTTAGTCCCTATCCCTAGTCTTCAGTTAACCCAAATCCTACCCATCACTTTTGAAATCTGTAAAGGGAGCGAGGAGGGAGAACTCAAAGACTAATCACACAGAGAGAGTCTTGTCAACTCGAGTTCCAAAGGGGGGGAGGAAGGAGAAACAAAAGGGGTGGCAAGGCATAGAATAGCATTACCTCCGCTTCGTTAACCCCTTGTACAAAAAGCTTCCCATCACTCCGGCCGCAATAACCACCCCGCTCAGTATCGCAACACCAAGCATACCCTCTATCCATGCCCGTTAGCCATTACCACTCCTTTAATTTTTGTGGGTTGAAGGACGATAGATACCCTTAGCGACCCGATCTTCAATCAAACCCTTCAAGCTCATCGCCTGCATATTCTTATTCTCCTTCTCGAGCAGTAAATCATTATATCGCCTGGCCTCCGCATAATTCCCTAGCTTGTAGTTCCCCAAAGCGAGATAATAGAGACATTCCCGGCGGCGTTCGGGGGCATCGCGGAAGATTTCTACAATCATCCCACCTTTTCATCAGTACCCCGCCACCCAACTTTTTTTCGGTAACATCCAGAAGAAACATCGGAGGTTGGGGTGATTATAGATTCGTACCAGTAAGCAACTTGATACCGTATCGCTGGTCCGTGGCCTTGTCGGACTTGATGAGGCCCCAGGCGTAGTTGAATTTCGTCTGGATGCTGACGTATTGTCCCTCTCGATCGTATTGTCTTCGGAGGACTTCGAGTTCGGCCTCCTTTAACGGGCTGTTCTTTCGGAGTCAGTATCGAAGTTGTATTATCCGCCGTAGGAGCAAATGGGTATTGAAATACCTTTCCGCATCAGCGGCATCTATTCGTAGACCGTCCGTCAGTATACCATCCTCGGCTTAAGCTCCCCCAAACCTCATCAATATCACAGGTAATAACTCACATGGTAAATTATCCGACGACATAACTGTGAATAAGAAGCGAAAACCAGATACTTTTGAACCACAGTGTTCTCCTGTCCGTAGGTTAAGTGGGTTGCGAAGTTTGTTGGGTGAATGCGTCACCAGGGAAAGTGAAATTGTCGGGATCAAGCTTGCACATATAAAGATTTGAACCACAAGATATGATCGGTCGGCCCTGAAATGAGGCTTTGCGTCATAAGGACGCTCATCACGTGCCTGTGGCGGTGTTATGTCACTCGCCACAGAAGCCGAAATTGCACCAACGCAATCTGTTGTCGTGGAAATGGAAATGAAACACAAACAACACCGAAACACTATTTCGTAGCTTGACCTTTCGGAGCTTCGAAGCTCCGCGTGTCGACATCCTCCTTGCATAGAAAACAGAGCGCCCAAGATGCCCCTCCTCGACACCCCCCCGGCAACTCTCTGCCACAGTGTCCTCGAAGCATTCCACATCCAATCCGACATCGAACGTCTGGCTACCATAAACGAAAACTACCAAACCCTTCAAAAACTACGCAAAACCGAACTCGACGAAACTCGCGCCGCCCTGCGCTCTCTCAGCCGCTCCCTCGACGCCGCGAAATCCTCGGTCGAAGCATCATTATCCGTCGCTGCGAAAAGAGAACACGCAAAGACGATTTTAGACCTCGATAAGCAGAAATTTGCACTCGCGAAAAATGTGACGGAGTTGGAGAAGAGCAATCATCTCATGGAGGCAAATTTGGCCAAGATGAAGGATGAGTACGAGGGATTGGAGTTGGAGAGCCCCATGCAGAGCAATACGGCTTTATCAGAGGATGAGACCATGTTCGTTATATCCAAAGCATTGGTTTTATGGAAGAAAGTGCTGACTATGTGGTAGCCTGCGGTTGAAGATATACCGGTCATTTGGGATCGAGCTGCGAGAAGACGGTGCCGGTGGTTACTCCTCTGCCATTATTAGTACGCACCCCCCGTTTTTTACAATGGATTTTTCGTCAACTAATGTTCAGATACAGATAAGAAGGACCAAGGCGACGTAGCTATGATCAAGCTCGATAGCCGTCTCAAGAGGAGTACATACACGGACTTCTTCTGGGACGCAATCTGATGACTACTTCAAAGTTTTATCGATTCTTGGGACTCTTGGCGAAATTGGTGTTTATTGGAGTTTGGACGAGATACCTGTACTGTGATCGCATTTGGCTGCTATATCGGTAATTCAAGACGTAATGAAATTCTGCTGAAAAAAAAGCCGCTGAAATGAGCCTCCCGTTCGCAAGAAATAAAAGTAAGAAACTCCGCTGAACCGCTAATGTGGAACATAAATGGTAGGTAAGATCCCACAAAGATATTACTACGCCTATTCCACCCATTCCTCGTCCTCGTCCTCGCCCTCCTCATTGCGGCGATCTTCATCCCCTCTCCCTTCTTTACCCCGTGTCCCATCAAGCCCACCCTCTCCGCCCCCTTCATCATCTGCAAAAGCCTTCTCCCCATCCTCCCCCCAACACTCCAACTGTCCTACATCGCACAGATGCCTCATCGTCGGCCGTCCATGTGGGCAATTCCACGGCTTATCCAGCTCTCCCATGTGCTTAACAACCCTCTTCATATCCTTCACCCCCAACGTTCGTCCGATCATAATACTGCTCCGGCAAGCCCTCATCGCAAACATCGCCCTGACTTTCGAAGGTCGGACTGTATCATCGTTTGGATGTTCACGGATCAAGTGAAGTAGTTCTTCGAAATCTGCCTCGAGATATTAGGTTCAATCTTTCGGACTGGACATACGCAGCGAGTGATACTAACCCTTCAAATCAAACACCTTGTCCTTACTCATTGGTAGACTCACCAATCTACACCTCTTCCCCACGGGGCCCTCATCATCGACCTCAACCACAAACCCATTCTTCTTAAGCACCCCCATATTATCCATCACCACCAACTCATCCATCGCACTCAATTCGAGCACCTTTGGCCTCACCAGCGGCTGATTCTGGACCACCGTCTCAGCCTGTAGCCTCTCAAAGTTATATTTCTCATCAGAAGCATGCTGGTCTATAATAAACAAATCGTTGACACCATCTCCCTTCTCGGAGAGACGGGTAGCAAGGATGAAACCAAGGTTGAATTGACCTGCTATTCGCATTTTTGCAAAGTCTGATTTAGCAATGGTGAGCGAAAGCCGTTCTTCCGCCTTGAAGCTTTCTTCGGCGGGGTTGAATTTGAGGAGATCTTGTTTTAATGATTTCTGTTTTGGTTTAGAGTTCGGGCCAGTGGTTGTCGGTCGGAGAGTGCTAGCCAAGGATCGTAGCTTGTCGGTTGATATGAGTCGAATGTTTTGAACGAGACAGTGAGTCGAGTCTTTCAGATCCGTGTTATGAACTGCTGAAGGGGCGACTTTTGGAATGGAAGGCTTTGTGGGAGGTCTCTCAGCCCGGGCGATTAGTTCATCGACTGTTCGGCGCTCCCGCCGGCGATGCTGTTCTTCCGTCCCATTCTCTTCATTTATCACGGGTTCAACATTATTCCTAACCGATCCTGTTACCGAGCGCCTAGCTCGGGGTGGTGAAGATGGGAAGACCATCCTCTCCGACGCCGTCGATACTGGTTCCGAATCTACTATAAGATCCGAATTCCTCCTCACGGATTCGGTTTCTACCTCTGGTTCGACCTCCTGATCGGCTCCTATGTCTTTGGTTTCGACGTTTATCTGAGGTGCTTGTGAAGTTGAAACCACATCTTCCTCTCTCTCCATAAACTCCTTTGGAGGCTCCGCTTCAATATCTTCTTGACTCCCAATCGGCACCGCCTCCTCTTCCGATTCCTCAATATCATCTCCCGGAATGGTTAACGAACTCTGCGTACCAGGCGCACTAAATCCCTTCAACTTCTTCGCAAACGTATTCTTCTTACCCCTCGCTGCTACCCTCTTTGTCGGTGAAGATGAGGACATTGTGCTTGACGACACCTTGGACGGACTACGCTTTGGTGTTGACATGACCGTTCGGTTCCCAATTGTGATGGTGGTCGGTTGCGGTGAAGGCCTTCTCCAGGGTTTGGGGGAGGCTTGGGAACGTGGGTGGGAACCGATATCTTCCTCTTCTTTTTCCTCTTCTCCTCCTCCAGCTGCTATCCTTGCGGACGGCTCAGGCGATTCCCGAGCTGGTGCAGCGACCCCTTCTCCCTCATCGTTATTTTCAATGTGGGGTGGCTGTCTAACTGCAAATGCCTTCGCTATCTTTTCTTTCTGTGCATATGTCAAACCCCTCGAGCTCGTAGGTCGTTCGTTGTCGACACTCGGCTCGCCCGTTATACTATTCCGATGGAGCTTCGACACAAGACTCGAAAAGGCGGAGTTAGATTCTTCCTGCTCTTCGGCATCATCTTCGTTCACCACAGCAGCTGGAGGTTCGGGCTGTTTCGAAGGCCCAGCTACTACAACATTTTCTCCCCCCTGATCATCTTCATCATCAGAAGTCCGCTGAAGTATCCGCTTCGCTGGTGTTTTCGCAGGCTCGGCACCAGTTGCCTTAAATGTTCCAAGCTTCGACTGCGTCACCGCTGGGACCGTTTGATCCGCCCCATCGAACAACTTTGTCAACGAGGCTTTCAGCGACTCTAGCAAGCTAGCTTGATCGTGTAGGAGAATGGTCCTTTTATCCGGCGAAACATTGACATCGTATGCGGCTCCACAGCATCGTATATTAGTCTCCCACCTATCGGATTAAAACAAAAGGACAATAACTTACTGGTATCCAATTGCAAATCTGCAAACACAAATGGTGATTGTGTAAGATTATAAGATTTATAAACTTCATTAACCGCCCTCGCCACCTGCGGTAAATTACAAGGCCTCGAGTTGACAAAGAATAACTGTCTATCAGGCGCCTGCCTTCCTTCTCCGAATACCGGACGGGAGATGTGGCCGACAATCTTTACATTGCGGGTATCTTCCCTGCCACGGTGAAGAACCGATGCAGGTGTGTTCATTTCGAATTCTAGGTTGAGAGGGATCAGGTTTGCCAGGGCTTTTGCGCCAAAGACATTTGCAATGTTTTCTTTGGTCGTCTTGTTCGCTTTAGTGCTAAAAAGTAGGGTCTTCTTCCTATTTTATTTTAGCATATGAGTAATTTCTAGTATTCGGACAGTCCAAACGTCGATACATACCCATTAGGAGGATGATTATAAACCGTAAATTTAACACCTACACAAACAATCGCATAAGCTTGTAAAAAGCTAACCACTCTCGCAAATTCTCGTTTTATATTCCTTTCCAGCTCCTGCTTTCTCACTGGTAGATTTCTGAACAAGGTCTCGACGGAAACAGTTGTTCCTCTTGGGTGGGACGCCACGGAGGTCGATTTCAAGGCGCCCGAGATGTGGAATTCGCATTTTGTACCCTTAGGAGCTACGTCGGCCGTTGCGGTTGTGACCCAGAGGTTTGAGAGAGCGCATAGAGAGCTAAGGGCTTCACCGCGGAAACCGTAGGTTGTGACTCGTTCGAGATCTTCGTAGCTACGGAGTTTAGAAGTATAGTGCTTCAGAGCTAGACAAGGTAATCAGTGGTAAGAAGTGAGATCCAGTGGTTTCTAGATTATATATGCACCAAGCTTGTCAAAGTTTTCTGGAGATATTCCTAGACCATTATCGCTGACTTCGATAAGGTCGAGGCCGTGGTTTTTAAACCTTATTTCTAGTGGATTTTGGTTAGTTAAGGGGGGTTTTTTTGTTTTGAAATTGATGGTAGAGAGGAGAACCTATGGAAGTAGCATTCGCATCGATGCTATTTTCGACAAGTTCTTTAACGGCGGAGCAGAGGCCGTCGCTGATTACCTGGCCGGATTGGATTTGGTGGACCTGTTTGTATGTGTAAGTTCGGATTCGGTTCAAGGTGTGTATCAAAGTTGGAGCGAACGCACCGAACGGCCCTCGATGGCTTTGATCTCCGCCATAGTGGGTAGGTATATGCTATTATAGCATGATAGGACGGTGGCGCTAGCTTGGATATCGAGATATCATGAGAGAATGTTTCGGCGACAGCGGATGCGGGTTCGTGCAGGTTCGCGTGGAAGGAGAGCTTGAGGTCGAACTTGGCATGGTTTCGGTTGGTGCGAAACCGCCTGACCGCGCGACGGTTGGCAACGCAGAAAAATGCAACAGGTCGACCCTAAAATCCAAAGACTCTGAGGAATCGAGATCCTGGGATCATTTGATTTTTCGGAAGACGAACTGTTTGTTACTGAGAGATTAATTAATTTAACTTTATATTTACAAGTTAATTGGGTATGTGGACTTGATTACACATTTTGGGCTTTTCTCATATCGGCTTGAACCCTCCCCTACCCTACCGGATAGGAAATCATGAACACGATTGCTAACCGGTGGTCTGAACACCATCTGTCCAGCCAAACGTCTCGTGACGGGTTCTTGGAGCCGAACCACGTTACCTTGGTTCTGGGCCGCCGATACGTTGGGTTGGTTTTCCTGATGTTCCTCGGGTATCGCTTCCGGTTCGTTAGTATTCATACTCGACAGAAGCCCCAGAGGATCCGACGGTTTCCATCCTGGTTCTTGCAATCCCCACATTTCATCATAAACCATTCGGTCTAAGCGCTTAGATTTCTCGTCCTGGCTTGATAATTTCTCAGCTTCCCTGACCCCCAATCGTTCCCGTTTAAGTTCCTCCTGGTAGTCTGCCTCTGCTTGTTTATCTACGATCCATCCGGATCCGTGACGTCCGGGCCAAGTAGCAGACTCGCACCATGCTCGGAGAATGAGTACCAGTGATCGGTGAAATACCCACCGGAATATATGTCTCCTCTTTGTTGTGGTAGTCCTCCGCCGTCTGGATCTGGTATCTCCCACCATACGGCTGTTTGACCGAGTTCCAGTCGATCAACCAAGGATGCCCACGCCTGATCTGGGATGCCAACGGCGGGGTCAAGTTCCCGCCAATGCGTAGGATTATTGGCCCCGGAGAGGTTGTATTTCTGACCGTTACCAACGCCTCGAGATAAACAGTCTGTAACTCCATTTTTAAACCTTACTATTCCGCGGGCATCGGTCCAGAAACACGGGTCGTTGAGATCAAAATCTATTTCATCGTCGGATTGATCCGGTTCGTTGTCATGGAATACTATTATATCTAGAGGGCCGTCGCTATTGGGTAGTGCGCGAACGAGAATATCTTGGATACATTTGGACCAGGCAGGTCTCCATTTTAAGCCAGAGTGGTTTACGACATTGCAGCGGTAGGGAAGGTAGACGCTCCAGTGGAAGTCGGGGATGGGAGATGCGGAGAAATAATCTGGAAGGTCGTCTTCCAAATCATGATTACTGAAAGCGATTTCATAGGCGATGGCCAATGGGGGGGAAAGAAGTAGAGGGCCCGCATATATTTTTCCTAATAGTGAAGCCTTGAAGCCGATATATATAGGTGCCATGCACTTTAACGAACGTGGGGACATCTAATGGCATCGATGGAACTGCCTCAGAACTTTGGTCTCGAGACTCAGACTTTTACATTCAGTTTAGGATGTAAACTCTTAATGTGTGACGGCAAAGACTCTATTCGACGATAATCCACTCATCTTTACTGCAAGCACTTGGTACTTGCAGAATTGCAGAACAATGTCATTTTGTTGTAGTTTTCGTGTTGCGATAGCCGACAATTGCATTGCATTGAAGCACGGTAACTCGATGTCCATATCAAAATATTCGTCGATTCGATTCGAATGGAGCTAGAGACGTCCATACCAGGAAAACAGTGTATGGTATAATACGAACGATTCGTTATTGTTCCGACGCAATGATATCATCTGCCTCGCATTTACATTCCCGAGAAACCTTTTAATTTGAGGAGGAGTGCCCCTTTCTTTACTTGTTCTCCTTGCATGGAGCAGGCACGCTGGCATGCATCCGTCGGATCGCCGGCCAATGGAGAAACCATACGTCCCCAGGACTTTGGCTTGCGAATCCTTGTATCATCTCCTTTTTCGGACGGGGCATCGATGGGCTCTGCCTCGCTGTCTTTTATGGTTTGCATGTTGACTAAGTACCTTAAAAATAAAGAACATTATAAGAATTGCGATGCGAGGTAGGACTAAAAGTGAGAAGGTTGAATGAAGTTTTTTTCTTCCTCTTGCAACGTTACTGCTATCTTTCGAAGGAGAGAACATGCAGGGCTGAGCTGGGTGAACGGATGCCTGCTAGCTACCGGGCCTAACCCGACCGAACTAACTAGCTTTGGAGCTCAAGCTTTAACGGTCAAGCTTGCCTGCTTGCTAGCTGGCAATTTAATTTACCAGACGGCACGGTACCAGTGGGTCTGCCACATATCCAGGATTTCTTGCCATGAAGGTTCGATTCGGTATTGATAAGTCGACACATTATACTTCCTCAAAAGTAAATTTTAAAAAAATGACTGCTGGTGCTGAAGGAATATGGTACTTGGCTGGTCTGTCATGATCATTGAGTTATCGATGTTCGGCTTGCAGTTGCAATTAATATTGCAGGGCGAGGTGCCAACCACCCGCTTATTCGAAGCTCCCCATGCTTTTCTCTCGAACTAACATCCAATCCCACCCGAAATTGGAGCTATCGCGAACAATGCAAAAAAGAAACAATCCGAACTTATTTTCGACCGACAAGGGGAATTCCTGGGAAGGAAATCTAGAGCGTCACCGTTACAGTCCAATCTTGTTCAGTTCGCGATCAGTTTAATCACATCCGTGTGGAGGGCCAAAGATACGACCACAGCTTGAAGCCTCAAAAGAAAGCAGAGGCAGCCCTGGATGTATTAATTGAATTACTTAATTTGAAGCCAATTACAGTTCCTGTTCCGGGAATTATTCACATCACCACCAACATCACCGCCAGGTACCACGGGCCACGATCACTTCAATCGACTCAAACCAAGGCCGACATTTGCGCTCTCCTGTGATCCACTCACTCCAACATCAACATAATACTCACTCAAGCGTCCATATCCCCCCCTCTTCGGTCGAAACTTCGATTGATTGATTGATTGATTGATACCAACCAGATCAGAGCACTGGACCTACCTAGCCTAGATAGCGTGCCAATTTGATCACCGGACAGCTGTTCGTCGGGCTGCCTCGCCATAGAACCTGCATGCAGCTTCGAATCCGTTGTTAGCGTCCCGATTTATTTAACATAACCAATCCATCAAATTCTTCATCTTTTTTTTTCCCTCTCTCTCTTCCTCTTCTCTTTCTCCATCTCGATCCCAAAGATACTTCGCTTCGTTTTAACAAAAATACTCTATTTTTCTTTACTTTTCTTTGTGTCTTGCTTCTGCTCTGCTGCTGCGGCTGTTGGTAAAGACGAAACCCCTTCCTTCGGCCATTCGAGAGAGAGAATACCCGACAAAAGACAACTGGAACCTCCTTCTTCTCCACGTCACGTTCTGTTCTGTTCTGGTAATTAATCAAGCAGTTCAGCCGGATATCTCCTCACGCGCAGCAAATTTAATTCTATTTCATTTCATTGAAAAAAAAAAATTTGACCTGAACTGCAAAATTTCGAAACACCAAATCAGGTGAGCCTCTGTTCCCTTTCCTTCTCTCAACTCAAGCCAACCTCAACATCGGACCTATTTCTTCCTTCCCATACCCTAATAAGTTTTGCTCAAGTGGTGCATAAGATAAAGCGTATGTCTGTATGGCATGGTATGGTATTGGTGGTAACATGGTGGCGTTGCTTGCTGTACATTCTCGGAAGCTTAGCGGCTTCGACGAGAACTAAAAGTCGTTCTGTCCTGTCCTGTCCCGTCCTGTCCTGCTTTGTATTTGACCCTGTTCTGCTTTTGTTTCTGTTTTGTTCAGCTTTTAATTTAAATTTCCCCGGCGATGAGATACTTCGATGCTATGTCATCATAATTGCCTTTGCTCTCACTGACACGCTGCCTAATCACCAGATCACTCGGCCTGGAAACCTTCTCCTCCTCCTCCTCCTCCTCCTCCTTCTTCCCTTCCTCATCTCCTCCTTTATCAACAACATCATCGACATCATTATTCGACATCATTTAACACCGCCACTCGCACAACCAAGGAGATCCATCCATCGACCCATCTCTCCCCCCTCCTCGTCTTCTCCGAAAACTACCTGCTCATTCGTAATACCTACGTAACTCGCTCGTCTCAGACATTTTTCCCCCCAAACAACTACCAGACACGGCGATCTTAACAACCACAAGCTCTTTCGCATCTACTCAAAAATCATGCCCACTCACAAAGGAGTGACCATTACGGTCCACACGCCCACTGGGGCCCTTCCAGAGTACAAATCTCACACTAGGAAATCTATCACCACCGCTTACATTGCCGTTCCATCTGGCGACGGCCCGGCTCCGTCCAAGCGACCACCGGGACCCGTCGCTCCCAAAAACACATTTCCTCCATCGGCTCCACCGAACTCTTTCGCCATTTCCATTTCAATCTCATCCGACGATTACAAACCTCTTACCGACAATCCACAGGAACACCTGGCTGCTTATCTTTTCCTCGACGGGAAGGAAGAAGAAGCAGCAGCAATGCTGACCCGTAGAAGGGATACCTGGATAAGTAGCCGATGGTGTGCCATGGAAGACGGCAGCATTGGTGAAAAGGCTTTCATGTGGCGTGAGGTCGGGTTGGAGACCTTTTTGGGAGGATTGGATCTATCTCGTGAGGAAAAGGAAGCAATCCGTTTAAATTCTGGAAGTAACTCACCAAGATCAGGTAAACCGGGTCGTCGTGGACTCCATAGAAGGAACACCGCCACCGGCGCCACCTCTCGCAACTCTTCGTCCCGCTCCCCGAGGTCATCCAGCAGACGACAACAATCCGACGATGGTGAGATCGAAATGGAGGATACTCCTCCAAGATCCGCTTCTCCATCTGATAACGATGACGACGAAGACACCGCTCCGCCAGCTCAGATCACCAATACCGTGGGCCAGATCAAACTCAAGCTGTACCGTGTACTTGCCGACGGCGCCCCAAAGTACGGAGTGTTCGAACCTAAGAAAGATGAAGAAGACGGCATGATGAACGAAGAAGACATCATCGCAGAGCCCTCCTCTGCGGCTAAGGCAGAGGTGTCTCACACGACCGGGTATGTAAAACCAACCCTTCCAAAGATGTGCACAAATCTAACGAATCGAATAGTTTTGCCCCGGCCCAGAAAGTTGATAAGGATCTTATTTGGTCTCAAACCGTGACTTGTCTTGACCCTCTCTCGAGCCCTTGGGCCACCTTTATCATCTTTTACCGTGGAGAACGTAAGTTTAAGTCTCACGCGGAAAACCTAACCTGTGACTAACCGATATATAGGCCAACTCCGCAAGATGGGTGTTATCCCACCATCCCCGTCCCTTTCGCCAAATCTTTCTCCAATCTCTCCATTGTCTCCTGGTGGCACTGTTCTTGGACGAAAGCGCCAGTCTCTCCGACTTGACGACATGGTCAAGAACCTCGGAAAACTCCCACCACCATCGACCCAAAGCGGTTTCCTCGGGTTTAGAGATTCATCAAACGACGAAAACATCGACAAGAAAAAGACGAAGAAAGGATTGAGGAAGCTCAAACAGTTGGATAGCGACAATGAGACCGATACTGAATCGGTCAATGGAAAGGCAGTCAAGGGCGTTGAAAACGCTGAGGAGGCCGCTAAGATCGAGGAGGGAATTCGCAAGATGAAGGTATGTAAACATTTCCAGCACGATGGTTCCTTAAGCAGCTAACACTTTGTAGCTCAAACGAGGTCGCGCGACCACTCCAGTTCCTCAGGAAACAGTGTCCCAACCTGTCGGAAGCAACGTCAACTGGGAATGGGATCCCAAGTTCAACACCCCGCCACAGCAGGTTTCCGGGAATACCCGCAACGGTGTTCATCGTAGGGCCAAGAGTGCAGCAGGTCTTTTGCAGCAGATGCTCGGAGATGAAGATGCCGCCGACTTCAACCCAGACCTCGCGAGCCCAAACAAGAAGGTCAAACGCAAGGAACCCGCCAGCATTGAAGCTCAAGCCGGTTTTGTCTAAGCGACTTGATTATCATACTTTTTTTTTACCCACACGACCAAGGGTAGCGATCAACAATAAAAAGGTATAGTATCTCTACGAGATAACGACTTTACGACCAAAAAACAACAACATGGGCTGAGCGATAACTGGGGTTTCACGTACGGGCCATCTGAGCGTCCTTATCATTGCTTGTATTGATGTTTTTTCTCTTTTCTTTTCTTTTCTTGTCTGTGGGGTGCTTTTGATACATTCGTTGATGGGATCGCTGCAAGTCGTGCATATGCCTATGCATTACCGCCTGGGGGTTGCATGCCTTTGTTTCTTTTACTGAAGCATCATCAGCACGGAAGCCAAAGTCGTTATACGAATAATTTACTTGGGTTCACAGGTCCATCTCACAGGTCATGGCTCTTCCTTGAACCGTGAATTTGTACTTTTTGACTTTTGTTTTTTTGTTCTCCTCTCCGCCGTCTCCTTATCGCAACCAACTAGGATGGATACTAAGGACAGGTTTGTCGGCTCTTTCGGCGATGACAAGAGGTTCAAGCATTGTCCGGAGGTCTAGCAAGTATGAACCTGTATCCTTTCTTCCACGCATCTTTGGTATTTTTTCCCTTTAAACCAAAAACACAAAAACATCGTTGGGTTTCTTCTTTTCCCATTCCCATAACTATTTCTAAAGTAATGTGTGGTCCATCTTTTCATCCTACCATTCCGTTATATTTTCATTTCGATATTCATTGTTTTATATCACGGAGATATTTTCCCCACATAGGACGTGCATTTTTGGCATCATCCATACCTTAAGATCTTATCTATTTCCATGATCGATCTTGTACGACGCTCCTCTCCTCATCTTCCTCTATTATTATTCCATTTGTTCTATACCATATATACCTACATCATCGACCTCATCGAATGTACATTTTGTTTTCCCTCTATCCAAAAATACAAAATGCGAACAACTTGTAATTACTATCTACATTTATCGCTCTTGACGCTAGAAAGGGGAAAGGGAGAGAAAACGGGAGGCTCTTCAGCGGATGATAGAGCCTCAGCATGCATGCGAATTCTAGGTTCTTGTTTCTTTTTTTTCTTCTTTTTTTTTTGAAAAAATACTATTATAGACGCCGTTTATTGGCACTTGCTCTCGCATCTTCTTCCTCTCCATCTTCTTTCTGTATAGGCTTAATATGGCTAAGAACAACTATATCTCGAGATATATATCTATCCGTCTATACCACGTCCTTCTGTTTTTTGTTTCTCGCGTTTGTGGAGTTTATTAGCGTGGTGTTTTACTTTGGGGCCAAACCTTAGTTTTGCTGACCTTGCAGTTGAATAGCAATCCGCACCTCACCTCACAACCCCCACTACGACTACCACGCAATGTCATGAGGAGATCCTTGAGCCTCGCCAGGGCTCTCATCGCGCCCCGCCATGGCCATCTCGATCCACCTTACTTCCTCCCGAGGGCGACCACGCAATGGAGCGTCCTCCGATATAAAACCACGAAGGCAAAGGCAAAGGCAAAGGCAAAGGCGACGGCAGGAACCGACGAAGCCTTGCCTCCAAAGCCCAGAAAACCCAGGAAGCCAAAGCTAAAAGCCGTGATAACACCACCACCGTCATCATCAGCAGCAGAACTAACACCATCACAATTCGTGCTTCGTGACTATCAGGAAGAATGCATCCAAGCAGTTCTCGAGCATCAAGAAAAAGGTCATCGACGATTGGGTATCTCCCTTGCCACTGGGAGTGGGAAAACTGTCTGTCTCCTAAAAAAAAACCATCCCTTCCACCTCTAGATATTTTATATATAAAATAGATGCTCATACTGATACTTTCCAACCAGGTAATTTTCACCCAACTGATAGACCGTATCCCCCCTCTCCGCCCGGAGGCGACCCAAACTCTAATCCTAGTCCACCGCCGCGAACTCGTCGAACAAGCCGCAACCCACTGTCGCAACTGCTATCCCGACAAAACCGTCGAAGTAGAAATGGGAAACCACCACGCAAGCGGTACAGCCGACATAACAGTAGCATCGATCCAATCCATCTCTTCATCCGGTCGGATCGGAAAATTCAAACCAGAACTGCATAAATTAATCCTAATCGACGAAGCACACCATGCCGTTGCCAAAAGCTATCGAAAGACTTTGGAACACTTCGGTGCCATGACTGCTGAGACGGACGTTTACGTTGTTGGTGTTTCTGCGACTTTTGGAAGAAGTGATGGGCTTAGACTCGGGGCTGTGATGGATCATATCGTTTACCATAAGGACTTCGTGTCTATGATCGATTCCGGCTGGCTTTCGAAAGTACTCTTCACAACTGTGAAATCTAACATAAATTACACCAATGTGAAACTCACGGGAGCGACGGGAGACTTCAACCTCAGCGACCTAGCCAATGCAGTTAATACTCCCGAGAACAACGATGTCACGGTTCGCAGCTGGATCGAAAAGGCCGGGAATAGGAAAAGTACGCTGGTATTCTGCGTTGATATAAAACATGTCATAGACATGACCAACCTCTACAGACGGTACGGATACGAAGCATTCTACGTAACAGGAGAGACACCGTTACAAGAACGAGCGAAGATACTAGACGACTTCAGAGCGGGGAAATTTCCGGTGTTGGTTAATTGTGGGGTATTTACGGAGGGCACGGATATTCCGAATATCGACTGCGTACTATTATCGAGGCCGACGAGATCCAGGACTTTGTTGGTGCAGATGATCGGACGGGGGATGAGGTTACACCCTGGCAAGGAGGATTGTCATGTTATAGACGTGGTCGGATCGGTTTCTCGTGGAGTCTTGACCACGCCGACACTCTTTGGTTTACCACCGGAAGAAGTCCTGGATCGAGCGTCATCTAGTGTCGTCAAGAATAAATTCGAACTACAACAGGGAAGCCAAAACGAACTGGAAAGACAACAATCGGAGAAATCACAGATCTCGTCGGACGTCGATTTGGAAAATGAGATTGATCCGGAGATATACTCGAGGCCTTGGACCGTGACATTTGTAGATTACGATAGTATTCACGATCTCGTACAGGATTCGAGGGCGGATGCTAGTGTAAGGCAGTACAGTCTTAACGCATGGGTATGGGTTGGCCCCGGGAAATATGTTCTGGGGTTGGTCGATAATAGTTATGTAAGTGTTCAGGCGAAGCCTGAAGGTGGGTTTTTCGCACAGGAGACAAGAGCCCTGCCGGAGGGACTTAGAGGGAAATACGGAACGCCGTTTATGCGTCCGAGGGTTGTGGTCGACCATGTCAACACCCTCGAAGAGATTATAAATGCAGCCGATACGTTTGTAACGGGTCGATACCCACGACAATTAATCAGTCATGCTGCACCGTGGAGGAAAGCGGATGCGAGCGATGGACAGCTGGAATTCTTGTCAAAGAGGACGAAAAAGTCGGTTGAGGAGTATAGGCAGGAAGGACTGACGAAGGGACAAGCGGCAGATATGTTGACGAGGTTTAAACACGGTGCTGCGGGACTTTTTGAGAAGCTGGAGAAGATGAAGAGGAAGGAGACGAGGAAGGAGTTGAAGGCGATTAAGATGTCGACGCCCATGTCGGAGACCGTCAAGGTAGGGAAGTTGGATGCTGATGCTTGATCGTGGTGTCCGTTCCACATACATACATCTTCTACTTCTGAGTTTTTTTTTTTTGTTTCAACGGCGTTGTAGATGCATATTTATAGGAGTATCATGGGATTAAAAGGTATCTCGTCTACACAAAACAAAGGCTAAACAAAGGGAAGAAAAAATCTGTACATATAAGATATCACTAATGAAATGAAAATGAATTGAGTGAGTAAAACTAAACTAAACCAAAGGGGCTCACGTACGCTAGACAAAATGCATTCTCCCAATCCAATTCTCGCCTCCTCTTCATACATCCAGATTACGACAAGCAGGCTAGCTGGGTGTTAACTTCACCTCCTCGCCTTCTCATCATCAATCTGTCTCCTCAAATCTTCCAGCACATCGTTCCTCTGTGCCAGATGCGACTCCAACGCCTCGATCTGTTGCTTCATAAGCTCTAGATCATCTCTTGCGCTTGCAAGGCTAGCGCCACCCTGCGCACTCCCTTTCCCTTCCTCCAGATCCTTCAGTTCCCTCCTCTTGTAATCCAGCATTTGCTCTAACTCTCGTCTCACCAATGCAGCTTTCGAGTTCCTGGATCCATCGGCGCCCCTGGCCGCCCTCTTTGATGCCGCTGCTTCCGCATCTTTGATTTTAGATTCCAAATCGGCAAGTTGTCGCTTCAACCTGACTTCCTCCCAATCCTGTTCTTTCGAGGCGGTAAAGTCCGTCCCTACATCGCCTACATTAGCATCCAAAGCCCCTCTTTATCACACTAAAAAAAGGGGAATAAAACTCACCACTAGTCTTATACCCCCCCGTCCTACCCCCCAACCCAAGTCTATCCAAATACCCCTCGGCAAACGCATTCTTCTTACTCGTCGAACCTCCCAAGGGCGTTCTGTCCCCACCGTTACCAAGCTTGACACTACTGACCGAATAATTTATCTGATTCTTTTCAAACGAAGCTCTTAACGACGCCGGTACGCTTCTGGGGATTCTATATCCTTCGTTCCGCTGGTTTAACATGTGTAGGAATGCTAATGCTTGGTCTTTACCGACCGTCAGGTCCGCATTGGGGTTTACTAGGTTCCAGGCGAAGCGGATGTCGGTGTCCGGGACATCGAGGGAGGAGTACAGATCGTCGAGGGCGGCGACTGTAGCGGTACCCGATTAGCTTCCTTCCCCCCCCTTTTTTTATATCCCATAAAGCAATCTCGAGGGAAGGAACATACAAGTAACCTGGCCGTGTCTATCCACGTTCGCACTATAGATTGCCTCGTATTTCCCCTTATCGGCCGGCGACATGTACCAGTCAAAGCCATCCTTCAGACCGGGTGTATCGTCTTCCTCCTCCTGCGGCGTTTCGATCTTTGGCGCGGTTTTGGTGAGTGCTTGGGTCGCTGCTACCAGATGGGATTTACTTTCAGGGACGAGGTAGTCCGGTAGACGGTCTGGGATGTCCGATGCTTCCTGTGCATTTCACACCAAAGAGTAATCAGTCAATTGGAACCGATACCGTCGGTAACGACGGATATAGTATGACAAGATTTGGGGACATACACCACCAAGCACATTATATATCAACTTCATCGCCACGCAAAACTCCTCAAAGTCCAGCCGTCCATCGTTATCAATATCCGCCAGATCCCACACTTTTTCAAGCTGAGTATCGTTTAACCCGGAGTTCTTGAGGACCGAGGCCGCTTGGCTGCCATCGAGGTGGTCGCCGCCGTTGGCGAGGACGGCGAAGATTTCCCAGTATTTTTGGACTTCGGATTGGTTTATTGACATCTTTGGCGGTGGGAATCTGCGGAGTTATGGAGCGGGTGAGAAAGGGAGGGAGGTGATGAGGGATGTTTGGGGGGGATTGTTTATACGGGGTTTGACCCAGCTCGACATTGCTTGGCCCTGGCCGACTTACGCAGCTCAGCTTCCCGCGCCTCATCAAACTAGCCGTCACCGCAACACGAAATATCCAACAGCAGACCTCTTCAATACATTCGTTTATATAAACAAGAAAATCAATCAAATGCACAAACCCGCCACCCCCCTCCTGACCTACCTCCCAACCTTCCCCTCCGGAACCAGAGGACCAAAGATAGACTCATCGTCCATCAAAAAAACAAAAAGAACGCTCGTAACAACCCCCTCCCCTCCTTCCTCTCACACCGACATCCCATCCTTCCTTCGCCACGCAAACCTCACATCTCTGAACCCGACGACCACGGTCTTCACGGGCACTTTATACGAATACACCGTCCTCGCAGCTCTAACCCGCTGCCTACCCGGGATATCCCTGACCCGCGTCGGGGGCCGGGATGACGCCGGTGTGGATTTACTCGGTCGATGGGAGTTGCCCAGGATACCCCGTCGGATACCTCTAACGACCACAACGATACCTTCAAATAATAATAATAGTGATAACAACGATGCTGACACCGAAACCCCGGAAGAGGGAGAGGAAAAGAAGGAAACCATCCCTCTGACGATCCAATGCAAAAACGTCCAACAAAAATCCTGGAAAGGCCCCCAGTACATCCGCGAACTGGAAGGCGCTCTCGCCTCCCGCCCCCGTAACGCCCTGGGCATCCTAGCTAGCGTAAGGGATATGACCCCAGGCATGAAAAAACAAATGCTGGCGAGTCGGAGAGCATTGGGGTTTGTCAAAGTTACGCCCTTGGAGGCGATTTATGATGAAAAAATAAGAATACAAAAATACGGAGATGAAGAAGAAACGGTGGAGTTTAAATTGACGGGGAGGGGAGGGTTGTTACAGCAGTTTGCGTGGAACGAGGTTGCCAATCGGTATATTGGTGGGTTCGGGATCGGAGCTAGATACGTGGGAAGGGATTGTGCTGTCAAAGACGTCGAGTTGGGAGAGTTTATGCGTAAATCGGAGAGAGGGAAAGGTGAAGAGGAGGAAGAAGAATTGGAGCAGGAGATTACGTTAACTTGGAACGGAACTCCCGTCTCATGAGAAATCATCCGTTTGGTGAATGATGTTGCAGTCATTCACGATCAGCTCGTTCGTCGGAGGCTTGTAAGATAGAACACCACCACAGGTTGGAGTTCAGACACCTCTCTCTTGTAGACGAACAACACTGTTAACTATTCTAAAAACTAGCTTGGGAATGAATTCATTCACTTTCGAAATTTCGGCCTTTTGTCCATTATCATTTTTTGGCTAATGGGCGTTGTAGATGACTATAATACATCGTCATGAGAGAACGATCTTTCCCTTCCACGATAAAAAAAAGTTTGGGAAGGGTTGGGGGGAAGGGGTTAATGTTAAAAGCTGTAACAACCAAAAAACAAAAGCCGGTACACAAATAAGATCGGACTATATAAAACAGCACAGAGAGCGAGAGAGACGGGGATGAAAAGATATCGCAAGAGTTCACTTGCTCTCCCACTTAATACTACCCAACATCTTTGGTGTGTCTCGTTGTTAACGTTGAGGGAGCGACTTCGAAAAGCGGGCGAGCGAGGGGAGAAGAAGAAAAAAAGAGGATAGATAATATAGAAGAGGGGTTGTCGCTGAATGTGTAAGAATATTTCCCGCAGGGTGGGGTCTTAAATAGGTTCGGGTTGGTAATGATCGATTTGAACAAGTCGAAAAATGGTGTCGAGCGAGGCTTGGCCTTGGTGATGGTTGGCGTGGTCCTAATCTACATTATATATTTTTTTCAAACACGATGGTGAAAGTGCTTGGGGTCTGTAGATATCCCGGTAGGAGAGATAATCAAGGAAGGAGAGGAAGAGAGAAAGAAAGAAAAGAGAAAAGGGAAAATCCGTTCAGCCACGTCGTATAGACTACCAGGCACACTGACGGGAAGAATCGAAAGGTGGGGGCATTAATTAAAAGATAAGGAATCGAAAAAAAAGTGAATCAAGTACGCCGTCTAGATGAAAGCAATGAGGAAACAGCCGGTAAACCTGCTACTAAAAACCAACAATAAAAGGAAAAAGACATTAAAAACCTTCCTGTTTATCGCTCAAGGCCCCGATACGTCAAAATCTTATAAGGTGCAAAATGTTAAAAGGAGGTGGTGGGTGGGGAGGGAAGGAACGATGAGAAGATAACGGGTGATGAATAACGTAGGTCGTCAGGGAGCGGCAAGAACGAGATTCAGAAGATGCCATCTATATGCGTGCATGGGTGTGTACACTTGACAAAAAAGGTTTTGGAGAGCGTGCGTCAAGGAAATCTACCACCGACCGGTTTGGATTCAGGGTAATTTCTTTGGCTCATCCGGGCTGTTGAGTATTTCCACCAGTCCGGATATGGTAAACGGCGTCGAACTGAAATGCAGCACAACTAGCCAGGCTGCCACGAGGTTGACCGCGTGGTGCAGCATGTATGCGTACATTACTCCGTATATTGTTGCATAGGCGGCGACGCCCAAGAACAATAAGCTTGTGATATGCCGAAGCCTAGCAGGATTGTTAGTTTTACCACCTCGATCGAGAGGTACGCGGGCGGGGACGTACGGATTCTCGCATCGCGGAACCATGTTTCCGCAAGTGAGAGTTTCCACCAGAAGAATGAACGGCATGACGGAGAGGACGTTGTGGTGGGATGAGAAAGGTGTCAACCAATGGACGGCGAGATTGTGTATCCAAACGACCAGCACGGGCAGGTTGATCGGTAGGATCCAAATCATCAAAACCAACAGAGAGTGACTATAATTGGCAAAGTCCCAATGTATGTTCGAACGAGTCCCGTAGCCCTGGTTGCTAGTTAGCAGACGCCACCAAATAAGAGGAGACCCGACTACTTACGCTCTCCCTGGCAAACTTCAGCGCTCTGATGCAAACAACCAGCTGCACGATGCAAACCACAACATATGCGAATTGATATGGAATGATAGTTGCTACGAAAAACAGCAGCGCACACGTGACCAAAAGCCTGCGCCGAGGGTGACCCGAAGTAAAAGCGGAAGGAGGACCCCTTTTGCTAAAATAGAAATACGTCAGCATATATACTTCCGAAAATTGCACGGGTAGCACCGACCTTTTCTCATTGCTCAGCCACGCCGGCCGGGTGGCGAACCAAGCATAGATGGCAGTAAGCGAATGCACGATGATCAAAACGAGATAATTGAGCACGGCACAGACTCCAACGGCGATCGTAACAAATATTGGCGTCAGGAACCAAAAGAAAGGATCCTGAAGCCCGACAAGGGCATCGTTCTTAAGGAACTTGAAGAACAGGGAGGATTCCGCCACGGCCTCCTCCGTCCGATCGACCACCTCGCTCAGAGCTCCAGCGTGCTGTCGCGATTGAGCGATGGCAAGAGAAAGGGTAAGAAGGGACACCACCACCAAAGTCGCCGGCAAAGACTGTCTGAGTACCAACTCAAGACCTTCGTTGAAAGTGATGAAGATCCCGGTGGCGTCGTATTCCTGGAACTGGCGTCGAAGGACAAGCGCTACGATCAAAAGTGGAAACGCCGCAAAGAGAGTTCGGTACCGAATCGCTAGCTTTCCAATGCTGCCTACGTAGTCGACGGTTATCGAGATCTCGATGGGCGAGTTGCATGTCGAATCAGACCACATCTGCAATGTAAGTCCGCGTCGCTCGGCGGGTTTAAGCGGCTCCGGCATGAACGGTGCCATTCCATGCAAACTGATCTCCGCCCGGTGGACATTGACGAAATATTTCGACTCATACGGGTCGCTCAGATATTGTCGAATCAGTGGCGTGAATAGCTGACCATCATCACCGCACGCTTGTACGCCAACAGAGAGCTTGTAAGCCAACAAGCTGCTCTGGATAGCCGGGATGTACAATTCGGTCACCAATGGTCTTTCCGCGGGGAGCACCGTGTGAACACCTTGACCGAGGAGCGTCGGCAGACTAACGTCGAGAGTCGTTTCCCGTTGAGCTTTCTCGCTAAACTGTGCGACCAACCACCCGGCCGAGAACATCGGAGCCTTATCGACCACAGCGATGAATTGGTGTTCTCCCATCTCCTCAAGATCGTACTGGATGTACGAAAACGGCGTTACCTCCTCGAAGGGATGTTTGATGTGACGGGTCGATGCAGGTAGCGACATGGCATCTCCGACGGCCGATTTACAAGCCAACCTTGTACCATCCACTACGTCATCCGCGAGGTCCATGTTCATAGCGAATACGTTCTGGGCCTGTCCAGCTTGTAGCGGAAAACTGCTGCACATCAGAACCTCGATATCTGGCGACTCCCCGGCCAAGGCTCGATCGGTAAGAAGGGTGAACGCCATGATTCCTCTTTCTCCCCTGCTGGGCGGTGTCGGCAATAGGTAGGCCTTCGGTTTTTCGTTCCCTCCCAACTTTCGCAATACCAGCGTCTCCCCCAACGGCATAATCGACTGAGTGTTCGGTTCGAGGGTAAGAAGCGTATTAAGAGCTGTAGAAAACCAAAAAAAAAGTCAGCAAACATGAGCAATGTTACATCCCGTCAGCCAAATCGTACCCTCATCCTGTATCGTCCTCTCCGCGATACTTTCCATCCCGGTCAGAAAACTCTTCTTCAAAATTCGCATCCGCTCAGCCCTAGGTTTCGTCTGCCCGGGCCGTCTAACGTTCACAATATCCAACAAAGTCTTCGCAACGACTTTCCTGAACTGATCGCACCACAGAATAGCCTGATGATCCATCGAAGTCCATACTCCCGGAACTGTCGACGTGAAGGCTGTAAACCCATGAGTTTCCGGTATCAGCGACGCAACCGATGCATAGTCCGACGGAACAACCGTGTCCAATCCTCCTCCGGCTATCGAAACCAACGTAACGTGCCATAACGGGTTGTTGCTGGCCCATTTGGCAGAGTAGGAATTCCTCCAGTAAGCGTTGACCCGTTCGTACGTCCTAACCAACTCGGCGTCGAATGATATGGGCGGCCTCGCGTGAGGCGCCGACATGGTAATGATCGTGTTGATCGAGTTGGCTTGGTAATTGGTCATGGTGAGCATCGTCCGGGCGACGATACCACCCATCGAATGTCCTATCAGGATAACCGACGCAGGGTCCGGAAGGTCCGATTCCTTTGTCGTTTTCCGCGCATCGTGGTATAAGCTGAGAATATAAGCAACCGCCTCGTTCAAAAATTCGGCTTGGTCCAGCAGGGTCTGGCCGTGGAACGCGGTGATATCCTCGTTGAAATCCACGGTGAAGAAATCCAGCGACCTAGCTCCGGTCGATAATATCGACGCATTCGCCTTTAGCATATCCCGGAATATATTGGCAGCTTCGGCAGCAATCGGTCGGACTTGTTTGTAGCTTCCGGCGTTCCCCGGGATGAATAACACGGGTACCCCCTTGGGCTTCATCAGGGCCGACTTGCTGGTGTCGTCCACATTTTCCTCCCGATAAAGATAAATGCTATACTTGCTCGCGAAACGCGAGTGTTCCGTGTCGAAATCTTCGAGCCTCGCATAGGATGGCCGCATATAAGACATCCGACATCCCTTTTGGTCCATCTGTAGGTTTGTCGAAGAATGGAATATCGACGCCAGGCCCAACAGCGAACACAATGTGACCGATAGTATTAAAAACCCACAATGCCATACGGATCGTAACCTCGGCCGGCGACCGACCCTACTCCGTCCCGACTTCCCCCCAGCCAGCAGCAGGTCCGCGTCATCCTGGTTCCAGGGGCCGGTCCCGATCATCGCTTTCTCGCCCGGCGGATTTTTCGAGTCCGCTGCTGCAGCCGCAGCCGCCTTCGTCGTGTCGCAGTTGTCGGGATCTGATACTGTAGCTGTGGCTGCGGGAGAGGGTGTTATCGGCGCAGGGTCCTCGGACGAATCGTTATTGTTGTCTTGATCGTCGATCTCGACATTCGACAGGCGTCTTTCTCGCATCTAATCGGAATACAGCGGGTATCCGTCCTTCTGTTGGAAGCCAGAAACCGCCCGCTTTCCTGAGACCCGGCTGATGTCGAGTGGGAGAGTAATCCTGTCGTCGTCAACAGCAGCAACAGCCCCCTTTCCTCGCCTTGTTGGATGACAGGTAGCCTCGATATCGCCGACACTTTGACCGATTACCTAATTTTTTTTTTCCCCCGATACTTTCGGTATTTTTTACTACTATTTTTCCCTCCCAGATAGGAGAGTGATAAAAATTAGATCGGGGAAGTTTTTCCTCCAGACGGTGAGAAGGAGGAAAAGAATTGTCGAGGTGGAGTCGAGGGATGATGCGAAGGGAGTTGGAGTGGCCAAGGAAAGGGCGATGATCGGTGTTGTCGAACGGCTTGGGTCGACTAGGCAAGAAACAGGGAAGGAAAACAAACACGGCGGGTGAGGACGGCGATGTTAACAGCTATGGTGATGATGATAATACCGACAGACGACGATGACGACACTGGTAAAGGTGGTGATGGTGATAACGAATGTGTAGTTGGTATTATGATATCGCCGGATAATTGTCGGAATGGGGGAGAGAAAGAAAGAGAGTGAGCATGAGGGCGAGCGAGCGAGGGTGAGGAAGGGAAGGGAGTCCAAGATGTCGTCGTTTTCCCGGAGGACTTGGAGGAGCGTGGGAACGGGACAGGATTAAGAAGAAAAGAGAGAAAGTGGGTACCAACAGGCCCAACCAGCTCTTGAAGCCTGACCGACCGATTGACAGTAGGCGAAACAGGCCCAGGGGAGGTTGGCTTCTTCCTCTTTTAATGCATCTTCTATCTTCTTTACTAAAACTCGGCTCGGAAATTTGACTGCGCGTTTCAATAATGTCAAGTTTGGTGTAGATTTCGGGGTGGGAAAAAAAAAAATTTGTAAGACAAAAATCAAAGATTGTTAGATTCGAAGATTCTTTGAAGAATCTTTTTGACAGGTATTGAGATCCGATATATATCAGATCGTATACGCACTTCGATAGAATAAAGGGTAAATGGCTGCGTAAAATTCTGGAATATCACTAGCATACGGCAGCAATTACCGTATCAGCGGTATTTGGCGATAACCAGCGCTGCAGCGCCCCGATTCTTACTTTCGCAAAGCCAGGCCGCACCGTGCGAGCCAGTGCAGTTCCTTCCCCCGTTCGCTCTAACTAGCCCTCTCTCGCCTTTGATTCTCACACTCTCCGAAAGAGAGGGTGAGAGGGTGCACAGAGTGATGTGATATGACCTTTTCCGTGAAATTGTAATATTGTAATTTCTACTAACAGAAACCCAGAACCTGGGTTCCCCGCCAGCCAGCCCGTCCTCCAATTGGTCAACAATTATACATGCCCACCACACCCCTCCTTCGGTACGCATGCTCGCAAAGATTCCCGCTGTCCGCCCTTTATCCGGGCGCTGTTCGCCGTTAGCATGGTCTGGCTGACTTTATTCGAGATGGATCGAGCGAGTGTGAGAATGCCGATATTACATACATACTAACTTACCATCTACATATATGCCAATGTGAACGATAAGAGATAAAAAATAATAAAAATGATGTCTTCAAAAACGGACAACAGAATGAAGTGAAAAGAAAATGCAATGCCGCACAAGGGCTCACCCCGCAAATCCCTGAACTACGTGTGTCTGATCTCCGAATGAACTAACAAGTCAGGTCATCCAACTCCAACCCCATCATCATCATCTCGCGCGCCTCCCAAACTTACGCAAACCCCAGAAAAAAGCTTAACGCCTTTCAAATAAAGGGGCTATCTGATAAACACGCAAAAAAGACCACATCTTCCCGTGTCTAAATATACCTCCGAAGAAAACTCCGGTCTCGATAATACCCACCCTGATCTCTTGGCTGACCACCCGTGTGGCGTTGAGCTTAAATTCTGATCGTAGACCGACCTCTCCTAAAAGAACCAATTTTTTACAGTCCTGCCTTGTTAACGAGAAAAATGCTTAGCAACGGCGAATTGCGACTTTTTACCTTTTCCCTCGAGTCAATAACATTGCATCGTTATGAAAAATATGGGTGGAGAACGGGACACCCCGTCTTGCATGTTTGTTGAAAATCCTCGTTTCATCTCGTCACCCTGGAATTTAAAACTCCATGCGTTTATGCCAAATCTCCAACGATGCAACGTATAGTTGTGTTGAAATTTCCAACACATATCGAATTCCCCTGTATCTCCAGAAACCGTCTCTCCAAGCCGATCGAAACCTTCTCCGGCATAAAATTCCATATTTATAACATCGATCGACGTCTTCCAAAACCCCATGACTATCATGGCGCGCCCACAATTCCGCTTGGGGTGTTATCTGGCGCCTTCGACCACTCGGCCATCTTTGGTGAAAAACTTACCGTATTCGGACTCGCGCGTTTAACCCGCGCAGGTCGCTTAATAGCCGCGCGTGCTTCCATCATCACCAAAACGTTGCAAAATTATAAAGTACCTCTTCTGTCACATTGTCCTTCACGACCCATGCTCGGGACCCCAAAACACAAAATGTAGCTGTTGAAGCTACCCGTATGGCCGAAGTTTCACGTGACCCAAGCTGCCATTAGGGCAGGGCAAGCACGTGTGTGTAACCAATTCATGTATATAATGAGGCCTCAGAGGCATAGAATAGCTCACCATCGAATTCACTACACATCACCCTCTACACACGCTTTACAGTAACATAACCAGGCATGGACGATTCGTCGAGATTAGATTAGAAGGAGTCTGGCGACAGGACAAGATTAGGGGCGTGGGTACTTCTCAGTTCGGATACGCAAGTTTAAATACCCATCCATCAAACGCAATAATTAATATATAAACCCGCAACGCTATGTATATCTCCGTTCGATCGATCAACCGATTAATCTATCCTACAAACTTGATCTTTTTCCTAAAAAACAAAGGCTCGAATACCGTACAACCCTCCCCTCAACTCAGCCTTCCTACCAACGAAACCGCAACCGACAATAACGACGACAACGACAACTGTGACAGGAGGAGTATCTTACCCGGTACTTTACTCCGCCTCAAAAAAGAAAGTAAACTGGGATGAACAAAAAGGGAACGGGGAAAGGGAAAACAAGGGAGCACTTTTATAACGAACCAAACGTGAGCAGGAGACCTGCAAAGACACTATGGAAAACACTAAGAAGAAAAGGTTTTTTTTTTTAAAATAAAAAAAAAGAGATGAGAAAAAGAAACACGATCAAGAGGCCTGCCTGGGGTCCTATTGTAGAAATAAAAGGTAATCCGAATCCCAAGCCCATCCTCTCGAATATTTATTTTTATTATTCCAGTTCGATCAAAGCCCCCCACAATCAACTAAAGAGTAAGAATAACAAAAGAATAAAACTCCAACCCTATCTAGTAAACACAAGTAAGGTAAAAATAAAAACAACGAGGGTGAAACTCCTGCAATGAGAAAAAAGACAGCCGGTCCAGCAAAAGAAAAATATATAGGCTGCCCGGGTCGATGGGCTTCTCTTGGATCCAAAACATGCTTGCTCGAGCAGAGAAATATTAAGTGCCGTGCGAGATAATAATAGTGCAACCGCCACGATTTGAAGAAGAGTAAGCAGGAACCGGGATGAGTAGGCAGACCAAAGTCATAATACAGTAGAAGAATCGGTATATGGACAAAAAGAAGGGGGGCGTTCGAAGGGTCATGGTATCATGGAAGCTGTGATTTATTACAACAACGATAGGCAAGGGAGGGAAAAGGAAAACGATATTCTCCAAAAATCAAAAGAACCTGAAACGCTTTTGTTGTGAAGTACGAGAGGGAAAAAAAAAAAAAAAAAAAAAAAAAAAAAAGAAAAAAGAAAACCGAAAACCAGAGGGAGGCTTAAACAATGAAGCCACCTCGGAAAACAACGATCCATTGCAGCCTAGCCGTGCCGTCGGAGGACGAAAACGCCAACTTCAATGGTCTCCGGTTCCTGTTGGCGCCTGCTCCTGTGGGTGTGATTGGGGCTGCCAACCTCGCCAATGATAGGCCAGCTGGAGGTCGGACCCACCATTGAACTAGCGAAAACGGCCTCTCCCATCCCTCGGCTGCTAGGCCGGATAGCCAATGCCTTGACTCCATCGAGGATCTCCCTGGCTAGATCTACCGGTCCGTTGTAAACTGCCGCGGGAAGCGGACCTCCACCAACTTCAGCTGCTCCTTGAGATTCATTGAGAAGAGGCTGTGGCATCGTGTTGGTATCCTGTGGCGGCGCTGTAAAATGATTTTTGACGATCTCTCGAATTCGATTCGATTCCTGGAATGTCCACCACTCCCGCCACGAGGACTGACTCAGTGAAATGTTGACCTTCTGCGCGTGGACTACGGAAATATTTGGGAAGAAATAATTAGGTCCGGAAAACCTCTTATCGTCAACCCCGTCGTCCTTGGCCTTTTCGTGGAGCCGACGGCAAAAATGCTCCAGTCGTTCCTTCAAGTCATCAAATTCTTGCATCGTTTCGACGGCCACCATCCGACTGATTTCCCAAAGTAGATCCGCTCGAAGTCGATGCAGAACCATCAGTCGTCGCAGCAGCGGATCCAAGACCTTCCCGAGATATCTATCCAAAAATTGTCGAGCACCAGTCTTTGTCGGATAGACGAAGAGAAGGCTTCCGCCGCATGGCGATAACTCGGCAACACGATCCAAGAGAACCGAAGAAAAGGGCGAAAACATCGCAGAATCAGCTGTAGGTGTTGCGGGTGGTATATATCGCTCAAGTAGGGAAAAATGTAGCGAAAACGGTGGTAAAGCAGGATTCGGAGCAGGTCGGTGAAGTACCGGGGCTGGGAACCCGGGTGGGACGGCATAAGATATCGGATCCTGCGCCATGACAATGCTATTGAAAATTGTAGACGAGAAGAAATCCCTCTCGTGGGGTGGAGATGTCAGAAAAGCCGCTGGAACCAAACTGCCCGCACTGGTGGCAGCGCTGTTAACGCTGGATCCCGTCAAATTCGTAGACTGAAGTTTGGGTGCTGCAGGGTTAGACGATATAGCGTGAGAAACATGTATATAAATCCTCTTGGTCTCGTTGCCATGCACTTTCTGGATTGCTGTGGTTATCGCATTCAAAGCACTGGTGGTCCCTTCATCTTCTGCACAATGCAAATCATTCAGTACTCTCGACTGTGTGAAAGGGAACATGAAATAACCAGCGGCAGCGGCAACACCTTGAGCTGCAGATGCGGATTCGGGTAGGACTCCAGAGTCGGACTGGCTTGAGAAGTTGTGCTCGCCGGGTGTTCCGTTTGGCGGTAACGGGCATGGCAAAGCATGCGAGATGAGCCTAACAGCTTCTATAGTCGGCCTGAAATCTGGCGGATGCGACAGGACTGATTTATTTTTGTTAGTTCAAGTGTATCCAAAGAAGGTACGGATTCTCCATATATAATTACTTACGCATAACCTTCAAGGCATCCCTGAGCCACTCCTCGCCTGATTCGAGGCCGTTCGACAGGACGGATGCCAGAATATCGGCAGTTTGGCTCTCGGTCGAATGGGCGGATCTCTGTGCTGCTTCGTCCTTGCTATCGGCACTATCTGCTCCAGATCGAGATGGGGACGAAAAGGGCTGTTGTGATAACGAATTTGGCTTGGTCGGGGTCTGACGGGGAGCCGATTGGCTGGTCGAAGGGAGATGTTGCCAGATGACATGCTTTGCATCCTCCGGAGGTGTAAGCATGACGGGCGGTATTGAAGATACACTTGAATGTATATCCGATGGGTTTAAAGCTGAGGGCTGGGGCCACATATTCTCAGGTTGCATATCTCCACTCACACTCCCACCATTCCTCTGCATTCTCCTGTTGAGGAGAGACGTACGGCTGCTCGGACTGCCGGGAGTATTTCTCATATTGTCTTCCGTAGAGTCACCTACTAGAGGCCCAATCTGAGACGATCCCGCCGTGGGCGACTGTGTATCCACGGGTGTCTCGGGATGCCTTGGTGCTGTTGGGATCGTATTCGGAGACGACGCCCTCCGGATGAACGGTAATTTCAAGATTGCTTTAACCTTCCCTAATGAAGACCGGCCATGACTAGAACGTCGACTATGTTGTGAGGTCGAAGAATTCGGTACCTTGGATTTGAACGCTTGGGAGATTGCAGGCGAGCGGGGAGGCGCACTATTGGTCGATACGGTCGAAGCCGTGTACTCTGCGGGCCTTCTGTGCAACGGAGTGCTAGGTTCCGAAGGTGAATGACGAAAGGGATACTCGGTGCCTTCCTCGCCAATGGAACTTGTAGTTAACAGAGGGGGGTTGTTCGAATTCCAAGCCTGCCCGTTAGTGTAAGCAAGGTCCGTTGATGCCAAGGGGGTGTTCGTAGATTGGGACGTGAAGGGCAACGGTGATGATGATGATGATTGAGAAGGAACCGATGGGATGTTTGAAGAATCAGAGACAAGAGCAGAAGCAGAAGTAGGAGAAGGGAGGGGGGAGGTGGCCGAGGGGGAGCAGGTATATTAAGATTATTTTCCATTTGGGATGGCGAAGAAATGGAAGGTCTTTTAACACCTCCGCCTCGAGACATCGTCCGGCCCAGCGAAGAATGTTGTCTCGCCCGACAAGACTTTGGAGGAAAGTTCGCTACTTCTCCCTCCAACCCTAATTATTTTGATTTTTCCCAATTCTCTTCCAAATTCTGGGGTTATTTACTTATTTATTTATTTATTGTTTTCTGCTGGTTTCGGGAAGATTTTTGGTTCCTTCTTTCTGTCTGCCTTGGTTTCTTTTTCGTTTTAGTGATGCTCCCGTGGAAAATGGTGAAAAATTTCCTCCCTTCTCCGTGCAGGTCTGGCTCAATCAATGCTGGGTCGGGTTGCTTGTCCCTGCCAGGCAGTTTTGGGAGGGAAGCAATTGTATAGCTTGGAGCGGTCTGTGTGTGAGAGCCGACGACTGCAGAGGAGACCTCCAGTTTAGACTCAGACCCAGGCAGCCAGACAGCCAAAAAGAAGGATAGCCAGTTTAGTGCCAATGGGCCGTCCGGGATGGATGGGAGGGGGAAGGGATGGGGGATAGCTTAGGCTGTGAGCGATAAGTTAGTTAATTCGGGTTTGGTGGATGGTCTGAGTCTTGGTATTTGGATGGAGGGAGGTTCCAGACTTGGAGGGAAGCGGGAATAGCGATCTCCGACCCTAGCTAATTGCAGCCGGCCTCCACACGGCTTCCGGTCAAGATAGATGATGTTGATGATACGATGTTGATGTTGATGCCGATGCTAGCTATACTGATGCCGGCGGGTGGTACAGAGCGGGCTTCGAAGGGGGGGAACGGGAAAATGGGATCTGGGGAGGGCTGCCTCTCAATGGGATAGAACAAAGACTCGCCTAGACCGTTAACCGGGGCCAGGTCTGTCTGTAGAGTCGAGGAGCAAGATAGAGAAGTTATGTATGTGCTTCTTATGAAGTATGTACGTTGCATGTGAGTATCGACTGATCTGATAACAAATTGAAATAAAAGGGAAAATAAAAATAAAAAATAAAAAAGAAAGGAAAGGAAAAAAAGAAAGGAAAAAGGAAAAAGGCCCTTCGTCTTGAAGGACTGGCCAGCGTTACCACTATGCGATAGTACTTGAATAAAGTACTCCTTAGTGAGTACCCTTGACTAAGAAAGTGCTATTATATATAAGTATAAGAGCCTTTGGCTAGCTCAGTCACATTGTTATATCTGTCCGCATGCCAGTTTGTCTGTTCGTCTGTCCGCCCGTCTGTCTGTCGAAGTATCAATATGCCGTTGTGCGAGCGTGTCTTGTAAGCATCTGTAAGCTCTACAAGGGGGAGCGGTGGTGGAGGTTGATGTCCACCAGCAGCACAAACAATCCGACAGTACCGGTATCGACAAAGGAAATCAGGAAGCGAGGAGGTCAGAGAGTGAAAGAAGGAGAATGAGGAGGAGGTGAAGAGTCTTGCTGTGGATGCAGATACAGGCTGTCAGATATTCTTGGACCTCTTGCCGATATTATACTTTTTTCTGTATCTTTCCTTTTTATATTTTATTCCAATATCTTCCTTGAAGCCCCGAGGTCCCCCTTTGGATTCTGATATGATACCTTAGTCTCTCTCGATGTCTCTCACTTCGTTTCTCTATATCTGTATAGCTGGTCGTGTATCTCCGTCGTTCGTCGGCTCGAGTGGGCGTGTCTCGCTATATCGTCGGTTGGATGTGGACAGCCAGCCATGCGTAGCAATAAGCCATAACACCACGTTCAATATGGGATTCTATAGGATCCCGATATTGATCTTCCCTTCTCTCCGTCTCGATATCAGAGCTATGATAATGGAGAACCTTTCCGACGATGGTGGAGCCTTTCCCTTTTCTTTTTGGTTTTGTAAGATCCGCCAAATTTGCTTTTGGCAAGTCTCGGTCAGATCTCTCTTAACCCTCTCTCTCTTGTCAAAATATATGCCGCTGTTGTCTTAAGATCTTGCTTGGACTCCACGGTTCTTACCTGCACATGGATAAGACCGCGGTTTAAGATGCTGAGGTTTACTTAGTTTGGATTTTATTTTTTAAAATTAATTTTGGATGCAGCCGATCATCGTCTTATTTCCTTAAATTATAATTTCTTTGACACAGACAGCATCCGAAACCCCGTTCTCAACTGCAAGTCAACTGCAAGTCAACTGCTGCAACCGAAAATGTGATTCGAGGGACTCCTCCTCCTTCCTCCTTTGCGTCCTCTTTCTGTTTGTTTCCCCCTTCTCTTCTTTCTTCTCCTCTGGAACCTTTAATTCTTCGGGTTGCTAGGAACGTGATCGGCACGGTTGGGCATGGGCTTCAATATCCCTCGTCTGTGTGAGCACTAGTCCGGCCTTGGTCCTCCCAGCCCAGGTCACAGGCTGCTTCTGCTTCTGCTCCTGCTGTTGTTGCTTTCAAACCCAGCAGCTAGCACCGAACGAAACTGATGGCGGTCCAAGCCATAGTACCTCACGTAAGCTGATTATTCGATCAGTATCTTCCGCACATGGCATTCAGCCAGAAACCCCATCTTCAGGCCACCCTTTCGATCACAAAAATCTTATAGATCTCGTTCCCAAGCAAAAGTGGGAACCTGTCCATGTGGATATTGAGCACGAGAACAAAAGCTAGACACCAAGTGGTATGGTCCCAAGTGACAACCGATACCTCAAATACCATAGCTAAAAAGCAACTCCTTCCCTTCCCCCCCCCCCGGCTGAACTGCTGCACGAGCGGACATTTTGACATGCTGCAGAAGCATCGACGGGGACAGGTCAGAGGTCACTTGCATATCCAATGGGCTCTCTTCCCTGTCCTTTCCGCAGAGTTGCCCTTTAAAGCGCGCTTGTTGCACCTCTCTTTCCTTAAGACTGACAGTTCGTGTTGGATTCTCAACATCAACGCCAGATCCCAAGAACGGCGCCATACTTCGAGCTTCCGAGACAAAGGCCAGGTAGCTACGTGCGCCCGAAGATATATCTATATATACCGCCAGGAGACGCTGCATAACGTTAAACAATCATCCAGAGATGAGAAGCAAACCGGCAGCGTTACACAGTGTACCGACGGCTTCCGTGGCTCCATAGACTAAAGCAAGGAGCATCCTGAAGTCCCAAGATTAGGATTCGATCCTCAGGCGGAAGGTTTTCAGACTGGTGCATTCGAGTGCGAGGTGACCAGCCACCTGGAAGTGGATGGAAGGAAAATCTAGACCCGGAGTCATTTGGTCTGCTCTTGCTTGGTCCTTTGCTTTTTCACAGTTTTTTTTACAGGGGACTTCCCTCCCTTCAATCAATCCCGTTCGGCTAACTGCTGTCTTTTCCAGACAGCGGCCAAGACAGGGTCCTCGGCAGGGCCACCGTTTTCACCTTTTTTCTTTTTTTCTTCTTTTTTCAATATCAAAATTTTTTCTCATCCTTATCCTTGAGGAATTCCTCCTTCCAAACTGCATCCGAACTCTTTTCGTACATATTTTTACTCGCGGTTCCGGTTCCAAAACGTGGTCTCTATATTCTCGAACTGTTCCCGTTTTTTTTCCGGCGGTCGTACCGTTAGAGGGGCTTTTAGCTTTCCTGCATGCAAAAACCACCTAGGCGTCCTGCGGAGAATGCAACAGTCGATTCTGAGTTGCATGCATATAAACCTTCTACATATACTGACTCTTTCGCACACCTCTTTAAGCGTCGTCACCCCCGAGAAAGTATCCACTGTGGCTTCTGAGCATAACCCCATACCTAGCCGTATCCCTCGCCAGACCATCTGCAGCATCACAGTCCATATTGATCTTGGCGAAGATAAAAATCACACAGGCACTTGAGCTGACCATGTGAGAACGAACCGAAGGCCAGCTGCATACAGATGAATAACATACCCCGGCTCCATTTTTAACTAGCCTCCATCGCTAGAAACGTACATAACGCCTTTTTTTTATTTTATTCTCTTCGACCTGTGTTTACCATGTTCGGATAGATCTATAGGGCGACACAAATATACCCGGGTGCAAGGTCCCAAATGCATGAGATTTCGGTCGCGGCCTTGCCGTTCCTAGATTGCGAATACGGGGTACCTTTCCCCAAGGCCCTCATGTACATAGGCAAGGGTCTTGGAAGAAAAGGAAAAAAGTGTGCACAAGCCACTCGGGTTACCCTTTTTTTACAATACAACCGTCCCCCAACATTTAACATGCAACATGTCAACGAGAAAGAAAGCAAGTACAGACGCCAAATGAGAATTTTACTTAGAAGCCATGCTCAGAGTTTGGCAACTTACATCTCTACCTTCACAAATAGGATAATATGAAATGAAAAGAACCGAAGGGAAAACAGAAGAAAAAACCTCGCAAGCCACATTCGCGAAATCCAAACACACACACACCATACAGATCAAGCCGCGATGCAGCCACCGCTTCTGCTTCTCCAGCTCGGCAAGCCACTGTCTGTAATAGGCGGTCCCCCAATATCTACCATGCTATTGGTAATAAAATTCGCTCTCTCGGCTGTAGAAGCAACAGTTTCCCAGAGCTAAGAGATGGAGGGTGCGAAGTGGTGGATCAAGAGTGGAGAGCTTACGCTTCGTTTCTATTAATGGGACTCAAAGGGAAACGAAACTTAAATGTGATATTATATTATCTCGACAAGAAAAAAAACCGAAGAGCGAGAACAAAAAGAAAAGAACCATACAACCTGCATCTCCGGCCGCCCAGATAACTATCTGCGGCTGAAGCGGACGCCCCCCGGCAAAAATGGCCTTAAAGGCCCTTGCACGTACCCGTCGACGGTTATCAAAAAGCAACACACCCACACACCACATAGTTGCACAAGAAAGAGCTCGCCGCATGCATTTGATAGTGAAACACTTAGCAAGTATTTCCTTTGGCCCTCAAGAGCACACGTGCTTTGATATACTACGAGAGCGCTGCTACTACTTTTTTACCTCCAGGAGCTGCTAGGGGTGGTCCGAGTTCGTCGGTGGAACGAATGTTGGGGAAACTCGATCCTACGTGCAGCTATTGCGGATGGCGCCACTAAGTACATTACACACGTACCTCAACGTTACCGATGCCTGTTCGATTCCATCCTATGATCCTTAACCTGGTCTTTTGACAAGTGTCTTTGAATAGATATGACACGGCTTTCCTGCTTTAACTAACATTTAATACACACCCCTTCCAAAATACCACAGGAGATCATAGAGCACGAGGAAAGGACAAGATTCGGCATCTCCTTTACCCCCCTCTTCCAATGTTACACGCATCCCTGCCTTTTGGGCCTTTTAACTACTTAAGAAGTGGTCAGCAGCCACCCAAGGCATTTCCCGAACCTTCAAGCTTTGCCTCCGATAGACATTCCATTAGATGCCGGCCACAAGGTTCCTGATTTCCCAGGCGCAACAAGCACGGATCCGGACCTGTGTTCTATGCAAGATAGCGCGGGACCAGTCGACTAACAGTTAGCTAGAAGCTTTCTGATCTAACTAGCAGAAGGTTATTCACTAAATAAACGAAAAAGACATGCGGGCTTGCATCCCACATTACGCCACTCTTGAGGAATTCAAAAGTTTTAAGTTAGTTTTTTAGACTCTCGGCTTTTAGCGAATATAAACTAAAGTATCCAACTAACTAACCGTGTGGGTACTTTTGATATGTAAAATACCATCTCATGATACCGATATTGTAATGCAACCCCCCTACTTCTAAGCTAGCTCCTCACCCCCTCGGACCTCAAGCATCCTTCTCATCGGAAGATAAAAAGGCTACATCTCACCATTCTGACGCCGAGATGGAGGCAAATCTACCGCCCTCCGAACGCCTCATTTTTACATTTCCCCATCGTCTACCGAAGCAAGAATCGAATCGAATCCACAAATTTTTAAAAACCGCATATTCCCTCCTCTCCACGCCTCCCGAAAAGCCACAGGCTCCATTTGTTTATGGAAGTATAAAGTATTCATAGCCAACCAATCGCTTAATCCGAAAGTGGACTTTTGATAATGTCTCGTATCCATTACGTCCGCATATGTAGATACCATGAAGAATTAATCGACTTGCAAGTCAATTCCATATATCCAATACCAAGCTAGGGTTAGAGTTAAAGGTATGTAGCTTAAGCCATGGCCGGCCAAAGGAAAAACTCAAATACCATGCACAATCTCAAGCCGTAATATCCAGTCTATCCTTTACATCACAATCCCAGGGTATCCCCAACTCTCCCGCACAGGCACCAGGAATCAAAAAACAACAACAAAAAAAACATTCTTCGGAACCTACCAGTAGTGAAGCTCCACGTTAGCCCTCGAAAACCCTTCGTATTTTTGTTTTACGATTGTGAGATGATCCTAAGCTTGATGTACGCTGTACCCCTGAGACTAGCTACAATGGTTTCCCTTCTCCCTAGGATCCTTCTATCATGTAGGATACGTGCATATGTGCCGGCTCGACTTTATCTCCAACGAATGGAGCAGTATGCTGCAAGTTCCCTTGCGCAATTGCCACACGCGCCTGTCCTACCGATCAAGATCCCTAGAGTCCTCCGGCCTTTCACCCCGACCAATCGGATCTATAGATCTTATAGCTCTCTCGTTTCGTAGACAATAAATCGATATCATTTCGAAGACAATCGACCCCCCCCCCAAGAGTCAAGAGAATCCCTACCCTTGCCCAACAGTACCCCCATAAAGCGAATACTAGATATTTTATGTGCGGTGTGATGCCTAAATAACCAAGCAGTATCACCTCAAATACCACAGTACCCTATGCAAAAGACATAACCATCTCCCTGTTTATAGTTAGTGAGTACTCGGGCGCTCGTATACATTCCACACAAAGCAAGCCACTGTCCACCCCCAAAAAATCTTCATATTCTCTTTCAATCTGATCGATTAACTCTCCTCCCATGCATCACCAGCTCTAGACCCTGTAGGCCGATTCTATCATCCCAATCGTTGACCGGTCGGCCGGCCGTATCCGCCCGCATGTTCCTCAAAACCCCAGCTAGCCCAGCCTATAGCTAGCTGGTGATGCACGCCGCATCAACTGGCATCCCCAAAATTTGACAAAATATCCATCTAATTAAATACATATCCACTGACGCGAGGTAGCCGAGCCCTATATCTAACCTGTAATATCAAAGAGTTATGTTAGAGCCAGGGGGGAAAAAAAAAGTGGTATAGATGGCGTGTCTACACACACCTCGCATATGCGCGTAGACTTTGCATAATCGATCAGAAAAATATACGTTGCATGCCGGGCTCTCTCTTTTGGTGGGCTCGGAAAAAGGATAGTCTCTCGTCCGATCTGGGCTTCTTGCAGAGCATGGCTTATGTAAAGTCTTGACAAAACTTCAGTTGAATTTTGTAATCCCAACTATTAGCTGCGGGGGCTCAACTGTCGTTGGTAACCGACGATCATCTACCGTTCTGGGTTCCCACTAATCAGGAAATCATATGCATCCGCATGGCAAAAACATCAAGAGGTCCTCCGCACGTACCGAGATCGGATGGTCTCAAACCCGCGGCTGTTGTCAACTCGATCGAACGTTCTTTTATATTCTTCATTCTATCCTAAAATACTATACTACTAAAAAAGTAAAGGGTTCAAGAACGCTCACCGACTGAAATGTAAAATACAACCAGAAGAAAAAGGTCATCCAATAACGCCCTTATGCAGGTCAAACATCTCCCACGAACGAAGTATTAAGAGAGGAAAAGGGAAACCATATTGTACACGAACCTGTTCCGCCCTTCACCCAGTCAAACAAGAGCACTGAAAAGCACCCTCTAAGCAAAGCCCTGCATACCTTATGCCTTTACATTGCAGCAAAATCCTCCAAATGCAAGCACTTTATGTATAGCATAAACGGAAGCGGAAGAAAAAGTTACCAGGAGGGAAGTTTAATTCCTCCTCTGCTTTTTTCTCTCACTTCCATCGCCGCTTGCCTTCCTCTCCAACCCCGCACTTGTAATCCCGAGTCCTAGGTTACTCTTCTTCCCACTGGCGCTCGCGGAATCATCATCATCCTTCTCTTTTCCCAACCCACCTCGCCGGCTACTCATAGTGCTCAAGTTGTCACCCCTGCTCATGGCTGCCCCTCCCAACCCGGATAGCGACCTCACATTGGGAGTGCCCGAGCGTCCGACGGCCCCATTAACAGCAACATAAGACGACGGTGCGCCTCCATTCGCCAAACGTTTAATCTCCGCGAGATCCCCTGCGGCATCCTCGGGCTTCAATCCTGCCGGTGGCGGCGCCGTCATACTCTTAGTAAGAAATGACGGGGGTATAACCGGTGTCATGTTGTGCCCTTGAGAAGCAGCAGCCGCGCTCGTCACATTCCTCGTTGTTGGTCCTGCTGCATGTGCATTCGCACCATCCTCATCCATCGCAGCATCTTCGCCGTTCGCCGGCGTATCGGTATTTTGCCCATTTGCCTGTGTACCCTGGCCTTCTCTACCATTATCGGATGCAAACTTCACCAGATAGTGCTTAACGGTGGCGACTTGGGCTGCCGAAGTCGCAGCTGTAAGCTCCTTATCACTAAACAGCTTGTCTAGGGTATACAAGGGTTTCACAAAGTCGCTCGCGTGAACACCTGACCGTGACGGCCTCGTCGCATCCGAGGATCTTGGCGTGGAGGGACGAGAAATTTCGTTAAAACTACTGAAGAGAATATCGTCCGTGTCGCGGGATGCGGCGCCTTTCCTGTTGTTTGCCCGCTTGCGCTTCCCGAGGCCACCGGGACTTTGCGAGCCATGCAGCCCGCCATTAGAAGGCAGCCCGCCGGAACTTTCCAGTGTTTGCAGGATTGTCAATAGATCTCCGCTTTTGGAATCGCCGTTGTGGTCCTCCCCCCGCCTGCCGCGCAGCTTGCGGGTCGGTGCACTATCTAACGAGGAGTATATATCGGTAAGACGCCCCGCGGGCGACTTTTCGTGCTGTAAATTTGCGTAGTGAGTAGGATGTAAGAATGCGAAGGATGGTTCAGTGGAGTCAAGATTGTCCTTGTCAGAGATTAGTTTCTTGCGATTTTGCTGAAGCCGAGTCAACAATCTCTGACGAATGTTCCCAACTAGATGCTGGTACTCCTGTTCCGCATGGTAGAGTGCGAGTTCGTGGTGCATTTTGATGGTATTCTTTCGACGTTCGTGAAACATCTATAATTTAACAAAAAAGCACGGACCGTTGTTAGTTTTTGTTCTGGGGAGCCGCCATGGATTGTAAGCAGAGCGAAGGGGTGTTCGACAAACATTCAACTCCGTCATTTCAACATCTCTCTGCTCCACACTGTCATTGACCTTGTCGATGAACCTGCTGTAGAACCGACCCGCCTTCTCGGCCGTCGAGGGAAGGATCACACCAGAGTTCTTCAACACTTCATCGATAGCCGCTTCAACCTCTCCCCCAAAGTCCGGTAGTATGCCATTGGTATCCGGATGACAATTGGTTTCGGCAATCGCTCGCATTTCCGCGTTAAGTATCGATAGCTGTGTCCTGTACCGATCATCCTTGCTCAAGGTGAAGTTGTTGTTAAGTTCCGTGAGGGCGTTGGCAATCGCGGTACGGCGCTTGTCTCGTTTCGAGAGGGACGATGTGCCCTGCTGGCCGGCCTGGGGATGGCCATGATGGTGCAGTGCAGGAGGGGAGTCGATCTGCATGTGGTGAGTATGTGGTGATGCGATGGGCGACGGGGAAGCCATTGTTTCGGGGCCAGGGGAGGCGGGTTATGAGCGTTATACAGAGTTAAGAAGAAATGAAATTTGTGGACAGGAATGCCCACGGGATCTTTATCGTCCCCAGAACCGTATGATTTCAACAGAGGATAAGTAGATGGGGCTCGTGTAGAAAGGAGACAAAGATGTCGCGGGGACGTCTAGATGGAAAATTGTGGCTGGCAGACGAACAAAGAGGCCACTGAACCCGGGAAGCAGGCCACGGCCCCGCTGGAAAAGCTGGCGAATAAAATTAGAATATGAAATATATAGTATGCCTCTGACCGATAGAGGAGAATGCCCGAGAGAAGCCGAGTGAGTGATGGAGTTTGGTGATGCCGAAGATTGGATGATGGAGAGGGTGAAGGAGATGAGAGGATGTTTTCTTGGGTGCCTTTTTTGGAAGCAAGCAGACCAGACTAACTGACCACAAACACGCCCAGCCAACACCGTCATCTGATTTAGCTTAAGACACTACACACGCTATAACCATATCGATAGGTCACATTTAAGATAACGCATAGGGTATTGTGTGCGGCCGTACAATTAAATAGTTGGTTTATGGCGTTTACTATGGGCATTAGGGCTAAGAATTCAATTACGGGTCGACGTCTTTTGTCTATTAAAAAATATATTGGTAAGAGTGCAGTGGCTTCCCCGCAAATTTAAACCCCCAAGAAAACCCAGATATCTAAATAGACAAGTTAGATGTTAAATGGAAGAAGGTTAAAGTACAGTTGTAAAAGTGTATCCAGCCTCGTGGCCCAAATATAGTGTCCGATCACTAACTATCCCAGACCCTGATATGATATACTCCCAAGTCCCAAATGCGCCTGATTCTGATAACCAATATAGCCCATACAACCCAGAGATAACAGAAAAAGAGGAAGAAAAGAAGAAAGAAAGAAATAAAACAATTAAGAGAAAGTATCGAGAAAGACCAAAAAAAAAGAAGCGAATAGAAACAAATGGTACGGATTCGCTAGTAATACTTTAAACAGTTCTAGACCTCATCTTCACCCTACTCACCCGCGGATCATACGGTGGTGTAAGATTGTTCGAAGGGGCCAACGACATGTTATACATCAGCACAAACCAACAGTACGCTGCCAGTTTGTTATTATTGGCCATCCGTGCATGGTTATATGGCCGAAGAGCACCAGATATGGATCGGTCCTCTCGAATATCTTGGTGGGTGAGCATATCGACTAGCTCGTGTAGTTGCCTCAAATCTACTTTCATAGGGATGCTTGTGGAGTAGTGAGCGAATGAGCCGAGCGGGCCGTGGCTCGCAGCCCTTCGAGAAGGCGCCGAGCGAACTAGTTTCCCACACTCTCGAGCATTCAAATCTCGAAGATTCCGGCGGATGTCGGCGCATTGTTGGAGGAGTTCCCGTATCTGGTTCCCTAGAAGGTTGGCCTTTGGCTCGATAGTCTCCCAGTATCCGGGACCCCACCATGGGTCGGAGGCAAGATGTTCTTGGATTGAAGCGACGAAGAAATCCCATTTGAGAAGTCGAGCCGCGGTTATGAGAAGTCTGATGGTAGATTCCGAATCGATAGCACGGCCTAGGAGGCATGCAGGGCAGTGTGCTGTAAAATAAGTTTATTAGCTATTGTCGAGACGTATGAATCAACGAAGTTTATAAAGAACTTACCCTCAAGGGATTGACTATCGTCATTAACAGCCTCCCACACCCAATCACATTCGTCTTTAGCCAAGCAATTGAGCCACTGATAACCGCCTCTTGCATCGCCAGTAAATGCCAATTCCAGATCCGAGTCGTCTAGAGTACTGATTCCACTCGCAGAAGCATTCCCTTGGGCACTCCTATATCGGCGAGCAAGGTCACCGGCAGAACGCATAACCGCCATCATAGTTTTGAAAAGTTGTACGCTGATATCCCGTTGAAGGATCCACATATCTTCCAACTGCTTTGGATTTTCTGATGATTTAACGAGGTCCGAATGGTAGGAGCAGAAACTATTTACATAAAATGTTTATGGTTAGTGGTAAATTCACAAATATATATGTATGTACTATCATATACGTATATCAAAAGTTGGGAGTGCAACGCATACCATGTTGATTGCTTATCTGCTAGCTGACGGCCCACAAACGAATCCACAGAATCGAGCAAATCCTTAACGGCGGCAGGTAGTGAATTCTCTTTAATCAATTCGTATGCACCTTCAGCAGAGGCCTGGTCTAAAGGTAACGGGCTTGCCGGCATCAAAGCACACATTTGGGCAGCCATTTCGTCGGTCTAAAATGGGATGTGTTGTCTGTGGCGTCCCCCAACTCTCTCTCAAAGTTGAATAAAAAGCCGAATGCGACTGGTCGAATGTTCTCGAAATAAAATGTTTTTACTTCCCGATTTTGACAAACGAAAAGGGGAGAAGGATTTTATTTGTATTTAAAGAGGAAACGTCCGTCCGAGAGAAATAAATAGCCTGGCTAAAGAGTAGGTGGCAGAAGTATCTGAAGAATGAAACCGGATGGTCTTAGACGCCAAACAGGTTAAGGAGGCGGTGTTGCAAAAGTTGGATCGGGTGTGCCTCTAACGTTAACAGTTGGTGTCATTTAGATGTATGTAGGTTGATTCTAGACGAATTCGAATGCAGGTTGAGGTTAAAGCGTTTTGACAGAAGAAACGTAAATATTGCGGACGTTTGGGGATATGCAGATATTTTGATACTAGTCCACAGCACTTTGGTATTTATATATCAAAAAAAAGTAAAGTAGAGCAGAGCAAGCAAAAGATCAAGGCTGGAGGGGTCCTGGGGACAGAAAGAAAAATAATAGGGAGTTTGAAGTGTGAGAGGATTGCAAGATTAAAGTGGCAGGAGGACCGGTCCATATGAAGTAATATAATCTCTATGAATGTTTTTTATATTATCTCAGAGCGAGAGAGGCGGATCCCGACGCCCTTAAAGTCAAGTAAGAATTGGGCATGTGCAAGAAACAAAAAAACCGACAAGAACAAGGCCCAGAATCAATTACAATTATAGCTTGCTTGTTCAGGGTGTTATCTCTGGGTCAGAAGGTGCGGGTTTTATTGCCGACCAAGGTCTTTTGACATCCCTCTTGTCCAACAGACTAGCAATAATGCGGCTAGCAGACAGCACATCCGACTTGGGAGGGTGCTTGTGTCTGGCGATAGCTCACTAGCTTATGTCGAGTGCTGTGCTGGTTGGTTTGGTCCACGGACTGGCTTTGCTTGCCACTGGCTGGTTATTTCCAAGATGACAGTCCTGTAGTACGGGTAACCCCCACCAGGAGCAGTTGGTGGCAGAGGGACCCGCAGCGTTTTAGGGGTTCCGGTATGGGATGCTGGTGGCTGTTCGGGGAGATTGTGTAATTTCGCTGGATTGGGGATTCCCAGACAATCAAATATTTCGGCGAGCGAATTGGAAACAAGACGTTTGATACAAAGCATGTATAATAAGATACATCCTGTCCTGAGTATAAGTATAGTATCTTGAAAAATAAAATTCCATCCGATCTGTACACCCTCTCGAGGAAAAATTAAAAAGGCAGACTTTGTTGTCTATCTATCCGCCTTGCTTAGTTTGTATAAAATCCGTATGTACAAGAAATGTCGTACTCGAGCTCCCCATCTACCGGTGCAGGCTGCGTTGTTATTACCTTAACCTGCTGCAAAGCCAGCGAAAAAGACTTATGTACTGTGCATAACTTCCCAAGTCGAAACCTCTAATCCTCATGCAGGTCCCTTCACACTGCTTATGTTGTGCCCCCTCCCTCATATTTTGAATATTTTGCACCATCCAATTCGTCCTCGAAACCTTATCCATGCGTCTAGACTCACCTCGCCAGCGAGTACAAATACTTTACTTGCGTCTATTTCATATTTATTCCCTGCAGGATGGTATTAAGACCGTAGACCTTGCATGGATTATCGGGGAAATGTTGCGGTAGGATACTCCGAATATTGCATCATGATTGAGGGCTCAACAGTTCGATATGACATCTTACGAGAGGCATTTTCCCCAACTGATAAGAAGACGGGAGGCACCCCAAAGAGAAAAAAAAATAAAAAATAAAGAAAATCAAGCTGACGGTAGGTCGACTAAAAATCTCTATTGCGCCTCGAGCGAGCCATTTTCGGGACCCATATCAACGCTGGTTGATGAAAGCGAAGCTAACAACTTCCGGCTTCCATGTGATCCCATGCCGATAACTATGACATAAGAATATACTACAAGGGTAGAAGGTACTTTTTTTGCTTTCGTTGAAACGGATTTGTATATTCCTCTGACCTGGCAGCATTCCAACATCTGCTGTCCAGATGCGGATTTCTTGTTCAACATCCAGCAATAATTTTGTGATATTGAAAATCGAACCGACGTTAAGACTAATCGATAGGATTCACCTTGTCTTCGCCTCTGGTTCATACAGGCTTCGGCTGCCCCGCCACACGTTCTCCAATATCTCCCTTCGCGGTAACAGCTTTGGAAAAACCACCACTACTTCGCTTTTATCTCTGATAACAATCGCCAAGTAAAACCGAACTTCGAAGCCAACGAACCCTTCATGAATAAAGATGTCTTGAATCGTAGATGTGGGAATAAACCTGGTGTTGGCTTTGACGAAATAGGATGACGAAGATGTTGTGACCTGAACTCCAAGACCTCGAAGCACAAGCAAGCTTTCCTCTGTACCAAGAAACAAATCACAAAATGTTAAAAAATGCTTGGGAGTTCAGATGCCGTGTCTCATATTTTGAAGCTTAAAGAAACAGAATAATAACAGAAAGGGTTGCTTGGGCCTCGTAAATTCGAGGAAGGACTAACCTGTATACCCTCTCAAACTCGCAATCCAAACGCCAGAGAAGCCAAGAAGTGCGAGATAGTACCAGTGCACCTTCCCGCGCAGCAAATCGAGATGCTTGGGATTGGTATCCGGCTTGAGATTAAGAATAGAATCCCTCAAGCCATCCTGCAGCCCGTTGTCGCAATAATCTTGCTTGAGCAAAATGAAGAACAAAATTATCCCCACCACGATCGCCTTCAAAACCAGGGTTGTGGTGAATCGACGAGACCACCTTTCAGGCCGTGTTGTGACCGTGTACTCAATTGTGGACGGGGTCGGATTCCTCACGCGCAGTCCGGAGAGGACCGGCTTTTGAGCCACCTCCTCTTCTTGTTCCATCTAGAACTCAGCTTTCGGCCCTTTCGTATAGCCTCAAAATGTCATCCACATGGTTTTCCAGGGGCGCGTTGAACAGAGCTGCTTGATGTTGGTTGTATTGAAGTCTAAGGCTGAAACAAAATGTTGGAAAATCGACTGTGCAACGCAAGACGCTGTTGCATTTGGGCTGAGTCTCGATTAGGTCTGAGTCTGCCCAAGTAGCTAGCTAGTCGGCTGGAAACTCATCACCAAATCGTTGAAAGTTACCCGCTACCCGCTCATCGGTTGGAATGGGACTGGCAGACATGCTCATTTTTCCCTTATCGCAATCACAATTCCATACAATGCACATACGATGCGTAAATTATCACAGCTGCGGCTGACCCGCCCTCGATATTCCTATAGCTCCTACAAGCGACTATTCACAAGGCTGACTAACTCTTGCTGTCAATCTTAATCTCTCAAGATTATCGGTAATATCATACTCGATATACTATTTCTGGGTAAATATATCGGTAAGTGAAACCGGTCTCTTGTACTATTGGCAGCTACTCCGATATAATAAAATATTGCAGAATCGGTTCGGCTTCTCGTATGCCTTCAAGTTACACTTGCATATCGGCTGAGGACGCTATAGCGACTCTGTGATGGCTGGGAAGCCACTTGGATGCCAACGAAGTTACCAGACCCCGTTACTCCCGTATTCAAGTTCTCAATCGTAGGCTGTGCAGTACTCGGATACAGTTCTGACATAGCACTACTCGCCCCCCTCTGCATGAGGTAAGGACCGCGTCGCCGTGACTTGTAGCGGTACAGTCTAGGAGCCCCCCGAGGTGCCCAAGATGTCCGCAACTAACCCATTAACCTGTAGATAATTCGAAGAATTTGGCAAGCCAGGGCTATTGGAACTATCTGGTATCGTAGGAGGGAGGATATAGAGTTGACCTCGTAGATCGATATTCTACGACAAAGTAGATGATCATTCGATCCTCTTGCTCGCTCCTGGCTCCACAACGGTATACTCTCCCCATAATGGGTTAATATATTAAAATCCACTCGTATCGTCGCATTCTCGAGGTTCATTCCTCGAGGTGTTGCTTTGTGAGAGTTGTGTTGTGTTTGCCCTTGCCATCTAAAAGGCTTCCATTCTCGGCCAAACGATTAGGGCACCAGAAAGCCCTAATGTTTTGCTTTTTCGCTAAATTTCAGTGGGAGCCTTTTGCGTTTAGAGACTTCCAAAGCAACAAAAATCTCCAGCAACCACATCCACGACATCGCCAACCCTACACCGTCGACAAACCCCCTCCAACTACCGGATACCATTCGATAAAATGCCACCAAAGGCTGCTGCAACAAAGGGAAAGGGTGGGTTTTTTTACTAGTCTGGATTTTGGCTTGTGTCGCTTTCGCAATTCTGGATGGATGGAAGATGTCTGGTGGAAGATTGTTCGAGGATGATGAAGGTTGGAATAATGTCGGAATGAACGGGCGGGAGGACGAATTGATCGAAAAGAGAAGGATGGGTTTCTATGCTACGTGATCTAGCGATCCGCGATGCCGTCAAGATCAGCTCGAACGAGAGAAGGAAGGGATCATGAATCTGGAGACGAAAGAACGAAATGGGAAGCTTGGACCTGGAGGAGATTGGACCTGCCAGACATCTACATCTACAGATTGCGATTGGAAATAGTATCGATATCGAGAGAACAGAAGACTGACATATCATCTAATCCACAGCCGCCCCTAAGGCCAAAGCCGCCCAGAAGGCTGCCCTCAAGGGCGTCAACCCACACAAGGCCCGAAAGGTCAGACTATCGGCCTCCTTCCACCGACCAAAGACCCTCTCCCTCTTGCGAACCCCCAAATACCCACGCAAGTCGATCCCACATGTCCCCCGCCTAGACGCCTACAAGGTCATCTCGCACCCTCTTAATACCGAGAGTGCTATGAAGAAGATCGAAGAGCACAACACCCTTGTCTTCATTGTCGACGTCAAGGCCAACAAGAGGCAGATCAAGGCCGCTGTCAACAAGCTCTACGATGTTAAGCCAGTTAAGGTTAACACCTTAATAAGGCCCGATGGAAGGAAGAAGGCTTTCGTTAAGCTCGGTGCCGAGACTGATGCTCTGGATATTGGTATGCAAAACCATAACTTCAATAAATATTTTCCTTCCATTGCTAACTTTGATATTTCTAGCCGCATCGAAACTCGGAATTGTATAATCGCATTGTATATATTTCCTTGTTTCGGCTATTCTTTTCCTTTCCAGTTCCTTTTTTGTCGGCATCTTTTTCACCTAGGGAGTTTTATACATATTCGCTTGTTCCTCCTCAACCTTCTACCCACCCTCAAAACCCTTATTACACGAAGAACGCATCCGAGGTTAATGCATACTCTTGGTTGTACCATATCTACATTATCCGTCCGACGATTAATGACACCCCACGGGGAACCACCCCCTATTGTGGTCACAAACTGGATTTTAATAACATCTATATACTTTCATACCGTAATACCGTGAAGCTGAAACTATATGCGACTGACTCTGAGCTGCGACGCTTGTATTTCCCTGTGACGGACCCGATGTACGACTGAGATTATTTTTTCCACCTAACCACTCATCAAAGACTTCATCCTGGCACCGCCCAGCAATAAGCAGCTTGCCTTCACCCTCCCCTTCAATTTTCAAACCTGGTGCCTTCATCTCTAGTTCCTCATCACTATAAGCTTGTGTAACACATGCATCGACCCCCTCAAACACTCTCTCCCATTCATCCCTCGTCTTGCTCCTAAACCTTTCTTTGATAACCTCCCTTAACCCCTCCCATGTCTCATTATCGGAATATCTCCTCTCTAGGCCCCTATCAACTGGCAATCCCAGGGTTTTCATAAACTCTGTAAAGAACTGAAGTTCAAACGCTCCCACCGCTATAAGTTTCGCGTCTGCCGTTTCGTAAGCATTGTAGTAGGGACAATTGGGATCGAGCGTGTCTTTAAACGCCCCACCCCGAGGAGGTTCTATTCAGCAATCGCGGAAAAGTCGCAATATATTCCGCTCCATCTACTAAATTCGCTTCAACGACTCGTCCGCATCCTGTTCGTTCTCCCACAAATAGTGCAAGAAGGATGCCTTGGAAACATGAGGCGCCGCCACCTATTGTTTTATCAAAAATACAAAAGAAAGTGTTTTTTATAAATGTTAGTATCACAATATCTATGAAGACGTAAAAGAAAAAACTTAATATCTGAACATCTGCGTGTTTCTCCAATGTGCCGCGGCACATAGTGGGGTCTTTAGGCTCCCATTTCGGTGCAATATCCGTAGGAATTACATGTCTGCCTACCAAGCGAACGGAAAAGGCCATTGAGGAGTTTGAATTGCGATTCTCTGGACCTTGATATCGGATTGATATCAACCGACCTGCAACAGCGGCCAATAAAACCGCGAGTCTCCCGTCCGAGGTGGTTTAGCACCCTGACTGGGCGATAGAATCTAAAATCCCACGAGGAGACATCGTTGGTTCACATCTCTTCAACTTCTCCAACAACACAATTTACTGTTGTATTTTATCACCACTAAAAGAAACTAGTTGTTGGAACATATTAATCGAATGACCCGCTTTGTCTACGCCAGGCCTCCCATATATCGTCCTTTGGTTAGTAGATACATATCTCCACCAAAAGCATCTATCTGGATACTCTCATATGATCATCGCCATAGGATACATTTGTCCGGACTATCCTTTCGAAACCCCGTGACACGTGCATATACCAGTTTTCCATTGCGTTCCCCTTCATAAGAACCTTAGGCCCCAATCCATACCTCCCCATCATCCCAAGCCGGAATGACTCTACAAGTATATCTGCCTATGTACCATTGCCTTGGAGGGGTGGGGTGTGCCTTTGATGACCATTATTGATTTTTCTTCTTATTCATTTTCTTTAAATTCTTGTTTTTTAAAGAAAAGGAAAATAATGTGGGCGACGAGACAAATATTGCTGAGAATTACCTTGGTTGCTTTCAAGCATTGACAATTTAAGATAGATACAGATTAATATATAGGAGTGGGGACATATCTATCTCAATCTATATCTGTAGCTAGATAGATATTGCAACCTTGGCTTGTAGTGATTTCACGGCGGCCAGATGTTATAAGCAGACACGTACGTAAACCTAGCCGTTCTCCTGGCATAGCCTCAAGACCCAAGGCTCATAAAATGCCACAGAGCGGCGTGTTGTCACGGAAAACCTGTGATGCTAACTTCTTGCAATAATCATTCTTGGTTACATTGGATGATGATATTCCGAGGTCGCAGGAGGGTTTAAGACCCAATTATATATGCTACTATAGTACTATTCTTTTCTTGGTAGTAGGTAATGATAGAGTATGTACAGTCTGTCGAGGATGAAACAGCTTGCAGCAAGCCAACAAATGAAACGCCAAAGAAAAAAAAAGGTGTACCCAAAATTATCCACCAACACCGACACATGATAAACGCCTTCCCAGATGACGACGAGATTTTTTTTTTTTTTTTTTTTAAAAAAAAAAAAAAAACCGAAAAGAGAAATATGGAGCAAAGTTATGAGGGTAAAGCAAAACAGTACTAGTGTTGGGAAATAGGACCAATCGCTTATCTAGAACAAAGAAAAAATACAAGTTGAGGCAAGATAAGCTTTCAGATAAGAATAATTATGAAGAGATAACAATGTCTGGGGAAATGTCATATTCGGCACTTTTTTTATACCTTTTTCATCGGAACCGCCCGCTCGGAATTCTCGAGCCTCACACCCCTTTAAAATGATTAGATGTATTCCATCCCACTGACTCCGGTCATAGGTCTGGTCCGGCTAGGACGTCGCTGGTCCCAAGGCCACTCCCATTCGGGATCTCCGCGGCCAAGGAAAGCCATCTCCTCTATTTCTTCCTTTGACGGCGCCTTAGGATTCGTCTCGCAATGTGGCACCCCGCCTTCTGCACGAAGGATGCTCCAGATCATATCGGCGACATCACGCTGCGTGGGCCGTAGATCCGGTTCGCGGTAGAACATGTTAGAACAGATTTGTAGAATACTTTTGATGGCCCGGTCGTTGCCGCGCTTTTTGGAAGAGGCTTCTTTATCAAGTACTTCAATCCATGATGCAACTTGTCCAAGGTTTGCATGGAAGGAAATATCTGGCTTGCCACCACCACGAGAAGAACTTTTCTTCGATGAGCGGTGGGATTGAAACGAGGAAGGTTTTTTCTTAGCGTTGAAGGTAAGGAGATCCATGAAGATACAAGCAAGAGAGAATGTTGATGCCTTGAATTGTTTCGAAGTGTCGGTGACCCATTCGTCGACTTGGGCCGACGGAACTCGGTCGACACTCTCGCTAGAGGCCGATTGTTCAGATGCATCGGAAATATGTCCGTCGAGGGGATTGTTATTGTTGCTATTACCGGATATCATAGAAATAGACTTAAAGAAAGAGCGGGCGCGGACAGTGGATGTAGCAGGCGTAGAAGGAATACTTTGGGATTGTTGAACTCGGGTCCAATTCTCAGGTGCGCCGTACTCATAGCGCTCAGCCTCGACGTGGTCGATTTTCCCGGAGTTCGCATCGAGACCGGTGATAACGGCGATATCAGAAAAATATACATTGTCACCATTAACCAGAATGGTGCGGGGTCGAATATCTAGCTTCCTAATATCTTGTCCGTGAAGATATGCGAGAGCATCAGCGAGGCAGTGGATCCAGCCCAAAATCTTTCTTCGCTTTTGCTCCTCGTTTAGAGACTTGAAACTGCTTGATGGACTCTGAATGAAGGTTTTAAGGGACCAGTCGCAAACGGGAGTTGTAAGAAGGTAGCCTTCGTCAAGGTATGTGTAAGTAGCCTGAACATCGACGATGTGTGCGTGATGAAGATTTCGTAAAGCGTCAACTTCTGCAAGGAAATCGTGCTCCATAATCATGTTTGGTCCTGGCCCCAAGATAACTTTCCGGCGGTACATTAGAAGGTCTTTGTGCCTTGGCCGGTGCACTCGATCATCCTGGGGAAACGAAAAACCAGGAGTCTTCTGACGGTAGGAAACAACGAGTGGAACCTCATCCTCTTCCTGAAACTCGATGTGACATTTGTATCTGAGTTCTTTGAGGATATACGAGAACTGGCGCTTATAGAACTTGTTTTCCAAAGCCTTGTCGTAATGTCCTCGGAGTTTCAAGCGGTGGATAGTCGTGGGTTCGAGAGGTAGGTCATCGTCATCCCAAGATAAATCAACAACGTCGAAGATCTTCTCTGGTATGCCAAATTCTAATAGAAGGAGGAAGAGCCTGAACTCGTATTAGTCATAGTCCCCATCGGCTAGTGCTGTGTATACATACCTTTTGGCTTTCTGGACTACCCATTCAGCATATGTTTCATCAGTAAGTCCATCACCGAATCCCAATGGTACATCTAGCCTTTCTTTCCCCTTGGCTGTTGGGATTTTCTCTTTCAAGAACTGAGGTGTAACAGTCTCCTCGATTTTTTCTACATCCCAACTTATTGTTTCGAAACCTCCAGGTATCGAGAGGGGGTCGCTGTACCCCCGATACCCATAAGTAAATATCATGACATCTTGTGTACTGATAGGTGTGAAGTTGGCGGCATTTGTTGTATCTCTGAACTCAACAGCTGGGCTAGGGGCCGTTGATTTTGTAGCATCAGATCCATTGTGAAGTACATTGCTACTTCTCGAAGAGCAGGAGGATCCAATAGATTTGGATGAAACGGAATCGCGGGAAGACATTGTTGTGGATATTGTGAGATCCTTGTGCCCTTTTTGGAGAGTTTCGATGGAACGTCGTGGGTGTATTGTTTTCTTGCCTTCAAAGTACATGGGCATGCTAAAGAGCGCCCTATCTTCCGTCATGGGATCCGAAGCCGATATGGCGTCACCAGGCCGAACAGGTATGGTGTGAGTCTAATAAAAAATTGAAGTTTCCCTAAATGTATACGCTTATATTTCGAAATATTCGATGAGGGTAGTTGAAGTTCCAAATATTGTATAAACCGAATGATACAATGATCTGCAAAGGCTGGCAAAGAGGGCCAATGAAACGTTTGAAGTCGTGCGATCAAGGTCAAAATAGGAACCTCGTCAGGCGAGGTAGATGAAGAAATGTGAGTGGGTCTTTATATCTCGACAGCGACCCAGAAGTGTGGGAACTTGTATAAAAAGAAAAACCTCCTACGGCGAAATTCGGACCAAGTACCAAGGTATCAGCGCATTCAAGAACGATGGGCCTCTTTGACGAAAAGAGAAAGTCGAATCTCTCCTCGGAGCGAGCCTATCTGCGTCGCTCCCAGCGACACGCTGCCCTAAATTGTGGGTGCATATGTAACCAGGGTCTTACTTTTCCAAAGCTTCTTCTGTACCATAATCAGCAACATGCCAGCCAAAGCTAGGCTGGGGGTTGGGTATCGAGTGCTCCCATTCGCCGACTTTGAATCTTTGCCGTTCTGGATGCTTTTCAACAGTGCATGACACCCCACACAGGTTAACCTTTCCTTTCCTTGATCTCATAGGAACCAGCGGAATTAGCCCTTCGCCATGTGTCTCACTGCGCGGGGGTCCCATCCAAATTTCTGGCATCCTCGGATTGCCTGCCTAAAACGCGGCCGGAACCCTGAGAGGAGCAACGTCTATATAAATGCATGCGCGTGTTGCCCACATTTGGGGTGATATCGAGAGTGTCGTCGTTGGATATTCGCAAGATGCAGGTCTTCATCTTGGTTCCACCAGCCTATCTCGATGACCAAGCTGACCTGTGAGACGTAAAGCTGTGTCCACCTTCATATTTCGGCGCCTGGCGATGTCGGACGAGGAGATACAAAAACGGCTCTTCCGCCAAAAAGGTTAAACTCTCGCGATACAAGCCTATCAAGCCTCTCAGCCGACGCATGAAGCTATCGAGACAAGCATCTCAAATGTTTTGGAAAAGTTGCCTTGAAGTATTGCCGGCCGCCCAGCTGCAAGACTTCATGTTCAGCAGTGGACGGCACTGCAGGCTCCCACTGCCCCGGCGCCACCAACCGAGTTGGATAATTCTAAGAGATCAAATTTTCATTTCTGATTAGTACTCGTCGATACCAAAGAAAAAGGCCTGAGTCGCTGGTACCCAGCGATGCACGTGGAGTTTACCTTTCCTGGGTAGTATTGCGCACTCTTGGTGTCACCCAGGCCGTAGTGTGCAAACACGTGCGGTAAACAATTGGTAGATAAACCTCGAGCTGCCTGATGATGTAACAGCCCATGCTTCATGCTTCAAAGCTTCAACCCAGCAATTTTTTATGTCTCCAAAAACCCCTCCAACATTACCTAATTCCAAGCTGTCGGATTATCCCAAGCCGAATAAAAAGATTATCCCACGCCAGTTTCAACATTGAAGATGTCAGGGACTCTTCATTTTGGAAGCGAGATACTCGAATCAATTGCGGTTCCGTATGGCTGGATCATGATCGACTTCGGACCCTGGACAGTAAACCTGCCAGCTCCCACACTAGCCGTTGCCTTGCGATAGGAAATTTAGATTTCGCATATCTGAACGATCCGAGCTGGACACAACCACTTATCAAACAGCCGAGAATGTCTCGGCAAGACATGAGAGCAGTCGGAGCATAAAAGGCAGCTTTATTCCGCCCAAACTTTTGGAAACTCTTACCTACATAAACACCGATCAGGAGGCAATGCATTGAGGAAACAATACACAACGGAGAGTGCATGAAATATAACTCCTTTTTGAACCACGAATCAGGGTATCGGTCTAGGCCTACAATTTACCCGAGCGAGGTGGACGGATGTCTAGGCGAATGAAATGGTGGAATGGCCATGGCCAAACTAGCTGATGATTAAACGGCTTGCAACAGCTCGTATTCTCTTCGGACCTTAGCTTGGAAGGTCTTAAAAGAGAGAAGCTACTGGAAACACACCCAATATCAGGTTTTCAATTGACTGTGGCGTCGAGTCGGCGTATGCATCCTGTTGTCGATTATGGCTGATTCGAGGCATTGCCATGAGGTAGGTAAGTTGAGGCCACGAGGTAGCAGCATGGGCGTTCAGCCTTGCAGGAGGTTTGTGCAGGAAAGCCTTCGATGCTTCGTCATGATCCACCAGCTGCGCAGACAGGTTTATCTGTGGACTTCACAAAGTAAACCTTACCGTTTCCACATACGCATATGGAATGCAAAAGCGAGGTCCAAGTACGAGTCAATGTGGGAGGTTCCTCAGTCAACGACAAGGCCTTCCTCCATCTCTGAGCGGACATATCAAAATGTCATGAATCACGACAGGGCTACTGTTTGGTCTCAAGGTGTCGATAATCCCCTTAGTTATTAATAAAAAAAGAATTAGGGAAATCTATGAGTTAATATAGAATGGCAAGGCATATGATAGGCATATGGAATTGAGTCTATTGAGATAACCAAGAGAAGAATCCCACGTCGAAAATTTGGTGTATTTAACATCTTCACACTTGTCGTGCATGCCCCCTAACTTGGAAATTTCTTGACATCGAATGAAACTTGATCGACACATAAATACCATCGAAACAATCTATAAAACGCATATCTTGTGAACTAACCAGAGGATTTTCGCATGTTTAAGTGGATATGAATATCACATCGCTCTGTTTTTGTAGATACTGTTGTGAAACTCTAGCCCTTGTTAGTTAAACTCCGTTATTTGTGAGAGCATGCAAGCTTTCGTCGCGACAATACGGACGAGGTTAACGGCTAAGCATCTATCGATTCGTAATCAAAAGTTAATCGCGATTGCAAATATGCGCCTTTGAGAAGAGAAGTCACCCGCATCTTGATCTAGCCCAAAGGGATTCGGAATCCCTTTCTTAGCATGCATATATATATTCTCCACATGTCCACTAGTCTGACTCCACACATGACCTGGATGACAAAATCTACAGGCCTGATCGCTGCAAGGCTGCGCAATATGGTAGACTGTAATTTTTGAAATTGTAAGGAGAGTTTCCCCGCAAATCCACGGAACAAAAAACCGGAGTCGAAAGGTCTGGAAGGAAAAAGATAAGTTCTTTCATGTATCAGAATTCGAAGCTGCATTGCATTTGGATCAGGGAGAACACCACGAGATACGAAATTCGACTTGTCGTTTGAGCCAAACAGCACTGACGGAATAATGATTAGTCCCCAAATTGCAATCACAAGCCCTGAACAAGGGACACCAAGCAGCTGCATATAGCCGGGGTTCCCATGTGAAGCTAGATCTTCAACACCTCTTGCCTTTCCACCAGCAGACGGCCGAATTGTAGGACCAAAGTTGCACCCACAATATGACAGAATGATTTTGACAAATGACGAACGCAGCAATGCAACGAAAAAAAGTAGGCAATTTCAAAACTTAATTATACAATAAGCTATAATAACAACAATATGAAAATAGGCTCATTCGCTAGCACTAAATATATAAATTTTGGTGCCCAATTGACTAGTACTTAGTATACCAGCCGCGAGCTGCAATTACAGCGGCGCACCGGGCAGGCATAGATTTTACTAATACTGTAAAGTACTTCTCTGTTACTGACTGCCATACCTCCGCAATTACAGCCTTCAGCTCCTCAACAGCCTGGGTTTTGGAAGCTATATTCTTCAGTTTGAGATACATTTTATGCAATTAGTCCTTAAGGAAACGCCAGACGTACTCAATGAGATTGAGATCAGGACTATACAATAGCCAAGCCATTACAATAAAATCATTATCACTCAACCAGTCCCTGGTCACAGGGTTATATGCACAAAAACGTTATCATATATAAATATTAACGCCATATCCAGCTTTCAATGAGCTCTTCATAAAATTGAGGGAAATATTTACCTAATATTTCTTCTATATAATACTACCTAGTTACAGTCTCTTCCACTATATAAATTAGACTCTTAGTACTACCAGTAAACATAGCCCAAATCATTATTTTTGCGTCAGGCCCTTTCTATTTAAGATTAATACAGTCTGAAGCCCATTTTTCAGCGACTATTCTAAATACCTAGCAGATTTTAGAGACTTTGCTTCTTTCTACCTAGCATTCGTCGCTTTAGATAACTCTTTGCCACTATTCCACAGTTCAGTCTTTGTAAGTCTAAATTTAAGCTAGCTATTCAGTAGTATATTCTTATATAAGCCTGGACCTCTATTTTGCAATTTATTTTTTAATTCTAGCTTCGCTGAGGCGTCTTTGAATAGTCCTCTTACTTATGCGGTTATTAATTATTTTAGCGTTGAGTTCGCTGAATAGCTATCGCCTGTTCTACTTAACTACGCGTCGTAGTAGCCTATTAGTCTGCTTAGTAGTGACCCTAGGTGCTCTGAGAGAGGTATTAGCATCTAGACTACCTTATTGAATAATAGTTTTGTCAATAGAATAGATAGTAGCTTTCTGAAAGTTGAACAGGCGTGTTGCAGTACTGTTACTATCTCCTTGGAATCTTAGTGCTATAATAACATTATGCTGTATGAAATTGAGCGTTTTGCCTGGTAGCCGTGGTCCTAATAAGTCAATCGATACCTGTTTCGAAGCTATTGAGCCGGTATTGGTGGTGCAGGCCTAATTTGCGTGGTAGGGAGGGTTGATGGTGGTGAAATGCGTAAATTGATTTTTTTTTGTGTTTGTCAAAATCTTTCTGTCCTGGTACAGTGGCTACTAGCAATTGCCCGCGCCGGGGGACAAAATTCAACCGATGTTCGCCTAGCCCCCAGATTGAATGCGACCAATTGTCTTGAATATTTGCCGAAGTCTTGTTTCCACGACCTGGTTTCGTGGCCCGAATACGACATGATCTCGATTCCTTGCAGGCCTCGTGCCAATGACTCGCAAAAATTAATTCTGGAGAAATGGAGACAGAGGTATGTAGCGAGCAGCGCAAATGCAAGCGCCCTAGCTTGTCTGTGGCAGTACTATATTGCCGTCGTCTATCGTAACATGCACGCCAGGATTTTCACCTAGAACAGGGTACTAGGACCTGTTTTCCGGCAGGCCGTTCGATTAATTCCGGAATTCCAATTGTAATCGATCTGTGCCAGTCTGGATTGGTTATATATATTCGCTCTTCCCGCCTTCGAAAGAGGGAATAAAAATAGGAAACGTTCAGGGAAGATATCTTCTCTTCGGCCTCTTCCAGCTTCTTCTTGAGCAAGCTTTCTGGGCGAATTTTAAGCTTTTTTGGGACCGACCTCTAGAAATCCCACACAACACGCTCACCCTAGTCGACAACACTCTGCACAGCTCAGGTTGCCCACCATGCTTCGCTGGTTGGCGCTGGCTGGAGCCTCTCTGGTCGGATATTATGTCTGGTCCAAGATAAACCTCTGGTTCAGAGAGCGGAGGTTCAAGAAGCTTGTCGGGACTGAAAAGGCACCAGTGAGATCATGTTCATATCCATTTGGACTCGATCTTTATAGTATCATAATGTGGGTGAGTACGGCCCAGGCAGTCCCACATCATCTCAAACGAATACTGTAAAATCAGAACATCCCTAACTTAGTATATGTGACGTAGCATTTTGGAAACCAAACTCTACCAGAATGGGTTCGGTAAGTACCTATCAACTTTACTTTTAGATCTCTACAATATGGGGCCGAAGACTAACACGGTACATCTATAGAGCCGAGTATGAAACGTACGTAATCTAAAACTAGCTTCGGCCTGAGGACAAAGAAGGAGAATTAACGGCATTGGTGCTATAGATACGGAAATACTTACACTGTTAGCATACTCGGTATGAATAGTGACTTTTCATATGTGCCCAGAAACTCGAAAACATTAGGATTATTAACATTTTTATATCCAACAGGCTCAACCTCCATCGCAACCATAGAACCTCGTAATATCCAGGCTATCTTGACTTCCCAATTTAAGGATTTTGGTATCGGACCCCCACGTATTAGATCTTTCTCCCCTCTTCTCGGACGGGGAATCTTTAGCGTTGATGGCCGTAGTTGGGAACACTCTCGAGCTCTGCTCCGCCCTCAATTTAACAAGGATCAAATCACTCAATTGGAAAATATGGAAGAACATATTCGGACAATGGTTGAATGCATTCAATCTCAAGGAGACGGCACGGTTGTTGACCTTCAAGAACTTTTCTTTGAATTGACTATCGATTCTGCTACCCTCTTCCTTTTCGGAGAGTATGGAATCCCCTGTCAAATAAAAGCTCCAAGGGAGTATAATGCTGATATGATTTATAGGAGCTGCCAGGTCTTGAAACACAGACTCAACGTCCTCCGTGGTGAAATCAATGATACCCCCGCTGGTAACAAGTTCGCCTCTGCCTTCGACATCTCCCAACGTCACATCATCAATAGGTACCGTCTCAGAGACTATTACTACATGCATAACCCACAGGAATTCAAAGACGCCAACAAAACCTGCCACGACTTCGTTGACAAATATGTCTACCGAGCTATCGAACTGCACAAGCGGGGCTTCAACACCGAATCCGAAAAGTCCAGAAAGAAACGTTACGTCTTCCTTGATGAAATCGCCAAAGAAACCCAGGACCCTGTTGTATTACGCGATGCTCTTACAAACATCCTTCTTGCCGGTCGAGATACCACTGCCGGTCTTTTATCCTTTGTCTTTTACCTCCTTGTCCGTCATCCAGAAGTTGAACAAAAACTCCGTGCTGTGATTAAGCAGGATTTCGGAGATAAATCTGACGCCGATATTCTTACTTTCCATGACTTGAAGAATTGCAAGTACTTGCGCTGGGTTATTGACGAGACTTTGAGATTGTACCCTACTGCTCCCTCGAACGTTCGTTCTGCCCTTGAGGATACCACTCTGCCCTTGGGAGGCGGGCCTGATGGAAGGAGCCCAATCTTTGTGCCAAAGGGAACCATTATTGAATACTCTGTTTACGCTATGCACCGACGTCAGGATATCTGGGGAGCTGACGCCAACTGGTAAGATCTCACCTCCCATAACCGATCTTTTTTTTATTTTATTTTATGTTTTTTTTTTTTAAAAAAAAGAACAAGCCTCTAACTATAATACTCCTCCAGGTTCCGACCAGAACGTTGGGGTGAACCCCGTAACAAAGGAGGCTTTGGCAATTTTGAATTCCTCCCCTTCAACGGCGGCCCAAGAATCTGCCTCGGCCAGCAATTCGCCCTCACTGAAGTTTCATACGCCATCGTCAGGATGTTCCAGCACTTCAAGAGATTTGAAATGGCGGAGTTCGATCCTTTCCTTAAGCTCAACGCCACACTAACCATGTGTGTTGGTGGAAAAGGTGTCTTGGTCAAGTGTTACAGGGACTAAACAGCTAGCCAATGCCATGTTATATATATGGGTGGAGGGTGAGGATAAGTTATGATACTGTTCTGGTGGTTAGATTGGTACTGGGATATGGATACTTGGGTCTTGTTTTTTCTTGCCTTGGGGAGTTTTTTAGATCTCGTCTCGTTACCGGGCATGAGAAGCAAGCTGGAGCTCCCCTGGCTCGTTTATGTGCAAAGCAATATTTTGCCTGTATCACCCCGGCTTCGAATTGCCGCATACGTACAAATCTCAAAATCAATTGGATGCTAGCAATTACCCATCCTAGCTTTGAAATTGCGGATTCATACACCTGCGGGCTAACCCTAGACCACGTCTGCGGCTCGGAATTAGATTTGCAAATTTGGTGTGTAACAAATCGATCTATTAGTTATAGTTGTAGAAAAGTTCATGTACGACCAGTCCCATCGCAATGCCCTAGTTGGTTTAAATTCAAAAGATTTCCATCAAAAAAAAAAGAAAAGAAAAGAAAAGGAAAAAAAAAAAAAAACGCCATACTATACAAGTCAACTTGAAGAAATACCGAACCAAAATCAATAATACACCATCTACGACCCCCAGAAATTCTTCCACCAGTCCGATATCTTATGCGTAATCGACTTAGCCTTATCCTTCATATACTCCAACCAACTCTTAAACCCATGCTTCTCCGCCTCTTCTTGCTTCTCCGCATCTGTCCTATTCCCCGTCGAATCATCCACAACAGCAGGTCTATCGACTACCGGTGTATTGGTGGGTACTACACCCGATGCCGAAGCCGGTTCATCAACCGTCGGTCTAGGGTGAGTAGTAGGTACGGCGGTTTCCGTCACCGGTTCATCCGCCTGAATAGATTTAGCCTCAGAGATATGGCTCAGCATGGCCTTTTCGTTATCGTCCAGGGATGTCGTCGGCTTAAAACTCTCGGACGGCACGGATGACGGCGCCGCAGTTGTTACGCTAGCCTCGGCGGGGAAGTCGTGAACGTCTTCTTCGTCCTTTGATGACGTAAATTTAAACCCGCCATTCGGTGTACCCCAGGACATGGTACCGTTGTTGCCGATTGGGGATTGTTGTAGACCCAAGCTGTGACAGATGATGGAGTAGACCTCCCAGTTTCCGAAAGGTTCTACTTTGGAGCCCGGTGGGTGTGGGAATGCCGGGCCGCGGGCGATGAAGATGGAACGCATAAGTGGGTGCATATTATCGTAGCCGTGGAGACCGCGCGGGTTGTATGGTTTATTGGTCTTTGAAGGGTCATGTTCCGGACGGGTAACAATCGCCCACCCCGTCTTAGGAACAATCCATAATGGCGCAATCCTTGGATTCTTCGAGAAGTGCCACCGTTCAGGCATGTCGACATCCCTGAGGAACACATCCCAGTTAGGACTCTTAGCAGCTTCCTTGGCCAAAACTTCATGAAGCGCGGTTAGGTTGATCCCGGACTTAGGGCGAAGACCGTAAAGCGGCCAACCGTCGCTAAACTCGATTTGCTTCATATCGATGATATCGTCAAGGAAGATGAGCCGGTCGTTGCTCGTAGTAGCCATGCCGTGGTCGGATACAACGACAATATTCACGACGTTGGTCAGATTCCGCTCTGCTATATCGGAAAAAAGATGGGCAAGCATCCCATCTATTAATTTAATGCTATTGTTGACTTCCGTCGAGTTAGGACCGTACTTATGCCCGGCGGTATCAACGTGATGGAAGTACGAAGCGATAAACTGAGGCCGCATGTCGATTGGTTTATCAAGCCATTCCATAATACGATCGACCTTTACCGTCAAAGATTCGGATTTGTTGAAGTGGTCCAAATAGGTGATTTCGTAAGGAGCAGGCTTCATTTCCGATCCAGGCCACATGTGCACAGCAGCCTTGACACCCTGCCTCTCAGCAGTAGACCAGAGCGGTTCACCACCCCACCAGTGGGGTTGAAGAGAACGATCAGGATCGGTATAAAAGAACTCCTTCTCAAGCTCAGGATCCCAGAAGGAATTCCCAACGATGCCATGCGATTCCGGGTAAAGTCCTGTAACGATACTCCAATGGTTCGGGAAGGTAACGCTGGGGAAACTCGGGTACATGTATGGCGGGGATACACCCTCGTTGATGAACTTTTGTAGGGTAGGCGATAGCCCTCGTTTTAGGAAGTCGGCGCGGAACCCATCGAGGGATATAAGGATTGTTGTAGGGTGGTACTCATGAGTCCCGTTACTCAAGATCGACTTCGAAAACCCGGAACTAGACGACGAATATTGCATAGCTCCTCCAATCAAAGCAACTAGGAAGGCCGTCAGAGCTAACGTAAACACAGCCAACTTGATAACAGTCGGTCGTCGAGCCTGTCAGCACCTCAAAACATCAGCATCCAACCCTCCTGGAACTCCAAAAAACAAGGAAAACCCATACAGTCTCTCTGTCGACATCATAGACCTTCACTTTCTTCGCCGACCCTTCCTCCATCCGATAGCTATCTCTCATACTCCCAACCAACACCCTCCTCCCTTTCTTCCTCCCCAAGCTCCCAAAAATAGAAGCATCATCTTTAGCCACACTCAACAACTTCTCCCTCTCATCTTCAGAATCCAAAACATCTCGGTCGTCCATGTTAACCTCGGTGTGAACTACTAACTCGTCGTCGTCAAGGTCGTCAAATATCCGTCGATGTTCCTCCTCGTATTCCTGTGATACACCCCTATTTATAGTTTCCGGATTCTGGGCGAGGGGTCTTCTTTCGTCTTCCGAAGAGTTTCGGAGGGTGGATGCATCATCATCGTAGGTCTCGGAGGAAAGCAGGTTGCCGGACCCCTTACTTCCCCGTGGCGGTGCCATGGCGGGAAGGAAAATGTAACGGTATCTTTTTTTTGTGGGGAGGGCCGTTTGGTTGTTTATGCTTATCGTGGAATCGACCTGCCTTTGGGTATTTGGGTACCTTCGGATAGGTCGGGATGGCGTGTTATGTTTGTGGTCAGGAACGAGGAATGGCTGTAGCACCCCGTTTGGGAATCAGCTCTGCTTGGCGTCGACGTCCAGGGACCTTGGACTCGCACAACGGTACCAGGAGTCACTAGTCGTCACGGTTGAGTATGTTTGTATCATATCGCTCCGACGGGCTACGTTTTTGAGTGATAGCTAGTGCTTTATTTTATTGTATCCTTCGTCAATCATCGGGTCAAAATAGTACAGCAATGCAATAGTATCGCCGCCAACAACAAGTAGCTTCTAATTACATTAAACCTCAAAAAAATATTTGGAAAAAATAGTAAGCAAATATGTATAGTAAGTTATAGGCATCGATATGAAACCGGTTATGCTCCAAGAGAAACCTCTTTTTCCCCCCCAAGTCGTGAACTTCGTAAAGGTGTAGTGGGCGGTGTGGTTTTTGTTGGGTGGAAAATGTAGAGAGAGAAAAACGCCGGTGGTGGTTACTCCAAGAATGGGAAAAATCCTGTTAACGGAAAATATCATGATGGTAGGGGAAATGAAAAGGAAACATGAAAAAAAAAACAGATCATGACCCGCCTGCGCTTCCTGTTTAGACTTGCTGAGGTATCCTCCAATTTTCTGTGCTGTAAAGAAAATATATAAACCGCATTACTCAATAGAACGTTTAATTATCCAATCCAAGAAGTTTAAACGCTTTGGCGCTGCCTTGCACTTGCTCTTGAGATGCATAGTGGGCTTGGCCGCCGTTGGGCTTTGACTTGCTCTTCTTCCCCTCGCGGCTCCACATCTTACTCCAGGTGCTCGTGCGGGATTTCTGAGTCTGCCGTGGAACATCGACGGTCATCAAGACGTTACCATAATTTGTTTCGTAATCGTCTTCCTCTTCTTCCTCTTCCTCTTCATATTCATCCTCCGGTTGAGAGGTGTATTCGGGAACTGGTTCTTCGATTGGCGCTGGTTCCTCAAACGTGGACTCGAACGCCTTGTACGAACCCGTCTTCTCCTCGCGTTCGCGGAGCTGTTCAGAAATTCTGGTGACATGTGCTTCAAAGGCATCGTGGTCGTCTATCTTCTGAATAACGAGCATGTTGGATAGCGCCTCCAACTCACGCCTGCGCATAAGCGTCTTCTCGTTTGCTCTCAATGCGGTATTCGGTTCCTGCTTTCTTGGCGGTGTCCTCTCAACCGGTGAGGCGGCACGGGAATTGGACTTTGGAGGTGATGAGAGGGCATTCTGAGGGGGCTTCCTGGAAACAGGGCTTGTGCGGTACGATCCACGGGTCGGGGAATGCGAGGGTGCCTTGGACGAACGTTTAGGGTCCGCCTTTGGTGATGCGGGTTCTTCCTCCTTTCCGTCGACTGGACCTCCAATAACGGAGATAATTTTAAAGACAGAATCCGGGCGGGCTCCGTCCAAAACTCTTCGAAGCTCGCGGAGGGGCTCAAGGTTGGTGTTGGGAACGGTGGCAGCGTCAAATGTGATAACTAAGCATCTAGTATTCGAATTGACGGACAAGTAGTCCTCAAGCTGCGGGACAAGATATTTTCCAGAGAGCGCCGCATGAACCTGAGAAGTATAATTTGGCGCAGATGGGTTAAGCTGGCGCAGGGACAAAGACAAAAGGTAGCTAACAAAAAAAAGGGCGGATGTTAGTATCAATCTCGAATATAGCTACTTTCGTTTTTACCCTCACCTTAAGGACACACAGTGGGCCGGTCCACATCTCCCAACACCACTAGTAATCCGCTGCACCAATCTCTGTCCCCATTTTTCACATCCACGCTCGTACCCGACGGCGTAAATCAAATCAACGGAGGCTCCGGCGCCATAGCCCCCAAGTACGGGCGACCAAAACCTATTTCCCATCGACTCGCCGCCCCCGTAGTTTAAAAGCCCCAATCCCAACCCCATCCCTAATGCCAATCCCTGAACCACAGTCGGGAACTTTCGCACCGCAGTCATCCTATCTCCCAAAATCCCTCGGATCTCATTCTGAATAACCAAAGGAGACTCGTCCCCAACATCGATCTTCTTTACCGGTGTTATTAACCTGGTTGTTGGGATCGGAGGGAGCTCCTTTGTTGGTGGTCTAGATCTTGTCTTCAGAAGTTCCGCAAAGTTTTCCGGTTCTCTATCCGAATCCCTTGTCCTCGGGCGCGGGAAAAGGCTCAGTTTCGGCACTCCCGAGATGGAAGATATTGACATTCTCCTATCGGCCGCCTGTTCTACCACGATAGTTGGAGTTGTTGGTGAGATTGGTGGCGAAGGGTAAGCAGCAGAAGGTGAAGGGAAAGATGGCGTGAACGGTGTCGAGGGAATACTGTTAATAGAAACAGAAATCGCATCAACCAACTTCATGAATGTCGGGGATGTTTCCACATCGTGAAGGAATAGCATGACATCTTCTTGAAACTTGAGGGGAGGGTGTGTCTTGACGGTCTTCACTTTCCGCCGTTCCATGACCTTTTTGGTCTTCTTTGGGATCTCGTCGCTCCACCTTGTTGGCGTCGAACTCCTGCTCTCGAAGGACTGCGCCGAAATTCGCGGCGAATTGCCAGAGCTAAGAAGGGAGTCCCTGGAGAGTTTATGAGTACTGGCGCTTGCGCTCCTCGTATGCTGGAACTGCGGCTTCCATTTCTCGACCGTGCGATCCTTAAGCGGCGGCTCCGGAGGCTCCGAAGACCTCTTCAAGGTTAAACTTAGCCTCTCGTCGGATAGTTTCTCCCCCACCCGCTTCTTCTCAGGTAGACTGAACCTCGGGGTGGAACCGTTGAGAGTCGACGACCTCTTTTCGTCATTCACGGCTGCGAGTGCGAACTCGGATAGATTGTCCATGCTGGCGGCTCGAACGGGGAATCTCTTCCCTTCACGTCCATTCCCTCCGCTTCTCCTCTTGCCGCCAGCCGACGGGAGAGCGCCGGGTGGAGGAGTAACCATGCTATCCCGATCCCTCATAGAAGCTTGAGAGTGTGACCGGGGTAGGTGCAAGTCAATGGTCGACCTGCTCATCCTCAGGGGCACCATCTTATCCTCATCCATCTCATCAATCGAATCTCCGACTTTCGTTGTAGCGGAGCTCAGCGACCGGTCCGATGTCCTGAATCTACTCCTTCCCGAACTCGAAGAATTCGAAGTCATAGACGAAGATCGCGACAACCGTGTGACGGCCTGTGGCTTCAGTGGATTCTCATCATACTCTTCCTCTAACTCCGGCTCCTCTTCGATGACCGGTGTTTTGTCGGTATCGGTGTCGCTGATGTCTATCTCAACTTCAACATCCTCCTCGGTTTCAATTTCCTCGATACCACCATCGCAGATAGCCTTAACCGCCGCCACAGCTTCCTCCACCGTTTCGCAAGTGTTCGTCTCCAATAACAGTTGAGCGCATTCCGCCAGCAATGTGATCCATCCCTTTTGCAATATAACTCCTCTCGAGGGATGATTTACCACAAACCCCTCGGCCAATTCTTGTCTTTCGGTATAAGCTGCATATGCCGAAGATACCAAATCTCTAACATCGATTGTAGGATATTCTCCAGAAGGTGATATCGGACTATTTGGAGAAAATCTGGATGGTATGTTGACTGCAGGCAACACAAGAATATTCGGTGAGGACGGGAGCATTCCCAGGTGGGTGTTGAGTTCATCTTGTGGGCCTGATATCGATGCAACCGATGCAGGTTTCATGCTCATACGGTTGGCCGCCATGGTCGTGACGAATATCTGAAATAAAAAAATCGAAACCTTCCAAAAAAACACCAAATCGTAATTTTAATGTATCTCTTGGTCACCGAGAAACTGCGTTTGTGATTTCCCGCAGCTGGGTTAATACTTGTTATATCGCAAGGATGTGTTATCGTTGAACGCTTGAGGGTATCTCGGCTCGTGATGTCTGGAACTGTCGACCTGTCGTAGATGAACGCAAACTGCCATTCCTCGATTTTCGAAATTCCTGTTGTTTCGACAGTGTCTAAAAATTTGTTTCCGGGTGACCTCTGCTAGATAACAACTTGTCGTCCAGAACTAAAAGAAAATATAAAATACGGGAAAAAAACGAAAGAAAGAAAAATAAAGAGAGTAGGTGGTATTTTTCAAGGGGGCCGGTGAATTGTTATATTCACAACATCCTATCGGTTAGAAGTCTCCCTGGGGCAATCCTGCAGAAGACGAAACCATCTTGACATCCAATCCAAATTTGAACGTCACCTGCGTAAAAATAAAAATGGTTGAAACAAGCAAGAGACCTCTTATAAGAGAGGCGCTCTGCTGATACCTCGAAGCCCGGGTTTTTTTCTCTTTTTCTCGCGTTGAGTCCTTGTCCCCCATGCGTTCGTTGGCGGGAGACTTAGCAGAGAGTTGGCTTGCTTCATTTAGTCTTAGTTCAGGGGTCCTGTCGCCTTTGGCGCAAAAAGGGGAACTGGGGACGACCACCCAGACCAAGCCCTCATCACGCATCGAATATCACAGGCAAGGGAAAAGGCTGGGAAGAAAGAAGAAAAAGTGGGTGCCCTGGCAAACAACCCCTCGCACGGGAGGATGCCCTGACCAAGGGATGCGGACGTATTGGGCATCCCGCAGAGCAAACCAGAGATCTTGCCGGTATCTCAAAGAGCTATCGGAATCCGAAACATGCTTCTCCCTGCGTTTAAAGAGGGCGGGAAGGGATCAATTGCGAGAGCACGGCAGGGACCCGAGCCTTAGCTGGTATGTATTCCACAGGAGAGGTGTCATCTGACGTAGGTCTTCTGCCTAGGTGTCGAATGAAGCTCATTCATTGATGGAGATGGCATATTTGGATGCACCTCAATTCACGTATTATTAGTTTTCTCTGTCAAGTGCCCTATTTGGAAGTGGTGGGAGAGTTTTCAGTAAAAGCGGTGAGAAGTGAGATGGGTTCGAAAATAGATTCTCCTGCCCACGGTCATGGTGTCACTGTAAGGCCATTGGCTCCACTAACAAGAGGCGTTATCCAAGCCGCCTGTAACCTCTGGAGTGGTTCTGTGAATGCAACGGTGAATGGACGTGTGATTGCTGTTCCGAGCAGGAAACCGCGTCTCTCCGGCAGAAATGCCATTGACTGGTAGATTGAGTCCAATATATCCGCATTATATTGGTGCTCTCGACATTATTTACAGGTGGCGGGTAAGCTTTGATGATTAATGAACATCAATTACGGACATCAATACTTCTTCGAAAAGAATACATATGGAATGGCTATGCAAAACACTCCGGTATTTTGCCAGTGCTCAGGCACAATGCGGACTGAAACGTGACGTGCCTAATTGAGCTGTGGACGAAAAGGCCCGAACCCGAGAATTCGAAGCTAGATTAACATCGACCGCTGGCAGTTGAGAGTGTTTAATTGGCGATCGCCATAGACGGCTCAAGTGAATCCGCCCTGGCGAAGGAATTTTCGTCGCCGCCGTGAGACCTTCAATGTTGCAATTTATTCCGCATTAAGGTCCGTGCGAACCGTGAAGTTTTTTTTTTCCCTCTTCTGTCTGGATTCTCGAAGGAATTCCGGTTGCTGTTCGATTTTCCAACACCCACGGATCGGAACTCGCATTGCCCTGCTTAGCGCCAGGTTTGTGATTGTTAATGCTCTTAGTATCAGCTCCATAGCGGAGTTGCATGCCCTGTCTTCGAATCCGTCCGTCGAAGGAGCATGTACACAAGCGCTGCAATCAGTTTGCCAACAACAGGCAGAAGAGTTAAGCCTCTCATTTCGGCTGGACATGTCCTTGTTGGTGTCCTTCTTTTCCTGTAGACGCGAAAGCATACTTCACAAATCGATGCATCTACAACACCAAGCATCGCACCAGGCAGATCATCGCAAGTCGGGGTATCCATTGCTGTCAGGTCAGTTCTGTTAAGAACAGGGGAGCAGTGTGATATCACGCTAATTTCCTGGATGTGGAAATTGCCATGATAAGGTTTCCTGGGCCTCTCAAGTCGCGGAATTCGAGAACGAGAAAAGGGAGGGCGATCGGACTCAGAGTTGCGCACTGTCGCACCACCTGGCCACGTGCCAGGGGTAGCCTTCGATTGGGCCTTCTGGAAACATTTCCGTGGCCGGGGAGAGGTCGCTCTTGCAAGTCGTAGCTGGTGTTTCAGCGATGCCGTTGTTTGCCATTCCTTTCCCGTGCAGCTGTATACGTACATGCTGCATGAGTTAGTCATTCTATAATAGGTCTCTGTTATAGCATAGAGTACCTGGGGATAATGTTCGACGGTGGACGAGATGAGGTTGAAAGCGGTCGCGTGTTGGGTGGCGGATGATCGAACATGCTGGAAACACACGCCGCCAAACACCTACTAGCCACCACCTTAGCTTAGCAAGCACCGCACTCGATGATATCAGTCAAGATCCTGTATAAATTCCACTTTCTCTTGATATCGAACCGCGCCGTGATATCTCTGCATGCATACGCAAACGCATACACAAACTGCCGTTCACTCGTTCGCATCAAATTACCGCCGACAAACCTGCAGTTTAGCTTAGCTTGGCTTTGCCTGGAGCTCAGCTAGACGTTACAGACTCATGGCCCGCAAAGCAGCGACGCCGACCCCTCCCCCCCTCGCCTGGTCCTCAACCTTCCACCTCTCCCCATCACCTCCCCCAGCATCCCTAACCGGCGACAAACTACTTTTGCCGCAAGCCGCCCTCGAAAACTTGCTCGAAGCGGCCTCGCAATCCGCAACAACAACAACAACATCCCACGACCCAGCGTCGTGGGATTACGTATCCCCTCATGAAGCTCTATCCAGGCGCAACGAAGCTCGTCAGCAGCTACCCCACCCTCTTACATTCCGCGTTACAAATCTCGTAACCGGAAGGGTTGCATACGCGGGCATTCGAGAGTTCTCGGCGGAGGAAGGACAAGTCGTTCTCAGCACCTTTTTGAGAGAAGGATTGGCGCTGCCTACTATCACGCAGCAGCGGCAGGGGGAAGGCGATGCTGAGCTACTGGAAGCTAGGATCAAAGTCGAAGCTGTGAACGTTCCAAAGGGAACTTTTGCCCGACTACGCCCCCTGGACGCCGGGTATGAAGAGGACTGGAAGCCAATCTTAGAAAACCATCTGCAAAAGAACTTCACAACATTGGCGGTTAATAATATCCTAGCTATACCACGGCTGTCACATCAACCCGGGAAGGACTTCAAATTTCTAATAGACCGGGTAAAACCCGAAGGGGCGGAAGCAATCTGCATCGTCGATACGGACTTGGAAGTCGATATCGAACCTCTAAATGAAGAACAAGCGAAGGAATCGTTACGACAGCGGGAGTTACGCAAAAAGGCTGAATCAAGTTCCGGCGGTCAAATAAACATCGACGGCCCAAAGGAAGGGACGATATCAGACGGTAACGTTGTCCGGTTTAACTTGAAAACATGGGACCGTTCAAAACCGATATCAATAAACGTACCGGAAGAAAATGTCGACATTTTAGTTTCAACGGATACGATTCAAGGGTATCCAAGGCTAGAAGAGTGGACGTGGGCTAGATTCGATGGCTCAAAACCTATTGTGATCCTCCCGGATGATCCGGTCATCATCTCCGCGAAGGAGGTTAGGATCTCGCTTCGAGTCTACGAACAGAGCCTCATCGACTCGAACTCCAAAAAACCGATGCCCCTTCCGACAAAATTCCTCCTCTCCATAACTCAGACAATCCACCGAAATGACAACGAAGACGAAGAAATGGCAGACGCAAACGCGGACAGCGAAATCTGCTCCAACTGCAAACGCTCAATCCCCAAACGCTCCATGATGCTCCACCAAAACTTCTGCTTCCGTAATAACATCCTCTGTCCGCACGGCTGCGGTCAAGTCTTCAAGAGAGGCACGGAAACAGATCACTGGCATTGCACGGAATGCAAAGCATTCGGTCTGAACACCCCAGACCGTAGCACCTACGACAAACACATGGACGTCGCCCACACATCTCGCAGATGTACATCCTGCGATTACAGCGCGGGCTCCCTCTCCGAACTGGCAACCCACAAAACCACAATCTGCCCCAACAAACTCATCCTCTGCCGTTTCTGCCACCTCGTCGTCCCTCAAGAGGAGGATACAAACTTCACAGCCGCGATAACGGGACTGGCCCCGCACGAAACCGGCTGCGGCGGTAGAACCACGAACTGCCATATCTGCGAGCGGATAGTCCAACTGAAGAATATGGAAGTACATTTGAAAAACCACGATCTTGAACGGAAATCACAGCCGTTACCCAGAGTTTGCAGGAACGTAAATTGCGCAAGGACGACAGCGGATAACAACCTGGGGCTGTGTTCCGTGTGCTTCGGGCCGCTTTACTCATCGGCGTACGATCCAACGGGCCAAGCATTAGCAAGGCGGGTGGAGCTGCGGTACCTAACTCAACTGCTAAAGGGTTGTGGGAAGAGCTGGTGTACGAACGAAATGTGCAAAACCGGCAGGGCTAATAGAAAACCACCGCTGCCAACCATTCCGTCGAAGGAAGCCACGGCCCTCGTGAAGCCGTTGGTAACGAAGGAAGGGTTGCGAGGAGGATATACGTCTCACCCGCTACACTTCTGTGTCGACGAAACGATCTCGAAGAGGAAGCATCTGGCGGAGATGTTGAGCTTCACGGAGGATTCACAGGGGAGGAACGGATGGGCGATCGAATGGTGTATCAAAGCGGTGGAGGTGGTTGCTCTCGAGGCGGCCGATGAATTGGAGACGATGAATAAAGCGAGGGAATGGTTGGAGAAGTTTGCGGTGAAGAGGGACGAGTAGACTGCAGCGTATCATTCCATTCTTTTTATTTCCTGCTTTCCATTGGGGGGTTCGGCATTTGATGGCGTTTTATATTTCAGAAGTTGGGCAGTTCGGGTGGGTATTAGAAGCCTGGAGGGTCATTGTTACCACGAGCCAGCCATGCGAAAGATTTATTGTATCAATTCAATGTTTATATCAAACATAATTTTCCACCAAGCTTCCAAACTCGGACCCGACAAGGGTTGTCAACCGCAGTCCAATCAAAACCCGTAAAATCGTCTCGCACTTCCGTTTTCGGCCGTACAAAAATATCACAGCTCCAACGCGCACACCCTCGATGCGATGTCCTGCGAATCTGCAACATCAAGAGTAATAACAACATGAGGATCCCATCTTCCCATTCCATCGTCTCCGAATCCTGCATCGAAAAGCTTCATCATCGCAATACCTTCCTCCGCAAACTAGGTACTTGGTACTTGAACACGTTCGATTACGGCTACATGACCACCCTCTCCCGGGACTTCAACCCTCAAATCCTTCCCCTCCCAGGGGGGTAAATGGTACTTGTAGGAGTTGTTTCTTGTTCAGTCGGTGTGGGGTTTATTACCGAGATTGGAGTTCATCGCCCTGGAAGGATGATAACTTTTTTTTTTTTGTTTCTCGCTGGTCATCAAAATAGGTGACATGAACAAAGAATACAAAACTCGCATGCCGATATGGAGAACGATAATAAAGAAATCCCAGCCCACCGTGATACCCATCGCTGATACTACGCCATGCTGCCGGATAAACCAAAAACCAACCGATATGCACAAATAAACATCCCCCGAAATAACCTTTTTCCCTTTCAAGCGATATCCCACTTGCAAAGCCACGAGGTAGACCAGCTATTCGCGCCCCTCTTGTTCTTCCACTGATCGATCGTGAGTCGTCCCTTCGCGCTCTGATCGTTAAATACCGTCAGCGCTGACAAATTGACCGCCGAACCCGAACCACCGGTCGTCATATCCGCTACGAACCCGCCCCGTCCGTCCGGCATCATAACTTGCTCGTCTTCTTTCCGCCCATTGTTGATCAACAAAATCCAGTCATCGGTAGCCCCCTTGTGCTCGCACGGACCTGCGATCCTAAATCTATACCGCGTGTGCGGTCGTAGGACCTTCACTCCGGGCTCCACGGTATCCCGACCGTAATCGTAGTCCGGCTCCGAAAACGTGGCGTAAAGCCTGGGACCTTCCTCCGTAAACCAGTACTCCCGGAAGGTGATCGGCTGTGCGCAAAACTGCTGATCCGGATTCTCGGGGAAATGGCTCTTTCTGAACTCCTCGTTGGTGTTTGTGAAGTGATGAGGCGAGAAAACCTGCTTGTACTCCGTGCCGCAGAGATACCCTGCTCCCCAACAGGGGTCGATGGTTTGCCAGACACCGTTGTCGATTCTAACTGCGTTCCAAGCATGGCCGCCAGGGGACGGGGGCATCGCTTTTGCGTTGGGACCGTCCCAACCGTAACCTTTACCGTGCCCACCGATCACGATGGCTTCCAAGCCGGAATACATGGCCATGGCGGCGAAGAGGCCGGCGAATCCTTCACAGACGGCCAGACCGGTACGGAGGGTGCTGGCCGGAGTCGATCGCTGGACGTTGTTGTTGAAGAAGGCTTCGACATCATATCTGACGTTGTGGTGTAGCCACGTAAAGAGCACTGCGTTTGAAAGTTAGCATGTTTTACGAATATGATAGGAATGTGCGTATTTACCTCGTGCCTTATCCGTATCCGAACCAAAGTTCCTGGTTAGATCGAGGGCAAGACGCTGGACATCGTCATAGGCGTGCCTTGGGAATCTGGCAGCATGGGCATCAACATGCGAGAAATCTCGGCATTTCAGGCATGCGGTGTTGATGCTGTGGTGGCTCGACGGCATAAATGTGCCGGGTCTCGCAGCCGGGAGGGGTGGCGGACCTGGCTTTGTGCCCGTATTGACGGTAGGAGCGCTGACCGCTGGACGGCTAGCGATAGGAACCGGGGGAGGTCTGGTCTCGGGTTGCGGTGTCCGGGGCGGAGAGGGAAGTTTGCCATGTTGACCACCGAATCCCATGGACAGGATGTTCCTACGTGGTGGCAGCGGTGCCACCACCGCTGTCGGTTCCTCCGTTTGCTGCAAATGTACGGGTTCGATCGATGGTTGGGAAGGAGTTCGTTTGGGCAGAGGTGGAATAGGCAAGGTGGCCGTCGGGAGAGGTCTCAAACTGGGGAGAGACTTTCGAGGAGGAAGCGAAGGCCGAGCGTTTGGAGGTGGTAGAACTGGAGGTGTCTCGGTGGTTTCAGGCCGTGCAGGTAGCTGTATCGGGCGACTGGGACCTATACTGGGACGTCTCGTCTCCTCCTTCGGTGTCCCCCATGAGTTCTTGGGAACGGGAGGGGGGATTACGGGAGGAGGTAAGCTTCGACCTTGACCACCCGGTTTTGGGGTTGGAGCGGTGGGTTTTTTCTTGAGCAAACTATATGCATAAGATTCCGGCTTCGGTTTCGGAGCCGGTCGAGGAGGTAGACGAGGGGGGAGCTGAGGAGGGGCAGCCTGGTGGGTGGTGGTGAGATTGTTACTATTCTGCCTCGAAGGCAGAGGCGGAGCGTACGGTGGAGGGGATGAGGGAGGAATCGGGTGGTGATGCTGGTCGTCCATCCGCCCGTAGTTTCTTTCCTCGAGCTTCGAGGTCGGAGATATAGCCTCGGCCTCTGCAGGTGATTGAGGATCGAGAGGAGATGTAGCACTTGGCTTGCGAGGTGGAGCGGATGGTGGTGGAGGGGGTGGTGGTTTCTTTCGAGGTTGATTCTCAGAGTCCTCGGTTCGCAGTCCGACTGGTGGAGCGGATGGCAGCCGAACCATGTGGGATGGCCCACCCGTGCGGATGTGGCCCAATTCGAGGCGGTTCTTGAGCGAGGCAACGGACGACGGCGAGTCCATTATTATAACCTATCCAAGCGGTAACTAAACGGTAAGCGGATGCTGAGAGAAAGACAGTCGGATGCAACGAAGGGAGAGAAGAAAGAGAGAAGCGGGACCAGCCCCTCTTGCTATATATAACGAGTGATGCCGGTGATGATGATTGGGGTGAATGGAAGAAGAGGCTCGGCAGTGCAAAGAATCCAAATAAAGCTGCGACAGGATCCAACACCAACAAACAACACAGACGAGACTGTCTGTGCCACCTTCAGACAGCCTATCACCATGATACCTGTCTTCTACACCATAACCTTCAATTGAGATATAAACAGTCTCGCGCACAGGAATACGCTAAAAAGAATAATCTCGCGCACAGGGATACACTAAATGGCAAGCCACCGAATTCAATGTTCGCACGGCCGTCCCATTTCCGTTTAGGCTCTGATATAACGACGTGTAAAGTTTGACATGCATCATAGGAACCAATCGGATCCAGAATCAACCGCAGCTTTGGACGCCATTTTGCGCCCTCAACCGTATGCTATACCGCATAATGCCGTATCGTCACGTCGAAGAGAAAAAATTCACTCGGATGGCGGGTTTTAGGGAAAAGGAGCCAACCGTGGCGGTTTCTGTTCCCATTCCTATTTAATAGGGGTGTTCTTCCCTTCTGTTCAGTTCGTCCCGAATATCCTTTTGTTCTACAATATAGTTGGATCGTAATTAGAAGATAATATGAAAATGAAGAGTGTGGTATTTTTGGTGGCTTCGACGGCAGCTTCCGTGTCTGCCTCGGTCGTCCTGCCCCGGGCTGCCTGCAATGCCGACAATTGTCTTCGAGGTAATCACAATTACCATTCTTTCTTTTATTCTATTTCATCGGATAGTAAGGATCAGGCTGACATATGAATAGGTGTTCGGGCGACCCAGCGTGGCGACCAAGGCCTCAACGACTGTCTCTCCTACTGGAGAACAACCTACACACCCCCAGTGTCGTATGTTATATCATATCCATGATGGGGTATAAGAGATGCTGACGGATGCAAAGAACGGAATACACAACCGTCACCATCCCAACGACGACAACCTCCACGGACGGCCTCACCCTCACGACCACCGTCCCGGCAACCCTCACCACTTCCACCCCGACAACCCTCACGGAAACCGTCCCGACGACCTTCACCGAAACGATAACACTCAATAATTTCATCCAACCCCTCAAACGTGACTGCGTCGTCCAGCACGGTAACACAATCCCAACCTACGCCTCCTTGTGCTCAGGCACAATCCGCTACTCAAGCGCCTGCTCCTGCATCGGAGTCTCCACGATCTCCACGGTCACCGCTCCCATCCCGATAACCACCTCAACCATCACGGAAACATCTACGATAACACTCACCACCTCGATCACCATCGAAACGGAAACTTCAACAACGACAGACGCAACTCTCACCCTCCCTTCGATCTCAAAGACGACCGTCACCGGCGGCCCAACCGAGACCGTCACCGCCTTCGCCCTCCAAATCGTCAGCCCGCCGTATTATGCAAACCAATACCTAAAAACGTACGAATACTTGGGCCCTACAGCCATAGGCCTCAGAGCAACCCCGAACCAAAACGAAGCCAGTGTCATTTACTTCCATCCGAACAATGGCAACAAAATCAGCATAAGGACAACTTACCCCCCGGGTATCCTATGGGGCTGTTCCCTCCGCCCTCCGAGTCAAAATGGCATGGCATTCCGTGCCGAAGCCGATACGAATCCTACCTGGGAAAGCTGGCTTTGTACTATCGGTGCCGACCCCGGTAGAGCTTTCACTTGCAATAACATCTTCGGATGGAATACCTTTGCCGTTACTTCCGGTGGCTCCCTCGGCTTCATTGAGAATGCCGCTGCCGTTACCCCTGGTTGGACCGTCATCACTCTCAAAGCTATACCCGTATAGTCTACATATCCACCCAAGTCGTCCATGTATACTCAAGTAGGTACCAAGTATGGATATCTTGAGCATTTGGTAATAATTACGTTTATTCATTTATTTCTCATCCATCTTCCATTATCAGTCATCCATCATAATAGTTTTGATATAGACAAAAAAGAAACAGACGCCATTTCTAATGCAATGATGTTTCCAAAATGCCCTTCTAAGCATGCAAAGGGAAAAAATAAAAATAAAAAATAAAAATAAAAAATGGGGGAAAATCAAAAGAAAAACAGTGACAAGCACAGTCATTCGCGCATACAGTGCATGTAATATGTCCCTCATAATAAGGAAAGGAAGAAAAATGGCGCGGGTGTGTATATAAACTAGAAAGGCAGAGGGGAAAACGCCGTTATAAATCATACTTGACCTCTCTTCTCAATTTCTTCATCTTGTACCGGGCTGGGTGGAACAACCGTCGTGCCCTTATCGTCTAAATCCAAAACGGACAAAGATTGCATCGGAGTACGACGGTCAATTCCAAGTCCCTTCTCTCGTCCTTCGACCGCAGTAACGGTGGACCCGCTTTCGTTGTTTTGATGAGCATCGGCCACACCCTCAACGACACCGTCGACACCGTTTTCCGAATTGGAATCTTCGATGTCACCGGGTTTTTCGTGACCTTGCCGTCCAACCTTCACGAACAGACAAAGGATCGTAGCGATTGCCGTTGCGGCGGTTGCAAACCAAAAGGCGGATTGATAAGTCCGGACCGTGAAATCCTCGGCGCTTTCACCCGCATGGGGACCGCGGTTGGCAACCGAATTGGCAACTGCTGCACCGGCACCCAGACCGATAGTGTTAGCCAGAGCGATAACGGTATTGAAGACGGCGCCAGCGGTAGATTTGAGATTATTTGGGACAGATTCCGAGACGAAAAGATTGGAAACCATGTAGACGAGGTCGGCACCGATAACCGAAAGACACAAAGAAGGGAAAGCCATAGCCCAATAAGAAACATTCGCAGGTTGGAGAGCAAACAGCAAAGTGGAACCGGTGAAAGAAACCATGCCGACGATCAAAAGGAGTTTTCCAGGTCTACACACGGTATAACCGGTTTAGCAAGGTCATGCCGAGAAGAGTTATCAACAAAGACGAATCACTTACATGATGTGTAGGGTATAAGCGGCGAAAGCGTTAACAATGAAGCCTCCAATGACTTGCGGTAGGTAGCGAGCTGTAGTCACCAACGGGGAAACCTTGTTGATCTCTTGGAACCAAAGTGTGCTCCAGAACATCAGAACTCCAGTGAAGTTGATGAATCCGAGTGTAACAATGACCATTACCAATCCGAGATTAGGGTACTTCCAAATAGACAACGGCATGAGCGGCTGGACGCCGGACTCATCACCTTTACGACCAACATACCACTGCCATCCCAAGAATGCGAAAACGAGTGCGACTCCGATGATAAGACAGGACAAAATTTCAGGAGAAGTCCATCCGCTGGATGCCTTGGATGCCGAAGTGAGGGAGAAGACAAAGAGAGCGAACCCAGCAGTAACAAGAAAGGCTCCGATGAAATCGACTTGTTTAAGGAGGGTCGAGATGGGTTGCTGGACGACGACGGCCTGGGACTGCTGGATGCCACTCATCTGATTACCTCGAAGCTCCTGCTTTTGGGCATGCTCGAGAAGCTCTCGGTCGGATGGGACAAAGAACCAGGTAAGGATCGTGATGGCAGTGTACAAGATCGCCAGGAACCAGACATTAGCTTGCCATGAGAGGAACTCGGTTGCAATACCACCAGTGACAATACCTATCGATATCAACACAATCGTCAGCATGCGGCTTCCTCAGCTGGACCTGGTGATAGAAGGGAATCAAGCCTACCAAAGACGTAGCCGAGAGGTTGAAAGCCGCCGAGGACGGCGAATGCCTTGTTCTTTCTCGTCCCCCGTTGATACGTAGACCCTAGAATTCCAACACAAGCAGGAATAGCTCCGGCCTGGAAGAAACATCACCCTTGTTAGTTTCGCGGAACATGCCCGGGTCGTCTTGATCGAACTCACAGTTCCTACATAGGCAGGCAGTATGTTAGCTTGACTCCTTCATCTGATACATCAGCTTGGATTTATAGGGAAGTACTAACCAATTCCGGCCAGGCCACGAAAGATGTCGAACAGGATGTGACTTTTGGCAAAACCAGCAGCGAGATTCCAGAGAGCAAACCATCCGTAGCTGAGGAACAGCATACGTTTTCGACCGACGATGTCCTGTTTTGTTGAGAATTGTTTAGCAGACATTCCTTGAAATACACACGATGTCGCACACATCTGGCAAGAGGAATGGACTTACCGAGAGAGAGCCGCAGAGCAGAAGGAACGAACCAGCGGTCAAAGTACCAGAAGCAATGATCCACGTCAAATCCCCTGGGAATTATCAGACATGCCCTTCGGTTTCCCTACGTCAGAAAGAGCACTAACCTCCATCGATGTTGTAGTATTTTCCGATTTTAGGGAGAGCCACCTGGAGAGAACCTGCCCCGATGTTAGCTTTTGACTTTTTGTTTTAAGAAAAAAATATAATAGTAATAATAATAATAATTAATTGAAAGAAAGAAAGGTGAAACATACCGGACCCGAGACTTGAAGTCGCAACGGAAGAACACAAAGTCAGAACGCAGATGATTTCTCTCGCCGTCGAAGGAAAGACTTCTGGTCGTTGCCGGCCGGCCATTGTTGTTACTGCTGGGAGCCGAAGCTTAGCGTGCGGGTAGGTCAGGGAAGGTTGTTTTTAGGTAGGTGAAAGGGAGGAGAGGAAGAAGAAAGAAAAGAAGAAAAAAATTCCGACTGGCGACAGCTCAGATATGGAACACTTCTAGCTACTATGGGTTCGAATTCATAACTTCCACTGATCAGATTACCAAAATCCCCTATAGAAAAGGGCAGATCCAAGAGTTAGAGGAATTTAGCAGGGTCTTATATTGACCCCGATCCATCAATGGGAACTTTTTTTTTTTCTTCCTTGGAGCATACTTTTAAAGTAACGGCAAAGGGAACCCGTCGAAGACCTTGTGCGGCGGCGACGAACCCCATTTGAAAAACGCCACAACATTTAGGAGTACGATACTAGGTTGGTCTCTATGTCATTACTTAATAATGATTAGAAACCCAAACCGGCTGCAAGAACAAATGTGACTAGCTGGATCCATGCCAGATATTAGGGCTTCAATTGCAACATCGGTCTTCCGGTTCCTGGTGGGGAATCCTGCGGAGCTAGGACCAGTCTGCAGTGGTTTTAGACGAGGGGGTTCCTTTTTTTCGGACGTCCGGTGTGCGTGCGTGCTGGGCATGCTTGATCGCTTCCAACAGTCATCACCAGCATCCGAAACCGTCTGCCGAATTTCGAACATGACCCATCCTCGTTATAACTAACGAAAATTTGTTAGTTGGAAAAGTCTCTTCTGAGCTGGACCTGCATAAGCGCTGTTTCAAAAACCCAACAGAACTACAGTCCCAATTGCAACCTTGAACTGGTAGCTCTTCATGTTGGTCATCTCAACTTTTATACAACGCTTTAAACCCCCCCTCAGACGAATAGCTTAATCGATCATATGGACGACAGGATCAAAAACATCTAGGCATCGTAACTTCCAATGGCCACAAGCAGTGGGAATGGAAAAATATATATATATATCGGGAAACAAAGCCGGGCTTGCAATGCTCGCTTCGGAGAGAAGCAAGGGGGCTCCACCCATCAGACGCCTCCGAGGTTGGTTTTGAACCGTTTACGACCTGTATACGTCGGCCTTGGTAAACAGACTTGGTTACCAGACCACCTGGTATTTAATCTCTATCCCCCCGTACTTGCATCAATAGCTTGTCCACCTGATTCACATAAAATTTGTGTTTCGGCCCGGGATCTCGAGTACAGCTTCAAGCTAGGGCATCGACTAAAACAGGCGACATGCGATATTCCACACATCTTACAAGATCTCAAGACAGCTTGAATCTTGACAGTGTTCAAACATGCAAGTACACGTAGCTACCCGTCGAGCTCCCGTGGCCCAGAACACTTTCGAGCACTTTTATTGTCAAGGGTTTGATCTTGACAGGAGGGAAAACAAGCCATACCCTGCGCCTGCAGTTCTTCGGCTTCCCGGGTTTTCGGGTGTGACAAGACATGGATATTTCACTTGATATAGCGATCTATTATATTGCTTCGCTGAGAAATACGAGATGGGTGCGATTCGATTTATGGGACAAACACCCATCGAAATCTCCGGGGTACCCCTTCCTTGTCACGTCGTACATACCGGTAAGGAAGGGTTTTTACAGATACTGGAGGAACTCTGGGAAAAATATTTCGGAGAGTGGATTTTTGGGAATTTCAAAGGAATAGAGAATAGAACGGAATAGCAAAGATCTCTGATTCTCAGGCAGCACCTGGTCTTAGTTAATACTCAGACAGGTAGCCATGCCATGCTCGCTATTCGTTTACTTGGATGATAGTAATTGAGACGCACTTGCCGCGAACAGCATAGCTAAGTACCCTTAAATCTATAAACCGGACCCGTGCACACGGCTATACATACTTGGCCAAGTATTAGGGAAATTGTATTGCACAATATAACGCCTGTCCCGTGAGCACGGGGCTCTCCGCTTGATGATAACTACCCGTGAGGTTGGATAACTATAGATGGCCCCGAACGGCCCTGCATACATAAGTCTAAATATAAACCACGGAGATATCCTCGGAATCTTCAAAACGGGGAGAATTCCGGCGAAAGGGGCAATTGTTACTGTATCTTATAATAGAACGAACTGAGAATTTCAAATGCATCACTATCGCACCTTTACCATTATTTATGAATAACTGGAAATGAAAATTGTAGTATCACATTTTCCTATTACGTCTCATATTCTTAAAGGATAACTTGCCCTTTCCTTTCATATAAAAATGAAAAAACCAAAATGCCGATGTCACAAACAATGCCTGTACCTAGGTATTAACTTTGTATCGTAAACCAGCCTGCGCACTTAACGCCAGAACTCCGAGCCTGTTGTTTTGTTTTGTTTTGTTCCAATCCAATTAAGAAAAGAAGTCATCCGCTGAAACTTTAGGCACTGATCCCCAACTGCTTCAATAATTCCTTCCCAAGGGGCGTCGCGGAAGCCGGATTTTGCCCTGTCGTAACCGTCCCGTCGTCATCAGTTCATGTAAAAACCCAACATGATATCATAACAGTCTTCAAACATAAATATCACTTACCGGTAATGAGTCTCCCACCTCTCCCGACGGCAACATGTGCCGCCCAAGGCACGTCCGCCTTTTCGAACTTCCCGTGGCTGGCTTTATCCAAAGCGTCTTCAAGCAAGAATGGCATAGCCTCGCTTAGCCCGACCGTATCTTCCTCATAGTTGGAAAAGCCAGTAACGGGTTGGTTTTGGAGAATGTGTTCGCCGTCTGTGAGCTTTACGTTGACAAAAACGGCTGGGCCGTGGCAGACGGCACTGTGAGGTTTTCGTTGGAGTTATGTTACTTCTCTTCTCCTTTCAAAAAAGGAGAGAAATGGCACGTGCGAGGGGGTTTGTTTACCTGATGATCTTGCCCTTTTCGTAAAATTCCTTGATTAAGGCTTGGGATGTCGCATCGATGGCGAGATCGAACATGGCTGAGATTCGATCGATGGCTGTTAGTCCAAGAAGCTTATATCAAAGAATTCAACTGCCTACGTCCGTGTCCACCAACATAGAAGAGCTGTGGTAAGATAGTTACGTTAGCTTTAATAACCCAGTAACGGAAATCATCGAAAACAATTACGCGGGTACTAACAGCATCGAACAAATTCGCCTTTCCTAAGAACTTGAACAACATCTCCGTATTTGTCCAGAGTTCCTCTTTCTCGGCCAAAAACTTCTGCGACAGCGGGTCATCCTTGAAAGCTTCGATGGAGCTAGGATCAAGTGGCGATGGACCACCCCTCGGTGATGCGACTGTAAAAGTAGCGTGTGGCTAACGGACGTGATAACATTAAGATCCTGTCAGTGTCTCTTCTTCCGCGACCGTACATGTTTTCGTGTAACTCATGTTTATCGGCGAAGGGCGGAAGTACCTCAAGCACGTAATATGGGTGTGCGAATTCGGGCTGCGTAGTTTCGAGTCAGTCATGACATCCAAAGTACCCCTCGATTGAAACCCCGCAGTAACCGATCAAGACCACATACAAGATACCACCCCGTTTTCTTCCCAGTATTTCCCAAGCGCTCATGGGAAGAAAGCACGACCAACACTTTTATCGTGCTAGGCTTTGTTGTAGTTTCCGTAGTAGTTTCTGTTGGAGCCGCCGCAGCAGTGGCCGCAGCAGTTACAGCGGTGGTGGCCATTGTTGTGGTTTTTTGCAAGCAGCGCGCCTTAAGGTTTCCCCTCTGTGATGTAGAAAAATTAAAGTTGAACTGGATTGGATTTACTCCTCACTGAGGGATTACAAAATTGTTTAATAGTAGAAACTTTTAGCCTCCGCCCTCGGGTTTAAAATTATAGCGCAAAGCTAGGATATGTTGTCATGCAGGTGTGTTCCCCGCAGTGGAATGCACTGTTAGCTGTCGCTTGTGGCATAGCCGTTGAAATCCATACGTCATTCCTTTAAGTCCTTAGTCTAGTCAAAAACTCGTGCGACATAAATCATCCCACCGGATTTTGGCTATGAGGGTTTTAAGGCGTTGAATCATATCATCTATCCTTGAGATAAGCCTGCACGAGGCTTTCTGTTTAAAGTTACTAACTTCTTTTGCTTCGACGCAATCAATGCACCCGCTGTACACATGTATTCGAGTCTAAGACCCAAATTACCTAGGATTCATGATTTCATTACGCTGAAATATAAGGAATACATGCTGTATGCTTATGCACGCCCCCCAGAACTCCTCCGTCAGATATTTTTTTTAAAAAAGTGTATGGATGATATACTTTGAACTAGACTGCCAAGGCCTGTACAGTACCGTTGCACCGTGCATGAGACCGTAATTACCCCTCTATATCTTCATCTTCTTCTCCGTCGTCTACAGTCACCAACCCCGCCGTTGGTATGCTCGAATCAATGGCCTTAAAGTCGTCTTCTGAGAATAGCCACTCTCGATGCGGTAGACCGCATGCCTCAAGAATATCGTTTCGATCAAGGTATACCACTGACCAATCATCGAATACCATCCAAAGCCCTTGCTCTGGGACTCTGTTCCTGTATTCAAACCAGCGTAGGAATGCATGGCCATGACGATGGTCACATGCTTCAGTCGGACGACCAAGATAGTGCTCAAGTGACTTGTCCGGTCTATATGAACCTCGTGAGCTGGAGGCTATACCTTCGTCTTCAAGTTCGGACGTATAGCCTCTAATCGTAGGCCTTTTCTCGTTTAGGTCCCATATAAATGTCCGTCCAGCTCGTATGGCGGCAAAAAATCTGCCATCTGGCGTGATGGAAAAATCGTGCCAAAAGTCAAGCACCTGATTTGGGGTTGAGCACCACCATCCAGCTCTTTCTTTGAACTTGTTCCACTTGGTACCCTTCAAGGCCTGCTTTTGCCCAGACTGCCCGTTGGTGTCTGTGTCCCAATAGAAATCATCCAAGACTATGAATGGTTCACGATCGGATTCTTGATCGAGGTTCCAGACCCAGTTGCAATAGTCGTGGCTTCCGGTTATGATTTTGGCTGGTGGGTGCTCTGGGTTCTCATGGGAATCATATTCCAACAGGGTAAGTTTATCATCATGGACTCGAGTCCCTCGATGGACTGCCTTTGTATCATCGTACAGTGCAGTTAGCTTCTCGAGTCGGATCTGCTTGTACTCCTCGCCCATATCGGTGTGCCGAAAGTCCCACTCGAACGCTGGGAGGTTAAAGCAGCGAACTACATCTTGTGTTCGAAGGTCGATGACATAGAGTTGCCGTTTATCGTTAACGATCCGCTTAATAACAGAGTTACTATTCCAGCGGAGGAGGATTGCTGCATATGATTTTGAGAGGGCGATTTGACAGACAGCTGGCTCGAGTGTCCTCCCGTCCTTTGTCTTTTCGGGAGCCATTTTGAAGTCATGACACCAAAGAAGCTCGCTGCGATAGTTTCCTACATAGGTGTGAGGGTTAATTGAATCTGCACCAGATGTTGCTTTAATGCAGTAAACCATGCTATCTTCCTCTGGATCCAGAAATGGTGCCGTCGGGTCCGCAAAGTTTTGCTTGAACAGTGTAAAACAGAGATATTCACCCCACGAAGCACATCTTGCGATTCTTGCCTTTTCGTCCCCGAGGACCTCGGGTACACATGATAGATCCCAGCGTAGCACGTCCTGGAAGGTCCGATCGAGACGGCTACTCTGGGAGGATGATGGACCAGTCACGGAGCTGAGCCTACTTGTTCCAATTTTGACAATACCGAATCGGTCGTTTTTGACTTCGAGAACATCTGCTGGAAATAGGCCTCGACGGCTCCGAATAAGATCTGATCGAAGGGCCTCTCCACGAGTAAACACACCACTTTTGTCAACCGAGGCATATAATTCGCCTCCATTCAGTCCCATTGCTATTGTATATCGTTCAGTTGCAGCATCCCAAGAGATGTCAAAAAGATCTGGCCCGGGCTGCCGGCACAGCATGATGAGACTTCGGTGTCGGTACGAAGACTCATGACTTCTGCTCAGCTCGGCCTGGTAATCTTTCCATGTAATGGCAGGGTTGCAACCGGCCTTTGTTCCAAAACTCTCCACCCCTCTTCTCCTTGTATCGACATAGTGAATCGTACAAGTCAAGAAGTTTCTCCATGATGTTTGGTTTATAGGCAGGAAGCCCTGGATAAGGTCCAAGCTATCAGGTAAAACCTTTGGGTAATAGGTCAAGTGATAATAAAGCCTTGCAGCTGGCCGCCAAAATCGTGCATCCCACTCTTTCAACCTAACAAACTTCCTCAGTTTCTGACAGGTACTCGCTAGCGAGTTGAGCATCCTACTAGGATAGAAGGCTTCGTCTTTGTTTTGAGGGGTCTCATAGCGGTTGTTGTGATTATCCATGTTTAATATAGCAACAATGTCAAAGATACTATCATCACGGTGAGGTATCGTGTCAAGAGTCCATCGACGGACAGATCCTTGTGCGAAAGCAGTTTTTGATAAGAAGGTTTGCTCTCCAGGTGGGGGTGATTCGATAACGAAGACGATAATGTTGGCCAGTAGCTCCGAAGGCAAGTCGAGAAGCTTGACTCTTTGCCCAGGCGTATGCATCTTAGCAGGATGCGAAGCTTTTCTGGCGATTTTGATGCGAGAGAAGGGGTATCTGGACTCTGAATCAGGGTCACAAGATTGGAGGTATGTTCTTTTCCGCTTAGTGACTGGATTGGACCTTTCTGGGGACGAAAAGCTATGCCTCCGTGGCAGCCCAATGGTGGTCGTATATAAAGCCTGCCTAGGCTTGATTCCATCATATGCATCCATTGGTCCAGTTCGCAAATCAACTTCGGGATCGTTGGCCGCTATAGGCCCCGATAAAGGCTCTATCCCATTTGTATCCTGGCAATGACCGTTCCTACGGTTACTATATGGGGGGTCACTTCGTGTGATATATTGAGAGTTCGAGAACCTCGATAGACGAGCTTGCTCGTGCTTGGGCATTTCTCCATCCATGGTTCAATAGCCGACGTTCTACTATTCATAGTACTTAGTAAGCCCTTAGTAGTTGCTCATCCGGGCCGACAGCCATGTGGTTTAGCATACGCTCCGCTGGGGTGTGTAGGTGTGTAGTAATCACGCAAATCGGTATAATCTGGGCTAGGACCCTGCCCAGCGGGGCTTTACTGGAAGCCGGAAGAATTCGAATTGGGACTAGGAATCATGAGAGGGCTTTAAGTACTAGTTACATATGTTACCCCGCTCCCGCGATCAGGACATACATTACCCAGCTGAAGCCACCAATATACGAGATACGAGGTCCGGATTTGGGGGTACCCAGGTCTCGAAGTGCAGGGGATTTGACTTCGGATGCTGAAACCGGGAATTAATTAGTGTTTTTTTAGTTTGGGAAAAGAGGCTGGATAGGTGAAATCCATGGTTCGATGCTGGATAAACACCTACGGAGGAATTTGGGTTATTATAAGATCTTTACATAATATAAAAATGGAGGATCTGTGCATGAGCTGAATAGGTGTTGCAGCACTGATGCTTTTAATTTTCTCGGCAATATGTTAGGCTCGTCTTGGCGTGCATCATCATGGTAGTCTAGGCTCCGTGTTCGAGCTCACTTCAGGTTGATTGATAACGTTTCTAGGACCATTTTTTACCCGAGGTTCAAATACACCCGCAAAGCTTATTATTGTTCGCAGACGGGATTATGTAGCCGTGGCATATCTAACAAGCCACGCTCTTTCCAGTATGAAGATCTAGAAATACCATCGACGCCGACACCCCCCTGTAAGAACGCCATTGTACAAATGAAATATGGGATGACATGTGGGGTTCATGCAAGACCCCAGTCTTCAAGCCTTTCGCCGGCGGAAACGATCCATTGAATCCGCCTTTGTCTTGATACTTTTACGACAATTAGCGCCTCTTTGATCTGATGTCTGGAGAAACCCCACATACGGCGGGCCTCGCCTGCGACCTGTTTTTCGCCTAAGATTTCTCGTCTCATATGCTCCTCAAAAGCATCGATGATATTGGAGTCTTGCTCAGATAAAACCAAATGTCCTTCGTTGTTCCTCGGGAAGGTTTCCAGGATCCTTCGCCTTCTTTCCATAGCTTCCTCGGCTGACTCCTCCGGATGCAATTTAGCCATTGAACGTTTGCTTCTTTTTACCAATTTGGTATTAGGGTACATCAAGTTTGTTAAAACTGCCCAATAATGATTGGACCATGATCTGGAAACAACCAAGGGCATATGGGTTCCGTCGTTCAGCCTTCCGGCATGAGGTCGGAATGGCTCGACGATAATCTCATTCTCGAGCAATCTGTGGGTGGATTCTTGTTGGGGAGCGTCGGGTTCGGGCCGTTCCATGGAGCTCGAATTAAGGGAGAAGCTTCCGCCCACAACATCTTCGTGCCATCGTACAGATCTCCCTTCATCATCGAATGCATCCGAAGTCACCGGCCGCGCCACTAGGACTTCTTTTGGAGGAGGAGGAGCAGCAACTGCGGCCCGGATATTTGGAGTGGATTTTTTAATTTCTACCCTCTTTTTACCGGCAGATTTTGCTGGTGGGAGAAGATGTTCCGGAAGGATATTCCCAAATCCTCCTCCTTCTTCTGCAGGTTCAATGATACCAGACCGTGATTTTTTAGCCGGTGTTTGCCTTCTCCTGTCTATACTTTGAGCGGGTTTCTTATGTGCAAAGTAGACGGTGGATTCTTCATAGGTCCCAGGCACAATCTTATCAGGCTCAGTTTGCAGAAATCTTCTGAAACTCGATGCTTCATCTCTAGGGCCAGGGAGTGAAGCTTCATTTGCTTTTGTAGCATTGTTTGTAAGCTCGCGAAATCTTTCAATAACCTTAGAGCTCCTAGCAGGTGGTTCTGCTAGAGCGTTGACTGTTGGTTTCGATGAGAGTCGCAAACTTCTTCGTCTTCGAGACCCAGGCTTCAGAGAGAGAGAAGCGGTTTCTTCCGTGACGCCGTCCTCGACAGCTTCTTCTTCAACGGCTGTAGTGTGTAAGGAGCTCGTTGCGATAGGGCCTTCGTCTTGGCGAGGGCGGGGTTCTACAGACGGTTCTAAGAATGGAGTCGATTCTTCGACGTGATGATCCTCTATTTCTGGCGTCGGCCGTGGAGTAGTTAAGCCTACTGGGGCTTCTATAGATGTCGTGTGTCTGGGGGCTATCATTGAGAAACCTTCGCTCGCCATGATTGAAAGATCATTTTGATCATCCAAGGGGAGCTCTGAAAGCATTCCGTTTCGGCCTAAGGTCTGTGAAATTGGTGAGCTTGGGGGTGATGGCATATGGAACGTGTCCTCGATAGGGGTTTGTGGACGAGCTTGTTCGATGTCTGTGCCGTTCTAGCACCGGGTTAGTATGTCTAGCCCAAATGCTTTGGCACGTTCATCCTTACCTGGTGTATGTTGTCCCCTTGGACATCCTTCCTACTTCCATTACCACGGCGAACTACCCCTGCTGCCACTTCGGCCAAATTATTTATCGATTTCCTGGGCCGACCACGTCCTCTCTTAGGTGTCGTCGTAGTCGATGGTTGCGCGATCTCTGACTCCAATATAGACAGATCGACCTCTTTCGCCTTTTTACGGGCCGGAGTTGCTTTCCTTTTAGGTGGTTTCTGCTTCGGCTCGGATCCTTTCAAGGGTACGATGACGGTGTTCAGGGTCTTGGAGACTTCCGATAATGGCCTCTTAGGCGTAACCGGTGGTCGAGCTGGTGTCGGATCGGCTGCAAAGATCCCACTGATATTGTCGAGACCCAGCGAATCCTCGCTCATGGCGGTATCTTCTCTCGCCTTGCGGGGAGGTATCTCGGGTTTCGAGACAGGTTTCGAGACGAGTCGGGATCTTGAAGCCTTTGGCTTTCGGATCTGGTTCGTCAGGGATTCTTCAGCGGCGAGGTCGAGGAACATGTCGTTATCCGGTTCGGCTTCTACCGTCACCTTGAGTCTCCAGGGACTCGAATTAGATAGAGAAAGATTGGTGGAAGAAACCATCTTGGAGGGGCTAGATGGTGCAGCCATTGGGCAGGTAGGTGATGTGGGAGGCCTATCGTCGCGAATATTCGGACGACTAAGGTCGGGAACGTTAGCTGGGTCGAAGTTATTTGAAACCAGACGGCCTATGGGGCTTTTTCGGAAGGGGTGGTCGATGATAAGGTTGGTGGTGAAGCCGGAGGTTTCTTTGTAGATGGTGTCGAAGGTAAGGATGGAGATGCTCGTTGTGGTGTTGTGAGATTTGTTATGTTCTGGTTGGTGGTTGCCCCAGCGACACTTGGCCTCGGCATATGGCTTCCATTGTCGACAGTCCACCCGCATCAATTTGATATCGGCATCTACATCAAACAAGTACAGGAATGAGACAATCCTATCGACATCAAAGCGACATTCATGTCGAATGCAATGTAATCATGCCACCCGCCCGCATGCTGCAGTCGGGTTTGAGGTCGTGCCTTCGCTCTGAATCTTGGCCCACATCCCCGCATCCATCCATCTTTAACTAGCTCCTGCCGCCTTAGTCAGGAATTATGGAGCTTCTGGTGCCAAAATCTCACAAGACTACAGATGACGAATGTCAAGGACTCAGTTCAGACTCTTGATGACATCCATCGATTCCAGTGCTCCCCAACAGAGGCCTTGGTGTGCGTATGTAAGCCGTTAGCCGGAACAGCCTTGACGACCCTAGTTCAGAAACATTATTATTATCAGAAAGTACTAAGGCCCCAGTAATGACTACAACAGGCCGGAAGTTCGCTCTTAATGCAATGCCTTTGGTGTGCCGTGTCTGAATTGCGAAGCTCTTAGAGCCAAGCTAGATCAGTTAACCAGTTACGAACGAGGGATTGTCAGCTTATGCATGGTGCATGTCAAATAATGTTACAATGTATCGCATATGGTGCATACTGGCCCTTTCCGCTACTTGTTAGCTCGTGGGAATGCATGCTAATCATGCATGCCAGGTTCAGCCAGAGCAAGCTTTGACCAACCTAGGCTGGTTATTGGAGCCGTTTGTGTATCTCCCCGCTACTTAAAGACGCCGGGAATCCTCATCAATGGAAGTGGTTCAGTACCTAGATATTCAGTGGGAGGCTATTAACTTGGACGCCTACTTCACCTTTGTATGCTGATATATAGGGCTGCTATCCTTGAGCAGTTAAATTATCTCAAAAAAGATTCTACAAATCATATCATCCACATTCCTTTCATCAACTCATAACGATTGAACTCCATTATGGCGGACATTCAAACCCCGACTCCCCTAAAACGAGGCGAATGGAAGCACCCTGAAGTCACAGATTTGCGAGGACCCTGTCCTATTATCAACTCCCTCGCGAATCATGGGTTCATTGCAAGAGATGGTCGCAATATTACTGCTGACGATATCATGAAAGCATTCCAAGAAGAACTCGGTTTAGGCCCAGACGTTGCCTTCGGCCTTACAAAGCCACCATTTACACTTCATACTAGGGAGGGCGAAAGTCAGGGAGCTGAAGACAGGGGAGAAACACCACAAGGGTATTTCCATGGATTCTTTAACAAGATCCCCGGACTTCCCACGATAAATTCCGAATCTAGAATCGGATTGCGAGACCCAGGCCAAGTCAACGAAAAGGGTGAACCAGTACTCAACCTTGACCAGCTGAACCGTCACGGCGCTGTGGAACACGACGTATCGCTTGTACGAAGAGACTTTGCGCAAGGAGATAATACAACAATTCAATCGGATCTCTTGCATGACCTTTTGGCTTCTGCTTCTGACGACGGGAAAGGCGGAAAGATATTCACTATCCAAGATTTCGCCCAGTTTCGAAATAGACGCCTAGAGCAACAAAAACGAGAAAACTCGAAGCTCAATTTCGGCCTCCGTGAGGCAATTATAGCTTTCGGAGAGGTCGCCCTTGTTATGTCCGTTTGGGGCGCGAAGTCCGTCACAGAGTATGACAGAGTCCCATTCGAGTATGTCAAGGCGATATTTGAAGAAGAGAGATTCCCTTATCGAGAAGGATGGGAGAAGCGGAACGTCCCGCTTACGCTGCCAGAATTCATTGCGAATTCAACTTATCTACAGGCCTCCGCTTTGTACGACTATACCATCGGCAGATTTTGGCATCGTTAAGCCCTCGAATGCTTTTGAAAATAACGGTAGAAAGTGGTATCAACGAGACCAGTAGAGCGTTTGTGAGAATTCGAAGAGATACTCTGATGCTCTAGGAGGCCAAACAACACATGTATTCCCAAAAATACCACGCTCTTAGGGTAGTCAAGTCAGTGCAGCGGCTATTAGCTCAAATTAATTTACACTTGGCCTCTCAATATTCTCATCCCCCATATACTTTTGGCAATATCCCGTGCCTTTGCATTGCCGACAAAATTAACATCATAGAGGGCCCCAAGGTCTTGCACGGCTTCACCCACTGTCATATATGCCAACACTGTCCGCTTCATTAGATTTCGTCGATAGTTTGAGTATTCTCCCTCAATCCAGTTTATATACCGCCCTTGGCTACCACGGCCCAGTACATCATTTGTATCAATTGTAAGATCCGGCCCCCGTGACAATAAGAAATTATACGGGAGCATACCATACCAAATATCTGGCACTCTTAGAAGTATACTCGGGATCCCATGATCCCAATTCCACTACAGTCGGGCTCGTACATAAACATCTCCCAATTTGGGTCTATATATTCTTTAAACTCTTGATCCAACCCCTATATTATTTCATGTGGAAACTCGGGGTTATTGGGGGTATAGGCTCACCTAGTTTCAAATTCGATAGATTGATAGCATTCTCGGTGCCCCACCCTTCTGGGTCCCAGGTTCGCCGCGGATGTATGCTGTGCGTTTTTGATTATCCCTCTATCTGTTCATATTGTTTGCTCGGAAGCTCGATACCTTTCGTAAATCCCACAAGAACACAAAGGATGTCTTTTATAAGCAGAAGAAGAAGTATTGTCAGGCTAAGAAGACGGATCATGGCATCGAAGGTTTTAAATATCCCAATAGGAGCGCCTGAAGCTACTCGACGCTGGTATTCGTGTTTAGGCAATGTGGAAACCTACGTGCACGGTTCCTGACGGTCTTCGACCCCTGATATAATTATAGCTATTTCGATAAGTTTATCAGCCTTACATTACAATGCCGCAAAATGCCCAAGATATGCAAGAGCTCAAATGCACAGAAAATTAATTTCAACTTCAACTTCCGAATAATTTATCATGAACTCGGTGCAGTGTAGACTCTGATACTATTGATGGCCCAGTAAGCGTCCTCAAACGCCTCGAGCACAGACTCACGTACTCTGCACACTCTATCGGACAACCATACTCCTCGCTATAAATCGGCGGTGCGCCGGCCCAATCACCACAAAGGGATATATTGATGATTAGCCTGTGATTCTTGAGGTGCGAATTGATATCACATTTCGTGGGGGAAAGTCCGCCGTTGCAGTACCCCATTCAGATGGTTCCGGTTTCCCAAGTTCGATATTTGGAGGAGTTTGGTCTCTAGGGAAGAGCCACATGCGAATACCTGCGGTTCTCCATTCCACAGCGTAGACACCTCCCTTGTTACCATTCAACTTTTCGCCATATGAAGCCGGCGTCCCTCGCACGGCGCAACCCATGTTGTAATTGGTGCTGTTTAGACAGTTGTTCGATAACGCTTTCCCGGTCTGTTTTCTTTTAACGCCCATTTCACACCCATCTGTAGTGTGTAGGGTGAATTGAGCTCCTTTGTTGCCTTGGTTCACTGCTTCGATGATATCTATCTCGCCGTGTTTCGACCAGATATCTGACGGATTGGTTAGACTTAAGGATTTGTGCTAGATTTGAAATTTTAAAGGGATAGACCTTACCTGGTTCTGTATCGGACATCCATATTGCCGGCCAAGTACCACATCCATATGGAACGTGTCCGATATCAAAAATAAATAGGCCGTGTGTATACCGCTGCCTAGACAGAATCTTGACGGTAGGGCGTCCGGCGGTACCGGTATCATCTTTGGGTAGCACTCGTATGATGGCCTGGTTCGAGGTAGCATACGTCAAGTTAGACCATTTTGCGCCTTCCTTTGTTACATAACTAACATTGGTTAGCAATTTGCTTTTTAGCTTGTTTTGTATATGCGGGCCATGGGTTGCTTCTTACTTTGTAAACCCATCGGTCGCCTCGGTTCCATTTCCATAGCCAGATCTAGATACCTCTGGTACACCCAGTCTTTTCTTTGTGATAGTTGGGATCAAAGATATGTTTACGAATCGAAAAAGTCTTCCCCGCTGTCTAATGGTGGAGGAAATTAGTAAAACCGTCCCCCAAAGAGTGAGATCCGGGAGAGTAGAGCAACTAACAAGTCTCTACCAAAGAGTATTCAAGTCTGGAATAAGACGGATATCGATTCGTCTTGAGCACCCTTAGCGGAATCACAATAGCGGTAACAATGATACCAGCGCCCAGAAGTGCGCCTGCCTACCTCTCACAACCCCAGTACCGGGGGGTTCCAGGCTGACGCCGAACACGAATTTTTGTGGATTTCAAATGTTTCATTGTACTCCTTTTCTGTCATGAAGGGTATACCTGCCGGGCCGAAATCTACTGACATAACGGTAAATCCAGGACTTGCTGGTAACGTATTGAAGCTTCTGGGACCTTTTATATAAGGCTATCGCTTCTATGATAAAAATGGGTACTCTGGCGAAGATTTTGTAGGATAGAGAATGAATGAAAGAATGCCAATCGCTATCTAGTTAAACGGATTCGAATATTCGAATTACTAGTACAAGACCAGGATAACGATACAATGTTCTACAATTTTAGAAGGGAAAATAATAATGCTTACCCGGCAACTTCCTTTCGAAACGATAAAATGTTTACGGATGCGTCAAGCTCCTCGGACCGTGCATGTGGCTAAATATTTTGATGCTTTATCTCGCAGACGGCGTCCAGCCTCGAGACTATCTCGCAGATATGCGGATATTTGGGACAACGCGCGGACGGACCCGTCCGTGTTGCATTTTTATTAGCCCAAAGCTGAATTTAAAGCGTGAAAGACCCCCAAGTTTTCATAGCTTCAAGTTAAAGCCTAGATTTTAAATATGGTGTAGCCCTTGCTTTCTATCGGAAACCTTCGATTCCATCTCAAACACTAGTCTTGTGTTGTTCAAACGCATCGATACATGTTCTTTGTATTTTACATTAAAACTAGTACCGTATCGATCTTCTATCTGCGTCTCTAAAATCGACACAATCGATTTGCGCAAAATGTTGTACACAAACGGCACGATTGTCACCGTTAACGAAAGAAGAGATATTATCGAGGACGGTGCAATCCTTGTCCAGGGAACTTTAATTGTTGATATTGGGAAAGCGTCTCTTCTTGCTGAAAAGTATCCAGAGGAAGATGTTACCGACCTCACCGGGCGCGTCATCTTCCCGGGCCTAATATCGACTCACATGCATACAGCTCAAACCCTTCTTCGAGGAGTGGCGGATGATCTTGAATTGATTGGATGGCTCTGTGATCGTATCTGGGTTCTCCAAGGCAATTTCACTGCTGAGGACGGAGAGGTTGCCGCTAGGATCTCGATTGCTGAGATGTTGAAATCCGGGACGACCTGTTTCCTGGAGAGCATGGTATTTCCTTCCCAAAGCCCCCCTTCTCATTTGTAGACTATGCTTGAATGCCGGCTGACCTTCTAGTAAATTACGTATCTTGGCTTTATAGTTCGCGGATAGATACGGATTCGATGGTCTTGCAAAAGCCGTCGAGGAGAGCGGAATCCGAGGATGCCTTGGCAAGATCGTCATGGATGTTGGAAAATATGCAACAGAAGAGAAGAGAATGATGCATCCTGGCCTTGTTGAAACTCGTGAGCAGAGCCTCTTGGGGGCGATTGAGATGCACGAGAAGTGGGACGGAAAGGCAGATGGCCGGATTAAAGTTTGGTTCGGCGCAAGGACTCCGCCCGGGTATGTTCTATTTGCACTACCAGTATGATATTCGATGCATAGCTGACGCTATGCCGCTGCAGTGTATCCGACGATCTTCTCAAAGAAATGTCTGAAGCTTCTAGATCCAAGAATATCCCGATTACAATGCACTGTGCCGAAGTCCGGGCGGATAGAGAGTTTTACGCCTCTGTCGGTCACACACCAATGACGTACTGTCAGTCAGTTGGCCTACTTGGCGAAAAAACTGTTCTTGTTCACATGGTCCACCTGGACGACAATGATATCCAACTTCTTCACGAAACGGGGACTCACGTGGCACATTGTCCTACGTCGAACTCCAAGCTTGCCTCAGGATTTGCTCGGGTCCCAGAGTTGCTCGATGCTAAGGTTAATGTGGGACTAGGTACCGATGGTGCCCCGTGCAACAATTCGAATGACTTGCTTCAAGAGATGAAACTCGCAGCTATCATTCATAAGGCTACTCACTACGACCCGACAGTCGTACCAGCGGAGAGCGTCATGGAGATGGCAACAATCAACGGGGCAAAGGCTCTAGGGCTAGAGAAAGAGATCGGATCACTTGAAGTTGGTAAAAGGGCAGATTTTGCGACTATAGATCTCAGGCAGCTGCACTTGACGCCTTCGTTCGACCCGATTAGTACAATCGTGTACACGGCTACGGGACGGGATGTTGAGATGGTCGTCGTGGACGGGAAAGTCTTGGTCAAAGACGGGAAATTGACGACGATGAATGAAAAGGAAATTATGCAACGGGCGAAAAAGCATGCTCAGGAGATAGTAGAAAGAGCTGGATTGAAGCAGACCATCAAGGGCCGTTGGCCGGTTTTGTAAAATGCAGCAATGAACGTGTTGTCGACACAGTCCCTAGACCCTAATAGAGTGTGGCAAAATGCATCTTCAGATTCAAGTAAATTAGGTTCACAATCGATGGTCATCTGATTCTCGAAACGGCTGGCACCCGCTTGCATGTAACGGTAGCCTCGAGTCCTCAGTAACGGATCATGCATATCTCATAGCCAAAGGTGTATACGAGTAATTAATCGGTGTGCTACTTAATTATGTGTTAATCATGATGCGCATGACGTCGTGGGTACTCAATCCGGGGATCGAAAATCTGTATATACATATATATGTATAAATGCTTCAATTTCAGTTCTCAGGAGGGCCGATAGTCTTCGACTGACAACATTACTCTCTTACAAGACTTCTTTCACTAAGAATAAAACTAAAAAACACAAGATGGCTTCAACAATTGCTGGTGCCATAGCAGGAAAGAATGCATTGACTGTAAGTCTCTTACTGGACTCTGTTACAATTATAGGGTTCCTGTGCGGCTGATCCATTTACTTGTTCAGGGTAACGGGCCTGTCTCGAACGTTTGGTAAGTATATAAATATGAGGCACTCTACTAGTTATCTTGAAAAGACTTACAACTATAATACTATATTCATCGTTCATAGCGCGTGGCTTCATGGCATTCACGTATATACGAATGACCCCTCTAGATGGATATCAGCACATCATTTCTGTTCACCGCTTGGGGAAGGTAAGTTACAATACCCATCATCGCAGCGAAATAAGAACTAGTTCGACTAAGGGGACCTTTATTTAATTGTAGATATGCGCCAATGCCTTATTTTCGATTCCCATGAAAAGGGTGCCCGGCTCATCGGAAGTAAGTAATTTATTCAATGCAACTAGACTTTACGAAATCCTCTAAAAACCAACTAACATGATTTAATTGATAGTTGAGTACTTAATCACCGAGAAAATATTCTCAACTCTCCCAGAAACCGAAAAGAAACTCTGGCATACACATAACTTTGAAGTCAAGTCGGGAATCTTGGCTATGCCCCAGCCTTCGGTTTCACCCACCCCAGCAGCGGCTTGGAATGCAATCGAGGATGCAGAGATGAATGAACTCATCAAGATGTATGGAAAGACATATCACTTGTGGCAAGTGGATAAGCACGATGTCCCAATGGGGGAGCCGCAGCTCATGTCGGCATATACAAAGGAAGACCAGGTTCCATCGAGTCTTAGAACCGCGCTCGAAAACAGGGACAAGGAGTTAGGCATAAGTACCGCGGAAAAGAAGGAGCGAAGGCGAGGGATCAAAAAGGCGGATACGGACAAACATGATGAGGTTGATCAAGCTTGGAAGAAGACCTAATATGCGTTCGATGACTTATACATGCGCAAGTTGCAGATTGTTCTGTCTACCAAATGAATAACGAATGCAAAATACGTATCCAAATATCGTTACAATACCCTCCCACATTAATCAAAGCCGCCAACGCCAACATAGTAAACAAGTAGGGGGCTATCGTTTTCCTGCAGCCCTTTCACTTTCTCGCATAGCAGCTCTTGCGGCTCTACTTCCTCCGAGCTTCGGTCCTCTGGGGCGTTTCGGATCGTCCTTCTTCTTGTTGTTATTTGCTCTACCCCTTCTTCTCGCATTGAGCGCATCCATGAATTCACGCCTAAACTGTTCGGCGATTCGGTCGTCTGCGGCATAGTCGTCTTCTTCTGCCTGTGTCTTATTAGTTGCTGGGTCTGGTTCTTCGTAAATATCCACTAAGAAATCGTTAGTAACGTCAGAAGTTAAGGTATAATTGGAGGAAAGCTTACATCTTGACTCTTTCAAAACTTCTTCGACCAATTTATCTCTTTCAATATCCATACTATTCCTTCTCCTCTTGCCGCGCCTCTTCTTCTTTGGGTCCTCTGGTTCCGGCTCCTTGAACGCCTCGCCAGCCTCTATACGTCTCTTTGCCTCCTCGGTCCTCTCAACATTCTTGCGTGTACTCTCAGCACCGAGATCAATCTCTTGTAATTTGCCAAGGGTCGCACCACGAAAATCCGGCCTTATAGGCCACTTTCCAATTCTTCGCTCGGATATTTTCGTTGAGGTGAGTGGAGCGGGATAAACTCGCTTGACGTCATTGTCGCTATCATCACTTGTAGGGATAGGTTGTGAGGCATCGGTCATCCTGCGCTTGGTGAGTTCTGATTCGATATACTTCATCCTGACAATGTGATTAGCAATCCGTAACTTCTAAACTGAAGTTGGAATTGGGTGGCGAATCCTTACATGTGCTCATTAACGTCAACAATAGCGCCCGTCTGGCCTGTGAAGCGGTTGACGACAGCATTGACCTCTTTATCGACAGCATCCTTCTCCGCCATCGCCTCTTCTTCCTCAGCGGTTGGTGTCTTTGCCCTCCTATCCACTGTGAAGTCCAAGCCTCCCTTCTTGAGTTTTGCTTGCTTTCGTAGGCGCATAATTTCAGCGACAGACATTGATGACTCGTCTTCCTCCATAGCATCATCCTTCGAAACCTCCATAGCCGCTACATCTTTGTCATCTCTTTCGGTTGGTTGTGGTGTATCTAAACCCTTCACTTCAGCTGTTGTAGCATCTTTCTCTTCATCGCGATTTCTGATCTGGCGACCAGGCCGATTTTTCCTGGCTTTGAATGTATGTGTAAAAGGATCTGCCGGTGGCTGAGCAGTGTCCAGCTCCATGACAATGCTTGTACCGTATAGGCGACTCGGGGACACGTGTAATAGATAGTTCCTGAAATGTATCTTAGGATGATGCTGGGTTCTGCTGGTGATGGCGATGAGGTTGGTGGATTATGAATGAAGAAAGTCTGGGGGAAGGCAAGAAGGATGCAGATGCGACAAACATTGCGGTTTAAAGATTTCTGTTATGAGACCAACTTTCCCTGCAACAATCCCTTCCCAAACCACCTACTTAATCAGCAAGGAAGTACCCATCATTACACAACATCGGCTCAGTCAAAATGAAGCGGCAAAGTACCGATGCCTACGAGCCTAATGGCACCGACGAATCGGGTCGCGGAAAGAAGCGTAAGATCGGTGACGAGACCCTTCCTCTGGGAGTCAATCTGTACACACGCGACAGCATTCCTTGGGATCTCCTCCAGTATGTTGTCCTAAAACACATCATCGCAGGAACTAGCAGCTAACTCGGTCTTAATTTAGTTACTGGCACCAAAGATACTCATTGTTTTCGCTCTGGGATGAAGGAATCTGGATCACGGATGAAGGGTTTTATAGCGTGACTCCCGAATCTGTCGCTAGAAAAATCGCACGGCATATACTACCGCCAGACTTAGCGAAACCCCGAATAATACTGGACGCATTTTGCGGGGTTGGAGGAAACGCGATACAGTTTGCACTTTCGCCTCAATGCGAGAGAGTCATCGCTCTTGATCACGATGAGGCAACAATCGAATGTGCAAAGCACAATGCCAGGATATATGGTGTGGAAGATAAGATCGAGTTCGTGAAAGCGGATTTTTTCGAATTCGCAAAAAATTGGGAAGGGGATTTTGAGCTTGATGCCGTATTTTTGAGCCCTCCTTGGGGAGGACCGAGTTACAAGCATGAAGAAGTATTCAATCTGGAAGATATGACATATGGGGGGTGAGTCTTTAGTTCCCCGAGATTTCAGACAGGAGTGATACTAATACAATCCAGTGCGGAGATCTACGCTGCAGGTCGAAAGATTTCACCGAACCTCGTCCTTTATCTACCCAGGAACGGCGACTTGAACCAAATAGCAAAATACGATCCGGATGCCAAAGAAATCAAAGTCGTTCACTATTGTTTACAATCAAGAAGCAAGGCAATATGCGCATATTTCGGCAAAACAGGCGCCGGCCTACCGTAACGACTATAGAATAAATGAAAAGACTCGCGACACCAAAAAACCGAATCCAGAACTTATTTACTCCGATATAATTTCACCATGCGTCCCCTTCTTCTTCTTTACACCTATCTACCCTAGACTATGGGCAGAAACAGATAGTGACGGTGGAGCTTAAGGAAGGCACTAGGGATACCATCTATCTTGCACCTGACAAGCTGTTCTGGGAGGGCATTTCCTGCAACCACTATATTCTTCATCTTCGCACTATCCAAATTTCTTAACAACACAGGCATTTCCATCTCCATCAGCCGGTCTAGTTGATGTTACCACCGATTCCGTCTTGGGGGTTTTGTAGTTGAGGTCCTGAAAGTTGTACTGGGCCTAGAATCTCTACCAGGTACCCGACTGGCGTGATTGGTGCTGCATTCCCCCACAGTGCGGGCCCGGGAACTTTGTAGTTGGTTGCTCCAGGATATGCATCTATGTGGATACTCGGATCATTGGCCTTATATCCACCCACAAAACCGAAACCTCCTATAAGGGGAATACCGGTTGGCGGGCCCGTGATATTGAATTGAGAACAGGATGGATAAAATCTAGGTACCAAGCTTGTAAGTTGAAATGCTTAAAAACTTGGTGGCTAAATCACTTACTGTGCTTTTCCAATACCATAAGCTTCGTGTAAGGCGATTATCTCTGTTCTGACGAGGTAGATCCTGAAACCGAGTTGGTCAATACTTCTTATGTATGTTAAAGAAACTTGGGAATATAGATACCCTGTTTTCAACTTTGGGGGTATAATGAATTCCTGCTTTCCGTGAGCAGGATCCTCTCTCGGACGAGAAACTGCCCATGAGCCCCCAACCTGGCCATCTTGGTATACCTTTGTCCAGATGGCACCTCGGCCGGTCGAGCTAAGAGACATATCGGCCATATAAACAATTATAGGCCCCATCACTGATGCCACCGTCAGTTATGTCGGTAATCCCTAAAACTTTAGGGCGCTTACATTACAATGTCCAACGGATCGAGGCTATCCTTGAACCATTGTTGAGAAACAGTGTCTCCCGACTTGGCGTTGATGCATTACAGATCATATCGGAGGAGTCGACGTCCAGCAGAGGATTGTTTGTTGTCGGCTGACGGATATATTTTTCGGCACCATCGCCTTGGCCGATGTCTTGTGTTTTTGATGTAAGCTCGCGGTTTCAGCCTGAGTGCAGACGTATGACCTTACCGTTTATCCAAATCCTTCCGATACGGGTGTGTGCTACCACAACAGGCACCAGAGATCCCAGTACTATCGATAATTGAGCCCTCATCATAAGGAATAGTAAAAAGGCGAGTTCCGAAGAGAATACTGAATTTAAAAATTGAGTGCTATTCGAGGTCGAAGAGATAATAGCGAATTCAAAATACACTATAATGTTTGTCGTCGTACTTTTGAAGTTATTTACCGTTTAATAGAACCTACGCCGCCTAGTATTTATACACCCAAGCGTCTCCTCGGAACTTGGAGATCTACGAACCCAACCCTCATATCGCATCTATACACAGAGCCCACCGATAAACACTCGCTCTTATGCTTGCCTATGTACACGGTATCATGCATAAAACCAAGGAACAATCCGAGTGTGGTTGATTTTGCGTTGCCAGCCCGTCGGTTGAAACGTGAGCGAAGAGGACTTACCCTTTAAAGCAAGAATTATGAGAAAGATGATGCTGCGGTCTAAAGCTACAGACGATGCATTGGCTGACTTATCGTACGAGCGGGCCACGTTCTGCAACTAAGGGGTGGGAAATCGATTTGGAATCTACAATAATATTAATACTTCCCGCGTGCGCTGAGAGTGTGGTAGATGGCAGTTAATGCACACATACGTCTTGATATCTTCGAAACGCTACTGTGAGACGTTTACTGCAGGACCTATCAATGACTAGATACCGACCCGGGTCTACGTATATCATCGTGCAATGCTACTTGATTGAACAATAGCATAACTATATACTCCAGTGCGCAGAAGCTAGGAGACCGCTAATTTTCACATCAAACCGGATAGTGTAAAGGGGTTCATACTAAAACAAATTCCATTTCCTAAAAAGCAGACATTCCGCGAACAACTTTGAAACCTCTCAGTCTTTGAGTTACGGCTTACCGGCTGAAGGCAATCATGCAATTCGAAGCCACGAGAAAATGTTGCATTTTGAAGAGTTGTTGTGTTGCAGCCTTAGTCACTGCCCACTTTTATCGATAGCCGTTTACAGATAGCTTTGGTTGTGACGGTGTGCCACCACAAAAATTTTGAACCGCGTAAACCTCAACCCCACTACTCTCCAACAGACCCCAGCTTCATCCACGACTACTCCCTGAATCTCAATATTCGGCATCCGGAAATACCAGGGTTTCACACGTGTATCTATCAAGTCAGATCATCACGCCGAGAATCTAGAATAGTACCTGGAAGCTAGCTGCCCAAGATGCAAGCTCCAGTTATTATGCTCAGTAAGTTTCGAAAGCTCTCGGATTGCATCAAATACGAACGATATCTAACGACTGGACTACATAGACACCGGAGCCGGTGAACGGCAAACCGGCAGGAAAGCGCAGTTATCAAATATCACCGCGGCGAAAACGTTAGATATACCCCTCCATCCGGATACCTCAACGCCCCTTAACTAACCACGGCTTCGTTAAATGATCCAGAGTCGCGGATATTATCCGATCATGTCTCGGTCCTAAAGCTATGTTGAAGATGTTGCTGGATCCCATGGGTGGTATCGTTTTGACAAACGATGGCCACGCAATATTACGAGAAATCGAGGTCGCCCATCCAGCCGCAAAGAGTATGATTGAGCTGAGTAGGACCCAGGTATGGGATAGATGCAAAATATGGATAGTGGAGATTGGCTAAATATTGTTAAAATCAGGACGAGGAGGTTGGCGATGGTACTACAACGGTCATTATCCTTGGTAGGTACCGACCCGTTCGATAAGGAAAAGCTTGGTGTATAAGCTAATGAGGGAACACTATAGCTGGCGAGATCCTAGCCCAGGCCCTTCCCCACCTCGAACGCCATATACACCCCGTTACCATTATTCAAGCTTTCAAGCGGGCCCTTTCAGATGCCCTAGAAGTTATCGAAAATATCTCGATTCCTGTCGACGTCACATCGGACGAAGAAATGATGAAGTTGATTTCCTCGTCCATCGGCACGAAATTCGTCTCTCGATGGAGTGACCTAATGTGTAATCTAGCGCTAAAGGCCGTCCGCGTGGTTGCTGCCGAGGCTGGTGGGAAAAAGGAGGTCGATATCAAGAGATACGCCAGGGTGGAGAAGATCCCCGGTGGCCAGATTGAGGATAGCAGAGTTTTGGACGGTGTTATGCTAAACAAAGATATTACACATCCGAAGATGAGGAGAAGGATAGAAAACCCGAGGGTCATCTTGTTGGATTGTCCATTGGAATACAAGAAGGGTGAATCGCAGACAAACATCGAGATTTCCAAAGAGGAAGACTGGAATAAGATCTTGGAGATTGAAGAGCAGCAGGTGAAGGCCCTGTGCGACCATATCCTAGTATTGAAGCCGGATTTGGTCATCACAGAAAAGGGCGTGTCAGGTACGATTAAACAGGGAGCTCATGCAGGTCATATGACTGTGCTGACGTTATGCCAGATCTCGCCCAACATTACTTGCTCAAAGGCAACGTCACCGCACTGAGGCGGGTTCGCAAGTCTGACAACAACAGAATAGCAAGGGCGACCGGTGCTACGATTGTGAACAGGGTTGAAGACCTTCAAGAATCCGATGTTGGAAACAAGTGCGGGCTTTTCGAGATCGAGAAGATCGGTGATGAGTACGTAGCTGGATTTTATAATACGAGAGAGTAGGTTGATGATTACTAACAGAGTGACAGATATTTCTCCTTTATTACCAAGTGCGAGGACCCCAAGGCATGCACCATCTTATTACGAGGGCCATCGAAGGATATCTTGAACGAGATTGAACGAAATTTGCAGGATGCCATGTCGGTTGCTCGCAATGTCTTCTTCCACCCTAGGCTGTCTCCTGGAGGTGGTGCTACCGAAATGGCGGTTGCTGTGAAGCTCCAAGAGCTCGCCAAGCAGGTGGAAGGCGTTCAACAATGGCCGTACAAGGCTGTTGCCGATGCTATGGAGGTCATCCCCAGGACCCTTATCCAAAATTGCGGTGCTAGTCCAGTTAGAGTTTTGACCCAACTCCGAGCCAAGCATGCTGAAGGCGGATACACCTGGGGTATCAACGGTGACAGCGGCAAGATTGTCGATATGCACGAGTACGGCGTGTGGGAACCAGAAGCAGTCAAGCTCCAGAGTTTGAAGACTGCCGTTGAGGTACTCACCCCCTGCAATTTCCCATTTAGAAACTGCAATGCTAACTTGAATCAAGTCTGCCTGCCTGCTGTTGAGGGTCGACGAAATCTGCGGTGCGAAGAGCGGGAAGCAAGGTGGTGGAGGTGGTGCCGAAGAATAGATGATGTTTCTGGGCTAAGATTAGAATCAATTAGACCTGGTGACCATTTACCTCCAAAAGCATCTGTATACCAAGGGTAGTCAAGGTTACTAGTAATACAAGAAGTGAAAACAAAAAGACGGCCCAGGCTCCAGATATCGTGATCGCTGAATGCAGAAACAGAACATCTAAAAATCAAATCACACACTTAATACTATGCATATCAGTCATCATCGAAGATAACAATAGACCTGTTGCCATTTGCCGGGGCAGCTGCAGCCGAGGCGCCATTCGATGCTTGTGCATTCTTGACGAGCTTGATTTGAGGCCCCACTTCATCTGTCGGACCAGCGGCGCCATCCGCAACAGCATCATCGGCCTCGTTATCGGTACTTTCAGCTTGTGGTGTCCCGGTTCTTTCGCTCTCTTTCTTCTTCTCTTGCGCCAGCTTCTTCTTCTGCCTCTTCGCTCTATTCCTCGCCGTCTTGGCGTCATCCTTTTTCTTCCACTCTTCAGTCTTTGTCTCAAATTCCTCCTTCTCCTTCTCCTTTTTAAGCTCGTCATCCATTATCTTCAAACGTTCGTATTCCCTCCGCCGGCTAGCCTTGTAGACGTGAAATTCACCTGACCCGGCACCTGCACTGGAACCCTGGACATTGGCCACGATTTCTGGCGGTGGCGCGAGTTTCTTCTCACGCGTTTTAGCAGTCGATACAAAGCGCTCAGGATTCTTCATCAGGCTGGCAAGTTGTGCGGCCTGCGCCGAGGACGGCGAGAGAGCGCGTTTCTTATTCGGTCGATGCGACTGCGGGTCCATCGACGTGGGGATTGATTCAGGGATGTTTTCTGACATGATGGACGGGAATCGAAGAGGTCAAAGCGGCCGCGTGCCCAGACCGTCTGCAGGTGAGTAGAAGCGAACGGGAATTTGCCGTCGACGAGGGTGATGGTGGTTGTGGTTGGAGGGTGGTGGTGGTGATGAATATAGAGATGAGCAAAGGCAAGGCCCCGAGGATATGTCTTCAACGCAATGCGCAATGCAGAGCCACGCCAAGACCACCCCGAACGTCCAACGTTGGACAAACAACACACGCAACACATTATTATTATTATAATACCGCTGACGCTGCATGTCAGATGCGATGGAGCCCCCCCCTTCGAGTCCTTCTGAAACGAGCCTCGTCCACCGACAACCGTCAAATTTAGTATCCGGCAAGGCTCTATTTAAAAGTACACTCGCCCTCCTATATGCCACGCTATTATACAGTATGTACTGTACATGTGTACGTGTAATTGTCACCACACGCCGTTTCAGACCTCCTTAAGGTTTGAATTCTGCGGTCAGCTTTAAATTTTTGCGGCAGGTACGTATCCCATGCATGCATCGCACCCACCCGAACACCCGCTGAAACGCTGAAACGACCCGATATCGATATCGAATGCCTAATTAACTATCTTCACAAGAAATTATGTATGTACATACCGATAATCGTGGGGAACGGCCTTTGCAACTATCCGATGAGCCCCAAACGAAAGAAAAACAAAGGTTCAGGGGAGCCTACCTAAGTAAAAAAAATAATTATACGGCTTTGCCCTGGGCAGTGAAAATGGGATGTGTACTAGTGATATAATTATAAAAGGGCCTCTGTGGCCCGTCATTCGTTTTTTATTACATAGTCTGCAAGTCTCCAGTTGAGCTTCGACCATCATTCCATTCAGTTCACCATCTTGAGTACCTCTAAAAACTTTCAATTCACTTTGACGACCATTACATATATCTGTATATCTTTGACCGGATTTTTTGATATCTTGGAGGACTTTTTGAAAATGCGCTTCTCGAACATCGCCACAGCTCTTACTGCCATCATCGCCACCGTCTCATCCGTGGCAGGCGTACCAGAAGCAAGTGCGGTGGCGGAGTCGGAACATAGAATCGAGGTATACTCACCTTCCGCTCGACACGGATCTATTGACATCATACTGACTTGCGCGTACGGATAGCCACGAGCCACCAAATCTCTAGGCGTCTTCTACTGCGTCGGAGCCGTCTGGACGACCAAATGCTGGCACCGAGTGAACCTCAAAGCGGGGACATTCTATGCAGTCGGGCCTAGCTATAACGACAAAATCTTGTCGTTCGGTCCGGATCAGGGTACCAGGTGTACTCTTTGCATGTGAGTGGTGCATTATAAGAGACAGTCTATCGGAAACATGGCAATGAATAATAAAAACACTAACGATTGATGACATGTAGAAATGAAGACTGCAGCTTGGAAAACGGAGGAGGTTTCTCCGAGGTTATTCATTACCCTGGAATTCGTGATATGAATGATTGGTGGGGAAGATTCTGGGACTACGATCACTCTTGGAGCGGAGTTTATGTCAGCCAGAACTTCTGGAACGGTAGAATCAGCGGGTTTCTCTGTTACCCGGAGTAATATTATTTGATGAACCGGACTTGGAGTGATATAAAATGCTACGCATCATGGTCATATGGTTGGAGATATATATGCATGAGAGATGGGAAATTGCGGGATCAATCGAGTTCCATCAGAGATTTCTTTTTTCCTAACACTATTTTATCAATACCCTTTGGTTTGTAATGAGTCTTTCTTGTACATAATATATACTACTTAGTTAAGTACTTACCGAAGTATGTACCTCCTATTACTATCATCTACCGTCGACGCTTCATAAATTTGCGTTGGTGTGGTATTTCGCACCCCCCAAAGACAGCTAAGCTATTACTAGCTATCGCCGGTAACCTCCGTTCCCGCTCCACCAACCTCACCATCATCACCAACCCGGTGATTGATGCCGTCGAGCATGACAAATACACACAATGGCCGACCCCCTCCTCGACTTCCTCTCCGACGGCCTTCCCTCATCGCTGACAGAACGAGGTAGCGACAATGCCGCAGCAGCATCAACCTACCTCTCCCGTCTGACCTCCCTCTCCTTCAACGACATCGTAAACAATGAACCCGCAGCCCTCAAATCCTCCCACCACTCCGTAAATCTCTCCCTCCAATCCCTCGCTTCCAGATCCTACCAAAGTTTCATATCCTCCTCCGAACAACTCTCCACCATCCCCACCGCTCTCGACAAACTTAACGATTCGATCGAAACCTTAAAATCACATCTTCCGGCGCTGGACGCCCATCTTACCGAATTCTCAAAGAAATATCATAAATCATCACCCGCTCTCCAAGAACGTACTCGAAAACATACATTAGCAAGGACGTTCCCAAAACTTCTCGATATTCTAGAGTTGCCGACTCTTTTACAATCTGCGATTTCGTCGTCGAATCCTTCGCTAGCACTCGATATTCATTCGCACGTTCGTAGATTATACCAATTATACCCGAACACACCGATAATCGCATCTGTAACTCGCGAATGCGATGCTCTGCTTCAGGTACTAAACACGCAGCTTCTAACCACCCTACGTGGACCGCTGAAGCTCCCAGCGGCTATCAAAACAATCGGATACCTGAAACGGACATCACCGAGTATAGCTCCGGGCGAGGAAGTTTGGGGCTCCATATTCCTTGTCGCACGACTATCGTTCTTGAATAGTCTGTTTCAAGCGTTGGATCCACTCCGGGAACTCGCAGATGCGGAAAGAGAAGAATGGGCAAAGTCACAGACCGCCGCGAATGGCGACAGCAATAGAAAATCCAAGTCGACGGGCCATCAAACCGAGAGATATCTCAAACGTTGGATTGAAGTCTTCCGTGAGCAGAGCTTTGCGATAGTAACGATGTATCGAGCCGTTTTCCCGCCATCCGGGAGTACGACTACGAATCTCGCTTCGGCTTACCTGGCGCCCCAAACACCGGTTACGCCGAATATCAGGAGGAGAAGCGTGGTTAGTGCGGACGGAGATGCCGGCGACGGGAGCGATACGCCCAGCCCGCTAGTTACATTTGTTCCGCATTTGGTGGCCATGTTGACGTCGACATTGAAGAATTACCTGCCGGTTGTATCGGATAAATCGGCGAAGGAGTCATTGTTGACGCAGATGTTATATGCGGCGGGAAGCTTGGGGAGGTTGGGTGGGGATTTTGGTATGATTCTTGCAACGGGGTTGTTGGGGGTTGGAGGCGCTGGGAGCGAGGACTCCGCAGAAGGGGGCGATTGGGTCGAGGTTATGCAAAAGCATAGAGTTTTGGCGGAAAGACTGGAGGAATTGGCCGCCGGTAAGGGAATTAGGTCGCCATCGGCTAGCCCTCTCTTATCGTAAACTGGGGGATCCAACTCGAACACACATGCCGGCGCAACAGTCCCCTTTATATAGACATCCCGCAGGAGGTCGCTCCGCGGAAGGCTATTGTTAATACCGCAATCTACATATAAGTACTAAACTATCCGATGCTCGTGAAGCATTTCACACACGTGCAGTATATAATTCATCATTATTATTAAGCGGCTTGATAGTACCATCCACTGATAATCCCGTATGCACCCTCCCAACTCCCACGAAGGATAGTGGTATACCGATAACATGAAATTAAACGCCCTTCGATGCCGACAATGCGCCTTATGCGTTCCCTTTGTTCCTAATCAAGAATTTAAAAATCCTCCGATTGCGTGCTATGTTGTAGAATAGAAAGGTATGATATCTTCCAATCCACTTTTAAATGATACTGTTAAAGTCGGGGGGGACCTGCCATCCGTGTGTTCTGCAGGCACGGATGAATGCATCCTTGGCTTCATGTGAACTGTAGGAACTGTTGCCCCCCGCCTCAAGTCGGGCAGGATGTGGTTCCGTTGAGCACAAAGCCAACTATTGCACCGAGCGCGTTAGTAAGTTATATTCTTCGACGGTGGGGGTCTCCGGACACATACTCTGATTTGCAAAAAAACGGATTCCAAACTGGAAACTGCAGACCAACCGGAGTTTGTCAACAGTTCCATACACAAGGCTCCACCCGCCGTGACATGCCCACCTCCTCCCCTCTGGAACGGTAAGAATCTTGGTCGGATAATCCTGAAGAAAGGAGGGGTCATTGGGAAGTCTTTTCCGAACCTCACCTCCATGACAATGCTGTTGACTTTGTGCTTGATCATGTCCTTTGCGAGTTGTAGAGTCGGGTCAAATGAATGAAACTCTACGATCCACTGGTAGACATTATCGATAACGTCACGATTAATATACCAGCCGAGCTCCTCAAGGTCGTGGGATTCTTGGATTTTTACAAGCGCCCTAAGCTCTTGGTTGATGCGCTTGGTCGCCAATGTAGAGGCATATGATGGTTCGGCGAGAAGTTGGATAGAGCTGATGCCCAAGTTCCCGGGGACGAAGGCGTTTGGGTTCTTTTTGACAGCTTGCGTCCCTTTGCCTTTCAGCGAGGCATCCTTCCCGTTGAGCTTCGCCATTTCGTCGATGCTTAGGATATCTCGGTCCTCCTGGTCAGTCGCACAGGATGAATAACCATCGTCATCTTGACCCAATGTACTGCCCGATCCTAGCCCCCGTTTAACTATGCCTTTGATTCTGGTGCCTATCCTAGACTTTTTGGCAGGAGAGGGTCTAGGTCGCGAGACGGCTTGATCGTTCCCGCTTCTCGTTCGAACGGTAGACGCAGTCTCCGGGATAATAAGAGTCTTTTGAGCAATGCCTTTCGGGGTCATTGTCGGATCCTGGGGAAGAGCTCTGAATGGAACCGGGGCTGCCGAAACCGCCGGGGTGTGACTCAGCGTCGTCAGCGGTCTCCCAGTTTGGACGAACAGATATCTCGTTTGAATCCAATCCACCTTGTCCACGACAAGATGCGGGGTCTAAAAGAAGCGTTAGCGTGTACCGGTGAACATGATCTGCAAGCGGGGGCATACCTTGCTGACGAACTGGTTTGGAAGATTGACGACCTCATTGAGGCACATTGCACTATTGATGCACAAGTGACTTTTGGACCACCATTTTTGGCCGGCCGAGCCTGTGCTATTATAATTAAAATTCCGATAGCTATTCGTGTAGCCGAGACTAACACTTGCATCCAAGCTATGGTAGACGCCATTCCCATAGGCACGACCATGGGCTAAGGAGCGGTCTTCGTTAGTTATATCTTATCGATATCCTTTATCGAACGGTGATTTTTACCTGTTTCTCGGAAATGCAACCCTTCTCGGATGATCGAATGCCAGTTCTTAAGGGGTGATCCATGGAATGCAAAGATGGTCGGGACTATCTCGAAGTTAGGATGACGGCAGCGAAGGGAAGCCGTTGGGGATGGAAACCTACAAGCGAGTCCGTTGGTATCAACAGCAGCTCGGACCTCGTTCACGAAACGCTGTTCTTTGTCAGGGGCGCCCATGGCGAACCTGAACTGGATCCATCCATCCATCCCATCCACTCGTTCCTCTCCCATGATGTTTTTCTTCTTTTCCTTGGTCTCTTCCATGATAGAAGAAGCCACATCCGGATGGATTTCGCCCTGTTTGTAATCCACCGGATCATCCGGCGTTTGGTCAATCTGAACGATACAACTACGATTACTGGCAACAATCCATCTGAGCAAAAGTAGAGCGCTTGGGCTAATTTTGTTCCTCCAGGTTTTCAAGCTAGCCTCCTCGCCAACCTTCGTATTCATTATCAACCACTCCCTCATCTCATTGACCGAAGGCAAAGTCTCAAGCATCTGAACAATCGAATTTCTCTTGATCCCATCGGACAATTCGTCGAAGTTGCATGTGTATATCGCGTATGAGACTTGAATCCCCGTGTCCCCGACAAGGCTAACGTTGGCGGGATCTACGTTAAATATCGACTGTGGATTGCCGGTTGCGATCGCCAATCTAACCTTGGGAAAGTATTCCCCCTCAACGACTCTGCAATGGAGTGATTCAGACCCAGACACGCCTATCATAACAATCCAGTCCCCCGTGTTGAGCCTCATGGAATCACCTTCGATGACATCTACGGTTAGTTCCTGCTGAGCTCGATCGAAAGTAGCAGTGTACGGGAAAGACCCGGGCATCGGCACGGTCAAGCTGCAAAGATAGCATTAGCTCCAATCCCAAATACCAGTGAATAGAGAATTCATACTTGAGCCCGGTTGGGAACTCGGAAAGTTTTCCATAAGTAGCAGATGCCCAGCAGAAGCTGATGAGCAAATCGATGACGCTTGGTTGATCCAAGATCTCGTATTCCATGCTTGGGCCGAATCCAAGTGCCATATACTGGTACAAGCATAGGGGCTTGCTACAGACATACGGCTTCAAAGCCTCGAAATTGGCGTCGATCTTGTTATGGCAGACGAGACAAAACTCAGTACAACGGACGAAATGGCGTAGCATGTATTGCATGGTGACCAACGGAAAGGGGATATCATCATGGGATTTGCAGTTGCTTTGTAGAATATCCGCCTGGACCAACGGTGCTAGATTAAACATGCCTTCATCGTCTTTTTTGTAGTATATATCGTCGATAATGTCTGACCTCTCTCGGCCTTGGAAATCTATTACACCCGTGGATCGTTAGAGGTATCGTGATAGTGTGTTTGCAATTGCCGTACCTTCGTAGAACATTTCTGCCCCGTCCCAACCGAATCCATAGGAAACACGGTATAGCGTCAGGGCGAGTAGCCTCTCATTTAACAGTTCCGAAACCGGGCGAGAGATAAATGTGCCTTCAAAAATTGGGGAGTTTGAGTCTGCTTGAGAATCACTGAGGCCGTGGACATCCAGCTTCCCTCCTTCTGCTTTGAAAACATGTGGATTGCCATCTTGGTCTTCTTTGAACTTCTTGACCTTGGTAAAAGCCGCGATCGCTTCTTGCAGGCTCGGCTTGTATCGTGATGACGTTCCCACGTAAACCTGTATCCACTTTTTAGCCGTATAGCTGTCTCTAGCCATGGCAGAAAGGGGCTTGTACCCAGCCGGATAATGCATCAACAGCACAAGATACTTGTCCGGGTTCAATCTCCAAGCCGTCATGGCCTCGTCGCTGATACCGAGCTTCGAGATTCTGGTAGAGATAGCCAGGTATCCGGATCCGCCTGGGAGGTTACCCAAAACCCCAACCTTAAAGCCAGCGCTTTTGACGGCACGGAGGTCCCGGCAGAACTCCTTGATATACTCGCACTCCAGAGGGTCGGTTGATCCTGCGACCTGCGAGTCCCCGATTACAAGCTCGTTTTCCGACATGGCGGGAGACCATCCAGCTATCGAACCATCATCTTCAGAATCCCCAAAGGCTCCTTCGTCATAATCTTCCTCATTTTCCTCGGCTTCCTCATCTTCGTCTTCGTCAATATCCATAGAATCTTCGTCGTATCCCGGATCATATTCGGTAGAATGTTGCCTTTTAACACCACGTTTTGAGCAAACAGCAGTCGCAGTTATACTGATAATGTCAGCTATTTTCTTGGCACGAGCATTGATGCTTCCGATAGCATTAGATATCGACTCTGGGACGTTTTCTGTTGTGGCGTAAAGAAAGCATTCATGGCCCGAGGGGTAATCACTGAGTTCTGGTCATGCATGCATTGTGGTTAGAGTAAAGCCAAATGCAACAAAGATGCATTATTGTGAGTATCTAACCTGGTATCAGAACGGTGATTTCGATTGATCGGGTACCATCAGCAACATTAAAAGTGAAGCTTCCATCATCTTCGCCCTTTTCAATACCTTCCCCAAAAAAGCAAAAAATCAATATATACGGTCCATAAAATATCCTAATTATGTAGAATTCTAACTCACTTGAGACAGAGGGATGCGGAGAACGCGACTGGACTTGTTGCAAGTCGGCGACAAAGGCCTTCCTTGGCATGGTGGCGGATGAAAGTTAATGATCTAGATCTCGAAATGGAATGTTAGTGAGATCCTCGGGGAGGTTGATCCTCGCTTCTGTTGTATTTACCGTCGGGTTATCTGGAGAGCAGGCCGGGCTTGGTGATTTAAATAGGAACGTATTTACTTTCTGAATGCTATTCAATCTAGGGCCAGGCTGTCGGTGAGGCAGCTGAGAACGAAATGGGTGGTTAATTGTGCTCGCGTTGCACGTTGGTGTTCGGCTATGGAAACGGAGAAGGTTGCGAGGGAGGGATGATGGAGAGACTGGAGAAAATCATGAACCATTCGAGATCAATGTCCAAGTGAGATTGGAGGATGTCGTGAGGACAGCGATGGGAGGGAACGGAGCTGGAGAAGACGTGGTGGATGATGTCGTTGATGTTACAAAGTAGCAGCCAGCCGCTATCTTTAGTGACGAATCGAGTGCTCTTTTGTTTGAAGGTCGCTGCACGATGATATCTCCTTCAATAGTTCAAGCTAAACAGAACAGAAGAGATGGAAATGTTGAAATGGGAGTAGAAGAGGGATGAGAGGGGAGGGGAAAGATGGGGAGGGAGAGGTCGAAGGATCTCAATATGATAAATATCCAATTCGAGTACTCCGTGGTACTACGTTATCAGTCAGTCAATCAGCCTCGCCTCCTGCGTTCATTGCACCCAATATCAGTCATTCACACAAACACGATATGCTGCATCCCGGTCGATAAATATATAAAATAGGATTAGCTAGTCGGGCGCATTCCAGAGCGAACTGCTATGACCAACAGAACGGACCAGGTGCACCGGATGCTAGTCAAGGATCAAAATGCAATGCGTTGACTAACTGTGGGGAACATGCACCAGCTAGCTGGCCTTGGCGGCCCGCCTCGCTGTTTGAGCCTCACCGTAGGTACCTAGCAAGTACTCACTTCCTGGCCAGCTTCACGTTATCTCAATCATCATCATCATGGCGGACGACCTCCTCTCCGACCCGGCCCTGCAACCCTTCCTCTCCGACTCCTTCTCCCCCACATCATACCTCAATTCCACATTACCTCCGCTCTCAACCACCGCTGTAATATCCTCTTCCTCTCCGACTGTCTCCCTCCAGAAGCTCCACACCACCGCTACCACACTTCTCTCCGACCTCGATGCTCACCTAAGCCGCCTACGATCCACCCTCTCCGGTCTCACCGATGAAATTCTCCGTGCTACTCCCAGGCTATCATACGAACTCCAAGTCCTCCGGAGCGACGTCATCTCCGTAGCTGATACATTATCTTCGACTCGGACCCGTCAATTGACAGAAGGTCTGGCCGATATATCTTTAGAGGATGTCCCAGCAGAAGGGACGGAGGATAAAGAAAGAAGGAAGTCCGAAGCTGCAAATACACGGGGGAAACCTCAAGTTCTCAAGCGGCTTGAAACTCTCACTCTGGTCCGTCGCCATCTGGAGGATGTAATCAAGGTCTTCGGGGAAGCAATGGAGTGGACCCTTACGGACGTCCAAAAGACGTCAATTCCGCTACCGACGACTGCAACGTCTTCCCTGGGTGCCTACATCCCTCCGTCTCGGTCGCCGTCACCGGCGGTAATGGAAGGCCGTAAACGGTCCGGCCAGGGTAGCAACAACCCTGCCAGGGGATCCGATAAATTCACCGACGAGATATCATATCTCCTCTTAAACGAGGAAGTTGACAAGGCCACGCAAAAGGTTGAGGATTTGGCCAAACTATGCGAAGTTTGGAAAAATACCAGCGAGTATGATGCTCGATTGCGATTTGTGGAGAATCTAAGATGGCAGGTTATGGAAGCCACTAAGGTTGAAGAGCCAGATGTGGTAGAAAAGAAGGATAACGACAGAGGAGTTTACACTATAAATCTTCCCGAGGTCTCGCTGCCGAAGGACGGATACCTCGGTTTTATCAACCAGTTCAAGCAGATGAGAGATAGTATCGGCCAATCCGGACTGTGAACGGTCGTAGTAACTTTGAGGTTGCAGGCGATATTTTGGGTGTTCCTCCATCTGTATCATACCACCATGTAGCGTCGAGCATTTAATCTAGAGTGGGGATCATCCGTTCGCATGTAGCGCATTAGAAAATATGGTACCGCATCTATTCATCGTGATCATAGTCCGTCATATCACCGATTCCCCTCTCTCTCTTGGCCTCCACACTCCACTTCTGCCGCCATTCCTCGCTCTTTTTCGCTGCAAATTTGCGATTTATCACCTCGATGGCCTCCATCCTCCCCCTTTTGACTATTTCAACGTACTTCCCAAAGCTGGTCTGCATTGGCGAGCCATCAACAATCCATGTGCTATCTCTCACCTTCTTGCCATTGTTACCAGTCCTGTTCCCTCCTCCCAATCCCTTCCCGCAATGCGTCTCTTGTTGGCCGTATACTATCGATAACAATCCACCGCTCAACATCGCATCCATATTCGAGTTATGCCACAATTCCCATAACGACCCGATGACATCCTCCCTACTACTAGGTTTCGCCCTGTTTAGTTCCGGGTAGACCCACTTGACCTCCTTTTCATCAAATAGGCAATCCCATAGCACCAAAGGTCGATCGTCTGCCATGTTATAAAACGGCTTCGTCGGCATGTTCTGAACGTCCAACAATTCCTTCACAACCTCTGGCTTCTCGAGTTTCTGCCCGACCAGGAACAATATGGCGACCATGTGTCTTACTTGATGCCATAGGAAGGCCGACCCCGTGAGCTTGAAGTAATACACCTCCGGTCGTCTTTCCAGTATCCCTTCCGAAAGTTCGTAGGGCTCTAACGAAAACACCGGTGTAACCCCGCCAACCTTCACGATATCTGCTTCTTCCACCCGTCTCTTGAAGTTCGTAATCTGCTTACTGGCGTCTATCTTGCATAGATTTCTAAAGTCGTGTAGGCCCTCATAGTACTTCGCTGCTGCCTTCATCGCATCGATGTCGAGTACCCTTGGTGGCTCGCCGGGATTATGCGGTGCAGGCGGGTTCGTGAAGAAATAGTGATATGTCCTGGCCTGGCAGTTGAACCTTGCTGAGAAGTTTTCCGGGGGGTTAGGGCACCATGCCAAAACCCTTATCGTCGAAGGTAAGAGGCGATTTAATATTGTAACATATGGTAACTCGTTCTTATCGTCAAACTCCGGTGTCCCGTCGTCCCGAGGACTTCTAGGTGCCAAATTGTCCTCTGCATCTCCCACCAGGGAATTCTCTCCTAGCATTTCCTCCTTTTTAGAATTCGGCCGGTTGCTTCGGACTCTGACGCCGACCACCTGTCCGAAGGCGCTAACACCTCTGTCGGTTCTCCCACATTTAGTGTACTCCCAGGCATCCAGATCGATCCACTTCCCGATATCGTCGATACCCGAATTGCCTCCGCCGGGGAACACTTGGGTCGTATCCACCGACCCATCAGGATTATAGTAAGTCTTCGGGGGCACCAATCTTGCTTTTAGTAGCGCTTCGAAGAGTTTTTCTTCGACAGTAGGCAATGGAGTATCACCTCCGAAATGATACTCCAAGCCCTGGTACGGCCCGCCGATATATGCAAACTTTAGAGCTATCAGACGGCTCGTATACCGACTGAAATCAAAATCTGGTTTTGCAGTTGGTTTTGGAAGGATTGTTAACGATTCTTGTCTGGAGCGAAGATTGTTAGTTTCTTTTCTTTTCCAAACAGGCATGTAATTTGTTACATATCGGATCATACTTTACACACTCACTTGATCTCCGAGTTTGAGAGAGAGGTCTCCAATGATGACTCTAGTTGGCGGATACGAGATATGAGGGCTTCTTGAGTCCATTTTGTGTAGTCCGTACCGACATTTGATGGTAGAGGGGTACTATTCTGCCCCTCCATCGTACATGGCTTTGCGGATAAACTCCGGGAAAACAGAAGAATCTTTGGTTTATATCTGTTAGAGTTGATAGCTGCCCTGCGAGCAGAAACAGCGAACATTCAAGTGGTTTGCGAGGAAAGATGGTCGTGGGATGATACCGGTATGCATTCGTGAGAGGTTGTGAGTCTAGTTTTAGCCCCGGAGCCCTGTACTCACCCCCCTGACACTATTCCCGGGGCATCACCGAGCCACAACGGCCGGAACTGCACTCCCGACCGACCCTCAGACGGTCAGCGCAGCCTTGCAGGCAGCGAAAGAGAGGGAAAGAGAGGGAGGCCATTCCCACCTCCTCCTCCGACATCTCATCCCCAATCCTGATCCTTCTCATCTCTTTTCACCCTCGCGATGCAGTAAACCCAGCCTCTGCGAATACAAGGAGTTCGTTAGATGCCTATACTCGTCCGCATCTATCCAACAAGTACCCTTACCAATCGGCCCAGCCATCCTTTTCGCCTGTCGAGCGAGCGAGTACCTTAAATTAGGAAGCCCAGCATGGCTGCGGCCACAACAGCAGCACCGGTCGAGTTCAATCCGACGCGACAGGGCAAATTCAAGGTCCTTATCGGCGATAGTTTGAAACCGGGCGCCGAAGACGGTCAATCGTCGAATGTATATTCCAGCTTTAGATGTAATCAAATCTCCACTCTCGGATTCGAGGGAGTTACCGAGCGAGCTAACATTCACGCTGTTAGACAACACGGCGCCACCCTCCGGTCCCTCGAAGCTGTCGCAAGGCGACAATGGCCAATTCAACCTTTCGTACGAGGTACAATTCGAATCCGGGATGTTAAACCATATTCCCTTTGTGCACGATCTAACCTTTGATTATCAGGATGACAAAGAAACATCCTACACCGGCGCCCAACGACCAGGTCGCAAGCTCGAATGCATCCTCGTCTACAACCCCAAAGACAATACCTTCACCCTCGAACGCACCTCTTCCGTCTTCACCTTCAACCGATCCCATCCTTTCTCCGACATAGCATCGATACCCACGGCAACCTACGAAGACGAAGCAACAGCCGTAGCCGGAAACAGCGACGATGAAGATGCTCAATTAGCTGATGCCGAAAACCCCTTCGATGTCAGACACTTTACCAGCAGAGTATTACCAAACTCTGAAGAAGATGAGGATGAACGGGAAGACCAGAAGGAAGAAGACACGGATGTTGAAATGGAGGATGTAGATGCTCAGGCTGCAGCTGCTGAACCCGAACCGGAGCAGGAAACAGCGGTAACGCCTGGCCAGTCGGCATCGACGCCCATACCAACCTCGTCTGCGACCCCAACACCGAACCCATCCCTCGGACCTATGAAACGAAAAACAAAGGTGGTCAATCCTTTCATGAAGCCCACCCGGAAACCGAAAGCAACTGCGGCATCAAACACCGGCAAGTCACCTCTCCTTCACCCGGACATGGCAGCACACGGCAAAGAAGCATCGATGTCGCCTCAACCCCGCCTTCCTTCACCGATGCACCTCGACCGCAAACCGGCAGCAAGGAAAGGCCGAGTCCAACAGAAAGAAGAATCATCGGAATCGGATGTCGACTCCAGTGACGAAGATGATGATCGTAGGAGACCGCCGCCGGTTAACAAGCATATCCAATCGGTCGCCATGTCCCGAGAACCTTCGTTTTCAGGATCCATCCTGTCGAACAATGCCCCCGATGAGCTTGAATTCCCGGATCCGAAGAGCGAGGACAAGGGCGATGCGGAGGACGATGATTTCGATCTCGACGCTGCTATGGCCGAGGAATTCGACTTTATGGACGAAGATGATGAAGGCGGCGGCGGCGGAGGCGGCGGAGGCGAACTTACCATCGAAGGGGAGGATGATAACCGATCAGGAATCGGCTTAGGTATCGGTAACCTAAGTAGCACCGCGGCTCCGGTAAGCTTGAGTAGCATGATGGGAGGTAGGAGAAGAGACGAAAGCGAGGAGGAGAGTAGCGAAGAAGAGTAGTAGTAATGTGTCTACACTGCCCGTCCTAGAATCTGGTAAATTTGTAAAAACCGGCGACGAGGTAGAGTATCTTGTTTGGGAGTATAAATTTGGACATTTCCTGGCGTCTTTTTCGACTATAGCGCAGCAGCGACGAGACTATGCGATACCCTTCAGATTTTTTTCACGAATCTCTTTCGACTTTATCACGACAATTCGCCCGCGAAGCAACATTTAACGAACTTTAGCTTTGAATTCCTAAGAATAGTTCTATTTCGTTTTTGGTTCCTGTAAAAGTACATATCAAATATCTTCAAGAAGAATAGATGATCCATAGGGGATTAGATAAAATTGAAAACCTTGAGCCTCTAAGCTTGCGCTCAAACCTCTATTTCTTTCTTTTTTTTTTTTTTTTTTTCAAAGGGTGGTGCATATGCATGTCGAAAAGCATACCGATAAGTACCGCCCTCGATCAAGAGGGAAAAAAAAGGGTGGAATTACGTGGCAAGGTTTTACGATAGGCTAGTGGAATGAAAAGGCCTACCGCAATGGCCGCCTGAAAAATACATTTGCATTCGTGTTCAGAGGTAAACCAGGAGCGTGCTATCGCAGCCCAGCTTGATCTCGACCGTGAAGCAAGAGATACGCATTCTGAGCCACCGCATCTCGTTGGTAGAATGCCGCCCTTCTGCTCTCCTCACTATCAACTCCCTTTTCTCCCAGGATAACCTCCAAATCCCGCTTTTGGCTGCTAACCCATTGTTGGATGAAGGCTGCAGGGTCCATACCGAGACTGGTCCAGAAGTCTCTTTTGGCCTTTGAGTGGTTGATCGCCTGGACCAAGACGGCGATATTGTCGTCTTCCATGCTTAGATTTCGGTGGAGCGGGCTGGTCATTTGGGAATTGACGACCTTGAGCATACGAATTCTCAAAGGCTCGTCCTCAGTGATGAGAATGTCATGGATGACAGGCGAAGTCGATGCAGTATCCACTTTGATCATGTATTTGATGGTAATTGGCTCAATCGGCTTCAGATGAGGAGCAATCAATTCCGGAATTTGTGGAACCTGAATCCTATCCATTTTGAAAGCCTGATGGAAACACAAGTTAATTTACCGGTTTGATATCTGTAACGGGGCAAATTACCACGTACCTTCTTCAATTTCTCGTCACAGTTGATATTCCTTCTTTCGACACGGTCTTGCAGGCCATTCAGATATGCGTATTCCCAGATCCCAAGCATAATACCAGCCCGAGTGTCCTCAGTGGTATCAAGAATAGATTGCAATTCCGGACTAAGCTGAAATCGCTCGGGTTGCTCATCCCTGATCAATTGAATAGTGCACGGTGCGCTAACTTCCAACTTTCTCTCGAACTCGAATCCATCGAATTCTGCGGGCGGTGCAGGAGCAGTCGCGCCCGGCTTAGCAGGTGGAGGAGGTGGCGGCCTTTGCCATTCGGCAATGTTATTCTCGCCGAAGCTCGGATCCATATTGGATCGAATGATCTCGACACGGACGCTTTTGAAGATTTGAGAGAGCTTCTTAGGGTTCTTCGATTCTTCTTTCTTTGCATCCTTACCTGCATCCGCAGGGACCTTTGAACCTTCTGCTTCGGGCTTTTCTGGCGTGGTTTCCGATGGGTTCGAGCCATCTTCGAGATCGAGCAGGCGGCCTTCAATCTTCATACGGAACGACGGAACGAGGTCTGTGCTAAAGTCGAAAGAAGTTTCGTCGAGGCTTGTGGTCCCCTGCCATGGTTGGTTGAAAGCGGTATTCGAAATGAACAGTCGGAAGACTCGAATGTTCTGTCGATGAGTTAGCTCATGATTCCGGTGCAGCTACAATGATAAGACATTTTACCTTTGTGGTTTTCGCGACAGCATCCTGCACATCTAACCTCTTTCGCATAATAGCAGCGTCCAGTCTGCGTTCCATGCCCCGGATGTCATTGTATGAAGTCGTCAGAGGAGCAATCTCCTCAATTGCTGGGGAAATAGTCTTATCCGTCGGCTTTCGAGCTCGGCGCTTTGCCTGCTCTAGCTCGAGAGCCCGAGCTTGGGCGACTTGCTGCTGCATCTGTGCTTGCGACATTGGTTGATGACCGGATTGTTGATGAGTGACCATGGGTCCAGGACCTCTTCTGTTCTGTTGGACGTGTATGGCACCTTGGGCAGGAACTCGAGTGGGAGTCTGAAGCTGTTGATGGGAGTACTGAGGACCCATCCTCCCTGGATAATTTATAGGAGTCGCCATGGTATTCATGATTATGCTTGGATATGATCCTGCTCAGCCCAGTGCCAGACTACCTGCCTTCTCTTGTCCTCGGCAACCGGAAAAATTCAAGGTAGCTCGACGGCCAGAAGAGAGGAAAAAGAAAACCACCCTTCTGGAATGTTTCTCTCGGTTATGTATCGAAACTTCCTTCTATTGTTCTGGAAGGTGTCCTAATTTAACTCTGACCAAAATCGACGAAGGGTGGACCGTGGAAACCCCAGAGAAGCTTGTACGTAGTAGTGGATGCTATTTTTCCGAAGCAAGCATTAGCACGTACAACATCGATGGCCACTTAATATGAAGATCGATTATGGTTGGGGTACAAAGTTTAAGGGCGGGAATGGCGAATCGAGGCTTACCTCAAAGGGTTGCTGTGTAATTAACCAGCAAAATCTTTCACAGTCATGAGATTCGGAGTGAATTCGGCTTGCAGGTTTAAAGGGCTAGGCGTCTAATGCAGGTCTCGAAAAATCGGGTGCAAGGAAGAGGATTTTGGGGATCAATGCGGCAATGATGATAGTGACCCTAAGGGATTGTGAGATGCGGGTAAGAAGGGCGTTCTAGGATCGAGCTTGTCCTAAAACCAATGCCGAATTGATGACAAAGGCGTGATTCAACTGGGCAAGGTCCGGGTAGCAAAAGAGGAAAGCCGTGACAGGAAAGCCGAAAGAGCGATAGCGGTGATGATTACGAGGGGATGGGAGTGGAGTGAAGGTGGCGGATGATAGTGATGGAGAATGGCGATGGATGGTGATTGTATGGGCGTATGAAGGGGCGTTTGATAGCACACGAAAATATTATTGGGCAAGCGTGCTTGGTTGGTTCGCGCCAAAGCCGTTTCATTTCCAGGCCCAGCCCAGGCCTTTCAGCTAGCAGGGTCACTTTATCCATTCGATCGTTACATCCAATTCATTATCATCATCACCACTACCGGTATACCATCATTGAATACCATCGTTAGATACCTACTTACCTAGGCAGGTACGTACCTACTTAATGGGGGGATGCCAGTATTGATGCTGCTTATATTCCCCACTCTGACGGTCCGATGAAATTTCAGCTTCTTCGCCCTTGTTCTCATCAGGCATATTCCCAGCATACATTACGGCAAATGCATTGATTATATGTCGAAATCTTCCAAGATGAAGCCTCTCAACTGCAATTGCATCCATCCGCTCCTGATAATCCCGAATGATACCTAGGTACGTACCGATGTACGTGTGTACGTATCTGCTCGAGCGTACATCCATTGCATATCAAGTCAACTACCCTTCATCAGTTCGTTCCCGTCCAGATGGACCGGTTTCAGGTTTCAAAAAATGTTTGCACCAGACAAGGGCAAAGCCGTGCGCCGATTAGCTAGTTGCTGTGTAGAGCCCAGGTTCCGGGTGCTCTTATGGATACATATCCTCATGAAAAATGATTTCGAACATGGCTCACCAGGCCTGACCTTGTTCGTCTATATAGCTCGGGCTATTAAGATCATTCCTCGGTTCTTCTACCCTGTTGTGAATCAATAAATGCACAATAGACATCACAAGCTCTTTTTTTTCTCTCCATCATACGGATCAATATTGCTACTCTTAGGCAGGAAACCCGTGGTTTAAAGGTTCCTGACATCACGGCTAAAGCCTGCATGGTTAATTCTATAGCTTGCCGGGATTAATTAAGGAAGGAGATGTGGACCTAATACGCAATTAAGTGTCTGGAATTTATATGGGCTGCTCCTTCACCGCGCATGGATCAGATACTATCATCTTTCTCACGAGCTGACTAGGATGTGAAGAGAGAAAAAAAAATTCACAAGGCCACGTGGGTCAGCCCAAGTATTATCTATCTCTTACAGTCTCACGCAATCGTTTATGGTGCTAAAGTAGTAGCTTAATTTTTCTAGGATTTAATTCTTGAGAATTAATAAGGTATCATTTGTATGAACCCATCCTTTAACGCCTCCACTGTATATACGCCACAAGATGTCGAACCACGGGTCCACCCACGCTAATACAGAAATTAAAAAAAAGTCAATACGATCTCTTCTCCCTCCTCCCATTATTGCTGTTCCTGCAGCGTCTTGATCAAAGTTTCTTCGAGTGACGTGAGCGTCTTCTTCAACAATACAACCGCACCCTCGGTTAATTTGGGGATACCGTCGACTTCTGATGTCAGAGCGGAGACTTCCGCGGAGGAGCCCGATTGAGCAGACCGTGCGCCCTCACAGCCGGCGACGATATCTTTGCCCTTTCGCACAATCTCACCCAGAAGGGTCATCCCTCCATCGAATTTAGGATCGTACAACCAAGCAAGGATATCCTCCAAACCGGGAACGGGTTTCTCGAGAACGCGTTTCACAAAACCTCGCGAGAGAATGTAAGCTCGTTCAGAATATAGATCGGCGTTGACCGTAGCCTCCTCTGCTCCCAGGTAGACATTAAAACCTGCTTCATCTATTTTGCCAATTGGTTAGCACCTTGTCTCCCAAGTATAATAGAGTCAAAGGTGGCATAAAATTCCAAACTTCTCCATATGTATGTCAGACGGAAAGAAAATAAGGTAGCAGTGTTGTTTCCTCAGCGAAATTGGCGGCTCCGAGAAGTGAGCAAGAAATGCCACAACCAGATAGGCCAAGATACTCGAGCCAAATGCACTCTTGTCATCATAGAAGGAGATGTTATGGTAAAATATGATGTAAACCGAAGGGCATTACTTACTGTAGTATGGCTCCTTAACAAGCACCAGTCCCATCAAGCTGACTAAAACTTGTAGAATACTGGACCCTGAACTGGACCAATTCTCGGACCTTTTCTCGCCATGCCATGTACCTAGCAGAGACAAGCATATCTTACCGTCCTCGTAGAGGTTGGGGTTGACTCTCCCGATTCCGTTCGTCCAGGAATGAAAATATCCGGTAGGAGGAGCGGATGGGAAGTTGGGGCCTAGATGGAAATCGAAAACGAAAGGAGCAAGTTCGTAGGGCGTGTTCCTCGGTCCGACGATCAGCACGCGGAGCAGATCGAGCCGTGACTCCCATGTCCGGACAAATATACCCTCAGGGAGGGATGTTTGCAATATCTTGTGCTCCTTGTTTATGCGCCTCAGGAAGGCCACTGACTGCTCTAGGGCCGGCTGAACAACGAAGGCATGATCCAAAGGAACCGCTCCCTCCAGTATACTGAATCGAGGCGGAGATTTGGAAGCAGTTTTATTGAGAGAGATGGTGTTGCCAATTGTTGATCCCTCTGCCTGTTGGTCTGGGGTATCTGTCGGAGGGTTGGGACTCGCACCATCAGCAAGGTCATCAACCTCCATTTCCTCAATATCGCTCGCGTTCTCTTCATCGGTGAGCCAATCGGCTTCGTTTCCAGCTTCCATAGGCTCTCCTCCTTCGTAGAAAATTTGTTCAGAGATCCAGTCGTCTGCTTCCATACTATAGTCGCTTCCGCTATCCCCACTATCGTCATCGGTCCCCATATCTACAGAATCATCGCCATCCTCATCATCGAAATCTTCACCATCGAAAACAACGGTCAATCGCTCTATGGGAACCCTGATGGTCCTTACTTCCTCCAAAGCCCCAAGCCGAACGGTTACTAGGCCATCGAGGCCCTTGTCGATGACTTCGCCGAACCAGTCAGGAGACGTATTAGTGGCCCGGGCCGCAGTGGCAGGTGGCTGTTGTCCAAGGTCACTTCTCAGACCGAGGGGGAATTGGTGCAACATCCGAGAAAGGGTATGCAGCTGCGGATTGGTGGTGTTGATAAGGGATGCCGAAAGGTTTGCGATGAGGCCGGTATCGACGATACCACGGAGGGCCTCACTTATAGCGCCAATGTTAGATTGCTGGCTAGTTGCGGGTGTGCGAGCCGCAGCGGTTGGGTTGGTTGACGATGTAGACGGGCTAAACGATGAAACATTTGGCGGTCCGCCCGCCTCAGGCTCCACCACTTGCTCCGGGGCTACCAGGACGAAATCACCCCGGCATATGGACAATGCTGGATGCGCAGCAACTTCATACATGCTAACCTCCTCGGTCGTCGCCTCGTCCAATGCCCCAGTACTCGACCCGGGGATGATCATCTCCCCGGCCAATTCAACTTTCGGGGACTTGAACCAACGAACGCGAGCAATACGTCTCGCCGCATCAACCGACTGGATAACGCCAAGCTTTTCCGGAGAGACGAACACCAACGGTGGATCTGCCCCATCAGCACTAGGGTGGCTGTTGTTGCTGGGAACGCTGGCCAGCTGCGCTTGGGTGTTTGGAGGTGCGGTCAAGGTCTGTGGCTCGCTCCCCGTCTCGGGTTTTGTGATCACAAAATCTCCGGGCCAGAGTTCGTGTTCGTCGCTGCTGTCGCATCGGATTAAATCCACAGATCTTTCTCGGGTGATAGTGAGATCTTGCCATTGGACCGTGGCCCAAGACGACCTGGCGAGTACCATGAACTCGTTCACGTCGTAACCGAGAGTTGTAGAACGCGGAACCTTTTCAACCACTCCACCAGAGCCGGTTGAATTGCCATTATACTTTTCAATGGCGGCATCCAAATCTTTGAATCTAACACGGTCGTATCTTTCGAGGTTTATAGTCTTCATGTTGGGCCCACCATCCGATTGACGATTGAATTTCTTCAATTGAAACCAGGCTTCCTCCCCGTCCGATATCCATGGTTCCGGAGGCTCGATGGGTATAAATCGGGTTCGAACCATCATATTCTGGCAGATCCACTCGACGCAGAGAGATATCGTTCGAACCTCGACGATCTTGCCAACAGGTTCGACATTGGGATCATATGCACCAAATCGCCACTTTCCCCTGCGAAGATTTCCTTTGCTAGTTTCCACGATTTGTCCAATCTCAAAATCAAAGGGTTCGTCCTCATCAGCGTTTTCTCGAGGAATAAAACGGTCGAGAAACGCATACACATCCGCCCCAAGGCCACCCATGAGTGTCGCGCCAGCGGCAGGAGGATTTCCCGCGCCGAGTACCGTTGAAGCCGGATCGGGAAATCCATGGGGTCTCGTTCTCTTGAGCTTAAGCTGGCCGGGAACCTCAACCGTGACAACACTGTTATTCCTAAGGCAAATGGTGATCGTTTCAATGAGCTCCACCACTTCCCCAAGCCAACAATTGTTCCAGATAAGATAATCGCCAATTTCCCACTCCCGAGAAAAGAGGATGTCTTCCGATGAGACACCTCTGATGATCTTTTGGGGGTCACATGGAGTTTCATCGTTTTCAACAGTGGTAAAACTGTGTGCAACATCATAAGTGCCTCCTATATCAAGAACAGTGCCACTTTGGAGGTCTTTGGGGGATTTCTTGACAATCGTGCCATATGTCAACGGTCGGTCAACCAAGTGCAAGGCTGATTCGTGCGCAATCAGGTTGGTGTAAGCTGATGCGGCAAGAATGACATGGTAACGCGCTAGCTAATCGTACAATTTCGATTACCAACATGTCGATAGCGGAGAGGAACGAGTATTCATTACCTCGTTGTCATTAAGATATCGATTCAGCACTTGAGTTGTAGCACTGGGGTGGCAGTGTAGGTCGGCATCATCAAGTTGAGTATCGTCTACGCCAATCTTGAACGATAGGACGTATCATGTCAGCTTCCACAATTACGGTACGTATTGTGTGTGCGCCTCACCTATATCAAGTGGTGAGACTATGGGTAAATACCTCATGCCATGTTTTCTACTTGCCAATCCATGAATCAGCCCAATCCTTTACCGACTGCTTGAAGGCTAGAAGCCATAACAGGTTGTCAAAAAGAGGTAAAAAGGTGTCGCCAATCGCATGGTCGGCTTACTAGTACACGATAAGTATACAAAGTATCGTTACTCTCACGGACGACATCGCCTTGACAAAGCTGTGAAAAAGCATCGTGTTAGAAACCAGTCCTTTTACATGAGTATATACCCGGGCGCCATCCGGAAATATGCTTACAGTAGTCCATGTCTGTGGATCTTGGGGCGCTGTAGATCCGGACATGAGGAGCAAGACCAGCCCCTCTTCGGGACTTCGGTACTCTCTCTCTTAGGCTTCGTGACAGGATAAAATCTTAGCCAAGCGGTATTGGCTTGAAGTCTGGAGTAAGGAAACCGCGACGTTTCACGTTGTGAGGTGGTAGATGAGGGGGGGAGAGGAATGAATGAGATTTGTTAGTGGATTCGTAGAGAGAAAAAAAATTACGAGCTTGATATAGTTGTTGCCCTCACGTGATCAACAGGCATCACTCAACACCATACCTCGGGCAGATTTTTTTTTGCCGGTGAACTCCAAACACCAGTTACAGCGATTAGGGCTTGACTAGGATATTTGTAAACATCAAGTCGAACAGGAAAGCAGAGCGCCTTCTGCTGGCTTGGCGCGACCTGATCGTGAATGCCTTACTACGCAAATAAAAGTTTCGTGACATTAGTATATTCAATACAAGGTAACATTAGCATAGCCTGTGCACGGAGACGGTCATACGTAACAATTTATCGCGTGCCGCCACGACCAGCTAACAAAGCACAGGAGGCTCAGCTCAGACAAAGCCGTTACTATTCCTAGCTTTGAATCGAATCAGCGAGATGAGTGAATCCATGCATATGCAAAATCGATCAAGGAAGAAATCAATCGTGTCAAGGCCCGGGCTTAAGATAGCTTATCTTAGGATTACGCCTTTGATTCACCAACAAAAGAAACAATTAGGTGGCTTCGAAACCAAGAAATTGATAGGTCGTTCATAAAGATTCTGCACTTGCCAGTGGTACGACTGCGCATATATGTACAGCACCATGGATCAGGCCTTGTTCGACCCCAAACCATGGCCCAGGGATTCAACGCAAAGAAGCTTCGAATATTCAAACGGATAGATCTGATGTCAACATGAGGTAGTACAGGACTCGATTCGAATCAGTTTAGCTAAGAAACATATATGATAATTGGATCGGAAACGTGGATCGCTTGTGGCTTGTAAATCTCTCTTATGTCCCCAATCTGGAACTAAGTCGAATATCAAGGGTATCGAGTGTGAGGGGAGATATATACATCAAATATGACATCGGTTTGACGTTGCCTTTGCGAAGCTCTCCAAATTCGAGTGTAAGAGTAATATATAAAGTCAGTATCTTGGCCTCGCTCTCCAATGATAAAGACAATCTCATTGTATTAATTTAACGAATACCACAAACCTCGTCTATTATATTTAAAAAAATACTGCACTCGAACATCTTAAAGCTCAGAGGGTCCAACGGTACTTTCTATCGATATATTATCCCAATGTCTTATCAAACACCAGAACAGACCCCGTCGGCTCGCTTTGGAGGCGGGGATAATCCCAACATCCCTAAGAAAGCCGCTGCTATTACAGGTGTAGGTTTAAAAAAAAAAATTTAAAAAAAAAATTTAAAAAAATTTTATTATTAACAAGAAAAATTCCGCATCCCTAGTAATCTAGTCATCTAACTTGAACGTTCAACCATAGGGTGTGAATCGCGATATCAGCCAGAACTACAGGGACCCGGATACAACCAAAAAGAAGGAACCACTCCTTTCCTCGGAGGGTGATATCGGCAAGCAATTTAACCCCGAGGGTAATATTGGGCAAATTGGAAACAAAATTGGCGGGCCATTCGACCAAGACGGGATTATCGGAAGTCAATTCGATGCAAGGAAGGAAGGAATCGCGGGCAAGGTTGAAAGAGCGGTTGGAGGACCTCGGAAGGATACCTGATTGGAGTTGGTTACGAAATTGACACACCGAGTGTTTCAAGTCTATAGTGTTCGCTGTTTTTAAAAATAAATTACTTTGCCAACGCCATCGTGAGTCCTTAGCTAGAAGGATTGAAATTACAAAGTGCGAGCATACCATATATTCGGTAGCTGTCCTTACATGATTTCAGTTGTTGCATTATCGTGCGGTCCTGTGTTGCCTTCAGTACCAATGCTCTCGAAGCCAGTTCGACCGAGGCCTCGATTGTTTGATTTCATTTTACGATGAATAGGAGAATATCTGGAGGCAGAATTTAAAGTTGGATGTTACTGTTTTCGCGGTCGATGCGTCTGCTAGAAACTACCGAGGTAAAAAAGCGAGCTCAGACTAGCTAAACATTAAGGAGCTATAGTATCATAGAAATATTTACAAAATACCTGGTAGCTAAATCACCTAGGTTAATACACAGAAGCCTGTCTTTGCTACCCAAAGTCTCTTGAGGTCAGAACTCACTTGTGTACTCTTGTCAAGTGAGCAAGTCTAAGACCAATCGATACAAAGGGGAGTATGCGACACAAGACAAAAGAAGATATAAAAAAGGAACGTAATCAATATTATATCACTTCTGGGACCAAAGGAGGAGGAGGAGGAAAAAGAAGTATATGTGCAAGATCTTCCAAGAGGGAACAACCCAATAACCCGTCATTAAGGAAAAGTAAAGGCAAGAAAACCAGCAAATGTCCCGAGAAATCGCTAACATACGACAGACCGTTGGAGGGAAGAAAAATATGGAAACAAAGGGAAACGCTTCTGTACATCAATACAAATCGTGCATTATACCAAGCAGGGTGAGGAAGCAAAAGGAATGGAAAGAGTAGCCGTTGGATTTAACTCAGCGAGATGGTGTATATCGGACTGTTCGGCCGGTATATCCTTCGGTCTATAGTCTTGGTTCGATACCGTAGCGAACGAGGGGAGGAGACGCTTGCCTATTATGAGATGGGATCAAACTAAAAGACGGCAGCGAGCCCATTCTTGCTATTTCTCTTACTGAATCTTTTCGAAGGTCTTTTCTCTTCGTCGGAGAGTTTAGTATGGCGGGAACTACCGCTTTTGTCTAACGTCAAGGTGCCGTTTAAGGTATTTGCTGGGCTGTTTCCACGAGAGTGACTCTGATCGTCGTTGCTAGCTTGGGCGGAAGCTAGATCTCTGGAGTTTTCGATTGCGACGAGCCACTCGCTCGCAGGATCTTTAGGGTCTTCGAACGTAAAGCACTTATCTTTCTATAACAAATATTAATAATGTCATTCGAGATTCGATTTGGTATGCAAAACTCACCGTGTCGACTACGAATGCCGATCCGGGCTTCTGACCCGTTGATGGAGGCGCGATTCTGGTCACAACCCCCAAACCAAGCAAGTCTATTTCGGTCTTAACCTTACTCGCATCACTCCCAGCAGCTCCGATTCCCGCAATGATGACCCTCCCACCGGTCGTCACAATGACGAGCCTCTGTCGTTTTTTAACCTGATTTCCGTGGAAAAACCTTGAGAATTTCTTCGGGGTTTGCTCTGCGAAAGCCCCCCCGGATCCGTGGGCGCCGAAAGATTGTGGGGCGGGGGCGGATGTTACTGTCATGTTTCCAACTTTTAGGATCCTCTCATTTGTTTTTGTCAAAACGGGTGACCATTGAAGGTCTAACTGCGTTGGAGGAGGTAGTTCTGTAATCACCTTGGGGGGACGGGTCGTGGAGAGGCTGAAGATTGAGATTGGTTGGCGCTGGGATTGCCTGAGGACCGGGCGAAAGAGGATGTCGATTGTGCCGAATCCAGTTTTATGAGTTTGGGCTGTTCTGTCGGCGGAGTGTATGACTTCAGACGTGGGGCCTTCTGTTTCCACAGTTGTTTCCCCCAAAGGATCCCTTCAAAGAAAGGATGGGACTTGATGTTTTCGATCGTTAGGCGCTTCGTGGGGTCTAATACGAGCAGCCGTTCGACGAGGTCACGAGCGACCTTTGGAAATCCTGGAGGGAATTGATACTCGAGGTTGACAATCTTTTGGAAAGTTTGATATTCGTTGGCAGCTTTGAAGGGAGGTCGTCCGGCCAGAAGTTGAAAGATTATGCAGCCGAAAGCCCAGAGATCGGATCCTTTGCAGGCTGACTTGTCTGTCAGCAACTCCGGCGATACGTATTCCGCCGTACCAACGAACGAATTCGCCCTTTCATGGTCGGGGATTCCAATATTGTTGGCAAAGTCTTGTTCCTGACGGTCAAGCTGGGTTTTTCCGTCAGTGTTGCTCGTCCGGGTTTGAGAAGGAAGGTCCAGAATTTTGGCAGTTCCGAAGTCTGTTATTTTCACATGCATTTGTTCATCCAAGAGTACATTCTCCGGCTTCAGGTCTCTATGGATGACACCCTTGGAGTGCATGTATTCGATGGCATCTAGGATTTGCGCACCGTAAAAACGGGTACACTCTTCATCAAATGAGCCAAGCTAGAACATTCCATGAGCATTAGTAAATGTTAAGCAAAAAAATGAGGGACGGAAAATGCAATGATTATTTATGAGGTGCTACCTTTTTGACAAATCCGAGGAGCTCCCCTCCGGTAGCAAGATCAAGAACAAAGTATAAACTTCTTTCATCTTGGAATGTGTAGTATAATCTGACGATTCCGGGGTGGTCTCCAAGCCTGTTCAAGGTATTCTTTTCAATGTTGACGTATTTAACCTTCTTCTCCTTGATGATGTGCCTTTTGTCAAGAACTTTTATAGCGTATTCGGTCAACGTTTGTCGGTCCGTGGCTGCAAGGACAGTGCTGTAACTGCCCTCTCCGAGTGTTCTCCCAAAATTGAAATCCTGGACGCCCTTTTTTACTATGCGGTGGGTTTGGTTGCCGTTGCTATCGACATGTCGCTGGATACTAACGGCGGCACCTCTATCTTTCCATTCCTCGCTGCTCATCGGGGGTCCGTTTTCGGCATAACCTGATTGGCTCTGTCTGTGGGACCGACTACTGCCAATATGGGGTGAAACCCCACCCGCTGTAGAATTCCGAACGGACCGTTCCCGATACACCCCATCACCACCGACGACAGAATTGCGCATACTCGGCTGCCCAGGGATTACGGCTGATTCGCCGCGGACTTGACGTTGCGAGGTATAATCCGAATAACCACGGTGCATATCCGATGACCGTTGGCTCTCGTTTCTACCGTAGCCCGAACCCAAGAAAGCGGAATGTGACTCGGACTCTCGGTAAGAGAGGTGCGAAGGGCCGTCCCTGGTTGCATCGCCCATGGCATCGAGACGGCTAGAGGACACGGCCGGCTCCATATCCTCTGCCTGATCCCGATCCGTGCCCCTTGCTTGCTGTGGTGCTTGTACGGGTGTATCTGGAGGCGTAAAATCGGGGTTGTTCGCAATACGCAGCCCGCCAAGAGCCTGTCCCAAGTTGATATCTTCCATTTGACAGGTGTATCAAGCTTCACCAGACTCTGTTTCACAAAAACCCCACAGTCGAGGGGACAGCGATTGGCTGGGCGTGAGTTGAGGTCGGAAGGGTGTCAAGGGTGATGTTGCCGATGCTGGGTGGTTTGAAATGCGAGTTGAATCACCCAATCGGCCTAGAGGAGTCGAGAAGTTAGAACGCTATTAATATTTGGATAGAGCGGGGGGGTGGGTGCATGTTAGACCCGACATACATACATCTAATTTGCTAGGGCCGTATTGGAGCAGCGAATTCTCGGTACTGGTTATCAAGGGATGCAGCTGCAGAGTGAACGAAAGGATAGGATGGTATCGTAGTTGTTGTCAATGATTCTTCCATAAGAGAGCTATGGAGCAGACAGGACGATGGTTTTTTTTTGGTTTCGATGGAACCTCCTATTAGGTATAAGACCCCTAAATTCCGGGCTTGTTTCAAGGGCGTCGAAGGTTAGGCAGGAACTTCGACGTCCCCGTCGGTTGCAGTACAGTGCAGGACAGTAAAGATGCTGATGCTGTGCGTCGGAGAAGAAGCAGAAGGATATATCGAATAAGCAGGGAAAAAAACAGAAGCTGAAACCAAGGAAAACTTGCTTTAGGATGTCTATACAGCTGTGAACGAGCAGAAGCGACAACAGCAGGCGGTCGAGTGGAATGAAGATCGAGGAGGTTAATGGACGAGAAAGAGGAGTCTAGCTGAAGAGGACTTGTTTGATGATGTTTGAGCAGGTGCTTCTGGCAGGCGGCCAGGGATCCGTCGCGTTTTTTAATTTTAATTTTTTATATCAGTTTAATTTGCTGGAGAAAAAGAACCGGACAGAATTAAAGGAAATGAAAGATCAATTAGCCAGCATTTGCCAGCATATCTTTTATTTTATTTTGTTTTATTTAATTTTCCTTTGAAGTCGTACTGTGGATGATGATGGTGATAATGATGAATGAAGCGTTCCGACTCAAGGTGTTCGAAGAGGCAGATTGGGAGGCAATGCAATCACTCCGATCCAAAAAATCACTCGGTCTGATACTACTATCAATAATAATAGCTACTTCTTAACTACCAAGTAGGGAGTATAAGATTGATAATATGGATCTCGAATTCGCATGCATACCCGAGAAAGCCGGGGAACTTGCACTTGTAAATGCATCGGCATGACGCTATAAATGACGACGACGAACTCCGAATAGCCTCAAGAGAACCTTTCAAATTAGCGAAACGTTACATGCAGTTTTCTCCATCCTCTCTGCTCTCTCTCTCTCTCTCTCTCTGCCTCTGACACTCTCTGTGTCTATCCTCTTTCTCGGATAGAGGCCAGCCTTGCTGCTACCTATATTTAGTATTTTGTCAAACCTGTCCTGTCCTGTCTATTTGCTTTTTCCACCCGCCCTCCCTTCTTCCTCACCTGGATCTCGTCTATCTAATCAATCATAACCCACAGCAATCCACCCGGCTCGGGAATACTTACCAGGTTGTGGCCGACCACCTGCAGCTGTCGCGTTCACTTTAGCACGCCTTCTGCGGACATAGGCCCATACATACTACACAGTACCTCTTCTTCTCCCTCGCAACTTGACTGTCCCGTTGATAGAGAGATAGATAGGTAGCCATCTATCGAGTCTGGACCCCTCTTATCTTCGCATATTGCGTCAGCTGTACGACACCCTGAACTACATTCATCTGCGGTTCATTCGGTACTTCGCCGACCTCCAGTTGAACTCTGACGAGAAAGGGAAGCAAAAGAATCCACCGAAACAGCGTGCATTCCCTTAATGCCACCTTATCCTCAATAATGTACAGCCTTCGGCGCCTTTTCCCATCCACAAACTAATCACCAATATCCATTGTTCAAGCCAGATGCGGGTTCTTCCAGGACGAGTCAAGTCGGATCCCCGATCACTGGCAGCCGCTGAGTGGGAAGGAGATCACTATATCGTATGTCAAGATACCAATATCAACAACGAAAATACACCATACGATGGACCATGGATAGATATCAGTACTCACGATTTTGTGTGTTATCCATCTAGGCCTATGTATCAGGGAAAGCTTTAGTTATCTCCAGCAACACTAGAGACCTCATTCAAACATTATACCATGACGAACATCTTCAAGTTTTAGCATTTGACGAGGGGACGGGCAAGGTACCTCACCCTGCTCCCGGACGTGCTTCTTTTCATACGAATTCTAAAATCACAATACTAGATCGCCGTCGCCCTACCTAGTTGTATCCACGTTTACTCTCCCTCCACTAATTTCAGTAAAACAGCAAAAGTATGTGCGCCTATTCAAATCTATACTCCTGGAAGGACTGGCTGAGTTGAGGAATTTTATTCCAGTAGTGGGAGTCTTACGTTCGAATTACACTTGAAAACCATGACGGCACGGTTCACTCGTTATCGTGGGGTGCAAACTCGGAGCTGCTAGTCGCCGCAGCCGGTCTCCATCTGTGGGATGTAAGGACAACCGATGCCCGAGAAATATGGCACAAGGAGTTGGCAAACCCAGTAGACCTAGCATCGTTCTCATACGATGCGACCTTCATCGCCTCAACAAGCACATGGAACCGCTTCGTTAAATTGTGGAGGAGGCAGGCATATGCACTCGGAGAAGCTGAATTCGATTTCTCATACCTCCCACACCCTCACGTCGTCACCTCACTAGTCTGGAAGAAACCATTCCATCGAGAAATTGCTGCGGAAAACATACTCTATACGTTTGCTGCAGATGGGGTTTTCCGGGTCTGGTCGCCTCTCGATCCCCATGAGGTCTATCCGTTCCAATTGTGCACCCTACTCGACCTTGGAGGACCTACATTCCAGCCGACCTTGGGCCAGCCTTCCCAAGTAGCCCATGGATTTGAACTAGATGCTGTAGTCTCTCTCATAGACACGAGAGTCTTTACCGTCGCTACTGAGCAGGCGGTCCTTCATGTCGAACAGGACGCAGACTCTAAACAGCAACTTCAAAATCTAGTCGACATTGCAAAGAGAAGCTCGGAAGTGCTCCTGATGTTCCACAGTTCTGGATATCTATCAGCTTGGGGTATTGAAAACATCAGAAGCAAGTCCAAACGGACTGTCAATGTTTTTAGTATCGTGCACCAGGTTGAGCTTGATTGGAAATTTGCAACAGACTGTGGTGGACCGAGGAATATTCTGACCCTCGCCAGTCGGAAGGCCGCTACTGGTAGGTCAATGTTCACGGTTAAAAGTATCGGAGCATATTGGTTGATGAAAAGAATAGGTTTAGAGTTGGCTGTCCAGTTTTCAAATGGCGAGATCGGCTGGTTCGACGTTAGTATCGAAGACTTGCTTGACCCGACATCCAGCATCTGTCAACTGAAAGACAGAATAAGTTGGTCTGGGCATTTGGAGCCTATTAACCATTTAAAGCGTACGGCAAGAGGTAATTCTTTGCTTTCCTCGTCAAAGGAATGGGAGCACGTTCTTTGGCGGCGAACTCTCCAGGACGATATGCCATACCTGGAGAGACAGTCCCTGATCAATATATCCGGGGAAGGAAAGGTTCTAAAAACTCTCATCTTACCAAATGGTATGGCCCGACTCCCTCTCCGAATATATCCTACGCCGTCTTGCTAAAACTTTAGTACTTAGGGTGGTATGTTGTAACACTTCATCCGGACTCAGTCTGTCTGTGGGATTGCCGGAACGCATCCGCCGTGGAATTATCTAGATGTCCCATTGAAATCTCAGCACAACCTTTCTCCTTGATCCTCCTCCCGGAATATGAAACATTGGAAACCGTCTATCATGTGTTTGTGATTGACAAGTCCCGTCATGGTACGGTTTTTGCGGTAAAGATTCCTCGACTTCGTCGAAGGAGCAGTATATCATCGATCAGGTCTAGGCTGGAACACTCCTACGGCACTATCACGGAACATTCTAATTTCAATTTACCCGCGAATGACGACATAGCAATGTTGGTTCCGGTGGACCCAGTGGGGTGGAACTTCACGGTTTCCGACAACCTTGATTCGTTCAACCGCGATGTTGCCGTATCGATAACGCCAAAGGGTCTCGTACAGTCATGGACGGCGAGAATGAATACTAACTCGAAAGAAGTCCAATGGCTGCAGACATCTTCACTGGAGACCCTCCTTACCGAGCCATCACTTATCGGAGGCAGTAGCATGCATAAAGTTGCTGTTATCGATAGTCAAAAGACTCTTCTTACAATCTGGGACACCAGAAATGCTCAGCTGGAGCACAAGTTCGGGTTCGATGAAGGAGAATACGTTCGAGACCTCGATTGGACTTGCACGCCTGACTCTCAGAGTATCCTCGCTGTGGGATTCGCCCATAAAGTCGTCCTCTTTTCGCAACTCCGCTATGACTACCTCAATGCAGGCCCGGCTTGGGCTCCATTCCGTGAATTCAACACCATCAGGTATGTTTATTAAATAATGGATCCATTGCATGTTGCATAATTTAACCAACCACCCCAGTGTAACTCCTCATCCCATTGGAGACTCTATCTGGCTCTCTGACGGCGCTTTGGTCATTGGTTGTGGGAACCAGTTATTCATCCACCCGAAGAATATCCGACCCGAAGATGCCAACGATCCGTCCGTTCAGAGTCTCTGGACACCGGCGGGCCATGATTCGCGGATGGAAACAATATTCGACTTGGTTTCCCGGTTGAATGGTCCCCTTCCACCCTACCATCCCCAATTCTTGCAACAGTGTGTTCTCGCCGGGAAGATGAAATTAGCCAAGCAAATCGTCGTAGAACTTAGTTATAACACGAAAGACAAGGACATGGCGCAAGAGATCGAGAGTACTTTAGGCATTTCTCCCGAAGATTTTCATAATATTGACGAGGTAATGTCTTCGCAATTTTATATCTTGCCGCGCTTGCTAACGATTAAATAGAACGATCTCAATGACGACGGTCCGAGGCTGGTGAACGGATTCTCTCGGCCTGATTTTGACCAAAACCTCTGCTCCGAACTTGTTTCCCAGCTCAAGGAGGTCTCAATACCTTACCTTTCTGGTAAAGAACAAATGTCATTAGCTGGGATTGTCGAGTCCATGTCCGAGGAATGGCTCCATAGACAGTCCCTCGACGAATGGGGAGTAAGATACTTGCTCTTCTTCAAGCATCATGCTCTTCAAAAATCCAACTTCTACGCTCGTCCGTCAGGGGTCTCCTTCAGAGAAATTTCCTGGGCGTTTCAAAGCGAAACCCAGGAGATACTGGTGGATTTGGTGACAAAGACATACCAGAATAAAATGCAATGGAGCCAGGCGCGGGATGCAGGGTTTTTTATGTGGTTAAAAGACCCCACCGCTCTGAAAGTACACCTTGAGGCCCTAGCGAGGAATCAGTACATGAGTAAGGAAGAAAGAAACCCCGTGGATTGTTCTCTATATTATCTCGCCCTTCGCAAGAAAACCGTTCTCGTTGGATTGTGGAGGATCGCCCACTGGAACAAGGAACAAGGTGCAACGATGAAGCTCTTGAGCAACAATTTTGAAGACCCTAAATGGAAAACGATCGCAGCGAAGAACGCTTATGCATTGCTTGGGAAACAACGGTTCGAATATGCAGCCGCATTCTTCCTCCTGGCGGATCGGCCGAAGGATGCCGTCAATGTTTGTTTTACACAAATGAACGACGTTCAGCTCGCCATTGCAATCGCAAGAGTTTACGACGGAGATGAAGGACCAGTCCTGAGAGAGCTGCTTGAGGAGAAAGTCCTCCCGCTTGCCGCCAGAGATGGTAACAAATGGCTCGCATCGTGGGCCTTCTGGTTGCTAGATCACAAAGACCTGGCAGTCCGTTCGTTGATGATGCCGATAAATTCCCTAATCACGAAGACGGAATCACCTGGCGTAGGGCAGATTTTCTTGGCTGACGATCCTGCTCTCGTGATACTTTACAAACTGATTCGCGACAAGACATTGAAGAGCTTGAGGGGTGCTGAGAAGATACCCAAGGGTGCGGAATTCGAGTTTGTTCTTCATTGCGCAAGGCTTTACGACCGAATGGGCTGTGATGTGCTCGCATTGGACTTGGGTATGGTTTCTTCTTTCACTTCTATCGTTTTACATCTAAACTAACAGCTTCCGTAGTGAAAAACTGGACATTCTTGGACACTAGTCTCAAGACTAGCGGCTTGTTAGATTTGAGAATGGCACTGAGCAAGAGGAGGAGTTCATATATCGTGAATGATATGGTAGACGACTTCAAAATCGAAGATCATTTACCAAATCAGCCCGAGAAAAACAACCTCGTTAAGCCACCGGCGGCCGTATTTTCCGAACCCACCATGGACAGTTTTAGCCATTTCGATTTTTAAGCAGCACCTTGAGTTATTTTGAGCATTCCCGGTCCCATGACTTTTCTGGAGGACCAGCTTCATCTGTAAATTCTTATTCTTTCAGTTTTCGTATTCACAAAAGTTCCTGTTTTCCCGGTAGAAAGGCGCCCTTGTAGCTTAGGTGCCGAATTAGAAAAGTTTAGCTAGTAGGGATACTTTAGGTGACTTTCTCCACCTTCCGCTATTAATCCCGAGTCGATTTGCTTCTGATTTTCTCGGTCAAGAAACTCCAGCAAGATATATTTGTACTTTTCACTGCCTTTGTATTTTGCTACATCGTCACCCCACGATCTGATAGCAGAAGCCAGACGGCCTGGTACGTATGGTTCTTTGGCAACTTCCGTGACGGGGTGGAAGTATGTTCGGATGGTGAAAGCTACACCACCACTTCTTGGGAGTCTGCGCCGGATCCAAATTAGGAATGCTCTACTGTTGTAACGATCGTATCTAGCCATACCGTCGCAGGGTTTGTCTCTCCGATCTAAACCAATGGTTCTCGACTACTTTGTCCTTCTCTGCGGTGAACCAGCCCGCATGAGGAGAATCTTCGGGTCCTATGCTGTGGGACCAGGCTAAACCGTCATCTACTTGCATAAAATACTATTGAAATTGTGAGTTCCGAACATTCCAAACTTAAAGTGTACGCTCTCCGTACTTACGTTGTGCCTGATTACCATATCACCTGGCATGACTCTCTTAAAGAAGTTGACCATTCCCTTTTCCAGTTTCTCGCGAAACTGTGGTACGTCTCCACTAGTATCTGCATATATTTTTTTTAGTATTAGATGTCATAATTTCGATTCCCCGAATACCTCGAAAATCGGTACAAGCGTAACGATGACCTACGGATCTCTGAAAGGTTCATGTTGAACTTCTCCTCGAGCTTCCAAAATCCCGGTAGAATTATACTCCCGGACTTTAAGTAAGACTGTCCATCGGAACCTTCAACCATAATAGCTACATCATCTTGAATTAATCTCCCGATTGTTTTCATTGGCTCCTCAGCCAGCGGACGCCGTACAATGTTAAACGCTTCGTTTGTGACAATGTTATCGATTCCCACGGAGGTTTTTGTAAACATTGATGGATAACGTTTGGGCAAATAATCGCATCTGTCGATATAATTAGCGGCGTCGTTTCCCCCTTTCTCTCGTAGAAGCTCTGGGGAAATGTATACAGCATCTCCAGTAATTCGATAGCGGCATCTAGAGCCTCTGGCGCCGTTTTGCAGAGTCTGTCTCCACGGGACTCTATTCTTTCCTTCTTTACGGTATGGAATTTAAGATATTCATTGTCTAATTCTATCCAATCATCGAGGTTGCCTTTCCGGAGACCCTGTATCAAAGAGCAAGGGCTTTAGCACGAAATTTGATTTATCTTCGAAGTATCATTCGGTCGAACTTACCATCGTAACGAAATAAGTTGGACCGTATTTAAACGGGCGATCTGAGAATGAAACCCACCATACATGTCAGTGCGAACCGGCTTCATTACCGTCATATCCACACCTAGTTTCCAATGTATTCCACATACACGGCAATGGCTTCGTAGTCTTCACATCCCAGTCGGGATACGGTGGCGGGTCCGACGCCTTGACGTCCATCGGTATCCATTCTAATCCACCCAACCGTTCGTTAGATTCCAGCTCGTTAATTTAGACCCTAAAGTTCCTTCGGTGTACTTGCGTCCAGGATTTCGTTTACCCGCAGATAACTGTGTCGTGGACGGTGATGGGTCCGGGGAGACATCCCGCTGTGCATTAGATCTCGACGAATAGGTTTTGGCAAGAATTGTGGCCAATAGAATGGCGATAACGAGACATAGAAGAATCGGATCCTCCTCGAACATAACGGCTGTTGATTTCATTTTGACGATGTAAAAATGTTCGAAGCATCCGACATTTGTATTGTAAGAGGTTGATTCGAAGCTCGGGAATGAGATAACATTATAACATCTATCCACTTCAATACTAAGCTTTTAAGCCACGGAATGCATATCTGGGTAATCACTTGGAGTCTTCAGACCCGAAGTCGCGCATCTAACAGGCCGCCACCTGATTAACCCCACAGGCCCACTAGTCTCACCAGATGCAAGCTTCATGCGTTTACGGGCACTTTGGCCAGACCAATCCGGCAAGGACCCCCCAGCTCCAACTGATAAGAATCAAGCTAAAGAACTGTTCGTTGCACAGAACGGACATGGCCATGCATGGGCTACGTTGGCCAATCGGCTATCGTCGCTATAATCCGTGTCTTGCATTGTTCGCCCTCAAACGTCGAGGTGATGACGGACTTCAAATACGAGCCCCTTCTGATCCAGAATAACACCGGGCGTAGATTATAATCAATCTTTTGCATGAGAATGCTATGGCTACGTATAATCCGAAAAGATGAACATCTGCCTTCGAATATATGACGATATGTGTTGAAAAAGCTTAGACCGAGAGCGCCCGGAGCTTCGACATCCTTATGCTCCCTTGAGTATCTACGTTCACGCTCTTCGCGCTCCACCTTCCTGTGCATCGCGGAATTTAATTCCCTTTTCCAAAATTCTCTGCTCCCATAAAACAAATATACCCATCGCACCTTGTTTTCGCCATCCTTCCCTTCACATATATTAATCGCGTCGCGTGCAAACGTCCAGGACCCAGTATATCTTAAATTTCCGCCGACATATCAAGATATCTTTTTTTTATTTTTAACATTAACGGAATCTCTTCAATGGCAGGCTCCAGGACAAGGAAGGCTGATGGTGCTCCGGCTGTTCGACCTCCCGGAAGACGAGCCGCGAAGCGATCCAGGAAGGATTCGCCCGGACTAACTTCTCAATGCGAACCAGACGTAGGCGTTGATGGTCCTTGTGCCGTCCCTTCGAACTCTGGTCCTATAGAAGCGACACCGGCGCACAAGTTCATACAGAGGATGACCTGCCAGTCGCTCAAGAAGAATGATGCCGATGTTATACAGTGTTAGTCTTCCAACTCCGTTTCGTAAAACCTACTGGTACAGAGTATCAATGAAACCATGATCATAGGCCAAAGTTGCATCGAGCGACGTAACGATTCCGGAGGCTGTCGTTTCGCAGGATTTAGAGCCTTCAAATTTCTCGATCCCGCCGACGACTCTGCAGTCGATGTTCTTCCAGAGCCCCCCAAAGCGGACACCAATGGCCCCAACAAGAAACGCAAATTAAACAGCCATCCTCCGTTGCCTCCGGGCTTGGACTACCGCAACTACGCCCTCGTCGGCGATAGAAAACGCCATGCGGCCACAAAGAAAGACAAAAACTGTCTCTTCTCTACTTCCACCCCATTGGGGAAGTCTCCAAAACCACTGTCAGACACGGACACATACATCATGTCCAAAATTACTCCGGCACTCTGTAAGGCTCTGAAGCGAGGATTGCAGCATGAAGAACAATCGAAGCATCCAATAATTCGGATTGCTGAAGATCCAGCCCAAAGAAGCTTGTGTGATTCATGTGCTACGACTCTTTTCATCATCAGCTACGTCTGTCACGTTTGCGGGAGGGAGTATTGCCCCGACTGTTACGATGACTGGACCGAAAGTGGGAACATAAGGTTCGAGACCTGTTCTCGTAACAGGATGCATACGAAAGAGCACTTGTTGATTGCAGTTCGGGCCTGCGAGGGAGAACTAAAAGCGGCTGTATCAGAGATGGAGCTGTTCATGGAGAAGTCGAAGTCTTTGAAACGACCACAGATTGGAGATTTGGATCGCGGTAAATACCAAATTCGCACGCTTCAAGACGAGATGTTTGCCCCCGTTTACGAATTCACGGCGGCACATTTCGATGAAGAAGCATTCAAAAATATCTGGGGTATGCATGGGCATCCAATCATCATCAAAGACTGCCTCGATAGGTTCAACCTTCCTTGGGACCCCGAATACTTCATCAATAATCACGGCCATGAAGATTGTACGCTAGTCCAAACCTGCCCACCGTTCAAAACCTACGTCACCAAAGTCGCCAGATTCTTCGAGCAGTTCGGAAAACCCCATGGCACCGGAACCTCAAACTCCAAGGGAACACCGTCCAGCAGCTTCACCGACGAAGCATTGAAATTAAAGGACTGGCCACCAGCCGATAACTTCGCTGACGTCTTCCCAGATCTTATGGTTGATTTTGAACACGCACTCCCGGAGGCTGTCGCAAAACATGTCAAGCATGACGGTGTTTACAATCTCGTCAGCCGATTTCCGGAAGGTTATAATAAACCGGATCTTGGTCCGAAAATGTACAATGCCTTCCCCGCTACCGTCCAAATGGACGGTCGAATAGGTGGTACCACAAACCTTCATCGTGATATAACCGACGCAATAAACTTCATGATGTACGCAACCTCCGTCGATGACGACTCGGACGCTCCCGGTGCCATCTGGGATATCTTCCCCATCGGAGCTACAAAGAATATCCGGGATTATCTTGACGGGAAATTCCCCGGTGAACCGACCGACCCATTCCATCGTCAAAACTGTTATTTATCTCCAGAGGATCTCGAAACCCTCTACACCGAACATGGTGTCCAATCGTACAGGATCCTTCAATGTCCCGGCGATGCAGTTATGATCCCCGCAGGGTGTGCACATCAGGTCAGAAATATCAAAGACTGTATCAAAGTTGCGGTCGACTTCTTAAGTCCGGAGAACGTGGAGATTTGCGAGTATTTACTCCAGGAGAATAGGGCTATTGCGGAGAGGGCGAATAGTTCGGCTGCGTTGGTTACCAAGAAGGGGAAGGAGTCGAAGAAGATGAGTAGAGTCAAAAAGGAGGATGTCTTGCAGCTGTGGAAATGTCTGATGTATTATTACGAGGGGGTTAGAGGACAGCTCTGGGCTGCTGATCCCGGAGAGGTGGAGGAGGACGATGTGACGAAAAATGCGGACAAGGCGGGTATTGAGGAAACGATTGATGCGGATACGCCCGTGGCCGAGGATACCCACTTGGGAGAAAAGAAAGACGAAGGTGAAGTTCTGCCGGAGATGAAGCCTCCAGAAATCGGCAACAATGTCGCGGTTGCAGAATCGCCAAAGGAAAACAACCAAGGCGAAGTTATTGTCATCACATAGATTGCGCTCTTTATACAAAATTTGAACCTGAGGCGTTCATAGGAATTGCATTGATACATACTCGGCGTGCTTGGGGTTTGGAAATTTAGAGGGTTAATTGCTATTTCGAACCATCAATGACGGTGTTTTAGCGCATATTGAAAAAAAAAAAAAAAAAATGAAGACTTTATCTTTTAGTATAATACAGGTCGAGGTACAAATACGGTCGTGAACTCGCCGTAGGTATCGCAAACAGTTTAGCTCGTTGAAACGTAGTCAATGGCAAGACGCATCCAGAGGATCCCAGCCTCAACAGGACGGCAGCAAACACAATCACAAAGGGCACCCCAAAACTCCCGCTAAAAACGTAAACTAGTATAAGAAAATATGGTTGTGAGAAAGTAATAAGTGACCGAAGATAACCAAGAATGGTAGATATCTGACGGTTATCGCCCTGGTGAATCGTGGGTTGCAACTGCTGTGGTACTGCCGCCGCTCATTTTGAGGTGCGAATCATCGGCCTCATAGATATTCGGAAGCTGTTCGTTCTCGTCCCAATCTATCCTCTTTAAAAGGGCAATGGAAGGCTCGTCCTCATCATCAACCTCCTTGATCTCCTGTCGCAACCTGCTACTAAGTGATTGCGTGAAGCGAAGATCAGCAGGCTTTCCGGAGATACTACGTCGGAAAGGCGCGATACTCTTCGAGAATTTGCGAGATGGAGATGACACCGGAGTTGTCGAGACTAGTTTCAGCCTTGTTATAGGAGCTGCCGTATTGCGTGTTTCCAACAAAGCCCGTGCTCGAGCTGCTCTCGCACTAGGAGTTTGAGGTATTCGAGCTATGGTGCTGGGTGGCTGCTGGGTTGCTGCTGAGTTGGAATTTACCCATTGGCTAACATCCAACATGCTGAGGCCTTCGGGTCCGAGGATAGATCTTTCTCCCACTTCCGATCGTCCGTAGCCCCGGCGGCGGGTGTGAAGACGCTGTTCTCGAGCAAGTTGGTCTTCCGCCGCCTCCATTTGCCGATGTTCCTCGATCTGTCTCTCTTCTTCCAGGAACATCTCCCGGTTCAATTGGTCGTTGATGTTTCGACGGTCGATCCTTTCTTGGGACGCCCAATACCAAGATCGAATTATCGATTTCCGACGATTGGCCTCCGCCCGCTCTCGAAACATGTCGGCCCTAACGGACTCGAGCTTGCGGTGGAATTGTGCGTTCTTCAATTTCTTGAACATACCTCCCAATCTATCTTTCCGAGAAATCTCATTATAGGTTTCCGCAAGATGGTATAGGTTACGAACAGACTGGAGTTTCTTCGTCAATGCCTCTAGCCCAAACGCCATCAACTGACCCTGCCGAAACTCTATAGCATGGGACCGGAGTTCTTGGACATCCCGCGTCCGTTCCTTCCATTCGACGAGCAGGTTTCCAGCCTGAACCTTACAACCCGACTCGAAAAAGTCATGGGCGGTAACATTCAAAGCCACGATAGACTCGTGCTTCGCGAGCAAGGAATTGAAAGCCTGCGCCCTGATGCGAAGTGCTCGATTGCGAACAACCTGATTGTAGGCATCTTTCCGATGTTGCCGCTTATGTTTTCCCATCGTCTGTTGCCAAACTTTAACCAACTTCTTCGCACCAAGAAAGTAGGCAGCAGACGCAGAGATCGCATTCAGCTGATCAACATTCTCCTTCTTCTGCAATAGACTTCCAAATGCCGCGGCGAGCAGCCTTCTTCTCCGGAAGTCGTTTGCTTTGTCCTCCAATTCCTGCATTTTGTAGAGCCTGATGCGAAGGGCCTGAACACCCGCAAGTTTGAGCTTGCTGTGAATCCCAGAGTCCACGAAATCGTCTGCGACGGCCTCACAGTCCCTCATAGTCTGCAAACGACCCCGCCATCCCTGCAGCCACCGTCTCCACATGTGGTATTGATAGCATCTGTCCGCTAGAGCCGCACTATATCGATCGAACCATGCGCTCAGATACACAGACTTAACGTAGTTCTCGTGTTCTTTCAACCTCAGCTTAAGCCTCCAAGACCGGAACATCGTTTTAAGCACGTTGGTTTTGTTGACATGATCCGCGGCTTTAATCTGCCGTAAACGACTCCTCCACAGTGCAATCAATTCAGTAGCTTGATTGGCATCGTGATTGCCTTGTTGTTGGCGGACGAGTGGAGCATATCTCGCCTCTCGTCTCCAAGTGAGAACACCCTTGTAGAGTAGCATATACCGTCGTTCTTCGTCGGCCTTAGCTGCAATATCCCGAGTCCACGCGAGATCGCTTCGCCACATGCGAAAATACTTCTTAAGGAGCGAAAAGCAGTATAGGTCGTCAGCGATTCTCTCATTTTCCCTCAGCGTCTCAATCCGACTTTGCATTAGCTGAACTGCAAATCTTTTGAGACGGAGTTCATTTAGCTGCGGGGCTCTTATATTGCAGTATCCGTAGAACAACGTCCAATACGCCCGGAATTTGAGATCGCTGTCGTAGCGCCGCCGGGCGACCTCTTCCATCGCACGATTCTGGGCGAGTCGCTGCCGCCACTTTCGAAGGGAGTTGGCCAGCTGAAACTGGCGAATCTTATCTGCAGTGGATTGTGCATGTGCCTTCCAAGCCCTGAAAACCTTGCGCATCAACATATTACGGTCGATGGTAGCTTTGCGCTGGGCTTTAAGCAGTGCCTTCGTTCTCCAAATGTCGATGCATCGTAATAATATGGTTCGCTGCCGCCGTATTGTGACCCTTCTTTCAAGGGATTTCCAGTAGACGCCTGTCCGCCATACATCTAGAACTTGGGAAGCAAGGACCCGCTGATCCTTGCAACAAGCCAGTTCCCACTGCAATTGATGATAATCGGCAGCCTTGTAGGTGCGCATCCTCCAATGTTTCAATATGTCACCAGCAAACGTTATCCGTCGATTGTTGAATCTGGTGACAGCCTTCTCTGCTGCTGCAATCAAGCCAGCCTTGTCTCTGATCGGGGGGATATATGCGGTCTGCTCGGGACTTTCATGTATATCGTTCTGATCTTCGAAATCCTCCCGGTTCAAGAAAGACGCCCGAGTAGGGGCGGTCTCCATTTCCTCGGCAGGGCGTAATCCTACTTCTGAGGTGGTTTCGAAGAGAGATGTCGGGAAAGCGAACTCTGCCTTCATCTTCTCGAGCTCTTCCCTCTTACGCCTCTCTCCGTCAGTAGGTGGGAGCTTCTTTCTCTGGAGAAGGCTCGGATGCGGACTACTTCTGCCATCGTTGACTCGAACACTCCCTTTCCCAGGCTCCGTCTTCCTAGGGGGTGGCAATTCGTCGTCGCTGCTGTCGTCATCGTCATCGTCATAGCTCTCGTCGTTGTCGTCGACTTCGTCTTCGTCGTCGTCTTCGCTGTCCTCCAAATCTCGGACACGAGGGCTGGGGAGTGATTTGAAGCCATCTCCATGGGGATCCGTTTTGCGACTTCCCTTGAACGTAATGGTGAACGGGCCAACATTCGTAGAAATCTGGCCCGAGGAATACGATATAGGGTCGTTCATCGGGGAGAGTATAGTTTTGGGAGGGACGTCATAGCGCCACATCTAAAAAGGGGAGTTGATGTTAGTACAGCTCAATTGGGATAGAGTAATATCGCAATAAATAGGCGCATACGGAGAGCAAGGTAGCGTATCTGTCGTACCAGGAGGTGCCCTGGACTTCAGCGAGTCGCATAAGAAAACGGAAGCATCTATCATCCAGAGCAGCATCGATCCCTTTCTTCCGGAGAATGGCATCGTAGGCATGGAAGAGCGCGTTCCAGGGAGTAGTTTCGGGTATAACGGAGGCGTAGGTTACGATTTCACGGAGGAGTTGGATTTCTACAGACAACAAGGGCGGGCGTCAGAGGTGCAAGACACAGCGACTCCGGGCAGGAGAGGAGGCGATAGAAACGAGGCAGAGGTATAACATACCTTGGTGGGAGAGTTGAACGCGCGTGGAGAGCGGTCGTTGAACACCGAAGAGTTGGGTCTGGTGGTCGGGAGGCATGGACCACCGCTTGTGCCCATCCGGGCAACTGTCGGAACACTGGCGAGTTGTAGTAATGGAGTGCTTCCTAGGTGCCCATACCAACAACTGACGCTCGCATCATAAAACAGTCTTTTTTTAGCGGTGGCGGCAGCAAATAGAAGTTGAAGTTGAAGTTGAAGGTGATGGTGATGGTGATGGTGATGGCGGGTCGCAGGTATTGTTGCTTTGTTTGTTGTTGCTTTCCTGCGTTCTACCCACACACGCGCCACTCGAGCCCTCCGGATGCAATGCAATGCAATGCCACCTAAAATACGGTACCTGTTAGGACATAATATAAAGTAGGTATTGGATAATATCAGTCAGAGGTACTCACCAGAAGATAGGTACCTAAGTACCTACTTAAGCAGGAAGAGGACTGCGTACATGTGCCCTGGATGGACCACTAAGAAGTCAGTACTCAAGAGGTATAGAATAGTGGAAGAGGCGTTTACTAGCCACGTTTCGAAGCCCTCATGTGGCTGGTGTATCTACTTCTACCACACAGACAACACATTCCCTGCCAGGCATGACATTTCGATATCTGGTTCGTCTACCACCACGTTGAAGCCATAAAAATATGAGTCTCTTGGTCAAAATGACACCAGGCCGGGTTACGTACCTACTCGCCTAGATAAGCATAAGTACTTGGGTATATAATAGTCTGGTTTCAGGACAAGTGCTGTAAAAACGGTAGGTTGGTGGTAAGATACTGGTTGGTGGATACTCTTTAGGAGTATGTTGTTGAGAAGAGAATATATCAAATGCCTTAATGACTTATATTCAGATCAGCCTCTCTTACATTCAATGTATCTAACCATCTCCAATCAATCATTAAGTACTTACTTACCTATCCACCTGTCTCCTTCATAAGTACATACGTATGCATACTCCCTTATGCCTCAGACTTGGACCCGAACATAGACCAACTAGTCTGGTAGCTTTCGGTCGCTTCCTCATTTCTAAAATCCGCAATGCTCCGTCTCGGTGGCTCCCAGGCCCTCCTCACCCATAGGGACGTCACACGTACACTAAACCCCAAACGAACCCGTCGGCCTCCAACACATCTCCACACCAAAGGCAAGCAGCCTATCCGAAGCGCTCCATACCCTGCTCCATCCGTCCCACACATCAATACCTCTCGCCCGAGTACTTCCTCTCCATCTACCTTCATTTCAGGACAAAGGGACAGAATTCCACCTTCATCGTCAGCACCAAATAGACCGAGTTCTCCCGATTGGTCTACTTTTTCAGACACCGAAACCACATCTTCATCTTCATCATCCTCCTTTGAAGATAGTAACATGGCTGAACAATCCGCCCTCGCTCCTTCCACGGATGGTGCCGATGACGAGGTGATGGCAACCTATCTGCGTGAGATGGGGCCTTTCCGACAGGTCGCTTCACTTGAAACCATCGATTCGTTTCCGTTCCTTCCTTATAGTCCTCCTCCATCATTGATGTTCCGGATATACGAAGATCCAATCCCTCCAATGCCAAGTCCGGTCGGTGGCGCCCAAGCTCTCGAGTTTTATGAAGACCGGGACCCTCAGCCCTTCCCATACTCGGGCAGACCGTATCACGGAGAAGAATACGATGAAGGTAACGCCTGGGCTGGCGAAGGCGATGAGATGGGCGGTGGTGGAGATGAGAAGGTAGAAGGAGAGGAGGCAATCATCCTTAACGAGGCGATCTGGGATCCTAATACAATGCTTGTCGCCGAAATCCAAGCGGGCATGGCGCTTCAAAATGACGTCGCTCCCAGAGCTGCTGCAGAGCGCCTTGAATCCCCACCAGCCTAAATAGATTCGCTAGGCAGAGCTATCAGAGAACCTCGTTCACTCTTCAGGATCAACTTTTCCCTTAGCTCGACCCCATCTCAAGGCTGAGTTTCTTTTATCGCTCATTGCTACTGTTATCTTTCATTTTCTTTCGTACTTTCCTTTCTTTCTTTGCATTACATACCAAGCTGGCGATTCTTTCCGGCATTCAAGTCTGTTAGACGGGAGGTTTAATTCACTCGCTCTGTCATTTTTCCAACGAGCCTTGTCTCTTCAGGTCGAACTGTCGATGTTCGGTTCATGTGGGTTTCCTTTTACTTTTCATTCCACCGTTGCTCTTCTGCTTTTCAAAACCACCGGGCTCTAGAATGCACAGCGGGGCGTTTTTCTTTACTACGCGGAATTTACGTGGAATTATCATCAAGAATATTATCATTTTATCATTACAGAGTCCCCACACGTAGGCGATAAACCGATATATGCACCATAAACGCCCAAAAAGAAAAAGAGGGAAAAGAAAAAAACAACCAATCCTTGGAATAGAAAAGCGATTGCTGGAAGCGTGCAGAGGGAAGCGATTGATCGTGGCACAAATAACAAATAACAATTAACAATTAACAATAGGAATTAAAGGGTAGGGTATGAAATTTTATTTGTTTTGGATGCACCGGGGCTTCGAAATGCATCGGTTTACATGTTTTCGAGGATCTGCGCCTTATAAGCCTCGCTCATCGGCCCTCCAGAAGGACCATCCTCATCGTGGCCACTATAGTCACCGGACTTGAGAGCCGTAGGACCATTGTTAGCACCGGGCAAGAAGATAACCTTGGATCCCGATGTCTTGGCGATTTGTTGCATGGCCTCGAGGTATCTGATCTGCATAGCAGCGTTCGAGCTGAGGATATCAGCAGCCTGTCTCATCAACTTGGCAGATTCAACCTCGGCGCGCGCAGCAATGATCTTGGATTCACCGATCCTCTTGCTCTGCGCGGCCATTGACAAACTGTCCTGTAGCTCGCGGGAAAAGATGATGTCCTTGATGAGCATGGATTCGACGCGGACGCCCCAGCCGGCGGCGACTTCTTCTATGATTTCACCGATGCTTTGGGCGACTTCCTCGCGGCGTTCGATGACGTCCTGGAGAACCCTAGCACCGATGACGTGACGGAGGGTGGTCTGAGTTCGCTCGATGAGAGCCTGTCGGACGTTGGAGATACCGAAGGCGGCCTTGTGAGGGGCGATGATGTGGTAGTAGATGACACTAGTGAGGTGGACGGTGACGTTATCCTTTGTCATGCAGACTTGCTGGGGAACTTCGCAGATTTGGATCTTGACGTCGACCATGATGAGCTTTTCGGAGAGAGGATTGATGCGAACGAGACCAGGGTCCTCGGCGCGAGAGAATCGACCGAATTTGGTGACCAGGCCGACGTTGCCTTGAGAGACTGGTTTGTACGGATTTGGGAAGCAAAGACAGCAGGGAATAGCGCCCAAAGAACCGATAACGACGCCGAGGCCGTTGACTAGATGATACCTTTATTAGCATCTTTATATTGATAAATAAGAGGGAGAAAATGTGGGAAATATTTACTCACTCATGCTACCGTACCAGTTATTCTCGCGCTTGTCTTCGACAGCTGGAACCAATTTAGCATAGCTAGGTTGGAGGTCTTCGACACGAGGCGGTTGAACGTCAACGAGCGGGGCCGCGGACCCGACGGAGGATTGCGCTCTATTGTAGGAAGCCGGGGCATCGAGGGAGGCTTTTCCGTTAGCACCGGACATTTTGGCAATAATGCGATCGATCGAAGTCGAAGTCAGAGGTAGAAGATAATGGACCAAGTCAATATTCAAATGCGGGTGCGACAAGAAGAATTCGATCGGAAGGAGAAGCGATCCATTCGGCCTTATATATCTCGTACCGAAGCCAACCCGCTCAATTTTTCTCAGTTCGATTCCTGTTTGTTTGCTACTTCCACCTCGACAGCCGACTTTCTTCAATTCAGCGCACCAGTGCTTGCATACACCCCCGGTTCTTGGCCCCAAGAATGCGCGGATCGGGCAAAACCAGGGTAGCTCGCTCCGACCGTCCAATCCCAAGCTGGTGGAGAGCATGGGTGTTCCCCACATGCCTGACATCACCTTCTGGAGGCCAACAGGGCGCAGCAAGGACTCTGTTCACAACGTACGAGGTCAGGCGCACCCTCCATCGTCACCATGGAGGGTGTCTCCGCATCAAAGATGGGCGATTATAACGGCCGCCTAGCTTTGGCCAAGCCCCGGGTGTCGATCCAGATCTCAGTCAAACATACAATCTGTATCGCTGGAAAATATCTCCCAAAGAATCGTAATGGGGGCGATTGCTTCAACTGGAAGTGCTTTGTCGAGTTAACTTTGGTTGGACGAGCTCCTGTGCTAGTCAAGTACTTGCTTAGGTAATTAGTTCGTGGTACCATTCGCTTTGGCTTCGAGGCGACCCAGGGTCGGTATATTGCTGACAAAAAATGAACCCGCACGGCTGTCGGTGGTACGACACCTGCATGACTCTAGGCGAGGAAGAGGAGAACCTCTCACGAACCACCGGGTGTCGGTTTCAGCATGCATCTACTTCTGGACCATATTGTCGCGGATAACATAATTCCTTCAAGTCCTTCGCGCATCCGCAAAGCCCCAATTCGACGGAGGCTGCAATCCAGATAATCGCGCATGAGAGTGACTTTCAAGAACTCTAGCTTCACCGATTGTCAGCCACTCGCCATGATATCTGCTGCGCCTCTGCGGACCGGACCCTCATATCTTTGTAGATACGTTTTCGTGCATGACCAGATAGTATAACTTTCAACCAAGACAGGTTTACCTCTGTCGGGCAAATAACGAGAGATACTTTAGTAGCCGGGTTAGGTAATAATTCACGGTAGTTCTCACGGGCTCCACACCCACCCTTCCAAGCGAACCGAATGAAGCGGGGGCGTTCGGACTGCCTTGAACTTGCCGATTTCGAACAACCGATTCCAACACAACACAATCCAAGCCCGGCGCGAAAGACAACCGGCGTTCCGACCTCGCGGGGGCTGAGTATAAAATACACCGTTGACCGTTATCTAGCCCAGGTGGCAGACATCGCGAGACTAATCTCGAAGGGGGATCTTTTTTTTTTGTTACCGAATTCGCCGAACTTTTGCTTTCAACTCGTGTTTCAAAGATATCAACATCTTGGCAAAGGCGGTGTATCGTGCTTACACGCATACTCGTAGGCAAAGTGACCGACATGCACATATATTGCTAAGCAGTCTGCCTTTGCGATATTTTATAGGTGCCTCATTGTTCTAGAAGCCATCCTCATCCTCACAGCGCCATGACGCCGTCGCCCACAATCCGGATCTGATATAACGTTAGCAGGGCAGGCACGGCACGTTATAGGATCGAAAGCCACTATGGGTAATTTTCTGCCTATCACTCATGGAAGCCCACCCAGGCGTCTATAAACCCGTATTGATACTAGTATACTATTGCTGCGCAAAACTGCGCCAGAGTCTTGGTAGGGTGTCACGCATTATGGCAGAGCGTCAAGCATGCCATGTAAAGCATGTGGGTTTTCCCGCTATATCACGATCAGGGCATGGAAACTACCAGCTATCGACATGGTATCCGTTCGGTACATCATGTCGGCGAGCATATCGAGACCTAGAAGGACATCGCATTGATGCTGAGGGATATCCAAACCGAACTCGGCCGGCCGGCGCCTACAGCTAATTCGATGACAAGACTCCACACGTAATCCCTTTTACCGCCAATAAATCCCAGATTCCTCACGTTTCAAGCATTCAGAAAAATCAATCTTATAAAATTTGGTAAAGGAAGCGAAAAAGGCACATGTCAGAAACCAAAATCAGTCAATGGTCCGACGTACCACGCCGCCCTCGTTACCGTGTTGTGATCCACCCGCCACAGTGACAGTTTCTCTGTCCCACCTGCCCAATCCTGGCATCCCGCCACATCGGTACCCCGTATCATCGACATTCACTCTTTCACATGTCAAAATCAAAAGTCTAGCACGAAATCTCAGCTTTAAGATTTTTTTTTCTTCTTCTTCTTGTTCGGTTTCCTTTAAATGACAGCAAATTCTCTGTTTGGAACTTTCCTAATTGATACTAGCCGTGTGGGTCAAAGATCGTTAGACCCGGCGATAAACCTTGAGGGTTGGCTCCGACTGTTATAGTAGTTTCGTATTCCGACGACCGAACCCTCGAGGGTTCACGGACCACAGAGTGCGCCGGTGCCACACGAGATTTTTTTTTTTTTTAAACCACAAATGACTCCGCAGTTTAGTTCCGATCTTGTGAAGATTTTGTCGGCCTTGGAGTGTGTGCGTAGTAAATAGGAGAGAAGAAAATATCCTTTATTTCAAAAAAAAAATAATTTGGTATGCGTTTCAATCTAATTACAAAGGAAAGGCTTTCGGTTTTGGTATCTATACCTAATTGATTGCGCTCATTCCAGCCGACACAAAGGAAAGAAGGGAAGGAGAAGAGATTGAGAGAAAGGAAGAAAAAAAGAAAGAAAAAAAAAAAACCGAACCCAAGAACCCAATACCCAATCCTAGACGCTACTTGAACAAAATATACTAGTACTACACACGAACAAAGGAGAGATGAAAGAAACAAGAAGAACCGTCATCGAAAGGTTTACTCGGACGCAGTCTTCTCTTTGACGGTCTCGTTAGCGGTCTCCTGAACTTCCTCCTTCTTCGCCGTCAAATAGCCAGCAATCCATCCAATAGTCTGTGTCGACAAGATGAATGTTGTGGAGATTCCAGCCTTAGCAGCAGATACCAAACTCTTCTGTCCATTGCTAGCCTTGTTATACTCGTCATTGTAGACCTTGAGAGCATAATCCTTCTTTTTGTTGCCAAATGCAAGCGCATCATGTGCGGTGTGGTAGACTAGAAGGTTAGTTATTCTCTCCTTGAGCTTTGCAGTGGGCTCCTTGACGATTGGAACTCGCTCTTCGAGTTGATCGAGACCGGAGTTGGCGAATTTGTCAGCCTTGGTGACGTAGGGGCCGGCGTAGACGTTGGCTTTGGCGATATAGGGAGAGAAAGGCTTGACAAAGGTGTCGTAGACGGATTGAGAGATCGAGAGTGACCTCTGACCGACGGGGTGGCCTGGATATGTTGTTAGAAATGATGCATATCGATCGAGAAAGCAATAGAGAGCATACCCTTGAAGTAAGATACGCCATCACTGACGACTGGTAGACCCACAAGATGGTTCAGGAAAGCACTGTTGGATTGGGTTTCGCCGTTGGTCGTCATTGCTGATAAGATATGGTGATTCTATTCGATATGAACCTTTGAACGGGTGTCAAGTTAATATTGTTGTTATCATGAAAAAGGGAATGTAGTGTTGAAGTGGAAATATAAATCGATGACGTCGAAGGTAAGGAAGTAAGTTTGGTGTGTTGGAAAGTCGCCACAATCACATGCCGGAAACTCACAACCTTACTCAGCAAGCTAAGGGGAAAAAAGAAAAGGAAAAAGAAAGAAAGCAGGTTCAAGCTCACCTCAGTTCAGGATATTTCCGCTGCGGTGATATAAAAGATGGAAATAGTGTATGATGCGAACGATGTCGAAGTTATTTGGTTTTTGGGAATAGAAAAATATCGCAATACTCAACAGAACCCACCAAAGTGGGCATCTGCACGCCTTTATACTTCCACCTCTGGCCAAACATACGTAGGCTTCTTCCCCCCCACATGCTTCAGGAAAGCTGTGATGGAGGGGCGGGAAGGAGAATTTCCACTTTTCTCATCTCTCGAAATCTAGGTAGTTCCCTTGCCCCTTCCACTCCTGGCACCCTCGCAAAGTACCGCACCGCACTGGTACACTCCGATATGTACCTTGGCTGCACATACCACTGCTAGTTCTGGCGAACTACCAAGATATCACTCACCTCGGATCAAATTTATCGTTATGAACATGTATGCAAGTACTTTACTTTACCGAACTGACACTCGCATTCCCAAAGCCGGCAGCGTGTTTGCGGCGATAAAAGAAAAGAAGAAAAAATTGTTCAAAACCTGGAACTAGATTTCGCGAGCGTCGCAAGGCATCTTGTGGCTCTACAAATCGGATTCGAACGAAGGGGGCCACAATCACGATAATGTCTTTCAAGCACATGTTTGCGATAACTCTCTCCATTATGTCAGAATATCCTAAAAAAAAAAATTTCTTTTGTTCATTTCATTCGCTTTGGATCTTGAGGTGTTAAGGTTGGCAATCGGTAGTCATCGTATCTGGGCCGCAAAAGCGGATAGAAGGAAAAAAAAGAAAAGCGGTGTTTATACTACATGTTGTACCATGCACCCCATGCAGACGCATATGCACCTACGTTGTTTTCAGAACCTGTTGAATCCTCAGAAAAAATGTTAACGCCCCACTCTTGGTTGGCCAGCCCGACCGAATTTGAATCCGTATCCACCACGTTTTTAGTTGACACTCATAGCTGGGGTTGATATTTCGCGTCTATGAAGTTGTACATACATGTCTGTACGCCACGCTCAAGCAAGGGAATCGATAATATCATCCGTCATTGCATAACCGTGTTTTTTTTTTTTTAGTAGATGATCATGAAGTTTCATCGGGGGGTGCTATGGCAGGAGGACTCGCTTTGACTTCAGGAAGACGAAGATATCACCACTTTGGGTCACAAATCAAACGGTCTCATCATAGCTGTACGTGATCGTGCGCTAAACTTTGCAATTGTTGGATGATGCTTGCCCGTCTAGGTACTTCACAAAGCTTCCGAGATCATTTTGGTTCATCACAACCAACATCTAACACCTTAGCACATCCGCGCACGGAATATTTTTTTCTAAACTTAGTCCGACCCCCCCGAATTGATCTCCGTCATGGATTTCGAAATGGGTTCGATAAGGAAAAGTCCACTTGGTTTTCACGTATGGATTGGCGGTGGGTCCTCCGGTCGGGTGGGCCCAGCACTAGCGAGAATGCTTCCCCAAAGGGATCGTCTCTCGTTTTTTTTGACATGTGAAAGTCTCGCGCTTTCGAGTTGATTCGGTGCCAGGCCTACAGGAATCCGTCTGCTTTTACGTATCAAGGCTTCAGGATGTCGACATTTTTTATTTATTTTTTTGCCATTGCGATGGCCCCACTTTGTTTGCGGAGAGCTCTCCGTCAGAGATTTCGAGAAACGGTTGCATTTGCGAGATACTCGGGTTTCGTAAATGCCAGACTCCTTTCGACCTTTCAGCTGGCCCGATTCGTATCGCGCCGTTCGTCCTTATCTTGTCATCCTCTACGACCAACACACACCTCTTCTCACTCATCTTCGGCGAGCATGGTTTCGCTGAGACTTGTTTCGCTCGAAATATCCACCTTTTGCGCTATCGAACGTTCCAACAAGAAGATCTTATAATTAAATATGTCGTTACTTTATAAGCTAAACGAACAAATGGTACCAAGTACTATGAACATTTAGATCCGTCCTCGATATTCGTCTTACTCTCATACCATCCGGCTCCATCCATGCCAGACATCCCTCACCGATATATCCTTAAAAATCATAGAAAGCTTAAAATAAAAAATAAAAAATCTATATATACTAAAAAAAAAACCTTCCATAGGCACGAAGAGAAATCATCGAAAAGAATTAACACCTCCCGCCCCGAAGGAACGACCCTAGAAATAAGAGATCACAGCCTCAAGCCCACGCTTCGAATGGATATGGTTGACTCCAGCTCTAACGGCCGCATCAACCTGCCCGGAGATCTCAGCGGCGCCGGCGTTGCTGTACGAGAAGAAGATGATCAGAACGAAGAATGCGCAGACACCGAAAACTGCGGCCTTTCGGTAAGCTGGATATTTCGTTCCGTATTCGTTCCATCGGAGTGCACCTTCCTTGGAAAGTCTGCCGTAGTGCTCCCTGATTTTGTCGGCTGATGAAAAGCAGTTATATTAGCATGGGAACGTAAACAGCGCGTATGAGCAACTTACCTCCGAGCTTGTAGTAGACCAATCCTCCCAAGGCGATCGAGTAGCCAAAGATCTGGAGCGGCTTGACAGGGTCGTGGATCCATGCTACCGAGATGATGACCAGGAGGATATCCTTCAGGACGCCGCAAAGCGTAAGGACGAGGGATGAAGTTTTTCCGATCTATCACAACTACTTGTCAGCCAATGTCCACGAGCACGAATCGAACAACAAGCAACTTACCAGGAAAACAACGCTGACGTTCAGTGCGAAGGCAACCAGGGCGTTGATCACGAGGACGAATGGCCCAACTCGGAAAATATCGTCGAGAGTGATAGTGCTGGCTTCCAAGGACAGGAAAATAATAAAGTTCATAGCAGCACAGACGGGAGCAAAGTAGTAAAGCGAAACCAATGGGTCCATCTTGTACTCGGGGGAGTTGAGGAGCTTCTCCACCATGGCAAGCCTGGTGGCCTCGAAGGCGACACCGAGGGCCTGGAAAATAAATCCAACCATCACGAACTTGATTTCACCGTACGAGGCAATGACGACACCGAGAACGATGATAGAGACGTTTCCGAACGTTCTGCTGGTGGGTCGGTCCTTGCCGAGAGCCCAACCCGCGAGAAGGACGGCAACTGGAGTCGTGGCCTGCAGATAATAGGTCGGAGTCAGCTTCGGACGGCTAGACCTTTTAAATTGACGAATTTTGGGTAACCGACCTTGAGCATTTGGATAAAGGAGACACTGAGATAGAGGTATGCTTGGTTGCTGCAGATCAAGCTCAAGCTGAAGAAGAAACCAATCGGCACAACTGCCCTCAAATAGACTTTGCCGTTCATTTTGACGGTCTTAAGGCCGTCAAGGAGGCTTGATGTTCTCGCGAGAACCTGTGTCATAACCGTTGCAAATACCAGATGCCATGTTGTAAGGAAAATCGCTATAACAGGTAAAAGGGTGAGCAACGACGATAGGAACAATTATAGTAGAATAGCGGGGTAGCGTGAAATGCGGGGACAGAGGAGGCAAAAGCCGTTGAGCGCGAAAGAAGGACTTACGGAAGGCTGCGATTTATAGTTAGCGAGAGGTCAGTCCGACAAGGGGGGACCGGAGGGGGGAAAACATACGAAAATTGAGACCCTTTTCTTTATCTAATATTTTCTTGTTGAAGAGAATGACACTTCCACTCAAGGCTATCCAGACTCTAGAGATTTCGGAGTTAGAAAGGATGTTGTAGTTGCTAATGCGGTGGGTGGAATACATACATGACATAGAGGGCGGGAGGTATTGTCGGCCGTGTGGGTGTAGGGACATTGCTGACCGGGAGGATTGGGTCGTCTCTGTTCTCGCTCACGAGATGCTCCCTCTTGTCCTCCGTTGTATCATTACTCGAGGACATTTCGCAAGACTTTGCGGTGCGTAGAAGGTGATGGAGATGGTGGAGATGTCGGAGAGAGTGGTCGAAGTAGGGGGAAAAAAGTTTCTTATTGAACGGGATGCCTGTTCCAAGGCTGGGAGAGTTTTCGCCCGAAGTTTGTTGGCGGACCGGTTTAGACGAGGAGTTGCACCGTGGCCGGAACGTAACCAGGAATCGAATTCGAATTCGACGGTCGAGAAAAGTTTAACGGAACAAACTCGAACCTGAACTTGGACTTGGACTTGGACTTGGACATGAACTTTGGAACCGGGAGAAGAGAAGGGGAGAGAAGGGGAGAGAGATCAGCAAAGCCGAGGGTTGGTTGGATGGATGGTTAATAACGTATTGTAGGCATCTAATTTGCAGCGATGCAGGCGAAATGGAAGATATCGAGACCAATCTGGATTGGCGGAAAGGGGGAGGTGGCTCAGAATCGCACATACATTAAACCAAGTTGGCGGACGGACCGGGGCCCTGAACTCGGACAGATGCCACCGGCCAGCTTGGATTTTAATTTTGAGCTTTGGCTTCCCGTAGTGCTGTCAATACTTATGTGAGATAGGTAATATACAGCAGCGGTAATAATAAACAATGTTAATCTTGGTTAATCTTGATGGTGATGAGAACTGAATCGAGGGGAACTAGAAAATAAAAATAAATAAAAAATAACATAAAAAAAGAGGAAGGATGTCGAATTTAAGTACTTAGTATAACTATGCGTATATGGAAGCATGTGTAGACCTAACAACCGACGAAACAGTCTCTCCTTCCCTGATGCAGCTATCTTCGGCATCGCGACCTCAATCGAGATGGCGGTTCGAGAAATACGAGCTGTGTCTTCAGCCACCTTACCATCGCTCATCATGTTCTATATACTATACCTCGTCTGAAAAACGTTAACTTTTTTTTTTTTTTTTTTTTTTTTTTTGGTTTTCTTTCAAGGTCATCTTGAACCCCGAATAGAACATCTACGTCTGCATCAGTAACGTCCTTAGTAAGTGGACGTGTGCATGCACACCCGAATTTAGTGAGGCCGGGATGTCGCCGGGGGAAGTCTTCGAGAACGGCGCTGTGGTGGTGGTTAGTCCCGTCCTGAGCGCTTGTTTCACTCTCTGGCTAATTTCAGGGGAAGGCCCAACAGCGGTTCTGGCCTCAATCCAACCGGACACATTATGAAGGAACCCGAATTAAGGCGGCCTGTTGATGCACAGTCGTGGCGGAGTTTCTCGTCGTCGCAGTCTCTCAACTGGGTTATTCCAACCGGGCACAGTTTCATCCCGAAAGCTTGACTGCCTGCCTTTTCAACAGGTCTCCTTGCTGCAGGGATCGACCTATATCCCGACCTAGTGCTTGGCTATGACAGCAGATAGCTCGAGCTACCTCTGGACTCCGGACCCGTGCATTAGCTTAAATTTTGGTCTAGTCGAAGCAAACGCAGCTTAATTTTTTGAGCTTGAGCTTGGGCTCAATCGTTACTTTGCCTTTGCTTTGGCTGGCTGGCTGCTGGCTGTCAAACTTTCGGTGGCTCTTTTTTCTCCCCTCCCCTCGTGTCCAGACCTATCTCCATCATCATCAATAAACCTTCACTAGACCATCCCAGTCCCAATTCCTGTCACAATTCACCCATTGTACACCTCCCTGGCTCGCTCTTTCCCACAAAGCGACCGAATTCCCCGTCTCTTAAGCCCTTCAACCTGCAGAACCGTTTGAAATATGCTCTCATCGATCGCCTCCACTGTTAGCGGCAAGGAGTCCGCCCCGAAGCAACCACAGAAAGAGCTGTAGGTCACACCGAAATTCATACCACCTCTCCAATTGCTCGATTCGAAAAAAAAAAAAAAAAGATATAGCAGAAGAGAAGAAAGAAAAAAAAATTTTTTTTTCTGCACGACCAGCTGACTAACTACGCTTTAGAGAAGTTGATGTCTTAGTGATTGGAGCCGGTCCGACGGGCCTTGGAGCTGCGAAACGGTTAAATCAGTTGGTACGTTTCTCATTCACCTGCCCCACCATCTAGTGCTCTGTACCACGGCGCCACATCTAGGGAACTTCTGAACCCGGTCTCTCCGGTTATGCTAGAAGAACCCCTCTGCTGACCCCTCAATGGCCTGACAGGACTCAGCATCTTGGTTGATTGTGGATTCCAACGAGATTCCGGGCGGCTTGGCTTCCACCGATGTGACACCAGAAGGATTCGTAAGCCAAAGTCCGTTGTCCCAGCTTATAGACACGTTGTCATTGCTAATGTTCACCTGCTGCAGCTTTACGATGTTGGCGGTCACGTTATTTTCTCTCACTACAAGTACTTTGATGACTGCCTGGACGAGGCTCTTCCGAAGGAGTCTGACTGGTATCATCATCAGAGGGTCTCCTATGTGAGATGCAAGAACCTATGGGTCCCGTATCCCTTCCAGAACAATATTTCTTTATTGCCCCAGGATGAGAAAGTGGCCTGCATGAACGGGATGATCGATGCGGCTCTCGAATGCCGTGTCGCCAATACCAAGCCGAAGAACTTTGATGAGTGGATCGTCCGAATGATGGGAGAGGGTATTGCGGATTTGTTCATGCGACCCTATAACTTCAAGGTCTGGGCCGTTCCGACGACCAAGATGCAGTGCGAGTGGCTCGGAGAACGTGTTGCCGCACCGGATCTGAAAACCGTCACGAAGAACATCATCTTGGGCAGACCAGCGCCCAACTGGGGTCCCAATGCCACGTTCAGATTCCCTGCGGAAGGTGGAACCGGTGGTATCTGGATCGCGGTTGCGAACACCCTCCCTAAAGAGAAGACGATCTTTGGTGAGGGTGGTTTCGTAACCGCCGTTGATGCCGAAAAGAAGACTGTCACCACGAAGAATGGTACCACGGTCAAATATAAGAAACTCGTCAATACTATGGCGCTTGATGGCCTTGTCAATCTCATGGGAGATAAGGAACTGATATCCTGGACCAAAGATCTTTTCTACTCCACAACCCACGTTATCGGGGTTGGTATCCGTGGTGGGAGGCCCGAACGGATAGGAGATAAGTGCTGGGTGAGTGTTTTAGCTCCCTATTACGTATGTGCATCCTAACGCTAACCGGGAGCCATCAGCTCTACTTCCCTGAAGATGATTGTCCATTCTACCGTGCCACCATCTTCAGCAACTACTCTCCGAATAACCAGCCTCAACCGTCGGTAAAACTGCCGACACTTCAACTTGCTAACGGATCACCTGCTACCTCGGACGAGGCTAAGGAAGGTCCATACTGGTCGCTTATGTTTGAGGTGTCAGAGTCAACCATGAAGCCGGTAGACGTTCAGAACCTCCTAAAGGACACGATACAAGGTGCCGTCAATACCGAGCTTATCAAACCAGAAGATGAAATCGTCAGCACATACCACAGAGCCTTCGATCACGGATATCCCACGCCAACCCTCGAACGAAACGGAGCGATCAACAAATTGCTGCCAAAGTTGAAGGATATGGGAATTTGGAGCCGAGGCCGCTTCGGTAGCTGGAAGTACGAGGTCGGAAACCAGGATCACAGCTTTATGCTCGGTGTTGAGGCCGTAGACAACATCTTGAACGGAGCTACCGAACTCACTTTGAACTACCCCGACTTCGTCAATAGCAGGTACGTTATAAATATGTTTCCGACACGGTCGTCACCGGTGAACGTCCAAGCTGACCATTTTTGGGGAAATAGAGCGAACACCGAGCGTCGTCTCGTCGACGGCGTCCAGGAGCTGAAGCTCTAGCTTTATATTTCAAGCTATTCCTCTCCGCAAATCGGAGATATATACCTTCCATAGATATAGAACTACCTTATACCGAGCCTCGACTGCTTTCGATTCTGCACTACACAAGTATTTAGACCTAGATCTATAGAAATAATAATACAGCCGGTTCAGGCCACGGTACTACGAAGGACTCTCAAGTAGGTGGCGAGTTGTGCCGATCCAGAATTCTATTATTTGGACTTTCACGAAGGCCTGTGTTCGTCCCCGAGTTCTCGATACCTGGCGATCAATCCCAATCAAGACCACGAAATGACACCTTGGTTATGATTCCGTCTTATAATAGAAAAAGAAGGAGGAGGAGAAGAAGAAGCGGTGTCTTTGTTCATACAAAGAATATTATATTTTTTGTCAATAAAACAGACCAGCGCCGAAGGAAACCTTTTGAACTATGTCGGTAACACATGAAGAAAAGGAGTATAATGTATCGTGAGACAGGGTGCATCAGAAGGAGGTATATAGGACAATGCGGAAGAAGCTTTGGAAGGCCATGATGGATTTGTGCCCAAAGCAGGCTGAGGTTAAAAGGGTGAAGCTACAGTGTGGGATATTGCGGGATAACGTCGGGCCAAAGAAAGAAAACATTTAGAACCGTAGAGCTAGAATTCAGATTCGTTAGTTGACCATCCTCTCCAGTTCGGCAAAACCGATCGGCATGCTATGGGCGGGGTACGTACGAGTGAAGAACCACTTGTTCTTTCCGCTCTGGTACCTTTCCTCGAAGGCCTTCTTCACTGTCTTCTTGGCCTCCTCCCTCTGTGTTGGTTCCTTGAAGGTGTCGGCGGACAGAGTACCCTTGATGGTATCCAGGTCGAGTGTGTATCTTGTGGGCATGATGTGGTTGTAGTTGGTGACCTTGATGAATGGCTTTACTTTCGACCTCTTGGTGATTCTCTTTTTCGACATTCTCTTGGTGACCTTGCTTGGGTATCTCTCAATACCGGCAACCAGGGCGTGGCCGAAAGGATGGGCCTTTGTGCCCTCATCGAGGACCTTGACGATGACGACCTATGTGCAACCCAACCGACAAAATGTCAATATTCATGACCCTTCTCATTTCTGCCACAAAAAACCACATCCTCCAAAGAATGTCGAACAGGTCCTCGTATTCATATATATATTTATTTTTCGATCGAGGGGGCTGGAATTTCCATTTCGCACCTTCTTTCCTGCATATCGTCCCTTGGTGACAATGCCGACACGGCCTGGCTTCAAGACTGTAAAAACACCAACGTTCACGTCAGAAACTAGTTCTTTCGCACACTTCCATCCGATATCAAATTCCTTTGCGATGATGATTGTCGGAAAAGAGGGTGCCAAACATACACTTCATTGTGGAGATTTGCCGATTGTTCGGGAGCGGGGGAGGTTTGGTGGTGTATTAGGTTGGCGGCGGGTTTGTCGGTGATGATGCTGTCGAGTACTGTTGGCGATGCATTCGAACAAAACGTCGATATGGTTTGAAATTTGCAGGTTTGACGAGAAAAGTAGGGCTAAGCCTTTTTTGTCAAAGAGCAGTCCCAAATCTCGAGCACACCCCGTCAGTCCACAACACAGGCCAAGAATCCGACCGAAGGTCACGGGACTACAAATGTAGATAAGATTAGATCGAGACTCGGATGATAAGATAAGATCTGACTAGGCAAGTTACCCCTGGCAACAACAGGCGACGCCGACAACCACGGGTCGTCGGCGGTCGCTTTCCTATGTTGTTGTTTTGTTGATGGACAGCTCATCCCATATAGTGTAATTACTTAGTACATACATACAGGTACGATACCTGTCAGTATTATACATTAAGCCATCTTTCTCCCCCTCATCATCATCCCCATCATCTCCATCCATATCCGGGATCTTTCTTTCCCTCAACCTCCTATCGCTACCATTACCGCTTTTGATCCACAATTCTTCAGACTTTGGGCCTAAGCTACTTCAGTACCTTGCATTCCCATACAGCTTGGAAAGATATCACAGCACCTACTAGGTGAGCAAGCAGTCCAATAATACCGGCTGCTGTACCCATTGACTAACACTGTGATGTGGCTTGTGGAGCGGTCATACATTGCATAACAGCACCTGTTCCCTACCAATAAAGATCTCATTTCACCATGCCGGCTGGTTCGGAATTCCCAGAGCTGCGAAAGCCTGCCTCTCAAAACTTCTCATCACCACCGATGTGAGTCTTGTCTGGGGTCGCCGTAATAACTATTACCACTACTGACAGACTTTTATACTTTCGCGCAGGTGGGACACTTCAAATCCATTGAGAAGACCGGCGCCTCTACCCAAGAATACCAACCCTGTTGGAACCACAACTTCTCCCACTAAGCAGTCACCTACCAAATCATTCGCACCTTCATCAGTCCATCGCCGACTGAACTCGCTCCAGACTCAGTCATCGAGTAATGTTAGAGAACTCTCAAATGTCTTCAACAACCAGCCTGGTGGATCCAAGCCTGCCAGCGGTGTCTCTACGAGTCCCTTCAAAAATGAAAGCCCTGTTGCGAAGAAGGAAAGGGAGAGAGATATTTCGACAGTATCTATTCCTCCAATGTTTGGTAGCGTCAAACCGAAGGCCGAACCGCCGATGCCTCGAATGCCGCCAGCCTATGATGCTCCAGTTACGATTCCGAATACGGCCCCCCCACCCATTTCCACACCAGTCGTCCCTCTGACTTCCAATGTCGCCCCTGATCGCTTCTCATCCGCAATCAGTTCTGGAGATTTTCATATCTTGTCAGGACAACTTAACAACCTTCTCACAATCTCAAACAGTCTTCAAAAGGAGATGGCAAATCTCAGTAGAAGATCCAAAGACAATGCGATGGACTTGATGTCTCTCAAGGAAGCCACAAACCATAGAGATGAGGATATTAGAAAAAGCTTGAAGGATTTGGCTTCTGGGCTGACTCGGCCCGGAGGAAGGCTTGCACTGACATCCACCAACGATACGCTGGATTTCGACAATGCCCTTACACGTTACGGGTCGGCTCCGGATATCCACCGTAGTTTCGTCAGCGATGCAGAAGAGGTCTTGCGGCAGTCACACGCTAAGCGCAAGTCTATTGGCAAGGATATCCAAGCTACGATGGAAACCCATTCAACCGACCGCATTCTTAGAGAAATGGCTACCAAAGAGAGCCAGCGCCGAGTTACCGATCTCCTTGAAAATATTCAAACCGAAGTCCTATCCCAGGGCAAAACAACGACGTCCAAATTCTCCGAAGTTCTTCGAAACATCCAATCTGCGGGGCTTAGGAGCTCGTCGCCGAACGCTGTTGCTCGATATCCGGGCCACAACCAGGAGATAGAAAATGATAACAGTGTAATCCTTGGTTTACTTGAAGTCTTAAAAACTAGCATGGAGGAGCGCATGGATGACCTTCAGAATTCCTTGTCTCTTATCAACAATGCCCCCACAAACGTCCCTGGAGATGTTTCGCGTCAGCTGAAACCTGTTGAAGACGCACTTCAAAACCATATTAGAGTTACGGAAGAAGTGAAAGATCTCATTTCTAATCTCCAGTTGACCGGACCGGGATATTCACCATCCCCAATGGTCGAAGGTTTAAGCTCTCAGATCCGAGATCTCGCCTTGAGGCTCGAGTCATTGCCCGCGGCTTCAAACATAGGGACTCCGAATGAGGAGAGACCCGTTAGCACGATTGAGCTCAAAGATATGTTTAAAACGCTGATAGAAATGGCTTCCCGAAATGAGGCAGGAACCTACAAGGCCGCCGAAGTCCTGAATCAAAAGTTGGGGGAAATTTCAGCTGTTGTATCTCGAGGTCCCACAGCCCCTGCCGGTCCTCCCGCTGAGGGTTCTACGAATGTAGGAACCGCGGCAGTTGGACTCGAACCTATTCTTTCCGGACTGAAGGCCACCCTCGGTGACATGCAGGGTGATATCTGCGCTCAGGAAAAAGTCATAGAAAAGGCTTTGGAAATAATTCTCCGTGAGCTCAACAAAGTACCTCCAACAATCGAATCGAAAATTGCGAGCGCGGATGCAATTGCCTCAGCTACCCGGACCAATCTTCAAGAGGACTTCGGGAATGTTCAGACAAATATTACTACTGTGGAGGGAACGATCCGAGACTCCATGAATGTGATTCAAACGCAACTCCAGGTAATCACAGAAAGCGCGGCTGCCGCTCAAATGTTTACACCTCGGGGTGAAGTAAAAGAGGGCGAAACCCCTCCTCCACCACGGATTTTTGATGGGTCAGTCGCTGCGGTTAGTGCTATCGGCGCTATGGGGAAGGACCTCAAGCACACCATGGAGAACCTTCAAAGCGACATCAATGGCCGTGAAAAGGTCACGGAAAAGGCGATGGAAATTATCCTGCGAGAGATCGGTACCATCAATAAGTCTGTCAACGGCGTCCCAACGAAGGTGGCTGATGGGGTACGAGACGCTTTGGGCTACGGTGATGGAATGAAGCAAGCTATGCAGGATTTGCAAGCCGACGTTCTTGGACGCGAGAAGCACACCGAGAAGGCCCTCGAGATCATTCTGCGAGAGCTCCAGACGGTAGCTGCCAACTTCGATAAGGCTCAATTGGCAATTGCGCATTCACAGGAGCAGAAGTCGAGCGTGGTCAACCAAGCCGAGAAGGATATCAAATTCAACCTGGAGACCATTGTCACTAGAAGTAACAGGATTGCTGATACAACAGCATCGATCCAAGAAATACTGGAAGCATTCCAAAAGGCTCAAACGGAGGCAAATGACAAAGTTAGCGACAGTACCCAGAGTCTCGTTGGTTCACTAGAAACATCGGTCAAAGCCCCGATCGAAGAACTATCCACCCTTCTCAAAACTGTACAGGAGCAGTTCAAGTCAACTACTTCCAATACGGCCCAGTCAATCATTGAGGTTGCCAAGTATCTCGATACATTAGGAGATAAAGCTTCTACAAACGCCGAACAAGTCGAGAGTGTGAAAACTTCAATCTCAGCAGTTCAAGAAAACATTCAAAACTTCAATGCATCGAGCAAGGAAATGAATACTGCTCTCGTCGAGAAATTAGAATCTATGCTTACGGGGCTCCAAGAGTCAAGCTCAAAGGCAATTGAAGCGGCGAAGGGTCCCGTGGAAGAGGAACTTGCTCAGGAGAAGGAGGCCAACTCCAAGGTTATGGATGAACTGAAGAGTTTGATTGATTCTTTGAAAGAAGGGTTTGCTCAATCTGTTGTCACTACGGAAACTCGAAACTCGGAGCTTTCGAAACAACTTGATAGTTACTGCCAGAGCGCCCGTGAAGACCAGCAACAAACCCAAAATGACATCAAATCCGTCAAGGAATCCGTTCTGTCTCTTCAGAGCGACGATGGCACCCTTGCAAAGATTCTCTTGGCAATGAAGGATGTCGCGGAGTATCTAGCAAAATCTTCGACGGCCCCGACTGAGAAGCCAGAAGGGAAATCGGAAGAAAAGGCCGAAGGGGAGGAGCTCAAAGACGGTTCAAAACTCGACGAGATCCTCAAACTTATGGTGAAGAAAGAAGATCTTAACTTCGCAGAGATCCTTAAATCAATTCCTACTAAGGATGATTTCAACTTCACAGAGCTGCTTCAACCCATGGCGACGAAAGAAGATCTTAAATTCGCGGAAATCCTTGAAGCTATGCTTAAGAAGGAGGACATGAACTTCGCTTCAATCACCGACTCTATGGCAACAAAAGAAGATCTCAAGTTCACAGAAATCATCGACACCATGGCTACCAAAGAAGATCTTAAGTTTACGGAAATCATTGACACCATGGCGACTAAAGAAGACCTCCAGTTCACCAAGATTCTTGAGGCCATGCCAGCTAAGGATGATTTTAAATTCACGGAAATCCTTGACACCATGATGACTAAGGAAGATCCAAAATTGAACCAGATCTTAGAGTCTATGGTTACGAAAGAAGATGCGAAATTCAGCGATATCCTTGAGTCAATGCTCACAAAAGACGACCCGAGGCTTGTCGAAATCCACTCTTCCATGTTGACGAAAGACGATGCCAAACTTGCTGAAATTCACTCCTCTATGTTAACCAAGGAGGATCCAAAATTGTCTGAGATCCAAACTTCCGTGCTTGGGCTTTCTGAGCAGATCAAGTCTCTAGCTGCAGCAGTACCCGCAAACGGGGAAGATGACGGCACTGGCGTGAATGCTAAATTGGAAACCTTGATCAACCATTCTAATCACCAAACCAAGTTTTTCTCTCAGTTAAGTTTGCTTGACGATATCCAGAAGAAAGTCGAGGGAACTTCCACTCAGGTTGGAGAATTCATTACCAATCAAACCACACTGCTTCAGACGAATGCAACCACGGAGCGACACGCAGCCGTGGAAGCCACGTTAGCCAAAGAGAAGGCATTGGCAGAAAAATCCGTTGCTGAGGCGACAACTGCGGCATTGAAGGCAGAGGAACTTAACCTTCAGAATTCGATATGTTCTCTACGACTCGACAATGATGACTTGACTAAGCGAAAGCAGCAGTTAGCAGCTGAACTATCAAGCATCGAGACTGCTCTTGCTCTTCGACGAGAGGAGCTAGCCTTGCTTGAAGTTAGAGCCGAGACTCTCGAGAGACGAATGGTAGAAGGAGTTATTAATCAATCTCGATCTCTCCTCCTGGCCAAGTCTGCATCTGCTCCCGGCAAGCCACTTCGTCGTGTTGTTAATCCTCCCGTCGTTGGGACGACAAGGTCTGCAAACGGCGCCTCTGGCCGTCGAATTGCAAGCATGAACATCGCGAATACCGGGGCTAGCATGAACGGCGTAGAGCCACAGAATCGAACACCTTCTGGCAGTGCCATTTTCTCCGGAGTACCGAATGCTATGCGCCGGACCCAGAGTGTCAGGACGAGTGCTCAAACCTCACGCAAAACTAGTTGGGCTGCGATAGAGCCGGTCATCCAGGATGAAGGTGGCGGTGAAAATAAGGAGAACGAATCTATCACAAAAGAGGAGTCTGCGTCCGATAGTAAAAGTTTACCTCTCGTCAAGTTGGGGTCGGATACAGGTCTTGCGACGTTAGACACTATCGAGGATGATGAATCGGCAGATAAGGCAGCGGTTCTTGGAGGCGGCGACGTCACAAGAGGTGAGAAACGGTATCCATCTGGGCTAAGCGCAGCAAGCGAGAGAAGAGATAGCGTAAGTTCGAGAGCTACTCAGGATGAGGAAGTCGATTGAAGGTAATGTTTGTGGTTCAACACTAGGCAGGATCCTATTGAAATTTTATGATCCTTTCTCGCTTTTTTTGTTTTATTGATAGGAATGGTTCGTTGTTTTTGTTCCCTTTCTTTACCTACTTTTTCTTTAATGATTTGGTCGCGGTTTCGCCCCTTCTACTTGAGCTTTGTTGGCGTTCTTCTCGGAAAGCACACCGACCGATTTGGTTCTGCGGGGTTGGAACTTTGGGTTTTTATACTTTTCTTTCACATAATTCTAAGGCAACTATGGAGTATCCGGGAGAAGCTTTTGGCGGCTACAAGACTTGTGCGTTTTTAAATTTTGTTTAATGAGTCAAAGCTGTGTATTGCCGGGCGGTTTGTAACCAGTATCGTTGTTAATTGGCGTTTTGCATATTGAAGGGATTTCGTCGTTCACCTATATGATTACTTTCGATGTAGTACGTGCGATAGGCGTGGTGATTTAAACGCCGGATAAATTCATGTAGATATAATCTTTGAAAACTCGAAAGCTAGATTGCGTCCAACGTTATTACAGATCGCCTGTGAAAAAGTCGAAAAGCCCAGCCGTGTACATAAGAGGGAAAGTATGATACAGAGGAAAAATAAGAATCGAGTCTCTGGTACTCCTATGAGCAATTAGATGATTGAGACCCAGTTGGTCCTTTCGTACTACCTTAAGACCGTCTGCCATTTGGCACGCCTTGTCCGTCGTCGTCTCCATCTTCGTCGTCATCATTATCCCACGGGGAAGGGCCAACGTAGCTTGTATGATCATGATCATTTTTTCCAGCCGAGGCGTCTAGAGTATTGAGGAATTCTTCTGGGAGGAATGGCTGGTACTTCCTCTCCCGCTCCCGATTCACACCGCCCAACCCAGCCCCAAATGTGACCAGCATATCGGTCGACGTCGGGAGAACGAACGGCAGCATTAGAGCAGGATCGAACAAAAGATTCTCAGGCGCATCTCCACTGTCTTCTTCCTCCTGGGCCGGTGGGCCATTTTCGGGTTTTCCTGGCGCTGTCTTGGTTACACCTAGATTAGGTGATGCTGGAGAAGAGAGTGTCGGACTTGTGACTTCTACATTGGATATAGAAGCCCGAAGCTTCCTCCTCCTATCGTTGATGTCTAAACTCTGACGCACTAGGAATCGCATACACTCTCTTGATAGTGTCTTTTCTCCAACTTCAGCGCGATAATGCTTCACCGAATGGAGAAGCTGTTGTGCCGATAAACGGTCCATTTGGTCGATGGTGGATTTCAGTGATTCCAGGTCCTCGCCCATGGACGAGAAGCACTGCAACCACTGCAGTAGCTGTATCACAGGCTCCAGATGCCTTTTAGATGCCTCCGTCGTTGTTTCTCCACTGCTGTGTAATGATCCACCTTCGTAGTGCTCCGGTGATCGATTATTTGACCGCGCCCAATCTTCTAGAACAGATATATTCATCCTTATTTGCATAGCTTTTGTTCGTGCGAGGTACCGTCTATTCGACATTATTCGATTAAACAGTTCGGCGGCTAACCAATAAAATAACTGTGATACTATCTGAGTCGCGATAACCGAATGGATGTCGTAGAGGTCCAGTACAAAGAGTGTCGATGATAAGAGCGATGTAACCATTCTTGGTGAAGGCTGGGCCTTACGCTTTGGGCTAGGTGGTCGGAATCGTTTCACATTCATTGGTGGTTCAGGGTGGACCTTTTTTCGACTTCTGAATATCCTCCATTCGTTTTGGAAGTGGATTTCTTCAAAGCCAGGGATCGTTTCGTGGTCCAGCATTGAGGCATCCAGGACTTTGTCGATACGCCGTTCGGCATCGCGGACAATTAAGATGTAAATCTCGTTGATTAATTCCGTTAGTTGGACCTGGAACTCGATTGTGCTTCCTACTAGACCGGTATCTTTTCGCAGATAGTGGAGCAACAGAGTGCAATTGGAAATCCAGAAGGCCAAAATCGTCATATCCCACTGATGCTCTTCCACGACGTTGTTAATCGCCTCCATAGACCTGAAGAGAAGTTTGCTCAGAAGCTCGGTATTACCGCTATAGTGGGCGAAGCGGGCGCTAAGAAAGAGGACATTTGCAGGTATGGGTTTCTGGGTGGGTGACCGTTGAGGGAGCATATTCGTAACAACGATGTCCATAATCCTAGGTAGGTCCCGTTCCGAGAAGACGAACATCTGGTCCGGTAAACATTTGTCCCAAACAAAATCCTCGCTGTCGTCGAAATCGTCATTGGGAGGGGTCTAATCATAAGGCCTCAGTAAGTGGTTCGTCGATAAACATACGGTTTTTGTAACATACATCGGGCCGTTCTTCAAGCCCTAAGCTCGAGAGGTCGACTTCAAGATTTATGGAACTCTCCATCATCATTCGCCTCTTCATCTCATACTCTAGCATCTGCTCCTCGAACCTCTCCTCCGCCATCCCTGTGTCGTAGAAATCCTCCGTGACGCCAGCATTTCCGATGTACCCGGTTTCTTGAAGATAGTCAGACATTTCGCTATGGGGTTCTACGAAGTCGAATGCTGTTCCACCAGATGTTGTTTTGATTTCTGAGGATGCCCCATGATCGAGGAGTATCTTTGCGATCCCTTTGTGGCGATTGGTCATGGCCCATGTGAGTGGGCTCCACTTATGGCTGTCCTGCAGGTTCACATTTGCCCCTGCTGTGACAAGCAGTGTCACTACCTCTTCGTGTCCCTGGGATAACATCAAAGAGTTAGAGAGGGTTTCCCATTATTAGAATCTGAGTGTTCGCGTGTGTGGCAAACTCACGAAACAGGCAGCATATATGAGAGGACTCGAGCCTTCTTCATCTACGGCATCCACGTCAATATACTCCCTAGCCTTCCCACTCAATATCTTTTTCACCCTTTCCGGTTCGCCATTGCTCGCTGCCATGTTGAGCAATTTCTGAAGCCTAGCCTTTTTCTCCCCCTCCGACATCTTTGAACTGTTGAGAATATCATCTTCATTGATTAACTCGGAATCGTCTGAGTGGAAAGCAGCTTGAGCAGCCAACATAGACTCGAGCCGTTTGTCATTGTTTTCTCGTTCTTTCTCCCTTCGGTCCTCATCGGAGTCGTGGTCTATATCCAGCGAGAAGTTGAGCTTGGCGGGCATCGGAGTCGTGAAGTACTGCGATTGTCCTGTCAGCTCCGTAGATATTTGGTTAACATGATGAAAATAAAATCGGCGTGCATGTATGTAGGAGGGTGGCCTTATAAAGGGGTTAAGATTTTGGGTACGTAATGTCAAAACGGAATGTGTCTTCTGCGAGAGAGATGTGATTTGTCTAGAAGGGAGGGGTTTAGGAACCTTGCCAGGCATCATACATCTCCCCTTCCTGAGCCTCGTATTGAGGCCGCCGCCTGTCGTCTAGCGACATGGGGAGGTCCTTCGGAAGAGCTCTTTTCGGTTGCGGTGGGTCCAGACCCAGGTCCTCATCGCCATTGCTTCCAGTGTCAACTTTGCCCAAGTCCATATTCTAGGGACTAGCCGGCATGGACGTTGGAACGGAGATGCGCTCTCTTTGGAGCTGTTTTGCGTCTGAATTTCTGCACAGGAGTGGATTGGTTATTATCGTGGGGATGGGGATGTATCGGCGTGAGGGTATATCGAGAGGCCTGAGGGGTCGGCGATAAGCGTGGGAGTGGTGGTGTCGATAGCGAAGCAGCTTCTGGCGGTGAGTTGTGACTTGCTCGATTGGTTAACTTTTGGAGAGCTTGGCTTCACAGTAACAGTAGACGTAGGCGAAGGCAATTCCAACCGTCGATGCTTAGTACTTCAGCCCTTAAGTAGTAGGTAGTTATAACGAGAGGATGCACTTTCTTGATCTTTTCTTTTTACATATACGCTCCCAAAGGTATTTCCAAGTTGCAGAATGTAGTACATGTGCATGTGCATGTATTATTAGATACATCACCGCTCCAAATCGCTCGATATGTATAACCCAAATCCCATAACTCCTCCCAAATGCATAAGCTCGAGAAATTAAAAACAGGACAGAACGGGGCGGGAATAGATGACAAAGGATCCGGAGCTCACTCGATGGTTTTGACAACCATCTTCTGTCGCTCGGGCATTCTGGCCGACATTTTCTCTCCATTCTTGCGTCTATTTTCGTCCTTCCTCTTAATGCTTCCAAGCTGTATCTTTTTCGTCTCCGACATTTTCTTGATGGTCTTCGGAAGATGCCTATGCCTTGCTATCCGTCTGATCTCTGGCATATGTTGGTACCGTTTCTTCAGTGCTTCATCGTACTCGAGCTTCACCCTTTCCCGGGTGCTTCGAACATGTGACCTCTCTGAGGCTTTGGCTCGCCATAACCTGATATTTCCGTCGTCCGACCCCGATAGGACGTATCTTGTATCGGGTGTGAATGCAACTGAGAATATACTATATACCGATGATAAAGTGTTAGTCACACCATCTTTATAGGCTACCTTGAAAAATAATTAAAAAATGCTGCTAGTCGGCTTACCGTTGCATGCGCTTGGTATGATAGATATCTCGGGAATGGCCGTGTTCCCGGACACTGTAGATTCTCAATGTACGGTCGTAACTCCCGGTAACTAACTCCTGCCCAGTAGGACTGTAGCACACGTCCATGACGGCTGCGACATGATCCTTCAACACGTTCAGGGCTCTTTCTAACTTGCGCATGTCAAATATATAGGCATTGTGGTCCTCATTCCCGATTGCCAGGTTGAAAGGCTCCACTGGATTCCAGCTTATGGCGTTTGTGCTCATGGTGGTGATGAGCTTGGTAACAGGAGTCGACATTCGAAGATCGTAGAATACTAAGGATCGGTCGGCGCCTGCTGATGCTAGGATTGAAGTTTCGGTTGGATTGAATCTGACGACATTTATGCTATCAAATCCCCAGTTGAGAGTGGATGTTGGCTTGCTTCGCGAGATATCCCAAATGCCGATAGACGAAGAGGCCGTTGCGAAGACCTGGTCGTAGCGGTGGTGGGTAATTGAGTTGAACGAATTGGCACCCAGGTAAGTCATCAGAGGCTTAACTGGATCCTTGGTAGATTTCCCTTCCAGCTTCGACGGGTGGTCCCACAATTTTATTTTTTGGTCGCTTGCGCATGTCAACAGCCTTCCATCATCAGAGTAGCACATGTCTTTGACTACGCCATCATGTGCCTTAACGGAGTAAACTTCACTCCGATCTGTCATCTCCCATAGCTTAACGACACCATCGCCAGATCCGCTAGCAACCCGATTCAGAACCTTCGGGTCGACAGCAAAGGTATATACACCGTCAACGTGGCCGTTTCCTAGCTGTCCCAGGAACGGTTGTGCAAAAAGGCGATCCAATTTTGTTGCATTGAGTGCCCGAGTGTACTCCCGTGCCTTTTCGAAGGGATGGAGGGCCGGGTTGAGGTTTCGAGGGACGGGGGCAGAGGTAGTACCCTGCGGAACGTATGTCGAGGTAGATCGCGAAATAGTCTTGACTCTCTAAATATTACATGAGAATCGTCAGCATCCCAAACTTTGCGTCAGCAAATACATGAAGAAATCATATAAAGCGAGTTGTGAAGCTACTGTGATGCGAGCAATTGAAGGGGCATTACCATTTTCAGCGACTGTTGAGGGGTTGGTGGTCGTGGTGGTCGTAGTGGTCGTGGTGGTTGTGTCCTCAAGATGTCGCAGAAGCTGAAATGAATTTTTTTTTTTTTTTTTTTATTCTATCTGTGACCGGGGACAGCAAGGCCCTGTTGCTTATCATCACGTGATTCCCGGGAGTACTCCCGGGCTACCCAGGTCTAGATCACGTGTTGTCGTGTTGCTGCATGCACTATATAAGTATTTAAATATTCGTGGAGGGAAATTTTTCCAGAGCAATGGTCTCTCTTCTCGGCTGCCATGCCCTTTTGAAACCGCATGTATATTGTATACGCTTTCAGGAGGCTGTCACGAACATGCATATATCCACGTTGACGGCGACAAGCTTGTCACCATAATACACGTACTAACCCTGAACTGCAGCGTTCATGACAAGGTTTGGCTTGTCGAAAGGCTTTCCAGCGGCTTTGGCCCATTTCTGTTATCAGTCCAGATGTCTCCGAATCAAGAAGGGGCTAAGATAGATCTACCTTCTTCATTGCTAGGGTTGCAAGCATAATCGCCTGTGCATATACATATACACCTTCAGATCACGTCCAGCTGGAGGGTGAAATTACCTCTGAACTTCCGACGGTACTTGTGCCAATGGAATGTTCTTCTTCGTGTGCGGGGGCATCGAAAAGCTTTCCGATCTATTTATCTAGTATCAGTTATCGGCTTATCAACATTAAAACCTCAGTTATTTTCTCTTATAAGCTGTCAGACTGCATAGACAGCCTGATTACGAAGAAACATGTACTGTCCAGTTCAGCCATATATGCCCGAGCGTCCAGTTCACAGACTTAACTCCTGTCCAGTCCATACATGTTATTTCCTATGTCATTGTCTATATAATTGCATGCTTTCGCTATCGTGTATTTAGAAATCAAGCGACAATTTAAGTATCAATCTGTATGCACACCAGTACACTACTCCTGCCCTGTGAGATTTGCGTATTACCTTGATACCTCGACCAGTCTCTATACGATTTCTTACAATTGGTTATAAACGCCAATTTAACTAGCTGGAATCAAAAAGCATTAGTATTGAATCTTTTATTTCTGAAGTTCTAAAGATTATATATAAAAAAACCCCTCCATTGTAAATGAATATTGTGCTCTGATAGCGGCTCTTTAACATTGTTGGAAACGGTCACAGTAATAAAAATATAAGCAAAATAAATATACCGGTACCAAACAGAACAATAAAATCAACTTTAATCTTTACTACACAAAAACTACTTTTTATATATAACAAGAAAGTGGGTGGAGGTTTTAAACATTTTACAATCACAGGCTATCTACATATACCTGCCCCAAAGTAACATTTACAATATTTAGATTCATATTTTCCAGCCAAGGGAAGAACAAGCACCAAGGTGGCAAGTTGTCTTGGCTGGAATATAAGCTTTATCGGCTGTGGCTTGGCTTTCCTCGGCAACCATCCTTCCAATGACGAGTAGATGTGACCTGGTGATGTCATGATGCGGCCGTTTACAGCTCGCATGGAAGCGAGTACGCTACCTTCTAGCGCCTTTTTTTTTGTGGGGATGCGGGGCGAGGTTGAGATGATTTCACTTTCTACTTCATGTCTGTATGTTCTGACATCTCTTTGCGGCGCAAGCGAAATTATAACGCCTGGCCGAAGACCTCGCCTTCGGCTGCAGCGCTGCTAGGGATACATTTGCTGTTGGGTGGATTCCAGCAAATTAACACTACCTGGGTAGTATATACCAGATACGGAATACATAAAAGTGTCCACTTGTGAAGTACTTGTACATGTACATATATAGAGCCTACCTATGAACTCTACTTTGTGGGAAACAAGCACAAGTTACCCCACGGCATCGTGATCAGATAATTTCTGCACCTAGTATTGACACTGCTCAGACGATAGAATATACCTGAATCGTATGACTAAGGAAGCTATATACGGTATGCAACTGCCGAATCGAGCCGCCAAGTGCTCGTCCTCGGATTCACAGCTATGGCATGAGATGAGCATGGTTGGCCCTGTGCATTTCGCAGGCAGTCGGAAGTCCTATTATGGTACGGCGGATCGGTGATGTCTCTGGTGAACAATTTAACGCCGATGTATTGTGGTTTTCGAGGGAGCCAGTGCCTCTAATTTGGAGGTTCAAGAGGTACATCCATAAACAACCCCTTCTGCTCCGGAATAAACATCCCAACCTGTGTTTAGAAGCATATATTGCCATTGTTCCCTTCAACTTTTTTCTTCTATACTTTTCGGTCCTTAAGTAAGTAAGTACCTAGGCACTTCCTATAATAAGACATCTTCTAATCATCAACTCCTTCTCCTCCCCAGAGTTCCTCGCCATTGCTCCCTTCGAGGAAGCGAAAGAATGTCAGCTGGTTGCCATCTCTATCCTTTATCGAAAATTGACGGAAGCCCCACTCCTCGTCTCGGATTTCCTCCACAATCCTGAACATTTTCGACTCCGGTAACCCTTCATCTTGGCATTGCTTCTTCCTTGCCAAGAGCCCCGCATAGAGAGCTTCGTGCTGCTCTGCTCCAAGGGCAATCATGGCGCTAGAAGCACGAAACTCGGATCCTTCGCGACAGAGACTGAAGTAAATGTTCGAGGCGGCTTTGGGCCCTGCAAAAAGTGAGGCAAAATGTGGCTCTTCGCTCCCGAGTGTGAAACCTAGCTCGTTGGTATACAGAAGTACGGTTTCATGGATATCTCGAGATTGGAAGAAGGGTATTATCTTCCACGCAGAGTCAACCATTGCCTTGGGGTTGAATGGCGCCGCTGCCATTGCCATTGCCATTGCCGCGAGTATGCGAGGAGAGTAACTCTGTGTGCTGTACCGTACTGGCGCACGGTACTGATTCTCTGAGGCGTAGTTAGCTTGAGCTTGGGTGCCGGGTGGGGATCGAGGCTGCCAGTCTCAAGGAGAATCGATGCGAGGCCGTGTTGACCACGTTATCACGTGTGAGTTGCCCTGGCACCCAACAACCGCTAAACAAAAGACATGCAAACTTCCGCCCTCGACGGGTAGGCAACTTCTCCTCCCGCCACCGATCGAGGCCTCACAAATACCGAATTAATATCTTGTCCACTCAAGTTTGAGGTTATCAGCAATCATGGGTATTAAAGGGTTTGCCTCCCTCCTTCTGTTCCGCAACTACCACTCTGCTTGGACCTAACCCTCTTTAGCTTGTACGAAGAACTTGGGGCTCCAGATAAAGTTCCTCTCGCGAAGTTGAGCATAGACCATTTTAAAAAGCACAAACGACACATCCGAGTAGCGATAGACATTTCGATATGGGCATTTCAATCAAAGGCTGTCCAAGGCCGCAGTACAGGCTCCAATGCCCCTTTGAGAGTCATATACTACCGCTTATGTAGCCTACTCTCCCTCAACATACATGCGGTTTTCGTTTTCGACGGAAAGGATAGGCCGGACTTTAAACGAGGGAAGACCATCTCTGGTGGTGAAGGCTACCTGCTCGCCTTTTCCAGACGTTTGATCACTGCCTTCGGGTTTCCTATCCACAATGCGCCAGGGGAAGCCGAAGCCGAATGTGCTTTCCTCCAAAAGCAGGGCCTTGTCGACGCCGTCCTTTCTGAGGACGTTGACACTCTAATGTTTGGCTGCCGACAGTCCTGGAGGTCGGGGGACAAAGGCGATTCGAAAAACCTCGAGGTCATGCAAGTGTACCAGTCACGTACGATCAGGGATAAGACTGGTCTTACACCAGCAGGGATGATTTTGGCAGCTTTGCTAAGCGGGGGCGACTACAATACCGTGGGAGTCGCAGGGATAGGGATGAAGCAGGCGGTCGCAGCCGCCAAGGCGGGCTATGGAGATGAATTGCTCCAAGCATGTAAACTTGCAACCTCGGATGGTGGCCACGCTCTTCAGGAATGGAGACAAAAGCTAGAAACAAGCCTCAGGACCAATCCCAACAAGATATTTTCTCGCAAACAACCAAAGGCTAAAATCCCAGAAGATTTCCCGAACCTGCAAATCGTCAACTATTACATCAACCCTGTGATTTCGGAAACGCCCCCTCAAATCAATTGGGACATTCGTCCGAACCTGGAAGCCCTGCGAGAGATCACGAAAGCCAAATTTGAGTGGACTGGTAGCGGGAAGCTCATCCGAACTCTATCCGAAAAGCTGCTTTCATGGCAACTAGGGCATAATAAACCTGGATCGGATACGCTGGTTCTTTCTATCCACCAACGGACGTCCGGGCTTAAGGACGGTATGCCGAATAAGCTGCGAGTTACCTTCACACCCATCCAGGTAGTGCCGTTACCATACAATCACGAAGAAGACAATGTATACATGCGATCTGTACCAACGTTGGATGCAGAAGAACTGCTAGACGATCCAAATGGATACACAGACTCCGATAAAGAGGACATCAGAGTAAACGGTGTAGCCACGACTGAGTCAGCCGCGGGGAAGTCTGAGCGGCCTAGGACAGAGTATGACCCGAGGAGCAACCAGCGAATCTGGATCTATGAAGAATTCGTCGCCCAAGGTGCCAGCAGCCATATTCAACTGTGGGACAATAGCGAAGCGAAAAAGAAAGCCGCGAAATTAAAACAAGCAGAGGACAAGGCCCAGAAGTCTAACGCTCGAAGAACAGCAAAGAAGGCCACCACGACTTCAAATCAACCGACGATACAGTCGTTCTTCCAACAGAGGAAATCGGCCAATAATATCGCAAAGCCGGCTGCTGCCAAACTTCCAGTCGTGGACTTAGAATCCAGCAACCAAAAGGAGAATTTACCAATAGTCATAGACCTGGATTTGGTTGATGAGAAAGAAAAGAAGAGCCAGCCCAATCCAAAGGCCACAGCGCCGAAGCAAAATCGTCGTGGAAACGATGGTCGAATGAAATTGGAGAAAATAGTCACCAGGCCAAGCTTGCCAGGCGCGTGGAAGCTAACCGACAATGATGAAAATGCACTTTTCGACGTCAGCATCTGCGATATGACAAACGATGACGCTTTACCTTGAGTTATAAGCTCACCGGTTCCTCTTAATAAGGGCGAGGTTTGGAATTGAGTATCTCTTTGGAGTTTTTGGGGGGGCATTTAGCTTAGCTTAGGAGTTCGGCACCAGAGTGCGTCTAGTTTCTTGTTTTGGCATTCTCACAGGCGTTGTTCGGATGTATTTATTGGCGCTTGTAATGCGCTGCCATACTGCCACCTTACCTTGTATTTACTGAAGTATCTGTCTTCTGATGGATCACATTATTCTATTTGCAAGCCTGCACGGAAGATCAAGTTACCGGATTTTTTTTAAAGGCCAGAGTCACCGGGTCTAATACATGAAACTCGAATTGTTAAATATCGGGACCTCCCATGCTTCAGAGATGAAACTATCAAGTCCTGAGCACCAAGATATTGATAAACACAAGCGACCCAATTGCGAACCACTTCCAGGCGCATTGTATAGCCGCTGCCCGCTATCAAACCCCCCAACTATAAATATTAGCCACCTCCCACCTACAAAACCGAAGTATCTAGGAAGTTCGTGATCACATCCATACTTACATTTCGAATATACCTCGCGCAAAATGGAGGCCCCGCCGACGCCGTCCGGTTTTCGAACCGACAAGCCACTCCTTTCTCTCCTCAATATTGACCTGCTAGTTCAAGTCGCGAGTAACACATTCCTCCACCCGCTTGGCGCCTGGATGCTGCCCCTCTCCTTACGGACTTTAACTTTTCAATGGCATCACCCGCCTATGTGGGGTTCAATGCTCTATGCAACCATTGTTACAGTAGCATGGCTTTTACAGTCGCTCAACCACAAGCTAGCATATGGAAAAAATAGAGAATTCGACAAAACCGAAGAAGTTCTTGTTATCACTGGAGGGTCCAGCGGGCTGGGTCTCTTACTAGCGCAGGTCTATGGCATGAGGGGCATGTCTGTGGCTATCCTCGATGTTAACGAACCCGAGGTCGAAGTTCGAAATGTTGAATTTTACAAATGCAATGTTGGCAACTATCAGGAGGTCCAGGCGGTCTCCAAGCAGATTATTGAAGATGTACGTCACCCCGATGATTGGAATCCGTAGTATGATATCATGATTCTGACGAGGTGTTGGTATTCTCAGCTGGGTCCACCAAGTGTATTGGTGAATAACGCGGCAGTTGTCCATGGGAAAACAATCTTGGATTTATCTGAGGACGAAATTCAGAGGTATGTTGGCCGCCGTATAAATGTCGATGTATTCTCGGTTTAGGCTCGCTGACAACCAATATCCCTACAGCACCTTTAGCAGCAATGTTCTGTCTAATTTCTGGACTATCAAGGAATTCCTACCCGGAATGATCGAGGCTAAGAGGGGCACAATCGTTACCATCTCGAGTGTCTTGTCGCATATTGGTCCCAAACGGTGCAGTACGTGTGACTCGCAAATCAGAATCAAGATGATGGGACTGACATTGCAACTTCTAGGTGATTATGCTGCTTCAAAGGCAGCTGTGAGGCTACTTCACGAATCTCTTACCGCGGAAGTAGCACAATATGAAAACATCAAGACCTTACTCGTATGTCCTGGACAAATTTCTACTCCGCTGTTTGATGGCGTCGATACTCCATCCACTTTCTTCGCCCCAATCCTAGAACCGGTGGATGTTGCAAAGGAAATCATGTCTGCGATTGATTCCGGTGCTGCCGGGAACTTGGATCTCCCTTTATACTCCAAGTGGATTGTAGTTATGCATGCTCTCCCTGTTAGCATCCAAAGATTCTTAAGATGGATCAGTGGGTGTGATGATGCTATGAAGAACTTTCGTGGCAGGAATGCCACCGACAAGTTGAATGGTAAGAATTGAAGGACGAGCATGGATTCGAGGCTTCTTCTCCTATGGCGTTTTAGTTATCGGTTTCGAATGCATACATTGGTTTTTATGCAAACTTTATATACTTAGTACTTACTTGGTACACTTGGGTACCTATATTCGAAGCTGGTTGCTGTTCGGAATAGATTTTGGCTCCGGTACATACAAACTTTATATACATGCAGATACATCTCACCTTATCATACCCCGAATTATTTTCCGTGCTTGCGTAGTATGGTGACTTTCTTGAACCCGTATTATTTTATATTTATTGCATGGGAACTTAGCTAGGATCATGTTCGAAGGATTGCGTGTTGCAAGCTTCAACGTTGGTGGTTACTTAAGCCGCCTGAGCTCAGCTGCCCACCACGACGACCTTGTCACTTGACCCGCATCAACCATCCTCTCTACCCCCATCTACCCCATATCCCATCCGACACAGCAGGCGTTACCACATGCCCCCAGTCCCGGCCATCTTATCTTGACCTCCCCGCTATATTTGAGAACACCCCACGCTCGCGACGTGAACACGTCCCCACGACCCGTGATTCTTTAACTACCCTCATCCAAGAATCACATACTCTCCATATACACGATCACGATGTCATCGCGTTACGAGGAAGCTAAGAATGCCTCCAAAACGGATCCCGACAAGGCAGTAGCCCTGTATAAACAGATACTATCGGAGAACCCGGGGATGAAAGAAGCTGCGTTGAAGGAATATGAGCTTGCTTTGATGGACCTTGGTGGGATCTACCGAGATAGAAGGTACCTAGCCTTCGACTGCCATCCTATTCTTGTAGCTTTAATAGAGCTCTGATTATTATTTGATCGTATTACTAGACAGACACAAGAACTCGCCGAACTGATCACCACGAGTCGATCCGTGATGACATCCTTCGCAAAGGCAAAAACCGCGAAGATTGGTACGGACCGGTCCCAAAGAGATACCAGCCCTTCCGTCACTGACATAAACCCGCGTGTACAGTCCGTCAGCTAGTCGATCTATTTACCACCATCCCTAATACGGTTGACCTTCAGATCAGTGTCACAAAGTCATGTGTGCAATGGGCTATATCCGAACGCCGGTCCTTCCTCCGACAGAACCTTGAAACCCGACTTGTCGCCCTTTACCTCCAGAAACAATCGTACCATGAAGCTCTTACCCTAATCAACTCGCTCCTTAAGGAGCTTAAGAGATTGGATGATAAGATGGTTCTCGTGGAAGTTCAACTGCTAGAATCTCGCGTCTATCATGCCCTCCGAAACATTCCAAAAGCCAGAGCATCCTTAAGCTCGGCCAGGACATCAGCAAACTCCGTATACTGCCCTCCATTAATGCAGGCAAATTTGGATATGCAATCTGGTATCCTGCATTCGGAAGAGAAGGATTTCAAAACGGCATTTTCATACTTTATCGAAGCTCTCGAGGGATACGCATCGCAGGATGATACGGATAAGGCGGTAGCGGCGTTAAAGTACATGTTGCTGTGCAAGGTCATGCTCAACCTAGCGGACGATGTCCATTCCATCATCACAGGGAAAGTAGCGCAACGGTATGCGGGAAAGGATGTGGATGCCATGAAGGCTGTTGCGAAGGCCCACTCAAACCGATCGCTTGCTGAATTCCAGCAATCTTTGATGGAGTTTAAGGACCAGCTTATCGCCGACAGCTTTATCAAATCCCATCTCCAAGCTCTCTACAACACGTTGCTCGAGCAGAATCTATGCCGAGTTATCGAGCCGTTCTCAAGGGTTGAGATAGCTCATATCGCCAAGTTGGTCGGCGATATGAGCCCCGCCAAGGTCGAAGATAAGCTATCGCAGATGATACTAGACAAGGTTATCAACGGAGTTATTGACCGTGGTAGCCAGTGCCTCATCATATATGAAGAGACACAGAAGGACAAAGGTTTCGAGGCAGCCATTGAGACGATCAAGAAGCTAAGCACCGTTGTGGATGTGCTGTATACAAACCAAGCCTCTCAGTTGGATTAGATACGATCTAGTTTTTAGATGTATAGCGACAGCGAGACCAGAATAATAGTACAATAGGATCAGATATCCACCCCGGCCGTATGTTTCTCGAATGTAAACTGGGGGGAAAGGGATTACAAGCCTCCCTGAATCCACTTAATGAATACAAATACAAACGACATGTTCCTATTCCATCATACCTCTTTTTGAGATTGTATTGATATCAACATGTCATCCATGATTCTATTTGCAGTATCCGCCACCATGATGTCCTGCCTGAACTTTGGCTGACGAAGGAGGTCCAGTGCGTTCAGTGTAAAAGAAGGATAACTAAATATTCAATGGCGTTAGCATGTGAGTCCGAAAATCAATTAGAGGGATTATGACGGGCGGTGTGACCCCAAAAAAGGCTCACCTCAGGAATTTAACATATTCTGGCTGCCTCCAGTAATCCAGATACTCTAGATACTGTAAGAACGCCTCATCCTGTAGATACTTGCCCTGTGCAAGATAGTTCAAGTAGAACGGGTTTGCGAGGCATTGGACGAACTGTCGCGAGAATTCGGATCCGGTTTAGTGATCAGACGAGCATGTGCGTGGGAGGTCAAAACCTACTTCAAGTTCGATCTCAAACCGAGTCTTGTCATCCGGGATCGTCGGGGCAGCCATCTTGATCCTTTCCGGTGACCGGTCGCGTGCTTTGGAGAGATTTGACGTTTCACGAGGAAATATCCACCAGATAGAGAATTGGCGGTCTCGTAACCAAACTATGGAGAATTGGTCGGTTTATACGAATTCCTAGGACGCAACACAGGCACAGAAGTACAACTTCTACAAGCCGGGAAAACGTGAAAGCACGGCCTAATGTAATAGCATAGTCTCATCCCCGTGAAAATAAATATAAAAAGCGCCATCTTAATGTTCCGTGAGTACTTTATCAAGTCCATGGGGTATTCACCAAAACAATATACAGTATCGTTTATTTCACGGGTGAATATTGGCTTTCATGCAAAAGAAATGCAGCGAATTCCATTCACGAAAACACACTATGAACAACTAGAATTAACTGGATCGAAAAAAATGCAACTAGCAAGAGAGAATGAATTTTGCATGAACGAAAGCCAAATTGCTATTGGTGGAACCGAGCTTGGATGCGCGGGCATCTGCAAATTATCCCAAATAACCTGTGTCGAGCAATAGCTATAGAGTGGGGGATGCCAAAAAGACAACCTATCTTCCCAACTAGACCGATACTATCCTCATCCAAAACTAGCCTCGTTTCTACTCGGTTTTCGTTGTGTCGCTCTTAGCAATCTTTTGACGATCCTGGTAGACACTGACAAGCTTTCCGGTGATGTCGTTGGCATATGCCTTTGCTTTGGCGGAGTAGTCGGCAGTATGCTTCTCAGCCAATCCACGGGCATTCTGAAGCTGATCGTTGGCAGCGGCGGACGCCTGGCGGATGTGGCTATCGATAAGCTCTTGGTTTTGGAGATACAGCAAAGGAACAGTGAACAGAAGGACATCGGCTAGATAATCTCGATTAGTATGCGACTTTCACCATTCGTGGGAAATAAAACATTGGAACATACCGAAGATCAATAGGCTCCAAATTGGCATAAACTTGACCAGGAAATATCCAATCAATGAAAAAACAAAGGATGCAATAGTGACTGTCAGGTTCTCGACAAAGATGACTCGTTGGAACTCCAAGACAACAAAGTTCAAGAACTCGTGGATTTCGGCAAAAACCATTTCGAGATTCTCACGGGGGATCGTGTAGTATTTTGCCGGGCGAACTTGGGTCATAAAACCAGTTCCTGTCGTCGGTCTTCCAAGATATTCAACCGCGGCCGTAGCTATATACGGAAATTAGTAACCAGTTATGCCGGATCTCGAAACCTACTTTTCAAGGACATACCGGCAAATGTGATATATGCAGCCTTGAAGGCATATCGGAGAATATTCACGTAATGCCCCAGCAGGAAAAAAGCCAGGGAAGATGCAAAAAGCAGACCGGTAGTTCGGGGATATTTCCACTATAGAGGATTCCATCAGTATCCTGCTTCTGGATGGTAAACCGAGTTGAACGTACAGTGAAGGTGTCGTAGAAAAAGCTATGGAAATGTGTGACCGTAGGGTCTTTAGGGACGAAGTCCTTGGATGGCGTGAAGGGGTTGGTCTCGTTCGGTTGGTCTATAGAGTGAATTACTTCGTCAGTATTGAGAAGTACGGTACGGCCCCAGTGGAGGCTCCACGGCTAGTTTGTCTTGAGGAATCCGAGTCTAACTAAACTGCACTTGAAGGGAACAATGTGGTGTTAGTTTGTAGAATCCGAAATAAGATCAGTCGAGAATCCGAATATTTCTTACCTTACCAGGACTGACGTCAGCGGTGATAGGTACCACCGTAGGGTAAGGGTTGGCAGATTCATCAGACATGATGGCGATAGTTCAAGTCGAGCTGTCCTGGACGTTGATGGAAGAATTCCTTGGACGTGGGGGTTTTATCGACGATACGAAACGAAACTATGCGATACGGTACGATGCGATATGATAGACGAAGTTGTGTCGAGGGATGGGTTTCTGTGGGATGTGTTTTTGGGGAGAGTAGAAAACAACAGATATGCTGGTATGCTGCCATAGGTCACATCATTCATTATGATATAATACTTATATACCACTGCACTTAAGTACCTCTGACCCATCAAAACCAGGATAAACCAGGAAAAGTTAACTGTGTGATGCCCAAATCGGAAGTCTCGAACAAATTCATTCCTGCACGTCGTGGTGGGCCGGAGACGTGCAATTTTTGCTCTCACATTTTTTCAGGTGGCCAGCGGGCTTGTGACTTTTTAGCACGACCCCTCCACACACGGCCAACACCACATGCCGGTTCTCACGATATCTACTGGACTGTACTGGGCTGGCTTTGCCATCACGGATCATTCTTATTAAACACTAAACTGCATATACGGAATATGTTTGGAGGTGGAATAGGAATACATGATCTGGCATTATCGCAGAGAGACCCACACCAGCTCAAGCCACAGTCTCGAGAGAGATACAGAATCGAGCCCAATTTTCGTTATCATCTTCAAGCTAAGCCTTAAGCGATACAAAAAGCAAAGTCCACAAATGTTACGGTCGCACAGGCCAGGCCGGAGACTTGGCGGTGTGGGGCATCCCCGGCCGCGCCCTGCCGGTGCAGTGCATGGACGCAGCATGTAAGTACATCCTCCTGCGCCTGTAGCTTTAGCTGTTCATATTCATGTAACAAGCTCTTTGCTCCTCCTCCATAGTTCGATATCTTTCAGACTGATCTCACGAAGCGTATTGACACTCGCAACTTTCCCAGTAACCGCACCCTTTGCAATTTCAAGGGTGCGAGGAATACTAGCGGCATGGGCAATGGCGTATGTTGCCGTTAGCGTCTTGACCTTGATGACGCCCAATCTCTATTACATATCAAATACATAATTTCAATCCGTCAGCCCTCTAGCTTCCCGGTGTCATTGGAATACTAGCTACTTACGGGATCTTTGACTGAGCCATCGTGAACACCGTCACCCAAATCCCCAACCCAAGCCTTCAAAGCTGAGGAATAGTGTCTAGGTAGGTTCGTTTGTCAGATTATTGTAAATATTCGCCTTCTCAATCTTAAGAATGGACTTACTTTTTAACCTCTTCGGTGTCCTGAATAACCTGAGCCGTGCCGCTAATCGAGGCCCAATCCTGATATCGATACCCAAAGTCAGCTGTCTAGTCTCTATGATTCAAGCTAAATTGGGTACAAGGTATACTACTTACCGAGTCCTTCAGGAAGGATATGTTAATATGCGGGTCGCTGTTCAGTTCGTCCGTTTTGCTTGTTGCTGTATTCGTGTGGAAAATAAGGTCGATGCCGTTTTCGGTACCAGCTATGGCCATGCATCGGCTCACTAGCATTCCGCTGGCAGAATCTCTGGTGGTCATCATACCGAACTTGCATTTGGTTACAAATTCGATAAGGCCATTCACCTTTCCTTCAACTGAAGTTTCCGTGTCGAGGTTCTTCTCCTTATAGGGGTCGACCGGTTTATCGCTGCTGGATCCCGAGAGCGACATGACGGAGTATTTGGAAGGATAATGGATGTTAGTATTTTATTCAAAGAGTGTATCCGATTTTAGGCTTCTTGCTAGACCAGAGTGTGTCTATAATTTCTGAGAATCGTTGTTTCTTCAGTGTTTTTGGATGAGGGTTGGGAAAGGGTCAAATATCTTCTTGCCTCGGGCGTGTCTACGCGCTATGTAGTCGAAGGTATGTACATTACCATTTATATTTAATATACACCTTCATACGTGTGCTCAAGCTTTGAAATGTCACGTATACAGTTTTGTTTTTACGTCAGTCTGAGATAGTATTTTCTTCTCTTCCGTTAAATTATAAAGCCCGTCCATTTTTGTCACCGTGTGATGTAAGGAGCCAGTGACGTCAACTCCGTATAATATGCTCAAGTTTGATAAAGAGACGCCGAATCGTAATGAACAACAAGGTAAACGAAAGAAAACTTTCAAAGTATCGCGTCATAGGCTGAAAATAAAGGGCCAAGGTCTGTTATATACAAACTAAACTACTCCGTCTCAATAGCCTCAATGGCTGCAACCGCACGCTCGGCCTCATCCTCGAAGAATCTGACAAGGAGCTCGCCCTTCTGGACAAGCTGCTTCTCCGCCCGTTTCGAAACATCCATAATCCATTCGGCAACGGTCATGTCCCGTTCTGACTCAGACAATCCTTTCGATTGTGGCTCTATTTCTTGATTTTCCTTCAATCCATCGATATATAGCTCAACGTCTGTTGACTTCCATGGCTTCTGTGACTGAACTGGGGCGAATGTGACGTCTTCTGCTCGGTTCCTGGGTGTCATCAATGCCAACGCTCCATTATGTGACTTTGATAGAACGGAAAGGGGTGTGCGCGATTGCTTCGGAGACACTATTATTGACTGTTCCCGAATATCCTCTATCGGGGAGACATTTGGTTCCACTTGCACCGATCCTTCGGCTGACCTTACAAAGCTTACGTCTTTAATGGACCCCTGGAAGCTGGTTGCTACCGTCATTTGTGAAGCGGGCATCGAAAATTGGGTGTTCGGGATGCTATCCCGAGATCCAATATCGCTTAACATACTAGGGGAAGACGGGCTTTTGTCGGCCTTGGATGTTGGTGGAGCCTCCGCTTGGGCCTTTTTTTGCGGAGATGCCCCCTGTGGCCGTGCATAGCCATTCAGGATAACATCAATGGTATTATCTTCAGACGTTGATCCTTGTATTATGGCCGATCTCGCTTCTTCCGCGCCAATATCGTGATTATCTCCAAAATCATCGATAATAGTCTCCTGTTCCTCCACGGTCGAGTCTTCGTGACCAATTGGCACCTCTACTTGTGCTACACTCTCTTTGGAGGTTGCCGTGGAGGAGGTGGATTCCTGGCGAGGCGGCACACTCGGTTGTACTTCAGGTTTGTCGGGTTTCTGATTTTTTTGTGATTTCTCAGAATGAACCGACACCCCTGTCTCCTTTTTAGAACTTGCTTGAGGCTTCGCCGCCTTAACCGCCTTGACCGTTTTTCTCTTTTTACTGGTTCGCCTATCCTGGCCGTCGTCTGTCACCACATCAGACTTTCGTTTCATGTCCTTATCCTTAGTGGGAGAAATCGATGTGGAGCGAGTGGCCACGAGTTGGGCGGATGACGTTTTCTGGGAATTCTGGTTGTCGTCTTGAGGGGAGTGATCGGTCTCCTTGATAACCGAAGTTGCTTCAATGGCGGCTTCAACAGATGTCGATTCTACAGGTGGAGCTGGTTCTGGAACCTTCGGTATGGGCTCGGATTCTAAATCTGCAGGCACAACTTCACCTTGCTTAGGCGTAGAAGTTTGGGCTGGATGATCTAACGGGGGTCTGTCGTTACTCTCAGCTCCACCTGCTGGGGTAGCTTCGTTAGACACATTCCGGGGGGTCGGCAAGGCTTCAGCAGCAGGTTCGATATCATCGGGGTCTTCTAAACCGGTGACATCGCCGGCTTCCGATTGGGTATGCGTTAAATCCGAAGGTTGGGGCTTGGTCCGCGTTAACCCCTTCCGTCGCGGTTTCGGCTGTGTATGTTCTTGATCTTCGAGGACAGTGGTTGGAGCAGGGCTAGGGGAGCGTCGAGATGCTGGCTTTGTCCTCGTTAATCTACGAGTGGTCTTCTTGGCTGGCGGCTGAATGACATCAGATTCCGTCAATTCGTTGGAATCGTGCAGGTCCTCAACTTCGGGATCAGGGACCGAGGCGTTGGCTTCCACCTTCACACTATTATCATCTAGGCCTTCGAATCCCTCCATGATCTCTCGCTCTAGCTTTCTATCGATCTCCTCGTCGCTTGGTCGAGGAACGTTCAAAGGCGTTTTTGATGTGACCTTCTTCTCTGCCTTCCCTGGTTTAGCCGCTGCGGTTGATGGCCGGGTGGCTTTCTTCTTTTCCTTTGGTTTTGGTTTGATCGGAATATTTTGAAAACTGGCCGACCCTACATCGTCGTTATCTCCATGGGCGAGATGGTCCGGAACGCTGACAACGAGATTTGAAGTCGAGGGCTGATTCGCCATACTTGCCCTTGTAACCCGGCGTTTAGTCGGGCGGGGCTTCTGGGCTTCTTGGCCCTCAGGAGGAAGTTGCTGCCCATCTACGGCTTTCATTACGTTCTCTTCCTTATTTGGAAATAGCAACTTCTTTCCGCCCTCCTCCATTGCAGCGCTCCCTCTCTTTTTTCCACGTGTCGGCTTTTTCGACCCCTTTGCGTCGTCTTCGGCATTCCCACCTTTTGAAACCGGTTCATGTTGATCGTCATGATCAGGTTTACTCCTCGGGGCGGCCTTTTTTCGTTGATTTATAGGGGCCTTCCGGGCACGGGAAGCCCTTCTCTTTGATCCAGATTTCTCCTCGACTTCTTCGGCGGCTGTCGGCTCGGTGGTGTTAATTTCCTCCTTGGCGGCGGAAATCGAAATATTCGCTGTATGCTGTAAAAACAAACAATTTCCTGACCCAAGCTCCTCGTGAGTTTTTCTATTAATATAGTTAGTGCCTTGGATCCGGTTTGAGAGGTCTGCGTGCCTCACCTTGGGTCATCGTCCTTTTCCCATGCATCAATGGATAGTGAGCAATAGGGGCAGAAAACCGTATCATCGCCCTCCCATCGGGGCCTGAATATGAAACCCGCCATTACAACCTTGGATGAAGCGGGTCAGTCGGCTTGAATAACATCGGAAGTTTTCATGGATTTCGGATTCGTTTACCTCTTCCACGGTTGGTTTCCAACCCTTCTTATCCTCATGGGGCCACCACTGATCAAAAGTCATCCGTCGTGCCCGACGCATTTCCTCTCCGAGCGGTTCAGCAACCATCCCCCCATCCACCACTAGATCCCGGCACATTGTGAGTGCCCATCCACATGTGGTACCATGCCGTCCATGTTGCTCAGCTGGATCATCTTCGGGTTCCCAAAACGACATGTTCTTCTGGCATAAAAAGCATGCCACATTATCTTCTTCGCCTTGTGTTGGTTTAAAATAGAAACCGGCCCGAGCCATCTATCATCCCCAATGCAACTGTCAGTGGGTCATGTCGAATGAGTTCCCAGGTACAACATCATACCAGCTCTGCAGCAGGGTGGTTCGCCGGCCAGCTCCATTTCGGGGCCTTTGATCCCTTCTTTGCATTAGATTGCCGTTTACGCGCTGGCGGTGAGGTGAACGATTTAAGCCGCTGTTCCTCTGTAAAGTATTGTTTGACGCCAATGAAGTTTACTGGTGGGATCGACTTCTCATCAGCATCCGGGCTGACAACTTCTGTGACAGGCGTCTTCTTGACGTTGTTCTGCTGTCGGGTTGAGAGCCTGCGACTCATGTTGAATATAAAACGGTGGCCTCTAGGCAGGATACAAGCCGAGTGTTCGTAGACCGAGGGAAATCTCGAGATATGGCAGTCAACTGCTCTTTACCGGAATAATATTCTAATGTTGATGAAGAGCACTTCGGGAGTGTTAGGGGTATCCATGAGCGACGCCAGCGCGTGTTGTTGTTTTTGTTGTCATGATTTTGGTGTTTTGCTTCGGCAACCGTTTTTGGAATAGTGCACATCCTTCTCGGCACTGACAGATAGGTAAATACCACACCTACAACTCGCCCCCGATCCTCTCAATAGAATATCTGATCCATAGCTATGGATAGATTTTAGCCTGGCCGTACCCCCTTTGAAACCCAATTACATTTGCCTCTTGTGGTTCTTATATCAATACATATCCTAGGTTAAACGTTCTGTAGAATACAAGGTTCGTATGTTGCCGTTATTTTGTAACATGCTAATTTTAACATGTGCATGCACCACGCTACTCTGCTCAAGAGCTTTGGAATCCAGGCCACTCCGAATCTCCGTATCTCAACTCCATCAGGATACTTGCAGCTTGGATCTCCGCCTCTTGTTGGTCTAGCGGTGATTCAGGATAAGAAAGCCGCGGTGGCATCCACAGCCCTTTACAGGTTGTAAGATATTGTTTCCACGCATCTTCAATGGGTGGTAGCTTCTCCTGTCTATCAGCCCTCATGACTCCCTCTTCAACATATATCTGCCACTCTACGACAGCCTGTTTTGCTTTGACCGCCTCAACAACGGAGCTTTCGATCTGGAGAGTCTCTTCGCTCCCATACTCTTTCCCACCCGACAAAATTTTGTCGCGCTCCTTCTCGCACATCGCCGGGAAGTCGTTTCCAAAAATCGGGGAAAGGGCATCGCGGATGCTATGGCAAAATCGGGAGCATATGGCCTTTGCTGCAAGGTATGGTATCCAAAATCCTATAACAAAGAATAGGGCGCGTTAGTAGTATATCCCGAGCCTCGTTTACACGAGGAGCTGCTTACCCTGCGCTTCAATGTTACCGCCGGTTATGCTAGCGTAGCAATCGTTGAGTCCGTTTCTAGTCACACAACGGCGTGGAGTGTTCTAGTAGTATGCCAGGAACCGTGTATATCAGCTATTTCTCACCCTTTTGATGATACGGGAGCACGGTTTGCTTTAGTGCTTTCTCAGCATACCTTTTTCCTAAGGGCATCGAACTCCGATGATTTGAACATAGGACTAATCCGAACGTGTCCTGTTTCGTAGTCCCATAATACCGAATGTATTATCTCTCGCCCGGAATCGTGATCTTGGGTTATAAAAGTATACTTGTGGGCTTGAAATGCAGGGGTGATTATCTATTAGCCTTTGTCCGTTTCCAGTAGCGTATTGCTATGAAAGAATTAAAACCCCAATACCAGTATACCTACCACGCAAGTCTGTCCTTTTTAATATATACTTCAGATCCCGATGGAAAGTCCGGTAAAAGCGTGCATCTTTGAAGTCGGTGTCGTGTGTATCGGAACCAGGTGATAGAAGCTGGATTCTGAACGCCTGGTGGGACTTCTGTAAATCTTCGGTCTGGGGAAAGTAGTAGGGGTAATTGACCCGACTCTCGTCGTAAGTGAATCCGTCCCTTCGCTCGCTTGCCGTCATGCAGGCCTGTGTCGTAGCCATGGCGGTGTAGTACTGGTTATAGTGATATCGTAGTACAACGACAAGGAATTGAAACACTGTGGTGCCCTAGATCGATTGTTTGCTTAAAGATGGGTGGAGCCTAAAGCTTCAAAGCTCATCAACCAAACACAGGGTTCTCTAAGGTCACAATCTACTATCTTCATGCGCTCACGCCATATATCCTTTCTCCCTCCACATCACACCATCTCAAAGCACAGCCATCAGCTCTCAGCAGCGTCCAGACTTCTTTGACTGCGATTAGTACATTCTGATGTTAGTATATGTCGTTGGTCGTTATCTCCGGATTATCCAATAACGGGGTCTGTATTAAGGTTGGAGTATAAGGTCTCGACGTCGTCGGACTAATCGATCGCTTGATAGACTTGCGGTAGATGAAGCTGCAAACCCTCGAGCCTATGCAACCCCCCACAATCACACAAACCGTAAGTTGATAAGATAAACACGTTTACAAAAGTTCTACTTCGGTTCGCGGGTCAACAGATCCCTTGAACATCGATCTTAGCGGCATGGAGTTACGATGTGAATAATCTCGAGTTGGCGAGGGACTCTTTGCCTAATGCATGACCGACCCTCAGCTGCTTCATAACACAGCTCTGAGAAATATTGATAACGGACTCGCACTGGAGTGTGAAGGGACCAGTGTCTACAGCCAGCCTAGTGTTCTGAAAAAAAACTTGAAGTCGGTCGTTTATCGGGTGCTGAAGTACCGTGGTATGCCCAAAGTTGCGTATCTGTAGTTACTACTTACCAGTAGGCGCTGAGTATACACATGACAGAGGTGATAAGATACCTACTAAGTAGGTACTTAGCTAGATATTGAATTTAGGAACGTGGAAGTATTTTGCATTACTAAATTTAGATCCCTCTATTGCAACGATCAACGTATAGAAACCTGCAAAGCGCACCTTCCCTCCTCTTTCAAACGGGAACTCGAAGGCGTAGCCTCTAACCAAATACAAACTTGTAGAATATATAGCTTGCCTGATATTCTGTCTGTACCCGTGTCGATCGGGAAGTAGGAACACCGGGGTACGGCATGCTACACCAAGCTAAACATTCATGAGCTCCCTAGACTACTAACCTCGATTCTATCGGTTGCAAAAGCCAATGCTTGTCTCTTATAGGGGAAGGTAGCCTTGGAAGCTGTTCGGCTTCAAGTCGACCCACCTCCCAATTTCATGACGGGTAGCTTGAATCAAAAACATCGACTGAGGCTAGCAGCCATTAGGTGGGGTTGCTGCGAGAGAAGAGATAAATGCCTGTGAGGGAGAGGCATACAACAAGCTTTAGGCTAATTAAAATAATTACAAGAAGAGCAAGAAACTATGTAACGAAAATGAGGAGGGAGAATTAATTCGCAAGAAAGCCCGGACGGATATCTAAACCAAAGTTTTCATTGTTGCTCAGTCGTCATCATCGTCGAAATCGGATTGTTCTTCTTCCTCAGCTTCGGAAGCACTTTCTTCATCAGAGTCGAAGATATCGGCGTACTTTGAGGGCTTGGCCGCTGCAGCTCGTCCCGGCCTGGCCCTGGGAGCAATGGGTTCAGGATCACTCTCTGAACCAGCATCAATCGGAGCCTGTTTACGGGTGGGTTTGACGTCTCCGTCCGTTTCTTCGTCGCTGAGGTCGATAATTCGCGATTGTTTAATTGCTTTAGTTGCCTTGGTTGCCTTGGTTGCCTTTGGAGCGGTGTCCTTGTTCTTTGCGCCCGCTGGACGCCCACGTTTCTTTGTGGCTTGTGCCTTCCCTGTCGTGGGTTCGTCGCTGTCTCCCGAACTTGCTGGCTGTGTCTTCTTGGTCGCTGGCTTGATGGCAATATCCTTTTTGCCAGCTATAGAAACCTTCTCTTTCCCTTTAGCGATAGGACTGCCTGCGTCAGAATCGTCTGTATTTGGATGTGTGTTAATATAGGTCTTTTAAATGTCCGTATGGTAAACTTTACTCACCCTCTTCATTTTGTCCGAAATCATCATCCTCCATATCGTCGTCCGAAAGATCAATGATTCTCGGAGTCTTTGAATTTGCCGCTCGTGCTGGTGCTCTCTTTACGGGGGTGTGATTCTTAGCATCGTCATCACTAAAGTCGAAGATGCCTTTGTCTGGATCCTCCTTCGCGGGTTTAGCAACGGGCGGTGCCTTTTTGGTGACTTGAAGGGTCATCTGCTTTAACTTTGGCGCGACCGGCTTTGGCGCGGCCTTGGATTTCTTTGGTTTGATCACAAAATCGTCGTCCGAGCCTCCATCCGAACCGGTGATTAGCTTTTTGGCAGCGGCCTTGCCTGCGGCCGTCTTGACCTTTCTAGACTTCTTAAGGACGCTGCGTTTAGCTCCTCGCTCTTGATCTTCCTTCAATTGCTTGTGCCATTCTTCCATGAAGACGTCAATGTCCTCTCTCCACAAGTCCTTAGGCGAACGCTTGGCAAGGGCATCGATTTCGTCTTCCTTGGCCCCGCACTCAGCCAGTAGCTTCTCGACCTTTTCTTTGGTTAAGGACCAGATGGGCATCTAGTATAGAATTAGTAAAACGAGCTTTACGGCTTGGGTTGGTATACATACTCCCAAAAGATAGTTATATCCATCGCCAACACCGTCATCTCCTGCGCTGGGTTCGTTTTCTTCGACGACGGGCTCGGTTTCTCCGGCTTCTTCGGCCTCCTTCTTGTTCGAGATCGCATCAAACTTTTGCGATCGAAGTTCTGCGATAAGGGCGGCCTTCTTTTTGTTCGACACCACCAGCTCCTTCTTGATGATCATTTGAACAAAGCGGGCCTGATTTGTGAGTTTCCTTAACTGTTTGTTCAATTCGCCGAGAAGATAATCCTATAGGTTTTGTTAGCAGGGACCAAATGTATGAGTAGGCATTTTTTTTATTGCACGGTCGTCTTACCTTGCGCGACTGGTAAAGTTTGAGACGGACGAAATAAAATTCCTTGAGAATATCCTCAGGAGTTTCGTATCTAGTTAGTCGACCTTGGGCATCGAAAGCAACCATATTGGTAGTACTAGCAGTTTTGTTAAGCTTGAAGCGGGTTTCTAGCCCTTCCTTCAGGGCTGCGTCCATGGATGCCTTTGAGTCCAACTCTACTGTAAAGTGAACTCGAAGATCGGAGTTATAGTCGAGATAATCTTTGATCCAGGCCTTCTCCACCTTGGCAACTTTCTTGTCCTTGTCCTTACCATCTTTCTCTGGGGGCCTAATGATGTCATCGAGTTTTTCTTTGAACTCTTGAGTCCAAAGTCGGACGGGTAGTTCTGTAATTTCAACGGTAGTGTCATTAACCTGGTTGATGATACCGGAGAACTGATATTTTTCGGGAGTTAAGCGCTCCACCCGCCCTTTGAATCCACGGTACCACGGCTGCATTGGCTCGAGGTCCTGATCGTCGAGAAGACGGCGGATGTTCATGGCTACATCCTCTGGGTTATAGTTGGGGATGCTGGAACTCCACCCGGTGCCGATACCATCCGATCCGTTCATGAGGATGAGGGGTAGCACTGGCGCATACCAGTTGGGTTCGATCTTGTCCCCATCTTCATAGTTGTATTCAAGAATGGCATCGTCGGTAGCTGGAAAGAGTGCCCTGGCGAATGGTGATAACATCGTCGAAATATAACGAGCGCTCGCTGCATCTTTGCCACCCGCCAACCTTGACCCGAAGTTACCAATGGGCTCGAGTATATTGACATTGTTGCTGCCAACGAACGTTTGGGCCAAAGCGACGATCGTTTGAGCGAGAGAAACGTCACCGTGCTGGTAATGTGTGTGATCTAAGACGTACCCAGCGAGCGATTGGACTTTGACTTCTTTGGTGAGTTTTCTCTTGAAACAACCGAACAGAACCTTCCTTTGACCTGGTTTTAGGCCGTCGATCGCGGAGGGGATGGAACGTATATTATCGGCCATTGAGAAAAGAATCAGTTCTTTGTTGATAAAATCATCGTACGAGATCTTCCCGATGCTGTGATCAAGATAGACGCCGGGGCGATATTGCCGAAGCCACTCCTTTCGCTCTTCGATTTTTTTCTTCGAGAAGACCATATCGATGAGGCCACGTTCCTCAAGTTTCATGCTGTGGAACTCCTTCAGATGCTTGTCCAAATCCGAGAAATAATCCTTTGCTTCGGCACTGGATGAGGTACCCAATCCTTTGTAGTACTTCGTTTGCCAGCCCTTTTCGGTATTCGTTTCCTTCCACTCTTCGTACTCAGGCATGGTGAAGAAAGCCCTTGATTTCGTGGGTTTGGTCACAGGGCCTTTGTATGCCTTCACAATTGGGGTGATAAATTCCAGCAGAAACCCGTCAAGTTTGAGAAGGCTTGGGAATTGAGCGTCAAGAAAATTGATCAACAAGCCTTTGATGTGACTACCGTCGTGATCTTGATCTGTCATGATCATGAGATGACCGTAACGAAGATCTTTGATATTATTTTCGTCGTAGACTTTTTTGTGCTGCAATCCGAGAATTTGCTTGATGTTTTGGATTTCTGCATTCTTTGCAATCTGGTCTGCTGGTGCGTCTCGAACGTTCAGCATTTTTCCGCGTAACGGAAACACGCCAAAGAGATCCCTTTCTACGACATCCATGCCGGCCATTGCCAGCGCCTTGGCTGAATCGCCCTCGGTCAAGATCAGGGTGCATTGCCACCCGTCTTTCGTTCCTGCTTTATTCGCATCCACAAGCTTCGGGTTAAGGATACGGGCTCGCCTCGAACCGTCCGTCTTTTTTAACAGTGCGTCTGTTTTGGTCTGGGCTGTATCCGAGAGAGCCTCCTTGATACCGCTCTTGACGACTTTGGTCAGGAAAGCGTCCGAAATCTCACAGGTGCTCCCGAATGCGGTAGCACGGGTAGTAAGTTGCTCTTTTGTTTGAGAAGTAAAGGCGGGATTTTCGATCAAGCAATTGATAAACAGGAAAAAGTGGCTTCTGATTTGGGCTGGTTTCAAAGCCGCCAGTGCCTTTTGTTTTTTCATCTCTGCGGTGAGGCGAGCCACAATCTTGTCAGCGATATAATTGACGTGGGTTCCACCAGAGGTGGTGGCAATGGAGTTGACGTAAGAGACCTGCTGGAAGGTGCCATCCGATACGGCAAATCCAATCTCCCACCTATCGTTGACTCTTTCATATGCAATAACGGGCGGTTTGCTATCCAACTCGAGAATCGCACCGGATTCCTGCTTTTCGCGTAGGATAGAGTCGACGTGCAATTGCATAAACGCCTTGAAATCCCTGATCTTGATTTGCTCTCCATTGTAGTAGACCTTTAGATCCCGACAACAACCGGCGAGATCGTAAACCCTGCGGCGTACCAACGACTCGAAATGACTATCAATTTCCGTCATCCCGAATTTCTCCAGATCCGGCTTGAATGTGACCTTTGTGTATTCCTCGGCTTTGGCCATGGGCTTGATTATGGGCTTCTCGCATATCTTCATGTTGTTCCTCCAGACTTGTTTGTATTTCTGTTTCGACTTCTTGTCTGCTGTCTCGAGGATGAACTCCGTCGAAAAAATGTTACAAAGCTTCGCACCGAAGCCGTTTCTTCCACCGACGACCTTTTTCTCGTTGTCATTATAGTTGCTACCGGTGAGAAGGTGTCCGAATATCATCTCCGGGATGTATATTTTGGTTTTGTCGTGGATTTGAATCGGGATGCCGGATCCGTTATTGTAAACGCTAATAGTACCCTTCTCACGGTCGAATTCAACTTTTAACATGTTCATGCCGGGATCTCGGATCTTGTTATCGGCGGCGTTGACGATAATTTCGTCAAAGATTTTGTAGAGCCCGGGAACAAACGAGACTTCCGAATAAACCATTCTATCTTCGTCTTTGTTGTGGATCCACATCTTGCTCTCAGTTCTCTCGACGGACCCAATGTAGGTATCCGGGCGGATGAGAACGTGCTCTTCTTGCGAAAGCTGTAAGGAGGTTCGTCAGCAAAGCGAGACGGCCAAAGAGCAGGTTGTAAGCTGTGACACTCACCTTCTGATACTTGTCAGAAGCATTCTGGTCCTTCTTTCCTTTGTCCAAGGTAGCTAACTTCCCGACAGCCTCGTCGACATCTTCTTCTTCCTCGAGATCATCATTGAGGTTTTCGAGATCTTGGAGAGGCTTCCCAGGCTTGGTTGCACGTCCTGCAGCTCCCTTCTTAGTAGCTGCTGTCTTCTTGACCTTTTTTGGTGGGGTATCGGATAGATTTCCGTCAGAGCCGTCGTCGTCATGATTTGCAGGACGTTTTTTCCCAGCGGTTTTGGGGGCAGCCACGGATTTTTTGGGTTTGGGTGCGGCTTTGGCGGCGGGTTTCGCCGCGGTCTTTTTCTTCTAATTTATTCGAACGGCAGGCAGTCAGCAAAGTAAATAAAATCTTATCACGATAATACTAATTGGCTTACAGGCGTTGGGTCGTAGCCATCAGAGTCATCTGAGATGCCGAAGATCGATTCGTCCTCCATGATAGGAGCAGCTGATGCCGAGGAGGTATTCGTCAGATATCGTTTAAAACCGTTCGTTGAGATGAAAGCGGCAGTAGTATGAGGCTTCCTTAGTGGGAAGTAGTTTCTTTCGGAATAAGAGGAGCTTTGGGTAGGTAGTTTTGAATATAGGGTATTGGATAGGTGTCGAAGAAGAAGAAGGCGAGGGCAACGAGCGTGATGATGGTTGGTGAAGAAGCAGACGTGGTTCAGAGCTCTGGTTGCTATTGCTTTTTGGTGTTGTTTTTGTTGTTGTTGCTCGTGAATAAGGTGCGAGTTTGGTGTGGTTTTCGCGTTAGTGGCGGTGCAGGCGCATGAACAAGATAAACGTGGCGTGTGGATGTGGCGTGACAGATTAACAGCATTGCATCGCATCGTCAGATCCACACTCCGCGGCCGTATCATACCATACCGTACATACATGCTTACATGCTCTGTATTATTTAGTCCACATGCAAAGCAAAGCTTCAGGTGAAAAGTCGGGCACGGACGCCAGCCATTGGTTCGGCTATTAGTTCAAGGGCGTTTCCACTTTCATTTTGCGACTGAGAAAGACCTGCGATCCTGGGCAGCCCCTTAGTTGCCCAGCCTGATGCCACAACTGGACACCTGCCACTGTTTGATCTTGTCTGGAGTCTACTCACTGATGGAGAACCAGTATCAACTAGTCGTTACTGCTCTTTTCTGCTGATTGCGACGAAGTCTTTCTCTCACAAACCTTTCCCTTCCTCCCCTCCCCTTAACTAGCCCCAGGCCATTCTTCTTCCTCGAGAATATGCTATTAAGCCCGTAGGTATTACTATCACTTGCTCAAGTACTTGCATGCATGCATGCATAAGTACTCTGTACTTCTTTTCTTTTTTATATACACGCTCGTACAATCAATTCTCACTCATTTCCCTTCTTTCCTTCGTTCCTTCCTTCTGTTTTCAGATCTGGGAAGTCTTGATAAACTAGCACCCAAGTCCTTGAGTGCTTACTCACTAATATACTTCCCACTGTACCCTTATATATCAATTACCACACCCTTCTCTCCTCTCGTACCCCTGTTCCCACTCTTTTCATCTCTCTCTTTGCTTCTAGACCCTCTCGTTGAACGGTAGTTGATACGTTTCCAGTCCGCCACTTCATAGCATCTAACATCTTACCGTATTAGGACGGATTAGTGCACCAAGCCGCATATTGTAACTGCCACTGACAAAACCACCTACCTGAGGGCCCAAGCACCTTGACAAGCCGATCCAGCTTCACGCACACTTTTAAAGAATCTCCCATTTCCTAAGCATCGCCGATTTTTCCGGAAAAGGATATGTGAATCCTGACAATAGACCCGGATTCCATTCTCAGACTATCAGAATACCTGGGTAGTGTCTGCGACTCTACTCGAATCTCGTCCATCGCCCAAAGCCGCCTTCGATCTATAATATCCCAAGCGCCCGTGCGTCAGTCCCTCCAGGGCAGTCCCTGGTAACGTAGAAGCTTCGATATGACACGGAATCTAGATCTCGGGGGCCCCAATAGTGGCCCTCTGGCAGACGAATCCCAACGCTCATCGCATTCCTCTGATAGTATGGTTACGGTACGACTATCAAATTCCGAGTCCATCCCTCAAAAAAGAATGTCACTCAAGTTGGTCACTGATGACCAGTCCACCGGCCCAAGAGCTCTCACCGATCCCGTCATCGGAATCTCACAACCATCCCCTACGTCTCCCATTGGGGCTTTTCGAAGAGATAGCATGAGCTCCGAACCCGAAGAAAGCACTGTCGACTGGGCGGAGCTGGAGCGCTCGGAAGAAAAAGAACTAAGAGACGATACAGCTGATGAGGTTAGCTCTGGGGTTTTTGACACTCGTTTCGGCGGCTGGATATCTTTCTAACATCTCATTTCTCACATAGAGTACAACTTTCTTGTTAGCACGTCTCGAAAAAGAGAACTCACGTCTCGTAAATGACCCAAAAGCAGCTCGGGCGGTGCCCGGACAGCCTAGACCACCCTCCTTGCACCATCTTAAAAAACTGATGGACAATCCCGACCCCGCCACTCTCAGATATTCGATGCTTCCTTCGCCGCCGCCGTTGACCGACCTCGACTTCTACGCGGCATTGGTGAACGACTATCACCGAACGGCTATGAAACTACCTTTTCTTCTTAGCAAAAAGATCAGAAGTGGCATCCCGCCTCCGTTGCGCGGCGTGGTGTGGATATCCGTGTCAGGAGCCCGTGATTCAAACCTGGAATCGACATATGACCGCCTCCAAGGGGAGTCTTCTCCGTACGAGCACCTCATCGGCAAGGACCTTGACCGGACGTTCCCAGGAGTCGATATTTTTTCGACGGCTGGGGGCGAAGGGCAGCGAATGCTAGGTAGGGTTCTACGAGCTTTTAGCGTTTATGATACCCAGATCGGATACTGCCAAGGGTAAGGTCGAATCCTAGGACTTGAAGACAGATCTTATCAATTAACGTTACCGTTGTGATTGTCAGGCTCGGCTTTTTGGTTGGTCCCCTTTTGATGCATATGGGCGAAAGGGAAGCATTTTGCGTCCTTGTTAGGTAAGAAGCCTCAGCGCCGTGATCGACAGGCACAAAGCACACCGTACTCATATTCGTGTTAGGCTTATGGAAAACTACGAGCTCCGCTCCTGTTTCCTACCCAATATGTATGGACTGCAGTTACGGTTGTATCAGCTCTCCAACTTGATTGCGATCCATCTTCCAGAACTTGCCAAACACCTTGACGAACTCGGCATCCAGGCGGAATATGCCACGCAATGGTTCCTATCTTTTTTCGCCGTCACCTGTCCTTTACCGATGCTCCTCAGAATATACGACGTTATCTTCCTAGAAGGGGCCCCCGAAACCATCATGCGTGTTGCAATTTCTCTCCTACGCCGAAACGAGGCCCGTCTACTCGCCAGCCACGAATTCGAAGAAGTCATGCAGCTATTGTTGGCCCGGGGCTTATGGGATACTTACAAATGCTCCGCCGACGACCTTGTAAACGACTTCAGCAGCCTAACCGGAATGGTTACGAGGGAAGGTCTGATGGAATTGGAAGAGAAATTTAAAAGGGAGCACCCGGAAGAGGCCCACGTTCCATTCCAGTCCACAAAACCGCAAGAAAATAGTGTACAAGCCGTAGCGGCTAGGTTTCTGGGGAGATTCTGGACAATCCAATCCCCACGGGAAAGCACACCTCCCATGAATCTTAGTGCATTGCCTGTTCCGACGGCATCCCGACGCAATAGCACAATAATGCGAAGGACCGGATCGAAGCAAAGCATCGCGACAATGAATTCCCTGGACTGCGCGGTCTCCGAGATAGGGAGCGTACATCAGGAGGCGAATTCGTCAGCAGATGACCCCCGAAACTCCAATAAATCGGCTTCATCCTCCTCGGCCCGTAAAAACAAGGAAAACGACTTGCACAACCAGATCGAGGACCTCCTGGTTGCCATGAGCGCGTTACAGCGGGAGCACGCCGCAAAGATCGATGAACTACAAGCGCTGCGACAGGAGAGAGCAGAGGAGCGCCGGCTATCGAAACGACTGGTGGCCTTGGTTGCGCAAGAGCCAGCCCAACCGAATGTCTCTAGTTCCGAGATAGCAGAACTGTGTAGTCAGCTTTCCCAGAACTTCGACGAACTCGAAGACCCTGCTCAACCGCGTCGATCGTATAAGGAACTCGTCGAGGAGCTAGAAAGGGCAAGAGAAAGATTAGGACAAGAGGTATCGCGGACGAAGGATCTTCAGTCCCAGTTGGTCGATAAAGACGGGGAAGTCACCCGGTTAAAAAGTCAGGTAACCGAGTCTAGGTCTCGGTGGCAGGATTCTCAGAAGGAGAAGCACAGGCTTGAGAAAACAATTAGCGATCTCAAAGCCCGTAAAGATCTTCCGAAACATGTCACGGCCGACTTTGATCATCATGATGCCAGCCCAACGACAGAAACGGAGAAACAGCCTAACGGGCTCCGAGCATTCAAGTTAAACCGGACCGATAGCAGTACCAGCACCCGGCCAAGGCAGGCGCCCACATCCGCCCCGCCGACGTATAACAAACGCTCAAGCAGTCTCGGTATTCAACCACTGCTCCAGAGCACCGACAACCAAGCCCCTGCGTCGGCCGATGCTCTGTTGCTAGAATTGGTCCAGGCGAAAACGGCGGAAGCGACAGCTCGTCAAGAAGCCGAAGAGGCCAAAGCGAAGCTCGAGGCGATGCGAAAGATGCTCACCAACAGCACACCCCCTTCAAAAGCCTCGATAGAACGGGCCAACACGGTATTCATGCCTGGCCAGACCACAACGATATCTTCGATGGGACCTCCATCTTCAGCCAATAGCTCCAATACAGGCGCATTCGGAAGATGGGCGCCATGGGGTCGCAAGTCGTCGGGTACGGATTGATTATTCACACCTGTGTGAAATTTGTAGATTCATGTTTGATCAAGCCTAGAGATCAGGAAGATACGTTCGATTTTGATTCTTGTGGATACTTCTTGAGCGCAGCATTAATTCCCATAGCGTTTTCTTTTCTTTTCTTCCTTTTTTTTCCTTTTAGAAGCAAGCCTTTTTTTTTTTTTTGTTGGCGGGGGACTACTAACTACTCGGTAAGCAGCTGTCTTGATTTTTCAGATGTATTTATATTTCATTGTTGACACAGGATCGGTGGAGCATCCGGTGTCCTATTTCAATCAAGCTCTCAAAACCCTGAAATTACTTATTAAATAAGTACTTAGTATGTAGTTATAGGCCATGCAAGAGGAAGTCGTGGATATCAGGTGATGTGGATGACTAAGCCGAACAGGAGCTTCCGTCGCGCCACAATAAAAGCTACCCTGACCATCTTTGCTAAGATCTTCCCCAGTCTCGTCGGCCGCGACATCACACGCATCCGCTAAAGTACTTACCCAGGTGAAGTACCTACATCGATCCCGATCTTAGCCCACGACAGGCAGCGCGGGAAGCAGTTCTCGAAAAGATGAACCCAGCAGCACCGCATCGGGCCGCGGTCCCACCCGCTCAAGCCGGCGCGCTCGCACAGGGGACAAATGTTCCTAACAGTAACCTGGCCGCGCAACAGCAGCAACAGCTCTTGATGCAAAAGGCCCAAGAGAACCAAAACCAACTACAACTGGAGAAGTCTCGCGTCTCCCTGCTTCTCGAAATCAATACCGAGCTCTTGAAGGAGTCGTTAAACTTACAGGCGACAAAGGCTGCTGCGGGTGCAGCGACAGAGACAACGGAAGACGTGAAGGCCCTTGAGAAAAGCTACAACGAGTAAGGCATATCCGATATAGCCAAAGTACGGCTATTCAGTCCAAGTAACTTAACGGATACTTACTTCCCTATCTCTCAGATGTCTACAGCGGCTCAAAGTCAACCTTGCGTATCTCGCCGCCATGGCAGATAGGAGAACATCAACATTACCAGCTGCTCCGGCCCTTCTCGTACCGCCGACAAACATACCATCGTTGATCGAACCGTACAAGAAGCTCCAGTCTCTGTTCCCAGGAATCAATAATACCATGGCAGCCGCGCCGAACCCTCAAGCCGGGCATGCTAGAGGCAACAGTCAGGCGGCAATGGCAAACCCAGCGGTAAAGACGATACCAAACCAACAACCCCAGCTACCTCAGTCGTCACCACCCCCGCAACAGCAACCACACCAGCTTAACGCCAATCAGCATCCCTTGTCCCAGGCGCAAACACATCCACAGCAGCAGTCCATCCAACCGGGTGCTATGCCGCAGAACCAAAATCCGGCCGTAGCATCTTCCATGATGCAGAATGTTATGCAAAATCAGATGCACGGTGCTATGCAGAATATGGGCCACATGCCTCAGATGAATCAGATGAGCCCTCACCAACAGCAGCAATTACAACAGATACAGCAGATACAGCACCAGCAGGCCCTAAATCGTCAGCAGCAACAACAGAATCCCCAGCTCGCGATGCACCAGCAACAGGGCGGGCAGATGAATATGAACCCGATGAACTTCAACCCCGGATTTTATCTTCAACAGGCTCAAATGCAAGCACAGATGATGCGACCCCAACAAAATCCTCGGATGATGGGTGTCACAAATGCTACCGGCATGGGCTCTACGGGGATAATGGCGCCGACGATGGCACCGACGATGGCCGGGATGGACCCGATGTTTGGGACTGGGGAAATGAGTTGGAATTTTGGCATGCCGGGGAATTGGAGCATGGGCGGGACCGGTTAGCCATGTATATTTTGGAGATGGAGGGGATGAGGGGGCACAAGCATGATATCGGTAAGCTATGGCATGGAATTTTTTATTGGCAAAGTAAGTTGGCATTCGCTCTTTATATATTTTTCCTTTTTTTGTTGTCCGGGCAGGTACGGTTGCATTTTGTGCTTAGCATAGATACCCTGTTCAATATAGTATGCATATCTGAGTCCACATCCGCCAATATATTATGTGTGTTCATAAGATCACAAACGCTTTGAGGGTTGGCTATCGAGTGAAGGGCTCTTGGGTTGCCTTCGGGAGAGGTGGGTGTAAGGTACTCTTGCTGTCCAATTCTCAGGAATGCATTACCGAATACGAAGCGAGGAAATTGTGTACCTAGCTCGATATGAGCCTCAGATAAGGCTGTCATGATAGGATCGCAGCAGATATGCATTTAAGCTTGCTGATACATGACATCTCTGGTTTTATTCTTATCCTTCCTTTTTCTTATTTTTAAGTATTCGGTACCTATCATTGTACGATCGGAAAAGGCCCGGGTCTTCGTGGCACAGAAACCTTCTGTCCTACTTTCTTGTTTGTCTGCGGTTTTTTTTTTTTTTTTACCCGAGCTCGAAACGACATCGCGCTTCACACTTACTGCCTACTTATTCTACACATGTAGCGACCCAAGGCATCCGGCGTCAGCACCGGCAAAACTTTTTCATTCATCTCAACAACAAAAAAGGTAGTCGCCTAGTACGAAGGCGATGCTATTTTTACAATAGCTATTGTTTTCTCTCACATCAACTAAGCTTCCGGCGTGCGAACATCGAGCCCATCGTTTATCCGGCACTTCAACCTCATATTTAGGATACACATCCTGCAATAACCGCAGATATGGTTCGCAATATTGTCGTCCTAGGCGGGTCATCGCATCCCGAGCTCGTCGAGCAGATGTGCATCAAACTGGGCATTCCTCCTGGCAGAATCACCCTGTCCAAGTTTTCTGTTGGAGAAACCCGGGTCGAGATCCAAGACTCCGTCAGAGGAAAGGATGTCTACGTTATACAATCCGGCTGCGGAAAAGTCAACGATAACTTCATCGAACTCCTCATCACCATCTCGGCTTGTAAAACAGCGTCTGCGAAGAGGGTCACCGCTGTGATGCCTTTGTTTCCATACAGCCGTCAACCCGATATCCCATACAACAAAGTTGGTGCCCCATTAGCCAAAGCCGGAATTCAAAAGGACAGCTACACCTTCGAGAGCCGTCCCGGAACTCCCGCACCCCAACTGGATGGTGCGGGCTCTGGTGGCCCTCCAGCAGGCCAATTGGAGCATAAGCTGAGCCGCATTTCGTTGGATAAGGAAAGAGGCTCCGCCACTGCACCCGGCTCGCCCAGCTTGACCTCCAGACCATCTTTCCTCCGCCGTCAGCACACTGGCAGCGAGATAGTCGGGTCCACCAAGCGGGATTCGCAGAAGGTCATTTACGCCAACGGGACCGGTGTCGACTGGGACCAACACAGACAGCCAGGCTATAAACAATGGGTTGCGCAGGCCGGAACGCTGATAGCGGATTTGTTGACCTGTGCCGGTGCAGACCATATCATTACCATGGATCTCCACGACCCTCAGTATCAAGGTTTCTTCGACATTCCCGTGGATAATTTATACGGGCGACCTTTGTTGCAGAGATACATACAAACGAAGATTCCGGACTATCAATCGGCGGTCATCGTCAGTCCCGATGCTGGTGGGGCGAAACGTGCAACAGCTATTGCTGATGCACTTGGAATGGATTTCGCTTTGATCCACAAGGTATTCCTCTTTTCGACCGCTCATAAAACCTTGTAGCTGACGACTTCATAGGAAAGAAGACCTACCAAAATCACAGACCGCCAAAATGCAACAATGATGCTGGTCGGCGACATATCTGGGCGGGTTGCAATTCTGGTTGATGACTTGGCAGATACCAGCAACACCATCACGAGGGCTGCAAAGCTTCTTAAGGAAAGAGGAGGAGCTACTAAGGTCTACGCTCTGCTAACACATGGCATATTCTCCGGCGATGCCATCGCTCGTATCAATGCCAGTGCGATAGATCAAGTAGTCGTCACTAATTCAGTCCCCCAGAACGAAAACGTTCGGGCGTGCTCCAAACTGAAGGTACTCGATGTATCAAGTGTTTTTTCCGAGGTATGTGCGTCCAAGCGGGCAGCCCTCAAGACCGGAAGCTAACATTTACACAGGCAATTCGCCGAGTCCACCATGGCGAGAGTATCAGCGTCCTATTTAAATATGATTAGAAACGCGAACCCAATTGGGACTCCGGGGACGGTCACAAGGAGTTTAGGCTAGATTAGTGTATTATTTTCGGCACTAGGAAATCATATTCTATTTACAGTATCAATCAGAGCATGTACATGAGGATGAATGATCTAGGACTTGATTAGGGTGCAGTGCCTGGGTTCTTGATGGCCTCGAGGCCACCCATATACGGTCGAAGAACTTCCGGAACCCGAACTTCCCGCTTGGCGTCATCCCAGTTGTTCTCTAGAATCGCTGTAATGATTCTTGGAACGGCGAGAGCTGTCCCGTTCAAACTCCAAAGAAACCCTAGCTTGCCATCAGGGTACTTGCACCTGGCGTTCAGCCTTCTAGCTTGATAATCCGTACACTCGCTGACGCTGGTGACCTCGCCCCAACCCCCATATTTTTCTCCCTTCCGGCTGGGCATAAACGCCTCGATATCATATTTCCTGTATGCGGGAGCTCCAAGGTCGTCCGAAGGCATGGAGATGACACGAGCTGGTATGCCCAGGCCTGTGATGATATCCCTTTGAAGGTTTAATATCTCGTTGAACGTTCGGTCGGATAACTCCGGGTCGGGTAACGTCCACGCAAACAGCTCAACCTTTGTGAATTCATGAACGCGGTATAATCCCTTGGTGGCCAAACCGTGTGACCCCGCTTCCGCTCGATAACATCGCGATACTCCTACCATCTTTTTCGGAAACGTTGTTTTCGGGAACGCAGTGTTCGCGAACATGCCGGCCAATGGGATTTCCGCCGTACCGGCCAGACAAAGCTCGGGTCGAGAGGAGTCTTGCGAGCTTTCGGAGGCGGGCCCATGGGAAATATGGTATATTTGTTGTTCATTATTATTATCTCGTGGTTTAAACCCGCATGCGCCCGCGATGTGGGTGTATACTATTGACGGCGGGCTCACAAGGTCCCACCCTCTGTTCCTCGCACGAGCCAAAGAATACTGGATTAACGCTTGCTCCAGCAATACAGCATCTCCGTGAAGGAAATACCAACCCCAACCGGATGTCTTGCTCGACGAAGAGAAATCAAGTATCCCGAGTTCGGTACCTATGTCAGCATGAGAAACCCCTGGGTCCCCCTCATACAGCAACTCCGGGACCTTTTCTTCCGGAATTCCCGGAAGGCTTTGCGAACCCAGTGCCGGAAGTTTGTCCCCATTTATGTATTCGACCACTTTCGATTTTCCAGGGCCCGGAGTATCTGGGTGTGTCAGATTTGGCAATTGCGCAGCGAGCATGTTCATTTCATCCTCAAGCTGCCGTTCCACAGCCTCTTGAGCAGATATTTGTCGTTTCAGCTCCTTAGCTTGCGCCTGAAGGCTTTCCCACTCCTCGGGCTTCTCATTCCTTCGAGGTGCCACTGTTTTTATCTCTGCGCCCAGCGTATTCTGCTTCCCTCGCGTAATGTTGAGGGAACCGCGCAGTTCGAAGAGACTGTCGGAAAGCTTTGTAATACGCGAAGGATACGTCGCCTCTAGCGGCAGGTTCCTGTTTAAACAATTCTGAGAGTAGAGATCTGGATTCTCACGAATCGGTTTGGTCGCAACAATCGGCTTTGGCGCAAATGAAGGCGACGTCGGGTTGCCGGGAGAACTGAATGTGCGGATGGTTTGGGGAAGCCATGGCGCGTAGCCCTCATACCTTTCCGTAATCGGAACCCGGCAACTTTGAGGTTTGCGAAGTATTAACCGGTGCCATTGCCCGCGATGCGGTAATCTTAGAACCATCCGGGAGGTTTGCAATCGGGATGCTCTCTGCAGTGGACGGTTGGCGAATTTTGTGTGTTATATTGAAAACTACTGCGTTGGCAGAAAGTAACCGTTGCTAGCAGGGACCCTAATTTAGGCCATGCACCCGGCATTCACACAGGAGGATCACCATACCTGGTATCGGGGTGGCGGGAATCTGCAGCAAAGATTGTGTTAATACGGGGTATTGCATATATTATATCGTTACATTGCATGCTGCCGTTGAACGTACTTGCGTGGTCAAGTAGGTATTCAAATTATATACACGAACCGGGTGACCAGCGACACTACACCGGTTCCTATCAAAATCTTGTATTTACACACTAGATTCGCTACTGTTGTGTTTGGAAAATTCCGAAGCTATACTCAAATAAAGACTTCCTTCATAATGGCAGCATCATCAAGGCCGAGACTTTCCATCACATACTGATACCGCTGACCCCCCCGTTCCTTGCGTTTAAGATACTTTAGTAGTTTCTGCCGCTTGTGTACCATCACACGCAAATTCCGCTTGTTCATTTTGTCATGTGTGTTTGTTTCAAGCTGTTTGGCTAGGGTTCTGATCTTCATTGTCAACAATGCGGCCTGGACCTCGCTGCTACCGGTATCACGACCGACGCGTGGAGTTTTGATAGGATCGGTTTCGGGGTTTGACGCAATAGACGGGTGTTTCGGTTGAGGAAATTTCTCGTCCGTGATGTGGCGGCCAAACGTTTCGACACACCAGGTTTTGTTTGCTCTCGTCTTGTCTTTGGAAGAGCCATTGCCGAGAGAGAGAATGCGATTCATAGCAGCTGTGGCCTTTAGATGCATCTCTTTCCCTTGGAGGACGGACTTTTCCGTCACAGCGTGTAGGGGTGGATCTTCCAAGGCTTTGGATCTCGCAAGAGACATCTTAACTTCGTCCGGTTGAAGATAATGGTTCAAACGGCCGAGGCGTTCCTCGACTATAGCCTTCTCGAAGGCTTCTTGTCTTTCATGTGCATCGGTAGCTGGAACGAGATGGTCTATCGGCGGTAGCATATCGGGTTTCGAGTCCATAGCCTCAAGGAAAGGTGTCGTATGTCCTACAACAGGATCCGACGCTGCATCTTGTCGAAGCTGCCGTAACTCCTCCTTCCTTGCTCTAACTTTCTCCCGCTTTTCCGCTGCTTTGGCTACCGCCCATGGATTGCTGGGAGGCTTTCTCTTGCGACCGACATTGAGAGGCGAGGATGTGTGTAAAGATGCAATCCGAAATGGTTGTTTGCTAAGATTTTGCGAACGGCGCAGGGAGAGCAGAGACCCGGCAAGTCGTTCAGTTGGCAAGCGGGCTGCAGCTCCGACGGACGTCGATATTTGCAAAGCAGCCAATGACGAGGATAGATTGCAAGCGAGTGGCTGCAGCGAGGAGACTACTCGCGATGGCATATTTGTTAGGGGGCGTTTGCGGAGCCACCTTTCATAGAGTGTTATATCGATCGCATATATGAAGTTCAGTGTGGTTTTCTGGAAGGAAATATTTTAGACACCGCCACAGATAGCCCACCACACCAGCCACAGAGGCTATCCCACTTTGGGCTTTTTTCTTGTCTTTTCTTTTTCCTCTCGCTTCTAATTTTTTTTCTCTTCTTTCCCTTCCCCAGCATCGACAACCACAAAACCCTTCCCACGAAAGAGGTTTCACCGTGGACCACAACCAAAAATCAGCCGACACCAGCAATCATTAGTTCTAGAGGGCTCCTTTTAACGAAGAAAGCGCTTGATTTCTGCCATCGAATTCAAAAATCAGGACACGGCACATTCAATTGAATTGACACTCTACCTCTCACCTTTCGTCTTTCGAATAATAATTTTATTTTTGTCACCACGAACCCATTCTTTGATATATTCGAATTGTCGCCCTTGCCGCACGGCTAGGCTTCTTGCTACCTACGACAACTTTCGTTTGCTGTCGCAAAGATGTCGTTCCTCATCTTGACGGAAACATCGGCTGGTTACGCTCTTTTCAAGGCTAAGGACAAGAAACTTTTAAAGCGCGATGATCTTGCCAAAGAGATTGGCACTTCGGAGGGCATTTGCGGGCAGCTCAAGCTCAAGCAGTTCGCAAAGTTTGACAGTGCCGCTACCGCTCTCGAAGAAGTCACCGCATTGATCGAAGGGAAAGTTTCTCCAATGTTGGCCGGAATGCTTGATTCCCTCAAGGATGAAAAGAAGGCGTCCTTGGTTGTTGCTGATGTAAAGCTCGGTATGGTGTATTGTTCTACCGGTCTGAGTACCAGAGCTGTCTGCTGACTCGTTATTCTCAGGAAATGCCATCAACAAAATACCCGGCCTTTCTCTCAATATCGTCTCGGATTCCACCACCCAGGACCTTTACCGATCCATTCGGGAGCATCTTACCTCTTTGATCCCAGGCCTTCTGCCGTCTGACTTGAATACCATGTCACTTGGTCTTTCCCATTCCCTCTCGCGTCATAAACTCAAGTTCTCTCCCGACAAGGTGGATACAATGATTGTCCAAGCGATCGCACTGCTTGATGACCTAGACAAGCAGCTCAACACGTACGCCATGCGTTTGAAGGAATGGTATGGATGGCACTTCCCAGAGATGGCGAAGATTATCAACGACAACATGGCGTATGCCAGGGTTATCAAGATAATGGGAATCAGGTCTAACGCATCGACCTCGGATCTTTCTACCGTTCTCCCCGAGGAAATCGAGAACGCTTTGAAGGCTGCAGCTGAAATCTCCATGGGCACTGAGATCACAAAGGAGGATTTGGATAACATTAACAGCCTTGCCGAGGAAGTTATCGGCTTTAGCGAGTATCGAACAGAGCTAGCTACCTACTTGTCGAATCGCATGCAAGCCATTGCACCGAATCTTACAGCATTGGTGGGAGAGTTAGTAGGAGCGAGGCTGATAGCTCATGCTGGATCATTGATGAATCTCGCCAAGTCACCGGCCTCGACAATCCAGATTCTTGGCGCAGAGAAGGCACTGTTCAGGGCTCTCAAGACAAAGCACGATACACCCAAGTACGGTTTAATCTACCAAGCATCGTTGATCGGCCAGTCGACCGGGAAAAATAAGGGTAAGATCGCCCGCATGCTTGCTACGAAGACATCGCTGGGTATCAGATATGATGCGCTTTCGGAAGACAAGGAAGAATCTTCTGCATTGGGTGTCTACATGCGACAAAAAGTTGAAAATCGTGTTCGATATCTTGAAGGGAAGCCAATTCTACCCAAGTTGGCATCCAGTGGCGTCCAGCCCGGGAAGTGGTCAATTCAAGAAGCTAAAAAGTATAATCCTGATGCGGACGAGGTTATGGAAGATGCACCTGCGGCTGCGGATCTAGCCAAGGCTGCTGTCGCCGATTTGGAATCCGGGGAAGCAATGGAAGGCGTTTCTTTTGGCGACGGGGACAACGACAAGAAAGAGAAGAAGAAGAAGAGCAAGGATGAGAGGAAGAAAGAGAAGAAGGAGAAGAAGAGGAAATTAGAAACCGCCGATGGCGAGCCCGTTGGCCAGGAAGAAGAAGCGGCAGCCGCCAAGGAAGAGAAGAAGGAGAAGAAAGAGAAGAAGAAAGACAAGAAAGACAAACACGAAAGGAAGAAGAGAAAGCCTTCGGAGGAAGCATAACCTTGTTCGCCCCGGCCTTTCTTGCGCATGCGCGATTGCTGCTCGTCCCCTCTGCAGTATCTATTGTACCATGACGGTTTCGTTGAGGTGTTCTTTTCTCTTTAGGCGCTATTTTTGTTTCTATCTTTTCGAGTATCTTTTGTGAGGGACCCGTGTTTTTAAGGGGACGGATGAACATCTTGTATTATAGGCACTCCTCCTGCTTCGACGCATTCAACTAGAATTCTGTATGATAATTCCTTCGCAGCCAACTTGGCATATACCGTTTCAGATCGAGGTCCATATTTATCCCATACTCACTTTTGCAGCGGTTATTCCGCTAGCACCCGTATTGAAGCTAGCGCTGGAGCTGTTTTTTAAGCTAAGATTTTGTTGCGTCTACTTGTAATGATGGAGTTGGGCAGTTGACGTGGTTGTGTTGTTGAATTCCTCTGGGCTTTCTGCAGGCATCGCGGTCTGGCATTCAACTTCACCCACAGTAAGTTTTCCGAAACGGATCCGCCCCATCGCGGCCACGCAAAAGATTTTAAATTCTTTTACTAATTTTATAACTAGAAACACGGCATACAGGAAACTGATTCCTTGGAAAAATCATAACCACAATGTCGAAACCCAAAGGCGTCTACGACAATGCCGCGACTGGTGACACAGCCTTTCGCCGCACCTGGGATCGCGAAGAATATGCCCAAAAGGCCGCAGAGCGCCAAGCCCGGGAAGCCAAAGAGCGCAAGGAACGATATGAAGCCAAGCTCGCGGGGAAGAAGTACATACCCAAATCCGAGGTGGACGCCAATGTCGAGGAGACAAAATTCGATGATTCGAAAATGGTTGAGGCCAGGAGAGACCGTATTCGGTTGGATGAAAATCTCAACAAGGTTCAGATTGTCCCCTTGGGGGCTACCGGTGGCAGACGAGGGAAGGGGGCGGGATACTACTGTGAAGCTTGCGATCTAAACTTTACAAACAGTTTGGAGTACGTCGAACATCTGAACAGCAAGCAGCATCTGAACGCAACCGGTCAGACGGATGTTGTAGAGCGGGCAACGCTGGAGATGGTGAGGGAAAGGTTAGCCTGGTTGAAACAAAGGAAGCAAGAGCAAGATAAAGCGGAGGAATTCGATCTCGCGAAACGGCTTGCGGAGCGTAAGAAGATCGAGGAACAGGAACGACTGGAGAAGAAGGAACGCAAGAAGATCAAGAAGGAGGAAATGAGGCAGAGGAAGGCGCAGATGACCACCGAAACTTCTGAACAATCCGGTGAGCTTGATGATGATGATGCTGCAGTGATGGCACGAATGATGGGATTTGGTGGATTTTCGAGTACAAAAACTCGATAGTGAATTGAAGTTCTAGATTAAATTGTACTCCCACGGTGCAATACCTAAAAAGCCCATGATGATACTAAATTACAACGATATTCACAAACGCCTTTCGGGACGAAAAGAGGGTATGATGGATCGCACCAAACGCCGCTGAACTTGATGAACTCCAGAAATGAAACCCAGCATCCAAAACGGTGAGCACTGGTACAGTGGCCTCAGACGCCAATCATAAAGCTAGAAATATTACATGAGTCCTACCCGGGTTTTCATAACCCCACCGCCTTCGAAATTACGCATAGCTTTAGATTTCGCTCGAGGTCGCTGGAGTCGCCGGAAAGCTTCCTCGATATGACGAGGTTCCACAGGAGTCCTACCCTCGCCAGGTCCGTCGAATAGAAATCGGTCTCTTTTCCTCTTTTTGTCGTTCTCTTTATTCGAGGTTTGAAGCTTATCTTCGGCATCCTTTATCCGTAATGCCTCCTCGGTGAGTACCTGGACTATTTCGAAGGTTAAAAAGCCAAGAATGTCAACAATGTCATCGTTAGGTTTTGCGTCAGTAACTAGGCCGAACCCAGCCCACTCTCTGAAGCGCTTCGATTTTCTGAAAGTAAAGCTGGCCTGTCTGCACTCCGAAAAATGAACATATTCATCCTTCGTCATGCTTTTCGTCCGTTCGTCGGCGCTTTTCAACCTAGCAAGAGTGGCAACGTTGGCCTCGGCCTCCTCTTCATCATCTTCATCATCTACTTCAGGAGGTTGCTCGCTGAAGTAGGATGCGACTTCCCATGGCAAGGAAATCTTAGCTCGCTTTTGTCGCATTTTCAGTGCATCACCGGCAGCAGAGTCCTCCACAAGATCGGCGGTATCCACGTCCCTATCCTGATCCTTCGCGGTCTTCCGGACTTCTTTCCAAGAGAGATAGGTTCGCAGTCTAGATACCTTGGCTTTGTCGTGGCGGATGAGAAAGATAAGATCGTCAGTCGATATAGAACGAGAACCACGCCTCGCAGCTTGGGCAGTAGCTTGGATTAACTACTGGGGGTGTTAGAAAAGCGTAGGGATACGATGCGGTACGGGACTAACCATTTCTATAACTTGTCCACGAACGATGTCTTCGATGATACCGGTAGTTTCAGGCGATGGCTCTCCGGTTTCGCCACTGACGAACATCATCTGCTGGATTTCCAGCTTGTACTTAAAACGGTCGTTCGCCATGATGGCCGTACGTAGATGAGTTCGGAAGAGAGGTGGATGTCGAGGACGGGGGTGCTCTGCGTAGGACGATCCGAAATCTAATCAGATTGGATGTATTCTTGGCAAACCACGCGTTTTCAGTTTTGTTTGTTTACCCAACGCAAGAAACGGGGCAATCGGTAGATACCCAGTATCTAATTGCTTGGTCAAAATATCAATTACAATGGATGCCATCGATCATATCAGACCGAGCCAGCTCACATAAATCAAGACACTATTTGGAGATCAGCACGTGGATTCACGGTTCGTCAATTATCTAGGAGGACTGACTACCTAGAGTCCGGGCGCGCACTGTGTTGCTCCTTTGCCTTCTTCTTCATAACAACCAACCACAAAAACAATCCAACCACAAAACATCACCTTCAACACCAACCTCACCTCACTTCACCTCGCCTTGCCTTCCATTGTATTATACAACCATCACCATCATCGCCCACCGCACCATCTTTCTCTGTTATCGCCCATCGACCTTGAGAAAAACAAACTCATCTGAGATGACGCCGCCTCGTATTTTCGATTCCCGACATTAGTTCACTTGCTTTTGGCTGCACGATTGTTGCATCTCCTCGGTACCGTCGACTGCATATTACCCACAAAGCGATACTTTATTGCCACGAAACTGTCGAAAAGCACACGAAATTTCTTGACCTCACGCCTACCCTTGAAACCTGTTCCAACAATGGCTTCTAGATCAAACTTACCGGAAGTGGGGTCTCGTCGATGGATATTTAATGAACTTGCAGACGCGCATCGCAAGGAGGCAGATCATTTTGAAGATTTTACGATTGCATTCAGAAACGAATTGGAATGGCTTACGGAGCATATGGCGGATGTTTTTACGCAAGGATCTACAGTGTACTGCCCCCAAGCACGATATCGACCTCTTTCACTTTAAGACCATGATACTAAACGATTAATAGAGATATCACCGAATTATACAAGACACCTGGAAAGCTCAGAGGGAAAACTCCCCGAAATCCTCAAAATATAGGGTTTATCGAAGAACAGAAGGTAGGATGCATTGTAGCTCTATAAATTCCGTGTGATACTGTCTCGCTCACATCTCCGCTTAGGACGATGATGTTTTTGTCACGCCGCAACCCAAACAGCCCTTTAATTCCGGTTCGGATAGTATAGTTTCAACCCCAGAATTGATGAGAGACAGTGGATCATCTGCGGCAGGCTCCTTCGGTATACTCTCTAGCGAACCAGTTGAGAGAAGCTCACCCGCAAAGGTGCCATCCTACCAAAATGCTCCAGATATCGTTGGCGAAATTGCAGAGCGAAGAACATGCTCCGACGCAAGTCGCAGGTCATCCACTCCTGCCGAAGAAGATCACCCTAGAAATGGAACAGATGGAATTAACGAGCCTACCTCTTTGGGAACCGAACCTCACGGTACTAGCTCCGAGAATTTCGGAGACGGAGATGGTGGTTCCCTGGGTTCCCCGGCGAGGGGTTCCACAGAACCCCATGCCGATTCTCCAATTCGACCTTCAAACTCCCAAGCCCCCCCGGAGCAGATCCGGGCCATCGAAAGGGAGGTTTCGGTGTCACCCGTTCAGGCGTCCACTCCAGTCGCACCGTCTTCACCCATATCTCCGATTCAACAAACAGATAATCTCGTCACCCCAAAGCCTCTCCCGACGGACCCAGCTGCCGGCTCTGACACGCCTAGTGAAATCGCGTCGCCTGCTGGTGTAGCCCGAAGCAGCATGAACTTTGCATCGTTGCCCGCTCGGGAAACCTTAACCTACAAGAAGAGCATGGGGGGCTCGAATCCAACTGGGCCGCGGAGCAGCCACGTAGATGACAGGGCCAGCTTGTTTGGCCGGCTCACGGGCGGCAAGAGCCTAGGTGCATCAAGTGTTGCCGGTGAAATAGGAATTACGGATACGCCGAGCGCTTCAGCCCCGATTTCCATAGTGCCGGACCAGCACCACACCTCTGACGAGGAAGATGAAGACGAAGACCTTAATGAGCAGCTCCGTCTCGCCGAGATCAACAAAGCCTCAGTAATGCAGTTTTCCGAAAAGAATCCTACGCAACGACTTGACGAGAAGATCAGGCAGCTGAGCCAACAAAGCACCACCCGACTTTCTAAATCTACGTCCGCCTCATCGCTTCTGGCCGCAAGCCAAACTGAAGAGCGCAACGGCTCCAAATCAGCCATGGCTGTTGAGGATATCAGAGATGCCGAGTTATCGCTAAGGCCAAGAGAGTCTACGCAATCGGACGATGGGGATTGGATACCATCGCTACCACATGCTTTGAAAGCAGCAGCTATCCATTCAAGCCTAGAATCATCCTCTCCAGTACGGCTGGTTCCCAAGGCAACCGACACATCCCCGAAGAAAGCATTCACGACACCTGCAATCATGAAATTGCCAATGCCCGCGCCAACGAACACAAAGGCTCTGCATGGCAAAGTCTTGTATCCAACTCTACCAGCATCATTGGTATCAGCCACTGAAGCCGAAACCCCCTCCAACTCGAAGTCTCCGGATGACCTAGAAGCCTCTACCAGCAAAAAAGGCCAACCAAATATCTTCTCTTACGCTAAACATTTGCTGTGGAAGTCGTCCAGACCTGCGTCCCCTTCGAAAGAGGCACCCCAGATTTTCAACAGCGAAGCAGATCAAGGCGAAATCCAAAGGGAGGACACGGCTCCACTATCCGGAGGTACTACAAAGCAGGTCCCCTATCCTGAAATACAAGCTTCCGCCCCCTCGGGTTCGGAGGGGGACTCGGCTTCATCAAGCTTAGCACAACCAGGCCCCGAAAGGCAATCAAATATGAACAAGGGAGGATTGATCGCATATGGAGGGATACCCAAGCGGGAAGTTCAGCTCAAAGGACCTTCCCCTGCTGTCATAGAAGGGATAAATCTTATCCCAGAGAATGCCGATGACGTCCTCAGATCTCCCATCGTCTCAGATGACGATCCTTCGCTTCCTGGGTCACCTTTCTTCGAAGCTATTGCATCAGAAGATGAAGACTCAGCGGAGGAAGATAATGGTCCATCTAACAGCATCAATCCAAGGCCCAGTCCAGCGCCTCGCGGCGTTACCCCCCCAGCGGGGAGCCTTAGAGAACCCCGCAATCGCCCTTCTCTGCAACAGAAAACCAGCGATCTTCGGAAGCCCAATCGCACCCTTTTCGGCGTAAAAGATAGCGGGATTGCGAAGCCAAAGGCGGCACCATCCTCTAATATTCGACTTGTAACGGGGTCTCAGCGTGAAACAGACCCAAGGAAGGTAAGCATCCCTATTTCCGGAACCCTTCCAAAAGATGATGTTGGCGCTAATCCCCACAAGCATGGAAATCACAATCCGCTATCCAACCCGGCGGCCCTCGTGAACGCTCTAGCCGAAACGTTCGGGCCTACTAAAGAACCGCATTCTCGTCCCCTCTCTGCAATGTCCGGCTCTTCCACACACAGCCGTCAGGCGCCAAAATCAATAGCTGCACTTAATTCCGCAGCAAAAGCACAAAAGAGGGTAAGCTTTGTTGCATTTTTGTACAACACTGATGACAAATGCTGAGATCACATTATAGGAACAAGAGGAGAAGGAAAGGAAGGCCGCTCAAAGACAGGAGATCGAACGTAGGAGACAAGAGAACTTGAGGCGGGAAGAGGTACGTCGTGAGGAGGAGCGAAAACAGCAACTTTCAAAGGCGGCGAAGAAACAGTTCTCAAAGGTACCTATTGCCCTTGACACAAATGTTGGTCACAACTTTCTGACGATGTATACAGACTTCCGATGAGGAGGATGTGAAAAAGAAGGTTCCGACGACAGGGAAGGGGCCACAAGGATTATTCCATCCGTCCAAGCTGCTCCCGAAAACAACGCCTTTCTCCCACAAAAGCGGTCTGGGATCCTCCAAATCTCAACCGGAGCTAAAGCGCCAACCCAAACGGGTCTTCCCAACAGAAGAAGAGAGCAAAGTAAAAAGAGAGGAGGCCGGTGCCAAAGATTCTTCTCAGCAGGACCCGAAACGAAGAAAAACCGAGGATCGGGGGGAAACCCCTGCCCCCTCTACCTTCGCACCCCCCATCCGTCAGTCGACCGCCAAGAAAGAAAACCTACCGCCTTCAAAAATTGGAGGTATCTTTAGCCAAGATTACACACCTGCAAGCCACAGCCAAGCATCGTATAGTCAGGTGTCTTCTTTGGCGAAGTCAACATTACCAGCACAGATCCCTAAATCCACACCTTTGCCACAAGTCGACGCTGTCAAATACTCCCATGATAAGCTCAAGTTCGGGACAATGGTGACACCTTCCGCACAAAAGATCGGAAGAAAACTCTCCGCCGCTTCTCGTGAATCACCGGTGTACCCCAATCCAGAAAGCATAGAGCTCCCAGAGATCCACACAGAGTAAGAGCAAGTCCAAACTTATACCCGAAAATGAATTCAGGCTAACTCTCATCGATAATAGCTCCGAGGATGACGATGATGATAAACCTTTCCATGTACCTAAATGGGCTGACTCGCCGGAGCTTCGCCAGGCTTTGCAGGACCAGCTAGGAATCGATCCGGAAACAATATTCGGTCCGATAGCACCGCTTTCCATGGAAGAGATATTCAGAGGGAGGAGCGATAGAGCCAAGTTCAGGGCCCGAACGAGCTCCGCAAATTGGTCCGGCGCTGACCGGTTAACAACTGCAGAGATCGAAGCTGATAGAGTTGAGCGCCAACGTATTCTCGACAACGGTGGTTGGACTTATCAAAAACCATAGTGCCCGTTATTTTTTTTTCCGCTGCGGCCGTACAATGTTTAATATTCACGTCTTCGTAGGCAGATGGAGCAGTCATGTTTAGCTTCAGCGCCTTATTTGTTTATACCTATGTTTCTTGGCGTTATCCCGGACTTTGTTTTCGAGAGCGAGTCTTTTTTAGCGATTCGGGAAGTGCATTATGGCCTTTTCTTTCTTCAGGATTTACGTCTCGCTTGCTATCACCGATAGTTTGTGGTGGCAACTATCTCAAAGAAATCAATTCGGGTTCTCCTGTTTCCAAAGTTCGACAAACTCCGCTAATCGGGGCTTTGGCACCACAAGGACAGTCAGGATACCATCTATTAACTCCAACTTTCCCTCGCCGAGGACCTTTTTTAACGGGGCGTTCGATCCAATTTTGCTCAGACTAGGCTTCCCGTGCATATTGTACTTTTTCTTCTCGACAAGCACGTCCACACCCGGATATGCATATTGGCCTTCTTTGTCCCATGCCGGTAAATTTGACGGTGAGAGAATATCTTCAAGTTGAGAGTGAACAGTCTCGTCTTCTGACAACGATTTGATAAAATCCGATTGAAGGTGGAGGGGGTATAGAACTACCACTGGAAAACATAGGGTAGACTCGGGGTCCGAGGGATTCCGAAGCCGCACCGTAGCATCTTCGGGCAGATCGGGAGGCCGCGTAGAGGCTGTTCTCTGTATCACATGGCGTGTCTGCGTGCCTCTTTTGTTAGGTGGGAAGGGTCCATGGGACGTTTTGAGAGGGGGGTGGTACCTCCAACGCCCTTTTGAGCGCAGCTTCCTTCGCTTTTGACAATCGTTCTCGTTCTTGACCGGCCTGCTGTGACCTCACAAGTACCTCCTTCCGACTGGATATTTTCTCTTGGATCGCTTTTAACGAGCTATTACCCTTATCGATGGCAAGGCCGCGCCGCACGCAATCCTCTGCCTCTGGGATTTTGTCCAAGGCAAGACACGCCCGCGCCGACCGATATAGCGCCTTGACGTTCCGAGGGTTAATTTTCAGAGCCTCGGCGCAATCCAAATTGGTCATTCGATAGTTTCCTAATGCGAGGGACATGTAAACCTTCCGGTTCGCTCCCGAAGAACCGAGTGGCTTCGATGGAAAGGAACTCACGCAGCTCGAGGTTACAAGCAGCTCGATTCGAATAACAGGCGCCGTTGATCTCATCGACGGAACAACCTACGGCCAAAGCCTTCGTATAGAATTCTATCGCATCCCTCCAATACTTGGACCGGTAAGATTCGTTACCTCGCTGTCGAAAATTCTCCGCTACCTCGTCAGGTTCCCCCTCGTAAGCAAGGGCTTTCAGGGCTTCTATGGCATCGTTGGTCCCCTCGGGGACATCGTCGAGAGAGCTCATGAACAGGGGTAGCTGGGATAGGTCCTGCGCGGCAGACTCGTCCTTTCGTGACGGCGCTGGGGGCTTCGATGGGCCATATTGCGGGGCGTCACTCGAACCCACGACGGAAGTCGGAGCGACCATGTCGTAATCAAAGCCGGTAGTCGGTGACAAACGATCGATACAATCTAGAAACTTTTTTTTGTTCTTATGAACTCGACGGCACTTGGAGATATTTTTGTCACTTGCTTGTGGGGAAGCCTTTGCATTTTTGCGAGTTGATGTTGGATTTTACGAATGCCAAGCCAAACCATCTATTCCCAATCATGGTAACTTTCTTTCCTTCTTAGGAAAATGCTGTACAATAAACTCTCCAATATCTGCCGCTTAATTTTGAACAAAAAAAAAAAAAAAAAACCAACACCAACTTGTCGCATTCACAATGAAGGTGAGTCGCTACCGAAGCCAGCCCGTCGCACACGGCCTTTACGACTAATTTACTTCCCGCCGTAGATCCTCGAGCCTTGCGAGGCGATGCTTAGCAATTATGAAGTCCTGGCGCACATCCAAGAGATCAAGCAACGGTACCGGGACCAAGTTGCCGAACAGGGCCCGGCCACGGCCATGAAGCCGGGGAATTTGGAAACGGTGATGAAAGAGGTAGCCTTCGGAAATCGAGTTTTTTCCATCGAAGCGCAATACTAACCCGTTCAGATCATTGATTATCTCTCGACGACCGCGGCGACCGCGCAGACTCCCGAAGGTGCCGTGAAACTCGTGGAAGAGCTAGCAAGGTCACCCCTTCAATTCGAGAAAATAGAAGTGCTCATGATGTTGAACCATTTGCCGAAAAACGAGACCGAACTCGACGTCCTCATCGAGGAGCTGGAATCCCGGCTCTCGGAAGAACAGATCGCGGAAGTCCTCGATACCATTCGGTCCGCCGCTCGGTCCGAGGCCGACCGTGATACCTCGGAGGGTTGATGGGAAGCATCGCAGTCGATTGGATTCGAATCACTCCGAACGGGTCGAGTTTATCGAACCTATAGGCCGCGGCTCCCTTCGATGCTCCGGTAGCGCCTACGCCTAATGAAACCGATCTGGGGTTTAAAATCCCAAGTAGCTCTTGTTCGGAAGTTTTTACTGCGAGGCACAAAGTATGACCAGCGGAATCATTTCGATTCGCATTAATCGGCAGTTTCTACCTGCCGTCCTATTTAGCGTATATGATACAGGAGGAGTTTTGTGTATACAAGATTATATTGTCAAAATTCGGTTAAATCTCTTCATTTTCAAGAAAACGAGAACCGGCTTGGTATCGAACCCGGTCGTCTCGAGCTACCGTTACCTACGCCGGTAGGATGATTTCGTGTTTTCCGGTTGGAACGAAGGGTGCGAATGTATATATATATATCGGTATCGGCTCGATGAGCCCGGAAACCACTTTCGGCCGATGCGGAAGACGTGAGGATAAGAAAGAAAGGAAAAGAAAAAAGACCGGTAGATGAAAACCCGCGCAACAGTTGTAAGCAGAAGCGCTAACGCCAAAACCCAAAAAGCTCAAGTCCCTAGGAGATACAGTGAAGGATGTATGCGAAATGGACAACATTCGTTGAGATTATTAATTACGGCCCGGGGGGCCGCCGTGACTCTCCGAGCCCCCTCTTTCCTTACGCGTGTGATTGTCGAGTCTGCCGTCAGGCCCAGCCTGGTATTGTTGATGCGATAGGGGCGGCTCTTGATGCGGGCCGCCTGGAGGCTTCGTCATTGACTCCCGGCGAGCTATTTCGGGGGAGGATTCACGACCCGTCATGTGTGAGATGGAAAAGTGGCTCGCGGTCCCGCCCCCGCCCCCATCGCCACCTGCATCCGATCTCCGCGGTCGGGAGTTGAGATTTTTAGGGTACGGTTCGTAACCACGGGCGGATCCGGAATCGCTCCGGTGACGATTATGAGTCGGGTTCACACCTCTCCGTTTGTTTGCATTCCCGGAGGAGCCTGGAGAGAAAGAAGAAAAGGAGTTAGCCTGTACGCCCGGCGTTGAGTTGGTGGTAGCGGCGGATTGAAAGCCATGCCCACCGCTCGCGAGCTTTCGCTTTTTAGGCGAATGCGAGGATTCGTTACCTGAAGCGTAAGGCTGATTCGAGAAGGGTGATGATTCGATATTCTTCCCCGACGCCGGAGAAGTCGACGCCACCGGGGCAGACGCCGATGGTTGGGTGGCGGGGGGCTGCCAGTGATGGAAGAAAATAGGTGATGATTCCGATTGTCGATGGGGTTCCGAGGGTCCGGTTTGTGAAACGTGGCCCTGCGAATGTTGGTGGGCGATCGAACCTTGCGTGGGAGTTTGAGACGGCGGGGGTATGCCCGAAAGCTGCATATTCAAACCGGGAGGCGGTCCTTGCGGTGATGGTTGCACATGAATCTCATTCGTGTTGATTCGGGGTAAGGACGATCTCGGTGGTTCCGACGTATGAATTTGCTGCGCATGGTTTCTCGTGTGTATCAACCCCGATGCACCGAACGGAGAGTAAGAGCTGGAACCGGAGTGATGCAGGCTGTTCGCGGTCCCGGAAGGGACGTTGGATGTTGTCTGAGACTGCACAGGGGTCTGAGATATCGACGATAGGCCGCTGGATTTGGGGGTTTGGTGTTCGGTGGCGGTCAGGAGCCGAGAATCCGGCGGTGAAACCACATTGCCCTGAAGCAATTGTTGCTGATTGTGATTGAGCTGCGATATATAATGATTTGCCCATTCTGCGCTCGTGCTGGCCAATGCCCCACCGCCTCCTGTAAATATCATAGGCACGAGCTGAGGGGGTATCCCTCCGCGGAATGCTTCGCGCAACATTTCAAGTTCCGTGCGACGGATCTCGAGTCTATAATTTTCTTGCTTCGTCCTCTCTTCCTCCTGCCGCCGCTTTTCTTCGTCCGATTTTGCCTGAAGAAAGCTCCGTTGGGTTTCCTCGGAACCGTGCTGCCATCGATCCGGGAGTTGGTTTAGGTTCGGCGAGGGCGAGTGACCGGAGAGCGCCATAGCTGCGGGAGGAGGCAGCCCTCTGTGCGAAGTTGACATCGCAACAAAGTCGACCGAATGCAGTGGAAGATGCAATTTGGCGGTCTTTAGCGTTTCTTATACGCCAAAAAAAAAAAAAAAAAAAACTAGGCTCCAGGATCTACTGTGTGTACTATGCCAGTCTATTAGAATTCGCTAGCTCCGGTATGATCGAAGGAGTCTCACTCTAACTAACGATGGTCACCGATATAAGTGTAATGCGGGGAGGTTTGTAGATCTTTAATCGAAGGTTAAAGTCACTAGGAAACGAGACGACAAAGACATGATCCCACCTGCCGCCAGAAGACGGGCACCTTGTGTCCTAGATTACTGTATATTCGGGGATGATATTCTTGGAACATGTTAGGTGGGAATGCTTGATTGAGGATAAATGCTGTTGAAGGGATTTTATTCCAAGGACGTTCAGACGAGAAAGAACAAACGAGGCGGGGAGGAAGTAAGGGACATAGGTGTTGGGAGTGTCGGGGAAAGGATGAACGAACCGTCAGAAAGACAATATTTATTATGAACCAACACAGCCACGAGTTTGTTATGCGGTGAAAAATTGAGGCGGCGATGGCGGCGGGTGTCGAGACGAGGACGAGGGCCACACGGACAGAAAAAGTATAAACCGTCGGGGCGGAGTTGAGAGACCGCAAAGGAGCGAATACTGGAGGGAGAGGGAGAGAAGGGAAGAGGAGGGAGGGAGAAGAGGAAGCGGAAGGCAGGGAAGAGGAAGAATAATTGGGTGTGAGGATACTACTACCACCGCCGCCGCTTCTTAAGATCTCGATCTTGCTGGGAGAGGAAAAAAAAATGAGGAAGAAGAAGAAGATACAAAGTTACCTGGGTATAATTTTTTTTTTCTCGATGGGAAACAAACAAAAAGAAAGAATGAAAACGGGCCTGGCCGCAGGGTGATATGTACGGGCGGCTTGCCTGCTGGCTAGTCGCTAGCTAAGTTGGCGATGGCGATGGTTTTGGATATGGATAAAGGACCTCAGGAAGCAAGTACTTGGCCAAGTACCCGAGTGTGTTTGAAAAAAAAAAAAGGCTGTAAAGAAAGTAAGAAAGTAATATGTACTACGATTGCACAGACTGTAAAGCTAGCGGCGACAAAGAATATATGGCGGGCGGCGGTGATGGCGGTGGTGACAACGGTGGAGGAATCAAAGACAAGGAATTTATGGGTGCAAGTAAGAAAGGGCTGCGATCAAAGCCACACAGGCTTCAGGCAGGTGGGCATCTCGAGCCTACCGGGTTCCAGTACACCAGGAAGACATCAAGGGGACAAAAGGGAGGCCCGACGAATCGAGGCAAGCACGATGCTAGGAGGGAACAAATTTCCTTTTCAATCGGCATCCTAGCTGCTGAAATTTCAAACAGGAAGGCGGGCCTGTCCGTTTTGGGACGCTCTCTCCTGCTGCGGGTCGACACGGCAAGATTCTCAAGATTCGAAGCAAGATTTGACGATGTTTGACAGCCGATTTGGGACTTTCGGCTTGGGTGGCCTGCCCTGCGGCCCCACCATGCCATTTCTTGACTTGCAGCATCCCTGGCAGGGGCACATGTAGAGATACCTGCATGTACTCTGTACATGTGCAGAAGTACCTGCTCTATGTACGCCCCTAAATCTGCACGGCACGGACGGGACGAGATGATGAGTTCTGGAAAATACCGTTTTAACAAGCATCCGCTAGGTATAAGAGATAAGATATAAGGTATTAAGAAGTAAGGTGTAAATACAGACCGAGTAGGTACTTGCTTACCTACTTGAGTTAATCAAGTGCCCGATATGGCATGCACTAAAAAAAAAAAAAAAAAAAAACCTGAGAATAAAAAAGTACTCTAAAGTAAAATATACATAATGAGGAAGAGGGAAAAGAAAGAAGGGGTTGGGGGGGGATCCGTGCTATCGATAAGAATGCAGATGCGATTGTCAACTTCAACCACCCCGGCTCACCCCGGTCGTCGGTCGGCTAGCGGCTGACAACATTGTCATCGGGAACAACCTCCGCCTCTTCCGCCTTTTCCACTCCACCTTGACGTTCTTCATCAACACATCCTCATCTTTTATCGCTATCCAGTTGGTCAGGCTCTTCATCGCGCCCTCGAAATCTGATTCGAGAACAACCTCCTTCATACCCTCTATCAGAGCGGCAGATGCTGCGTGGAGCACATCCAGCGTGCCACCCAGCTCGTTGTCCCCAAGTAGCAAAAACACGTCCCAGATTCGTAATTGTGCCGCGAAAGGAATCGAATAATTGAACAACGTGAGATACCATCGAGTCCCGAAAGACAGAACGGATATCCCGAGCGTTTCCTATGTCTCACAATAAGCAAGCGGGACCCAAAAAGGCCGGAGGCTCCTCGGGCGCTTTCAAACAACACGTACCAGTTTCTGGCTGACCAGCGGATGGCCGGGCTGCAACCATTCCGTATCAAAATCATTCAACGCGTCCATCAACCCCCCGAACCCGTTACTGTAGAGGGTATGCAGCCCCCGTAGCTCGAATAGCCGCACCAGCATGACAAAGGCTGCATCCTCATCGTAATAGCAAAGGAAAGTTGCCGCGAGCGAGGCCATCCCCTGCACGTACCCTATATCGGGGAAGTACAGTGATATCGCATGGAGGACTCTGAAAAGTAATCTTTGCCTAAATAAGACCCTCCCGTTAGAACGTCGCCATGTTGTCGATATATCAGAGAGTTGACAGCACCCACCCTCCTCGGTACCTCCGCCGGAACATAATGTGCGAACTGATCGTTCGCGGCACATCCAAATCTATTTGGACATCGTCAGGTGAATTCTGGCTTGACAGGCTCTGGATTATGCACAATTAGAATCTTGCGGATACGTTCCTTGGCTTTCTATCCAGCTTACAGACATGGTAGCATCCGATTAGATCATCATGTGACTTGTAGTCCTCTTGTTTCTTTGCGCTAGTTTCGAGAAAAGAGAACCAGGCTGCGGACCTCCAGCAATCGGGTATCCCTTTCCAAGTTCTATCGATGAGCTGCAGCAATTCCAGAGTCAGCGGATTGGTTCGCACGGTGATTACACAGCCAGTCTTGAGGCGTAGATACCTTGGGGTTCGAAGTGGGAAAGTCGAAGTTTGTGCCTCCTGTCGCAACGCCCGTCGGAAGGGCATTTGGTTTCAGGGCCATACCATGCCACTTGGCGACCCGCTCGACCTCTTTCACTTTCATTTTCTCGCTGGATCCGGCTATGGGGCTCGTAAGCATTTCGGGAGCACTTTTACTGTGAAATGTGGAGAAAAGAACGTTGAAGTGGCGGCCACGGGTAAAAACTGGCCGGCTGTGCCGCCTGGGTGGGCCGGTTTTACCACCAGGCCCAGGTGTTGACTTTTTACGTTGCGATCTGTTTGTCGAATTGACCTTTGGGTTTTGAGATGCCGGTGCCCTCGGTTTGGGCATGATGAATCCATACCTGTCGTTCATCTTAGTCTCCCGAGTCGAGGTTGAAAAGATGGGGAATATACCGGACAATAACTCACCGATCTATATCATCGGCATCAATATCTTCCCAATCCTCGACACCACCGGCGAGCTCAAATTCAGCCCGGCCATCAACTCCGTTCAAGCTCCTGGAGCTATTCGCGATCGAGCCCCGAACGCTGAGTTGGTCGGCTTGCAGTCCAATCGACCGATTCGATACGACGGAGAGACGGTTTTGTTCCAGTCCCGCCCGGATACTCCCGGACGGTATCGAACCAAAAGAACTCTGCACCTCCGGTGGGGATATCCCCGAATTGTACAACGAGCGAACTTTAAGGGACATCAACTCTTCCTCGACGGTCAGCTCCCTGATTATGCTCTTCCCAGCTCCTTGTAAGGAGATTTTCGACACGTTCGCATGCGACAGGCCGGCGTTCGAACCCGGCAAGGTGGCGGTATTCAACGCTGCGAGATCTTGGACAATGTCTTCGGACTGATCGGGCGCTTTTGACGGGGAAGGGATATTCCCGTCATCATTCCCATCGTATGCCGACGTCCCATCAGTTGCATCCGATGTTACATGTATCGGGAGCGTTGGGTTGCCCTGACTTCTCGAATCTGTCGAATCATCGTTTGTCGCGAACGGCGATGCTTGAGATGTGGATTCTTGATGTATCGGTGGGTCGTTCGTAGAGACTACTGCACCGGCTCCATTTTGCAGGCTCATATCGTCGTCATTCGCTCGCCTATCCTGCCCTCGTTTTTCGCTCCGGAGAGTGTCGCCTTTTACCCGTTAATAGGATTCGTAGTTTCGGATAACGGAAATCAGACGGTCTTCCGGCGTGGGTAAAGTGTGATCGCGATCGTGAAAGTGGATTGGCGCGAAGAGATGTGGGAAGAACGGACAGGATGCCACAACATTTTAAAGCGTTGAGGTACACAGCAGCAGCATGTGCATGTGCATGGGGGGGTTAGTTAAAGGGGGAAGACATCCAATCCATGCCTTGCAAGTACTTACCGAACTTGAGCACCTGCAGGCCGTACGTAAGTAGGGACTTGAGTACCCAGGTAAGCTATGCGAAGATCATATCAAACAGTCCTCGAGAACAAATCCCTAGAGCATGCAGCAGTGGTGATACGAGGCATGTAACGTAAGTACAGCACATACAAGCCTGTGCTATCGAGCGCGACCTACTTGGGGTAGCCCTTATATCGGAATGGGTACTTGCCTACCAAAGCGTGCATCTCGCACCTTGCATCCGCATCCCCCCGTCTGGATTCATCAACACCAACACCAGCCCTGTAATAGCCGTGTATTGCATATCCCTTCGCTGCTTAAGCACTCACCCACTTACCCGAGTACTTACCAAGTGCTTCCTAAGTACAAAGTCGGAGGTATTTAAGTGGTTACTTGATAAGAAGGAGGTAAAGACAAATCTCCTTTCTACTTGACCACTTCGTATACCTCTTCCCCCAATATAATAATCATAGACAACACACTCGCCCCCCAGCATCAACAACATGGACCTTACGGAACCCAGTCTCGAACTTGTCGATAACGAACGAAACAACATTGACGAACAAACCGATCATCAGAATGCTGCCACCGGAAATACCGACCGGAGCGGTCACGGCGCTATTGGAGGGGATGCAGACCAGGCGATGGACCCGGCACGAACCAATTTGCAAACAAAGAAGGATCTATCGCCGGTTCTCAGGTTCTACGAAGGCGATAACATCCAAGGACGGACCTTGGAAGAAATTCTCGAGTGGTCGGATAGCAAGCTCGAATACACCCATGACTTCATCCAAATACTGTTTCCTATCCCCGAAAGGTCCAATTTCACGTTACACCCTGCGGCAACGTTGGACGAGCGGACGATGGAGGCTTTTCGAAACAAGCCCGAATTGCAGGCTTCCATGAGGAGGGCTCTCGCTCGAATGCTTCGATTCTTCGGGTTCGATTATCAGATTGTTAACTTGGATCCCGATGCCGATGGCGCAGCCACCATCCAGAGGCTCGTACACATCGTCCCTAACGCGGAAACGTTCCCCAGGGCGGCAAGGAACTGGATGAACAGCCATAACGATTTGAGGATCACCAGGATAATACGATGCCTCAGATGCTGCGGGATGGAAACCGAAGCTCGGGAATTCTACCGCGCTCTTAAGCACCTCCATACCTCGCGAACCGGTCATCCCAGAAGGATCAGCGACCGCACGTTCATGTACTGGACGCGAGCTGCAAAGCGGGACCTTCGAATACCCCCGGACATGTCTGATGCGGAGGCGGAGAGGTTTGGAGCAACTTGACCAGCACTTACCCAAGTACCCGGTAGCTGTATCAGCCTCCTGTGTAGAATCGTGTAAATAGAACTCCACGAACAGGTGTTTGCCATTCGTACGTACGAAGCTCTCTTGGGAGTATACATTACGGTTACATGCTTCTTACCTATTAGCAAGAAGTACTTGATTACAATAAATTCTATTGGCTACCAACTGGCCCTCGTCGGCCCGCCAATGATAGCCTGGTTTTTCCGACTGATGATAATATATCGACTAGTACCCAAGTGGGCAAGTACTTCTTCGCATGTTGGTTTACGAGATGCCTTCCCCAGAAGCGGTGGTGCTACTGAAGCTAAATCCGATGACGGCTTCCAACCCATAAATGATATCATACCGTGTACGACAACAGTTAGATAAGACTTTGCTTTGCAACGGTTGTTTGGGGGGGGAAAAAAATTTACTTAAATGATACCCCGAGGATCAACTTGTCAGGCTTTCGAACCCGCCATTGATTTTCTTCAAAACAACAGGCACCCAAGGTTAACAAGGCTCTGTGTATGGTGGTTTCGATACCGAGTTCCTGTCACGGGCACTGCTTACTTGACTACGTGCGTACAACATGTCTAATGCTCTAGCGGCCAGTCCGGAGCCGGTGGTTTCGAACCAACCGTCAGAAACGGAGCCCTTGCTTGGGAGGGCCGGCGCTGCCACCCAACGAGAGGATGCTCCGTTATGGAGAAATCTCTTTCTAGGTATTCATGTTTTGCTTCGATATCAATTATCCTTTGCTTCGAGCCCTAGCCCGGTCTCGGTGCCGGAGCAGCCCCGATGGAAACTAACCTCGCGACATCGTAGGAACCGGGGTTTTGGCCCAAATAGGCCTTTTGATCCTGATCGTAACCGTCTGGGTTTCTATTTTCTCGGTTCCCGTGGGTTTGTTCACATTACACCCGGTAGGTAATCACTCATACACGAGATCTGGAGCCAGCGGTGTTTAAAATATCACACGCTGACCCTATCGTTTAGCTGTTGAATTCGGTACGGCAATTGCGTAATTTGTGATCTTATAGGTGCCAACCGGGAGGCTAACATTAGAACGCCGTGTTCCGTGGGCCTTTCAGATTGGGGTGCTACTCATTTTCGAGGCCGTTCTGCTCCTGCAGCCTACCCACACTCCTGGCCAAAAAAACAAGGGCGCCATTGCCCACTCCATCCTAACCGGAGCATCGCTGCTGTTACTTATCGGCGCCGGGGTGGCGATAGTGCTTAACAAGATCCGGATCAAGCATGCCCACTTTGATAGCACCCATGCAATTCTCGGGCTCACAGTCTACATCCTCGTTTTAGCGCAAACCATCGTCGGCTTTGCTCAATTCTATACACCCCGCGTGTTCGGATCGGTGGAGAACGCAAAGGCCATCTATAAGTACCATCGTATCGCCGGATATACGATACAATTGCTCCTCAATGCGACCTTGTTGGCGGCCTCGAGGACAACTTTTGCGCTAGGGCCTTTGAAACTTAAGACCTGGAAAGTAGCCATCGGTTTGAGTTTGGTCTTCTTAGGTAGTATACCAATCTTCCTTGGTATAGCGGTAAATGCTTATACGGGACGATAGGGGTTTTCCCACGTATCAAGAAAGAGAAACTCGGGTTCAAGCGTTAATATGAACTTGGCGTTTCTTCCCTCCCGGTGAACCGTCCTTGGGACCTATAATTCGACAATCGTTTTCTTTGAGATGTTACCCGTTCGAAAAATTCCTCTCACGCACGTCGGTATCGTGTCTTTGATTTTCGGTTATATGTTCTTTGGAAACATTGCGTCGAACTTGGCACTGTCAACCGCAAATTCTCTAATAAAGTCCATTTCCATGTCATGAACCTTTCCGACGAGGACCAGTGAGTGCAATGGCGGTCCCAGATCTGCGGTCGTGAGGTCTTCTAGCGTCCCGACGGCAAAGGTCTGATCGTCCGATCCCAGCCTGGCTATACCGATAGCCAACGAATCCTTGTTATATACTAGGCTCGGAAATTTAAAGTGAGTATTAGATGATGCTCGCGATTAACGATTAACATTTGGTGGGGGGGAGCCTACCTCCTTCTTGACGAATCTCTTCGATAGTTAACATTTGGCTGGCGCACTGTGCAACCGTCATATAACGAGGTGGCTCATATATCTTTCTTCCTCTGGCGAGGTTTTCTTCGCTCTGTTCCTTGACTTTAATATCCAGCAAGACGAGAGTGTGGAGCCCGATCCTCGCGTTTTCTGCAATCTTGTCGTAAAAGGATGACGGTTTCCAGGTTTCGGTGAAAAAGACCATTGAGACGGTCTGCCCGAAATTGTATAATTGGAGACCACATGCTCCGACAGCGTTCATTATAGAAGCATTATGAATAGTTTTGACTGGAATTCGAAGGCTTCGCGCCCGAAGCAATAAATCCAGATGTGTAGTAGCACCGAATGGGTCTCCGACAACGAGGAAAGCAATGTCCGTCGAATTCGCATCTTTCAAGATCACATCGCTATCGGATTCCACGAGCTCTCTATCCGCGATGATTACTTCGCGGCCATAAAATTCTTCCTGGGATGCTTGGTTAGAAGATATGAACACGGGAGTAGGGTTCTATGGGTCCGGGGTTCATACTAATTTTTCCCGAGATACCATAAGGATGCTCGTATATGCTTCCAAATACACCCTCTCCGCTCGTCTCACAATCTCCAGGCCCTTTAGTGTGATATCCTTCTCATCGCTGAGACCGAGACCGATGCAATAAAGCATTTGTCTTTTCCTTTTCCAAATAATGAGAATAATCTTTTGCAAAGCAGAAGCTTCGTTAGATACTGCGTGGGAAGCTTTAAGCACTAAAGTCAGAGATCGTGAATATTTTTATGTTTGCTTTGCCTTCGAAGCTTCTTCGAACTCTTCTGTGACATTTTTTTTCCCCCTTGCGCAATATTTCCTTGGCGCTGTGTTGAATTAATATTAGCTTCCTGCAGGCCTGGCAATTCTCGCGATCAGGCTTCATCTTCACCTGTCGCCCTTCAAATAAAACCCACCACCTGGCAAGGAGCAACCCATAAATAACTACGGGACACAGATCTGCCCATACTCATCGGATGCTAAGTACACGTTTCGACTTGCCCCACAGCTGCTACGCGATCGAAGGGCGTGGACCCAGCACTCTCGTCGCCGTCGACCGGCGTTTCCCATCCACATCTCGTGAAAACACCTAGGTAGTTTGTCAATCCCGCAGGCAAGCTCTCGTTAAATCACGCGAGCTCGAGGAACCACCGGACACGGCCAGCTTTGATAACCAAGGAAGTCTATCGAACCGATAGCCGACGTATCAAACCGACTTTCGTCACGGTAAACCCGTGTTTTTTTACGCAGAGGAAGGGGGGAGAAAGGGTGAGAAGAATATCAAAGGAGAAAATGGAGGCCGCAGCAGAACCCCGAAGTAAGAGGAGGCACTCTGGCTCAGCGCAATTCATCCGCCCAAGCAAACATGTGAAAGGCGACCATTTCGAGATTGAGTTCGAAGACACCGCCGAATACAACGACGAGGATGCTGATGATGATATCAACATGATGGCAGAGCAGGACCTTTTGGCAGCACTGGAGCAAGCGCAGTCGGAACCGAGGATGGTCCCCCATATCGCTTCAACCGGGGACTCTGTCGAATGGCAAAGAACTATCGAGTCCGTAGTTAGGAATGTCGTTTCGATAAGGTTTTGCCAAACCTGTTCCTTCGATGCTGATCCGGCAGTTACGAGCGAAGCAACCGGCTTTGTGGTTGACAATGTCAGGGGTTTGATTCTCACCAACAGGCACGTTGCTTGCGCGGGTCCGTTTTGGGGATACTGTGTATTCGACAATCATGAAGAGGTAATCTTGCTGCGACCATGTGTGTTCTCGTACGCCACCCTAAATGCTAATTTGCCAATCTTCGAAGTGCGATGTGTACCCCGTGTATCGTGACCCTGTTCACGACTTCGGTATCCTAAAGTTCGACCCTTCGAAAATCAAGTACATGGAAGTCGGAGAGTTAACGCTACGGCCCGATCTTGCGAGTATGATGAATCCCAAAAGCTATTCATGGCATGGGTTGCTAAAAAAAAATAAAATCGATTCTAGGGGTTGGCGTTGAGATAAGAGTAGTTGGAAATGATGCTGGGGAGAAGCTTAGCATCCTCTCTGGCGTTATCAGTAGAACGGACAGAAATGCACCTGACTACGGTGATGGTTACAATGACTTCAGTACGCACGCACCATTTTCTCGTCTTAGGGTTATAGGCTCTGACTCTCTTAGACACCAACTACATTCAAGCGGCAGCTTCGGCAAGCGGGGGTAGCTCTGGATCCCCAGTTGTAAACGTGGACGGGTTCGCAGTTGCCTTGCAAGCAGGTGGAAGTACCGAAGGTACGGTGAATATACCGATGGTGTCTGTCTCTCGGCGTTAAGCGTGCTGATTTGAACATTTAGCTGCAACCGACTACTTCCTGCCCCTTGATCGTCCCTTGCGAGCACTTCAATGTATACAGAACAACGAACCCGTTGCTCGTGGCACAATACAGACGCAATGGCTGATCAAGCCTTTTGATGAATGTCGCCGGCTCGGGTTGACGCCTCCCTGGGAGGCCGCTATCCGACAAAACTTCCCGAAAGAAATCGGAATGTTGGTCGCCGAAACGGTATTACCGGGGGGCCCTGGGTATAAATCAATCGAAGTAAGATTATGCATATTCTGCGTTCGGCTTAGCAAATCCCTCGCAATTCTAACATGTGCGTTTAGGAAGGGGACATTCTCATAAAGGTGAACGACGAATTGATCACCAAGTTCGTTCGCTTGGACGATATTCTCGATAGCAACGTCGGGAGTAGCATTAAATTACTACTCCAGCGAGGCGGCCAAGACATCGAGGTTGAACTGGGCGTCGGAGACCTCCATGCGGTCACACCGGACCGATTCCTCACCGTTTGTGGCGCCTCATTCCACGACCTGTCGTACCAACTTGCAAGGCTATACGCGATACCCGTGAAAGGCGTGTACGTCTCGGAGCCCGCTGGGACGTTCAGATTCGATGGTTCCGATAAAGGATGGATCATTGCGGTAAGCATATCGCCTGTCATCACTAATATTCAAAACTAACCGGTGTAGTCTGTGGACAACGAGAGAACTCCCGACCTTGAGACCTTCATCAACATCATGAAAAACATACCAGGTACGATACAAACTGAAAATCATGCACCTGTGCCTCGCTTACACCCCGAGAAGACCGATCCAGGGTCGTCGTAACCTATAGGCACTTGAGAGATTTGCATACACTTAACACCTCCATATTGCAAATCGACCGGCATTGGACATCCAAAATGAGAATGGCTATCAGGAATGGTACTTCGTACCCCTACCCCGACAATTGCCGAATCCCTATTGACATTACTCCCTTTCTAGACTCTACCGGGCTATGGGATTTCAAGGAGGTTGCAGATGCATTACCGCCCAAGCCCCTCCAGCCAATGTCCGCCCAATTCGTCACGCTTGACAACCCTGGATTCGCGGGAGCTTCTGATCTCGTTAGAAGCTTTGTCCGTATAGCTTGTGAGATGCCATTGAAAATTGACGGCTACCCCCTCCCTAGAAAGGTAAGCCCCGTAATCCATGGCGTGTATAAGAATGAGCCCTAACCATCACAGGTCGGGTTCGGGGTCGTTGTCGACCACGAAAAAGGATTGGTAGTCGTTTCCCGAGCATTTGTTCCGTACGACCTGTGCGATTTAACATTGACAATCGCCGAATCGGTGGTTGTGCCAGGCAAAGTCGTATTTTTGCACCCACTGCAAAACTATGCCGTTGTTCAGTACGACCCTGCGCTCGTTCAAGCCCCGGTTAGATCGGCCAAACTTAGCACCGAGAGCGTACGTCAGGGGTCTTCGACCGTGTTTTTCGGATTCAATCACAATTTTCGCGTGGTGACGACGAAAACGACGATTACGGACATAACCACCGTCGCGATCCCGGCAAACTCGATGGCACCCCGCTATCGGGCGATCAACCTGGACGCAATCACCGTTGATACGAGCTTAAGCGCCCAATGTTCAAGCGGCGTGCTCGCTGATGAAGACGGCACCGTCCAAGCATTGTGGTTGACTTACCTCGGAGACCGCGCGCACGGTTCCAAGGACATCGAATATCACCTAGGTCTATCGACACCGACAATTTTACCCGTTATCAGACAGATCCAAAGAGGACAGATCCCGAATCTTCGGATCCTCGATGTCGAACTTCACACGATTCAAATGAGCCAAGCCCGCGTCATGGGAGTATCGGAAGATTGGATTAGAAAAGTAGAGCAGGATAACCCTCAGAGGCATCAACTGTTCATCGTTAGAAAGGTCTCATGCGGTCCGGTGCAGACCTTGGAAGAAGGAGATCTGATACTGACCCTCAACGGGAAAATAATGACGCGAATATCAGATCTGGACGTCATGTATGACCATGATGAACTCGATATTCACGTCGTACGTAATTGCGAAGAACTCAGCATCAAGGTTCCGACGGTTACAACTAGCGATATTGAAACAAATCGAGTGGTCGTCTTCTGCGGGGCAGTTTTGCACCGGCCTCACCACGCCGTCCGACAACAGATCAGCCATATGCACTCGGAGGTGTATGTGTCGGCCCGGGTAAGAGAATCACCCGTCCCTATGTAATAATGCGGTTTCTAACGCCCCGGTTTACCGTTCATAGTCCCGGGGGTCACCGGCATTTCAGTACCAGCTGGTGCCTACGAATTTTGTCCTCGCTGTGAACGGAGTTCCGACGCCCGACTTGGATTCATTCCTGAAGGAAGTTTCCAAGATTCCCGACAATACCTGTGAGTAGATGAGGAACAATGGTTTCCTGACGGGCCAACAACTAATCCAAGCAATCTCAGACTTCCGGCTTCGTGTTATCACTTTCGACAACGTACCGTTCGTAATCACGATGAAAAAGAATGAGCACTACGTTAGTATTTTGCCCCCCATGAAATTACTATTAAAAAGCTCACATGTGTTTTCTAGTTCCCGACCATGGAATTCATCAAGGACCCTTCGGAAGCTTGTGGTTGGCGTCGGGTGACGTACGAACACGGAAAGCCACACTCGGGTTTAGATACAGGAATCCTAAGTGACAGTATGTAACTTTCCAGGGCTGCGATTTTTCGAAATGGGGCTAATTCGAGGGTATCAGGCATGGACCAAGGGGTCGACTGACAATCTCCGTACTTTGGGCCATTCGGTTTGCGTTTCTTTTCTCTCGAGTATCATTTTATTTTTATCTCGCTTCATCACTGTATAAAACTGGAGAAAAGGTCTAGATACGGTGCGCTTTACCCAGATGTGCTCCGCTCAGAGTTATACTAGCAAGTGCGACGATGTTCGAGAGCGGGCATATACACGTTTCATAGATACTTGTGTCGTTGATGGGATTGCATCACTAATTGGGTCGGCCGTTTTTATTATCTTTGTATACTACTCACTTAAGGATTAGGTAAACCAGCTTCTGTTGCCCGTAGACTCTCCACTTCTCATTTCCGTGTGTTCCATTCAAAGTGTGGCAGATGAATGACTCCCAATGTTTCTCCGCGCTCGGACTTGAAAGCGGCGCCGAACACGCTGCATGGGTTGACTATAAAACCACATTAATCGCCAACGCTCCAAACTTCAAAAACAACATTACGGGCCCGGAAACTCGATCGATTAAGACTAACGATGGGGGGGTTTGTATTTGATCTCGAAGCTTGCGCCAGGCCGAACATCGTAGCCCTGCAACCGTACCGATGCGCTAGGGAGTCCGTTTGTCAAACCCGTGCCGCGAAATCTTTACCAGCTAACAGCGAGGCCGTTGTCGTAGTGATTACAAGGATGATGGAAGCAATACACTTCTGGATGCGAACGAGAATTCGTACGGCCCGTCCCTTCCCGCGGACCTACCGACGGACCACGAGATCGACGGAAGTACTCTAAGGCTTGCGGGCTTGAACAGATATCCGGACCCGTAGGTCATCCCTACTTTGACCCTGGGGTTATCCGGTTTCCGAAGGATTTGTTGACCAATACTGTATGGTTTTTCTGATCCGAAAAGTGACTAGGCATCAAATAGAGCTAAAGCAGCTTTTGTGCGACCTTCGACAACCCGCGGGTTCCCCGACCACGTTAAAACCCGACAACCTTTTTGTCGGCGTGGGCTCCGACGAAGCGATCGATGGGCTGATCCGATGTTTCTGCGTCCCGGGGGTCGATAAGATTTTGGTCTGCCCCCCGACCTACGGGATGTATACCGTGGCCGCCCAGGTCAACGATGTCGAGGTCGTGAAAGTACCGTTGGAAGTTGGAGGCGAATCGCCTAGTTTCGACATCCAGCCGACCGAAATACAAGAAAAGCTGGAAGGAGACCCTCGGATCAAACTGGTCTACGTATGCTCTCCGGGAAATCCAACGGGTAAACTTGTGGACCCTGCTCGATTAAAAGCCATCCTCGAATACAACTGGAACGGTGTGGTCATCCTCGATGAGGCGTATGTCGACTTTGCCAGCCCTGGCAAAAGTCTCGCCCATTGGGTGAACGATTACCCGAATCTGGTTGTAATGCAAACGTTGTCCAAAGCCTTTGGTATGGCTGGCATACGGTATGTGTATCCCCTCGTCGAATCCCAGTCACACGCACTCACGATCCTAGTTTGGGATGTGCGTTCGCGCCTCCCGGGATAGCACGTCTCCTGAACAACCTGAAGGCACCGTACAACATCTCTTCTTTAACATCAGCGCTTGCGATACAGGCTGTTTCGAAAGCGGGCCTGGAGGTCATGGGGTCGCACCGAGAGTTGATAATCGGTCAGAGGGAGAGGTTGGTCCGAGAGCTGCCCAAAATTTCGCGAATCGGTCGGTTCCTGGGGGGTACGATGCGAACTTTCTCCTGGTCGAAATGCTGGATGGACCGAAGTCCCTTGGTGGCCAACCGGACAATAAAACTGCCAAGATGGTGTACTCACTACTGGCAGAGGCGAAGGGGATCGTCGTTCGATACCGTGGGAACGAGTTAGGTTGCACGGGATGTCTGAGGATAACGGTCGGCACGGAACACGAAACGACGAAGCTATTGGAAAAATTGGAAGAGGTGTTCCGAGAAATCCCATAACGTCAATTGGATTCAAATCAAATGTCGAGGCTCTGCGGCTGATAAACTACAAGTCTGCGGTTGACGAGCATCGATAAGCAATACAAAAAAATCCAATGCATTTCTAAACCATCGCAGGCACCGTAAAATGCTTACAAAAAAAAGAACAAAAAAGAGAACGCTTTGGGGTATCTTCGTGATTATAATACAAAAATAACTTGACTGATAAGTAGAAGCCATGCTGGAAAAACACGCTCTGTATGGATAAGAATGCACCAATGTCCGTGAAGCCGTGTGCCTCCAATCGACAGTCGATCGCAACAAGATCCTAGAGGCCAGTGAACTATGCAAACCCAGCGGCCTCGAGGCTTTCGAGATAAGATTTCCAATGCACCAATGCTTCTCTGTATACACCGATAGCGGTCTCCCACTCGGCGCGGATTCTCCTATCTTCGTCGAGTTCGGATATAGCTTTCATAGTCTGCTTTAAATCAAGCTTGATACCAGTCTCGGCATCAGTGCTAGTCCCGGTTGCGAACCCTTTATTTTGGGCACACTGGAGGATATTCGCATCGAGCCGGGCTCTCAAATGATTGACGATTTTCCCATTATATTCATTCCAATGGGCTTGGTATACCGTCATTTGCGCGCAATATCTATCGTACGACGTCAATGAAATATCGTTTGGCGCCGTGGGGGTCTCGGGAGGCTTGGGAAGGCTAGGATTCTTCTTGGGAAGCTCTGGCGCGGGTGACAGTGGGACAAACGGAGCCGCCTTGGATTCGAAAGGTAGATTATCTCGCACGTTGTGCCAGTGATTATTTAAACCATTCGCGGAAGCATATGACAGGGGCTCAACGTTACGAAGGCCCCCCAGGTCTGGGAAGGTTGGTTCTCCAGGAATGTGTCCGGGCTTGGAGCGCGAAGAGGGGGCATCCTCGGGGAGGTTAAGCGATGGCGCCTCAGCAGCGTCGTCGTCCCGTTGTGGGACCTCATCGGACCTTAACGGGGAGATCGGAACGCCATCACCCCTGATGGGGGAGACCGGGTCTTCTTCGGAGACAGCGGGGCTGTGGTCTGTCGGTAGAGTTTTCGAAGTCGAAGGTTTTTGACGTATGGGAGTAACCGGGGCCGTGGGGATGGCAGCAGGGCTCTTTGGCGGGGTGTCAATATCCATTGCGATAGGAGAAGGGATGCTGGTATTCGCATCCGAGCTCGCATCCTTCTGCGTCGACGGTTCTTCATTTTGCGGGGGACGTGCATTTTTCTCAGTAGGTGTTATTGATGCGGAACTGTTCGCGTTATTGTGACAGCTGTCCGCGGTAGGAATTTTAGCGGTCGTGAAAGACCCAGCGCTTCGCTTCGTAGTGGCTGTTTTGCGATGTTTCGAAGTTGATCGTGCGGCAGACCCGGATGCATGCTGCTGGGATGGGTTTATATCGAAGGGATTTGTCTCCGAAAAGGCTTTCTGCCATTCCTCGAACACAAATGCATTTTTTGGAAACGCATCAGGATCGCGAGCGGGGGCTGCATCTTCATGTGATTTCGGCGAATCTCCTCGAGGCGATGGTTCATCAAAGCCTGTGTCTTTGGATACACTGGGAGATTCCTCAGACGTAGAGTTCGGTCGTGGCCGGGAGAAATTGAGACGGACGCCGCCGGGACCAAAGTTGGTTTGAAGCTTGGGTACTGTTGGGCCTTTGCGTGGGCTTTGCGGCCCCTTTCGAAGCGGCGGGGCAAAAATATTCTCGGTACCGCTGAAGACGGTATTCCAGTCTGAAGGAGAAAATGATTTGGCCCTCGGCTCTTCCTTCGGGGGGCTGCCGGGAAAGCCAACAGGCGAAGATGGATTCGTTTCGAATCTGGAGTCAGGCGACGGTTAGCTAAATACATGGGATAGGGGGGGGAGGGTTGTGGGGTAATACGATTTGAAAGAGTTCAACGGAGTGTGAAAATCTATTGGTAAAGTTAGTTCATATTAAGACAAGATGAAGGTGAAGGGCGATTCGGACACATACCCTCGGATTTCCCATACGAATGCCCGCTGAACCGTTGCCGTTCCGGATTTTTAGGCCCATGATGATTTCGGCTCTCTCCTAAACCCTTCGATGCCGGACTCTCCCGGTCCAAGGTATTGCGTCGTGAGGACGGATACGATTGTCGTAACGGTACGTTGCGAATTTTCGAGAAAACATCGTTCTCTTCGTCATGGTCGCTACCCGTCGTTTGCTTCGTCGTACGATGGGGCCTCCGTAGCCCATCTTCGTTGAAGAGATAAGAAAACTTCCGCCTCTCGGTGCCTTCCAAACCCACCGAAGAGTTACTCTTCCGTCGATCTTGGTTGGATGTTGTCTGATCGCCGTGCTCCTTTGAATCTCGCGTTGTTTGAGGTCGTGTGAAAACTCCTGAACGCTGTGGTGATACCGATGGATCGGAGGGGCTTGGTTTCGCCGAATAACCCCCGTTCTGATGGTTGTTCCCATGCGTGCTCGGTCTGTCGGGGCTGGTGTCTCGAAGATTGGTTCTTAAGCGGGTCCGGGGGGTAAATGCGTAGAATGTGGATTGGCGGGGGGCATCTTCTTCCGACGACGATTTTGTTTCCCATATACCACCGCTTCGTCGATTATAATTCCCCCCGGACTTGTGTTCCGAACCCGGGTCCATCCATTCCTTTTCACGCGGATTTCGATCGCCAAAGAAGCCGTGTCTCGTCGGCTTCTTCCCACCGGAAGTCCCCACCCCGTCGTCTTTGTAGAACCTATAGGCCGGTTCACTTGCGGAAGGTGGATCGGGATCCACGGTAGCATATGGATTTTCCCTGGTTTTCTTGGGCGTGCGGGGCATCTCACGGGAGCTGCGTTGCTGCCACCGTTCCTGTGCAGCTTTCCACGCAGATGCCCCACCTGGAGTGTACGTACGGGAGGCGTGGTCCCATTGAGATTTGGTTGAGAAATGTGCATCACCGGGCCGAGTGCTTGTGGCATATGCCGCTCTATGTGTGTTATATTTCCTAGAAGAGGCAGGTGATTCGTTCGAAGGTGTAGATGCATCGTATCGGTCTGGCTTGGGTTTGTTGTTGCCATTGTAGTGTGATCGGGATCGATCATAAAGTTTTCGTCTCCCAGGGTCCGTTAGAAGCTCGTGGGCTGCCTGGATCTGTTGAAACTTCGCGTTAAACTCGGTCTCACGGCCGGGGTTCCGGTCGGGGTGATATTTCAGAGCTACACAGAGCCGTTAGTACGGTGAAACAGACGGAGACCGCGAACCATACCAAGTTTCCGAAATTGCTTCTTGATCTCATCAGAAGTAGCAGTAATCGAGACCTCGAGAGCCGCATAGTGATCGATAGTCACGTCTTCCCTCGGCATTTTTGAGGGAAACAAGCCGGGAGAGCATTAACGATTGATGGTCGGTACTGTTTGGTTGTTTCCAAGGAAGTGCTGGGGGGAAACAACGGTGTTATCGATGTTGCGGAGGATGGAAAGGCTGTGGGAACAATGCAAGCTGACATTCGATCCTGGCGAGTACAGTGTCTGGTTTGAGCTTTTCGAGCGAGATGCCTGCTCAGCTACCTTGAGTACCCGAGTAAGTAAGTATCTAGATACTTTACTTAAGGAAGTACCTGGCAGGAAGAAAGAAAAAGAGGGATGCCTTGATGAGGGTGGCCGTGACAGCTATGTTGTATTATACTAAGTATAGCCGTGTTCTTTAATGTGTTTTTTTTTTTTGCTCTGCCTTGCTTTGGTTTGCTTTGTCGTGTTGTTGTCAAGCCAAGTGCTTGTGCGAGTTCGACTCTAACTACCTACGACCAAAGTAGGTATTTACTAAGTAGGTAATACACGGTTTGGAGAGTGTACACTAGTCTGTAGGCAATACATCACAGCGGGAAACTACGAGGGGATGATATAATATTGGTAGTACGATTACTAGGTCGCACATGTGAATTCGTCTGTGTGCTAAGGAAGCCGTCCCCCTCAGCTCAAGATTCGAGTATCGATACAGTAGGAGGGTGGGGATGACGAAAAGAGACGAATGAAGCAGTTATCATACCGGTGAACAAGAAGGACGAACACGTGAAAGTTAAAATAAGTAGGAAATCATAACGAACCCTCTGAAAGCCCTCGAAATCATACGTACAAGAAAAAACGGAGTGTAGATATTATGAGACAGGGAGGATGTTTATTTCATGAGTCGGAAAGGAGGGGTGGGGAGGAGGAGTGAGAGAGAGGATGTCATGGCAGAGGCGGGATAAAAAAAAAAAGGCAGAGCAAAGCCGTTCGAAAAAAAAAAAAAAAAAAAGGGATATCAAAAAGCACGAAAGAGAAAGGCAACTACCATCCGCTCTGGGTTTCGGTGGTTGGTTGCACGTTCCCACTTTCGGCCCAGTCGCCAGTCGGTTGGTTAGCCTGCCAATCCGCGTCCGCATCCCAGCTTGTGCCAACAGCAGCCCCTTGGGCGGTGGGGAAGGTGCCGACTGGGCCGGTAGCGTCCCAATCAGCGCCGGTGGCGGCGAATTCGGCGGCAGGGGGGGCTTCCTCGGCACCGACGGCCTTCGATTCTTCGGCACCCTGGTCTTTCTGATCCTCGGCCTCTGGGTCACGGTAGAAGTACAGATCGACCATGACATCCCAATCGACATCACGGCTAGCAAGCGTTCCACGTAGTCGCAAAACCTCCCTTGCCAACAACCACCAGATCAAACCGATCGCGTGTCGGCCCTTGTTGTTGGTTGGAATGGCGACATCGACGAACTCGGTGGGGGAATCGGTATCACAGAGGGCGATAACAGGAATGTTGACATAGGAAGCTTCCTTGATGGCTTGGGCATCAGTTCGGGGGTCGGTGACGATGATGAGACGAGGCTCCTTGAAGGATCGAGTGATATAGTTGGTGAAGTTTCCAGGTGTGAATCTGCCAGCAATTGCTGTAGCTCCGGTGTGCGCGGCGAACTTGAGAACAGCTCTTTGGCCGTACGGACGGGCAGAGATGGCACAGACGTCAGCCGGGTTATCGATAGCGGCAATGACCCTGGCGGCAAGAACAATCTTTTCCCTGAGGTTCGAAAGGGCACTCTAGTTAGATCGAAGGCCGTCGAGGGTTATTAACGAAGCTTCATGCCCTTACCAGGTCTTTCCGATGTTTATAATGTTGATACCATCTGGTCTTGTCTTCCACAAGTACGGTTCCATGTGGACCTAAACCATGAAATCAGAGAATTAGCACATCTTCGTTCCTGCTGTCGCTGTCCTCGTGTAGGCATCCCGTTCGCTTCGTAAAACTCCTCGTACCTGAAGATTCTTCGATCCAAGGTGGCTTTGAGCCGCCAGGAGCATCTCGATGTCCTGGGGTGTGGCATTGAAGGTCGCTGGGAGATTTTTGGCGGTAGCCATCGTGGAAGTAGAGTGATATTTACTGCCGGTGCTGGGTATCGGAGAGGGTTGAGAGGGTGGGACGGAGTTGGCGGTGAAAGATTGAGGATTGCTCGATGTTTTAGTTTTGGGGTAAAATTTTGTGAGGTTTGTGTGTTGTGAAGGTGTTTTTTGGCGGTGAGAGCAAAGTGGCTAGGTTGGCTACGTAAGCGCCACAGCACCACGGTTCGACTTCAACATTGCATCCCCACGATATCTTTATATTCCGGGGGGCCGCGCTCCCGAGACTTTCAAGATGTTTCCGCTGCTTGCGAAAATATCGTTCCATGTTTTTTCACACGTTACGGCTTTCAAAGTAAAGTATTACATACAGCAAAGAAGATAACCAACAGTCAACAGTCCGGTGCAATTGGATATTATTTGTGTATCCACATGTCAGGTGTGGCTGATGTCAGTGGAGGTTAGGGCAGCGGGATAGCCCTTATCGTACCATCTAATCTAATCTAATCTAATCAAACATAGCCTGACGAAGCATGTGTTGCAAGCAACGCGTGCTACCCCTGGCATTATGTACGTTCGGACGCGGAGGTAGTCGGAAGAGGCCGCGCCTACAGGCACCCTTCAACGATATCCAAACCTCCAGATCAGTTACGGTTCGGTGCCACATCACCTGCTGATTTCGCTCCGCCGATACCACACCAAACGTCTCAGTAATCTTAGCAATGGAGGGTCTGTTCTTCAACATACATTCGGGCTACGTGGAGGGTATTGTTCGTGGATACCGTAACAGCCTTCTGACAAGTTCAAACTACTCAAACCTTACTCAATGCGAGACCCTGGAAGGTATATTCACCCACATTCCCGACTTCATTCCCTCCGGTTTTGTAAATTACGCTCTCCTTACTGACGTTGGTAGCAAATAATAGACCTCAAATTACAGCTCACGCCTTCCTATGGAGAACAGCTTGCTAATGTCGCATCACCATTTCCGACATCAACCATCGCTGCCAAAGCGACTGAAAAGCTTGTCCAGGACTTTCGGTACCTGCGAGCCCAGGCGACTGGAGCTCTTGCCAAATTCATGGACTTCCTCACTTACTCGTACATGATCGACAACGTTGCTTTGCTCATTACGGGAACCTTACATGAACGAGATACGAAGGATCTCCTGGAACGATGTCACCCGCTTGGGTTTTTTGAAGGGCTCCCCGCGCTTTGCGTCGCCTCGAATATTGAAGAGCTGTATAGTATCGTTTTGGTCGAAACTCCATTGGCACCTTTTTTCAAAGACAACCTTCGGTCCGCGGACCTCGATGAGCTCAACATTGAAATAGTCCGGAACACCCTCTATAAAAGCTATTTGGAGGCTTTTCACGAGTTCTGCACGACAGACCCAGAACTTTCCGGGACTCCCAGTGCGGAGCTGATGTCCGAAATCCTCGGATTCGAGGCTGATAGAAGAGCCATCAACATTACATTGAACTCTTTCGGGACAGAGTTGTCTAAATCCGACCGCAAGAAGCTATATCCCGAAATTGGGAAGCTCCATCCGGAAGGAACTTTAATGTTGAGCCGCGCGGATGACGCAGAAGCCGTACGGTTGGCGATAGAGATAGTTGGCGAATACAGATCCTTTTTTGACCAGGGTGGGATCGGACAAGGCGGCGGTGGAATCGGGGGGGGTGCGCAAAGGAGCCTCGAGGACGTTTTTTACCAAAAGGAAATGGAGCTGGCGAAGGGCACCTTCACTCACCATTTCACCTTCGCCGTGGTCTACGCATGGCTCAAACTACAAGAACAAGTGAGTGAATAGCACCCTCCCGTCCCGAGTTTTATTGACATCTAATCTTTTTCATATAGGAAATACGGAATATCACATGGATTGCCGAGTGTATCGCCCAAAACCAAAAGGACAGGATCGGAAACTATATAAGCGTATTCTAGTTTTGGCATTATTATTCTGATTGATTGGCCGCGATTGATGTTCTTAGCGTGTACATTAGTAACCAACTTGAGTACTTGATGACGTATTTCCCAACAACCATAATTACCTATACATGAGGAATCACCTACTGCTTAATTACCTCCCGTGGCTCGGGTTGGCAGGAAAGCTTGTACGGGAGTTGTATAAACATTTCGGATTGTGGCCATCCGCAAGACTTGGCAAGAACGCGAACGCCCTTCGCATCTTTGCAGTTCACTCTTCCAAGAGGCAACCCCGGCAAGATACCAGAATGTACCAGTATCCCTAGATAACCCTCCCCAAGGCCTCCGTGTCCCCATGATATTACCGTAATGTCCGTCACGGTATGTCACCGTTCCATCCTCGATCTGCATCCCCGCTGACGACTCGCCCGCCACGATAGCTTCACACCGAGCTGGGCGATCTGAAGATCGAAGTATTTTGCGAAGCCGTCCCCAAAACCGCAGAGGTACTTCCCAACCGTATGCATACCGTACGGCCGCAGGAACGAACTGATCACGTACGTTTTGTAGAATTTCCTTGCGCTTTGCGCCTCCGGCTATTACGACGGTTGTATCTTCCACCGTTCGATCCCCGGTTTCATCCTTCAAACCGGAGACCCTTCGCCCACCAATCCTGGGAAATCCCTCGGAACTCCAATATACGGAGAACCGTTCGAGGATGAGATCAGGCCATCTTTGAGGCACAACGTTCGCGGCGTGGTCTCCATGGCCAACTCCGGTCAGCCCAATACGAACGGTACTCAGTTTTTCATCACGTACGCCAAGCATGCTCACTTGGACGGCAAGAACACCGTCTTCGGAAAAGTCATCGACGGTGCGGAAGAGGGTGGGACTTTGGAAAAGTTTGAGAAACTCACCGTTGACAAAAAGAACCGACCGGTAGAGAAAATACACATCCTGAAAACTACGCTCCACGCAAACCCGCTTGCAACCCAAGGGATCTATTAGATGTAGCTTTCCAACCAAGAAATAGCACTACCAGGCATATACGATGCTGGGACAAAGCTTCAAGTAACAAGGGGTGGCCATGTTATTTATCGGTGGACGCCACCGTTGACCTTTCCGGGCAGGACGACTAAACTCAATGGAATATATGATTATAACACAAAGACTAGAAGCGCATGTATAAAATCATAGAAATTATATCGGACGCCTATTTATGTGTGGAGAAGTAGCAATCCCTGACACGAAAAGTGAAACCCCAATATCTAGTACAATCAAAAGCAAGCACGCCTATGCTGCGAAGGCCCGGAAGAAACCCCAAATCCCAGCTGCGCTGAGAACAGGTATCACAACATTGTCATCCAAACCCCATACGTCAGTCAACTCGCTGACGGATCCAATCAAACCCGTAACCACGCTTACGATCCCCAGCGCTATCGACCCTCCGACCTCCCCCAACACCGGTAAACGAAGCTCGCCAATGTAGCTGAGGGCGGAAGTGGGATCATCTGGCCAAAACGGTGTGTCCGGGACCAGCTTCCCATAAAAATACGCAGTAGCGGCGCTCCCAACCGCAAAAGCCGCCAGCGACCCGGCAAAGCTCTTGCCCTTTCTCAACTGAGGGGTGTATCGCCCAAACAACCTCCCAAATGTGCTCGCTGCAGTATCGCACCATGATAGAAGGAGAATAGAAAGCGTGGCAATATCTTTAGGAAACACGGCGAGCACGGTCCACGTGCCGATCATATACCAAATCACGCCGTTCCAACCAGAAAACTCCGACTCCCGCATCAACGCACCGAGCACCCTAATGTAGAACCAGTTGAATGAAGGTGAGACAAACCTCAGCACATCGGCTGACACGATAGGTATTAGTGCGTAGCCAAGTCCCGGTGTTATGGTCGCAGGTTGCACTCCGGTCTTGTAGAGATGTAGAACGAGGAATCCGATAGATACATGCAGAACCTTTCGAGGGACCTCGTGTCGATGAACCTAACACCGGTATCAGTATTAATCTGAATTCGGTAGACTATATTCCGACTTACTAGTTGTCGAAACGTTTGATGGATTGGTATTAAGCCTAGCGGGCTAGGGCTTCTTGAAAAGCTCCTCCAGCCGGCCGATGGGGGCGAGAGAAACCCATTGGATTGTTCCGTTGTTATGGTGGCGGGAGTTTGACAATGATTGCTTCCCGTGAGACTTGGAGACTTTGATCGAAACCTCGCTCTTGCCCGAGACTCTGTGTCTGAGGCTGGTTCGTATGTTGATGAAGCGGCAACGTCATCTCTCAAGGGGGGGGGGATGTTTTTCTGAGTTGTGGGATCTCAGGAGCAGCATGCATTTGGGGCGACGAGGGCGATGAGGGCGATCCTTTTGATTCTGTAGGAGGATGAGATGACATGGCAACTCGGCCGCTCAACAAGTGGAAGCCCTTGAGGTTAAATTTCGGAACGGGACGGAAACCACCAGGAGACAAAAATTGCGTCGGGGTCTTCAAGTCATCGTTGACAAAAAGGGTACAGGGCGTTCAAGTCCAAGTAACGATCGCGCCCAGAATCAACTCCAGCGGATGGTTGGGATGGTAGCGGGTTGTGTCATTGCGACTTGTGATGAGAAGCCCCACGCGGTCGAGGAGAAGGCTTTTCTGTTAGCTGCAGGTGTATGTCTTGGCGGTATTACGTGTGGGAACCTGCGACGCAGGCATGTGACACCTGAACATAGCCAGGTGATATACCCCAGCAGAAGAGGTTATATACTCGAGTGCTTACTTGATTCAAGTAGATTCTGATACCGTGTCAGAGTGTGGAATGGTTTCACTTGTGGCATCCGAGTCTTCAATTACTCGTGGGCTGGGCATTTGATTGCTATTCGACAATTCAACAACGATAAATCAAAGGGCAAAAGTAAAGAACTAAAACGCTAAAGTCGGAGGTGGCAATTGTTTATACAGCAAAACAGGAAGTCGGAAAGGGGACGGTCCGAAAAGAAGACATGTTATGTTAACGGGTGGGGAGTAATTGGTTTATACAAGCAGACATAATCAGGTGCGGTGGTTCATTAATCGCTCTATCCCAAACAAACATGTGGGTTAAGGCACGGGCATCAAACTGGAGAGACTTTTGGCGCGAGCGATTGGAGATAATTATTTAATTCTCGAACAACCTCCGGCTTAGCTTGACTAGCCAGAGAGGGTTTTAGGGGAGGGAATTCGTAGGTTAAAAGAGATGATCGTTGAAACTAGAATCCGGGTCAGTGCTGAATGCGAAGGAACGACGCACCGATCATGAGTTCAACTTACAGTATTGACTGATAACCGACAAAGATTTACAGTTTCCTCCGACACAACCCGCGCATGACGCTTTTGAAGATTCATAGGCGAGGTGTTAGGAGAGCTGGAGATGTTAACAGCCTTTCGAAGTCCGGAGGGTACTTTGGGCATGTGGAGCTGGGCGGGTTTAGAAACGGCTGTTTCTGACGGCAAAGGAGGCGATGGAGATGGCGTGGGTGCAGAGTACGCACTAGCCGGGAGCGACGGGGTTTCGGTCTCCTGCGGGCTTCGAGGGATCTCATCCGAGGCGGGAATAGGCAAACCATCAGCTACTGCCCGTTTGGGCTCGGGAGATTTAAAACCGGCCCGTGTTTCTCGGTCCAGTGTGCGGGCGAATAGTTCTGACGACCGACTTCGTTTCGAGGGTGCCTGTTCAACTAGTGGTTCCGAATCCATCGGCTCGAAAGATGCGCGCGGCCGTTTCCTACCGGCCTCCATGCTCCCCTGGCCCTCATATCGATTTTCGAGACGCAGTCGCTTTTGTCTCTCCAGTCGGAACCTTTGAAGATCTTTCCTCCGTCTCTCACGCTCTGCCCGGTCTTTGTCGGAAATCTCCCAATCGTCCACGCCGGTATCGCTCATCGCAGATGGCGTCGTGGGACGTTCCATCAAGCGCTCGAACTCTTGCTTCCTACGTGAGAATGCTGCCAGTTGCCGGGGTGTCATGTCGAATCTAGAATGCAGGGGTAATGACGACGAGCTATCATAACGGCTTTCCAATGCGAGGCCGGGGTTGATATAGGATGGCCGGGCAGGTGTCGAATATAAGAAATCCGGAACGTTTTGGGTTGATTCCGTCAGGCTCGAAGAAAACGCTGGCGATGCAGGTGCGTCTTCTTCGAAAACAAATGATCCTGGCATCGGAGGCGTGCGATCTTCCTGTTTTCTCGGGGTTGCATCAAGACTTTCCCGAGCTGGCGAGGGGGATAGAGGCGGCGAAAGTGGGTCTTGTTGTGTGGTCGACGAGAGGTAGCTCTGCTGTGATGACGGTTGGTGGTCCATCGGATCAGGTCCATCGGCAGCTCCCTCTTCATCGTCTTCTTCGTCCGAAAGTAACCCGTAAGACCGACCAGCGAAGCTGTCCGGCCATGTTTCGGCTTTCACGTTTTCTCGCTTTGTTGTATGGTGGCGATTCCTGCGGCCATCACTCTGGAAAGGAAAAAGGTTTCAGGAAAACTCTCGCTATATCGACAGAAGAGACGGAATGACCACGTACCTTTTGCCAGACCCGTTCAGCTGAGCCATAGAAAATATTACCGCGATGGCCACTCGCTTGCTTAGATCTTGCGATTTTCCGCGCCTGGATACTTCACGTCAGTATAAGCCACCAAAAACCAGTCTGCAGACGCAAAACGGAAAACGTGCCTCGTCATCATCCAGTTCCTCTTTGATATACCAAAAGACACCGACTACGTTTCTATCCGTTGAAAAGGTTAGGGATGTAGGATGTTTATGGCCACCGCTGGTTGTAGAGGTGCCATTCCGGAGTATGTTGACCTTCGCGAGCCGCATTGTTTCGATTCAAGGCCTTCGGCTTCGTCGTAATCGATCAAGAGAATCAGTTTATGCAATGGTGTCCTCGTAAAATCCTTGGGGCTTAAAGCCAGCACTCAGACGTTGGAGGGCCGTCAAACCACCGACGTCCGTTTTACTGTCAGGTTGTCAGATGGGGAGGGAAAAAAAGATAAAGGAAGTGGTACACGATGGAGTCTTGTCGGCTAGAATTTCCAAATGCTTCGGAGGGTGGTATAAAGGGTACACTGCTCGTAGTTTGAAAGTTTAACCAGCACGTAGAGGAGAGGGAAAAACTTGTCGCGATGTTTTTCGATGCAAGATGAAGTGGACGGAAAAGGAGATTAGCAACACATCGCTCAAGAGAAACAGGGCAATAACTCCAGCCAATCACAGGGTTCCCCAGCAACAACCACAACCACAACACATTCCTGCGCATGGACATATCTAGATCGGAGATCGATTACAATAATATTCAACGTTCGAACTCTTAAGATTTATAGTAGCCCCTTCATCTTCCGCTGAGAAATCTCTACGAATCTTTCTCGAATAAGGTGAGGCCGGAAATATGTGCCATATCGGAGTGCCCAATCCCCAAATCTAGCAGGATTACAATATAATAACCAAGGGCGGGCCTAATTGCATGCAAGGCTTCGAACTTAACTTTCAATTAGTTTCGAGATTCGAGTCGCGATAGCAGTGCCATCGGGGGTATGTCAAGCAAACTAATTAGTAAGGAATCCGTAATCTGTGGACGATGGATTCGATAGATCCCGAGGTGTAAATCAGAGGGAGCATGAGGTACCAAGTACCATTAGAAGGTGCACGGGTTTATCGGAACGCGTACAAGCTGATTTATACCGAGATCTCACCTCTACAGAATTTAGTTGAAACTATTTCGAGATTAAGCGCCCTCTACCTACTATCAGGTTATATCTAGGTATTAGGTATCTCGTAAACAAAATTCCCACTAGGTTGGACAAGATGTTACGATTTAAGCACAGCAGGGAACACGAGGCCCTTTCATACGGAGTACAGCTTTAGCGGCAGGATTTTAATAATATATAATACAATCTAATGAAGATAATGGAAAGGCCTAACAAGCGGCTGGTCTCGAGATGCCTTCCGGGCTGTCCAACTTACCATTTTGGCATCCTAAATACCTACAATATACCCATGTACCGCGAAATTTGCGAATTGGACTACTACGACGAAATTTTCCTATCATGTTTTCTATCGATTCGCTTAGCCGGTAACCAAAACATCTAGACAAGGATACCTACCGATGTTCTGCTCTTGGTGTACTAGAAACCAGAAATTTGTGAAGGAAGCTGACCGTGTCAAGGAGCCGAGTAGGTAGCAAAATAACATCTGTAGTCCGTAAAACCAATCCACCAACACAACCGCACAATCTGTTTGCGAGATTGTCCATATCAATCATCCGGCGGTGCCTCTCCATCCACAAACTTCCGTAAGGGGGTTCGCAAACTTGTGTGTTGACTTCAGGTTGCCGTAGGTGACTTGAGAGGCTTAGTCTAACTAAAAAAAGAGGGCCACAAACCTACTTGGTCCTTGTGAATTGACCTAGAAATCGGCCAAAACCCCGTAAGGTTAGTTTGTAGACAGCATCACAACAGTGAATGCTTTGGGTACACTGAAAAACGCCTATCTAGGATTTGGCAACCACAATACTATCCGAGAGATTCAAGCCGTAGTAATTCCCTTTAATTACAACAATACAAGAACGTATACCATCCACACCAGGGTCTATGAAGCTAGGATCTACGAGGCCTTATGTGAAATATAGAACATGTCCTCAACGCCGCAATTGCCACCGGATAGAAGCCAAAGATAGCAAGAGAAACAAAACGAGATTTATCAACTCAAGGAAAGCTAACAAAAATCCACGTGGGGGAAACCAGGCAGATGGACATCTGCCTCGGATTAACCCCGGGTTCCCAAACTGTTTTTTTTTTTTTTTTTTTTTTTTGCAACAATTTGCTAGTCAGGTCGCCTTTACCGCAGGGATCGAATAAATCCACCCATCAGCCGCACGTACCGCAAGAACTTTTGCTGGCCCTGAAGTTAAGCACTTCTATTTCCGTTGTCTCACAACACCTTGATGGAGCACAGGGGTAGCCGGGATCTTAATATCTGTTCCCTCAATGCTGACTTCATCCTCGGTTATCACCGTGCTTTCCTTGTCAGGGGGGCTTTGTGTTGACTTTGTAGAATCAAATCTCCTCCTCAGGGCATCGATCATCTTCCCGAACCAATAAAAGTTGAGGAAGTGCAAAATGAGGTTGCTGGTGACATACGAGAGCGCCAACCAAGCAGGAACCGCTCGTCCCTGTTCAACAATATCGTGCGGCGGGTTCTGCCATGCTTGGTAGATATCGGAGCCTACTCGAAAAGAGGAATAGGTACCATAGACGAGCCGGCAGGAGAAGAATACCACGAGAAGGCAAATTCCGTTTACTAGTTGTAAAGCCGAGCCCGTCATTTCCAATTTATCCATAAACCAATGGAAGTTGAGGAATGGTGAAGATAGCTCGTAGAGCAAAAATGTTGGTGCGTAGTAATTGACGAATGGTCTCTATGCATCGTTCTGTTATTATTCGGACCATCGGCTTCGGTTCAAGAAGAGTAGCTCATACAAAACCTAGTGAAAAAACACAGAGAGCGCAAATTGCGTGCGCAAGGAGCCCAGGCCCGAATATCTTAAGATACTGCGTGCTAACCATCAGATCCCATAGGAAATAGCCAGCACCAAACGCTTGGGTCATTCCGAGAAGGCCAGTGTAGCCCCACACACGTTGCTTTGCATCCATCTCAGATCTCTCATGGTCAACGGACATTGCGTATAGCGAGACGATACAAATTAAGGTGCTCTGAACCAGAGATACAACATGGATATCCCAGTTGATTCGATTTCGTTTGTTGAAGGAACGATATGTTTTGGGGAAGAGCAACGGTGATACCAGGGGGGATAAGTAAACGTTGGTAACATGATACAAAAGGAAAGCCCCGATAACTTCGTGGAAATGTTTCGGGAGGGTTGTGAAACCAAGGACTTCGCATATCGGAGTGACCGCCTTGACGATGGCTTCCGGGCATGGCGGAAAGGGGTCCTTCATTTTGAGGCGTCACAATAGCTGGAAATCTCGGACGTCGGTACGACTAGCTGTATATCTGATGGGTTCGATCTTTGGGGAATGCCGATGTTTGTGCAGCCACGTCGGCCTCAGAGAAACATGACTCTAAAGCTAATATTTATACCGAAGCCTCGCCAAGAGTAGAATGTTGGGGAACACGATCCTTGAGCAGTTGACCCTGTCACCCGAAGTCAACAGAGTGAAGTCTTGGCATGCGGCTCCTTGAAATCTGCAGGAGCACGTGCATACTGTCGGGGAAAGGGCCAGACAAAAGTCGGTCTTAAATTGGGCTTTAGAGCAATAAAGCCGTTTTAAAACATCTCCAAGACACCATATTCTCTACAGTAGCTAAGAAAGCTTAGAGCTGCTGCTCCGGTAGAGGGTGTGGCAGTATGTGGTTATCTAAAGCTCTAAAAGTTAATAAACTGTACGAATTTTGGTGCGTTTCTCCTAATCAAGGCCAAGGGTTCCTTTCCGGCAGCTTTCTTGTTTCTAAGCTTGGTTTAAGCTCATGTCTCGAGAGCAAGCCTCTTCGTTCTAATTTTGCCTCGAGTTCAAGACTAACCGCTCGAATAATACCGCAGACTATGGAGACAGTGAGGTCGAAATACTTCACGAACACCTGACGACCTACTGCTGATTCCGGGCCTGAGGTATCGCAATTTGTGATCCCTATATCTAAGCTTCTGCTTCGAAAGCTACTACGATGAGTGGTACAAACCCCCTTACGGCACAAAATGCATCCGAACTCGACTCCCGTGATCATCTACGGCACCTCCGAGACGAGTTCCACATCCCAAAATACCAAAATCTGCAGGGTAGGCTTTAGGATCGGTTCCACGAAAGTCAGCAACCTTACTTATACCCGATAACATTAGGACCCCAAACGACCGACGGAGCCGTAGATAGTCAGGCCATCTACTTGTGTGGGAATTCACTTGGGCTCCAGCCGAAAGGAACTAGAGCATTATTATCGGAGGAATTGGATGTCTGGGCGGATCAAGGTGTATACGGCCACCACCGCCACCCTAATTCAAGACCATGGATCGATATCGACGAATGTGTATCCGAGGAAACGGCGAAAATCGTCGGAGCGCATCGGTCTGAAGTTGCTGTCATGGGCACCTTGACTTCGAATCTTCATTTTTTGATGGCAGCATTTTATCGACCTACCGATACGAAGTATAAAGTTATCGTCGAAGACAAGGCATTTCCGTCAGATTATGTAAGTTGCCGGCTTAATATTGAATGTGGAACATGGGCTAAGCGGGGCTTTCTAGTATGCTATCGAGTCGCAAGTGCGGTGGCATGGCTTGGATCCTTTGGATGCTATAATATCAGTTTCACCGCGGCCAGGGCAATACACACTCGACACTCGCGATATTCTCAAAGTCATAGAAGAGCACGGAGCTTCCACCGCGATGATCCTTCTTCCCGGGGTCCAGTATTACACAGGCCAGCTGTTTGAGATCGAAAAGATCACAAAATCAGCAAAAGGTCGTGATATTGTCGTCGGCTGGGACCTGGCGCACGCAGTGGGTAACGTTGAGCTCAGCTTGCACGACTGGCAAGTGGACTTCGCGGCTTGGTGTAGTTACAAGTACCTTAACTCTGGCCCGGGAGGTATTGCCGGGATATTTGTTCATGAGGCCCGATCCGATCAAGGACGCCTGACTGGTTGGTGGGGGCACGACCGAGCCAGTCGATTTAAAATGGAGAACAGTAGGAAGCATATCCGTTCCGCTAAGGCGTCTGGTGCGAGTACTAACTGTTAGATCACGCATTCCCTAGACTTTGTTGCAATCCCTGGGGCTGGTGGGTTCCAACACTCAAATCCCTCGGTCATGGCGACTGTTTGCCTGCTTGGCTCTCTTAGAGTTTTTGCAAAAACGACGATGAAAGCCATCCGGGAGAAATCAGTCCGCCTCACGGGGTATATGGAAGATCTCCTTCTTTCGGACGAAGAAACAAGGAAGTTTTACGAAATAATCACTCCGAGAAACCCATCAGAACGTGGCGCACAGCTCAGTCTATTGTTCAAAGACGGGATCATGGATGCCGTGTTTCAAAAACTGGAACTGGCCGGAATTATCGTGGACAAGAGAGACCCCGATGTAATTAGGGTGGCACCTGCTCCCCTATATAACTCATACGAAGACGTCTTCAAATTCTCACAGAAATTAAAGGAAGCCATCTTGGAGGCTTCCCAAGCTGGTGCATCCTGATGGGCTTTGAGGTTTCACCAGGTGCTTGCATTCTTCCTATTTCTTACCTCTGATAAAATGCCTGGACTTGATCAAACATTTATTCTTAATGATTGTAGATAGCATCTTCGTACGGGGGACCTTGCATCAAAATACCAAGAAGAATGTGGTCTCGTGCTAGACAAGACCATATTGTGTTGCCGTGTTGTACTCTGGGTGTTGGTAGACAAGGGATGAAAAGTGGGGCGTGACTGCTTGTCCCGTTTTGGCTAGAATGCCAGAACCACTCTATTCCATCTTTGTTTCAGTAAACCTTCAACGCTAAATCTTGAATTTTCTCCATCAACGACTCACCACACGACAACTTCGACAACCAGTACCGAGCTATCGAAAGCATCGACGAATTCATCACAATGCCGTATGTTTAACAAAACCATTCCCCTTTACGCGGGCCACGAACATGTGCATCATGTTTTCGTTTTCTCGACTGCTGGCTTAGAGTCCCCATGACTCTCCGATATCTCGCTTTTTCGTGGAGCCGCGAGTTTCACCATCATATTTTACGGATGGTTGACACCGCGTTCCGGCCAAAGCGAGGAATTGGGATAGACGAGTTGTACAAGCTCGCTGTCCTTAAATCAGACTTGATACCATTCTACACATTATATTCAGCGAGGGTGGGGTTGGCAGCCGCACTTTTTGTGCTATCGTCCAGCCTTTCCCCTAGCTTGGATCGTGGGATATGGTAATCAACCGGACATATATCTTGAGGGCTACTAGCTTCGGCTAGATGACAGCTCTGCAAGGGATTGTCGCCGAGAAGCAATGGACTCTGGTTCTCCGCTTCTGTGCGATTAAATTTGATAGTGAGAACCGACCAGCGAGGAACAAAGATGAGTAGCAGGATCTGATACAGTTCGGATTGCTTGCTATGGCACTCGTCCCAGGCGTCCCACGAAATGGTTTCTCCTTCATTACAGTTTCTCTAATCAAAATCTTTCCTGGTGTCTGTGGTTAAATAGGACCGTTCCAACATCAGAGCAAATCCTCGTTCCCGAGACTCTTCTCAAGAAGAGAAAGTCCGCTGAAAAGCAGACCGAAGAGCGACTCGCTGCCCTAAAGCAGCGCAAAGTTGTAAGTAAAAAATACCAAGGCCCCTGTGCGACAACTACTGTTTCGAGGGGAGATAATCCGGAGCCTTTTCTTTTTTGATGAAAACCACAACATTTTTGTAGCAAGTTTGAACTTGAGTTCAAGCGATGATGCTGCTTAATCAACCATCTTTCGGGACTGAAAGACAATATACAATTGCACCAGTTTGAGCATTGTGTTCCCGGTTAAACATCGGAGCTAATATTCACCCAAAACACCATAGGCATCTAAAGCGAAGAGGGAGACCATCTTCAAGCGTGCCGAGGCCCACGTCAAGGAATACCGCGATGCAGAGCGAGAGAAGATCCGTCTTGCCCGCGCCGCCAAACAAGAATCCAGCTTCTATGTTCCCGCCCAACCGAAGCTCGCCTTCGTTATCCGTATCAAGGGGTACGGCAGAACTTCCATTCTGAGATCCGAGTATTTGCTAATATGCTTGACTAGTATCAACAAGATTGCTCCAAAGCCTCGCAAGATCCTTCAGCTCCTCCGTCTCCTCCAGATCAACAATGCAGTAAGTGTCACATTCTTATTCTTACGCCGCGTTAATGAAACTAACGATCGTATTGTAGGTTTTCATCAAGCTCACGAAGGCCACTTCTGAGATGCTCCGCATCGTCGAGCCTTACATTGCCTACGGCGAGCCGAACTTGAAGAGCGTCCGCGAGCTGATCTACAAGAGGGGATACGGTAAAATCAACAAGCAGCGAATTCCGTTAACGGACAACTCGCTCATCGAGTCTGCCCTTGCCCAATACGGAATCCTCTCCATCGAGGACCTCATTCATGAAATCTACACCGTTGGCCCCAACTTCAAGCAGGCGAGCAACTTCCTCTGGCCCTTCAAGCTCAGTAATCCAACCGGGGGGTTCCGTACCCGCAAGTTCAAGCACTACATCGAGGGTGGTGATACAGGAGACCGAGAGACATATATCAACCAATTGATCAGGCAGATGAATTAAGTTTGCCCGGAAGTCTATAGTTCCTCCGAAGCTTGGTTTTTTCTTTCTCCCCCACCTTACTTTGTAAAGCCGCTTTTTTGTAAATAGCACACACCAAAGTATTCCTAATGGAGCCGGAGGCGTTTCGGGTGCCTCGTTATGCTAAGATGAATATATACAGTAGCTACGATTATTAACCGTACATGTAAAGTCCGTAGTTAACGGTTGAAGATCGCAACCCTCGGAAGATCAAGGACGGTCAAGTGCTCCACTTCAGACCCGAATTGGTTTTTAACGGGTCTAGCTGCTTGGATTTTCTTTGCTCGAAGCCTAAATTTTAGGGAAGGATTCCCGAGACCAGTGCAGCAAAAACCATTTTGCCCGTTTATGTAATAAAGTTTTATCTGAACGAAATACCCAGCTGAAAGGGGTTACACTGATGCGGTATGAGGCTAATTAGGTACCACACGATTTTACGTTGGATGCGAGGGGCCATTTCTGCTAATAGCAGTGAAATCCAACCTCCACCGGACCGCAGAACTCTTTCTGTTGTACATACACCCGCTAGGATTGGCAGTTCAATGAGAGGCCACCTTGCTATATCGACGAGAAGATATTCTCCATCTGTACCCAACTCCTACCACATTTCTTTTGATAAAGTGAGATAACGCGAGAAACCATGTTGAAGTTTGTTCGATATCTTTCTGCCAGAATTGCAATCGATTCTGAAACATGATTAGTTTAGAACACCCTTGTTAGCTGGCTGTTTTGGCAGGACTTACCTCTGTTCTCGACGGTAGCTTTCAGTTTTGCCCTTTCTACGTCAAATAGCGTACTATAATAAAGGAGTTGAGTGTAGAGCATTTTGTCAGAATACTCGTAGGTTATAGGGCCTGCGCAACCGGTGCCGACACCTTGGAGCCCAAGGCATCGCTTCCCATATACGTTGACTTGCCGGGTCCTGTTGCCACAAGAACCATCCTCGCAAGACAGCCAGGATTCGTAGTATTGTGATGTCCAGCTTCGAATGTTCGATTCGACTTGAGCGATTAGAACAGGAGTGGAAAATATACTATCACATCCTATACCAGGGCATTTAAGTCCGTCGGGAGAACATATTGCCAGGTCTGAATTTAGACCACCGAAATCCAAGACAGCCTTGCAAGCAAGGCAGGTAAGGACGAGGGGTTTAGTGTTCCTGAATCTTTCTTCATCGGTTAGGGTAGACTCGAGCGGATGGATTTCGCTTTCAGTTTGAGCGACAGTGGACGCGATTTGGTATTTTCGTGTATCCAATCCTTTAAAGGAGGTTAGATCTCTGGAGATGACACTACGCTAAAGGTGCCCTGCACTCACCTAAGCATTCAGCTAATCGGATAGCATCGGTTCCGTCAATCGGACCGCAAAGCCTCTCTACAGGAGGGAATATTTGTTTGAGTAGATACCATTCTGGGTCTTGTGTCGAAAAAACTGAACGTTAACTCGATTTTTGGTAAGAAACCCCAAGGATTAGGCTAACAAACCTGGCTTCAATGTTGGATCTGATTTCAATTCCTGAGGACTGAAGGCCCTTTCAGCTGGACCCACGGTGTTGCCCCCATCACCTGTTATGATATAGGCGATAACATCGTTTGCCTTCACAACATCCCCTTTTGATCTCCGTCTAAGGGCGACTTGAACCTGCGGCATTGTCCTACCCCCAGGGTACTGCTCCGGATCTTTCGATAATTTCTAGAGAGAGTTGCTTGCTGTTAGCGCAACGACACCCACGACTCGAAAGACAAAGAATGTGTCCAAAGGGGAAAATAAACTTTCGGGGTTATATCATACTGTATAAATTGTATACCGAATGAAGGGTATCTTGTTTTCTCGCATATCATTTGCTACACTTCGGAGGTAATCATGTATTCTTCCGATTACGGCATCGGGGTCGTCACCGGAAAGAATCTCCTTCAAGATCCAACTAAAGTTACAGAATTAGCAAAGATATTTTAAGCACGTCGACCGTGACATCTAGAAGGATACCAGTTGTAAGGCGTGGACTAACCTTGAAACATCCTTTGAGATTTGGCAGTATTCTCGTCTTTTCATATCAAGGCCTTTTACTTCAACAACGGTTTTTCCGTCTGCCGAAAAATTCAACGCCGCGTACTTCTTTTTAGAGTGCAGGAGGAGCCGTTGGAAGACATTATCGATGTCGATTTCGAGGAGTCTGTATCTGTCATTTACAGCCTTTTTGAAATCATTTCCTATTTTGATGGCATCGGCATATATATCGACGTTTGTATTTATCATGACTGAATCAGTATCGCCGTAAATAACCCGTAGTTGAGACGATTCTGCAAGTTCTTTCGTGGACCTAAGAATCTCTCGGCCTTGAGATGTAGTGAGCATTGCCAAGGGGCGGGCGTAGAAGCGAGATCTGACATATCCGAGACAACCATACATCGAGTTTGCTGTCAGCTTGAGGGCTTGTTGTTTGATGTCCCATTGTGCTAGTTGCGCGGGTGTTGCTCTCTTGTCCTTCATAAGTCCTTTGACCTGTCGTCGCCTCTGAACGAGTGTCGAGATAAGTTTGGGGAGAATGCCTTGTGTTTGTTCCGAAGGAATCTCGGGAACCTGGTCTTCAGGCTGTTAAGTTTCCTGGTTAGTTAAGGATAGAGCTGAAACCTGAGGCAGAGGAATGCTCACAAGATCGGCTCTGTCAACTGTTGTGAAACAGATATTGAATTCCTGGATGATACTGGGATATAAACTGTTGAAATCCATGACTAGCACAAACTTATCGTAGAGGCCACGTTCAGGCTCTAGGACCAGGCCCCCTTTGAACTTGTCTTTTTTCTTCCCATCTGGGCGAGTGTCCTCTTCTTCATCGGCGCCATCTTCATCGTTCGTCTTTTGAGAATTCCTCCTATCATACGATTTGTCAGGGCATATGTACTTGTTTTTCGTGAATTCATGTAACAAGATGTATTCGTTTCGTTCCGCTCTGGTACCACTCAAGGTTCGCGCTAAAGAGTTGCCGGCCAAATTTGTCAGCTGTTTCGCGAGCGGAATGATTTGGATGCGGAGCGCCACAGCGGCAATCATGTAGGTATCCGTCTTTGCGTGGCCTAGATAGTCCAGGAACCCACTCCCAGAAGCCGCATATGTTTTGAGGGACTTTTCGTTGTCTAGTTCCATTCTGCGCTCGCCTAATATCACGTCGCATATTTCGGTCAAACTCCACGACTGGCACCTGTTCATCAAGGACTGTGGCGATGTTAGAACCGATATTACCATCCATTGGCAAGGCATATGTCCTACCTTTCCTAAGTCGTTGGATAAGTCGCACATCAAGCGACCGGATACAATTTGCTTCTCCGCAAAGTACCCGCCCCGCCCAAGATTGTTTGGCCACTGGTTACGGCGCATCCTTCCAATTCGATGCCAATTCAATACTTTACACTCTTTGAGTCTATGGATTAGAGTTCCGTATATGCTTTCCTCGAGACCGTGTCCGATCAATACATCTGGATCTGTACTTTGTAGTTTGGCTATTCTAGAGTTAGTTTCATGTTTAGGGGGGTTCGGGTTAACCAGAGTTGCTGCTTACCTAAAAATAACGACAGTAGTCCGGCCTCCGTTTTTTCGGTTTTTATGACGGTTTGCTGGCCGCTTATTGCGGATTGGAAGCCAACAGGAAAACTTTGCCCCACCGGGCGACATATCGTAAAGCAGGACCAAGGTAGCTCTTCAGCTAGTCGCGTTTCATCAAGCGCAACGTTGTCATAAACCCGGCCAGTTATAGATATGATTTCTGGTTTATTATCGTGTTGCCCGATTTTCGTTCGAATGGCCAGGCTCATAAGTTTTAGGGGGGGTCCGATATCATTTTCTGGGTCCCCAGCACAACTTATGTTGGTGGGAGAGGAAACCTGAAGCTCCACTTTGCACCAAGAGGCCTAGAAGGGTATTAGCTCGGAATCCATAATTCTTTAGTCAAGGTAGATTTATACATTTTCGATGCCTGTAAATATCGGCTCCTCGATATGCAACCAGCAAGGACCCATAATGTTTCTAGCTAGCACGAACTGCTCAAAAATGGATGTCCCCGTGCCGAAAATATGAGAGAAAGTTTCCCCAGTTGTCCCTGAAGGCACCTGAGGCCCTGGTGGATGGAATCAAAACCTTAGTTGTGCTATTGTTTCGTAGGGAAGGGTCGTCTTACTATCATATGGGTAGAGGACTTTGAGATAGTCGGATTCTTTTGGTATGTCATTCAACTCGAACGCATATTTCCGGGGACATGGCTTAGCTTTCCAATCGCTGCCTTGACTGATCTTTAGTCTGCTGAGGAGTTCATCAACCTCTGAATAGACATCGGACATTTCAACCTCTTCTCCAGTGCTATGTTTTGTAACCCTCGGTAGAAAGTAGAGTTTGCGCATGATCCCGTTGACTTTGACGAAGGCACTGGCGTATTTGTCTGTTCCTTTAATCATGACCTACGATGGAGCACCCGGTTAGTGAAGGTCGGTCTTCCCCACGCATTAACAATTTAACTTACTTTTCCAAACAAGCATAGGCAGCCGCCTATCTCGGTATAATCCATCCAGAAAAATCGTAGAGAACCATCCTCATTTATGACATCCTTAGAGGCAACTTTTCCAAGGAGAGGCTGATCCGCAACATGGTTATGAGACAGCTTCGCCTCAACAGCTTGCCACTGGTTAGCATCAATATCTTCACCAGCGACGGATATTTTATCTGGCATGACTTTTTTCTTCTCCGTAAGGTCAGGACGGACTGAATTTAAATTAATAGGGACATCCTTGGTTTTGCTGAAGGCGAGGATCGGCCTCACAGTCAACTCATCGTTGTCGCCGTCTTCTTCGTTTGCAAAGGCCTCTGGTTCAGTGGGTTCTGTTTTGATTAATTTATGAGAGCTCGAGGGATCCTGGTGTGAGATAGTAGTGGTAGCTTGTTGGTTTGTATCGTCATCGAAAGTCCCGATATAATCACCGTCTACGTTATCATCTTCGACAATTCTATGCTTGGGAGGCGAACTAGGGACGAAATCGGTACGATTTCTCGTCAAGGGCTTATTTTCTAGAGCCTGTCGCCTACGCGTACCACTTCTGGACGGCGATAAAGCCCTCTGGCGCCTCTGAGCTGGTTCTTGTTGCTGAGCCTTTAATTTTTTTACCGTCCGGAAAGAGTCTCGAGACTCGTCCATCTGTCCTAGGAGCTCATTTAAGAATTCCTTATCTTCAACAGTTGATTCTGCCTGAAGATAGTTAGCGAGTGAATAGTCTAGCTTTGGGGGATTATGTTACCTTGTGCTTAGTAGCTGCCTGCGCAGCCATCGATGTAAAATATTTATTGATACTTCCATCTTGATCCTTGCGGGTAGTGCTTTCGGCCTCACGTTTTCGTTTACCTGCGGGTGCTGGTAAGCTTCAGGATGCAATGGATATGAAGAGCATATTCGAACCTTTCGCTGAAGCACGAGCTGGATTATCATTCTCGTCTGAACTGGAGGCATAATCATCCCGGTCACGCCCCACCTCCCACTCATCCATCCCATTTTCAACGTATCCCTCTCCATTATCATCCACAACGAAGTCGTCCTGGTCTAGTCTCGAGCGCTGTACTTTTCGATATTCGTTTTCGTCGAGCTCGTCGAACAACCGTTGTTCATCCTGAGGCTTGTAGGAACTGAGTCGTGTTTTTTTTGACCCTCGCAGTTTTTTGAGCTCTTCAAGCTTTGCCCGCTGGTTTGCTCTGGCTGACATTTCGGGAATTGCCTTGGCTTCAAGCCAGTTAGTGGAGGTCGCTAAGTTTATAGATTGATATCAAGCGTGCAGTCGTTCAGAGAGTTTGAAGATGTTGTTCTCCTTCTGCTGTGGGCCCGCGTTGTCGGCATGCTCGTGTTAGGTAGCTCGCGTTTCTTGGCGCCAAGGCTTGGGCGAGACTATAAAACACCGATGTGGGATTTTGGGTCCGAACTAGAGTATTCTTGGTTAGCATCGCTTCAAATATTGGATCCAGCACCATGCTGGGTATCGGTAGCTTCTTAAATGTAAAAACCTACTAACGAACGATATAGCCACGAGCATGATAGCTTCTGCTCAGCAAGGGGCTGTGTGCGTCCGATTTGCCAGGCAGAGATATCGATGTATACTACATCTATCGTGTACATGTACACCTTTATGTATGCCTATACAATTCTTTATCCGAGACTCTCGTGTCTGGTGACCAGAGCTATCCCGGCTTACTCTCTTAAACCGGTACTTGCACCTATTGGGATCATCAGAGCAAGGAGTAGACCGCCACGCCAACCCAGCCATGGTGTTTCTGAGACAATCTTCCTCTTTCTTACCTTGATATAGTATAGGTAAAGAGACGGATACTCCACTTTTGAAATTTCAACGTCGGTCTGCGAAGGCCTATGTGTACCGCACCTCATTTCCGTACTAGTTAGCATTCTGCTAGGAGATATTAAAAACCTAGTGCCCTCCTATACTAGGGAGATCTAGTTAACCTAGTATTGCATCCTTTCTTGCGCCTCAGTTACATTGATACACTCGGAAGTGTGTTCTCCCTCTTCGTTGCTCCAATATGAGTATGCCAAAGATATCAGCCGCCGAATTCGCGACCTGCCAGTTCGACTATCTTATAGTCGGTGGGGGTACTGCAGGTCTGGTTGTCGCTTCTCGCCTTACCGAAGATCCCAGCATCACTGTAGGGGTTATCGAAGCCGGCTCTCCGGGTTTCGGCGACCCTTTGATAGACCTCCCGGGGCGGTTTGGAGAGGCGGTTCATACAAAGTACGATTGGGAGTTTGAAACTACGGCCCAGGAGGGACTCGGCGACAGGAAACTAGAATGGGCTAGGGGCAAGGTTCTAGGCGGTAGTTCTGCTATCAACTTCTTCACTTGGATGAGAGGAAACAAGCAAGACTATGATTCCTGGGAAGAACTTGGGAACAAAGGCTGGGGGTGGGAAAGTATGCTGTAAGTATACGTTGCGTACTTGGATATGATACATCGACAACCCCATCTTCTTCTTCTCTCTAGCGGTTGAGCTAAAGTCGATGCCTACCTCATTAGCCCATTTTTCCAAAAAGTGGAAACGTTTATTCGCCCAGGCCCAGATCAAGAGAAGCACAAGCTCGACTATCGCTATGAAAGCCACGGCTCTTCGGGCTTAATCCAAACCTCGTACTCAAAGCAGCATGGCGCTCATCATGAGTATTGGCATGAAACCTTGGAAAACCTGGGCGTCCAACGTCGCTCGACCTTTGATGGCTCTAATGTAGGGGTGTGGACTGGCCTCACATCTGTGAACTCTGATACGAAAAGAAGCTATGCCGCAAATGAATATTATCTACCTTATGCATCGCGCCAGAATCTCAAGGTCATCTGCGACTCTATTGTCAGGGAAGTTATTCTGGAGTCGATAAACGGTCAGATGACAGCAACCGGGGTTCGGTTCGAGTCTGCCGGTTCTGAATATGTTGCGTCCGCTAGAAAAGAAGTCATCGTGTCCTGCGGGAGCGTCCAGTCACCTCTGATCCTTGAACTTAGTGGGATAGGGAACCCGGATGTACTTAGGGCTGCTAATATTGAGGTAAAAATCGAGAACAAAAATGTTGGGGAAAACTTACAAGATAGATTGAGTAAGTTAACGTGCTACATTCCACATTTTATGAACATGAACTCATCTATCATAGTGGTGGCCATGGTCTACGAAATTGACCCCTCTACGCCAAATGCAGACGACCTCAGATCTAATCAAGCACTGGCTGTGGCTGCTGATGAGGAGTACGAAAAGCATAGAACGGGGCTCCGAACAATCCTACCTTGCAGTTTTACATACGTTCCACTATCTCAATTCATGGAAGAGAATGGAATCTCCCGGCTAGCGACGCAAGCGAAGGATTCCTGGGGGGCAGAGGCGGCTAGCCCACGCAACCAGAGCCTACTGAAAAAATTGACCTCGAGAGAACCGCTTGGACAAATGGAGTTCGTTTTCGATGCTCGGAACTGGTATCCAGTCTTCAGCCTAGAGGATGGCAAGAAGTATGGAACTATACTGCAGATGTTACAATACCCATTTTCGACAGGAAGTCTGCATATCCCGCCGAAGCCACCGGGAAAGGCGAGAACCACGTCCGACGACAAACCAATAATCGACCCCAAATATTATCAAGGAGACGGCGCATTGGATAGGAGCATAATGGCAGAGGGTCTAAAATTCGGCCATAAGATCACCAAAACTGCCCCGCTTTGTAACTTCGTCAAACGAAGGGTATTCCCGCCCCCTGCGAAAAATGACGAGGAGGAGGATTTCTCCGAGTATGTAAAATACCATACTATTTCGGATTGGCATCCGACGGGGACCTGCGCAATGGGCGGCTCCCAGGGCAGCAAATATGGCGTCGTTGACGAACGCTTGAAAGTATATGGCACCGCAAATTTACGTTGCATCGATGCCTCCATCATGCCAGTTCAGATAAGTTGCCATCCACAGGCGACAGTGTACGCAATCGCAGAGAAGGGGGCCAGCATGATACTTGAGGATTTGAGAGCACAGTAGACTAGACGGGTTCCTTCGGAGTTCTATTAGAATATCAATATAAACATGGTGCGACTCTAAGCAGCAAGTATCTGTCTAGGTAAATACTTAAGTAAGTAGGTATGCTCTTTATAGATGGCTGCAGTAGATGTATACGCAAAAATGGGGAGGGACTAAACAACGTTTGAAAACCGTACGTTTTGTTCCGGTCTTATAAGCTGGCCAGGGGAGCGATAGAACACCTGAATTGCTTGAAAGGGATCCAACGATACAATCAAGTCCCCAAGTAAATAGGCGAGTACCTAAATTATCTCTACCAGACACTGGCTTACTAGGGGGCCGTAGCCGCACCCCGTATGAAATCGAAATATTTTTGAAGATGGGCATCATTAAGATATGGTTGCAGCTAGTGTGCAAAGCTTAGTGAATTTGGCCCGAATAACCAAAATCGAAATCTGAACATCATGAGTCCTGCGGACACGAGTGACCTGCACCCTTGAACATGTGGATAAAAGTCGGTCCTATTCTGGTATCATGAATCCGCCGCTAATTGACCAGGCGTTTCTACATTTTTTAACCTCCTGACGACCCCAGACCAAGTTGGTTGATGTCAAACCCAGCGCTTAGACCGAAAAATTGATACCTAAAGCAATCTTGTCAGCGTAGTCCGATTTTTGGTAGATCTAGGACCTCTCACCAATCTTCTACATTCAGTGTTGTAGGTGCACCCTGCGCGAGGCCGGAGCTACTGTTGCTCCAAGTGTCGTCAGGTGAGTCCATTGAGGTATCAACATCCAAGTTTGCTGCCCAAAGAGAATTGTGGCTAAGGTCGCCATTGTGCAGTTGGCCCGAATCGATTTGCATATCCGGGCTGTTGGCTAGGTGGATGGCTTCTTTTGACTTTAGCGGAGGGGTCTGGAGAGAGCTTGTGAATGATTGCGGGGTGGCTTCTACTAGGGAGCTATTAGCGAGCTGGGGTGTCTTGTCGTAGTTCAAAGGTGTGGTTTCGAGGCCACTGTTTCCAGATTCCTCCGGAAATAGTTGGTTTGGTTGGAAGTTTTCCCACAAAGCCTGGGATATTGGTGGCGAGGATTTTGTGACCAAGAAAAAATCCGGTGGTGTTGCAGGAATTCCTATATTCGGAAGGAACCCGGAGGAATGTTGATAATATTGGCGGACATTATGAGGCTCCGCAGTTGCTGAGGTCGTATGTGAATTGCCAACGAATGGGTGTTGCGGATTATGGCCGTGGATGGTCGTTGTTTGGCGGATGCTCTGTTGCTGTTTGGGCCCTGGAGAGACGGTTGGGGTTTGCGGCCGTGACCTTTCGTAGGACATTTGGGGGGTGGGTCCCGTTGAAATGGTTCCCAAGTCGACATCTTCGAATTTTCTTTTTGAAGTCGTATCCGCGATTTTTCTGCTTGACACATCGCCGCGTTTCGCCTTGTCACCAGAGCGGCGGTACCCACTGGCTTTGGCTAGTCTTTCCTCCAGGGCCTTGTTCCCCAAAATCGAATCAAATAGTGTGTAAACCATTTTTGCAACCAGCCAGATCTTCGAAACTTCCTTCAGGGCTTCCATACATATTTTCATCCTGTCCTGGGTTATTGCAACCATGGCGGGTTGCGAGGAGCGAACTTGATACACTTGCATGATCAATGCCGAAAACAAACTATACACTCTGGTGGGGATATCAGCCAACTGCGGTTTTTCCTTTCTTTGTTGCCCACCGGGCTGATTCGGTACCAGACAACTACTGGACTTACATGAAAGCTGGGCAGTATTTTAACTCGTCATGGGCCCTGAGGTTTTGTATGATCGCTGTTATGTTGGCTGCTGCTTGGAAGGCGATTTTGCGAGATGTGTACTCTGATATGGCGTTGTTAAGATGAGCGGAATCAGGGAGGGTAGCCGGTGGCATATGTGCCCTGTGCAACAGACATAGAGTTGTACTGTTTTTTTTTTTTTTTGGAAAGACGTAAGTTTATAGTTACGTTACTAATGTATGAGATTGTAGGGGGTAGGTATGACCAGATATTCTAACTTACTAGTATGTAGAATGGAGGAGAGCAGCCCAAAAATTCTGCCTTCGGACATCGTTCATATGATACTTCATCTCCTCTGGTAGGTTGATCATCCAGTCTGCCAATGCCATATCACTATGCGTGAGATCGATGGCGTGGTGTCGACGAGTACGGAGGGCGACAGAGTATTGCTGTGAAAGCACCAGTCCCATGATTTCGCAGAGCTTCACATAATGAAGGAAAAATTTCACGTGGAGTGGATTCGGTTTGTACTCCATGGAAACCCCTGGCTCATCTTCGTCGAAGTCATCTTCGGAAATCATTTCGACGTCGGAATCATCGGTATTTATATGAACCGGACGCCCAAGCGCGACAGCTACAGATCTGTCCCGTGTGAACAATGTCCACCAAATCCTTTTCCATATTCTCTTGTCTGCCCTGCTGAGCTGGGAACGCTCCACGCTAATAACAGAAGGAGATGATTATTATTTCGACTGTTTTTATGGTGATTGGTACTCTCTAGGGGCGACATACCTCCGATGCATCCCGGAACCCTGCGCAACCACCGTGGCGACCCTACTCCAATAGAAGACGTTTTTTGTAACATCTAGTGACTCCGTTAACAAGTGTTTCGCTAACTTCGGCGTGGGGGTTGGATTCCGCGCAATACCTTCCGGACCTTCCCAGTACCATCCCATTAGTATAAGCGACTGTACTATGGTTACCCGATCGTCTTCGTAGTTTGCATCGTATAAAGCCTTGGCCCGCTTGTAGAACGTCAATGCGGCCGGCGTCGTAGAACCGCTTGCGTCCATGAGAGCTGGATTCGTACAGACGCGAGAGCCCGCAAGAAGCACTGCTTGCAATAAAAGAAGAGATGGAGGATTTGCGGGATCTCTATAACGCCGCATGAACCTGTTGTGGTTGATAACAGGAACGATAGGGGCGATATGGCGAAAAAAAGCATCGACCAACTCATCACAGAGAGCCCTTGGTGGCAACAGAAATGCACCTCTTCGATTCAGAATGTCAATTTCTTCGCTATCAAGCTCTGTGAGTTGGGCGCGGGCCCCCCTAATGCTCTCGGGTAGGGGATAATGTACGACATCAGCGGTGCCATGTCTATCGTGCACCAGCAAGCTGAGATTAGACGATTCCCCTATATTTTCCAAAAATAGCCCCTAGGTCAGAAACGTGCATTCTGCGATTAGATATAAGTTTGTACCTAAATAAGCAACCCGGCCTGCGTCCTTAATGGGGGCGCGAGCGAACTTGGGCTTTAGAAATTGAACGAAAGGGTTGGTTTCCGGTTCCGCTGGAGAATCCGAGGCCGTGGTTGTTGAAAGAGAAGGTCCGTCTGCTTCAGAAGGTGGCTGGTCACGAACAACAACCTTTGGTGCGGCCCCGGGAGATGCGCTTTTAGAGTCTCTATAATGACGTTAGACGGGCGTAGTCCATGAAGGGACCTCCGATCCATTTTTACTTACGATTCTTCTTCTTTTTGTTTTGCTTCCGAGAGCGTTGCCTTTTTCCTCTTCGGTGTGGGAATTTTGCATTCGATAGAGAAGGCGACACAGTTGGTGCAGGGTACCCCTAAGCTGGCGGCGTCGCATCGAACCTATCTTATGCGTTAGTATCTTTGTCTTCTTTTTACCATCAAAATCACTAAAAAAAAATTAAAAAAAGATATCGAAAGAGAGTGGTACAGAACGAACGATGGGGGGATCCGGTGATGGGCTATGCGATTCATTAGTGCTACTGATCAAAGGGACGCCAATTACCTTCCGAGCATGGCAAGTCTTTCAAGATACGGCAGAGTCAGTAAACCCAGAATTGATGTCGTGAGATCAGGAACTGGGTATTGAACCCATAAGGGCATACCTCACAGGCCCGTGACGCCCGTTGTCTATTTGATAAGTACTCCGTTTAGCAGGAAGATCAGCTTGACCACATCATACCGAATCCAGCTACATCATATTCTTGTTGGACTGGCCGGGTATGCAAAAGCCGTCTGTAGATACAAGGTGCTTAGGGGAAATGGACCTGGATGTTGTGATCTGTCGGGTGGGGGTGAGGTTTGCTTACCTGCGGAATCCCGAGTGACTGGTGCTCTGGGTTGTCGCGAATTGAGCGCTTCCTTGGGGATTAGAGGAGGTCGCGGGTGGGGCGTTTGTCTCTTCGTCTGTCTCCATCATCATTTTTGTCTGAAGGTGGATATCCGGAGGGTCAAGATGGCGGGTGTCGGGGGTAGTGAGAGTATGAAAACGACGGCCGGGCAGGAGATAATTCTGAACGGAGGTGGCGAAACATTAAAGGTACACAGTCGAGGTTGGGTTTCGAGGGGATGCGGGATGGAACAGCCGGCGCTGGTGCGCGAAGCAGGTCGATGTCAAATGCGAGTTCTGAGGATGCTTTTGTTCGAAACTCGTGTGGCGTTTTATGCGGCGATACCCATTCCACCCCAAGCGTACACGAGTACAAGGAACGATTGCACACCTGACTAAAGAGGAAAGGTATACGTGTGAGCGTCTCGAGATCCTACCATTGCATAACGAAGTACGTAAGGTCTCATAAGATCTTGATATTGATATTGGGTTTGCTAAGCTGTTTAAGAGGTCCCTTAAATTAACGAACCGTGCAACTTGGAGGGGTGGTTTAATCTATCTCATTGTCACATGTGATCCGCTCTCGATTTCGTCTTATTACACATAGGGAGAGAAAAAAAAAAAAAAAAAAAGGGAAAGGGAGAGAGAGAAGGAGGAAGAGGAAAGGACATTTGATAGATGGGTTGGGTAAGTAAATGGACGGTCGTTCATGTAACAAGTCCTCGTTTTTCCCCTTCAGAGAAGAAAATCAACATTCGCCAGATTTTCTTTACTAATACCTCAGCATCTTCATCCAATGCCTATGTCACAAGGAAGAACCGAATTAGTCATAATGCCAAACACCCCGGGCCGACCTCTATAAAGAACAGGAACTTACCATCTCTAGCTCCTTCACAAGGTCTGTAGCAGAGCCTCGTTTTTTGATGTGCTCCAGAACGAACGTAATGAGTTCTTGTTCCTGAACTCCAAGGTACTGCAATCGCGCAAGTGTTAGTCGATTTTAAATCGGCCGGGGATGGGTAGCAGGCATACTTCAACAATCTTCTTTTCCACGAAAGGTTGTAATTTTTCTTTGATCATTGCATCGTCCACGAATTCCCAATTGACCTTCCAGTTCCAGAGACCCTTTTTATCGGATGGTATTTCTTGAGCCAGCGCTTTGACAAGTTCTTCTCTTGATTCATCGTCCGCGCTCGCATTGTCCTCGTATTGTATTGGGATCAAGACCCTCTTTGTCTTCGAGATGTCCTCTTCCTCGTCTTCTAACAGCCCTTCTATATCGGCCACGGTGCGTTTCGGTCTGGTCAGATCGGTTGCTTTGCTACGCACCGAGGCCCCGAGAGAAAGTTTGATACGAGGCTGCTGAGGTTCTTTTTCGGAAACCTGCCCATCCTTATCCGTAGCCTTTTCGCGGGACGAATTGACGGGTTTGGTTTCGGACGCTTTTTTCTCACTATCCAGCAGACGCTCTTCAGCTGCCTTGTCGCGCGCGTCCATCTCCTTTTCTCGGGATCGAAATTGTGCCCTATTTCTTATCCAAAGCGATCGATCAATGTAATAGTCTTCCACTCGACGATCCATCTCAACGTCGTCATCCCATTCCGAAAGCCGTAGAGCCATGGCACCCCGTTCTATTTCTTCTCTCCGTAGATCTTCTTTATCTCTTGCAGATTCTCGTTCAATAGCAGATGTCCGTGACCGTTCGCGGTTTAACCAGCGACGTTCATGGTCTAAGAATATAGCATCAACTTCGCGGGTCTTCTTTTGCTTTCGACGGAGCTCGAGTTCGGAGTCTGAAGCATCGGAATCCTCATCTTCCTGTGGTAAACGGCTGGTTGACCCGTTGACGAACTTCACCGACTGTGCGGCTGGCCCCGTCGGCGCGGAAAACGGTATGTCATTGCGCAATCTCGATGGACCAACGGGGATAGAGTTTGGGCCAGCGGATGGACCGGTCGGCGCCGAAGCTGGTGGGGAAACGAATCGATAACCCCTGCCCCCAGATATACGATCACGCTCTTGTTGCTCGATTTCTTCTTCCCGCTTTATTCTTTCGATATCCCTTCTGTTCGATCGTTCTCTGAAAGCCGCTATTTCCTTCGAAACGGTTTCTCGCATGTCCGCTGGAATGTCTGCCAATTCATCATCTATAGTAAGAGATATCGTTACGACCTCGGGTTGCCCCTGGTCGATCTTGCTAGGGTCGTCTTCGGTAGAATTCCTATCAGGGTTCGCAGATTTCTCTTGCGGTTTCGCGTCTACTTGACGATCAGGGTCGGAATATTCAGAAACGATATTGCTGATAGCGAGACTAATAGACTCGTACCGGGAACTTTTGTCCGCAGGGCCGGCTCCCCCATCTGTCACATCAACAGCTTCTTGGTTTTTTAATTTACCGAGGATGTCGTCTGCGCGGTCATCGTAGATCACCTATCACAGGAGGGGTCAGATTATCAAGCGGTAGCACATGATCCGAAAGAAGCACACACTGAGATCTTTGAAGTCTTGCTACGGTCGTCTGGGTGCGTGATACTCAGTTCGTGCACGGTGGTAAGAGCTGCCAGGACCCCTTCAAATGTCTCGTATTCGCAAAACCCGTAATTTCGAGGTTTCCCTCCCTCATCGGACATTCGTATCCACCGTCTCACGGGGCCTGCAGCCTACGATTTCCGTTAGCGAACAACACGATTGACCAGGAGTGGGAGTTCGATAACGGTAGGGCGAGACGGAGGAAGGGTAAGAACCTTGAGAATTCGTTCGATCCATTGATCCTCTAAAAGAGGAGGGAGGGGCCCCACGAAAACGGATTTTATTTGTTCGTCAACGGTCGGTGGGATAAAGCTAGAAGCGGATTCTCTCGCAGAAGAAGAATTCGGCGTTTGGTTTAGGGGAGCCTTCGAGCTTGGAGGCGGGTGTGCAAGGCCTGGCGACTGTTGATGCGATGATCCAGCGGGTAACGGTTGTTGTTTTGTAGATGCCGTCCCCAGCCTGATGATTGGAGCATTGAAATTGATATTCGGTAGGCTGGCGGATGGTGAGAAGGCAGGAATGCCCGGACGGTTCGGAACGTTAGCTTGTGCCGAATGAGGTGTGCTGCCAGGTACGCCGGGTGCCGCAAAATTCGGGGGGCCAGAGCCAGCGGGATTTATGCCAGGAGGGAATCCAAAGCCCGGAGGCATTTGGACCCCCGGAGGGGCCTGCATTGGAGGTCGACCGTATGCATTTTCTATTTCAAGATACGTAGTTTCGTTAGCAAGGAGGAAGAATGAAGGAGGAAGGAGGAAGGAAGAGGAGGAAGGAATTGATAGAAAGATAGGTAGCTTACGATTATAGGGATACATCTTGCTTGGGGGTGTCGGGAGAGTTTTTGTGATGGAAAAAAGAGAGAGCGAAGTTTTGTCCACACGCGCTCATTCCGCGACGTCAGGTTGCCAAAAGTTGCTTCGGTCGAAGTTGGATTCCCAGGCGCTGACTCAGCTCAGCAACACACATTAAAATACCGGATTGGGGAGCTTTCCATCAAGCATTGTGCGCTTACCGAATCAGGTAATATAACTACGTATTTAGGATGACAAAATAAAAATACAACAAATAAAAAATATACCCCCATCCATACAAGACTTTATATTTCCTCCTCCCCTCCCCCTCCAGGCCCACCACCTTCATCATGTCTGCCGCCCTACGCGGCGTCCTCTTCGCCGTCCGGCCGCCCTTGCGGCTAGTTTCAATCGGAACCCCAAACTGTTCAATCGCTAAAAGGCTCGGCCCGATGATACCTCACGCTCAAATATCAACTTCCATCGTCCGACTTCAAGGCAACCCCACCCAACCTCTGGATAAAGTTTCCTCCGCGGACTGGGCTACAAACTCTCCTACACCTGCCAGTACCTCCATTCCCTCGATACCACCTTCCTATCACACCAAATTACCCCCAAGGCTCGGTTCTACTGCTGGCAGGAGCATCGCTGTTCGAGGAGGTGATGTCGCTGGAGCATTTATGCAGCTCAGACGAGTATGCGCCGAAAATTCCATCTCCAGGGACGCAGTTGCGCAGAGGTTCTATGAACGACCCGGAATAAAAAAGAAGAGACTGAGAAGAGAACGTTTCCGCCGAAGGTTCAAGGAAAGCTTCAAACGGATGGTCAATACCGTCCTTGAGATGAAACGCCAGGGCATATAAAGAAACACGACACCAGGGATTCTAGAAGAATACGATAATATTGGCTAAGATTGACGGGACGGAATAATATGGTTTGCCAGCGGTTCAATGGTTCGCGGATCTAACTAATATATGTTACATACTCAATAACAAGAAACAAAGAAGAAATCGCATTGAATAACTGCCCCCGAATTCAAGAGCGACTCAACTTTCAATTAATCTATCTTGTGTACTCGAATATGAACTCCCTTGTCTGCGCCGGAAAAAATCTTCATTTTTAACCCCTCTAACCTCCTCCGGCTTTACACATAACAAAGTTTCTTCACCGTTGGCTTTCTTTTCTTTAATATATTCTCTTATGGGGATCATGGCGGCATCCCTACACGCTTCCTTCATGTCGCTTCCACTCATCCCGGCGGTCCGCTTCACCAAATCATCAAAGCTGAAACCCTCTTGCGTGTCGAGTTTTGTGTCCTTCAGAATAATTTTCAAAATGCGTTTCCTCTGTTCAGCGTTGGGCAAGGAGACTGCAAATCTCTTCGGAAGCCGTCGGAGGATTGCTTCATCGATGTCCTGTATCCTGTTGGTGGCTCCCAGCACGACTATACGCGGTGGTCGCTGGTCTACGGTTGATAACAGTCCATCCCAATGGGTCATGAATCTAAGTAGGCACGACCGACTCGTTAGTTTGTTCCGGCCCTGCCCAAAGTTGTCTTGGAATTTCAATTACTGACTCCGCTTTAACCATAGTGCTAGCTTCGTGATCCGAACTACTTCTGCTGCGCAAGACAGCATCGATCTCATCGATAAATATTATGCTCGGCTCTAGTTTCCGGGCGAGGGAAAACAAAGCCGCCACGAGCTTGTTGCTATCACCGTACCACTTTTCGGTGAGTGTGCTGATATGAAGATTAATGAAACAAGCGCCGGATTCGTGGGCCAACGCTTTCGCGAGCATGGTCTTGCCTGTTTCGATGATTAGTTTTTTATTTCCAGTGTTTGGAGGCGGAGATAGGGGTTTAGAGCTACCGCAACCGGGTGGGCCATAGAGCAGAACACCCTTGGGCGCAGAGAGTAGTGATGAGTGATCAGAGAACAAGTGGGGTCTGGACACAAGTCAGCACACCTTTTACTTTTATCTCGGGAGGGAGCATATTTACACCGTAAGCGGATATATGACCGATTCTTTGAGTTCCTCGATAATATCGCCCAGGCCGCCGATATCTGCGGCGGAGTGATGAAACATGTCAGCCTATATTATTCCGAAGAATACCGATATTTCCCACGAGGTACCTTCAAATGAAACATGAATATCTTCAGGCGCAACCACTTCCATAGCAATAGTTTGTTCGTAGGGGCTTAATGCCAGTTCCGCTCTCTTTACATCTCTTTTGGTACCGGCGTCGGCGTCGGCATTGTCAAGCCGACGGAGAATGGCAGAACTTCGTTTCCGGTTTTCTTCTTTTTGATCAGCCTCGGGATCAAAACGTCGCATAGCATATTTGATGAGGAAATAGGCTGATAGTTGCTGTTTGGGTGTGTCAGCAGAGTGTTCGTGGGAGCCGCTGGAAGAGAACACAACGGAATGGGGCACATACAGCCGCTGCTATGAAGAGGATGTCGGTGATAAACCTCGTAGATCGCTTCGCACCGGCGCTAGACATGACTGATGGGAGTTGAATTTCGAATGTCGAATGTTTCTCAGTTGCGGTCGGAATATTCGTCCGAAGGTTCGAGTTGACAAAGCCTTCTCCCCGGCTCAACGCGTGCTTGTATGTGTGTGTGTATGCGATTCTGATTGCAAGTTGTCGCTCAGGGCCTGTGGCTGTGCTACACTTGTTGTTTTTTTTTTTGCCGACAACGACAACCGCCCGCATGTGACAGCGCACCAGCCACCGCATCCGACATTATGTGGCTAGTGCGAGATGACGTCGACGTGAGGGTTGTATACTAGCAACAAATAGAATCTTAATAGCAGGAACGTAAAATGAATGTGGTGGTAAAATGGTGGCTGGAATTCGTAGGGATCCAAGGAGCTAGGAAGGTGGCTAATCCGCCTAATTTAATCCTAGCGCGGAGACCGCCCAGTATAGGATTTAGGTAGTGGAGACTGCGAACGGTTGAAATAATGCTCCAAACCATTGATATTCTTCCATCGTGTGGCCTGCTTGCTACTATGGCCAGCGTCATTGTCCTTTTCCGGCACAAAGCCGCCGTTTGCACCGATTTAAGGCTTCGCTATCGGTTCTAGGACCAGATTTATATATATTTCCTGTGAAAGCTTCCCATTGACGTTGCCCGTGCTATAGAATACTATTTCACTTTTGAAATCATATCCTACGGCGGTCCAGACGTGTAGCTTGAAGGCTTCATTATGCTCGTGCTGTATATAGTCAGGATTATGCCTGTCCTTTGCCCCAAAACTAAAGTGAGTTTTGTTGCTGAACCTGACCCGCTGCCAGTCTTCCGGTTGGGGGTACCTCTTTGATATGAATTGTGCTTATTACAAATATCGTTGGCAGGTCGTCTCATTCAGATATGAAGTCTTACAAATTATATACATATGGTAATCTATTCTGCCCGTAACACGTACGATAGTCTGCCTGTGGATTCGAACACCTAATTCGTCCGTAATTCCTTCGTGGGTCACATCCTGCATAATTAAATGGTGCTGAGATCTTATTAATCCATTTGGGATTAGATGTTTGCAGCCTCTAATCCTATGAGTAAGCACTGCCTAATGTTGTAATATTTGATAGTAATACGAATAACTGCGGGACTAAATTTATGGAATTGGGTGAGCCGGCGTTTAGTACAACGTAATTTATTCGCACCGCAGAAGGCACTTATAGCACGTATACCGGCCTTGATAGGAGTGGTTTGGTGAGGTCGCCTCGATGGCCCTCTGCGGGGGGATACCATACCTGGCCGTTGATACAGGAGGCTGTAGTGGATTTGGGGGTATGTGTTGCTCGGTTTTTTTGTCGCCTGGGTACCGACTTTGGCCGCCGTCCGGGCCGATTGTTGGATCCTAAGGCAACCGGGTCTATCTGGTTTAGTGATCATCTCCGTCCGTTCCGCGGAAGAATTACTAGGTATTTCGTACCGGAAACCCCCACCACACACCGCCTGCCCCTCACCTTATCGATATACAGGCAGCACCACCATAAGTACGCCCCAATTGACCCTCAGTTGAATCCAATCCGGTCTTTTAAACCGCAACCGCAAGCTACCGAGCTTCACGTTATTCGACAACATGTCTTTCGCTCAAGCATCAGACCTGCCTGCCTGGAAGGCCCTGCAGGAGCACCACGCTGCCTCTGGGAAACTATTGATTCTCAAGGACCTCTTTGCCAAGGATCCCCAGCGCTTCTCCAGGTTCTCTCGCACGTTCAAGAACACAGCCGACGGAAATGCCATTCTTTTTGATTTTTCCAAGAACTTCGTCACCGATGAGACTCTTGGCTTGCTTGCAGATCTCGCTCGGGAGGCTGGAGTCGAGAAACTTCGAGATGCAATGTTCGCTGGAGACAAAATTAACTTTACGGAAAAAAGAGCAGTTTACCATGTTGCCCTCCGAAATGTTTCGAACAAGCCCATGCAAGTCGACGGCAAGAGTGTCGTAGAAGACACGAGCGCCGTTCTTGAGCATATGAAGGAGTTTTCGGAGCAGGTACGGAGTGGGTCTTGGACTGGCCACACAGGCAAGAAAATAAAAAGCGTGGTGAACATTGGTATCGGTGGCTCCGATCTGTAAGTGTTCATCTCCGAGCCTCCTTTCGATCAAAACCGTTGACGATTTCGTTCTTTTCCCATCTTTAAAAAGTGGGCCTGTGATGGTCACCGAAGCCTTGAAGCCTTACGCCAGTAGAGATATAACTCTTCACTTTGTCAGCAACATAGACGGCACCCACGTCGTTGAAGCACTCAACCAGTGCGATCCGGAGACGACCCTGTTCCTCATTGCGTCCAAAACGTTTACCACCGCTGAAACCATCACCAATGCAAATACTGCAAAGGCCTGGTTTTTGAAATATGCCCCGGAAAGTGCCATCGCTAAGCACTTCGTAGCCTTATCAACCAATGCCGAAGAGGTCGCAAAGTTCGGGATTGATACTAAAAACATGTTCGGCTTTGAATCTTGGGTCGGTGGGCGATACAGTGTCTGGTCGGCTATAGGGTTATCGGTAGCTATATATATCGGGTTTGATAAGTTCCATGAATTCCTTGCCGGTGCGAATGCGATGGACAGGCATTTCGTCGAGGCTCCGATCACGGAAAACATCCCAATCATCGGTGGTCTTTTAAGCGTTTGGTACAGCGACTTTTTCGGTGCGCAAACCCATCTGGTGGCTCCGTAAGTGCTGAAATTCTTGATTCGTGACAACTTGAGGGTGTCTGCTGACGGCTGTACAGTTTCGACCAATACCTCCACCGGTTCCCTGCGTATTTGCAACAGCTTTCCATGGAATCCAATGGAAAAGCGATCACCAGAACTGGCGAATATGTCAAATATACGACAGGTGCGATTCTGTTCGGCGAGCCTTGCACCAACGCCCAGCATTCGTTCTTCCAATTGCTTCACCAGGGAACAAAGATGATTCCAACGGACTTTATATTGGCTGCGCAAAGCCATAACCCCGTCGAGGACAACAAGCACCAAAAGTATAAAAATGCCCTTTATCAATTCATTTCGACCATTAGAGATCTAACGATCTGGACAGGATGCTTGCTTCGAATTTCTTTGCCCAATCGGAAGCCCTGATGGTAGGCAAGATGCCAGAGGAAGTAGCCAGCGAGGGCGCTGCCGAGGACTTGGTCCCCCACAAGGTCTTCCTCGGGAACCGCCCAACGACTAGCATCTTGGCCACAAAGATCACCCCTGGGGCTCTGGGTGCCCTTATAGCTTATTACGAGCACGTCACCTTCACGGAGGGAGCGGTAAGTTTCACGAAAATTAAAAGTAATTCGGGGTTTAGATTTTAATATAGGTGCTTGTCCTCTGCAGATTTGGAACATCAATTCCTTCGACCAATGGGGTGTCGAGCTTGGCAAAGTTCTCGCCAGTAAGTTTCCCATCCAAGAACTCTTCGTGTGCATGGCACCCGCTGACAGTACAATAGAAAAAATTGGCAAAGAATTGGAAGATGATTCGACGGTTTCCGCCCATGACGGGAGTACCAACGGGTTGATCAATGAGTTCAAGCGTCTCTCAAAGCTTACATGAGAACAATCGGGATTTAAAAAAGTTTTGCGAGGGTTCCGGGGCCAATGCTTGTGGTCTTTATGAAACTCCCCTTTTTGTGCTCTCTTTATGCATTGTTACTCAAGGTCTAATTAGAAATTCACACTCGAGATTTCACCCAATTAGCTGGCCCCGACAGGAAAGCACGAGGGTTTGGAGTATTCTCTGTGAAAACATCTGTAATTCCTACCATATCTGGAGAAATCTTGACCGTGAGTTGTTCCCTAGGAGCTTTTAGAGCCCGAGCCCGAGCCCTGTAGCTACAGCCCTTTGAGGGAAAGAGACCCCTTCGAGCTCCAGATCGATAGCTCTTTTTGTGTCAATGCTTGCGTGAATGGCAGATCTAAATTTAAACTTGGATACGGGCTATGGGTCTTCCAAACCAGAATTCATAACAGCATTGCCATCATTTGCTGTCGACAGCCTCGCACAGAGACCCAAAAGAACAACCGTCTCGGTCGCGGCGTAGTAGTTCAAGGCGTCAAGCAGTATCTTGAGATGCCGGCTAAAATTTTCCTCGTACTTTTTAAGATTGTCGCTCAGTTTTTCGACTTTGGCGACCTCATCAGGTCCGAGATTGATAGCTCCAGGGTTTGAGGAATTAAGGCTCGGGTCGGCGGAAACAAGTGCTCTGGATAGGTGCGAAGTATAGGACGCAAACATTGTGCAGGTTTGCATGATTTTAGCATGAATCTGGGGGTAGGGAGGTTGCAAGCTGTTAGATCCAGTCGTCTCGCAGAGCTTAAAAAGGTTTCACAGACATACCTTGAGGAGTTTAGAATTTGTCAGCATGCATTCTTTCAAACAGGTATCGAGAAAGTCCACGTGGTTCTGCATGAGCTCATCGACCGTTTTAACGCTGCCGATTCTTTCTTGGAGGTTGTGCCAATTCGGCTCCAGAACTTCTGCCGTGCAAAAGTAGAGAAGTTGTTGAACAAAGACAAGCATTCTTGCCCTTAAAGTAAAAGCGCCTCGTTTCCAACGTTCGATTGAAGGGAAACGGGAGTGATGTCGCCAGGACACCACCTTGGTGTGGTCTTGCCATGCGCCAACGAGGAGGATCTCGAGATGTCGGAGGGATAGTAGGTATCGAAATAATAATTGATATCGGAGGATGGTTTTTCTGGAAATAACTAGAGAGAGGGGAAACGGAACTGCAAAGTCGAGCTCCATTGCATTGAACCCTGTTATTGCCTTATCATCGTCTGGATTCGACGAGCCACGATGGTCGTCAGGTAGGCCGGAGCCTTCATCCACACCGCTAACACTAACGATTCTCATCAACCATTTTGTTAAACCAATCTCATTCATCTGAACCTTGACATCCTCCTTGAAGGGATCTCCCGCCGCGATACTTCCAGGTTGCCGCAAGGTTAGATCGAGAAGGGATTGTAGCTTTGCTACATTGACGTTCTTGGCCGGTTTTTTCAATTCTGATGTTCCTAGCTCCAAGAAATACGAGAAAAAATCGGATTGATCCAGGAAGAAATAATGTTTTAACGAGCGAAGGCGTGCTCGCAGGCCGTGGGTCGTCAGTAAGAGGTTAAGAAGTGATTCATTTGCGTGCGCGTAGGCCGAGCTAACGTTGTCAAGAAAACTAGCGAGTGGGTAAGTTCGGGCACACGCTCTCGAAATTCGAAGAATAAGGTGGTGAAAAACATAGGGGGGGTTCGTACTTTGGGTCATCAAAAGTTAGCGGGACGTCTTTAACTTCTTTGCTCACATCAACACCGCCGCACTCCCGAACTACATTCAGATATTTCCCTGCGAGCAAGACCTTTTCTTTGACAGCTTCGAGCTGTGGGGGTATATCATTATGACGGATAGTGTATCTTTTATCCCAGTATTCATCCGTGTAATCTTCTTCCAGCCGTTCCCTACGAATCGATTTTGTTTCTTTGATCAAGAACTCGGAATGTGCATCTTTAATGACACCATGATGAAGCCACTCGTTGAGCATTACCATATACGGCATCGATGACTGTCGGAGGAGGTATTCAAGTAGGCTTCGGGTAGAAGGGTCTCCAGCCATAGCATTCAGGCGGTTCGTGATAAGGTCGAGAACAGCACCACCTTTGCAGACCTTCCTTCCCATTACAGGGCCCCCGCCAGCGATATTTGCACCATCTCTGAGGGACTCTAGTAGCAATTCAACATCATCTCCGGCAGAATCTAGGTCATCGTCTTCAAGCAGGGAGTTTCTTCGTAATATTTCCTGGGCCAGTGAGTATAGTTGCGAGAGTGTATGAGAAACCGAGATTGTGCTTAGGTGGAGAGTATGCAGGGTGAAGCTAGGGTTAGATAGGAATTGGTGCTCTAGTTGCGCGATGAGTACAAGATAATCTTTCAATAGTTTCCTAATCGCAGCGCATAGTGCATGATTGACAGCACCGAATTCATCGCGTGACTGTACCTCGACAAATGCATCAAGTGCGGCATAATGTTTTGCGACCTTGAGAAGCGACCCTAGAATATCTTTTATACTCGGTTCGAGACCCGTGGGGACTCTAAACTGGGGGCCCGCTAAACGCTCGGCTTCGATAGCGGGATTATACTCCTCCTTGAATCGGAGGTATTGGCCTTCAAATCCCTGTGGAGCACCGATGACAGGAATGTTAGTTGTTTGATTGTAACCAAATAAGCAATATTGAATTTGGATCGGTCTGGTGTGCGAGAGCGCAAGGAATCGTCATGGGGAAAGATCATAAAATCCGTACCATAAAACAAAAAAGTAGATCCTCAATGACCGTAGCTTCCTGAGTCTCTGGGCTCATCTGCTCTAGTAAAGTCGGACCTTTCACCGGAGTGATAGCATTTGATAGTGGAGGACAAGTCGTTCTCGAGGCCAGAGGAGCCGTGGACTGCGGCTTCAAGGAGACTTCGGGGGACCAGGAAACTGCAGCGAATTATGAGCGAAAGAGCCCCCCTAAAACTCCCAGTGGTTCATGAATTCCAAAATTTGTTAAGTCATACCTATCCCATTGTTGCTAGAAACAGGGCCTGCTCGGGACTTCTCTCGGTTTGGAGCGCCCGGTACTTCTCTTGTTTCATTCGGTTTACGTTGTGTAGATTTGGTGACAAAAAGCGCTGTGTTCGCAGTCGTGGTGGTTGTGGTGGTGGTAGTTACTCTACGGTCTGACTTTGGCGGAGGATTGCTGGGGCGAGAGGATGATACAGAAGGGCCTGTATGAGAAGGTATAGCCCCACTAGGCCGATGTGATCGAGGAGAGACGGGAGCGTCCGACAGTGAGGTCGGAGGGCGGTTAGAAGCTCTGGTCGAAGTTGAGAAATCGCGAGCGTGACCTGATCGGGTAGGGCGATGTGACATTGCTGGCGAGGTTGATACAATTAGTGCTCTGTCAAGAAGATGTAAGCTAAGATTGTTCTCTTGGGCCCTGGATAGGTAAGTACTTACTTGGAGGATGTGGAGGAGGAGGAGGAGGAGGAGGAGGAGGAAGAAGTGGGGGATATTGGGAGGTAGAGGGGAGGGGAGGGAAAGATGCTTGCTTGGGGGACGCGCCTGGTTTACACGGGCAGGTACCTACATGCTGCCCCCACCAACCACTAACAACCAACCACCAGCTACTAATCATCATAATCGCCATCATCATCACCTCCTCTACATCTACATCTACATCTACTGCATCTCCTAGATGGCTATCTCCTCCGATCAAGTGCCTATATCTGTATCGACGGCTCAATTACCGTCGTCGTCATCGTCGTCGACTGTCCCAACATCACCCCGCCTCCCCTCGCCACCACCCCCTGTTGAGGACTTGTCGAATCCCACATCACCATCATTCATGGCGAACCCCGGTTTTCCAGCATCTCAAAACACCCCGCAGCTCATCCCCAGTAGTGGAAGCCGGCGAATTCGGAAAGGTACGAAGTCAAAGGATATTACCGGTCCACCATTGGTTCCTCTCGCAGAACTCGACTCTGCATTCCAGCTTCAAGAACACCTAGCTGCCCTCCTCTCCTCGACAACAAACCCTCCGGGTTCCGATCATATCGTACCCCTCTCGCGGAAAGATTGCGACCGTATTGCAAGCTGCCCTGATGGCATAGATGAATGGATGTGGTGCTACGAGTTGACGAGGCGCCTCACGCGCGATCTCAACCATCTCGTCGTTGGTCTCCTGAGCGACAATTGCACCGAGGAAACCTGTCCAGAGATGCGTGCCTCGTTATGGCAATATCTATGTGCGGTCCATGACCCACCTCGTTCTTGCTGCGCGATGGATTATTCCGTGCACACCTTGGACCATGCTGCAAGCACCCTCTGCTCTACAAAACACTTCCCCAGCAGACTTAATATCAATGCAAACGGAACAAAGCAACTCTCGAGTATTTTTCGTCGACTTTACAGGATATTCGCTCATGCTTGGTTTTTACATCGAAGTGTCTTCTGGGATGTTGAGAATGAACATGGCCTTTACGTGGTATTTACCTACCCTCCCAGCATGTTGTCCTGTTTCTAGCTACAAATTTCTAATTCGAACATATTCCCTGCAGTTCTTTCGAACCGTTTCGGACAAATATAGCTTAATTCCAGAAGACAACCTCACGATTCCTAATGCGGCCTTTGATGGTACCGCCAAAGACGATGGTGCCGATTTCATAAGGGCTGGTTCGGAGAATAAAAGCTCAGAGCATGACTCAGATCTTGAAGATGATTTGGATCAGGATACAAATGAATCTGGTGATCGCGATATCCCCGTCGTCCTCAACGATAGTGTATCACCCGACAATATATCTGAGAAAATAAATAATAGCCAACCCGAGGGAGCCTCGGACTTTGGTGGGGCCTTGCCGTCAGAGGACTTCCCCCTGTTTGTCCTCTCTAGAGAAAATGGAGAGCTACCGGCGTCAAGCCAAGGTGAAGAACATGAAGCCTCGAGTGCTGATGCAGTACCTCTTGGCTTCGAGGGTGATGATCCAAGCTCCGATGGACATCAGATTGAACTAAAGCTTGATCTTGGTGGCAATGAACCCCTAGAGAGGTAAATGATGATCGGGGTAGAAATAGCGGCATATCAAGAGTTTTCAGTTTGGTAGCTATGCTGGAACGAGTATCCGTCAAACGCCTAGCCACCCCTCGTACTTAGTGAGAATGAAGCGAGGCTTTAGATAAATATCTCAGAACAAGGCCAGAGCATAAACCGTCCGGGCGTCTGCAAACGTTGAGCTTCGTAATAAAACAAGATAATATGACGAAAACCAGGAACACCGTCACCAGGCACCTTTGTTATCTTTTACGATTATGTTCCCCCCCTTTCTCTTGTATTACAATACTAGTACCATCTTGAAATCGTGTACCTGCAAGTTTTCTTATTATCAACCACAGGAGCTCTGCCTTGTTAGGGGGTGGGGTGGCACTCACGGAATATACAATTGGCGTTTTGGAACATTCCGTCTTTTAAACTCACGACGATGAACTGAGCCCCCTTGAAGCGAGTTTTTATAAGCCTACCGATGTTCTGCGTGTGCGAAAGATCTAGAGCCGCATCAACTTCATCCAAAATATACATCGGGGCGGGTTTGAATTGAAGCAATGCCAAAATCAGTGACAATGCAATCAGGGACCTAAATAATAAGGTGAGAAGAGATCCGAGAACGCAGGTGTGACGGTAGCCTTCATACCTCTGGCCGCCGCTCAATTCCGTCAGACTCTGTTTCCAGACTTTTCCAAGAGAGACTTTTACTTCGAGGCCTTCCGTAATATCCTTGCCCTCCGGAGGTTCAAGTTTTGCGAAGCTTCCAGGTAGCAACTCTGAGAATATTTGACCAAAGTCAACCGTTACCTTTTCCCATGTTCTTTTCAGAGCATCTCGCTTATACTCATCTAAGCTTTCTATGGTCTTCGTGATCTTTTCCTTGTCACGGATGACAGTATGAAGCATCCTTTTGAGTGCTACCTCTTTCTTTTCCACACTGTCGATCATATTCATAACCTTCGGGTTGATCTTCTTTTTCATTCCCAAGAATCTCTCGTTGATAACTTTCAAAGAAGCCCTACATTCCGGTATATTTTGGTTCGTAAAATCGTAGGGACTTCCTGGACGACCAAAGTTCTCCTCTTCATCTTGGATCCATTCGTACTCGTCTTCTAGGGCCTGCAGTGCTTGTTTCAGGGATTCTTGCTCCTTCCTGACCTTTTCGGCTTCGTGCTTGAGTTGCTGGAGCTCAAGACCTTCCTCCGTAATTCTAGTGTTTTTCGCTTTCACCGCTTGTCGGAGAGATTGCAGTTCATCATCAAATCCGCTGAGCTTCTCCCTCTCTCGCTCTAGCTCTAGGAGTAATGACTCGTGACTAGCCTAGATTTTGTGCGGCATTAGCTGCGTGTCGGAAAGCATGTCCACCAATTGATCTTTTATCCTACTTTGATGTTGGTTTGCTCTTCCACAAGATTATTTAATTCAAGTTGTTGGGAGGTAAAACTCAGGTTGGCTTCCTCGAGTTGTTCTTTCGCAGCCGATAGATCGCCACCCGCCTGTTCTGGAAAGACACCTTCAGTCAGCTAGCACAATGATTGAAAGACAGGGATCAAGTACCCATTTCCAGACGAGCAGTTTGGTACTCTTTCTGGAGAGCTTTCATCTGTTCCACCTTTCTACCAAGTTCCGATTTTGCCGCCGCCACGGATTTCTTTAGACAGATTGTTAGCCTCAGAGAATCGAGTCAAGGAAAAGTATATTCTGCTATACTTGAAGTTCAGCAAGCTTCCCGTCTTTGTTTTTTGTAAAATCTTGCATATCCTTTTCTATACGCTTTATATCTTTGATCGCATCGATCTCGGCCTTTTTGTAGTTTTCAATGTCCGTTTTTAGGGTTTCTATGGTCCCTCTTCGCTCTTGAACCGCTTGAATTATCTAGAACGGTTGTTAGCCGCCGTCGCAGAAATTCACGCACGGTAGTAACGTACATTAGACGAAGAGTTATTGCCGATCTGCTCCTCCGTAATTTTGATCTCATGGAGCTTAAGGTCCAGCTTCTGCCTAAAGTCCTTTGCTTCGTCCAAACGCTTCCGTTCGCTTTCGAGTTTTGCCTGGATAGCTTTGAGCTGATTGGTTTCGGATTCCAGTCGCTGGGTCATCACGTTAAGTTCCTGGAGTGTGATCAAGACCCCGCTGGACGTTGGTGCGCTCCCACCAGACAATGTTCCTGAGGGGTCATACACATCTCCGTCCAATGTGACACTGAGCAGGCGCACGGAAGGGTCGAACGTAACCCGCTGTGCCGTCTCGGCGTTCGCACAGACGAGCGCGGAGCCGAATACATATTCCATTGCCTTCGCGACTTCCTCGCTATATCCGATCAAAGATAACGCAAGGTGTACTTTCCCAGGGGCGAGCTTGTGGGCAGATTCTACCCTCTATTTAGGAACAGTGAGCTTTCCGGAATCGAGATGTTTGAAAGGGGAAGATCCTGCTCGAGAATTCCTACCTCCTGTGCAGCTTGATATGCATTTATTTTGTTCAAAGGTATGATCGTCACTCGTTTTCTGAGTCGACCTTTCTCGAGTAGCTGAGCACCCGTAACCTCCGAATCGACAACTACGTTATAGAGCCTTCCGCCAGCGCAGATCTCTAAAGCCGTTCCTGCCTCATACTTGTCCTGCGAAAGAGAAAACAATTGTGCTACAAGACCCTTCACCTTTGACCGATCAAAATTTGCTACCGGGTCAGAATATGTGAATTCGATGCTGGCAACCTTCCGACGGAGCTTGTCAATCTGCTCTTGGATTTGCCGGATATTGGATTGAGTGGATAACTGGGCCTGCTTCATTCGTTCCTCGGCGCCCTCTTCGTACCCAAGGCTTTGCAAGTTTTTTTGGATATGATCGGCTTCACGTTTGAGAGTTTCTAAATTTCGATATAGACCGGCATTCTGTTCCATTGCTTTTTTGGCCCTGGGCTCATCTTCTCGAATACGTTTCTCGAGATCTGCAATTCGAAGCCTGGCTTGCTCCTGGCCGGTGGTTGCGGCGCTGAGGCTGTTCTTGGCGTCTTTGGATGCCGTTAGAGGCAAGTTAGCACAAGCGTGCGTGAAAACTCGATCAACGATTAATATGCGCACGGTCTGTTTCCTACCTTGCAGTTGACTTTGATATCCCGATTGCTGCCCTTCCCTTGTTGCAACGCCGGTCTGCAACGATTGCAAGAGATCATCCTGCTTGTCCATATCCATGGTAAGTTGCTCAATGTGCTGCTTTGCTGCCTCGTGACCGCCTTTGAGATCATCGAAAGCCTTTGTTTTCTTCTCGAGAAGGTTCTGGGCGTTATTTAGTGCGACTCGACCCTGCTCGACTTTCGATTCTTCCTCTCCGAGTTGGACCTTTTTCAAGTCGAAGAGGGTTTGCAAACGAACTGTTTCGTGCGAAGACTCTTTCACTCTCTCCTCCAGCTCTTGGAACCTCCCTCCTTTCCGTAGCTCCATATCCCGCTGAGACTTTACCCTTTGGATGTCTTCCTCGAGCTTGTCGATCTCCAGTTTCATTCGCTTGGCCCCACTCTCGATAAAATCGATTCTGTCCTCTTTCTTCTGAAAGTCCGAGGTGGCACGAGCAATGCGTTCCTAGCAGAACGGGCATCAGCTAAGTTTGCGAGAACATCAACACCAAATCCATACTTTGCCTTTGAGATAGTCATGCGCGATGACGACTCTCGAAAGTCTCTCCAGATCGGACTGGGTTTGTTGGAAGTCTAGAAATGCTCGCTTCTCCGATCTGAGCTTCTCAAGCTTCGGTTCTATTTCCTCCTGCAACAGCGTGTTTATCTCCTGTACTTTATTGTCCTTTTTAGCCATCGTTTTGAGGGCTTTGTCCCGTCTATCTTCGAACATCCTCGTCCCCGCGGCTTCTTCGATCAGCGCAAGAACTTCCTCGGGTTTCATATTCAGCACCTTGGTGATCCTTCCTTGCATGATGAGAAAGTTCGGGTTGTTGATGTTTAACTGAACCGATTGAAACAGATTCTGGACCGTTTGCTGCTGGGCACGATGACCATTTATAAGATATTTGCTCGTGCCCCCGAGCACAATCTGCCCCGAGGAGATATCAGCGCCCGGCATCGAAGAAGATTATTCTGGAAACATACCTGTCTCGTAACGCTTATTTGGCCGTGCTCCTCGAACCCGATGGGACTTCGCTTCTTGTCACTGTTATCAAAAACGATGGTGACGCTCGCCTTGGTGACACCCGCCTGTCCGCGTTTGTAGATTAAATCCTGGTAAGAGTATCAGCTGCGTTTCTCCGGGGTTGATGGACGTCCCGGACGGACCTGTAGATTCTGCGCTCTGACGGTACTCATGTTGGTGATCCCGAGAACAAAACATATCGAATCCAGAATATTCGATTTGCCGCTTCCGTTGAGACCGGTAATCGAATTGAAGCTTTCGTCCCTACAAAGCAGCGCAACTTTCAGTTGGTTACCCGTCTTCTTCGAGCGCGTCTGGAAATGTGGATATACCAGCCGGATATGACAGTACGGACGGCATACGACTTGAAGCCCTAAATGAAAGCATATCGTATTAGCTTTGGGTGTGTGGTGAGGGGATTGGTGGACTTGCGTCTATAATGATTTCAATCACTCTCATGATCAAATAGCCTATCCCACGTGCCTTGGGATGAAAGGTTGTCGGTGTTATCGTAGAGCACTGTTGTAGAACAGGGTAGTAGCTCTAGGAACCTACCTAGAAGCGAGCTTTCTTGTTGCTGCGCAAGCTTGTTTGTTTGAGGTACACGCGCGCCAGTATGTGTTTGTGTGTATCACGTGATTTCGACGTCGTCCCAGGTCAATATATTTAAATTGCACAATTACATGGTAGGAGATAGCTTACCATCTTGGTCTCAGCACATCCTGTACGATGTGGTGCACGGCAAACGCTACGTATTATATGACATACGAGGGTTTGAAAGGCTTTCGGGATCTTTTTTATTATTTAAAATTACCCCGCATGTATGTCGGCAATACAGGTTGAATTTGTGCCAGCCGGGAATATATAGAATAGGGCCAATTACAATTGCGAAGCAGATATGCCACATTTACATTTTAACGCCTCCTCACTTTGCAAAAGTTTGAGATTTCGTAGTCCTTCTGACAATGTGCATTCATTCTAATCTTCCCCAGAGGAGATCAAGATACAATCCTTTCATTGCTACCGACAGACAAATTGTGAACCATACCCGCCTATTCCGCCCGCTCTGGGTTGAGGCCATCGATATCCAAATCCTTGCCCTCCATGAGCTTGTATAGATGTTTAACATCATCTATCGGTTTGTCGTTATTAGCGAAGGTTCTGTAAAATTAACCAAAAGGGTATTTTCTTACCGGTACAAGTTTCAAGGTGGCTGCTTGCATCCAAGCTCTTGGAAACGAAAACGTTATCGCTCGCATCATCTAATTGCTCCCACAAATCGAAAGGCTTCGCCAAAAACCTGCAAACCGTTTAGCATTTGGAGTATCAGACGTTATGTTAGTATGGCCAGTACTTACGTTTCTTCGATAGGCTCCAAAAGCTCGAATCCAGCTTTGAGCTCGTGCTGGGGGTTCTGTGTTTCTACGATCGTAGAGACGATCGCAATCCAATAACCCTTCGGGCAAACATTATGGGCGGATGAGATAACCGCAATATAAATATCTTACCCGGCCGCGTTCGTTAGAATAGAGTGTCGCATCGCAGGTGATGATATTGTTATCTTACCGTTTTTGCGGTTGGCCTCGCTCTGGGGAATGATTATTTGGCCGCTGTCGCTATTGTCGGTCCCCTTGACGGGATGGTTTAACACGCAGATTGCGCGAACGACCTGCTGTCCCGTCCTCTTCTTCTTCTTTCCTTCCGCGACATAGCTCGGGGATGCCAAGACACGTTCCGTTTTGACAACAAGATCGACATATTCACCGTCTTTCCTCGGGTTCTCGAATTTGATTTTAACGCCGGCGACTTTACCGTCATCGGCATGCTCGAAGTCTAGAACTTCGGTGTTAAGCATGTATGTTCCCCCGTGGACCGCCGAAAGACGAGTGAAGGCGCTCGGGAGCTCCCCTAGCCCATAAAGCGGGTATATATAAGGAGATTTCCCATACATGGCAACAGAACCGGCGTAAAGTTTAATCTTGTTGAATGTTTGGCGAGCGGGAAGTTCCAGGTAGCTGTCGTCGGAGTAAAGAGCCATCGCATGGCCGACAAAATCTCGAGTAGGCTCTTCGAGACTGAATTTGTCGTACACAGATTTCATAGAATCCTTCTCGAGGTTCATGCCTATAATCCTGTCAGGGTCAAACGATCGAAGATCGTGGGTTTATCAGGACTACCTTGATGCTGAGGGCCCTTTGCGTCATCATAGGCCGCAACGGACTCAAGGAAAGATTTAAGACGCCCCTTCTCCATTATCCCTATAAGATTAGATTTCGCCGCCTCCAAGGCCGTCGATGGGACTTTATGAACCCCTGACCCCCCGAGCCCGAAGAAACCGCCGCCAGAGCCTCGGAATACGTAGCTTCCGGCGATTTGCTGGAACTGCACGTTGTCTTGGACCTTTTGAACCCTTCGTTAGATCGGATTCCAGAACCAGAAAGGCAGGAGAGACATACCTGCTTTAACTGCCGAAGGATACGGGCAAGCTCGCCGCCTGCCATGAGGAATTTTGGAATCAAATCGATGTTCCAGTCTCTGTCTTTATCTAGCCCGGCAGGGGGCTTCGAGCCATCTCCTCTGAATTTCTCGTAAATCTATAGCGGCCGGAAACCCGAATCAATACCGGCCCATATAAGCTTCGACAATTTATTCCGCGTGCCTACCTGGCTCATCTTCAGACTGGCTCCTTCGCTGCAGCTCGCCGATAAAAGTACATTAGTGACCGCGTACCTAGGAGAAGAGTAGCTGTATTCAAGGTAACATACCCGCCATAGTAGGAGTTCGAATCGATGTGAAGAACGCGCTTCCCTTGCACACTCATAACTCTGCGGTCGAATACAAGTCAGAAAACCGAAATATCCATTTGCCTTCGAGTTCAAAAACATCAGGCCCTCCTACCCGGAGAGAATGGTTTCGGTGAGACCTGAGAACCATGGTTGTGGTTAGCACTGCCGTCGTCGGAACCCGACATGAATTACCCCTTACCGGTGCCCATAACGACAACATCGAACCCCTTCTCCAAATCTTTGATTGGGTCTTGACCGTCATCCATGATGAATATGAAGTTTCCGCTTAATCGAAGGTAGTTTGGCTTAATCTACGTGTCCGTCAGTTGGAGTACGCGATAGCTAACGTAGTAAATAAATTGCAGGGGGGGCTCTCGCCAGTAAGGGTCCCTCGAACGTGAAAGAAGGAAGCCTCAATCAACAAAATCAATAGGAAACTTACGGTATTCAGATACCAGGCAATTATGTGAGCAACAAAGAAGGTATGATTGATAAAGCAAGCTTTGAGGTAAGGTGGAGAGGAGAGGCAAGCTTCAAGTAGGATGAAAGGTGGTGTTGGACGGATTCGGGCAGGTCAGGACAAACATTCGTTCTCAAATGAGGGGTTCGCCAACACACCGGGAGCTCATGTGAATGCTAGCTACTTCGGTAGGTAACCACCTTGGGCTGCGGACAACAGTTGTTGCTATATGAAGCCATCCGACTTGACTCTGAGCTAGAGTGCGTATGCAAGCCAGGGGTATGTATATCATCTTTGGCAAGTCCGTTGTATGTATGTACAATCGTGAGGCTCAAAAAAAAAAGCAAGTTTTAGCTGGGTAATATATACAATTGCAATTAAGTGTGACTTGAGCTATAAATCTCGAGCTGGGTGTGGAAACGGTTACAGCTCCAGGCGTTTGGTGTCTTTTGCATCCAATCCAGCTTTCGGTATCGCCTCTTCGTCTGAAATTTGCGTATCTGCTCCGGGAGAAGATTCGGCCTGTTTGGATCGTTTGGTATATCAGCTATTGTAATTCTCACATCCAAAATGATGGTACTCCCGCCTATGGATACGTACGTCGAGAGTCTGCGGATTGAAAGCGGGACCCTTTCCGCTAAGATCAATATCGGGGTCTGATCCAGCCACCTTGAGCGCTTCCTGCCAGGCGTAGTACCTCTCGGTAAGAGCGTGCTTGATCGCTCTCTGGGTGTCGCGAACCTGATAACCACTATTAATCCTGCGACATTCATACGTAAGATGACAGAGGGTATTGCTCACGAGACGATCGCGGGCGTATGCCTCGGATTCTCCGTAGCCCGGCTTCACCCTTTCACGTTCGAGCTGCTGGGTGGCCAATATATTACGTTCCTTCACACACGCCCACCAGAGTTTGTGCAAATCGTCCCAGCTTTTATGCCTTAGCTCTTCGACGGCCCATGCCCGACCTGCACCGGGGATTTCCATGTCAGTATGCATATGGGATATTTATACAAGTAGGCTTGGTGGATTTTAAGCAATACCGTGTCTGTGGTCTTCTTCCGGGGTCGGGATGGATACCCTTTCCTTGTTGAAAAAACCCCAAAGCCCATGTTCTGGACTGGTGACAACGTCCGTATGTTTCGACGGATCGGTAACCGGCTGAGGCAGATCATCCCCAAGGTATTGGAGAGAGACCCTCCCTGGGTACGGTTGACGCCGTAGGGCTGAGGCTCCACGGGACCGATTCCGAGGAATTGCGCATTGGTGCGATGTATGCAACGATCGGGAGGGTGTGTATGCTGTCAGATTTCGGATTGCATTGGCACCCCCCATATGCCGAACATGGCTGCGGGAGAGCTGAGCAGCCAAGTCGCGCAAAGCGGCAGTAGTGTTACCGAGGCCTCTCATCGATGTTGAGGTGATAAGAATGTATCAGGTTCATGATACATTGACCGATGAATTTTTATAGGTTTCAACTGCTTGGTTTAGGATGCTCGCTTCTTTTCCTTGCAGTTTCTTGCCTTTTTCTTTCTTTTCTTTTTTCGGTGTTGTATGTACTTAAGGTATAGCGCAGCGGCAGCCCATGATATATTGGTGCTAATGGTGCACAAGACTTCTCGATTAACAGGCACGCATGAGAGATACGATTACAATTACTGCTCAAGTACCTACTCGGTTAGGACGCGGGCGAGTACAACTATTCTTGACGATACGGGTGCTGGAATAAAACCCCAAGTGGTCCCGTTTATTCAACCATGCGACCAACCGCGCGATGCGCACGCACGAAGCCCTTCCCTCCAAAATCTCACCGAGGTGTCACGGGATTTTAGGATGCATTAACCAAGTACTTAACTCTCCACGCGGCGTCCGGTTAAGCATACAGACATCTACAATAAATACGGCCAACCCATCCCATCCCATAGTTACTCGTGAAACCCTACCGCGCAGGCGGGAACCGGTGTCGGAAAGCTTTATCTGTAGGCGCGTTCAGCAGCATCGTTTAAATCCATACGAGCAAGGAAACATACCGCTGTTCTTGACAGTATAGAGGAAGTTGACGATGACATCGTGCTCGTTGATGGCCTGGTTGTTGAAATGCCGACGGACGGCAGAAAGGAGAGCGTCCTGCGGTTGTCTGTCCCGATGCGAAGCCGACTTTTTACCGATTCCAGCCGACAGGACGGCTGCGGAGTAGGGGGTGCTCGCAGACGGGGTGCGAAGGAGGTTGGCAGACCGGTACTGCTGGAGAAGGGCAATCGGCATTTGGTCCCATGCGATCTAGGTATCATCACGGTGAATTAGCTAGAACGATCCGAAATGAAATGGTAGAAGGGATCAAACCCACGCCTATACCATCCTGTTGCGATTGTGTCGAAGCCGCCATCAGAAAGTAGGTATGTCAGTAGGTACCCAAGTAGGTATGTCCGAGTATGTTTTGTCCGGTCTGGCGATTTTCATGAGGAGAAACCTTTTAAAGAAGGAAAAGAGATCTGGGGATGAGGCTTGGGGTAGTGTTGTGTTGCGTTTGTCATTACCCTTTTCCTGGGTTGGGAAGAGCCTGGCACCGACAAACCTCTGGCAACACAACAGCCCTGATTTACAACAATGTCAACGAGAGAATGGATTACAGTCAAGAGGTACGGCGGATATATCTCATGTCCTCGAGGGTTATTCCGAGCCGTGATAGGTAACTTTGTCAAAGACCCCAAGCTACCTGGTTGATTGATTTACGGTGGTGCTGTTTTGCAAATTCGGTGTACTGACCCGGGCCCCTAAATTCCACTGGTGGTGATCAGGTCATGATGTGGAATAAACATCGGGCGTAGGTTCTTTCGTATAACAATATCGAATTCGTTGTTGGTGACTCGGAGCCAATGCATCAAGACAAGCAAGTGGCTTGGATCGAAACATCGGTTCAGCCATTCAGGATCACCAATCGGTCATATCCCGTACAAGGTCTCATTCAAAACCCGAAAAGGCATTCGATGCAGAATCAACCTCAGCACTTACCTAGCCTCGAATCCGCTGGTACTTCTCGAATGGAGACGTAACGGAGCCCGCGAAGCAGTTGGATAGGATATAAGATAAGGTCCCATCGGAAATGTCATGCCTCGAATGCGGATAATAGCATCCGCAGGTCCAGAGGAGTTGAAATTGTCTCAACTTTTCAAAACAGCCATCATGGAACCGCCCTTTTTGGAAAGAAAAAAAATTGCCAGGGGGGGCACATGAGAGGTATTTACCTAGGTAATACTTTCTACCGATACGTTCCTTAGGTAGTCCGGTCGTGTTCACGAAAAGGGCATCGGTAACGCATTTGTGTTGTGAAACCAGGACCTGCTCGGACCTGCCAGGTGCTACCCGAGCCTTATCGTGAATTTAAATCAACAGCTAGAATCGAGGCTCATGATCTTATTCCAGAAGTCCGGATGGAACCATTTAATGAGATCTGGTGTGCGCTGTACATTTAGAAACTAGCATTTGCGCATGTTTGCGAGCAATAGAAGGTGATTGGATTCCTCATGCAGACACCCGTAAATGCTCCTGCAACAAACGGCCATGCGACAGGAAGGTCATCATCGTGCGATCCCGAGCAGGGATAACTTCAGGGTCCGCTCTCCTGCGAGTATCGATCGAGCACGGCGACCCTCGATCGCCGTATCTCGATTTTGCTCCAAACTAACGGTTTCTTGGGAATACCAAAGCGACATGGCAAGTGCGTGGGTTTTCGACCACGGGCGTTGCCGCCAGAACTTTTGATGATTCCCCCACACCATGCACTCGCCAAGATCTATGGCAGGGATCGGATATCGCCTCGACTAAGCTCTAAGCGGAACTGTTTACCAGGTCTGATTGTCTATTTCGTCCTTGGCTTTTGGGGGTGCTGCTAATCGCCGGCTTACCCTTGGTGGAGAAAGAGCAAGGGAAGGAAGAAAAAACCATGCCATGCAGAGCTTATCTTCAACCGAGGGCAAGTTCTTATCTCACGCGAGCCAATATCTTCATCAAAGGCTATCTGAACCGGTCGAGCAGGCGCCACCGTACTTGGTTCGGTTTATCTCCCTATGATCTACGAGTCGGGTTGGCATAGGGCAGATGTATAAATGCGAAGGCATGACACGGTCTGATTCTTGAGTATCCCCAATCAAGCTTAGAATTCGACAATATAATATATTTGAGAGTAAAAGGGCTGCAGGAGATTACGCGCAGCGGGCCAAAAAAAATGTCGGCTGAGGAACATGCAAACGAGGGCCCGGATACGATTGTCCCTGGCTCTAACCCCCCCAAAGCGTCGCTGGTGACTCGCCTCAAGCGCAATTTCTTAACCAAGTCTGCAACGCACGGAACCTGTGGTATTTTGAATGACCTTTCGCTGACGGGTTCTCATACAGAGATGGACTGATCGGTGACTACGACTATGCTTTTCTCTTCCGTCCAAATATACCGTTCATGCGGAGGTCAAGGTAGTTCTTTGGTACACACTCCCAGGCCTACTCTGTTCGTTATCTGATTATTTTTCTCTCAATTGTAGGAAGGCGGCCCCGTTCTTCGGGCTTCACGATCACATGCCCATCCTACTCGCTGCGCTTCTGGGCTTTCAGCATGCTCTTGCCATGTTGGCTGGAGTCATAAGGTTAGCCTCGTGAGCCTGAAAAGTCATTTATTTTACACGCATATGCGTTTGGCTTCGGACGAGCCCTAGCTTGGTGTGAAACCGTTCTGATATTTCCCGTGATATGTCAATATAGCCCCCCGATTATCATCGGCGGCTCCGGAAAGACTGCTGCGAATTTGAGCCCGGATGTGCAGCGCTACCTCGTATCGACCTCCCTTATCGTCTGCGGCATCTTGTCCTCGATCCAAATCACGCGCTTTCATATTTATAAAACCCCATACTATCTCGGAACCGGCCTGATCTCAGTCGTCGGAACCTCGTTCGCCATCATACCTGTTGCGCAGGTTAGTATACCCTCCCGAGTCCGGTATTCCGCACGGTCCTTCCGACGCTGACCTACCATCCTTTCAAGGGCGCACTCTCGCAAATGTACGATAATGGAATGTGTGAGATAGCGGACGATGGGACTTTTCTGCCCTGTCCCAAAGGTATATACCTTGTTGTTCGTATCCACCGATTCAAAACCCTAGGCTGACACGAACAGGCTACGGTGCCATCCTCGGAACCGCTATGATCTGTGCCTTGTTGGAAATCATACTCAGTTTTACGCCACCAAAAATCCTCCAAAAAATATTCCCTCCGATCGTAACGGGCCCGACCGTCATGCTCATCGGTACCAGTTTGATCGGATCGGGTTTCAGAAATTGGGCCGGCGGAAACGGTCCCTGTTCTTCGAGCCCCCCTCCCACCCCATTCTTTGCGCTTTGCCCCAACATAGACGCTCCCCACCCTCTGCCGTGGGGATCGGCGGAGTTCATCGGGCTCGGATTTCTTGTGTTCGTGACCATAATTCTGTGCGAACGATTCGGATCACCCATCATGAAGAGCTGCGCCGTTATCATCGGCTTGCTCGTCGGTTGTATTGTCGCAGGTATGATAAAGCTCGCACCGATCCGGTACCGGGAAGCCAAACCATTAACACGTTTTCGGATAGCTGCTTGTGGCTATTTTGATGATTCAGGGATCAAGGCTGCACCGGCGGTGAGTTTCATCTGGGTGCACACGTTTCCTCTGTCCGTCTACGGCCCAATAGTGCTGCCGCTGCTAGCCGTATATCTCGTCTTGGTGAGTATCTCGGAGATAGTGCAAAGGGGGTTTTTTTTATACTAATTGCGACGGTCCTCCAGATGATGGAAGCCATCGGCGATATCACCGCGACGTGCGATGTCTCTCGGCTTGATGTGGAGGGAAGGCTGTACGAGACTCGGATCCAAGGCGGAGTCCTCGCGGACGGGTTCAACGGCCTACTTGCTTGCCTCTCTACCATCACGCCCATGTCGACTTTCGCGCAGAACAACGGAGTCATCGCGTTGACAAGATGTGCGAATCGAAAGGCTGGGTATTTTTGTTGTTTCTGGTTGATCGTAGCCGGAATATTTTCCAAGTTTGCGGCAGCGTTGGTCGCCATTCCGGTAAGTACATACGTTTTACCTGCGAACGGGGTTTCGAACAAGATTCTAATAACACTTGGGTACGTTTTAGGGAGCCGTGCTCGGGGGGATGACAACATTTTTGTTTTCAGCTGTCGCGGTCTCCGGAATGAGGATCACATCAACCATGCCATTCACCCGAAGGAATCGGTTCATCATCACATGCGGGTTGGCACTCGGGTTCGGGGCGGAGATGGTTCACGACTGGTTCGATCACGGTAAGAGAGATTCGAGTACAAACACAGAAGGCGGTTGCTAATGGAGATCGATCTCATAGTTTTCACATATTCGGTAAGGCTGGACATCGGGGAAAAATTTTGGCGGGGAAGCGATACTAACCAGGACCGATAGGGCGATAATGCGGGGAAGAGAGGTTTTTTCGATGCAATCAGTACGTATAACCTAGCCGGTCAATGCAAGTTGAAAATTTGTAGCCGCGAAGACTGACAAGATGGGATTTATCAGCTCTGGTTTGTTCGACGGGGTTTGCACTGTGTGCATTTATAACTCTCATCTTGAACTTGATCCTACCGGAGGAAGAAGAGGAAATAGAAGATGTAAAGGAGATACCGTCCGTGGCACCGCACAGAGCGTCGGCCTCGGAACGGGGATCGGGAGAAGTGAAGAAGGCGGATGAATGATTTTAGCCGTCGGTAGCATAGTACCTGAGCATATTCGGTACCTTGGATAGCAGCAGTCGTGGTGGTTAATTTTCCGTGCCAAAAGTGCACGATCTCCGATTTTACGAATTTAAATATATTTTATCGTGTCATATGCGTTGTCGGTGTGGTATTTTGGTTCATTAATTCTCATTGCATACCGGCTTACGTAGTCCTCAACCGAGTACTCCCCGGACGAATAAGTACTTTACTTGCCAAGTTGGGTTCCTTCCGGCCGGGGTTGAGTTCGACCTCGAACGGTCCCAACATTTTCGGCGGCAGATCAATCGTTATCACGCCAATGTCACATGGAATCCATCCGGTTTCCAATATACTTTTTGATAAATCCACCCGACTCGAATGGCAGGAAGCAAGCGCCCCTGAACATTACAGCGTATCGGCTCTGCTGGTGGGGCAGGGCCAGGCTAGGAGGTAAAGTATTTATCGATAGGCGATAGCTGGACTTGGTTGGGGGCCAACCAGCCAATCAGAGCCCGCGGAGTCCCGCCAGAAGAGGCAACAGCCAGCACGTTTTCCCCAACAACCTCAACACTTCGCTTCACCCGCAGCTTGAGCATAGCCGTTCCGTCAGAACTGAATTTTTTTTATCCTCCCTATGTTTCCCCGGTTTTTATTTTATTTTTTATAATCCCTTTTTTTTTTTAATATAAAAAGTCTTCCCTTTCTTCCACTTGCCTGCTTCGACCAGTCTCTCAACCACCATTTCCAGAACACTTTTGCAGTCTCCCATTCTATTTCAATCATGGGGGCTTCCTCGGCTTCATCCTCCCATTCCAAGTCCAGCCGAAAGGCGGCTTCTGACAAACCCCACATCACAGAGCTGGTATGTTTTGTTGCTCTCTTCCGTGTCTCCCCCCAGGTATCGTTGTTTTTTTTTTCTTCCAATTGTCAACCTTGCTGACATGCGAACCCTTCTCCGCAGCCGATTACGTGGGCGAATTGGTGGAAACATGTTGACTGGCTCAACGTCTACTTCATCTTGGTCATTCCGTTGATCGGATGCTATTGGGCCTGGTTCACCCCGTTGCAGCGCAAAACTGCCATCTGGGCTGTTGTTTACTACTTCAACACCGGCCTCGGTATCACGGCGGGTTACCATCGATTGTGGGCCCATACCTCCTACTCTGCTACTTTGCCTTTGAAGCTCTACCTCGCTGCTGTCGGAGCCGGTGCCGTCGAAGGGTCCATCAGGTGGTGGGCTCGTGGCCACCGTGCTCACCACCGCTACACCGATACCGATAAGGATCCTTATTCCGTCAGAAAGGGTCTCCTCTACTCCCATATCGGATGGATGGTTATGAAGCAGAACCCCAAGCGTATCGGCCGTACCGATATCACCGACCTCAGCGAAGACCCGGTGGTCATTTGGCAACACAAGCACTACATTCCCATCGTCACCTTCATGTCCTTGATCTTCCCGATGATGGTCGCCGGGTTGGGCTGGGGTGACTGGAAAGGCGGTTTCATCTACGGCGGTATTCTCAGGATCTTCTTCGTCCAGCAGGCCACCTTTTGTGTCAACTCTTTGGCCCATTGGCTCGGTGACCAACCCTTCGACGACAGAAACTCTCCGAGGGACCACGTCATCACCGCTCTTGTTACTCTCGGGGAGGGCTATCACAACTTCCACCACGAATTCCCAAGCGACTACAGAAACGCCATCGAATGGTTCCAGTACGATCCTACCAAGTGGTCCATCTGGATCTGGAAGCAGCTCGGCTTGGCGTACGACCTCAAGCAATTCAAGTCCAACGAAATCGAGAAGGGGAGACTCCAGCAGATGCAGAAGAAGCTCGACAGGGTCCGTGCCAAGCTCGACTGGGGTATCCCTCTCGAGCAACTCCCCGTCATCGAGTTCGAAGACTTCCAGGAACAGGCGCGTAACGGCAAGGCTCTTATCGCCGTCGCCGGTGTCATCCACGACGTCGGTGACTTCATCAGGGATCACCCCGGCGGGAAGGCCATGATCAACTCCGGTATCGGAAAGGACGCTACGGCCATGTTCAACGGTGGTGTTTACAACCACTCCAACGCTGCCCACAACTTGCTCTCGACCATGAGAGTCGGTGTCATCCGTGGCGGCTGCGAAGTCGAAATCTGGAAGCAAGCTCAACGGGAGAACAAGGACATTTCGGTGAGTCGGGATGCCAGGATTGCGATCGCATGAAAAAGCCCAGCGTGCTAACCCATGACCGTGTTGCCCATAGTTCGTCAACGATTCTACCGGTACGAGGATTATCCGTGCCGGTGCTCAGGTCACCAGGATCTCGGAACCCATCATTGCTGCCCAACCTGCCTAGATTCGTGGACTTGAAAAACTTCCGTATCGGATTTACGGAACCGTCCTGTACATACTCGCTTTGTTTGATTTCATCGTTCCGCCAGGCGTTCAAGGGAAGGGGAGGGGATCCTGTTACACCAGCACTTTTTTGACCTGTCACTGTAGGCGTTGCTATTCAGCGTAAAAAGCATTCCGTCGTTTCCCGAGCTGTCTTGTTTTTTCTCGGACAGCTCGGATTAAGATGAAGATAATAGATTGGCCCCACGTTATGATATGATATATGTACAAAGGATCCAGCCGGCGATCGGCTTTTGTTGCATCGGAGAGGAATGAAAGCAAGAAGGAGAAGCTATATACAATCCCGGCTGGCTGGCTTCTATAAATTTATCTTATGGTACAGGTGAATGTAAAGGGTTGGATACGTCGTCGGTGGTCGAGACGCTCGTTTGTTTCACAGACTCGTTACGACGTCTCGGTCGGTTCGGGCGAGCGTTCGCGTTGGCAATCCTCGGCAAGTAAGCTTCGTATGCTCAACCTCAAGTATTGCTGGCACGCTTTTCGGTCGGTGCCTCGTCGTTCCCGCTGCTGTTCGAGTTCGTCTTGTCGGTTTGCTTGTCATGAGGGTGGGTGAACCTATGGAAAGCTCGTTTCAAGAATCCCTCTTTCGAATCTCCGGAATCTTTGGATTCCGTTTTCGAGTTGGCTTCTTTCATCCTGCGTTATCGCGTTAGAAGGAGCTCGAACGAAAGGTCCGAAGTCTGCCGTAAACCTACAAATCGGAAACATTCATAATCCGTTTGGCCTGATGGTCCCCCAGGTCGTCCGCGAGCAGCTCCAGTAAAGTTCTTTGGGATGCAGTGAGTGCTCTGCGGGAAGCTGCATGTCAGCCTTTCATCATAGGATATCAAGCGGGGGTAAAATCCAACTTACTTGGGAAGAGAGACTCTGAATTCAACTTTCAAGTCACCGTAGGCACCCCTTCGGCTCGTAAGCTTCGACATTCCCTTGCCGGCGATTGTTATACGATCCCCGGTCGTGGTCCCTGCTGGGATATTGAGCTCCACATCTCCTTTCAGTGTAGGTATTTTTATTTTCCCTCCTAGAACGGCAGTAGTCATGGGGATCGTAGCGGTGTATAAAACATCGGCCCCGGATCTGCTGAAATCCGGATGCGCCTGGACTCTGATGTGGACCAGAAGATCTCCGCGGTGTAGTTTGGCTCCGGGTGGAGAACCACCTTGGATAATGGGGGCGTCACCCTCAGAATCGACTTTGAGGCGCATGCCATCGTCGACACCTGGTGGAATATCCACCCGGACGGATTTTCTATCTCTTAGGACACCTGCTCCGGAGCAGGTTCCGCAATCCGAACCCTTGGGTGTAACGATACCGCTTCCACCGCATGTCCCACATGTTGATGCCATTTGAAACCCTCCTTGATGGAAGTGTACCCTCGTCCCAGTACCGTGACATTTACCACATGCCGTCCGTTGAGCACCAGCCTTGAGCCCGGATCCGGAGCAGGTGTGACATGTTACCAAAGGAGAGATGTTGATGGTCTTGGTTGTTCCGTTGGCGGCCTCCATGAAGGATATGGTCGTTTGGACCTCAATGTTGTCGCCAAAGGCCTCCTCCTGGGCGCCCCTCCTCCTTCCGCCGCCGGGGCCACTTCCACCAAACATGTTGAAGATATCCTCGACGGTAAACCCACCGCTTCCGAATCCAAACCCGCCACCGCTGAACGGATTGGCACCGTCCGGGTTGAAACCGCTGGCACCACTGGGGTCGAACCCTGATGCTCCGAACTGATCATACTGTTCTCGTTTCTGCGGGTCCGAGAGAAGGTCGTAGGCTTGCTGGATATCTACGAATTGCTCCTTCGCTTTAGGGTCCTTGTTTGCGTCCGGGTGGTACTTTTTGGCCATGGCATAGTAAGCCTTCTTGATCTCATTTGCTGAAGCGGATTTAGACACACCGAGCACCGAGTAGGGGTCTTTCGGAGCGGCTTGGCGGGGTATCGTTGTATGAAACTAGACGGATGCAAAGTTAGCAAACATGATGCAAAGTTGCCTCCACCCGACCGAATATACGGATCCGCTTACCTGTCGACCTGCGCGAGGTCTACCGGAGGAAGGACTAGGTTGTGGGCGAGTGCATGTTGGCTGGCATTTTCGGGCGACAGGTTGTGCGCATATCGACGAACGGTCCCTCCTTGCCCAAGACGAATAGGAACGGGAAGGTGCTAGGGAACGAAGAGGCCCGGCACGAGGCAATGAGGATATCTGGGGGATGGCAGATCGAGATGAAGACAGCAACCGATGAGGTACAGCGTTCATGGCGCTGGAGTGACACCGTTGGGGGATTTCCTTCGCAAGTCGATACCTTAATTAGTGTCTATTGGCAAGAATGTCAGTAATTTGATGGGAGACAGTGGAAACGAAGATGAAAATGAAGACTTACCTTCTCAAAGGCAATGGCGATGGTGGTGAATATTTTCCGGGTGGGTTGAATCGAAGCTCTCGAAATTTCTGGACAAATCTTTTTGGGCGGGGCTTGGCACCGTCAGTCGCCAAACCAGTTAGCTGCCGCCCAACTCGGCTGACCAGAAACCCACCAGACCAGACCAGACCATACCATGTCCTCTTCTTTCTCAACATCGCCATCGTCATCGTCCGAGGACATGGCCGGCTCCATCGGCATCCCACAGCTTATCTTCTGCGCCATCGTCGCAGCTTTGTTCTACAGATATGTGCTCTCTCCACCTCAGGCCTCTGGTGGTTCCGGTCCGACGAGCGGACGTCGGCCGAGGGCAACCGTTTCCCAAACAGACATCGACTCGGTGAGGGTGATGTTCCCGCAAATCAGCGTGGCTGCCATACGTTGGGAACTGGAGAAGAACGGTGGCAGCGTGCCTGCCACGACAGAGAAGATCTTGAACGACGGATTTCTACCAGAGGTGAGTTAAATATCAGTCCCATGTCCCGAGAGAACGGTGCTGACGGGTCACGCTCGCTCCCTTAGCCACCGGCTTCAGTAACCCGCCAAACCCCATCGCCGCTTCCTCCCTCAGTAAACAGCGAACCCGGGTCGCTGGGTGGGACAGGCAGGTCACAGGCACCGGCTTCTTCCTCTTCATCCTCGGCAGCTACCACGATTGGCCACAGCGATCTTGTCACTCGGTACAACCTACATTCGAGACTGGAGACCCACCGACCCGGAACTTCCGCGGAGCAATTGAGTTCGTCTCCGAAAAAGAACGACAAGGCTAGTTTGTTCATCAGAGGACGTGAAAGAAGAGATTTAATGGTGTTAGAAGCTCGCAAGAAGATGGAAGGCATGTTGAGGCGGTGATTCTAGATCTCAGGAGCTTGGAGTTTTCATTTTCTTTTCTTTTTCCTTTCTTTTAACGCCCGCCCGGATATTCTTGAGGCTCTCTTCTTGGCTCGATGTGGGGCGGGAAAGAAAAAAAAAAAGCACCCTGAATGAGCACACTGGGTGTATGTATGTTCAGACCGGTTTGGATCTTTGGGGTATTATAAGGGTCTAGGGTTCTATAAAGATAGGTATAGACTCACCTCAATACATCAACGTTTGTCCCACTAGCACGGGGTGATATCGGACGTCCAGGGCCTCAACCAGTTGTATGTACATTATGTGAGCACATGTTGAAATGGCAGGGTCGGGTTCTGAGCATTTTGCAGGTAGCATAGAGATTAGTATTTACCTGGTAGGTATACATACACCATGTCAATCAAGTCTGTAGATTCTTTGAGCGCCAGCGCCGTGCAATTGAGACCGTCCCATCCCTCGATTCGCACGGGGCCTGTAGATAAGAGTAGGACCGGATGCGTACTTGGTACTTAACACCCAATGTTCGCAACGCAGCTAATCGGCATAAATATCAGGCCATCCTCGACTAAAGCATCCACCTCCAAGCTGAATTAAGGAAGTACCTTACGGTGGCAATAAACACCCGTCTACAGCGGATCGAAATCGCGATGGCCCTCAAGCTCGTCGGGAGCTTCCCCGTCCAGCCCGATAGGGTTTGGTGTGCTGCCCCTCATCCCCATCTGCCCCTCGTCGCTACGGCTTCAACCGACAGGGCGGTTAGGATATATTCCCTTCGGGACCTTTCCCTCGTCAGCACCATCGAAGGTGGCCACAAGCGCTCCATACGATCCATATCGTGGAAGCCGAACGCCAAAGGCGAAAGCGTACTCGCAACCGGAAGCTTTGATTCTTCCACTGGAATCTGGCATCGGGAGGAACACGGTACCCATGGCGACGGAGACCAATCGCTTGGATCGAACTCCGAAGAGGAGGAAGAATGGAGGTTTGCCGTGGTACTGGACGGCCATGACAGCGAAGTCAAGAGTGTGGCCTGGAGCGCTGGAGGTTCGTTCTTAGCCACTTGTTCCAGAGACAAGACGGTTTGGATTTGGGAAGACATGGGCGACGAAAACTACGAAACCATAGCCGTGCTTCAGGACCATTCGCAGGATGTCAAGATGGTCGCTTGGCATCCGGAGGAAGAGGCAAGGAACACCCTGCGATATGACTTCTGTACGTTTGATGGGTTGCTAATATTACAATAGCTACTGGCATCCTCTTCTTACGATGATACGATCAGACTCTACAAAGAAGATACCGACGACTGGGTGTGCTGTGCTGTCCTTACGGGCCACACTTCGACCGTTTGGTCGATATCTTTCGAAAACAATGGACATCAATCCAGACTTGCCTCCGCATCGGACGACCAAACGGCAAGAGTTTGGCATCGTAAGCCAAAGACCGAAGGGGAGGAGCCATCCACACAACCGCCTTCCATCATAAAAGGAACAGCGGATGAAACGGAGAATTGGGAAGAGCAGAGCTGCCTCCCGAAGGTTCACACGCGGACAATATATTCAGTAGACTGGAGCAAGAAGACCGGTCTTATTGCAACTGCTGGCGGAGATGGCCAGATCGTTGTATATAAGGAAGTATATCCGGCGAAAGATGGGGAACCATCGAATGCCGATTCAGGAGCAAGCAAGGAGTGGAAGATAATTGCGCAGGTACCGGCGGCGCATGGTGTCTACGAAATCAATTCGGTAACATGGTGTCCCAAATGGGATAAGCAGGGAACCAAAGTCGATGGAGAACTTTTACTGAGTACTGGAGATGACGGTATTGTAAATATTTTCGAGCTTAGTCTATAATATTCCATGACGGAGTTTCCTGAGGAAACCGAGCGTGCCGTCATTCAGGACGCTTCTCCGTCGTATGATCCCGATAAGAGGAAACCAACATCGCCACAGATTAATGAGTCACTTGCCCTTGTCTGGCCCTCAATAGCAGACGGCCCAGGGTTTAATTCAGTCTGGCGACGACTTCGGCCATCTCGGCATCTGTGTATATGCGGAAACCCTTTTCCCTCGTGACGCTAGCGAGCTGGACATTTTTGCTGTCGAGTTTCTCCTCCATGACTTGCTTTAGGGTTTTCAGCACAAGATTCTCCGCTTCGGCTAACGTCAAGGACTATATATTCGGATAAGCTATCAGCGTACGCGGCCACGTCGGTAGCTAGCGAAGATACTCACGCTGTGATATTCGTTCTGTAGTTCAGCCTGCGCACCTTCACTTCCGGATCCTATTGCTTTGGCATCGTAGCGATAAAAAGTCCCGGAAGGCTCCGCGTGGTATCTTTACACACCAAAACTCACATGGTAAGCATAGGCTGGTATATCCTAGATAGTCTTCCAGCAAGACTTACAGCTGTGGACCATCCTGATCATAACCCGCGATGAGCAACGCCACACCGAATGGTCTACTCATTATGCTCTCCTCTCCATCAGCACCTTCTCCGAATCGAAGGGCCAGGTCACATATCGCCTGAGTGACGCTCTCAACCCGTAACGGCTCCCCATAGTGAAATGTGTGATTTTGCGCCTCGACGCGGGCATGTTCGATCATCGACCTAGCGTCGGCTTGAAGGCCCGACATGGCGCACCCAAGATGTCGGTCGATTTCGACAATCTTCTCTACCGATGATGCCTCTAATAAGGGAGACGTAACCCTCTTTTCTACCCCGATAATCACACCATAACCCGTGGCCACCTATGCAATGTTAGGACGCTTGTAACGTGGTTTGACAGAAAAGGGACATTGCCAATCGTACCCCGATGGCAGTGGACCCCAACTTGATGGCTTCGAGGGAATATTCGACTTGAAAGAGACGACCTTCGGGCGAGAAGGTGCTACAAATGACAAAGTTAGGGTCGACGCATTAGGCAATAAGGAAGTGTCAGGTAACGGAACGGGATACGAACTTAATGCCACGATCTATCAAGAAGTTAAAGCTATTAGCGGATGTTATAGATAACCCGCGACGCCCAGAATGATGAGGCAGAGCTAGTGTTATAATCACCATATTCCGATCTTGCAATAAACATGATGCTTGATTTAGATCCGAAGGCAGAGCGACGAAGGTTTTGGTGGCAGCAGCAATATAGCTCAAGAGCAAAGTCGAAACGGTAGTGGATTCTGTTGTTCGTGGGTAAACGACGATATCGAGGTGGGTGTAGCTGGTGAGGGACCAGGTTTGTGGAGAGAGGTTGAGCTTAGGTGGGACCAAGCTGCTCCCCAGAACGCGCGTTTCAGCCAACACACTCAGGTTCCAACAAGGTAACATATATCAACTTCAACCTTCAAACAAACGAAAAATTCGATGGAACCCGAAACTTTATGTCTGTGTCTCATGAAAATGCAGCAAATGAACTATCCGACAACCTTTAAAGAAGACAATAGAATGATTGTGGATCTTTGGATTCTTTGAATGTTCGAAAAGTAGAGGATGAAGCTTGTGACTTCTGGTTCGAGTGCAATTGCATGCAAGGGATCCCAAAATATCTGTACCCCCAACCTCGATATGATACCGCATACTTTTTAATTTACAAAGCAGTCATTTTTTGGCATAAAAATGCGTTCTAGACGGTCAATGGTCTTATACAACTATATATCCTTTACTTCTTAATACCGAGCTCTTTGAAGAAGGCCTCCGAGTTCGGTTCGCGGCCCAAGAAGGCCTTCAAAGAATCCATCTCATCCCTCGAACCTCCCTTTTCTAAAACCTCATGGCGATATCGTCTTCCATTCTTAGGATCCATAGGGTTCTGCTTGAATCCAGTAAAGTACATGTCGGAAGCGAAAACCAAAGACCACTATGGAAAGCGTCAGTATGGAGCTAGTAATGGAAGGGACTAAACAATCAACCGGGATGCTTTGCTCACCAGGTATCCGTAGTATCCAGCATCGTAACCGCCCATGAGATGGCCAAAAGTGGTTTGGCCCTGTCCGAACTTGGGATCAGTTGGACCGTCCAGGCCTGCGATTTCGCTTCGTAGATTGTTGTAAGTTGCACTCGAATCAAGGTCCTCGTCCTGAGGCAAGGTTAATTCGTGCACTCGCATGTCGAAAATTCCAAAATGTAGCTGACGGAGATTGAAAAGCCCGTCATTGACCTAGTATCGAGCAAATTGCATATGAACATCCGATCCTTTCACCGCTACCATGATCGTTGAGTCTTACATGTTTGGATTTAATCAATGCGCTGATAAGGTCGCCTGGGAGCGATTCGCCGGTTTCGTAATGCGATGACAGCTCCTTGAGTTGTTCTGGCTCCCAGCACCAGTTTTCCAGCATCTGAGATGGAGCTTCAACAAAGTCACCAACAGTATTCGTTCTAGGAAAGGAAGTTTTAGCCCCGTATCCCACGTCTGTCGAATCGTGGATAGCTTACCCGTGGAATCTTGAATAGGTGGTTCGAGAAACCAGGTCGTGGATGCCTAGTTACGCCGAAGTTAGCTGAAATCCGGTGAGTCGAAAGACCAGAATGGCCATATGCGTACCATGGCCTAACTCGTGGAAGAGGGTGACGACTTCATCGTGCTTGAGAAGGGATGGCTTGGAAGGAGTTGGTTTAGAAAAGTTGCAAACCTTCACGGTGAAGTTAGTATATATACCGGAGCGAGGCTGTGAAGGCGAATGGGAAGCATACCAGCGCGGTAGATGGATAGTTACGGCTCGTGGAGTTACCGGGGTCGCGAAGGAAGCCCGGGATGAGGTTGAAATTCGCTGCGTGGCCATATTTTCCCTCTCGGGGATGCAAGTCCAAGTACAAGTAACCAACGAACTCGCCGCCGAGGGCCGCTTCGTCATGGACGAGATAAACCTTGCAATCCTCGTGCCATCCACGCTCTCCGGACCCAACTTGCGCACCCTCTTCGACGACTTGAACGAATTTCAGACCAAAGAGCTTTTCGAATATTGTCAGCATACCGTCGACACACTTCTGCAATGGGAAGTATTCGGCAATTTTGTTCTCGTCGATGTTGAATTCCTGTTCCCGAACCAGGCGGTCGTAGAATCGATGGTCCCATAGGTAATATTTGTCATCGAAGGGTAGGCCACGAGCCTCCACGTCCGTCTTTTTAAGCTGCTTTAGCTTCTGGACTTCCGCTCTTCCGCCCTCCGTAAGCTTGCTTCTAAGGTCACCCAAGAACGAGTTGACCGTTTCCGGTGACTTTGCCATCTTTTCCTTCAAGACATACTGAGCATGATTGTCATACCCCAGCAATTGGGCTTTCTCATGGCGCAGGCGGACGGTCTTGTCGAAACGCGGCAGGTTGTCCGGACACTTGTTTTCATTACCGATGAAAACTTGTTCGCGCACGTCGGCATTAACAGCGAATTTGAGAGTCGGGAAGAGGTCGGGATATTTGTAGGTGAGGAAGTATTTCTTGACACCATCCTTCTCCTCGGTTTTGAGGATATTGATAACATCGGCCGGGACCCCCTCTAACTGTTGTTCTGTGAACCAGTTCCCTCCGTTCTCCTCGTTGAGAGTCTTGGAGAAATCAATGCTTAGGACTGAGAGTTCCTTCTTGATTTCTTTGAAACGGTCTCGTTCAGCCCCTTCCAATTCCAGACCCATACGGATGTAGTCGGTGTTAAGTTTTTCGACCAGCCGCTTGCCTTCCGGTGTGAGGTTTGATGGGGGGGACTTGGCCACAGCATTGACCAATTTGAAGATGTCCTCTCTCATTCCCGCTTCGATGGAGTATTCCTGAAAAATGGTCACTCGGGTGAGCATCCAGACTGATTATCAAGAAACTACAATATACATATACATATATATATATATACATCGTTATGGTTATGGTTTTACGGAAGAAGACATACGCTCAAGAGTTTATCGGCCTCGCTGGAGGCCTCCCTGATCTTTGGATCGGATGAGACGTATTGGTAGAAACCGAGGATATGGGACGAAAGACCCATATCGTTCTCATCGGCGGCCAGAGGGGCAATGACATTTTCAAAGGTGGCCGTCTCCGGGGTAACATCCTTAGCAAGACGGTCGAGGGTGTTCCTCGATCTTTCGATCAAAGCCTTGGTATCATGCAAGAGAGACTCCGGGTCATGTTTGAAGGTGGGTGGCGCCTGTGGAGCCTTGAATGCGGACATTTTGGCTATCGTGCTAAGGCCGGACCTGGATGGAGGTACGACGCGATATATGGGGAGCTGGCGGGCAAGCCCGAATAGTCGTCTGACGGATGCCAATGCGAGTTCGGGAGACCACGTAAAGACGAGGATGAATGCAATTGAGAAAGCGAGGAGGAAATGGAAGAAGATGTATTTAAATTTTCGTTTAGACGCCAGACTTGCAGATGACTTGAACGGCTCTCTCAAGTCTGAGGGACAAGTCTGAGTGAAACCTGTGAGCAAGCGGGGTAATCGAGACTACGAAGGAAGTTACGGCTGGAAGTAGGCAGGTGCGGGGATATGCAAGAAGACCGAAAGCTGCAGACGACGGCTTTTGAGCGAGAAAAGCAATTACCTACTTCATATACATGGACGCACTTGATTTATACACCTAAGCGCTAGTAAGCAAGTATGTTCCATGCATGTTAGCAAGTTAGGTGCTCGAGTGCTTAAACAAGTACCCAAGTACCCAAGTACTTATTAGTAGTAGTGGTGGTGGTGGTAGCTAGGCCGGTCCCAGCATAAACAATAAACAGTCGCTTCAAACAACCTCCTCTCCTAACTAACTAGAATTCTTACCTCCACCTCACCTCACCTCCAACCACACCCTGCATACCTCTTAGCTTAGTACCCTCGCAGTAATAATCCCAAGTCCATCCTCCCTTCTACTGCTCCTTTTCATATAGACCGAAGTACGGTTGCAAACATCTAGAAATGGTAAACTGGTCCTCGCCAAAACCAAAGGCTCTTCTCGCCCATCTAACCAGAACTCCCGTACCTACCTAGGCTGCAAACACAAACTACAAGGAAGCATTTGCTCTCTTCGACAAAAAAGGAACCGGTCGTGTCCCAACATCATCTCTCGGCGATCTCCTACGAGCATGTGGCCAAAACCCTACAATGGCAGAAGTCGACGAGGTCGCCCAGAGCGTCAAGGGTGAATGTAAGCTTTCCTGAGCTCCCCAACCGACCCAATGTACCACCGAATCAACAAAAACTAACATCATCAATAGTCGATTTTGAGACCTTTTTGAAAATCCTGAACCGCCCAGGAGGCTTCCGTGACCCCGGCCCACCAGAGGAATATATTCGGGGTTTCCAGGTCTTCGATAAGGACTCGACAGGAGTCATCGGTGTCGGAGAACTCAAATACGGTATTTAATACTCGATTTTGCTTCATAACCTTTCTTTTTACTGATGCTTTGTAAAACGGCTAGTTTTAACCACGCTCGGGGAGAAATTGACGGACGCCGAAGTAACGGAACTATTGAAAGGCATGGAAATCACAGGCCCGACTGTCAATTACATCGGTATAGCCCTTGTTTCCCTAAAATTCTTTCATTCGACATACATTTGCTTACGAACCGGTTCGAATTTAGATTTCGTTAAAATGATTCTTGCAAATTAAGCTACCTTGCCACTCATGCGTCCTTCGAGAGGACCGGAGAGGCTGTTTGGGCTCCGTTGGCCTCATCATCATCCTTTTCGCTAGAAATTCTTTGTTGGAGGAGATCTTTTAGTACGGTCATGCTGGCGTTGTCGGTCCGGATAGGATATTTGCAATGAATTTGGATTGAAACGCTCAGCGCTCTCAACCGTGCCCGCATCGATCCGATATACTGAATTTCGTAACCTGTAGCCGAACCTGCGCGGGGGGCTCAATCCTCCTTGACTAACTGGAGATCAAGTTCTGTTAAAGAGCCCATCCCCGCCGCTGTCGTGAGCCCTCCGGGAAGAATATAGACATAATAGTTTTTGTTAGACCGGATTTTTTTTGACTTGTGGGTTTCGTCGTCTTCCCCCTTGGATAATTCTTCCAGACTCTCGTCGTAGATTTGATATCCAAATATCAGCCGGCATCGCCCGCATCTCCAAAGCAAGCGCTTCTCAAACCCATCCTCCCGTCTGATAACACACGGCCTCCTGTCACGAATAGAAGAAAGCAGTAGGGTGTAATCCTTAGGCTCCGGTTCTTCTTTTGGAAGAGCTCTATCTCTTCGTTCCGCGCCGCCAGTTGCGTTCCCAGCGACAGGACCGGGAGGGGTTTCCTGGCCGCGTCGGTCGATGTCCATCCGCGTGCCCTGTTCTTCTTCATTCCCATCATCATCATCATCATCGTCTTCATCGTCGTCGTCACTCTCATTATCTGAATCGGCGGACCGAGGTGGTGGTGGGAGAGGAACAATCAAGGCACCATCGATCCCGGGGGGTTGGCGACGGGGCAGCTTGAAAATGTCGCGTGTCGTCGCGAGAACCAAGTGGCTGCAAATGCAATGATATGTGAAAATCCTATATAGACATTAGAGAGACCTGCCGAAGTGACACGGAGGGAAACAACATACGATGGGATATCCATGCTGGGGAACGGGCCATGTAAGCCGGGGCGCTGGTTGGGGCTTGTGGAGCTTTGTCGTGTTTAAGAAACCCTCCGGTGTGACCGATCACACATGGCGGCTTCCCCAAATCCTCCGAGGTCTTACAACCATTCTCCTTAAGAAACCAAACTTCCGTGGGCAAAAAAAAAACATCATGCGTTCGCTCGCCTTCGTCCTTCCGGTTCTCGCTGTCTCAGTGAATGCCGTCCATATTCACCAGCATGGCGCTGGACGTCAGCAGCCCATCGCGGAGATAGATAAAACGGATCTCGCCAACGTTCTCGGACTCGACCCGACTGAGGTGCGGTTGATCGAGCTGGAGCCCGGCGTTACCAGAGAAGTTACGGAAGAGCAAAAATGGGAGCTGAAGAAGGTCCGTAGTTCTTTCCATCCATATCAGCGGACTTTTTTTTTTTTTTTTTTTTTGGTAGAGAAACGTAGATTAACGCGATCGTATCTCCAAGGCTGGCACCAACTTTATCGATATCACGGACCATCAAGACTCCTATGCAGCAGCTGGCACCAAGAAAACCTACAAGTATCCATCGGAGCCTCAGAATGAGGCCATCATCAGGCCTCTCCTCGCGAAGCTCGATGCCAAAAATATGAAGGCGAACTTGGAGAAGTTCACTTCGTTCTATACCCGTTACTACAGGTCATCGTCCGGCGCGGACAGCTCGCGATGGCTATTGTCTCGGGTGAACGAGACCGCTTCCGTGGATTCGAAGATTTCGGTCGCTCCCTTCGTTCACAGATGGGGTCAAAACAGCATCATTGCACACGTACCTCCTAAATCGGAGGATGATGCTGCGATCGACTACCAAAGCACCAGCGCGAAGAGAGTCGTCATAGGTAACATCTCGCCGGGAGTAAAAATAAAATAAATAAATTTCTAATACATATTTTTTTTTTTTTCTCAACAGGTGCTCATCAAGATTCTGTTAACTTGCTTCTACCGATGTTCTTGAGGAGTCCTGGTGCCGACGACGACGGGTCCGGAACGGTCACTATTCTTGAGGCTTTCAGAGTCTTGGTTGGCGCTAAGATCCCCTTCAAGAATCCCGGTACGGCTCCTTCTTCATTCACCAGCTACCCACTTGCTGCTCATGCTGATAATCGATACGGACGGCAGTTGAATTTCACTGGTACAGCGCGGAAGAAGGCGGTCTCCTTGGTAGCCAAGCAATCTTCAATCACTACAAGAGCAAAGGGTACCTGGTCGGAGCTATGTTGCAACAAGACATGACGGGATTTGTCAGAAAGACCTTGGATGCCGGTCAACCGGAGAGCGTGGGCGTTATCACGGACTATGTTGACCCCGGTCTCACGGCTTTCATCAAGAAGGTCATCACTACCTATTGCGATATTCCATACGTCGAAACAAAGGTGAGGATCCGAAAACTGCGGCATTCGATGGTTGCGAACTAACCCGTGAAATTCAGTGCGGGTATGCCTGCAGCGACCACGCATCGGCCTCGAAGGCAGGTTACCAATCTGCGGTGAGTACCTAAATAATATCACCCCCTTTATAGGATTCTCCTAACAGCGGTCGATAGTTTGTCATCGAGAGTGCATTCGAGAATTCCGATGATAAGATTCACAGCACCGAAGATAAGATTGAGTATCTGAGCTTCGGGCACATGTTGCAGCATGCCAAGTTAACATTGGCGCTAGCTCTCGAGTTGGGGTTGGCGGATCTTGAAGAGGCATAGGCTGGATGGTTTTGCTTGATCACGCAGGTAGGTATTTAATACGGCAATGGGAATTGATCTTTACTGTCGAAATTGGACAATAGAAGTCGACTTCGATGGAATACAAACGCTGTCATCAGATATTCGGTGGAAACACCACGGAACGTTCAAATATGATATCATCAAAATCGTGAAAAATCCGAAAACAGGCTATCAGATACACCACCCTATCGATCAAAAAAGCAGGCGAGGACGTCGTATATCGGTACAGTATTTTCGTACAAGCAAAGGAAACTTAGGGATCGTAAAGAGGAAATTAAAGCGAGAGTGTACAGATGGTGTAATATGCACATTCATGAGCCGAAAGGAACATGCAGGGTAGAAATGACATTAGATGGCTAAATTTGATAATAAAACAACCCGGACCTTTCCTTCATTAACCCCATGTTGTATCAAAGACCGTGGCGCTTCGTACGTCTAACACCATATTCCGGGGCTCTCGAATGCAGTCTTGTAAAATACGACAATAAAAAATAAAATAAAATAATCGGTAAAGGAAACCAAACGCATGACGCCGTCGAACCGTAAAAATCCCAACGGCACGAAACATATTATTGAGTCTATATTCGGTGTAAATATTGATGGATGGAGTGTCCGCCTCGCGGCAGGTCACATGAGATTAAACGCGTGTGCTAGCTGCACGCAAAGCGGCTGGCCGGCTCGCTGCCCGCTCGGCCGCAGGGGCCCCTGCCGTTATCGAATAACTGGCTGTGCGGATGAGGGTTGGAGGTTTGCTAGAGACGCTCGAAGCAACGCTGTTCTTTCGCGCATTGTTTCCCGGTCGGTTGAAAACCTGGTCGATGAGGCGTTTTGGGCCGACATATTCCATGTTCATTTTGACCGTGTTCCCACGCATCGTCGGTAAGACGAGCTGGACGACTCTCTTACGACGGGAAAATTTCCTTTTGATGGAATCGTCGATAAGTGCGTATACGCCGGTTGCGACCACAACACTTCAAAGTATTCGTTAGCTTTTATATATATACAAACTGGGCTCGAAGCGTGCACACTTACTCGGCAACGTCACACATCGAACTGACAACGGAATCATCCGTGTCATCGCAAAGCCACATGGTCGACGGTGGGATAAACCCTCCCTTGGCTTGTTCCTCTGCAACCTCGCTTGGCGACAGGTTGTCGGGGCGGATGTGAGCGATGATATTATTGGTTGCGGTGTTGATCAGGAAGTAGGAGCATGACTCTTCCTGGCCGTAAACCGTGATCTTGCGTTTCCAGGCGTAACTTTTGCCCCAGTACTCGAATTCATATCGCTTGCTACCTTTGCTCCCACGTCTCTTCAGGTCGACATGGGCGTAATTTGAGAATTCGAGCATGGTGGTATTTGTCGGAATGCCATGGTCGGTAGTGTCGGCGGGAGCATGGCCTTTTTGTTCGACATCGGAGAACTCCTCCTCGTCATCTTCCCCGGATTCGTATCCGCTATCTTGACGTGAAAGGGTTCGGTCTTTGGGGTCGCTCTTGCCCATGAGGGAGCTCATCAGTTTGCTTCCGGATCGTTCTAATTTCGGACGTCCCGAAGCTGGCTTGGCGTATTTCCGACGGAAGTTGACGACTTCACGGCCACAGTCACGACCGTACCGTCGGAGAACCATGTCGCGATTCTTCAAGTTGTTCATATTCATATGAAAAAGAGTGATCAACCTGGGAGGTTCGGAGGAATGCGACATGTTGGTATCGATCCGGAGATTCATATTGCCATCAAAATCATCGTCATGCTTTATTGTCAAACGACGGGTCGAAGGGAAGAGATGGGCGAACAGGGGAGGCGTTGAGGGTTTCGCCTCCGGGATATATTTTGGTTCGTTTCGATAGATTCGGCGATCGTCGACGTCTTCGTAAGATGCTGTTGAAGTTGAGTAGCCACCTGACTCTCGGTCCGAATAGTAACTGCGACGACTGTAAGAATCGTCGGAATACGTCGAGGATATTATTCTGGGAGGTGGCCCGTTAGGCTTCTTCTCAGTTCGGCGCCCATATCCGGAATCCATATTTCAAGGTCGGAACGACAAATCCCGAAAAAGTAAAAAGAAGAAACAAATTAGGAGTATATAGTAAAATGGCTGTAGATGTTAATAAATAAATGAGATATCGGTATGAGCGAGATGTGCGATAGTGAGGGAGAGAGAGCTAAATGATCGCTTATGCGTGGTCGGTGATATTTCTGGGATGTTGTGTGTGCGAGTAAGCCTTCACAGCAGCATGCGAAGGGGGAAGAATGAAAGAGATGAAATTCAAGCTGAAGGTTTATCAAAGCAGAACAAGATGAAGTTGAAGTTGAAGTCGTCAGCTGTCTAACTCTGAGACGAAAGGAGGTCAAGAGGAATTTGGATTGCCGGACTCTGTAACCTTAGTGGCAATTTGTAATGTGTTGTGGTTGTATGCTGTTGTTGTTGTGTGGCTGGGTTCGGAATTCGAATGAATTGGCCGGCGATTTGTATTTGAATACGAATAAAATATATGAAGTCGGACGCTGTGCAGTTATAGGTAGGTATGGATATAGATCATGGCATAACCCGGCCGGCTCAAGGAAACTGTTGGGCCTGCTCAGCTCAGCTCGGAAAGAGAAGAAAAGAAAAAATGGCAAAAGGGCTAGGTGGCGAGAAGGTGGAGAGACTCGACAGTCAGACAGACAGGCGGCGGCGGCGATGATATTTTGCTGGTGGGAAAGGGGAAGGAAGACCGACCACTTTTCAAACCCAACGGCCGACGCTGCAACTGCCTAACGCCCAGCTACAAATTTAAGTTACTGTATGTATGTAAGTAAGTATTTATTCTTTTTTTAAAGATTTTATTTTAGTTTATTGTATTGTATTGGCAGCTCTCTCTCTCTTTCGTTTCTTTCGTAATTCTGGAAAAGGGCAAGATTTAAAAAGAACACAGACAGAACGAACTGGCTTGCATGAACTGCTGCTGCTGAACAGGAGAAATGGAAGAAGAAGAAGAAGAAGAAGAGAAAAAGAGCGGAGATGCAATGTGATCGAGAATATTCGGAGACTGTGGTTAACTAAGTATTTGACAACTCCATACCTATGTACTTACATTTACCCAGATGCTCTGACTGGTCGACGGTACAGGTAATGTACCCACCCACATTGCATTTTTAGGTGGGTGTGCATTTTGGCAATGCATCGACAGTGCTTTACCCCCCTCAAAATCCAATCCGATCGCATCCCGAACCCGAAGTTTCCTTTTGGGTATCTTCTTCAGGACTTGCAGAGGACATGGCCACTCAGAGTCTGAGCCTGCGCCTTCCTTTCTGTCACGCTTATGTGTCAGATCCCACCGCTTTATATGACAGCAACAAAAGAAACCACTCGTTGCTTCCCACACCTTCTCCGCATACAAATGAGTACATACCGTGCAGAGTACATCTTCATAGATGTATATACGATAGATGGTTCCGTTTGACGATCTTATCTCGAAAGTCTTTTTGACACATCCTCAACAGGCTTCAAATCAAGGTACAGGAATGTGGGTGGGCCTCACCAATATTTGCGATACGATGCGGAGAGTACCTCCGTGGTACCTCTTTGGTGTCCAGGCAATGCGTATTTATGTACATCCCTACTCCAGAACATGGGTGTCTCGAGGCTCAGACAAGGGCTGGCGACTGACTTTGCTTCGCACATGCGACGACGATCGGCTTCGACTGGGTACCCAACACAATCCGTTTTTGGAAAGTGTTTGTCTAACAAACAATCCGCCTGTGTTGTCAGCCACAACTCAGGATCCATCGCACCACCACCCCGCACCCAGATGCGTATAGTTTTGAGCAACTAGAAGCTTCAAGCCATCTCGCTCAAGCTTATAAGCTTCAAGCCCCATACCAAAAAGGAAAGAAAAAAGAGGATACCAGGATCAATCGGGTCACGGGCTTCTTGAGAATTATATACCTTTTCGTCTTTTATATCTTCTATAGCATATATCGACGCCGTTGTGGGCTACCACCCGTAAGCCCTCACGACACGATAGTTTACGTAACGGACAGTCTGGCGTCGTGGATGACGCCAGCTTTCATCCATCATGACAACCTTCCGGGTATCGATAGCTACATCGCGCCCTGTCCTTGGACATCACTCGGGGCCCAACTTACGCAGGTCCCTCGTATTCTTTGTGCATCATCGTTCGGGTTCGCAGCAGTGTCACATCCCGCCTAGTTCATCCAATCGATCATGGGCTCAATCCTTAGCACAGGTGGTCCATTCTACCAGGAATTCGCATTGGGATTATATCCCCAGATCCCATCAGTGGGGAAACAATAAAACAGTATTCTACCAGTGGATCCAGAATCGCAAGGCGCTGACCAACGGTTGGTTCCATGTAACTTACGGGAAAAAATACAATAGCCCCCGCAAAATACGGCGTGACGGTTGGACATATAACGCCCGGGATGCTGCTCAGAAAGTCGATTCAATTCACAAATCCCTCTTCAGGGCCCTGAATATCATGAGCAAGCCGCGTGTACGATGGGGTACCCGGCCGAACCAGCCTGCAACGGTTAAAGCATCAGCGCATGCTACAGCTTCACCTTTCAAAGTATACGCTCGTGCTTCGGTAAAACTTCACGTGGGTACGAACATGGTTAACGTTTCGCGGAATTCGGCTTTTGAAAAACAGCGGGAGTTCGAAGCCTCTGCTTCATCAAAATCCGAGCCGCCGGTTTCTCTTGATAACCCTCAAGAAACCACGCTACCCGGTGCTACCGGTAACCCTGAAGTAGCTTCGAATACACTCGAAATAACCTCAAACTCCGGGGCGGATGAGCTAGCGGAATCCAAAAAAAAGCTTGTTCAAGTCGCCCCCGAAGATGCAAGGGTCTTAGGTATGGACGAAACTGCTTCACAAGGAGCCAGTTTCAACGTCGGCCCCATCGATATCGGTTCACAAAATGACGGCGAGTCCCTAGGCAGCACGCCCAACGCTGTTATGAACAAAGATTCCGAATTACAGACGGAGAAGAAATCCGAGCCTCTGCAAGCGGCTGCTGAAAATGTGGAATCCGCGGTGGAATCCAACGATTCAGGAAAGTCATCCAAACTCTCCCCGGCAGATCTCATAGCCTCTCTCCGATACTATGATCGACGGCGTGGGACGCTGCCAGACGAGGAACCTCTGTCGCCTGAAGATGTTGCCGTCCTCGAGTCCTCCAGAACTAAATTAACAAAAGGAAGAAAATCGATATCACGGTCTGAAACCTCTTCAGACCATTCTAACAGGAAATCAAGTTTCAAAAGGATAGGCCTTGCGGTCTCCTCCGTCGTCGTAGGTGCATATATTTTCGGCATCGGGACTAAATTGCTTTCTGTGCAACCAGAATCGACAGCTGCAGCGGAATTCCTCTCTGCGGTACAGCGTTCAAAGGTTACAAAGGGCCCGGTAGATTGATTACTTGCACTTCGAGGGCCTGGGGTTTTGGGGATAATCCCATCCCCTCAGGAAGATGGAATCCTGACGTCGTTATTGACATCGTCTAGCTGAGCGGTCGGCGCACCGCATGTATATATGTATGTAGCGCATGTATGTATATTAACAGGATAGCAGATATCATATTGATCTCCAATGCGTGGGTTCGCCGTTACAAATTTCCCCAAGGTTTAATATAGTTTGCTTATTGCCGAGGGCAGGTTTCCCGTCCTAACGTACCCGTAGGTAAAGAAAGGCCATGATTCCTATTCCGTCGCATTATTCATCAGCGAGGATACATGGGAACCAAGAAACGGGCGTTCATAACTTCCAGTCTCTCCCAGCGTTCTTCAACCCGCTTTCCCCGTCGACGAGAACGCAGGCTCCGTTGGCAATACATGTGATGCCATTTTCCTTCGCGTACTTCAGTACGTCATCGGACTCGGAGCCAGGTTGGCACCAAACCATCTTGATTCCGAGCTCCTTCGCCCTCTCTAGGGTCTTGAGCGTGATGGCCGGCGGGGTGATGATCGAAACTGACGTTTCGGATGGCGATTCCAGGCTATCCAAGCTCGAGACCGTCTGTTGCTCGAGGATGACCGGGGCTTTTGGATTGACCCCGGTGACGGGTAGGCCGTGCGAAACGTACCAGGAGAATACTTTTGGGCTCACGGTTAGTATTTAGTACATTTTATATCACGATTTCTAATATGTATCGAGGAGCCATACCTTTGTAACCGTATTTCCCGGGGTCGGTCGAAGCGCCGACGACTGCAAAGCGCGGCGACGAGAAGAATGTTTTGATAGCAACCTCCATGTTGTTTCTAGTTGAATGAGATGTGGTTTTCGAAGCTGGAATTTTTGTGGGTCGGGAGGGTAGATGCAATATACAAAACGCCTCGTTTCGACGTTTAACGTTGGAGGGTGGTCTCGATCGTACCCGAGGTTCTCGATACTGTAGGACTCGAGCAGGGAATTTATAATCAAAGAGATCAGGATGACGGCATTTAAATTGGACCGGCGACTTTTTTAAACTTTATACATGTGATACTACTGACGTATCGGATCGGGCAAGAGATGCAGTTTGAACATTTTTTTTGTACAGCCTCGAAATCCAAGCGCATTCACATCGTGCCCTGCTACCCCCTGCGCTGCTTCAAAACGTTCGGATTCGAGGCTACGGTTTGGACCGGCCTATCAGAAATATATACAGGCATTGTATCCATTTCCTTCAATGCTTCGCCTTTCCCTCGGCTTCCGCCTCCTTGAGGAAGTTCTGGATGAAGGTCTCTTCGTCCTTACTTGTCGCCTGGATTGGGGGTGTGGCCTGCGGCTTCTTGCTGCCGCCCATCGAGAGGTAGGAGAGCCCGAAAACGGTGCTCAAGGTAGCAATCGACAGCTGGAAGGGTAAACAATCGTCAGAAGGTGCGATTGAAAGATTTGCCCTCTTGGGATGCGAGGGGTAAATGCATGGTTATCCGTGGGGTTTGGAAAGGGACATACGACATGGGATCCGACCTGCTTGCCAGCAATTGTATAGTACGCGACCATTTTGGAGGACTTGGGGGTGGAGTTGGAGACGGGAGGGTGGTTTGGAGGTGTCGGTGGTGGGTGTGACGGGTTTTCGAGGACGGCGGGTTGATGGGAGATGTCGTCAGAAACGTCGGGCCGGAAGTTTTACATTGTCCTGCCGCAATTGTTACCACGACCAACACAAAACCTAAGCTGGCGCGCTAGCATTTGATTCCGGTTAAATTGTATTATAGAGATGATACATCACGCATTAATACTTAGGTATTCGGGCACCATATGTCAGGCGTCACGGATTAGGATGCGTCCGTTGGATTTAATTTTAACTTGACATTGAGAAAATCGAACACGTTTGCCTTTTATTTACTTGATTAGAGAATGGATGTGCAAAATGTGTAAACTGTATGTATGTATGTACAAACGAGGATCCCAACTGCACAAGCGCTCTCATTCGAAACCTTCAAAGGACATTATAACACGAACGGCAAAGCTCTGCGCCAAAAAAGTTTCTTCGGAGGCTTGAAAAGAAAACAGGAGGGGGGTCAAGGTGGATATATACAAACGGAAGGATAACAGGCTCATAAGAGGGGGGTATATTTAAGACTATACTTGTCAGACGTAGTATGTATCAAGAGTTTTGTTAACAATGTTATCTAGGTAGAGAAAAATAGAAGTTAGGGTTCCCCCACAAGTCTCAAGTCCCTAGGGTAGTGGGGCCTACAGTTCTTTCTCCTTCGATCCCTTAGTTTCCTTCTTTTCATAGACCTCGATGCCCTTTTCAAAAGCCCATTCAACGGCGTGCTCGATAGGTTCGTCGAATATGTAAGGCAGAGCCGGAACAACAGCTAATCCGAGCCCAATAGGGCCCCACGTTCGAAGTCGAGCGTTCTTGACATCCTTCATCGCTTTACCACTGTATTTTACAACCGAGTGGATCGTAAGGGCAGGGAAGAGCATCGAAGCGACCTTGTGATCAAATGAATCGTTAGCACCGAGCTGGCAGTCGATAATATTTTCCCGAGCTTTACCAACCGACTGAAATACGGCCCTTTGAACACCAACTACACGGTAGTCATCTTTAAGAGGGACCTCGACGGGGCTGCCGGCAGGTTTGCCCAACGAAAACGACCCCAGCGAGTTTGGTCTTAGGTTCGGAGGCGGCTTGTGAAGAAACTCTTGGTTCCGGAGATATGCCTTGTATGACTCGTGTGCAACATCGCCTAGAATATGTGTTAAATTATAATGAAGCTTTTTGACGAGAGGCCAGCACATACCCGTTATATACAACCAGGAAACACCATAGGCGGAACGGACCAGCCGAGAGTGTGCAACCGGACGGAACGATTCGCCAATGTCAGAACTATGCAGCCACGATAGAGGCGAGCAGGCCTGTCAGTAAAGTTCCGTAGTATACAATTTCCGCGCGTTTCTGAAGAAATGGGGGAGATGTCGAACTAACGTATAAGCGACGTAGCGATGTGCGCTGGCTAGGATTGTTCTTAAACGGCTGGCATAGGCTGCATATCTGACGTTGGTGTCTGTGGATTCCGGTGCCCTTTCAAGTTATATTGTTAACATATGTATTTGTGAGGCATTCTCAAGGCCGGAATCAACATGGCGACCACAATCTTAGGAAATACGGCTTACTCCCCGTCGGCGATCCGATCTATCAACTTTTCCGGACCGCTAGTAGAATCTAGCGTGCCTTTCGACATTATTTGTTGAATGTGGATAAGTGTAACGTTGGATATTTAGTGATGTCGCTATGCTTATAAAATGGATCCAGACCGGAACCCCCAAGATGCCAGTGGGTACACTCTAAAGATCTAGTTTCGATGACAGAAGTCGAAGTAATAGATACCAGCGATATGGCGGCGCGAAAGAAAGCAAGTCAGTTAAGAAGTAAGTACGTAAGTGTATGCTTGAGCAGGCGCACGGGGTTTTATGTAATGGGTAAATTTAAACGGATCGGTGGGTTGAAATGCAGGTGGGCTGTCGCATGCACGCGGGCGACAGCCGAACCGAATCCGGACCAGCCACATGCGATGACAGCCCGGGTGGCACATGTAGGACGTGTGGCGGTACGGCTGCCGGATCGGGATCGAAGGTGTTTTGTGTTACCATGACAACTTTCTAGCGGAACAACACGGCCAACCTCGAGGCTGAACCAATGGTGATCGTAACGCCCACGTTGCAGCCGTGTTGCTCAGGAAACAAGGGCAGCTAGGACAGGTAAACACGGCGAGGGGTCGTCAGCTCCTGTTGCGACCAGATACACAGTGCGATATGCAATGCAATTACTATGCCTTGTTTGGCTGGGCCGGATAGACACAGATACTTAATACGTGTGTGCGCCTGTCACCTGGAGCTTGCCCACCTCGTCCGAGATGATTCTTCCAATCTAGCTTGTCGACCCGGACACAATTGTATTCCACATCATTCCTCCCTCTTACCTAACCTGCGCTGCTGCAAATATCCCTCTGCATTCTCTCCCCTCATCATTTCACCCATTCTTTCGCAGCGTCCGGACGCGGAGCTTGCTAGAGCTTTCCCCATAGGGATTAAAACAGGTAACGGATAGCTGGTTATCCTCCTTGATCCCAAAGCTCGACGGGCAAACCCTACGATCGAGACCGAAATCCAATTTGACCATCGCGATTCCCTCATTGCCGCTGCCATGGACAACCAAGGCCCTCCACCGGGATATGACTACGGTGGCAGCAGCCGGCAGCCTCAAGATGGCTACAATCCTCAATATCAGTCTCGAAGAGTTACCGGGCAACCTTCGTCAGGCAGTGTTAGGATGATGGCACAACAGTTCGAAGACCCGTCGTCCTATAAACCGTAAGTAAATGTCGAGTTATGCATATGTGCCCGTCAATATATTGCGATAGTCTGGGAATCTTAAAAACTTGGAGCATGGTTATCGTCATTTCAAATTCGACTTTGGATGCTTTCGCAAAAGTTGCATTCGCTCAAGTATCAACACTATAGAGCTATACTTCGACCGAGATGGAGATCCAAATCGAGGCTTCATATCCTCCAAATTTACTTGGAAATATAGGAACATATCGACGGCCTTATGTTGAATCTGTTGCTGACTCGAATTTTATACCTTTTGGTCGCAGACCTGCCACGCCCCATCGATCATATCGTCCTATCTCTCCGAGCCTGATGTCCCCTTCTAGAACAACGACACCATTCTCGCTTCGACAAGCAAACAATCAGGCATATGCCCCCTCCTCAATTTCCCAATCTCCTCGCCCGTGGACGCCCGTGCAGGGTCAGACGAATGAAGAGCGGCCCTGGACACCAGCTACGAGGACCACGGCAGATTGGCGGCGACCCCAAGCTTCATCTCATACATATGAACCACTCGATCTCAATGGTGATCCGAGGCCAGGAACACCTAGTGTTTATAGTACGACATCATCTGCGGATTCCAGACCACTGCCTCGGCCACCACCACTTTTCTCAAAGAAACAGGGCCATCGGGATGACTTCAGTTCTCTTGCAAGCACGTCAGCGGAGACTTACGAAACGGACTCTTATTATGATGACGACGATGACGATGACGATGAGGACGAGAGTGTTTTCGAAGATCGAAGGGACGGTAAACCGGCACCGACTCGTAAATCAAGTCTAAGCACGACTTCATACGACACCGACAATACCGTTACCATAGAAGCCGACGACGACGACATTTACAGGAAGATTGATGAAGGGGATCTTGGTGAGGCTTCCATCGAAGCTGGAGGCCAGCACTATGGGCCCGCTCCAACCGGAGCAACGGAGAGACGGCACCGAAAGGCTCAGAAATCTCAAAAACAGGTTCGCCTCATCAACGGCGAGCTTATTCTCGAATGTAAAATCCCCTCGATTTTGCATTCCTTTTTACCTCGTCGAGATGAAGAAGAGTATACATCAATGAGATACACTGCTGTAACATGCGATCCCGACGATTTCATCAACCGAGGCTACCAATTACGGCAGAATATCTTGAAACGAGATACCGAACTTTGCATTTGCGTCACAATGTACAACGAAGACGAAATCTGCTTCACGAGAACCATGCACGGAGTAATGCGAAATATCGCACATATGTGTTCTCGTAGCAAATCCAGAGTTTGGGGAAAGGACGGGTGGCAGAAGATTGTTGTTTGCATCGTCGCTGACGGACGTAAAAAGATCCATCCTCGAGTCCTCGACGCTCTTGCCGCAATGGGATGTTACCAAGATGGTATTGCAAAGAACTTGGTCAACGGCCGAGAAGTCACAGCTCACGTCTACGAATACACGACGCAGGTATCCCTTGACGCCGACCTGAAGTTCAAGGGTGCTGAAAAGGGTATCGTTCCAGTACAAACTATCTTCTGCCTCAAGGAAAAGAACTCGAAGAAGTTGAATTCGCATCGTTGGTTCTTCAACGCCTTCAGTGCCGCCCTGGATCCCAACATTTGTATATTGTTGGATGTTGGAACACGACCCGGCGCTACATCTCTCTACCACTTGTGGAAAGCCTTCGATACGAATTCCAATGTCGCCGGTGCCTGTGGAGAGATCAAGGCTATGACCGGTAAGGGTGGTTCGGCTTTGCTCAGTCCGCTTGTGGCATCACAGAATTTTGAGTACAAGATATCGAACATCCTCGACAAACCCCTTGAGTCGGTTTTCGGGTATATTACGGTTTTGCCGGGTGCCTTCTCAGCATATCGATACTATGCCCTTCAGAATGACCCCGTGACCGGACACGGTCCGCTCAGCCAGTACTTCAAGGGAGAGACGCTACATGGACGAGATGCAGATGTCTTCACCGCCAATATGTACTTGGCAGAAGATCGTATTTTGTGCTGGGAATTGGTTGCAAAGCGAGGAGAACGGTGGGTGTTGAAATATGTCAAGAGTGCAACAGGTGAAACCGATGTGCCAGGTTAGTATCCCGCTCGCACCGGTTGGTTTTGCTGAAGTCTAACACCATGTCTTTTCCAGATGCCGTTCCGGAGTTTGTTTCCCAACGCCGTAGATGGCTAAACGGCGCCTTCTTCGCCGCTATTTACAGTTTAAGTCACTTCAAACAGATATGGCAGACAGATCATTCTATCATTCGGAAGATACTTCTGCATATTGAATTCTTTTATCAGTTTATTGCCCTCTTATTTACGTTCTTCTCATTAGTAGGCTTCCCAAATCAAAAATATCTCGGTCGTCGTATGTGCTGACAATTTTTATTCAAGGCAAACTTTTATCTCACTTTCTACTTTGTAGCCGGTGCTCTTACGGATCCCACCATAGATCCTTTTGGCCACGGTTGGGGTAAGAGGGTTTTCATCTTCATGAAATTCACGATTACCCTCCTTATTTGTACACAGTTTATTCTTTCCTTGGGAAATAGACCTCAGGGGTAAGTCAAAAAAGGACCAGAAATCCTGTATGATTCAAGCTAACGCATTCTGCCCCTAGTGCGAAACGACTATTCTTCTGGTCGATGGTTATCTTTGGTTTTATCATGGCATATACCACCTCCATTGGTTTCTATTTGGTAATACGCACAGTTACAAGTAGCGCAGACGAGTTCCAGGCTGGGGAGAACCTACTCATGAACATGGTTGTCTCAATCTGCTCCACAGTTGGTCTCTACTTCTTGATGTCCATCTTATACCTCGAGCCATGGCATATGATCACATCGTCCGCCCAGTATTTTGCAATGTTGCCGTCTTACATCTGCACATTGCAAATCTATGCCTTTTGTAATACACACGATGTTACATGGGGTACAAAGGGTGACAATGTTATCAACACCGATTTGGGTGCTGTCGTCAAGGAGAAAGGAGACATCGTCAACATTGAGCTTCCATCTGAGCAACTTGATATCGACTCAGGATATGACGAAGCTCTGAGGAATCTCCGTGATCGAGTGGAAGTTCCATCGGACCCGCCAAACCCAAACCAGCTCAAAGAAGACTACTACAAAAACGTTAGAACCTACGTGGTTATTTCTTGGATTATCGCGAACGGACTCCTTGCGATGGGAATCACGGAAGCTTATAGCACCGAGAACGTTGCTAATAACTTTTACCTGACTTGTAAGTTCCCATTATTCTAAGCTCTGAGATAAATGCAGGGCGCTGACACTGTTCGCGATAGTCATTCTGTGGTCCGTGGCCGGTCTCGCGGCATTCCGAGCAATCGGATCCTGTGCCTTCGGCATCATCAATCTCGTACACATGGCTGTGCAAGCACGATACAAGATGAAGATGGAACCGGGATCGAATCCCTTGAATAAACTGAGAAAGCCTGCATGGAAGATTGGGGGTGGAAGCAGCCTTAAGAGCGCTATCTCGAGCAAGCTCCGTCGGTAAAGCCAACCAACAAATAAGTTGGCTCGGAGACGGCGTGGTTCGTAGAGAGTCGTTCATACTTGCTTGGGTTTCAAGAAAAGACAGATCGGTCTACACAGATCAAATCATTTGTTCAAGGCGCTCTGGGGTCATTGGCGTTCGGGATAGCAACTTTTTTATTTAAGATTTGGCAAGCGTATTTCTTCGTTTATGAAGTGGAGGATTAATGCTATCTCCCGGTTGAGGTTTTTGATGTTGTTTCTGCTTCAGATTTCTTAGCATTCGAATCGGCTTTTATTTCGATCGATGCTTCCAATTCCTACTGCTATGGCCTGACTCGACGTACCAACTTCTGTACATAAGTGCAGCATCTCTTTTACCACCCTCCCTTTTGATTTTTCACGCATGCTTTATGTTAAGCCCGCTTGCATAGTGCCACTGTTGTCGATTGGCCACCAAATTCACTTTACCTACTTGTCTGCCCTGCATTTAATTTAATTACTTTTTGTATATCCAACATGTTCCCAGCTCACCATACGGCCAGATGAAAATTAAAGTTGTGTACCTCATTAATAAACCCGAGCCATTATCTGACATCTATAGTGGAAATGTATTTCTGCAAACGCATATCCCCAAACAATCAGGCAATCTACATAGGTCGCCAGCGTACTTTCCCGAATCAATCGTTCAACGAATCCGATCCTCACTCTCTTCAAAAAAAAAAAAAAAAAAAAAAAAAAAAACGCCATACACATGCAATTCTACCAACTTTCCACCACCTGCGCCTTGCTCTAATCCCCTCTATTTTCAATCCAAAACGAACTGGCCATCTCGCTCAGTCGGCTCAACGCCCTGGCGAATGCAAACCTTTCCTCGTCACCGGTAAAAATACTACTTTCTTTTAACGTGTCCATGTTCATGCCGAGGTCATCCATCAACATTCGCATCGCGGGGCTAAGACCTTCGGCGCCGTCGCCCTTTTCTTTGCCGTCCACGGAATGGGCAAGGGTTTTATCTGCGATGAATATATGGCTAATCGGGACCTCGGAGGTGAGAACGAGCGCCGCCTGCGACATAAACTTGCAATTAGTACGGAAAACATGTGTGTAACTCATGACGGCAGTCTGGTACCGACCCTGGCTTCGTATATCGAATCGATAAATGTAATAAACCTTCGTGCCACGTCTCTCGTATTTATATCCATCGCGGGGACGTTTTCTACGACGAAAGCATCGTAGTGCCTTGTCAACTCGAGATAGTCTGCCGCACTTGTTGGCTTGCCGCAGATATCTTGAAAGTCGAACCTTGCGGCCCTCCCGCTAGCCGACGGGATTTTGATTTCACGGCCCCATATTATTTTGGTGTCCGGGTGCGGTGGGTCTTTCGGGTCACCAAGGTACGAGAACCATTTGTTAGCGTGCGCGACGGCGGCGTCATCGAGTCCGGAATGATAGACGCCGGATGCGGGGCGGGCTATCTTGCGATAATCCGTCGGCGAGTCGAGATTGAGCACCTCGAGTCGGGTTTGAAGGAGTTTTATGCAGGGGATGAAGGACTCCCGCTGGATGCCGTTCTTGTAGAGGTCATCGGGGTGCCTGTTAGAAGTTGCCACCATAACGACCCCATGCGATATCATTTCCTCCAGCAGCCGTCGCAATATCATGGCATCAGCAACGTCAGTACACTGGAACTCGTCAAAGCACAACACGCTCGCTTCTTCTGCAAGGTCGGCGGCAACAAACGGCAGTGCGTCGAACGAGGACCCATGTTTCATCTTTTCCTTGTGCATCCGTCGGTGAACATCCTGCATGAAGGCATGGAAATGTATGCGCTTTTTCCGGAGAATGTTCGGTGGAAGTGTGAAGTAAAACATGTTCATGAGCATGGTCTTTCCCGATCCGACATCTCCGTGAAGGTATAAACCAAGAGGGGTATTTTCAGGGTCATATTCTGTTTTCGGGATGACTGTCTTTTGCTGGAAAAGACCGGAGAAATCGAATATCTTGGGGGCAATCGAGGTGTCATAGGAGAACATGACATTGCCTTCTCGACTCTGTTTGTCTTGGTCGGCTTTGGGATCCTTATTGGCACCGAAGAAGGACGACAGCTTATTCGGCTCTTGGTCAGTTGCACGGCATTTTGGTGACAGGATACTTTTTCAGTCCTTACCAGCCCTTTCTTCTGATTCGGCAGCTCGATGTGCGGATGGACTACGACAGGGGGGTCGTATTTGGCGAGTTGGTCATGCAAGTCCTGCAACTTGACCACAATCTCTGTTTTTGGAAGAAAAAAAAAAATTTCTGTTAGCTCCTCAATCGTTGGCTTTTCGGGCTGTTAGTTGTGAGTAGAACTTACTTCTTTGATGGTCATCATCACGAAGCTTCCCTTCACCGACAAGCTCTTTGTACTTATCAATAGGCCCTGGATTTTGAGAAGATTCAGGTTGCTCAGGATAGTAATCTGTCGTGATGGGGTCACGCTTAGCTTGCTCGGTCTTCAACCGAGTTTCTTTTCTTTCTTTCCTCTCCTTCCTTTCGTTCTTTTTGAAAAAAGAGGCATGCATACCTTCTTCGACCTCCTGTGACACAGCCTGTGCCATGGCTCCTCTCTTCTGGATGGACACCGCCGGAGAGCCCATATTGAGCGGTCGAGGCTTCCTTGCCTGGCATGATACTGGAGCCGTCGACAACGACCGTGTTGAGGGATGTGTTGCATTTGTATTTCTGGCGACGACTGGACGGCGGCATCGGCCGCATACAGAGTGTAGTCTTCGGGTTCCGATGCTTGAACCGCGTAGTGCCCTTTGTAGCTGGAGAGTTGAGGCGGAGGCCGATATTCTCACGGCCACGGGCTCCATTTCGCTATGCTATTCTTTTTTTATTTGACAGGGTAGGTAAGTATTTGTTCAAGCCGATGCTATAAAGACGTGGAAGTACAATCCATAAGAGTGTAAGTATGTTTAGCTGGGTGGTGTTGTTGTTCGTTGAAGTGTGAAAATAAGAATGAGTGAACGATGGATGAATGATTGATTCACAGTTGTTGCTATTCTTAAGTCTACTGAGGGCTTAACTAAGCTCCAAAAGAAGAAGAGAAATACAAGGAAGGTTCGGAAAAGGGCCCTTCGGAAGACCGATCGCATCACGAGGTTTTTTTACTTTGTACGGCGCCGTGGCAAAAGCTTTTTTCTCTCTCTGGCTCGGGAAACCGGTCTCTTTGGATCGAACTTCATTTACGAAAAAACCTCATCGGTCGCAACGTACAAAAAACAAGTACATGTATGCGCTCAAGCATGCATTCGTACTTTCTACACTTCTGCACTGATCGTACGATATTACTCCCCGGATTCTGCTGCCCCGCCTTCATCTCTGCACCGGTCTTTTCTAACCTCGGAAATCGGCCGACCAACAGCTAAGAGGTTGCGGGTTTGACATCATTTGCACCTCCAGCCGAAATTTGATTGGTCGCGCACCGGTATGGGCCAATTGCGTTAGCGATTTCCCAATGGGGGAGACTGTGCCTGACGAGCACCCGTTTCGATTGGCTTCCTTCTGTACTTCTTCTAAGCTAGCACTCGTATCGGTATAGAACCGAGGCTAGATAGACTTTTATACTAGCGTACCAACCCTCCGTTGGCTGTAGCACATAAACAGAAGTTCAGGTATAAATATCTGAGTAACCATGCACTTGGCCGAATCTTGTCGTCGACGCAGCTTTGGCGTGTTTCAACGTCCGACATGTCGACGTAACAAAAGACATACATGGGCCTCGAACATTCGCAATTCGCGGCTCTCCCTCTCTAAATAGAAATAGACGTGGAAATAAACATGTCTAGAAAAAATAATCATATCGTCATATGGGAACGGGACTCGGAATAGAAACAAACCGGACCAAACTTTTTTTTTTTTTTTCATTCCAACAAGCTTTATCGATTAAGCCCACAGCTGGCGGCAGGTTGTGTCCATTTTTGTCTCATTCCAACTTGCCACGTTAACAAACGAACAACCTAAGAATACTTTTACCCCGAGTTTTGGCGATGGGACGAGCGTCTTGCCGTCGGTTAATTTGCCGTTGGAATACTTGGTCGCCTCCGTAGGGTCCAACTCCCAACGTAGCAGTGATATTCCCATGCTGGATCGAGAAATCCAGACTTGCAGGCCGTCGAAAAAACCTCTGAACCTTTGGATGTCAGCTGTACGATATATGCGTACAATAGCCAGGTCCATGCCTGTTTGCAGCAAGAGTGTGTGAGGGAAAATTTGAGAAACACAAGCGTCTCATCAATTTGGATCCAAGTTTGGCTGGGGTATCCATGCCCCAAACGGCCTGCAGGGGTACAGCGGCCGAGGCGGCTTCCACAGCCCTCTTCATTTTGAGAATGGCTGTCTCGAATGTGAAGCAACGGGGAAAATAATAAAATAATAAAATAAAAATATAAAAAAATACACTGGTTTGCATGTTCCTGCATGACAAGACAGGATGTATTTCGACATTGCAATTGTTCGCAGGATTCAACTCGGTAGATTGCGTATGCACTGCTGAACTGTCGAGTCTTCCGATTGATATGGCCCACCGAGAGATCAGCACGCTCCGTCTATTGGCGAAGAAAAAAAAACCCCCCTACCGTTGAAATGAGCGTGGGTCTGTTGTCCGCACAAAGCGGAAGACGGTGCGGTCTGTGAATACACAGTACAGACCGACGAGAGATGTGCAGGGGCAGTTTGGCGGATTTGAGGCTGCAGCGCCCCTTTTTTGCACCCTCAGCACACAGCCCGTGTGTAATTTCCGGGTGGTGGAGAAGTCACCCACCCTTCTATTAAAATTGCGCTCGCAGAAGGATGGCAATTTAGTGCGGTTCCCCTTGTTCCTGTTCCTGGAAAGTCTTCCCATGCTGGGTTGCTCACGCTAGCAACAGAAGCTTAGTGTCCTTTGATATCCATTTCTGGGTCATGCTTTGTTTATAACGTTAGCGTGCTATTAATTTTTGGAAAGTAGAAAAAACAAAAGGTGGGAAGCCTCTCACTTGTTCCTTTTGGGCCCAATACATTACTCTCCCCTCGCCTCCTTATGTACCCGCCATTTCCCTCCTTACTCTGATATCGCGATCTTCTTCTGTCGACCGTAGGTAATTGGTGTTGGTCAGTTCTTTATTGCAAGGTAAGCCGAAGTCCCTTCCCGTTCAAGCAGTTCACGCCCCTTGCGTATGTTCGACCTCCTTCGGTACTGGATCCGTTATCTTTTCCGTCGACATTTCTCAACATTTTGGTGATGGCGACGACTTCCAACACGATTTTCTGAAAACAACATTGGTTAGGAGGACGGGAAATAAGGGAGAGGGAGAGAGAGAGGGGAGGAAGACGACAGACAAGCAAAAGGAAAGAAAAGGAAGGGAGGAAAACGGAAACGATTAGTGCATTGGGAGAGAAATACCTGATTCCGGTTGTCTTCGATATCATATATACGTTAGAAGAAGAAGAAGGAAAAAGGAAAAAGGAGAATTCAGGAAGACTGGACCCGACGACGACTCGACAACAGGGGAACAGGTTGGAGGACTGGCTGGCCGTCTGGAAATACCAGTATCAATATCAATTTCGATCACGACGACGCCTATTGTCGATATTTTGATACGATCCATGATAGGCTTCATATATGATACCGCTGGACGGTCGAACTGCGAGTGAATGAATGATTTGAACGAACCGAAGCTTACTTGACGACGTTGGAATAGATCTCGGCTGGGACACTCCCCGCTCCAATTCGACCCAGCAGCCCCTTCTCGCTGTCTATGATCATACCCATCGTCACTCTTTTACAGAATCTCTAGATTCTGGTTTTATATTCATCGTCGTTCCTTCATTAGCCTTCAATTTGCTTTCTATTCTGGTGGAGACTGTTGTCCTTCGCCGTCCACTCATTTGAAAATTATCCGGTCAGTCAGTCAATCAGTAGTAGTCGTATTAGTCCTGTCCTCCTCCTCCTCCTCCTCCTCCTCCTCCTCCTCCTCCTCCTCCTCCTCCTCCTCCTCCTCCTCCTCCTCATGTCCCATCCCATCACATCTCCATATTCGTCTCTTCACCTCCCTTCCTTTATCCGGCGATCGCAATCGCAATCTCAATCAATCGTCCAGGCCGCTAACTTTCTGGTCCAGCTCGAACATCTCGATACGCTCATTCTGATACCGTAAGGTTCTGGTATGTAACCCACCATTCTCAATACCGCTCGCGATGAGCTATCTCTCTGACCGTTTCGCCCGCAGTTGATATCGGAACCATCTTGATTCTATCCATATCTTTGTACCCAATCCTGAGTTTCATGTCCTAATCTGTTCCAAAGATTCAAGTAAGTTGCTATCTCAATTGGACGGATTCTTTACCTGCTTGAGTATGTAGTCGCGACAGAAGCATGCTGACCTTGGTAATCTCCATGTAGCCTCTCCTAAATCAAGATGAAGCCGCCTAGTACCACGTTCCTAGTCTGCCTCTTCCCCATCCTGGCACCCACCCTTGTCTTCGCTCATGCTCGCCCTCATCCCCACCCTCATGCCCGTGCTGCAGGAGGCCGCCCAAACTTGGGCGATGTCGAGAAGTTGAAGTTGAAGCGTCAGCTTCCTGTCCTTAATAACACCATTGTTCCAATTGAATCTGAGACAACTTCCTCAACGACATCATCTACCACGTCGTCACCATTAACGACCACTTCCAAGTCGTCGACCATCAATCTTGACGATATCCTTTCGTCGATTGAGTCGGATGTTCTTGGAGGGGATACTGCCACCACGACAAGCACTAAACCCGGTACCACCGCTTCAGTTGAGACCACTAGCAGAGACACATCGACAAGCAGGGCTTCCACGACCTCGAAACCAGGCAATGCATCTTCCTCCTCCTCCTCCTCCTCCTCCCCATCATCATCCTCGTCCTCGTCCTCCTCCGTCCCAGTGCCTTCCTCCCCTGCGTCTTCCTCAACCGACCCGGAATCTGAAACAGCATTCAACACCGACCTGACCTTGCCAACCTCGATTCCAATCGGAACAGCCACCTCGGGCGTTACCACTGGTCTTAACACACCTAGTCTCACTGTCCAACCCCCAATTCCAGTCGAGACTACCTCAGAAACCTCTTCGGAGGCCGAGACGACAACATCTGTCGTTTCTTCGTCATCGACTCGCTCTCAGATCCCTGTTATCGATACTCTGTCGGATATTCTCACATCGCTTCTTCCAGTCGAGACTACCTCAGGAACCTCTAGCACCTCACAGAGAACCACCAGTGATCCAGATGCAACCACGACATCTGCTGGCACCAGGGAGACTTCGGAAACCACAACTTCTGAGCGAACCTCCAGCGCCACGGAGACCACAGCCGCAGATACCACAACTGCTGAGCCAACAACAACAACGGGTGCTCCGGAGTCAACCACCGAGGCCCCTTCATCCAGCCAGACTGGCTTGGATGATATCCTTTCCAGTATCCTCTCCGGAATTGTTTCTGATGTCACATCGACCATTGATGTTACTACTACCACTCTGCCTCCAAATGTCACAGATGTAGTCCCGACCACTATCCCAGATGTCACCAGTGATATCACAGATCTCCCGACCACTACTGAGGATTCCACATCTGATCCCACAGCCGAGCCGACAACTGAACCGACCGGTGAACCAACCAGTGAGCCAACCAGTGAGCCAACCAGTGAGCCAACCGGTGAGCCAACCAGTGAGCCTCCGGTTGACACAACTACCTCGGATCCAAGCACTTCGACGACAGAGCCACCAGTGCAGACAACGATCCCACCTACAGACACAACTGTGATTCCTTCCACCGATATCCCGACAAATTCGACTAGCGATCCGACAACTGTAATCACGGACCTCCCACCAACTGATTATACGACTAGCCTGGCTTCCTCCGATACTGTCACCACTACTGACGGAGTTCCCTCTACGAGTCTCAATACTGATGTCCCTGCTCCAACAAGCGTTCCAGGAAACTCAACAGTGGTTCTACCAGAGCCCTCAGTAACATCCGGGGTTACCGAAACTTCACAGAGCCTTGAGCCAACTGTCACCACGGTTGACCCCTCGTCCATCATATCGTCAGTATCTGTGACTGATATCCCCCCTACTGTCACGCCTGAAACCCAACTTCCACCCCCTGATCTCGATACGTCGTCTCTATGGTTTGGAACTAGCCTTGTCACTCAGGGTACTCCAACTGTATCTGATCAGAGCTCCGTTGTCGCTACTCCGACTAGTCTTCCTAGTGGCGTGCCCGAAGCGATCACACCACCCGGAGGTGTTCCAGAGGAGCCTAACAATTCGACGCTCATTCAGATCGGGTTTACTCGCGAGTACAACTACGCTTTTGTCTCCGACTCTCTCCAATCTGCTGCCCAAATTTGTGACTTCCTTCCGAAGGGTCTTGCTGATGGCCTTGGTCTTCCAAGGGACCAGCTCCGCATGCATACCCTCCAACCGCTCCAGCCTGAGGGGCTTAATTATATTGTCACTCTTGGATTGGTTTACATCCCTAGTATCGTCTTCCCCAAACTTCAAACCGACATCCACATCCCGCTATCCGAGCTCTATAACAACAGGAACCCGTCGATCAAGGCATTTATGAATACCATTGATCCCTCGATCCCGTTGATTCCAGGCCAGAACATTGCGCTCGTACCACCTAGCAACACTGGCGGCTCGGGAGGCGGCAATTCGAACGATCCATCTTGGGTTCAGGACGGTGACAACATTGTGGATGGCAGCCAAGCTACCAGCACTGCAGGCACAGATCAGATCGATGGTGCAGACCCCTACAGCGCCAAGGGAAGCACTCAAGACAAAACCACACCGCAGACAGTCACGATTGGTATCGCTTCGGTTGGTGCAGCCGCCCTTTACGGTGTAGCCATGTATTTCCTTGCCAAACGGTACCGACGAAATCGATTGAGCCATCGCCGATCTCAGTCCCTTGCGGGCGGTGGAATCGAACCGCCACCAATGTCGGACGTGCGCTCTTCCGGGGCTCTATCCCCGATGATGAGCACTCATCTCTTCAACAATGGCAGAGCCACCCCCACTACTCCCGTCGGAAGTGACAAGCGCGGCAGCAAGGGCAGCAAGACCAGCGCACGAGGTCAGATTTCAGCTCCGATGATGTCTGAAAACTCACTAGGCTGGGACTGAAACGACTGTATTTGACGACCGCAACGTCACTAGCCAAACCAGTATTTGTTCAACTTTAATCTCTCCGTTATGACGACCCAGCGAAGTTCCTTTCTAATCCCTAGAATCTGGTTTTCTCAATCTACTTGTTCCCGGGTAGCGAGTGATCCCGATTTTGATCCGCATTTCCTTTGTGATTCATCTAATTTTCTCTGTTTCTATTTTTTTTTTCTTTCTTTTTTTCTTTTCTTTCTCCTGGCAATGTACTTCATACCCTTATACATTTCGTCGAGTAGCGTCAGCTTCGGAGCCCGTTGTTCCTTATTAATAAATTTTCTTTGTTGCCTTCTTGCATTGCCCCTCTTTATTAATGTCTCTTCAGCTTCTTTCGGTGGTGCCTTGAAAGTTGGTATGAGCGACAGCCTGTGTGCAGTGCCAAGTTATCGGTCTCGGGCTGATAATTTTGTGTGATTTTATTGAGCAAGCGGAATAAGAACTGGAGACTGAGGATGATGTTCAAAGGAAAGGAGGCTATGGGGAGGAGAGTTGTAAGATAGTTGGAATGAAAAGGATATTTCCCTTCAAAATCTTCTCAAACTACACTTGATATCTAATATAAACTCCACGTGCGGGACACTCTCGGACCATCACAGCTACATGGCACGAAACTACTTGTCTATGCTCGGAGGTTATAACATTGAATCCGGAGGAGTTCATTCGCTCATTCGGCATTTTATTTGTTCCCAAAATGTACATATTATGTTAGACACGTGCAATAAGAGAACATATCTATTTGATCTTCAAAAGCTCGACATCACTGCAAGGTCATGTTAGCTTCCCGTAGGGCCAGATATATCGAGATCTTACAAGTTGACTTACAAGATCAAGGTCGCGTTTGGTGGGATAACGTTGCCAGCTCCGCTATAATCCAGATACGTTAAACTCACAGACTATCCGGGGTTTGTCATAGACGGTGTATAACCTACCGAGCACCGTACCCGTAGTCGGGGGTGATGGTCAAGGTCGCCTTCTCTCCAACCTTCATGGTAGGAACGGCCTCATCCCAGCCTATGGTTGAAAGGTTAGCTTGCATGCTCCGGAGGATTACGGTAAAGGTTAAACATAGATAGAAATGGGTATATATGCAATTTCATGCAATTTACCTTTGATAACTCGCCCAACTCCAATAGCGGTCTCAAAAGGTTCGCCACGGTCAACAGAAGAGTCGAACCTTAGGTGAAGTATTTTATTAGCCAGTACTTAAAACACGACTGGTCGTAAAAGAGGCAGCCTACTTGGTTCCATCCGTGAGTTTGCCAGTGTAGTGCATGACGACGGTCTGGCCAGCCTTTGGCTGGGCGCCAGTCCCCTCTCTGGTAATTTCCTTGGTAACACCCATCGCTCTGATTGATGTATGAAATCTTCGAGAAAGCTGGAGCGAGGCTCTCGAAAGTTGTCTGAGGGCCGTCAGTTTGAAGGTTTTGGGGGGTTGTTAGGGGTTTGGGGTTAGGAATCGAGGTTTGTGAAAATGGATAGGAAGAGTCTGGAGAAAATAAGAATCTGCCGACGCTTTATAACCCGTCGAATAGATGTCTTCCAAGCTAGCACGAGTTCCGATTCCCGAAAACCCCGCCGTTGATGTGGGGCGGGATCATACCCCGCTTGGCTGAACATAACCCCCCGGCGGTTCCGGATTTGGCTAACCCTATGAGTATAGCATATTTGCTTTCAAACTTTCGGTTACATCATCGGAAACGATCCCATGCCAAAGAATCTTGGCTTGGTATCCAAATTAAGAATCTATTCGTATAATATCTATTGAAGTCTCTCTCTATGGCTCTATCGGCACTAATATCATGCCTCTGCGAGATCAATCCCCACTGTCTTCAATGCATCTACCGCCCAAATCGGATACTCGGCCTTATCGTATTTGTAAATCTTGCCAAAGAACTCCTTGACGAAACTTGGATATGTTCCGGCGATAATGGCTTTACGCGCGTTTCGCATCAAGTCTAGCAAATAGTAGACATTATGCATTGTAAGGCTGCCGATGCGTTAGTGCTATGGTATTCTCAAATTGAAAAGGAACAATGGTGGGAGGGCTCACATGTGGGCTCCTGCCGTTTCCTTGCCTGTCAAGTGGTGTACGTATGCTTTGGTCACACCTAGGCCTCCATCTTCCTTCGAACGGCAACATGGACAGCCGCAATTTTCGTCGACAGGTGAAAAGTCTGCCGCATATGAAGCGTGCCTTAAATTCAAGGTGCCTCTTGAAGTAACTGCATTTCCGAAGCGAGCAGTTCTGGTTGGCCATACGCAGTCAAACATATCGGCCCCCAAAGCAACCGAGACGACCAAGTCTTCCGGGTAGCCCTGTATGATTATCAGTTAGGTTGGCTCGGTGATACTAATTTGCACGGGACCGTATGCTTACCACTCCCATTACATATCTGGGCTTCATATCGGGTAACATTTCGGTACACGTCCTCACGCTAGATGTTCGGCGTTAATCTTCTAGTATCACGCAAAATACAATTTGTTGGGGTTCCTTACACGGCGCAGTATTTTGCCTTTTCTTCTCCACCGCTTAGGCCACCGATAGCAATGCCGGGAGTATCTCTCTTAACCATCTCCTTTACGCATTCCCTTCGAAGGTCAAGATCAAGGCCACCCTGAATGATACAGAAGAGGTTCTGTTTCTCTGGGTACTTATGTGCTTCAATACACCTGTCCAGCCATCTAACGGACCTGTGCATTGCTTCTACCATGCGCTCCTTGTCGGGGGATGTTGTTGCGATTACATCATCCAACTGCATCATTATATCTGACCCAATGCTATTCTGTAACGACATCGAGTGCTCGGGAGTGAGAAGCCTTAGAAGGCGTCAGTATAATGACAAGATGGCCCGCCAAGAGGCAACTTTCTGCGTCTTACATAGGACTGCCATCGTGTGGGCTCAAGAATCTTACGCCTTCCTCTGTTATTTTGGCTAATTTCAACAGAGATACCATTTGGAATCTGTCACGATTCCATTAGCACCAGAAAAATTATTTGGTGGTTTATGGTAGTAGAAAATTGACCAACCCACCACTGTCTAGCAATACGTGTTAACAGGTCAGCGCATCGGCATCAATTTAGGGGATCCATGTTAATCCGTACCGGTCAGAATGTTGTGGTTCCAGGATTGCAGGCGATGAGCCCCACCAACGGCATCAAGAGTGGCCTGCCCTGGTTTGAGGCCCCTACGGAATTATGATACGACTACTTAGGACATGCGTACTTTAAGATTTGATTGAAATGGGGAACATACAGGTGGTAGGTATTATTTAGACATAGACGGCACCCGAGGGACTCTAACTGTTCGGGAGTGAGGCCCTTTAAACTTGCCTGTGTCGCTACTGGCATAAACATTGGTAGCTCAACTGGGCCATGCGGCAGGACCATGGTGGATGCCCGCGCTCTGGTTACCTGATCGATATCATCCCGTTAATGATAAGACACTACTTTAGTTAGATGCTACACTTCGAAAAAAAAAACTATACCGAGCATTTCGCTACGAGTTCGAAACTAAGGGCGGCCTTCTGTTGGGCCATTTTGAGCATTTATGTGTCGCTTCTGGGTTGATGGTTGGCGTGTCTTTGTAAGATTTAGATCTGTTGAGGGTTCCTGGTAGGCCGTGGAGTTTGTTTAGTACTAGTTACAATTGTCTTCTTGGTAGTTGATCACAGCATAAGATATGTGTAATGAATTCACAAGCCATTCAGAATATTATGAAATTGGTGATATCAAAGGGACTAATAGTCTCTCATCCTCTTCCTATCATTAAATTCTTTGTAGACATCATCATGTATGGCACGGATGGGGTAGATGCAGAGATTTTTAGGGGACCTATTTCGATATAAAACTTACCCTTCAAGAGAATATCCCTTGCAAGAGATATATGAGAGGAGGCGACGCTGGTCCTGCAGGATTTCCACCGTCATACGTCCTGCATCATTAGCAGACGTGAATGTCGAATTGAACCGAATCAAATCCTGCAGGCTGCGGGTGCAGATGTGTTGGGGTGTCGTCTGAGGCTGATTAGATAATCAAGAGGGCAAAGAACCCTATGGTGCTGTAAACGGCAATTTCCAATGTCAAACCCATTTTTTTCTCGACCACCACCAAATACGCTAACCGACTAATCTTCAAGTCTCATTTAGTCTATCTGCATCTTCATATCATCACCACCACCGCAACCACCGACACCTACCGACACCTCTCCCGTAATCCAACAATACCGCAATCATGGGTCGCGTCCGTACGAAAACCGTCAAGAAGTCCGCCAAGATCATCATTGAGCGATACTACCCAAAACTCACTCTCGACTTCGAGACCAACAAGAGGATTTGCGATGAAATCGCAATCATTGCCTCCAAGAGATTACGAAACAAGGTTCGATACCTCCGACTGGATTATTTGGGGCTGCAGTTTTTCTTGAGCTATTGGAATGGTGGCGATGTTTGATATGATGGGGAATTCAGGGGACAAAGAGCTAGGTGCTAACTGGGTGATATGGGAACATTTAGATTGCCGGCTTCACTACACATTTGATGAAGCGTATCCAGAGAGGGCCTGTCCGTGGTATCTCCTTCAAGTTGCAGGAAGAGGAGCGTGAAAGGAAGGATCAATACGTTCCGGAGGTTTCAGCACTCGACTTCAGCCAGACCGACAATGGCCAGTTGGATGTTGATGCTGATACCAAGGATCTGTTGAAGAGCTTGGGCGTAAGTTGAACTATTAGGCTTGCGATTTCCCCAAATGAACAATAGCTAATGCATCTCCATCCTATAGTACGATGACAGCTCCCGCATCAACGTCATTAGCATCACCCAGCAGCAGCAGGATAGCAGGCCATTCAGAGGCAACAGGGGCCCACGCAATCACTAGATTGCTTGCTTGTTTCTTTTGTTTCCTTGGGTTTCCGCTGTCTCTATATTACGCCGAATCCGAATTTTTATTTCCACATTTCCTACCCTTCACGATCCATGATTTGAGGCAATGGGTGTTCATTAGGTTCTTCATGGGCATGTTTCTTCTTTCTTATTTCAGTGTTCATAATATATATTTCCTCCTTCGTCGCCCATACACAGCCTCAACTGTATTAAAGAACCACAATAAGAACCACCTGTTGGCTATGGGGTGGTAGAAACACCATGAAAAAAGATTCCGAGAAGCAAGTAACTCTCTTCCAGCAGAGAGGCTAGTCTAAATTTGGTTGAGCTAAAGCAGTTCCCCAAGCAGTCTCGAGGACCCGACGAGATTACACCGATACATATCTTACAATTGATTCGCTATATCGCATGCTAAATGCTTCAGTATGAAAAGGGAGAAAAAAAAAAAAAAAAAAAAAAAGGAAAGGTCTAAGGCCTTGGACTACAAGAGAATTAGGTCACCCTGATTGTTCTGAGTAAAGTTGGTTTGTGGGCGGTTGACTTGTCCTAGAGATCGTAATTAGCCGCCGTTATAAATGTTTTGCCTTAAAAAGCTCCTTACCGTAGTTGTTTTCAATGAGATCTGACGGACTCTGCATTACCCCGGAAAATGGATTGCTATTAACCACACCCCCTCCGATACCAATGTTTCCTGGCGGAACCGAAGCGAAATAATCGTCCGCGGAATCAACGGCTGCTGCAACATCGCCTTCGTGAACAGGTTCTGTCTTAGGTTGAGGCGATGCAACTTGCTTAGATATCATCGCTTGCATCTCGGCCATCGCTTGAACAGTTGGCAGCAAGTGTCTCTGGAGAGCTGGCGAGTCCTCTAGTTTCTTCGGACGAGCGACTCGGAACACTTGGTTCACGGGTTTGAGATAAACCGTCGCAAGTGTACCAACATTCAAGCACATCTCCTCCAAAGTTGCTGGATCAAGTTTCTCAGTTTCGGCGGAGATTGGCGGCTTTTCTCCCATAACCACCGCCCTTGCCGCTGCAGGATCTGCTGATAACAGCCGCCAATACATATAGCCTCTATCTCGGAGATCTGGATTATCGGTCTCCTCCGTGGCCCATTTCAAGACTTTTGGTACGAGGTCTTGACCTTTGGTTGGCCGCTGTATAAACAACTTAACCGTAGCCGTAAGCAAGGCTAGCTGAACCTCGACTGGTTCGTCCGCCCAACCGTATAAAAAGTCGTCCAATAAAACATCGCTGTTTTCGATTCTGTCTGCATACTGTCCAATGACCCAAATCATAGCGGCTTTTGCTTCCGGTTCATCCAATGAATCCAAGTTTTCGCATAGAGTCGAAATAATAGATTCGTATTGGTTGGGATATTTCCGGAAGATATTCCGGATAACAACTGTCGCCTCCTGCACTATATAGGAGACCTTGGTAGAAACAAGCTCTAACAATGTCCTTATACATTCACGAGCTGCTGGCTCAATTTTGATAGCGAGTTTTCCAATGGCGCGAACAGATTTCCGGACAAAGTGAACATCGATTTCCGTGGCATATCTATATGTTTCAAAATGTCAGCATGCCGAGGGCCGCAATTATTCAATCAAAAAGCAAAGGATTCCTTACTCCCTTAATTCCGTTAACACCTCTCGGATATTTTCCTCGTTTGCAAGCATGAATATTAATTCAAGCTTTGTTACCTTAACGTATATCGGATCGTTGTATTTGCAGAAAAACACTCTGATATCATTCCGTAGTACTTCTGGACGTCGCTGCAAGATCAAAAGTGCATTTCTTAACGCCAGATATTGCACCTCTGGCCCCTTGGCGAGTAGTGTGACCAGTGGTGGCGAAAGCTTCCTACACAATGCCGATATCTCTTGAGGAGAGGCGATGTAATTCATCAAGTATAATATGACCCGGATGCAAGTTAATACAACTGCACTATTGGAATGCTGCAACCGAGGGCATATGCGCTCCGCCATTATGGAAGCTTCTGACGTCTCCTGAGGTACATAAGACATCAGAGCCTCTAGGATGTATGTTTGACCCCATCTAAAAGTTGTTAACGAACGCTATATGATCCTTTGCGTGTTGGTGGATCTTACTCAGAGCAATCCGGCAGAATCTGTATGAACTTTCCAGCATTTGCTTTATCGATGACCAGTCTAATACCACCACTGCCGCCATCTCTTTCCCAGATATCTAACAGGGCTGCCAATGCGCTTGTGACTACGGTTGGATTGTCGTCCTGGAGTAACCCATTGAGTTTGTCGATAAGATCGCTTCCTTCGACTAAATCCCTATCGTGGTCGTAAAGTTTAGCGACACAGAAAGCGGCGGTCTTACGGACATATGGGTCCGGATCTCTAAGTCGAATCCGCAACGGTCCAACAGTAGCTTCAACGAATTGGCGAACGTGTATGTACGACAGGGTACGAAGCGCCAAAGCCCTTACTAAGGGATTGCTGTCCTCAATATCGGATAGAAGAATCGGTAGGCCTTGGAGTGCAAGCTCTGGTTTCATTCGCCCATAGTTGACAAGAAAGAGGAAACACCTGGGTGGTTTTAGACACCGTGTTAGAAGCCGAACCCCCGAATTGTAACAAGGGAGTTTATAGATGCTTGTGTACCATACATCTTCTTGATCTCAAGCTGCGGTATCTGCATGCATTGTACAACGTCCGGGAACAGACCGGCCATGTCATTATTCGACATGGTCATATTGGCCACGATTTTCTTGAGGGCGATCTTCTTTCGAACATGGTTTTTGTCTTTCTTGTCGGAATTGAGCTCAATCCGAAGTTCCGCAACTTTGCCCTATTCTCTGGTTAGCAGAGGCATAAGAGAGGCCGAAGTTCGAAGTAGCTATGTTATGGTGATATACCCGAGCAAAGAACTTTGCGTCTCCTCCGCCACTCATTTTAGCAGGTTTGGTCTAAAATTACGCCTTCCTGCGCAGTTGACTACAGTACACACTTGCGATTGTCGCTATATCCTCCCTAGGCCAGGGGCACCGTGAGACTGATTTCCAATCGCGGAGGACGCAGGTAGGCCGTAAGATCAGGCTTAAGTCGAGATCAAGATGCAATGCTCGTCGCAGTCATCCTGAGAGGCGAAAAGAACGGGGAAAGGGCACGGATGCAAGGCGTTTTATGCTCGTGCTAAGAGATTGTTCGAGTGATTTGAGTCAAGGTTTGGTCGGGTCGAGGTCTTGTTCATGATATGATTGGGGAGGTGAACAAGGGGCCCGGCCAATAACGCGCACTGATTCGGTAACCTGTAATTCACGGCTGTCATCCCCACATCACCGAAATCCTCACCAATTGCCTGAGCCCACCAGAACTTCAGCAAACGACCTACCGATAGGACTCCCAACTAAAGTATTGATTTCATGATGGCACCTCCGCAGCCAGCCTGGGTTATCGACCTCAAGTCTCTCAACAGCCGACCGAAGGCTCCTTCTAATGTCGCGGACCCTCCCGGCTATTCCACCAGTGGCTCATCAAAGGTAGCACGGCCATCCCGATGCTCTAGCTCGACTCATCGCTGACATGCTCATCTGCACGGTTACAGAAATCACAAAAGCAAATTACGCCGCCGACCCAAACTGAAACCGATGATTTGAAGGTCAAGAAGGCCTGGGAGGTGGCTCTCGCCCCGGCGAAGTCTCTGCCCATGAACATGATCATGATGTACATGTCCGGAAATACGCTCCAGATCTTTTCCATCATGATGACGGCAATGCTGTTCACGAATCCTCTCAGGGCTCTTTCGAACGTTGGAAACACTTTCTCCAAATTTGATGGCGAGGCGACACACAGCCGGTTATTGATTGTCAAGTTGGCATACATTGGGTTACAAATATTAACTATTGTTATTGGAATATGGAAAGTAAATGCAATGGGTCTCCTGCCGTAAGTACCTTATCATCGTGATTCACTCCTAATTCGGCCATGCCCGCTGACACTGTACTGTGCTCAATAGGACTACCCGGTCCGACTGGCTTGCATGGGAACACGCACCGGTGCCTTTAGAAACATCAATTTCCAACTTTCGCTGATTTCCATGATACCGGGCGACGGGAATACCTTTGAATGTACTTAAACCTGTATGTAGAAGATCAGCCCTGGTTTGAACCAGATCATCAAATTGAGAGCTGCGATTGAGCGTTGATTACGTAAGCCGTGACGTTCTTCGGGAACGTGGAATAAGGAGCACCATGGAATCCAATACCTGAATAAACATGCTCTTGTGAACATCCACGATGAATTTTAGCTCTAATTTTGGTTCGAAAACCACATGGATCGTTTATCCTGCTGACAACAGCAATACCCCAGCCGAAACATGCCTCCCAAACGCCAGAAGAAGGTTCGCGAACAACTCCCAGCCGGCCCAGATGTATCGCAACGTTTCCCTTCAAATGATGAACATGTTCGTAAACGACGAAAAATAGAAAGAGGGTTTCGCAAAGCAATTGGGCAGAACGTTTCAGACGGTGGAAGTGATGAAGATTCGGACAGTGATATCGATTCTACCTCATCAGATGACGATCTTCGCGATTTAAAGAATCCACGAACGGAGCTTCAGAATCAAAAAGACGAGGACAGTGATGATGGAGAGGAAGAGGAGGGGGACTGGGAAGTTCTTCTAGATGCAACGAAATCTGTTAATGATAGGAAATTGGGACCTCTAAAACCGAGCGAGAATCTCGAAGATGGTGACTTAGTATTGACCCTCGACGGAAGCTATAATTCGTCCTTGCCTTTGTAAGATGCATTTCGAATTACCAACATGAGTCCGTACCTAATGTACTAACAAGAGTTTTATAGGAAGAAGAAAAGCGCTTCTTCTCGACAACGTCAAGTACGCCTTTATACACACGTCGTGCATGTAATCTGTCTCATGTATCACGGCCATCGACTCAACGTTTGGATTAATGACGAAGAGCTTCAGAAGACAATTCTGAAATGTGTAGAAGGGACCGGAGCGAAGAAGAGTGTGGAAATATACCTCGACCTTGTCAACCCCAGAAAACCACCGCCTTCCTCTAAGCGTACCGCCAAAAGGGGGAAGAAGAAGAAGGGAAAGGGTAAAGGGAAGCAAAAGAAGCCAGATTCCCCACCACCAGAGCCGCTGGTAAGGCCTTCTCTGCCGCTAGGCAGCACCGATACGAAGCTGGTGGAAGTACTGGGACTCCTGATGCGTTTATGGAAGAGAAAGTTTCATATTGATGCCCCCGGACTACGGAAAAGAGGTTACACCGAGAACATTACGGAGGCAATATCTGCCGACAAAGAAAGCCAGACAGAAAAAATTCAAGGACTCGATGATTTTCGACAAAGAGCCAAAGATCTTCATGGCTCTCGAGACACCGGAGCTCAACTATTTACTGCGCTCTTACGGGCTCTTGGCTTTGAGGCAAGGCTCATCTTCAGCGTCTGCCCACTTGGGTATGGCTTTTCGAAAGCCGAGATGCGCGAGGACGATAATACAGATTTTCCAGAGGCAGGCACATCGAAAGTCGAATCAAGTGCAGAAAGTTCTGATTATGATTCAGATTCCAATACCAGGCCTTCAAGGCGGAGACAGGCATCTTCTAGGCAAGGAAGGGGGGGAAGTGCAAGGGCATGCGATAAAGACCTCAAGTTCCCAACCTTTTGGACTGAGGTATATTCCCCGATAACAGAACGATGGATAGCGATTGACACCCTTGTCACCGGCTTGATACTAAGCAACGGCGAAGACCTGTCTAAGTTGGAGCCTAAGGGACGAGCGGCTTCAAAATCCAAACAGCAGATTTCATACGTCATTGCCTATAACGCCGACAAGTCGGCTCGAGATGTCACCGTACGGTATTTGAGCAAAATGGTATTCCCTGGGAAAACCAAAGGATTCCGAATGCCCATGTTTGAGAGGGAGGTGTTAAGCAACCAAGGGGATCTCCTAATGGTAGAAAAATTTGACCTTTTCTCAGAAAGGATTCTGAAGTGCTTTCAACCCCGCGGTATAGCTCAGGCGGCAAAAGACCTTAAGGAAGATCAAGAATTACTACCTAGGGTCCCTGTGGAACCATTAGATCTACTTGGAATGGGTTTCCCCAAGAGCGTCGCTGGCTATAAAAACCATTTAGAGTATGTACTTGAACGGCACCTGAAACGGGAAGATTGTATCTTGCCAGGAGAGTTGCCGGTACATGCATTGGTTACTGGGAAACCAGGGGCGGCAAAGGAGGAAAAGGTATATTCACGACAATCTATAATTGTCGGTAAGCCTGCTGAAAACTGGTATAGAGAGGGTAGAGTCATCAAAACGAATGAACAGCCGCTGAAACTAGTGCCTAGCCGGGCCGTTACAATCAATCGGAAGCGCGAAATCGAGGATGCTAAACGTGAAGGCGATACTGAAGCTGGACTAGTCGGTCTCTACGGTTTCTATCAGACAGAGCTGTATCGACCCCCACCTATTATGGACGGAGTAATCCCCAAAAATGCCTACGGAAACATCGATTGTTTCGTTCCCGGCATGATCCCCGAAGGCGCTGCTCACGTGCCTTGGAAGAATGCGGTACGGTTGTGCAAAAGACTCGGGATTGAGTTTGCAGAAGCCGTCACTGGATTCGACTTTAAAAACAAGAGAGCAGTACCTCGAACTGAAGGGGTATTGTGTTTAGAAGAGAACGCGGAGGTTCTGACTGAGGCGTGTAGACAAGACGATGAGCAGAGAAGACTGAAGGAAGATGAAAAGCGTCAGCAAGTTTGTCTCGCGCTCTGGAAAAAGTTTCTTATCGGGCTTCGTATTGTCGAAAGGATCGAAGAAGACTACGGGTCGGGAACCACTCAGAACGCTGGCGATGGCTCAGACCCAGAACAGAAAGCCACAGCAGATTCAGGTAATGATAGCGACTTAGAAGAGGGGGGTTTTCTCCGCGAATAGGATCTAGGCTATATACCATGTCATTTCTGCTCCAAGATCGACGTTTTCTATTAGCAAGTAGGAGATAAAAATATATACAACAATCGCAGGACTGTGGCATCGAAAATGTGGCGACATTAGTTGGTTAATAAATTATAGGCGTAGTTCTATGTGAAGCCAGCACGCTAAGGAGGCACATGATTCAGTGTATGAGGATAACAGGCATCCTCTATGCTAGGCGGTTATTCGATAGGAGAGGTGATAAAGCAACATAAAAAGGGAAATCATAAAATTTTAAGCAATGAAAGAATGGAGACGCCGGTAGTAACCCTCAAAATATGTAAGTGTGAAACGGGATAAACCTATTCTAGGACCATCAGCCCCATACGAGATTCGAGCCCAACTCTATTCAGGCAGATTTTGGGATACATTTTCCTTGAACGTCTTTGCGAGGTCACCGGCTTTGAACTATGGAATGGTCAGTGAGGGTCGATGTAAATGAAGGGATTGCAAACATACTCTCAAGAGATAGGTCTTCAAGACGGGCTTTACGTCCGGGGAATGTTGGGCTTCGTCTTTTTTGTCGGCGGAGCCATTTTCTTCTCCTTCCGCATTTTTCGATTTTGTCTCGCCAGAATCTTTCTTATCTTCGGATTCGTCCTGTGCTTCGACTAGTGGCACGCTATTCACAGCCAGGAGCCTAATTGTATTCTCTGCAGCAGTCCCCCCATCGGGAAGCATATTCTGGAACATGCTAGTGTTGAGAATCAATCGTCCGACACCTTCTTGTCGCATGACTATTCGACCAACCGTTGGTCTCTTGGAAGCCTGTCGGATAGTCAGCCAAGGCGAAATCGCTTATGTTACGGCAATATGACTATAACTTGCCTCTGATTCTTCGAAGTCTTCCTCTGGCTTGGGGACCAGCACCCTAATATTGCCGATACCACGTTCTTTCCAGGCACCACCACCAAGTTCAAATAGTTTTGCTCTTGCTTGGAAGACCATGTCGTAATCCTCCTCTCCACTCTTAATAGCGACTTTCGAGGCAAACTGTGGATTTTTTGAACTTTCGCCTTCGCCGCTTGTGGTTTGCTCAGCAGTATCCTCTCCGTCGCTGTCTTCATTCTCTGAATCCTGATCTTCTGCCTCGGACTTATCGAAGCTTTTGATCCCTTCTAGAGGCTGAGCTTTCGGGAGAGGTTTTGTGGACAAAGGATTGCCAAAAATACTCCCGCTCGAACCGAACGGAGACGCTGCTGCGCCGAAGCCAGAGCTACCGAAACCAGAGCTACCGAAACCCGAGCCACCGATGTTGCCAGACATTTTTGCAAAAACATTGGCACCACCAACGGGAGGTCCTGGGAAGACCGATTGGGTAGAAGCGGATGACATTTTGCTGAATACATTGTCTGGACCTTTAGGTGGCCCTGCGAACGGGGAGGGGGCAGCTTAGAGGGGTATTGTCAGCTTTCTAAGACATATATTGATGGGTATACGAGATAGGGCATTGTCGCACCAAGAGGGGATGGGGCCACGCCGAAAGCCGAAGTCGCACTAGCAAATGCGCTAAACTTAGATGCAGCAAATCCAGATTGGGTGCCACTGGGTAAATCTGTCGAAGAGTTCTCCGGGGTTTTGGTTCCGAGCGAGCCAAAAGGTGATACGGCAGAAGTGTTTGAAAAGCCGCTCCCCGGTTGAATCTGTGCGAATCGTTAGCACGAGGTTCATGACATGTACTTCACAATTTGGATTTGGTTCGCATGGTACCTTGAGCTCTTCCTTCTGAGTCGCCGGCTTGGAATCGCCGTTCTTTGGAGCATCGTTTTCGACGGCTATATTCTCCCTTGTCAACTTGGGTTCGTCGTTGGATTTATCGGTAGGATTTTGCAGAGCTTTAACACGGGGGCTAGCCGTGAAGGTTTTTGGAACATCTACTGATTTGGGGGATAAAGGCTCGTCGCCGCAATCATTGTTGGAATGGTTGCCGCTATCAGGAGTAAGAGGGTGGGTTGCTACATCAACAGGTGACGATTCCCTATCCGTTTCCTCTGGGGTGGTTGAAAGCAAAGAATCATTCTTCGGTTCCTCGGGCAGAAGTGCAGAACACTTGGTGATAGCAGCCTGGACATCTTCTGGGATGGGTGCAAACATACAGGTGTTGTCAACATCCCGGGGAGGCGAAGGAGTTTCCCTTAGCTTCTTCCCCAAAGGTTCCCCGTTGGCAGCTCGGCTCGGCGATCGATTTTCGGATTCGGAGGTCGGTGTTTTAGCATCTTTGATGGTGGATGTGATCTCGTCATGTGGCCTCTTGCGACGGTTACCCCCAGGAGAGACTTCGCCAGCTTGCACGTCAATCATTTCGTCCATGTTTTCCTGGCTGGATTTCGGGATGTGTTCTGGGCGTCAATAGTTAGCATCTCTCTGGAGGGAGTATTGTAACCGAAATATCAGTCCAATTTTGACGAGCAATGATGGCAATCGGAGCAATCACGGCTCTGCATAAAACGTGGCTCGGTGCATGCGATATGCATGCGATATATATGAATAAAACCTTATTTCCAAGTGGTGACTTCACTTACCAGATTCTTCTATCCTTGTCTTCCTCATCTTTTCACGCGCTGAAGAGTCTGATTTAGGGCTATCGGCACCCGACGTTGGCGATTGAGATCCACTATGACGAGGAGACCTGCGCCTCTTCTTGTTCCGGGGAGAAGACTGCGGCTCGATGAGCGATTGGGAGTCGGCGTAAGAGTCGCGGCCCTGCGACAAGGCGCTGGGAAAGACTTCAGACTGTTGCGACAAGACACCACCATTCAGATCGGAATCTTGTGCTAGTAAGGCAGGAGGCGATCCCTTCGAACGGCGTGTGGAAACCATTCTAGAAATGGTATATTTTCTGATTAAAACAAGTCGATAAGGGAGGGAAAGGGTGGCGGATGTTGAATGTTGTTATATGGTTTATTGTGAAGAGCGATATGCAACAGAACGGACCTGATCGTTTGGGTTTGATTAGTTTAAATTGATCGAGTCGAGGGGTGCGTCAATTGAGGATCTCAGACATGAAAAGAGATTCGAGTTCGGGCAGAGATAGATTTCTCTAGAGGCAGAGGAGGGGAAGGGAGTGTGAGAGCGAAACCAATGAAATCAACCGGGATAAAATATCAAGACCTCAACAGGCTGCTGGCAAGTTTGCAGCATATGCAGGTTAGGTATAGCTGACGAACAAGGGCCAGGTAGGTATTTTTCTGCTTATTGCCTTTGTAGGGAAACAAGAAGCTTCTCACCTAAGGATGATAAAGGTGAAAGTGGAGTAGCGAGGGGAAATGGAAGAAAGAAAAAGAGAAAACCAACTGCAGGAGTATGGTAGACAAGAGGAAGGCCGTGTTATTGGACGAGGAGAACTCGCGCGACGAGGTACAGTCTCGAGATTGAGAAAGAGTTGGTCAGCAGAACCGAGGTTGATGTTTGAAGCTATATGGCAAGCGAAAGGCCTAAGCGCAAGCACGAAAGAGATATTTATTATCAAAATAGGTTAAAAGTGTGGATGGCGATGCTGTCCAGGTTGGTAGCGAGGAGAAAGTTGAGAGGAGGGGGTTGGTGGTGGTGGTGAAAGATGAAGGATGAGGAGGAGGAGCTTTGGAGTGGCTAGCTGGCGGCTGCCTGTTGCAGGATAGATAACATACGGATCCACCGAGAACGGGAGACAGCAACGGTATCACCTCGGGATCCAGGAGGGCTAACAGCCCGAGTAGAAGACGATGGCGATGGCTGTATTCCCGCCTGGGGAATATATTTGGAAGTGCGGCTTCGAGTTGGTGGTGACGGTGGTGGTGATGAGTAGATGGCGGGATCGATGTGGTGTATGGAATGGGTGAGGCGAGGTTGAGGTGAGGTGAGGCGAGGTGAGGTGTTAGAGAGACAGAGAGCAGCGATGCGGCATGAATTGATTATGGCCTAAACCAAATTTCCATCCAACTTTCTCCCTTCTACTAACGACCTACCGAAGTACTCAAAGGAACTAATGTAGACTGCTATATATATACTCGAGGAGATATTACTATGGAGGGATCTCGATTGGATGGAGACAATGGTATTATGGTCTCGACCTAGGCTGCGCGCATATATAAGTTCGATATCGATATATCGATGGAATTGAACACAGCCTGGACTATAACCCGGAGCTCTCGAGTGTGCGAAGTAAAATTTCAGACACGTAGGTACTTCTTATGTCCCCGAGTAAGTACTTAAAGAGCTAATGGCCTGTCTGCTTGCTTGCTATCTCATCAGCATGAAGCGCTCGAAGCTTCCCTGTATATCTACTCCCCCGACCCCCTTCCCAATCAATACTATCTTTCCCGCACCTTCTGCACTCTTTTTGCTGGCGGATGTGATTTCGAAAACCTCGCGGACACCTTGGATAATATGTGTTTTTCCGTCATCGGTTTTCAGCCGGCCCTTCAACCGATGTATTTCAACAGGATGAAACAATGTCGATTTGACACCATCCATTGGTACTCTCTCATCCCATAATAGCGACCGAACCCATGCATCCACTATCTCGATAGCACCGGCCTTTAAGACATCAACGTCGAACGATATGGTTGAAACGTTAGGATCCAGCCGGCTTACACCTCCACTTTTCGAAAACTTGCTATCCTCGACCGTTTCGAAATTATCATAAGCTTTGATATCAAGCAAAATACCCTCCAACTGCGGCACGGCGCTCTTCTCCGTCACAATAATCTTTGCCAAACCGTTTATGCCCCGGATGTGTCTCTGCACATCTTCTAGTTGTTCCGAGCTCACTAGATCGGATTTGTTTATCAGTATGACATCGGCATGCGATATCTGTAAATGAGCGGTTGTAACTTGGTCGGGCAGATGAGGATCCAAGTCTGCCTGTGCTGTTACGTCGCCCAGAGTCCGTAATATATTGCTTGCGTCAACCAGCGTAACAATGCCATCTAGATATATGGTGGCACCGAGACCATCGTCCAACCAGAACAGCGGCGCGATGTTTCCAGGATCCGCCAGGCCGGTTGTTTCAAGTAATATGTAGTCGAATTTGCCCCGCTTTTCCATTAATGTTTCGATCGCATTGACGCCGTTGTCCCTATATTTTTCAAAAAAAAGAGTATATATTGTCAAAAAAAAAAACCCCCCCAAATTTGTGACCCGACACCAAGATGCTAAAAGCCTTCGTACTTGACCGTGCAGCACATGCAGCCGTTGTTCAACTCCAGCCATTCCTCAACAAGTTGTCCTTCCTGGCTGACCGTTAACGATTTTTCGATATCTGCGGCTGTATTGCGAATCCAAAATGAGCTTCCGAGTAAACCTTGCAATATGAGGAGCATGAGCGCAAGAAAGGACAGAGGTGTGGACGAACAGTCGCCGAATTCTAAAGACAAGGCAGGAATTATGTTAGTATAGTACGAATCAAGTAGGTTCCATGGAGGAAAGGTGCAGGAGAGGGAGCACAAGCCGTTTAATATCACAGCGACTTTCTTGGAATGTTGTTCTTTGAGAATGTAATTCAAACTGTACGAGAATCAGTATCGGGACGAAAGGCCTGCGAATGGATGCCTTGAGTTCGGCGTAAGGGCGCACAGGGTGGTCTTTCCGGCTCCAAGGTATCCTGTGCGAGAACAAAGCGTTCAGTAGAGAACCACTGGGAATTCAGATCTGGACAAGAGCGCTGTGCTAGGTACCAGTAACAATCGTAATGGGCACCCTCTGCTCTTTGGGAGTCTCGTCGCCAAAGGCGAGATCCATATCGACGTCATTTGTGTTTGTATTTGTGCTTTCGACAAGCTGTGGGATATCGTCGTCCTCCATCTTCGAGGAAGACTAAGTACCTAAGAAGTACTTTAATTAAGTAGGTAGGTTGAGTCTAATCCAGATATAAGTTGAAGGTATAGTGTAGGGTATCAAGATTCGAATTTATAGGCTGCCTTCCTTGCTTGCCTGGTTGGCCGATGCTTGCCGCAATAAATGAGACAGGAACAAGAATGAGCTTGGCTTAGCTAACTGAGCTCATCTTCACCTCCATGAAAACATCATCAACAACATCATGGCTTTCCGCAAGATAGACCTCACTCCTGCCCTTCGGCCTCTCCTTTTGCCCAGTGAAACTCTCCTCTTCGTCCAGGACGCCGTGGGTCTCTACGAAGGGTAAGCAGTATCTCCATACCCACCAACTTCAGCACCGTCGGAGACAAAGACACCCCAACGCTAACTCGATGCTTTTCGATAGGTAGACGCTACAAAGCCCCAAACTTTCAGAACGGCAGCGCCTATCTAACGACTCACCGAGTTTGCTTTGTCAATAATGATGAACCCCGAAAGTATTCCTTGGCTCTCGAGTTGAAAGACGTTGAGAGATTCGAACTTTACGTAAACACTCCCCATTAACCCTTGTTTGAACCCGTCGAATAATAGGTAACTAACATGGATTCCTTTCTTCCAGAACGGCTTCCTGAAATCCTCTCCCAAAATCACACTCTACCTGCGGCCCTCAAATCCGTCCCTTCTAAACTCACGAGATCGATCTACTTCGCGAAGCCCGACCTACAGTCCCGTCCCGACCCCACCGAGATCCTCGACGCCTCTGCAATCGGCTGTCTTAAACCGCCAGTGGATATGTCCAATCTGCACTTTCCCAAACCCATTCCCTTCGAACTTTGGACCTCTAGCTCCGATCCCACCATGCTTGACCTGCGGAGTCAAGCCGAACCGCTCGGTACTAGATGCGATAGTCAACCCTCCTGCTCCCGCGAAACCCCCGAACGGGGTATCAGATGATTCAATCCTCCAGGCGGGAATCCAGAGGTCCAAAAATGCCTGTCCGAGGTGTACATTCGAAAACGATCAGGCACTTCGGAATTGTGAGATGTGTGGGGAGGTTCTCTCATCCGACACCGTCGAAGATCCTCTCGTGACTGGAACCTCTTTGAGCAGGGGCGAATCACCGGCACCTACATATTTGGGAAATGTACTAGCAGGGGAACAAATTGATTGTGTCAAGTTATCTTTCAGAGGAGGTGGTGAGAAACCATTCCATGAAAAGTTAAAAGGCGCAATGGTTCAAAGGAAGTGGCTACTAGAGCAGGCTCCAACCGTCCCTACTATCACCGCGGGTGCCGCAAATTTGACTCTGGATGCAAGGGAAAGTGACGCTGCTCCGAGAGCCCCGGCCCCGACCGAAAGAATAGTAGGCGTTAGAGGATTAGAAAGGCAGAATCTAGCGCTTCGAATGAACAACCAGCGGGCAATAGCCGGGGCATTTGAGGACTTGGAAGCTCTCATGAGCAGAGCAAAGGAAATCGTACGCCTACGCTTCACCTTATGACTACGAAATATTATGCTAACGATACACTACAGATTGCCCTTGCAGAAAACTTCGCAACCCAGCTGGCTGATAATCCTTCACTCGCAAACTCTGATGCAAAAGAGGCATTGAGCCAGTCGGCGACCCTACTAGCTCTGAGACCAACTGATTTTGCGGTCACAAAAGACCAGATATCTTCTTCTTCATCATTATCGCTCTACCATGCTGAACTGGCGAGATCGATCGCCGACTTCTTGGCAGACGATAGAAGATCAATTTTGAAGAAAGAAGGAGGTGCAATCACCCTAGTAGATTTATGGGCGGTTTACAATCGTGCGAGGGGGATAGAGTTAATAAGTCCTGGCGACCTTGAAAGCGCAGCTAAACTTTTCGACAAGCTTCAGCTACCCGTTCGGTTAAGGCAATTCAAGAGTGGCCTCTTAGTGGTGCAGGAGAGAAACAGAACGGATGAAAAGGTAGCTAAGAGCGTGCTAGCATGGTTAGAAGAGCTATCGGATGTAGAAGCCCGAGATACAGCGGCGGCTGGTAAATGGGGTAAAAGTGTTCTAGCGAAAGATGCCGCTGAAAAGTTCGGCTGGAGTATTGCGGTGGCAATAGAGGAACTGGAAATGGTTGAAGAAAGAGGGGAGTTGGTCAGGGATACCTCATTCGAAGGCGTAAGATGGTGGAAGTCCCCATGGTATACTTCAGAATAACGGTGCTAGTATTCCTTATTCGGAGCTTTACCCTCGTTGACAAAACCTATCTGAAGCAGAGAGGCCTCGAGGTCGAGGCCTGTAAAAACTACTCAACGATGTTGGGAGGAGATAGTTTATGTATGAATACGAATACAATAGGTGCATTTTCCCGATGCAGCACTCCGACAGGTTCCCATGTCGTAGGGCGAAAGGGCTGGTAGAAGCAACCCGAGCCCGAGCCTGAGCCTAATCCGTACCTAATTACAAGTTTATAATTGCAAAATGGTGGAAGGTATTGGCTATTAATATATTAGTATTAGTAATGGTACGTTTCTAAGAATACAACAATGCAGTCTTTCGCGGCTCGCTCTAGTTTGTACGGGCTGTCACTGCAGCCTTCCAAAATGGAATACACGAAATGACCTATCCGCACCGAACTTCTTTGGCGTCAAAGTCATCCACCTCGTGAATGTTGCTATGAGAAATACATTGTCACGAATTAAACATGAATCGCTTCGGAAACACGTGGATAGACTTGGATCATCCGCGAGTACAAGTCTGGGTGTTGCTGAATAAGAACCTGTGGGTCGACAGCCATTGCCATGAAGAGCGTGGTAGCACCTATTAAAAGCTCGTCAGTTAATCCGTTCCTAGTATGTATCATACAGTTTGTGGTGTTGACTTACCAGACTTCAACGGATTGAGGAAAGTATTGGCGATTTGCAATCCGATCAAGAACGAAAAGGCCATGACAATCGCCGTGTAAGTTCCACGAGAGTTGTATGCGGGCTACGGGACGATTTTAAGTCAGCATTCTCCTTCTGAAGCCGGCGTACCATCCGATCCTCGATGTGCGACCGGTAGGGGATTCAATACTCACTTTGGTGAACTCGAGATACAAATAGGCTAGCAGAGCACACAAGTACCCAACAAACATAGCGCCCATGGTCAAGACAGGAGAAATAAGGCAGTCTTGAATGAGGGCGTCGATTCCACGATCCTTGATCATACGCCATGTAGACTTGGCGGCAGGGAAATAAGCAGAACCGTAGAGAGCGATATAACTATAGGCATACTCGTTCAAGAACTCCACAGCCCACTGAACGATAGCCAATATGCAAGATGCAATGCAGAAGATAACATATTGCAGAATGTCTCCAGAACTGGCAGCATCGGAGCTGGCTAGAGAGGCTGCCTGCCTGAGAAGCTGAATTATGCTGACGATAAGAGAGCCAAGGCAGATTGATCCGAAGGAGTATGTCATCGCTCGTCGGAAAGCACCCATTGTAGGATGAGACGGTGGAGCATTTGCATGAGAGCCACCTGCTGAGAAGTACCAACTTCCATAAACACCGGAAACGGTAACGTGCATTACATTTTTGATGACCCTAACAAGACGTTAGTATCTCGATATCGGATAGCCCAGGCGACTGGCCTACTTACTCTGATGTCCAGTAAGCAGCGAAGGTTACGAATGCGATAAGGCCATAAACTTTCCCATCAGAACATCCGCCATTTCGACACTGAGTATTCGACGTATTCGGGGTCCAGCGAACATAGATTCCGACAAGTGTAACCGAAAACCAAGCCGAGAATGCAAGGGCGACGACTCCTCCGATGAACGATACAACGAAAACATGACCATAGCCTTTTGCTACATCAATGACCGTTTGAAGCATCTAAAATTTGGTTAGAAAGTGTCAGGTGAGATTCGGAGGTCTCAACTTACGAGGACCGAGAAAGGTATCCGGCTTCGCCCTAGAATTCGAAGCGATCTGTATCAGCATACACCCCTTCAATTGATCGTAAGGTCCAAATCCGCAACACTCACATGTCCAAAAACAGAATGCGTAAAATAAAGCGAATATCAAGAAAATGATTGCGGCGGCATACTGTTTTCGATAGAAATAATAGGCGGCGGACCCAATACCAACGAGGAAGCTGAGTTCAGTCCATTAATATGATGCAACTACTAAATAGAGTTCTTTGGGACTTTACTTGAGGATTGCGCTCAAATAGATTACCTGCTTTGTCAATTTCCTGCACATGAGCAGATACAGCAATGATACGACGAATGCGACGGCGAGAACAAAGGCGAAGAGGATGACAGTATTCGTTGTTAACTAAACGACAACCCCATTAGATCCACATGCGATTCGATTATGGCATTTTATAGCAACGATCGAATAGATACGCACCCCGAAACGAGCATTTGAATCAGAGATTCCAGATCCACTGGTCCTGCTACTCTTGCTGTACCCTAGGAGGGAGAGAACCGATACCGCGGTAAATCCCAGGAAGGTCAGAAGCCATAGTACACCAGCCCAGAGATCGTTGAACTTCGGTTTCTCGATAGCGAACTGTTCTTCAAAGGTTTCACCTTGCTTTGGAGGAAGAGGACCACCGTATTGCTGGGGAGGATAGTTCTGTGGTGGCGGTTGCTGCTCCTGCAGCTGGTAGTACCCCTGCGACTCCCCGTATTGTTGCTGTGGAGGATAATGGCCCTGCTGGTAGCCGGCCATTTTCAAGTATTTTTCGAAGTCCGACCTTGAATCTCAAGATGGCGGGGTTGCTTCTTGTTAGGAAGTGCCACTGGTGGTTGTCGGATATCACGAGCCTTGGGTTTGGTGGCAGAGTCGAATGTGTGCGAAAAGGCTGGAGCAGACCTACGTAATTTCGAAGGCGATGGCGGCTCTTAACTTAGGATAATTCGATTGAAAAGATAGCAATATCACCGGGAAACGGACAGATGGACAGGTTTGGAGTGCTTCTTGCAGAAATTTGGGGCAATTGGGGATGGAAGAAGATGAAGGGATTCGACTGCTGGAAAGCGTCCGCATACTAAATTAACCTTAGCGCTTGAAAACACGCACCCGACTGAGAGCTTCCCCTAACTAATCCCAAACTCCCAAACTCCGGGTTCTCAAAGTAGCCCACACAAAGATACACACCCTCTTAATTGTCGAAGGCGTGGTGGGTTCATGGGTTCAGACAGTCGAATGGCTTTCGTTCAGCTGTTTTCGCACGGCCAATGTAGAGCGCGCTAGAAAAATGAATGCATGCATTCGTGCATACATACATGACGTCAACACTTAGTTCGTCGATGGGTCCCAAACCAGCCAGCAACAGGTATAGTTCCTTATTGACCATTGCCACCCGATGGTCTTTGTCTCTGGGTATACATCTGGCCCGCGCCCTCATTACTTTTTAGTATCGAGTATCGTGGAAGATAATCGGAACAGATCCGAGGCCGCGGGATTATGGGTTTTGCATATGTCTGTTATTAATTTATATCTCCGGCCTAGGGTGTTCACGCGGAATGCAGCTGCCCAGACATACGACCTGACAGCACTCCGTACCACGAGTACTTACTGTGTGTGTCTGTATGCACACTACATGAAAAGCTCGTCCCCAAGACCCATTTCAGAGACAATGGCTGTCGGAAACTTCGTCTGGCATCTAACGTAGAGCATCTGCATACGTAAGCATTCACTCTTCATACCATTCCAATCGTTAGCATCCCAGCCTTGGAATTGTACATCTGAGACTAATAAGCTGCTTGGCGGGGTCCACTCCTCGGAAACCGGCACAGCTGACCTGTTGCCCGAATGAGAAGCAACAACCTTGAATTCGTGCAACAGCACCCTATGCGTATGGGAAGCTTTAGTGTTCAAGTAGTTTAAACGGTTTAACCAGAGCGCGAGATCAAACTGCTTGGGGACAGCTTAAGTTTCAATCCATTAGCACTAAGTCGTTCAAAGAATGAAAAGACTGGAGTCGCGCGATTTTCTAGTCTCTAAGAAGAATATTGATACCCAATTTATGAAGGCTAATTCCATAGCACAGTGACTACTAACACGCTGTCCGACTGATGGGATACCATCCAACTAAAAAAAAAAAATCTTAATAATTAGCATCTATTCGCTATCCGTAAATACTTATTAACTACTTATCTATATTGATAATAACTTGCCAGAACATAGACAACCCAAGGCTGTGCTGTGTTTCTTGAAGGGATCCTGAAGCGAATGTTTTGGTGGACGGACCCACTTCGGAACCCAGAATTATCCAAGAAAACCATGCGATGCCCCATGTGAAGAGGATGGGTAGCAAACACTCCATGATAAAGAGCAACCTTAACACCTCTAGAATCACCGATAGCATCGAATTCGAGCGTGTATGTTCCGCCGGGAGCCAGCATCTTGGTCGCAAGGCGAATATTTCGAGGACGCCTGTTAACGTTCCCTCCTAGGAGATATGGTGGAGCCCAGTGCTCGACCCTAAAATCGGTAACGAAGGGATGTTGGCCATTTGGCTGGAGGATTAGCTGTTCAACGGTATTTGATCCTGCGACAAGGACGGACCCGTCAAGGAACATCGATGCAACTGAGTGATAAAGTCTTGGAATGGGGCTACCGGGATATTCCGTGAAACGCTGTCCCTGATGGGCATTGGGGTCATAGATGAGAGGAGACAGGGTTGGACCCTCTATTGGCCAGCAGTCATTATAAAAAATGTTAGAAACTTCCCCACGATACCACGTCCACTGACAGACTTACCTCCGTTGATCAGCAGAACCTCGGCATCCGCGAGCAAGAGACCGTCAACCATGACACGGCCTTGTGGCATGCTTTCAAGTGTCCATTGTGCCCCGGGATCATCAGCAACAATTCGGCCACAGGAGGCATCCGTGGGGGACGTGATGTCCTGGTAAGCACCACCTCCACAGACCAAAACACGCGATTTATACCCGTCAGCGCTGGAGATTGGGAGTAGAATACTGGTTCCCGTATTCGGATACGTTCTATACTCCCCGGGGAGATCTGGTAGCTGGCGTACAACTGCATTCTGTTCGACATTGAAGATCTGAGCGAACTTGGAGATGAAGATGAAAAGATTACCATCCTTTAGTGTGTGGATAAACGGATACATATAATACGGTTGAGCTTTCACGAGAATATCCATACGGATGCTTCTCCCATTTGTAATACCTCCGGACGAGTGAATCTCGTAGGTCGGGTTGTTATTCGCAGCAACGGTTGGATCGAGACCGTTTAAACCGCCAGATGCGACAGAAACCCTACCATCTGGAAGAATTTGGGCAGATACATACCACCTCCTTGACGCGAGCTACTCGGGGTCAATGCCAGTTAGTTAAACTATGATTACAATCCAGCCGGTGAAATGAACTCACTTTATTCCCTGGTTCGACTCAGTTGAAGGATGCGGTGCCAAAACCTCTTTGAAGGTATCTCAAAGCATCAAATCCATCGGTTACTGTTGGATCGATAAAGTCGAGTGGTCCGTTCCCGCCAATGTTCAGAAGGCCCCGTCAGCGAGAAAGGTCCACCAGAACAAAACACATTCGTTTTATATGCAAGAGGTATCACTTGGCCCTAGAATGTATTGTTAGTAAGCACTTATTATTTGAAGATATTATGCAGCAGACGTACAGTATTCGGGTCGAACTCTGATGGATAAGCGTATTGTCCGTTCCTTAGTCCAAGTTGGGAATAATTCTCAACTTTGTCCAAAAACACCACCTTGCCAATGGGCACTAGAGCAGCGTGCATGGCAGGAACTCCAACTTCTCCAACCACATTGAAGAAAGTGCCGGAACCCCTACGAGCGGGAGCTGGCCCTGGCGCAGGAGAAACGGAGGCCCCGATGCATCCACCGCTCTGGCAGCCGACCCCGCAATGATCATCGGTTGTACCGCAAAACCCGTACATACTGTATCGCCGTGGAAGGCCCTGTGACCAATCCCCACAAACGACTCCCTACTACCCGTTTGGTCTCCCCTTCCCTAGAGTTAGATCAGATCGGAACGGACATACATTATGCTGTGCTCCACACTGACCATTGGTTGTTATAGGGCCGTTATTGGACGCACTCCGGGACGGTGTGTGATTTTAGGCTCACTGGCGCTCGTAACACGGCCCGGTTGTGGTGGCGATGATGGAGATTTACAGCCCGACTGACAACCTAATGCAGGTTCGCAATGGTCTTTAGTGACACCGCAGAAACCGGCAGCCGAGCAACACCCCCCATATGGCCATTTCCCACAGACAGTGTTAGTGTTATATGCCTACTAGATAGGAAGTTTGTAATTTATACTGGTATTGCCAAAAGCCCTTCCACAGCGGCCATCTTTAGTTTCGGAGCCGGGAGCAGGCGAGACCGGTCTTGCACAACCTGATTGGCAGGTCATATTAACGAGCGAGTGTATTTAAATTATAAATAGCATCCCAGCGAAACATACAGCTTCAGAGCTACCACGCCAGCCTTATCTTGAACAGCAGGTTCCTTTGTAGGCTTTGGAGTTCGGATCGCAAAGAAGGCCTCCGTTTTGTGCACCGCATTTCCCATCAGGGCTGAATGCTCAAGCGAAAATTGAGAGGCAGGGGATAGAAAGGAGGGTTGACTTCATGGCTGGCGAAGTCGGTTGTGGATTCGGTGGATAAAGCGAAAGAAGTCTTACACGTAGCGAGTACCAAGTTAGGTAGTATGGTACTCGGATGATAGTTTAGTAAGTCAATACAACGTGGAGATGGATAGAATGATAGGAAGATAGTACTAGCATAGGTACTTAGTCCTATCAGGCAGTGGTTAGGGATGTCTTTAGAAGGTCTACAGGAACCCGAGGGAGACTCTTTTGCCTTCTGGTGCTCTGCTTCTCATTCGAATTGTACCCACACACTTCTTTTAAAAGTATATACTGATATAAAGCATGCTAATATACAGTAACACCAATGGCATTGACATTCTTAAGCTTTGTGGTACCTGCTGGGTCACAACATCTATGTGTTCTCCCCTGCATTTGAAGCCCTGTCCTTAATGAGCTATTCCTGGGAATTAAAGCCTGACTCAAGTGCTTAAGTACCTAAGTACTTGAGTGATGAGTGCATGGTATAGCCTAGGGGTGGGTACCTAGTAGGAGACTAGAGGAAAGGGAGTGGAGACTGGAGGGTCCTGGCTTGGTGCTGTGCGAGGGTTACCACATTGTGTTGCTAGTGTTGCATTTGGTTCCATACCGCCACACAATCCGTAGCTGAGCCACGATTCTGTCTCGTGACCTCATCGGCTGCACTGCCACATTTCTCCCGCATTCTTCCAGAACAGAAATCAACATTCCATCTTGTCTCGTCAACCGTAGCTTTCATCTATGTATAATCCACCCTTGTTCTCTTCGCCTCCTACATAACACATCAGCTCATCTTAAATATATCCGACACAGCCATGTCGCATCCACGCCAGCGGAACTACGACTCTGGGCGCTTGGCCTACGATGACGAACGGGAGGACTATCATGACCGTGATCGCGCTTACAGCCATAGCTACGATCGTGACCCAAACGGATGGAGGGACAGGCGGGATGGCTCCTACTCTCCTCGAGGCCGTGATCGTGCCTACCAGGATAACGCTCCTAGGCACGATTCGCGCGACCGGCTCTCCCCTCCGTACAGAAGGCTGGAAAGATCCCGTTCGCCTTACTACCCATCTAACGACACCAGACCACGGCGAAACAGCTCACGATCGCAGTCACCAGGCTCGCGACACTACCGACGGTCACCATCGTACGGGAGAGACCACGAAAGACAAAGCCGACGTCAATACTACGATCGAGATGCGCCGGAACGTTACGATGATAGGGGACCGTACTACGGTCAACCCTCGCGGGATATTATGCTGGAAGGAATTGGCGGAGATATGGCCGATCACGACGTTGCTACCCTCTTACCCTTTGTTGTTTGAACGACAAGAAGCGAGCAAAAAAGCACCTCTACGACCCATCTCCCATGATGATTTTACATAAACTCCCTTTTCTCGCTTCTCCGTTGTCTGCAAGGATCATATGCTGAGATCGCGGCCTGGGAAAAAATACCGTGGTCGGTCATTTTTACAGATACAAACCGAACTTCAAAGTCTCAATGTCGAAGGCTTAAATGCAGTAACCGTTATTAGAGAGCGCAAAACTGGTTTGTCGCAAACTGTCGGCAGGAGCACAAATTCTTGCTTTCTTTGGTCTCTCCTTCACCTGTATTGATTGAATGGCATCGCTCGAACAGGAATATCCCGAGGTTTTGCATTCGCGCGGTTCAGAGAAATATCGGATTCTAAACGCTTTCTGGAACGGTTCTTTCCTTCGATGACAATCGGTGGCACCCGTGTATCACTAGCGTATGCCAAGGAACGAGCTGAATCGACTGCCACTGACGACTGGCACTGCAGTGTGGTTCGTACTATACATCATTCGACTATGCCACCCCCCTACTGACTATACCGTCCTTAGTGCTTGCTTTCAAACTTTCCCCGACGCACTGCCTGCTATCGATGCGGAACATCAAGGGCCGATTCGGAGGCAACAGGTCCTCTTTTAACATCCGCGCTCAACCACTTCTCCAACGACGGATCTAAGGATGCAGGCGAAACGCCGTCTCAATTCTTATTGATCAGGGATTTAGAGCCAAATGTCACTGAGGAGCTACTACTAAAAGGCGCTCAAAAGCTATCGACAGATGACTCCGCAATCAAAAGAATACTTCTCGTCCGAGATAGAAGGACAAACGAATCATGGAGATTCGGATTTGCCGAATTTTCGAATGTTGATGAGGCAAGAAAGGCATTCGAAAAGTATACTGCAATGGATGGCGGTTTCACGATCAAGAGTCGGCCGGTCACCGCTAGCTATATTCACCCTGGCGTTTTTGTCCCCATGATCCAGCCGAAACCAAGCAGCGAAAAGTGGACTTTCGAGCCCCTCGGAGGTATGGGAGGTGGTGTTAAATTGGCCTACTGGGATGAAGAAGGATATTGCAAAGTTCACTTGGCCGAATGCGCGACGCAGGACACAACAAACGAAGCCCATAATAAAGCTAAGGACGATTCAAAGACTAAGAAAAGAGCCGACAAAATCACCTCGGACACGGGGATAGTCGAGAAAACGAAAAAACGTAAAGCTGAGAACATATCCGGGAAGGAGCCAGCAAATGCACCGAAAAAGGCAAGTTCACCACCGGGGCAAGAATAATACGAGATATATACATTAACAATTTACTGTACAGCTTCCAAGCCACCTCCAATTTTGGCAGGAGAGACATACAGAGTTGCATGGCACAAATCCAGTTGATTCCACTGCTACCGCTGCGGCCGCTGCGGCGGCAGCAGATGAGGATGAGCAAGACACACGCCCGGCAAAATCATATGCAGACCCGGTTAAATTATGCTGTTACCTCTGCAGCCGACAGTTCAAAACGGAGGCGGATGTTAACAAGCATGAGCGCGTTAGCGAGTTGCATTTCAAAAACCTTAAAGACGAGAAATTAATCAAGATAGCTGAGGCAAAACTCAAGAAGAATGGTATAGTGCGGGACAGAGAAGCGGCAGGCGACGATGGCCAGGAGTACCGAGATAGGGCAAAGGAGCGAAGAATAATACATTCGCAACCCGCAAATCCGGGCGCTGTGAGAGGCCAACAAAAGTCGAAAGAGGCGGCGGCGGCCCGTGCGTCTCCAGAGAAAGAAACAAAAGCGCCTATTAGCCGCGGCGCAAGCCTTCTGTCGAAAATGGGTTGGACCGAGGGGCGCGGCCTTGGTGCCCAGGAGACAGGTATTACGGCGCCGATTGTTGCTGGTATGTATGTTGAGGGTGTAGGTTTGGGAGCGAGTGGTGGGAAGGTCGGAGATGTTGTTGACGGAACTCCAGAAGCTGGGAACTATCAAGGGTTCGTCGAGCGGACAAAGGAGAAGGCACGAGGGAGATATGAAGAGTTAGATGCGAAGGAACGCTAAGGTGCCTTGACACACACAAGACTGCCTTGACACTGGGTTCGGTACATTAGGTGTTAATATAATCCATCACTAAAACCGATATCTACGTTGGTGCTTTTCTCGAAATTCCTTTCTGTGTCGTTACGTTTTCATTCGCCACACCACCAATTTAAAGTGATGTCAACCACATGAAAGACCTTGCAATGCCAAGGGACCGCTATTTTTCATTGGGCAGATCGTTCTTGCCAGGTCAGATTTTGGTGCAAATTGGGAAGCCACACTGATTAGCCTCCGCCCGTCATAGTTCGTCTCCATGGCTGGGCGTAGATAATTACTGAACAATTACCAAAACGGTCCAAGCCCGGTCAGATTGATGACAATTATGACAATTCTGTTCTGTCTCTGATGGACATGTCGAATGCGAGGGGTTAAAAAGGAGTTAAGTGCGGTCAGAAGGGCATCGAGCCAAGAGCACGTAGAAAAGCGGGTGCCCAGCCCTATATCACGGTCGGTCTCTTGATCTTGTTTTCGCAACCGATCCCTTTGTCTATATCAACTTTTTGATATTAGGTTTTCTTTTCTTTTCTTTTAGTTGAACTTCTTCCGATTTTTATATCTCTCAAATGCAATCGACAATCGGGAAATCGAACAAGTAGCAACATATTCTAACGCTGTGCAACAACGAAAACGTGCGAAGGAGCGTTTTTAGCAACCAACCAAAAAGTATTTAGGGAACAGAGGAGGTTCGACAAAGAAGCCATAATATTTCATAGAAACTTTGGACAACATGCCGTATACGAAGTTATGGGGTAAAATACCGGTAACAACGGCCTTTTCGTTGTTGATAACGGCTGGTTCGAGTCTACTGGCCGCAACAGCCGAAGAACTTGTAGAACGCCAGATCGGAAACAGCCCTTTCTCAGGGCAGTTCTGCGACTACACATCATTCCAGGCGAGCGTAGTAGGCAGCCGATTATTGATGTTTGGAGGAAACTTGACGGTTAATAGAGGAACAAATAGTAAAGAGAAGAGAGAGCTGGAGCCTGGTCAGTATTTGAAATTATGTACTAGCTTGCACTTGACAGGAACATCCGACAGAGAGAAGTGTCTAACATTTAGCTTCCCGCCCTAAATTTAGGTTTCCAGTTCTTCTCGATGTTCCTGAACGAAACGTTTCGAACAACCGCAAATGCTAGCGAGTACCTCAGAAGGGAACCAGACCCTGCGGCAGACAAGAGGATAGCGTCTATGCGCGATGGTGGAGCCTTTAGTTACGACGGCGATATATTCTTCTACGGCGGCCAACAGTTGTTCAATGCTGGAGATGATGATGTCATATACAAATGCACACCAACGTCCGAGGATATCGTTTGGAACTCTGCGGCTATCAGCGGGAATGTTAGAAGAACTATAACGAAGGGTGCTTCGGTCGATGCTTCCTCTGAAAATAAAGGATTTTATTTCGGGGGGCAGGATATTATTGCGAAGGGCTCTGATGATTCACAGGCAGACCGAGTGCTGAATGGCACGTCCTCGAATAACCTTATCGTCGTGAGCTTCTCGCCTGGGAAACAGGAATTTGCGAATATAACGGCACCTGTTAGCAGGGCAAAGCCGTTGGTGCAAAGTAATTTGTTGTTTGTACCTGCTGGGAAAGAGGGGATCTTGGTGAATTTGGGTGGTGATGACGGTACTGGCGACGTGTGTAATATTTCCGGAACAATCTACATTTGCTTTATAAATTTAAGTGATTACAATGCTAACTTTAGAGGTTAGGGTGCCTGGGAAGATTTGCAAGTCTTCGACATCGGGTCCTCTACATGGTTCAACCAGCGGACACGAGGGAATCTTACATCGGGCAATTCTAGAAATCCTGGATCTGGTACCTGCTCTGTTATTCAATCTGATGGCGATAATCATTTCATATACGTCTATGGTGGTAGCAATCGTGCGCCTGGCCAGTCACAGCTCGCAATCTTGACAATTCCCGCTTTCCAATGGTTTACAGTCTCGAACCAGACTTACCCCAGCAAAGTAAATGCGCAGTGCCGGCTTGTGGGAGAACGTCAAATGTTGATCCTTGGCGGTCGAAGTTCGAATGGACGTGGAGATTGTGGTAGGAATAGCTTTTTGGAAATATTAGATATCAGTTCTTTGGATATTGTTTTCAGTTTTCCAAATAGCAACCCGTACGTTTTCTGTAGTATCGCCAGAAGGAATGATTGGCAGCTAACTTCCGTAACAGGTTCACGCCGCCGCCCCTTCTCAGGACTGCTGCCAACTCGTCCAATCCTTTAGATGGGTGGACTGACCCTGAACTCCGGGGATTGTATGAAGTACAATACCAAACTTTCGCTCAACGGAACCGAGGATCCAAGTCCGAAAAGGGTCCCATAATAGGAGGTGTAGTCGGTGGAGTTGCTGGAGTGTTAAGTATTAGTATCATTGTCGTGTTTTTCATAATGAAAAGTCATCGAAAGAAGAGCGCAAGGGATGTCAAAGAAGCCGTGGCAGAAGTTAAGAGGAACAGCGCTGCCCAACCATTCCTCGGGCAGCCATCTCCAGGGTTCCCATCCCCAGCTTTCACCTCAGGGGAATATCCACATGCATACCCACAGGGATATCCACAAGGCCAGCAGTACAAGGACGATTATATCGTGGAGGCCCCACCGAACCCGGCGCCGGCGGAGTTACCGCCTGCTACTCCAGCTACACGACCGGCAGAGCTACCGTCTTAGGGGCATGCCAATACGAACCCCGCATTGCTAACACTATAACAACTACTTTTAAGGGATCGGGTTGTGACCTTTTGAGGTTTCAAAAGCAAAAGACCACATTTTCTAGGATATAATATTGATTATTGGATCTGAGGCACCGGAACAATCGTAGTTTGAATGCGAGTTTTGCCATGATAGCGGGGAGCTATATATGATAGCTACGGTGTTAATGATAATAATTAACTACAAATGAAAGCCAAGCGAATTGAATATGACACACTGCGATGAGATGTGGCTAAAATGAACGCTCGAAAATTCGCAATTCGCCGGATATCGGCGAAGCAAAAATACAACAATGCTGGTGAATATGCGAAGCGGAGGGTTATTATAACCATAAACTAATGGATAACAGGAATTCATGGCGTAAATCCTAAACGTTTGGGGCTTTTATTCCGAGGTTCACATCTGGGATATCATGAAATCCCAAGATTTACCTTCAGCATCGAGATCTTCCTTGTCTTTTGGGTCTTCGGCATCCTCGTCTTCCAAGGCCTTATCACTAGACTCTCCAGTTTGGCCGACTTTCTTTTCCTCCTCCCGTAGGTCTTTCTTTTCTTCTGACTTTGTTATTGGTGCCTGCTTTGCGACTGGCGGCCTTAGAGTACTAGGGCAAGGTTCGTCGAATATCGGATTGTGCAAGGATCTGGGAGCTCGAGGATCTATAACATGATTCGCATTGTCGGGATCACTACTGTCACCACCATTGTGCCGCCCACATGTACAAAGGAATAGCTCTGCCGTAGAAAGAGCACGGGGTGAATTCCGGGCCGAAAGCACGGGATGAAGGGAATTGTATGTATCGTATGTCAGACCAGGAGCGTTTTGTCTGATTGGATTATCTCGAGGGAATATGCGAGATGAAAAGTTTGGATTATAGGAGTTCTTCAAAGCTTGTTTGGTTTGACGGCGAGCAGCTACTGCCTGATACTGGCGAGACTGCTGGCCCCGCGAACCAGGAGTTATAAAAGCAACTGGAGGAAGACCCGGCGTGCTTCGAGGAAGAGGGGGCAGTCCACGCGACACAACTGATGAACCGGCAGAGGCTCTGCTTGAGGACGTTCCTATCAGTGAGCTTGAACTGCTATATGAAGGGAGCCCCCCATCGGCGGAGTAGGGAGGGGGGTCAATAGATGACCGATAGGAAGGTGCGTTGGACCAGATGGAAGCAGTATCGTCGTCCTTCATGGTGCCGGTATGCGCTAGTACTCTAGACTAATGATCCAAGCTGTGTTGAACTGTTGCAGATTGAGCGGCTCTTTTATAAAGGTCATCATTCGTTGCCAAGCAGGCCAAGTCCCCGTGGCCCACGACTACCTCGGAGCGCTGCGCCCGGCATCATGATCAGAAGGTACAAGTACAAGGCAGAATCCGCAGATGTGTTGTTGTGTTGTTATGTTGTTGTGTTTCTGTGTTGCGTGTTGCATTGGGATGTGTGGCTGGCGTCTGTGGCGTCTGTGGCGATTACGGCGTCTAGCAGGCAAACAGGCGTTGCTTTGCTGTGGCCACGGTAGGCACACAACAGCTCCCAGTCGAGCCACGAAACGACCTCCATCCTACCCTTCTTCGTTCACGTCGCCCTCATCCAATCGCCAATTGTCGGTCTCAAGGCGGTTGGCTTCAATCTGGCTTTTCCATTTGCATTCATCTACGGCCTAGTTCTCTTTCTGAGTGACGATACCGGCCTCTCGTGAGCCTCCAAGCTTTACAGCTCGCCCACTATCCGTATCTGGAGCTTCCAACAACCCCCCTAGCTCTCCTCCTTAACGACTTGACATAACCATATACCGCCTCAACCTTATCAGAGCTGTCAGTACTCGAAATGAGACTTGATGTGAAAGTATGCTCCTCTCCTTTCTCTGATGGAAGCTTCGATATTGTGCTAACCACACCGCCCACTAATAGAGACAACTTTTTGCCCGGTATTCCTCAAATCTATTACTTTCATTTAGATATACCGCGATATTGACTTCCTTCTCAGATCTGATCGGGTAAAGGGAATTGATTTCCATCCTACAGAACCATGGGTAAGCTACCCTTGAACGGTGGATCCAGGATACGCGACGACGGCTAACTGACAGGCGCTTTCTAGATCCTCTGCTCCTTGTACAGCGGTAAATACCTTTCACTAAAACTCGAGGTCGGCTCATGCGTATAGGATACGGAGAATTGATTGGATGTGAATAGGTCATGTCTATATCTGGTCATTTGAGACGCAGGCTGTCGTCAAAACCTTCGAGGCAACTGATGTACCCGTCAGAGCTGGCCGTTTCATCGCGAGGAAGAACTGGATAGTCGTTGGTAGCGATGACTTTCAACTTCGAGTCTACAACTACAATACTTCCGAAAAGATTACCCAATTCGAAGCTCACCCGGATTACATTCGCGCAATTGTCGTCCATCCGACCCAACCTTTCGTTCTTACCGCTTCCGATGATATGACGATTAAGCTATGGAACTGGGAGAAGGACTGGAAATGCGTGCAAATCTTCGAGGGCCACAGCCACTATGTTATGTCCCTTGCTATCAACCCGAAAGACACAAACACCTTCGCATCGGCCTGTTTGGATAGGACGGTGAAGATATGGAGCTTGGGAAGTAGCACACCCAACTTTACCCTCGAGGCCCATGAAACGAAGGGTGTCAACCACGTCGATTACTACCCCGCAGCCGATAAGCCATATATTCTTACAACTTCTGACGATAGGACGGTGAAGATTTGGGATTATACAACAAAGAGTAACATTGTTACTCTAGAGGGTCACTCCTCCAATGTATCGTTTGCTTGCTACCATCCAGAGCTACCTGTCATTGTGTCCGGGTCTGAAGATGGTACTATAAAGATTTGGCACGCGAATACCTACCGACTTGAGCAGACTCTGAATTACGGTCTTGAACGAGCATGGTGTATCGCATATCAGAGAGGCCGAAATGGTTTGGCTATGGGTTTCGACGAAGGTTGTGTCGTTATCAAGATGGGACGTGAGGAACCGGCCGTCAGTATGGACTCGAGCGGCAAGATAGTATGGGCGAAACACAACGAAGTGCTAAGTTCGATGATCAAAGCGAGTGGTACGACCCCTTAGCTTTATATTTCAATATTACCCTCAATACTGACCTCTATATAGATAGTGACACCAAAGACGGCGTGCCCCTTTTGCTACCCGCGAAGGATTTGGGCTCATGTGAAATTTACCCCCAATCTTTAATGCACAATCCTAATGGCCGTTTTGTCTCCGTATGCGGTGATGGAGAATACATCATTTACACGGCCCTGGCGTGGAGAAACAAGGCCTTTGGGCAAGCCCTGGACTTTGCATGGGGCTCGAAGGACAACAGCAACGACTACGCCATTCGAGAATCTGCGACATCCGTCAAGATCTTCAAGAATTTCAGAGAGAAGCCAGGCGGTATTGATGTCAACTTCGCAGCCGAGGGGCTTATCGGTGGTGTTCTCCTCGCAGTCCGTGGAAGCGGGTTCGTCAGTTTCTACGATTGGGATAGCGGCGCACTGGTTCGAAGGATAGATGTTGTTCCAAACGTCGTATACTGGAGCGATGGAGGTGACCTAGTTGTTTTGGCCTGCGAGGAATCATACTATGTCCTGAGATTTTCTAGGGAGCAATATGCAACAGCGGTGGCAAACGGTGAGGTCGAAGATGATGGAGTCGAATCAGCCTTCGAAGTTGTGACGGATATTAGTGAAACCATCAGAACCGGCGAATGGGTTGGAGACTGCTTCATCTACACTAACTCGGCAAACCGGCTGAACTACCTCGTTGGCGACCAAACCTACACCATTGCTCATTTCGATTCGTCCATGTACCTGCTGGGATATATTCCTCGAGATTCGAGAGTATATCTTGCCGACAAAGACGTCAAGGTCATTTCGTACTCTCTGTCGCTCAATGTTGTCGAATATCAGACGGTTGTCCTCCGAGGAGACATGGAAGCCGCTGCCCAGCTCCTAGAAGAAATCCCAGCAGACCAGAAGAACAAAATTGCTCGCTTCTTGGAAGGCCAAGGATACAAAGAACTTGCTCTCGAAGTTGCAACGGACCCTGAGCATCGTTTTGAGCTCGCTCTTGCTCTGAACAGCCTTGATGTTGCTTTGGAAATCGCAAAAGAGGCCGATGTTGAGCATAAGTGGAAGACTGTTGGAGACGCAGCCATCAATGCCTGGGATATCACTTTGGCGAAGGAGTGCTACAGTAACGCTAAGGACTTGTCGTCGCTGTTACTGCTCTATACTGCGCTGGGAGACGTTGCTGGATTAAAGCGAGTCGCAGAGCTGGCCGTGGAGAGCGGGTCAAACAACGTTGCATTTTCATGTTTATGGCAAATTGGTGACATTGATGGATGCGTTCGTCTCTTGTCAAAGGCCGATAGGTATCCGGAGGCTGCACTCTTCTCCAAGACATACAAACCCTCAATAGCAACTGAAGCAGCTGAGCAATGGAAATTGTCCCTGCTTACGGCTGCTCAGAAGGATAAGCAGAAAATCGATGTGGGGAAGAAGAAAATCGCCGAGGCTATCGGTATACCCGGCGTTGACGAGGACCTGTTCCCAGAGTGGGAGCAGCAGTTACAATTGGAAGTTGAGAGAGATCAAAACGGTGGCAGTGTGGGTTCGGACGGTGTGCTTGTAGATATCAAGGGTAACGCTGAAGAGGAGGATGACGAAGAAGAAGAAGAGGAAGACGATGAAGAGTAGATGTTTTGCAGCTTTTATTTTCCCTTTCTAGTCAATAGGACGACTAATTGTACTTATTCTGGGCCAAGTAAGTTTTTTTATGTTGATCTATATCGTCGCGGCGAGCGTAGTCGTGTCGATAAACTTCTACCAAAAGCACGCTCGTGCCTCAAACAATGAGTAGTATAGTATGAAAAGGGATATCCACGAAAAAAAGAAGTTCTAGTTCCCAGATTGGTGATATACAAAACGAAGTCCTAGTTCGCAAGTTGGCGATATCGATATCAGATATCGGCATATGCATCCATCCGTCTCTAAGGATATGGTGGCAGTTTTGTGTTGGGCAGAGTGGTTAGCTGCTGGCGCCGTAAAGCTTCAACCGAGCTCAAACATTAACATGCTTCAACTATCATAGCTTGGATGGGATCAGGAACGGTAAGTCCTGCAGTTTTTTGGTGACACCTGTCATTTTATCTAGATCTAGCCATCGTCTTGCTAACTCCATCCGTACACTTGCCAGGTGATGGATCATATCGGCCTATTAGACGGCCATCTAACTTCCGTCGCGTATCCCGTTCTCTGACATAGCCCGCCAGGCCACCGGGAGATCTCTTATGGCCCTCACCCTGTCCTCTACAGACTCTCCCGTATCATCGGGGTTCGACCGGAGCCAGCGACTCTCGATCTCGAGTTCTAAGCCCCCTCCCTTATCTAACGGGATCAAGTCGCCTGATACCGCTAGGAATGGCATTTTACACCATCCGAAAGGCCTAAAACAATATTCCTCAACATTACTCGAAATACCAGCTGTACAAGCGGGTACACCGTCAGCGTCCAATCGCACTCCAAGCCGAAGCCCAAAGGAGAAGAATGAGTACAACTTACCAACTATCCTGACGGAAGGACCGTCGCCGACAAGTACGTTTAGCTATTCTGGAAGGGGAACCATCAAAGAAGCTAGAAGCAGACGGCGGAAGCCATGGAGGAAGTTGATGTGGGTAAAGCAAAACTGTATGCTCTAATACCCAATTCTCTGTTATTTAAAGTGATCTCGAGCTAACTCGGCCGATTAAGACCCGGACAATTACACCGATGCAACTTTCCTCGAGTCCCTCCAACGGAATGTCAACTTTCGCGCCTACGACTTCTGGCTTCTGGTCTACGATACCACTGTAATCATACAACATATTTCCACCGTAGTCATATTCGTTTGTGCATTCATTGCTATCTCTGTGGGAAAGGTTCAGCCAGGTTATGTAGCAGGCGCAAGCACCATCCTAACAATATTGGGCTGGTTGATATGGGATGATTGGAATGAAGAAGAGCAAAACTTGTTAACCAAAACTCAACAAGCTATTCCCGCTGTTTCCCGGAGAGAATCCTCGGGGGAAGAAGAAGATGTGGCTCGATCCGAGAAGCAGAAACCGACAAATTCTGGAGAGACAGCGGAAGGTCAGAACTCGATTGACCCGAGGACCCGAGAAAACAAATCATCAGTCATCAGATCGACCTCGCTTTCACCAAAGAAATTTGACCGGGTATCCAACATCCGACCAAGCATCAATAGTACCTTGTCTATGACACCTTCGGGGACCAATCTGGACACTATGAAGCCAAACGGCAAACTCGGGCAGCCACTCGCAAGATCCCTAACGGCCCCAGCATATTCTTCATCAATTAATACTTCCACATGCCCTCCTTCGCCCCCGCCCCCACCTTCTCGAGCTAATAGGAGGCTCTCGACGCTGAAGAGCGCATTACTCATTTATAGTACCCTCCTCGGTCTGAGTCCCATCCTCAAGAGTTTAACCCGGACTACTACCAGTGACAGTATATGGGCCTTAAGCAGTTGGTTATTTTTGGTAAATTTGCTGTGCTTCGACTATGGGCTGAGCGAAGGCGACACAGAAGTCAAGAGAGGTGCAGATGGAGGTATCCAGTTACCCCATGGTGGTTTAGGCCCTCCAGGAGTCGGGAACTCTTTAAGGAGAAAGTATGAGGATCCTCCAGTTCGTAAAACTTACCTTGGTCAAATGCTAATTCTCTATCACAGACTCCCGACGTCTCTTTCGACAACTACCGCCCTCGCCGCATCTGTAGTTTTAGCGTCTCGGCTTACTGAAACAGCGGATGTGTTTTCACTTTTACTCTTCTCGATACAGATATTTGGCTTGTTTCCCCTATTTCGGCGTAGGCTTCGTCACCTCTCGTCGGTTCTTCATGTATCACTAACCTCAGCACTGGTCCTTTTCGCGGGCGCCAGCTTACACTATGTAGTAAACTGGCAATGGTCTTTGATGTGGTTTGGCATGGTTTTGGGCGGGGGCGGAGGCGCAGCGTGGGTTCTTATGGGGATGCAACGGTATAAAAATGAAATCCGTGGTCCATGGGATCCTGCAAGACCAGTGTTTTCCCGGAGGCAATGGGCGGATTGATTCAGGGGCACGTTTAGATGGCGTTTGTGCACACTACGGTTCTACAATGTACAGTTATGCGTTCTGATTCCGCTGAGTAAAGGCTTAGGAGTTAGGGATTTGGTGAGCGATCGAAAGCAGTGGTTGTATTCAGCGTATAAAGTCGCAAAAAGTAAACATTTTTGATTTCTATTGTTGTATGTACATTTCTACAAGCCTGTCTATGGGTCGGATAGAAGAATATTATATACAAGTGTCTCAAGTTCACGACGTTGGCCGGGTTAATATCCGTTGAAACATCATCAGCCTTCGAAGACCTTCGAATTGAGCTCGATCCCGAAGTCTTCCTTCGCCATAGCCTTCATTCTCATTTCTAATTCATCCTCGAACCCTTCTCCGAGTCTTAGAATTTGTCTTAGCCTCACCGTCAAGAAGACGATATCAGAGGATATCAGAATAAACCTAAATATAGCATAACGCCAATATGCCATCAACTTCTCACCCCAAGTAGCGTGTCGAGTTATACTCGTTTGCGATAATAGAAGGCCCCTTGACGCGGCTAATGCAGTTTCTTTGATGCGGTTTACAGGTGAACCCATGAGCTGGTTGTTGCCTTGTATAATCCTCATACTCCTTCCTAGGAAGACTAATTCTCGAGGAATCTTGGTGGTATCGTTCAAAAATGTCTTCATGCCTTCACGCATTCGCTCGTTCATTTCGTAGGATCCACCGGGGCCGTTTGGGTCATCTTCTCCAGTTAGACTTTTTGTAAATGATTGGTCACCGCCAGTGTACGGGCGTAATAGAGTCGCCGAGGCGAACATATCTGCGTTTCCGATGCCCCATTTTTCTGCGACTCGACCGATCTTTTCGTTGTCGATGGTAAGTAGGGACATCCAGAGTTCACCTAAAGTCCGTGTTAGCATCGAAGCCGAAGGGACGATTTGGCAGACGAAACTCACAGTAATCCTTTCGCATGTCGTCGCTCATATCAACGTAGAGTCCATGATCAATCAATACAACTTCAGGCTGGCCGTTTTGTTTACGTCGCACGCTAAACTGTCCGTTAGAATTGTGCCATGGCGTTAGTTTAGTTTTGAACACTTACAATATGTTTCCTGGATGGGGATCACAGTGTACGTGGCCCCATGAAAACATCTGGCAGGCGAAGAGCCGAACAACTACTCCTTGTTAGAACGCTTTCTGACTCGAATAACTGATATAGAACCCTTACTGATGGTCATAACATCTGTCAAAGATAGTCCTAACCCAGCCCTGCGAACGGTGGTATCATGACGAACATTCGGTGACGTTTCAAACAACGAAGTGAACTCTTGTGCAATATGTTGGTTCTGTTTCCGAGCCCTTCTACGTCCAATCGGTTTCCCAACTTTATCATAGCCCCTCCAAGGACCAGATATAGCCTCGCGATCCCACAGTTTGACACCATCGATCCATTCGGCGACAAGGATTCTTTCGGTTGAGTATTCGCGGAAAACCTTAGGTACATAGACCTTATTTCTTAAACTTGGGTCGGCTAGAACAAACTCTCTCGTCCTTTCCGAGTTATCGGCTTCATTGGTAAAATCGCATTCGGACTTTAGTCGCTCACGGATGTAGGGTACGACAAAGTAAAAGTTGATATCGAAGAACTTAGATTCCAGCCACATCAGAATGCTAAGTAGCAATCACAGGGTTAGTCTTATTCTTAAATTCTCTCATGTGTGGGTGTAACAATAGAAATACTAACCTCCAACTTTGCAAGTCCCAGTGTATCCAGGTTGCGATTTGGGGTTTCTGGATCTTGACAGCCACAGGTGTTCCATCCTTTAGTCGTGCCCGATGGACTTGTGCAATACTCGCACTGGCAATCGCTTCTTTCTCGAATGAGCCGGGCATGAAGATATCATCAGGAGTTTTCCCGCCAAAATCTCGCTTGAAAACCTTGAGGACTTCGTTGTATGAAACCTGAGGAGCATTATCGAACAGCTGGGCGAATCTTTGTTGGAAGGCAGGTGGAAGGACCGCAGCTTGCATGGCAATGGCTTGTCCAACTTTAAGATAGAGACCCCCATTCTTTGCCAATACATCAAATACTCTCTCCGCGGATCTTAGATGAAGGTCGTCAATTTTGTCACCCTTGCGCTTTGTGAAGTTGAGTTTGTAATCGATAGTAATGACGAGTCCAGTATAGAATGTCCTAGCACTGCGAATAAATGCGGAATAATTGAAGAATCTATCGACGCAATATAAGGCCCCCCCGAAGAAAAAGACGTAAAGAAATCGTCGTCCCCATTTGATAAGCCTAGTGTATTGTTTCGGTGGTCTCGGTGGCGGCAGCGAAGATGGAGGTGGTGGGACAAAAGGTGAGAATTCGCGGGGTTGATCGAAGCCATACCCTACGCCCACCTGGTGCCGTCTCTGGGACCGATTAAGATTTAAACGAGACCAAAGGTATGCATTGTGGGTTCCTTGCGGTTGGGCAATCCTGCGCAGATGTTGAAGGTATGGTCGAATGGTGGGGCGTAGAGCCCGACATGGTGGCGACATCTGGTCTTCGCTCTAACGGCGAGCAACCGGATCCAAACAACTTTTTAGTAGCGGCCGATACTTCGATAGCATCATCTGGTCCATGTAGATGAGCTTTGTAGAGCTGGAAGTCGAACGTCGAGTAGCCTCATTGCGGGATTCTGGTGGAATGGGATGGTGACGTTGGGCATCTCGCGACCTTTTTCCACTTCGGTTTTTATAATGCCCGACGCCATGACGGTTCAAGCGATTTGCTTACGTTAACTCCGGCACCGACTCAAATTCTCCAACCGATGGCCGACTACTGATCCACTCCACCACAGCCAGTTTCTTCAAATAAGGACCGAGATACCGGGTGTCTAATTTATATACATACTAATTTACAATTGAGGCTTGAGTATTTACAGATGGGGACTCGGGTTTGTAAAAAATTGGCCCCATATAATGGTTCTATCCAGGCAGAATTACAACCAGTCCACATTGGCTCCTTATATCCCAATCTTACCGTAGTTTTTGGCCGAAACATTCCTACTACGGCGGCTATACTACCTTTTAGCCCGTCAAGCATCCTTTTTCAGTGGGCCTTTCCAGTCCCCAATGTGTGTGCTGATGATATCAGCCGCTTGTTGGGCGGTATGTTGACGACCAAGCGCCTCGACAAAGTTACCATCTGGGTCTATAGCTTTTGTTAGCAAGTCAGAAAAACAGAACAGAGCGTGGATTGTCATACCCATCAGATAGAAGTATATCGAGTGGTCCACGAGGTAGTCCATTCCCTCCTTTAGATCTCTCGGTGTGGAAAAGTATACTCGGTACTTTTTACACACATCCTTGATCTCATCGTAAGTGCCAGTGAGGCCAACCAAAGCTGGATGAAATTCGTTGAGATACTCTTTCATCTATACATTCGGCTCTAGTTAGAAAGTACCGTTTAAGAAGATCTAGGAACGGGGGTAAACATACCACTTTTGGTGTGTCCCGGGCTGGGTCGCATGTTATAAATATCGGTTGAAGACTCTTCCCGCGCTTCTCATAGACCTCTGGTATTATTAGGATCGTGTTTACTTGATAGGTGATTTGGGGGGGGGGGGCAGCGTACTATCGATCATGACCGCCATTTTGTCGAGTTCCTCAGGGCAGATATCCGGGCAGTGAGTGAAACCAAAGTATACCTGTATCCCCGAACAAATCAATAGCCGTCTTTGGAACATTCGAATACTATGCCTGTGCATCTCAGAGTATTCGTACCAGACTGAACTTGCCATCTCTGGCTTCCTTGTCCGTAATCCTCTCCCCATTCTGGTTCGTCAGTGTGAACTCCCCTCCGATTCTCGCTTTGCCCACGCCTTTATGACTCTCTGTGACACGTATTCTCTCCATACGACCCTTTTCGTATGTGAAGTAGCTGTAAAGACCGACACCAGTAAGAACGAAGAGTGCACCAGCGCGGAATGAGAATGGCTATGGTACACGGAACAGCGTTAGCGTCAACCCCCAAACTTCCGATCGTATGATATCAAAAACTCACGCCTGATTTATGCCGCGCCTCGGCCTCCTGCACAGTCTTGAACATACCCCATTTCTCCAGTCGGGGGCTTGTCGAAAAGGTTCTCGCGCTCGAGCGTGGGGAACATATCGCGGGACGGAGCGGCGATGTTTGCGACCCGGGTAAAGTGGAGATTCGCCGACGTGCTACTGGGGCCAATACGTTCTCACAGATACTGGAAGCCGGCGTGGACAGTGCTAGCCTTGCACCAGCCAGTGACGACCTTGATACTGACTTTGCGAGAGTTGACATTTTATAGGTTCATTTGGTGTTGTTTGTTGAAGATTGGAAAGTTTTATAAAACCCGGCAAAGTCATACGATTCTGGTGTTTATTACAAATGCAAATACAAAAGATAATAAAAGAGACCGAAGAATTTGAATCGTATTAAAAGCCTATGTCATGACTGAATATGGACATTGAAGAAAGGGTAATTAAAGAGGTTAGGGCGCAAGTAGGAGAGGACGAAGAAGCATCAACAATCGAAGCATCAGAACAACCGTTATATAGAAAGAAATACGAAAGGTCGGAACAATCATCAAACACCGGCAAATGCTAGCTTTCAAAACGCCTAAGTTCAACTGAAAGGAAGGAAACTCGACGGCGACCGCGATTGAGTCTCAAGACGCAAGGTTCATCAGTATCGGGAACACCTGAACAGAAATGACACTAGGCCTGTACATCTAGCTGACGAGAACCCACAATAGGAAGAAAATCATCAGGATTCCGAACATTTTGACGACAAGCCAGCGATTGCTGCTGACCCTACCCCAGTACTTTAGCAATTCACGCTGCGCTCCGCTAACGTTGGATACTACATCTTCCGTATTCGCGTCGATTCTTTGGATCATCTCTGTCTGCTGGGAGACCATTTCTGCCAACTGCGCAAAGATACCGCCCAGTTCGTGAATGGTTGATTCGATGGCGGCGATGGCATCAGAACGGCTGTTCAAATAAGATTGATCCGAGGGCTGTTCCTCTAACAGGAGAGCCTGCTGTTGTTGCTGTTCAATGCTCGGTTCCAAGCTGAGGAGGTCGGACTGCGGAAGCGGGGTACGAGACGGCGTCGCATAAAGCGGGGAATGGGACTTGGAAAGGCCTTGAGCTGTGAGAGGAGGGAATCATGTCAGTCTTGCTTCGAAACCAGATATGAAATATTCCATCGATCATACATCGTTGTCGCATACCCTGATCATTAAGGCCTCCCTTCACACTGCTGACGAAGTTCTCGGTCCTTTCCCTGCCCTTCTGGATATTCTTCGTTCTAACCTCGAGAACTTCCCTGAAGCCGACTGAAACATCGGCCAGCTTCCCTTGCAACATAACAACCACATTCTTTGAATGTTCACCAACTTGTTGTTGAGCCGGAGGATTCGACTTGTTGAGAGCTTGGAGGGCAGAGATCGATTGGTTGATGGCAGAGAGATCTTGTTTGATGATATAAGTCAACTCTGCGATTTCGACAGGTCTGTCATCGAAGAGAGTCCGGCGTTTCGCCACTATCCATCGTCATTAATATCATGTCTAGCCAATTTGTAGTTGCCATGATGATGGTACTCACGCAAAGCCAGTCTCTCGAGTTTCCCGGTGGTAGCAGTAATCTTCTTCCCTATATCCGCAGCCTGTCGTGCAAATTCTCCTCTTGAGAGTCTCTTCTTCTCGCTATCGTTGGAAAGTAATGGGACAGAAGCGCTCGATAGGAGGTTGTTGCGACTAGCAGAGGCGGTAGGCAGTCGGCGGGTGGCCGTTGTTACGCACGACCGGAACTCCTGTGTTCTATCCTGAACGGTCATGATGATGATATTATTATGATGCTAAGGATATGTATCGGTTCTATTCAGCTCTTCCCGCTATCGTGATCTGACGGGTGAATTTAAGGGTGTTCTAAAGTGGCGGTCTTTTTCTTTCTTTCTTTCAATTTTTGTTGGTCTGGGGTGGTGGCGATGAGGCCGAAGGATTGTTGAAGAGAACAAGTGTTGTTTTGAACGCCTGCGTTGGGATCCGCTTAAAATCAGATTTATGTTGGATAATTAGAGCGTCTATAGTAATAGTAGGGAAAAGGAAAGATAAATAATACGCCGACGCTGACGAAGAAGAAGAAGATGATGATGATGATGAAGACGAAGACGAAGACGAAGACGAAGGAAAGGGTGAAAGATATGGATGTCTACGAGCGGGTCGGTGGAAGCGCCAGGAACCAAACTCCACCATAAGACGGCGCCCCTGCAGAGAATTCGAAAACGAATAGGGGGCTGGCACACAAAACAGCCCAAACCAGGAATCCGAACTTAAATGTCGATCAATGTTAACGCTACACCGCTATGCATGCGCCCAGTAGACGTATATCACTGCGAAGGCGGGCAATACCCAAAAAAGGCCTTCTCGATGTAAGCAGGTGCTTACTTGTACTAAATACTTACTTAGGAAGGCTTTATTGGTTACATCCGTGTCATATTTGATTAAGAATGTTTAATTTGTCCCAACCAGCAGGCGAGGCTGGACGCAACACACATCTTGACAAAATCCAACAGCTGCCCATGCTCAACTCCAGAGGAAACAAGGTAAGCTATGGCCAACTTCGGCCAAGTCTCGCCACTGCACCCTCGCTTCCACCCGGGACATTTGCTCTCGTGGACGATCGAGTAATTGTGTGGGAAGTTGCAATCATCTCGATTTGGTTATTCCCAGTCAGATCGGGCGTTTATATGTACGTAGTATCCCAAAGTCAGGTTCACCCGTTTCGTATCAGCTAGTCTATCTACACACATACCGACATACTTCTTCCCTCCTACCAGGTTTATATCATTAATGAGGCCGGCTTCGTTACAGTCCCTCGAGGGCTCCCAGCATCGATATGCAAGGGAAAAAAGATACGATCGGTCGTGCAGCACCCAAGGGATGATGCTCTCCCACCTTTCCTGTAATTGGACCGAGCTAATGGCGCAGGTGTACCTGGTGTCGAAGCTGTTTTATATCTACGACCGTAAACGGAACATTTAGTCTTGATATAAACACCCGCACACCCAGCACCGGCGGCGTAAGTTGATGCATATATATGTACCTTGCTTTACGCAAATCGTGATTGCTCCGTGGCCCGATACACACATGAGGCTGTATCACAAATTTACACCCGCATCGATCTCGCGTTGAAACGAAGTCCTTCGTTGCCAGGGGTTGGCAGTAAAGCCGATATCCATTTCCCTCGTGCTAATTATACCTGATTTTGAAATCGAATCGAGGGACCAGGCCCAACACGTTCCCCCACAGCCGTCAACTGACCTTTTAGAATCGTCGGATTTGCTCGGAAATAACGGAAGGTCCAATGCCCTTCCTTCTTACCCGATAGGAGGCATAAGGAATAATGGATGGGTGGAAGGAAGCATACGGATAACGAACGGGATCAAGAAACTAGTGTCGCTTGTGCCGGAACCAACACCATAAAACATAAAATGCCCGTTTTGATTCCAACCAAATGAAATTATGGGCGGAAGGTTTCTTGGAGTACCGGTAGTAATAATCTTCTTTCGGGCAATAAAAACATTGGCAAGGCGTTGATGGGATCATAATACCTATGACACGGTCGCAATGTTCATATTCCAAACGGACGGTCTAGAATTTGTCCTTGATCGAAGACTTGCATGGGTGGCTTTCCTTGAGCCCTCGCTAATCGACCTGAAAATATATCCCGGCTCGAATTTGCTTTTCTTCGTGAACTCTGCAAAACCTGTACGTAGGTCAACCAGTAAGACCTACTTCATCATCATGTAGTGGACTTCATGAGCTCAAGCCCACAGCTTCGAATCAAGCTGTGAGAAAGGGCATGCCACCTGTTCGAGGGCACAATGTCGGCTTGAGGACTGGTAGCGCATACATGAGTGAATTTCCACAGATTCGAAAGGCTAGCGACACCATTCTGCTTAACTCTCGCCTCCTTGCATTCTGGTCTAGTTGCCCTTCCGTTGCGGAACCGGCTCGTATGCCGGCCTGACGTGACTCAGGTAGCCAACCAAGAGCAAGATCAAAGGGTTTTTCAAAGGGTCCTTCGCCGCGATGACCAAAGCTTGCGACGAGAAGAAGAAGAAGAAGAAGCAAGATTCGAAGGGTCGGCTCAGATGTGTACTTACATGTAAGTACATACAACGATGCTGGCACACAATGCAATCGTCCAAATCTTCTGACTGTATGTCCTTACGAGCTGGCTGGCCACCGGCCACCAACCTAAGAGGGTCTGTTGCATTGCTTTGCAAGCAACACATCTTCGGCAAGGGCAGTTTAATCATCCAACATTGAATAGCCCTGTTTCTGATTCCCGTTGACTTGTGGCCCTCGATTGCCTTTGCACCCCCAAATTTCGTACTTTCAATTGCTTATGCCTATGCATGCTACGGATTAGTGCTGCTGCAGAGACTAGCGAAGCTGCCTGTTGGATGTTATGGCCATCTGCTCGATACCACCGTGCCAGAAACAGTCTGGATCTGGATGGTCGGTCCGGTCCCTCTATCCGATTCAGACTTTCTATCGTATGAAAAAGCAAAAGAACAGAACCAATTCAGGGAAATGCGACAGACGGTAGCTTCTGTATGCGCGATTGCGAGGAGGAAGAGAGGGACTGTGAACAGAAGCACAGGGGAGGCGATGGCATCCGCAAGACTATTGCTCGAGATCCGGCATGGATACTAGATCGGTTTTTATATATACCTACTGGGCATCCCCCTTCCTTACGCCTAATCAACTATTTGGAATCTTGATCTGATTCTTAAATTCGTCCATACCTCCGTCAGCTTCGATACTTCAATACACCCATCCATCCATCCATCTATGCACACACATATACACACACATACTTAGTTTCAATACCTAAGTAGGTAGTAGTCCTAGAACCGTGTCAAGGTTAACATATAATTCCGTTACATTCCTCAACCGTTCGAATCGCCTTGCTTTTCTTATATCATTCCTGACGAACCCAGCTCCTCGTCCCCTCCTTCTCCATGCCTGAACATATATTCAAGATGGCACCTAATAGCCAAACCCCTTATCAGCATTCCTATCATTTGGACGCCGGCAGGCTGTTCGCAGAGGGTCACCCTCTCCGGATTCCTTCGTACGGAAGGAGTAATATAAACTTCGACGCTCGAACTCCAGACACGGAAGATTTCGAAATCGATTGGCCCATTCTAGATAAATACGCAGATGATCTTGATACTGAGATCTATCAGGCCACTGTTCCCCAAGCAAGTTATAACAAGAAGGCAACATGCTACAACAAGTCGCATCGATCTCTTCATTCGGTCCAGACAACCGGACCACGACCTTTCCTTAATACTACATCTAAGCAAGCTTTACTTCCAAGACCGAATGCGAATACAAGATCTCGTTCTGCACGCACACCTCTAGTATTATCAATGAGTGTCTTCAAGCGAGATAATCTTCGAGTCCCACCAGCTCCCCCACCATCTCCCACATCGACTCCTCCACCATCCCCACCATTCTGTCCATTGTATGAGGAATATCAAACTTTAGGGGTATTCGACATCCCAGCTATTAGTATCCCAAGACCAGTTATCAGGGATACCATCCCCAGATCTCAAGAGTTTGTAACTTGTTGTTCTTCCGAGGCACCTTCTACGGATGTTGAAGAGGAAGAGCGATATTTCGGGACAGTCACATCCTCATGCTATTTGGTGGAAACTTTAGACGACTATGATTCTGCTCCTCCTCCACCTTCAATTCAATTGTATCGAACAACAAGCCAGCCAGGGAACTCGCCACAGATTCCAAGGCATATCATGAGTACAACTACCCTTTGCCCATCAAGATCATCACCCCCCACACTAAGTGTAGAAAAATCACATGGAAAGAGCCAACTGGCTTCGTCTTTCTTCGAATGGGACCCCGAACCAGAGTTGCCGGCTTCAACACATTGGGGCAAGTTTAAGCATTCGAGATATCGGAACACCAGGAGGGGATCCGATTCCGACGAGAGTCATTCCAGCAAAAGCAGCGTCAGAGAGAAAGCCGAGCGCCTTCGCAAGAAACTCGAAGGTGTCTTTGGGAAAAGATAATTAACTAAATTGACTGTCACTCCTTCTTTGCATCACCGTGTTCCCTTTGTATCTTGTACACATGACTTTAGATATCTTTTTTTTCCCTCGGTACGATTATCTTCCACACATGATGGTTGTAGCTAATCTTTTCAGACGGTGTTGCAAAACCTTGAAATGCAATTACGTCTATTGTCCTTATCTTTTCTCGTTGGTTGGCTAACTGGCAATTTGAACATTTAAATTGTGGGGATGTTTAAGCTGAATAGTTGTACGGAGTTGGCATTGTGGGAGCTTAGGGTGGTGAACTGTATCTTTCTGACTCGCATTTGCGCCTCTGTTTGCTTTACTTCTTCCTTTTGTCAAAAGTATATAGAGTTTTCACTCGGTATACGGAAATTAGATAGTTACTAGGACAATCAAATTGTAATATAATTATCCCGATGGCCCGGTTCCGAAAACCCAACGAACGAAACATTCGTACTAGATTTCGTACCGTAGTCCGGGGGGAGCGTGGAACAATGTTGGCCGTGGATTTCACGAATTTGGCGAATTTTTGTTCGTAAGATATCACCTGCGAGAACGACTCATACGTCTACCGCGCCGCATGAGTTGACTTTTGGACGTCACGTCGACACGGCATCATGATGTAGTATCGAAGGGAAATTCTACCTCCAAACTGCCAGTATCATACATTGCAGAATCTTGTTCCGCAAGCTTGGATACTACTGTTGTTTAGATCCAAATTCCCTTAATATCCTTGCATTAACACTAGCTACTAGGATAGTTTGAAGATTTCTTTGACCTCACTCGCAGCGTAACACTGAAATGTTTCTACTGATGTCGCTCAACATATGCATCGAAGCTTTATGTTCTTAGCCGATCGATCCACGCTAGCGATTGGTGCACTGACCATTGAGGTTGTGGCGGATGCAACCCCAGCCAGGTATCCCGACTGGTATACTCGCGATCCAAGTGGACACTGCAAAGTTCAGCCTTATGCATATGTTTGACTCTGACAACAGGCAATATTTTATATTAACCGTCGGCGTGCGTGTGAACCCCGGCTTCCGACGCTGCGAAACCCCAGATTCAATCTGCAATGTCTTCTCTAAATGGGTGGTGGATGACATGGCATCTGCCACGAACCTGTCAGACCGGGGAGAACAAAGAAAAAGACATGGCGATACCATTATTGTTACCGGAAGCTTCCGAGTCACAGGGGGGGGAAATTTCAAGAATTCAAAAATTCATTCCAATTGCTGTCATTGATACTGGGGAATACTAGTTCTCACGTAGTATTATAAATACGGACTGCCCACGATGGACACGAGAAGGTGTAACTTGCACATCAAGCAATCAAAAACTACAAAAAAGTGAGTACCAGTTACCCCGAGCGTATGTATATTGTATTATCAAGTAAGGGATTGTCGAAATAACATTTTGAATATTTTAAGCTCGATTATATCACAAGGGACCCCCCTTTCGAAAACAATTAATCACGCAAGCGCGCAAGGCTTAAGCTTCGCTACCCATCGTCCCGCAAATCTTAAAAACGTTACAAGGAAATAAAATAAAAAAAGGCCACGAAGATGTGCAATATTTCGCTCCACTGTTACGAGTGCGGAGATTCGTATCTCCTTCCGACGCCGTCTCGATGCGAGACAAATATAAAGATGGGCAGTTGCGATTCCTTCGAGGTCGGGCAGACGTTTCGCATGAACACGGATTGCCCTTACTGCCGTCGGAGTGCCAAACGCAGAAAGTTACCGGCGAAAGCGAGGGGGATCTATGCCTTGAGTTAAGGAACGAGAAGTTTTATATATTTATTATCTATATTGAAAGTTGTTATCCAAGAGCTTTCGATTTAGACTGAGGAGGAAGATGACTGTGGTTGAAAGTGCGTTGTCGACGTAGCTTTTCCGTTTTGGGCAGGATATTTTTGTGTGACATTTCAACGCAAGGAATCTCGCATTTTTATTTATTTTATTTTTACGATTGTGTCAATGAAAAAAGACGGAACGTATGGGAAGAATGGTCCACGCGGCTGAGGCTGCTGTTCTTCCATGCACCAATTAACTAAGAAAGTAGCTTTGGCCATTTGGACGCAACCCCTCGGCGAGATGGTGATCCGACAAAGAATCCTTCATATCAAGGCCTTTTGCATCCCAAGTCCCACAGATATCCTCAAAGCGATCGAAGTCTGCGCTGAGCCGTGCTAACACCAAGCCTGAGGGGTACCGGGGATGGAATATCCTGCCTTTCCCATTCATACGACACTAGCCTTGGATAGTTGGTATTTGAATAAACAACAGACGCTATGACGAGATTGGCGAGGCGCAGCGGATCCCATCACTCACAATCCTTCCCTTTCCATTTCCCCTTCCCTGATGTGCATTGGTACGATATTGCAGGGGAATAGTCAAGGCCAAGGGTGGGTCACATTCAATTGCGGGACCTGACCCGGCCATGGCAAACCCGCGTCAGATTTAAGCCTCGCTTCCATACAAGAGCAGTTACATGTTTTGTTTCCCGTGCCCGTCAGCCTTTGGTTTGCACTACCTGGAAACTTAGTAAGTACGGAGTAGTCAACTTTCATCATCTTGCGACAAAAAGTTATTTTTTTTATCCCGTTCAGCTGGTAATTTCTTGCATCCTTTCGCGTGTTTTTTGTGAGGTTGTCTTCTTTCGAATTGCGGTGTTTGGTTTGTCTGCGATATCGATCAGACTCCTGTCTGTTCCGGTCTGGTCCATTCTGGCAGCCTGGTTTTTCCCTTCAGCCTCAGGGTGTTTCAGCTGGGCCGGACACTCTGGTCTACGGGAAACGGTCTATTGCGAAATCCAATCTTCGTCCGATACTTCGCGGAAGACAACCACCGCTTCATCCCAAGATATTTGTCGACATCACTTTTGCGCCGCTGTTGCCGCTGTTTTTGGATCGCGGCATCCTTACCACTTTGGCGTTGCCTCAACTTTCGCAGAATCGGAAGTCGCAAAGAGGCGACTTGACGAACGAACGACGAAAAGAACAATCAAATCATCACACTACCAAGGAAAATAGACTGCAGAGCGATGCGCTGAAGCCTTCGCATCACTCACAAAAATGGCCTACAATAATCGGTAGGTATTCTTCGTTGGTGACGGCGAGGCTCTTACATTCTCGGCCGTTCAAGCTAACTCTGGAATCTCGGAATCTGTGTATTAGATATCAAGAGGCTTCGTCGAACAATTTAAGCCCTACCCGCTTTGCCCAGAACCCCACTCGGGCCAAGTCAACGCGATGGACTGCCGCAAAGGCTCATAACTACGACGGAGACGATTGGGGAGATGAGTACGAAGATGAGTACAACAACGATATATACAGTTCGCCATACCAATCACAACCAAGACCGCACAGCGGTCAGTATGGAGGCGGACAGTCGCAGTATGGAGGCCAGGACTTTACCCTCTCCCGGAGCTCGACCCAGCCTGTCGTGCAGGAATTGTATCCGAAATACGAGATCCAAGAGGACCAGCCAAAACCGCTGATCCGGCAAGGAACTACGCCTGTCGCATCGGCGAGCCAGCGATATAACTCATCGGGTATCCAGCGCAAGCCCAGCAAGATGGATAAAGATCGGGAGGCTCAGAAGCCGGTTCAACATGAGAATGAATATGTAGAGCCTGCGGTGTCAACCCCCTCCGGTCCTGTTCAAAATGTGCAAGTGCAATATCCGAGTCCATCCGGATACAACACCGAGATCCCCACCCCCGAACCACCTGTCGTTGAGGGTGACTCCATCGTGAGTAATACTGCTACGAATGGAGGGCACATAACGCCCACAAAGCAGCCGGGATCACCTACGAGTCCAACCAGCGGCTCTCCCACTCTACGGCGTCCTGCGGATATCTATGCAGCTGCAAATCAAAAGCTTTCGGATGCTGGTAGTTACGACGCGCCGGTGCCGACCAAAGTCGAGGAGCAAATAGAACCGCAGCAATCGGCTCCGGGTGCAGCGGAGACCCCTCAGCCCAAGGAAGAACCTCCAGCACAGATACACCGCGAGACCACGCCAGTACCTCAGTTCGAGGTCATTAGTCCGGTGCCCAATGCAATTTTTGAGGCGAAAGCACCAGAAGGAAACGTTTACCCACCGCCCCCTCGAATTGAGGAGCAGCCTCCCTCACCGCTAAGTGAAAGTCCGGAAAGTAATGACATTTACAATGCGCCATCTGGGAACAGTAACCTTCCCTTGGGTGCGCATACAAACGACGACATCAATAGGAACACCACGCTCGTTACCCCTCCCCAATCCCAAACAGGCCATTTCTTGACAATCCCAGAACCTGTACAAGAGCCACCACGAGGATATGAGTCTGATTCCGATGAAGAGGGAGGACTCTTCCATACAAGTACCCCGCCGCGAAGAGGATCTCTGTCCCCGACTGGCGGCGGAGACTTTAGCTTTGACGGTGTTACATACCCTGTCGTTCCTGATTCGCCTGTAGAGGCCCACCCGAGCGACCGTGAGAGCAGTATGCATAATGCGGCAGTTGTAGCTCCATTAAGATCCGAGGCTGCGTCCCCGTCAGAGAATGAAGTCCAGCCGCTAGCATCTCGCACATCGCCTCCTGAGGCGGCGACACCACAGCCGCAACCGCAACCGATCGTGGAAAAACTATCAATTGCGACCAGCTCTGTCGCAAATGCACTCTCGAGTTATGTAGCCAGCGCTCTGCACAGGGATCAGGGCCCTGAGACAAATCCAATCATCCGTACTGATTCCCCAGTGCTACAACCCCGGGAGCAAACCACGTTACCGTCCCTTGCCATATCTCCTCGACCGGAAACCCCGGCTGAGGCAGCAGCACAAACACATCTCACGGCAAATGGAGATGTTCAGTCATCTCAAGCAACACAACCGGATAATGTCTCTCAGGAAACTGAAAACCCCGTTCGATCGCGTGAAGGTACGCCCAGTGGATTTGAAGAAGAAGACGAAGAGGAACCGGTGATTATCGAGGAAGCTCGAAGAGGAGCATGGGGTATGGCGACGCACGTAGCAATATCGCAGTCGCAGTCACCGTCGCAGTCACCGTTGCAGGCGCAGTCTCCAACAAAGCCGCCCACGCAGTCGCCACTCGCTGAAGTATCTCAGCCCCTTATCACAAAGGTGACACAGCCGGTAATTCACACCCCGCAACCAACTTCGACTCAGACCGAACAATCCATTATAATTCAGGGGCCATCTTCTGAAAGGGCGATATCTCCCGCAAGTCATGCATCTTCGACCCACTCGAAAACCCCATCATCCTTTACCGCTGCGGCGTCGCCTGCGCAGTCAACCGAAAATCGAAGCCCACAACCGACTTCTTTTGCGGAGTTTCTGAAACGATCACCTCAGTCCACTCCGGTTGGTATCGCATCTAGCCCACCAGTAACGTCCGGGTCACCAGCTCCAGTCGCCCCTGCAGCAGCGTCCGCACCTGTTTCATTTAGGGACTTTATGACTAGCCGCGGCAACCCGACAACCGAACCTGAAAGGTCGACTCCTCCACTATCAAACCCTCCGTCTTCGACACCGCCTGCGCCCAGCTTTAAAGATTTCTTGTTAAAGAAAACCCCAGCTGGTCCAACGGTCGCATCTGGCCCGCATGAAACCCCGGTTGTGGAGCCGCTGGAAACACCAGGAAACCATACTCCAGTGGGGCAACATTCCCCGATACGCCACAGTTTAATAGAAACAGGCGCGATTCCACCCATTGAGCCGCCAACAAATGCTGCGCGGGAGATACCTCCAGAACCGAACAGTACGGCGTCACATTTGGATGAAGGCGAAGCTCTCCGTCGGGCTATCCTCAAAGGGCTTGATGCGGAATCACAACCAGGGACTCCAGATACACCCAACGAATACAGGAGAAACTTTGACGCTCATTTTGAGAGTTCGTATACGGCCTCGGGTCCAGACAGCCCCATAATCGGGCGTAGCGCAAGCTACAAAGGAAAGATGCCTCAGCGAACGGCTTCTCTTGCTGTTTCTGATGTCAGCGAGGAACATTATCCCCCACAGCCATTCGATAATTCACAATATCAGAGGTTTCCAAAACAAGGTTAGTTCCCTCACGTCAATCTATCAGTTGAAAGACTCACCAAGGCTCACAGGCCCAACTAAAACCTACCCTGCTCCTCCAGCTTCGGATATAAGCACCCCGTCCAAGTCTGGGGAAGACCCCGTCTTTACGCCTCCCACTCGGAGCGTTGTCGGCGAACGGAACCAAGAATACGAACCTTCTATCCAGGAAGAGCCCGAGTACCAACCGTCTATTGTTTCCGAACAATATGTCCCTTCGCCTGTAGATACAGTTCACCCTGTCAAGCCATTTCAGATGCAGAGGGATTTCAATGAAATTCCTACGCTTTTGAATCTCAGCGACATCCTGGCTTTGTCAGACTCGAAGGATCGTATAGCTGCTTCGGAGAAGGCTAGGAAAATACACGCACAACAGAGCCAACAAGGAGCTCACGATCTTCAGGTTTGGCTTCATCATGTGCAACAGATCAATAACCAAAATGCCCAACTCTGGACCTACAATAGTACCAGACCGGGGATGCATGACCTTCGGAGCAATCCTTTAGTCTCGGGCCGATTCGACCTATTTGTGCACCAGAGCAACAGTGAAAATAGCAAATGGAACTCTTGGAGTCGATTGGACGATGGTGTCGTTGGGAGCAGACCTAGTACAGCTGCCTCCACCGACCCTATGGCTCCAAAGAAACCCAAGGTGGCCCCCACGAACGCTGCGCCATCGCCGATGGGCCAGCGACTCCCTTCGCAGAGCCAAGACAACAGGGATCCTGGTGCGCTACCACAGAATGCAGCTGCTGTAAACCTGCAACCCCAAGCCCCGCCTTTGGGGCAACCTCAAGGTTTCCAACCAAATAACATTAAAAGCGACCCGGCTCCGTCAATTGCTACTACAGAACCTCCAAAAGAGGAACACGTTGATGGGAAGAAAAAGCCTGGTTTCAAGGGTAGACTCAAGAATATCCTGGGCCGTAAAAAGGATAAAGGGGAATCACAGCCTGCAGCGGAGCCCACACCCCAAATCATACTTCCTCAACATGTACAGCCGCAGCAAGCCACTATCCCAGCACCTCTACCTCAGAATGAGAATCACCCTCCGACTATCACCCAACAGGGCCCCCCTCATGGCCCTCCTCAAGGTTCTCCCCAGGTTGCTCCCCAGGTTGCTCCTCAAGGGTCTCCTCAAGGCCCCCGTCAAGGCCAACCTCAAGGTCCTCAGGCCCAACTTCAAGGCCCTCCTCAAAGCCATCTACAAGGTCCTCCTCCGCACTTCCCCGCTAATGGTGCCAGCGCTCCTCACGACCACCAGCAACCACCGAATAAACTGGTCATACCAAAACAAGACGAATTCTTACCCCCTCTGTCATTTCAACAAGGTAACAAATCGCCAAGCTTGGGGGAAGCAATTAATATACCGAGTTCAAATTCGGTACCTGATCTAAAGGCTAGATCACAAATCCAACAACAAAAGGAAGATCCTGCAAAAGTTTCTCAGAGTAACTTGCAAGGGGTGGTAGGGCCAAGTCAAGCACCAAAACAAGGAGATCAGCAGCCTCCAATAGGGCCAAGTGTACAGAGGCCGAATACTTCCGGTGGTGCACAGGGACTACCACCCCTCAGCACCTTTGATGAGGATGGACCGCCTCCTTTGCGAAGGGTCTCGAATTCGAAGCCCCCTCCGCCGCGGAAACGCATTTCATCGATCCCCGCGCCGGTTCCAGAAGGTAATTACCCGCCAGGTGCCTTTAATCCTTCCCAAGCACATCCACATGAACCTCAGGATATCTCTTTCCGACCAGGCACCGGTGATGGCCATATTCAACATGGAGGACAGGGTGTTGGACAATCCAACTTGAGAGTAGAAAGTTCCGGTGGATACGAGCCATCTGTATCTTCAGCTTCCAGCGATCCGGCCAAGAAGTCTCGACTAAGTGTTTTCGGTAAGCTTAAAGCAAGCCCTGGTGCGCCGCATTCCCCATCAACCGCGCCCGGACCGAACGATACCGGCAGCCCTCGACATAGTATTCATACTCTTTCATCTCAACCGTCGGGGACGACCGAAAAGAGAAACTCTTCATTCTTCCAAAACCAGCTGAAGAAGTTCGACCAGCTGGTTGTTGGCAAAGACCGAGCGAACGAGTTTCACCAGCAGCAGACTCAAGGATCACCACCAAATGGGCAAGCCGCTGCACAGGGCGGCCCAGAACCAGGAATCAATAAGCAACAGGACTTCCCAGTAGACGGTTCAAGCTCGGTTCATACGGCTGCCGAACCAAAGAAGAAAAACCGCTTTGCCGCATTGATCAGTGATATAAAGACGACTGTAAGTAGCCCACCGCCCTCTACCCGCAAAAACTCATGCTAACTATATACTAGGACCCTCATTCCCACGAAGGGGGGAAGGCCCGAAAGGGGTCGTTCTTCAGTAGGATTTATACGGAGAGCAGCCCGGCAGTTGCCACACAGCCCGCGCCAATTTCTGGGCAACCTCAGGTCTATCCGCAACCAAATGGCCAGGCAGTTCAAAGCCAGGGTCCAGTCTATAACCCAGGCCAAAACGTTATAGTTCCCATCCCAGGACAATATCATCCCGTCAACCAAGCATCGCAGGTTCAATCTGCCGCTCCATATGTCAACGGGGTTGGTATTCCACCGAACCCTCAGCAGCCTCCAATCCAGCACCAACAACCGATCACTGGGCAGGCACCACAAGCCCAAATGAATGCCGGAGTACCACCGCCACCAGTGGTGCCTCTGCAGAATACAACAATAGCCAGGAAGGTTTCAAATCCCCCACCCCCAACGGCCCGATTTTTAGCTGTACCACCTTCCCCGCCACCAGTCAGGCGAGCAGCGCCCGTAGAGGACGAAAGCATATATACACCACCGGTAAATCACAAGTTGACTCCTGCCCAACACCAACAACCTGGTGATGATTCTCCGCCACCATTACGGCCTCACCAAACATCCTCTCCGTCACCGCCGCCTAAGATTGCATACGCACCACCCCCTACTGCTCCAGTTACGCAGACTCAGCCGGTGCAGCCGGAGCCTAGGAGCGTGAACATTGAGCAGCCGCTGACTCTCCAAACTTTGAGGATACCGGAGCAGGAAAGCAAAGTTATGTCTCCTGTCAGCAGCCGGGGTAAGGAAGCAGAGCCTACTTCCTTCTCTGATCATCCAACTAGCTTCGTTGTTGGTGATGTAATCTCAGCTCCACCAATCCAAGCGACTCCTCCGCCGGTGCAAGAAGTCCAGAAAGCCGAACCGCCTAGAGAAGAGCCACCTAGAGTGGAGATTACCCCCGCAACTGCTGTAGAGTCAGAGCCACATAAACTCGAGCCTTTGGTTGTCCATACCGCCGAAGCGACATCTAGTAAGTCAGAGGAGCCGAAGCCAGAGGAGCCGAAATCTAAGATAGAAGAGCCTGCACCACCCAAAGAAGAAGCCACGCCACAAGCAGAGAGTTCCATGAAGGCTGCTAGCCCCGAGCCTCCAAAGGCCTCCAACGAGGACTTTGACAAGATTGCAGTGGACCCAGAGGGCCCTGTGCCAGAAGAAGAGGAGAGGATCGTGATGAGCGCTACCACGATGCCAGGTTTCAATGATTGGGAATACTTTTAATTGGATATTTGACATACCCCATTGTTTCCTTGAGTTTTACATTAATTCTATACAAAAGCACTTGCTTACGCTAGCCGTTTTCTTTGCGTCGTTGCGGTCCACCTTCAGTCATATTTGCCATCGGGATTATTTCATTTGTTAAACTTTAATACCGTCGTTAATACTACTCTCCTATGTATTACTATAGTACTAGTGCTAATCACTAAATTTATTAAAGCTGGCTTCGTATACAAATCTCCTCATCAAATAGTTTTTATCTCTTCGAGGGCCAAAGATTTCATACGTTGTAAGTCAAAGAAATAAAGCTCCTCGAAAACAGATTTTCTAAAATCGAAGACCAGTCCCTCATTCTCTCCTTCCTCAGTCACTCCTATAGATCCACCAGACTTCCTCCATCGCCGAAGGTATTCCCTTTCCCTTTCCGAAAGCCCAGTGTGATCGATGACAACAGTCCTTGGACACTCGTATGGAAACTCGATCTCCGGGTCGACTTCGCTTTGGTCGATACCTTCGAAGATTAGTCGCACAGGTTTGATCAGCTCCTTGAGAGACGTTTCGTGATGTGGCTCATTGTAGCATGCCCTGAGGAGGATTTGTCGGTGTTCCAAAAGTTCCTTCCAATTTACCAGTCCTGATAAAACGTACAAGCTCTGTGGGGGTGGTAGACGACTTTCGACGGCGAGAAGTTGCAAGTTGTGGCGGCGCCGACCTCCAATATCCTTTGGGAACAATGCCGAAACAAGCTCTTGGTTAACCGCCATTTCTGGCTTGCCACCTATCGCCCACTTGAGAACTTCCAAGTTTGGGAGTCCAGGCCCGGCGAATAATTGTACGAGATGAGAAACATCGAAACTAGATTCCCTCATGACTGTCCTACAAATAGAACTTTGGATCTCAAGTGTTCGAAGCGTTTTTGTGCATTCGCAGTGCATAAGTTTTGAGATATCGTAGGCGGATAGAAATGGCAAGAAAATGTTCTCAAGGTTTGGATTGCAACTGGCGATAGTTTCTATCACTCCTGGTGGGAAAAACATCAATTTCTCATCGCATCTCGGCATTTCCGCATGGATCTTTCTTAGTGATTTTGTTGCTGTACCCGGGAGGCGTGATGTCTGTAGAGGATTTCCATGGTATCTTGGGAGTGTGTTTTGACGATTCAATGCGAAGAGAACTTCAAGATGTGGGAGGGTCATGAGGAGTGGGAAACAGTGATGTGTTATTTGATCTGTCTCTCCGATATCGATGTACACTTCACGAACCGATCGAGGCAATGCTTTGAAATCTGGAGAACATATCAAGCGGATAGTTCTCAAGTTTGGAAAATCATCACAGAGGTGGTGTTCGTCTATATCCTGGCTATTCGTGGCAGCCCAGGGACTCATTCTTTTGTATGCGAGGTGGGTTAAACTGGTAAATTGCTTGATATCCTCTTGCCATTTTTCAATCAGATGTCGGTGACTAAACGTTGCATCGATGTATAATGTGTCGAGGATCAAGATTTCCGATTTAGAGGTGAGTTCCAGGCATTGGATTGCATCGGTGACCAGCTCGAAACGGATCTGTCGAGTCGTCAAAACCTCGAGGAGTTGAAATATGTGATCTATGCGCTCTTGAGTATCTTCGAAGATAGTTGGCATGTGCGGACCTTCAAAGCATATAATATTTAGCTAAATTTCTAAATTGTAAATAGATATCACAAAAACGTTAGAATTCAACAGACCTCGTAAAAGATAAAGGGACACGGATGCCAAGCCTTCGAGCTTCCCTTCGAGCTGCTCTAGTAGTTTTATGATAGACGTATTGGTGCCCAGATAATCGATATCGGAGTAAAGGCATAGCTCTCTGACATGTTCAAGATCATTTGATTGAATCCAACCATTTTCGAGGGACCCGAGCAGGGAATGGTTTGGATCAGAGTCATAATCTGTATCAATCAAGCGGCCCGGAAAACCGAACCCATGTAAGTCAAGTCTCGAGAGACTGTCGTTACGATGAGATCGATGAAGATAACCATAAGATAACCGGCGAAAGAGGAGGGGCCTTAAGGTTTGGTGGAGATACTTGGATGTCAGTATTAAGCGAAATATATCAGCCTTCGCCAAACCATGGTCTCTGATAATGCAGAGCAGAATTTCTGGGGGTAGCTGGTCGAATGGCATATTGGGCAATTGTCAACTCGAATGCATAGAGATAGCTGAGGACTGCGGAGTAGCTATAGAAGCTCTTGAGGTGGGAATGCTGGAGGTGTGAATATTAAATGTGAGCTGAGGAGCTGCAGGCAGTCGGTTTTTGTAAGCCAGCATACCACCAAGAGGTTGAGCGCCACACATCGCGCACGTCCCTCGAAGCTTCTTCAATGGTCAGACACAAATTCTGAGCTATCTCATTCAGGGGTCGTAAACGAATCGATAACGAAATCTAGATAAGCTTCAGCCTAAGCGGAATAACTTCAGCCTTGCAAGCTTGTCCTGGCAAGAGTTCTCTCGGTAGCCATTCGGAATTGCTAGGCGGATGGGAACAAGCAGGAACATCTAGCGATGCCTGTATATTCGGCTAGTTGGGCACCTTAGCTTAGCACTGGTTAACCAGGTCCTTCGCACCTCCCGTTGGGTTTGCTGCTCGCGTCCGCATGCATGTATCAAATGGGTCAAAACTGAGTTAGCTTGCCTTATGCCGCGGCTTGGAAGCCACAGCTCGTATTCAAATAGATCTTGCTGCAGGTGAAGTTTCGCACGGATTTCCTAACTTCCAAAATATCTCTATCCGTCTTCTATAGTCTCAACGGCATCTGCCAGCTCGAAAACCACCAGTTCCAACAAGCTAACAAACCCACAGAATCAAATAGCTACAGCTTTCAAAATTACTGCGTTGCTCAACGGGCTAATTGCTATCGGCCATGCAGTGAGTTTTCCTCGTCAGAGTGGTGTCGATATTCGCAGTCGAGGAAACAGTCGGGTTGAAGGCAGCATCTGATTCATAATTTCAATTTTGGGATGCAGGTCAAAGGTATCGAGATGGCTGTCTAGAACAAAACACACTACCAGACACTGCCAAGAGTGACTACGACCCCATATCAGATTGGTTGGTTCCAGGTATGAACTTGTGCTTACAATAACGAGTCACGAGAGTGCTCACTGTAAATCTCGATAGGGGTGCGCTTTATTCTCAATTATAGGTGAGATTTGCCATTGCATTTTTACATCAAGGTGAATACGAGATTCTCACAAGGTTAATGTATGTACTACGTGTACCTGTAATAGCGTTGCTCAACCTCCGCTGGAGCACAACCGTGCTGGATCACACGGCCGACAAATTGATCGCTGCGCTAGCGTCTGGAACATATCTTTGTAGTTCCTACTTTTATAGAACCGTCGGCGACTCCGCCCAATGGCTAACTTTCGTCGGGGCCATCGCACAAGTATATGCTGCCTTTGTTGCATAGTGGAAACACTCTTTTCATTTGTCTCATTCGTGGTCACCTCCAATCCCCAAATACGGCATTGTAAATACCCAGGCGCTTTCATATATTGACCGAAGAAAACATTAGATCATGCCTTTCTGACGAAGTATTTTGCCTTTATATAGTGGGTGGGTCTCGAGGAGTGCGCCTCCACCCCATGAAATGGCCCCATACAAACCAGGGTTGAGTCAAGTTAGTCCCTCTTTTTTTTTCTGCCACTACTTAAGTAACTATGCGGTAGGCCTCTCTTCAATTTAGGGCCTAGCCTGTTGTAGATATATCTTGCGAAGGAATGGACGATTTTGAATTTGATTCCATTATAATTTTTAATTCTCAGAAAGTTGTCCAGGGGCCACAGCTATTAGAACCTGTACTACTACGCAAGTACATCTGTTTTGAACGAGAATAAAAGTGGTTGGTCTCGTTGTTACCGGATCCACAAAAAGCGCTGAAATAGTCTAGCAAAAGTCGTCTTGGGCCATAAAAGGGGCTTATATTCTGGATGAGGGGTTGTGTGTTGACATGTTGTATTTTATGTTATCTACACACATACTCTCTGGTTAACGGCCTGAGGTAGCAGATGTAAAGCGACTCAGTGGGGTTTGAATACTCTTTCTCATACTATACTCGAGTGAGGTTTCATTCAAAGCATTCATTTTTTCTTCTTCATCACAGCCCTTTATCTTTGTGTTGCCAGGCGAGGTTGTGTTCATCCATATGGTCTCGTTTACTGGGTGTCCCCTTAAGCCCTTATCTATTGCGCATTAAAAAAAAAAAAAAAAAAATCTAATGCACCTTAAGGTACGCGGCATAGTTAAATGCCCGGTTGTAATTCTCGCCCTCATATCCGTCCAAAAGTAGGACGTGAGTTTCACTTGCTTCCGATGTTATGGGTAAAAGTCTTCGAGTATGTCGTTGTCGTCACAGTCCCACTTGATCTGTGTTCCCCTGCAGTGCGGGCCATATCTGAAGTTTCCAACCCCGATACACCCAATATCCGTGTCCATTATTTTGCTCGCTGGCATACAAAATACGCGGAAATTTGTGCAAGTACGTAAGTACATGTATGTACTTACTTACCCGCACATTTGCGCAATAGTATTCCATTCCAGGTTCTCCTTTTTATAAATCTATGCGTGCTTAGAAGCCCTTCACGCATTCCCTGGGTTGTTATCTTTGTTTCGGGTAGAAAAATCCTTCAGGTACACTTTTGAACCTTAATACAAGCTTCTTTGCCCAAAATGCTCCGTGAAAGGCGGAATTCATCCAGCCCATACGGCCCGGCTAGTAACTTTTGGTGGTCGCCGAATGCTGCCTTTTCTGGACTTCCCCTTCGAGAACGAATCTCACCTTCAGCCTTCAGCCCTACAAGTACCACTCCCGCGCTATATTGTACATATATGTAAATGTAAATAAATTGAAACGATGATACCCTCCCTTATTGATGGGACCGTGAATTATTCTCCTGACTGGCCAGATGCGGCCACTCCAACCAACAACCTCTCAATCAGTGTTCAAATTCTAAAGATACATCTAATAGCTACGCCGCGCCACCAAATGGTATTCTGTTGAATCGAATTGGCCCTCATTGGGCACTTTCGAGGACGCATGCGTTAACCGAAGGTTTTTTTTTTAATTTCCCCTGGTGGCGTCTGTGATAATTTCGACTTGTTATGATAGCAGCTGCCAATTCCATTTTGGCTCGCAGCATGCGGTTAGCCTGGCGAATAATACAGCCAACGGCAGGGAAATCAGGTCAACTGTATCTGTGCGCAGTCCATCCAGACGTGCATGCACAAGGGTCCACTCTCCTGACCGTTCCCGTCTACCCGTCCTGGCCTGGGTGAATGATATAAAGTTGCACGGTCTCCTCAAGATGACGGCTTTCGAAAGGTTGCAACGCACTCCCGTTCAACGTTCTCTACTTGATTTTTGTTATATCGATCTTCTTCACGGGGAACGATACCACACTCATTTACTTTTGTAGATAGTTTAATCTACTTACACTCTCTTTCCAGTTTCTCTTTTTCTATTAAATTCATTTCGAAATACCTACTGCGTAATATATACTAACTAACATTGCTCTATCTTCGTCTTTCTTCAATACATATTTGGCACAATGCGGCTGTCTAGTGCTTTTAATTTATTGGCCACAGGCCTGCTTACTCTGCTTTCCTCGTGGGCCGTAGAAGCTTCCGATCCCAGTGATATGGTGGTTTATTATGGTCAAGGGTATTTATATTTATTCTGCGAGGCTCGTCATTTGTCATTCGATTGGCTATAGTACTAACTAGTTAACTCGAAACCCAGAGCGAACCAAGAGCGTCTGCGAGAGTTTTGTGATTCTACATCCATCCAGTACATTAGTATCGGATTTGTCACAAAGTTCCGAAATACCGGTCTGGGAGGCGTCATTGAAACAAATTTCGGAAACCAAGGTGAGAACATCGAGTATATCAATCTATACTTATTATAGCCGATCGATGGGAATTAACGGACATGCCTGTCCTAAGGTTTCGCCCCCGCATACCCGGACACAAATTACGTTTACAACTGCCCATATCTCCAAGAAGACATCCCGTACTGCCAGGGCAAGGGAAAGAAGATTCTTATCAGCATTGGAGGAGGTGCTGCTGAAAACTCCTACTATCTCACCAATGACGCCGAAGCCCAAGATGCTGCTGATGATATATGGAGCGCCTTTGGCCCCAAGGACCCGAACTGGACCCTTCCACGTCCATTTGACGATGCCGTGGTGGATGGTTTCGATCTTGATCTCGAGACAGGGGCAACCAAGGGAAACAACGGCGCAATCTACGCTTCATTTGCGCAAAAGCTCAGAGACAAATTCCAAACATCTAGTGATCCTTTCCTCCTGACGGCTGCTCCGCAGTGCATATACCCTGACGCTACCCTTGGCGAGACGCTCAATACTGTATCCATCGACTTGATATTTGTGCAATTCTACAACAACCCTAGCTGCCGTCCTTCAAATCTTGTCAAGGGAGATGCAGATGCCCAGAAAGACAATTTCAATAAATGGAATTCACTAGCTGCAAATAATCCAAATGGCGATTGCAAGTGGTTCCTTGGACTGTTAGCATCTCCTTCTAGTGCCGACTACACTACACAAACAGATCTAGACGCAATCTTGGATTATGTTCAACCTCAAAGCAACTTCGGTGGTATCATGCTTTGGTAGGCTCGTTCTTATAGTTTAATTTATGATAAAAGCTCCACACCGGCTAACTGGATACTACAGGGAGGCAACATCGGCATCAGAGGACGTTAACGAGAATGGTGTTGATTACATTGGTCGTTGTAAGAGCAACTTGGAGGGAACTGTCGTTCCAGACCCGACCTCCACCGCTTCGCCTAGTACAACTACTATGCCATTCGCTGTTACCGCAACCGCACCCCCTGGAGAAACTCACCTCGCCATTGTCCCCGAATGTAACCAGTGGCACTTTATCAACACAGGAGAAAGTTGCGCTAAGATTGTTGAAGAATCGCAAGGAACTGTAACGCTGGCACAATTGGAAGAATGGAACGAAGCCGCTCGCAATGGGTGCTCGAATATCTGGGCCAATACATGGTTGTGTGTCGGTGTCGATTCCGGATCTGGATCTTCTACCACTGCTCCTCCCTCCACTACCACAGCTCCACCTTTCGGCACTACTTTTCCCCAGCCCCCAGCCCAGACCCAGGGAAACGTCGCACCAGATTGTAGTCTCTGGCATCTTGTTCGATCGGGAGATAACTGTGAAATTCTCGCAGCCGGTGCTGGTAATGGGGTGACATACCAAGATATCGTTGCCTGGAACCCTGCCGTGGGAGAGATGTGTACAAATCTTTGGCTGAACTACTACGCCTGTATTGGTGTTTCCGTAAGCTACCGCACCTTTAAAAGACGATGCCGTTATTATTGTGTTGCTAATTTGAAAAGGGCTCTACGACTACTACTAGTAGCACGTCTTCCACTACGTCAAGCACTAGCCTCCCATCTCCTACCCAAGATGGATTCCCTGTAGACTGTGACTCTTGGGATGTCGTAGGGTCCGGTGACTATTGCTCTAAATTTGCAGCGAATAACTATATTACCCTGGAAGAGCTGATTGCACTCAACCCCGTCCTCGCTGGGGACGGTTGCTCTTCGAGCTTTTGGCTAGGTAATTTATCTTCTATACACTCAAAGATACCTACAGAGGCTGACAAAAAAAGGTTACTACTATTGTGTTCACCGCCCATCGGGAACTACAACAACCTCGTCTTCTACGACCACAACCTCATCTTCGACCTCTACGACATCGTCTTCGACCTCATCTTCCACGACAACAGAGTCTACAACCACGACCACATCGTCTTCCACCTCATCTTCCACAACGACAGAGTCTACGACCACAACCACGTCTTCCACAACAACGGATTCGACAACTACGACCTCGTCTTCCACGACCACCGAGTCGACAACCATACCGGATTCGACAACGACCACAACGGGTTCGACAACGACTACGACAACGGATTCTACAACCACGATCTCGTCTTCTACGACAACTGAGTCTTCGACTACAACTGAGTCTTCGACTACAACTGGGTCTTCAACTACGACTGGGTCTACAACAACAGGATCTTCTACGACAGGAAAATCTTCTAGTACAGGGTCTCCAACAACATCCACAGTCTCATCCAAGACATCCCATGGTTATGGTACTAGCACAACCCCGGTTTACTACACGTCGTCAACTGTAAAGACGTCGACAGGGAAGCCATACGGAACGAGTACCAAGACGACTACCACGCAGTCTCAGAAAACTTCAAAGCCGTGTACGACTAAGACTTCGAAGTACCCGGCGCCTACCACGACCACGAAGCCATCCGTCCAGGCATACGTGAAAACTACTACGACGAAGACCTTTGTCACAAGCACTAAGAAATGTACAAAGAAGGCCTCTACAGCCAAGACGACAACTTCGACAAATGCACCTGTATATACATACAGGCCGCGTCGTTAAAGCCCATCACACACTAGATTATCCCCGTGCCGACCCGAAATTCCCGCCAAATAATTTTTCAGCTATCGTAGAATTTCAGCGAAAATTTAGACAACAAATACTGGGTAATTATTGTGTTCTAAAAAGCTTTTAAAAGTGCTTGGATGAATATACCGGTGTTTGGTCGTTTTTCTTTTGTAATGGTAGTCTTGTAATATGTAGAGGCCCAGAGGGTACATAGCAATAATATTCATCTTCATATCCTATTTTTCAGCGTGCTTTGTCGGTCGAAATCAGCGATTCATCTATCCAAAATAATCGTGACTTGGGATTTAGAATTGAAGTGTTAACGTGTTGTATTGACGTTGGAATACCTGTGTAACCTGCAGGTCTGTCGATCACGCATATGCGTATGATATCCATTCGCAGCGAGCGAGCAAGCGAAATTGGCACAGATCAGCTATTACTGCTTAGTAACGAGGAGCCATGTTCCACTAGTAGCCTTTAGTATTCCGTATGATTGAACTCAAGTATGACTTCCGGTAAGATTGAGCACGTTAGCCTTCGACTTGTTAATTAGTTAAAAGTTGGAGGAAGGATCGAACGAGATCCCTTTTGGCTTAAAAGATGTTATAGGTTAAATCTATCGTAAATGAGTTGTACATACGTGCACATCTATGACATTGAAGAAGAAGAGTAACCCAAGTTAAATAAGTGTACTTACAAACTACGGCTACTAAGCATGGAAAAATTCACTTTCCCTCTATTCTTTACTATGGGGTACCTTTTAGAAGCCTAAAATGAGAGTTGGAGAGTCAGACCATCTGTTTTGATCGGAGCTGTGAACCGCTGCCAGATGACAGAATTGTATTGCCGTGGAAAATATCAGACGTTAATACAATTGGCATTATAGATTATAAAACAAGGTTCGGATACCCACAGCCGGAACTGTAACCTCGGTACCACCTTTTCGCCTTCCATGCAGAATCTTCAACCGAATACTTCCCAAAGTCGAGATGCGGACCCTAGTCAAAATAACCCACAGCAACACACATTGCAACTAGGAGTCACATTGTTCTTCTGCGATTGATTTTAAGCATATGTCTAAATATCACATGCTAATTCATTTCTTCGGCGGTACAGATCATTCTTGAGAATATCCTTTAATCCATTGCCAGTATTGTTTCTTAAATTTGTCGAAGATCGATGATTTATGTGTTATAATATCTTCACGGACAAATAATTCCCCGTGGGAACGACCCTGAAGGCGGAGTCCCGCTCCGAAACTCGCGCTAATGTTTGTTTCCAGCTTATTGGTTTTCAGGATTTGGATCCATGGAACAGCAACAAGAGCGGCCCGGGGTTCGATTGGAGGTGATAAATTGTAGTTTACTACTCTGTATCGGTCCCTCTATATCCGACGGGATCCCGGGCCGCAAGATATCGAAATCGTGAATCGGGCATGAAGAATAAGTTTAGACATAGGAGTGTACCTTTTAGTATAAAGTTGAAGAATAAGCCATTTTATCGTAGATCGAGGACCCCTTAATTCAAATTTTTGTTGTCGAAATGTTTTTGAAAGCCGCAGTAGCCTTTTTTGTTTCCTTCGCGGGGTTGGCCTCAGCGGCTTATGCCAATCCCGGGGCTTGTAGCGGTGACTGTGGGACTCACGACCCTGCAGTTATTCGCCGAGCTTCAGATGGAAAATTTTACAGATTTTCTACGAATAACTTTATTTCGATTGCATCTGCTTCTGGCATTGCCGGTCCCTGGACATATTTAGGTCAAGCTTTACCTGGTGGATCTAAGATTAGTGGATTTTCTGGAGTTGATCTCTGGGTAAGTTAGAACCAACGAGTATACCATTGCCGCACAAACCCACTGGCTAGGCGCGGCGGGCTACTAGCGATTTAGGAGAAAGAGGCCCCAATGGCTAACTTTTAACACAGGCCCCCGATATCATTTACAACAATGGGCTTTATTATCTTTACTACTCTGTTAGCTCTTTTGGTTCCCAGAACTCCGCAATCGGCGTTGCAACTTCGTCTACTATGGACCCGGGGACTTGGGTCGATCATGGAGCTACTGGTGTTTCTTCTAAGACTGGAAGTGCTTACAATGCTATAGACTCCAACATTATTAAGGTCGGCAGTGACTTTTACATGGCATTTGGCAGTTTCTGGGGTGATATATACCAGGTCAAAATGGACAGTGGTTTATTAAAGACAGCTGGAACATCATCATATCAGATTGCTTGGACTTCTTTTGGAAACGGCGCAATGGAAGGCGCCTTTATTTACTATAGATCTGGATATTACTATCTATTCACTTCCTGGGGGAATTGTTGCCAGTTGGTCCCAAGGCCCGCGGCGGGAACAGAATATCATATGAGAGTTTGTCGATCTACCTCTGCTACCGGTGGTTTTGTAAGTCTCTTTCGAATCTTGTCGCAAAATATTGCTAGGAGGACTCTACTCTCGCTTCCTTCTTCACCCCACCCAGCATTGCTATTGGGGTATCTCTAACGGATGTTCGACATGAATATACAGAAAGACAAGAATGGTGTCGATTGCAAATCAAGCGGCGGTACTACCATTCTCGAAAGCCACGGTTATGTTTATGCACCAGGTCACGGGGGCGTCATCGATGTCCCTGGAGTTGGTTCCGTACTGTATTATCACTACGGTAAGTCAACTACATATCGATAGTATTACTTTTGCTAACATTTTGATTCCGCACCCAGTCAATAACAACCAAGGAACTAATCAAGCGGCAACTTACTTTGGATGGAATGTTTTAGACTGGCCTAGTGACTGGCCAGTTATCAGTACAGGAACTACAACAGCCACAACCACAACCAAAACCACAACCACAACCACAACCACAACCTCGCGAGCCCAAACCACGACCACAACGGCGGCCGGGGGCGGCGGAAACTGCGCATCATTATATGGGCAGTGTGGCGGTCAAGGGTTTACCGGGGCAACTTGCTGCTCTTCAGGAACTTGTGAGTGATATGCGATCCTGTTTATTTCAGTTGAGTCTACCAAGTTTAGTCAAGGATGAAATTAACACTATTTTCAGGCAAGTATAGCAACGACTGGTACTCGCAATGTCTCTAAGGGACGACCGCAGTTATCATAATCTAGTAGTGGGGAATTGGTTGCTGCGCTTATTAGTCATCTGAGCTATGGAAAGCCCATAGTAACTGCAGGTGCCAAAGTTCGATGTTATAATGTTGGCCGATTTTGCTACATTACCCAGGGAGTTCCTGGCTTCGTGGCCTTATAGGCCTTCCCTACTTCTGTATATACTAAATATTTGAGCTCGAATACGGCCTCGCTGAAACTTGCAGTTATAGATTGCCAATTTGAGGAATTGTTATTCTTGTTGGATTCCAGTAAAACAGTAATCAGGCTCTTTTTGTAGAGGCTGTTCTATCGTTACCATGATAAGCGCAAGGGCGGAATTTACTAAAACGGGGATGGTATTACTCTCGGAAAGATGAACGAGCGTGATGGGTTTCATGGCTCTGGCGTGGTAAAATTGGTAAAATTACATCTTAAAGAGCGGGGATATGTTATATTGGTCAAGTTAGATGGTGATATTAGACGGTTGAATTTGGTAAACGATGTAATTCCATTAGACATAGCTCGAGCTATAGCCCTAGGATGTTTAGTACGCATCTTTTCTCTCGGACCAAGCCGGTGCGGGTGAATTTTTAACCTGTCCAACACCTCCTTCGACTTTACTGAGAATTCGTAGATCGAGGGACTTGAGGTGGGCTCCTTCGTCTTGCATAGCCCATAGGGAGATCGCTAGAGTATTCTTGCCGTTATAGTTTAATATTCCTTGGGCTATGGATTTGTTAACAATGTTGTTTTTAGTGACCGTATTCGTTAAGGCCAGGAAATACTTACGAACGAAAAAAGACTTTTGAGGACCGATGGAATTGACTAATAGTACTGTTAGGTTTGTGGTTCGTGCCGGACCAGAAGATTTATACATTACTTACCATATTTGCCGAATTGGTACCCCTAGATGTAAATTTTTTAGTGTCGGAAAGGGCTAAGTAATTGAGTAACCTGGGAAGCTTACGTTAACGTATATTTGACTACGATAATAGGAGCCGGTGGAATTGCTATATTCGATAGCCATTGGATAATCGAGTCCAGATGGAACGTCCAAGTTAAATGTTGTGCTAGTTTCTTCTTAGCCACCCTCGTCTTGAGATTATGGTGTAGCAAACCTACCGGTAGAATGCAACACCGGGTTCTTTCACACCATCCAGCGGAGACCCTGCTTTCCAATCGGAATCATCAAAACCAGGAAGGTGCCACCCTGTATCCATCATTAGATCCAAATCATAGCTAAAGTCTGGTTTATTACCGTATTAAATATACCTTGTCGTTCAGCGTATAGGCCACCTTCGTTGAGTGGGCCTCTTTCGATATCGAGGTACTAGAGACGAGGTTAGTTGCTAAGATATTATACCTGATATCTTAAAGAGTTTTACTTTTTCTCCACCCAGATTTCCAGTTAATTTCCAATGGATTAGCTTAGGCTCTGCACCTTTAAAGCCGTAGTCGAAAATACCGCGAGGGGCTTTGAAGTGTTCAGTCGCCGCGGTCCTAGTACAGACTGATAAGTAAAGATGTTCTGATTTATGAATTTGCTCGGGAATACCAATTCTCTTCAAGACCCATATGGTCTTGCAGAACAGTGATGATATGCCTTTCGCCCTTCTTCCACGACTTCGGCAATTTGAAGTTGCGTCGATGGCGGCCGGTAGTCACATCTCCTTCCCAAAATCCTACATAGGCACCATTATCCCAGATGCTGTACCCGAATGCTTGGCCACTAATTGCTCATTAACAGCTATTCGGTATCGCTTCTGGGCGTTCGAGTAATTACCCTTGGACGACTGCCCAGAATTCGTCTTCCCCGCCACCAGCTGTGAAATGCCCTCTCCACAAGATATTGCCTGAGTGAAATCCATAGTCGGACGCATACAAGACCTCCTTTACGGCAGGCTTTTCACGATTTGGGGTATACGTATTGCCCGCGGTAACCCACTTCGAATCATCGTAGTCTTCACTTATCTCTGGTAAGCTATCCGCGCGTTTCTAGAATATTATTAGTTTCCAGTCTGACTTTAACTTGGAGCAACTTCTTACCCAATCAAGCTTGGATAGTTCGGGAAGTTCGACATCAGGAAATTCAGGCGTATACATGACGTATAGCCATCCGTCGGTTGCTGGCTGCGTGTCCACATCTTTGCCATTAAAAGTCACTTGCTTCACAGACTTCGTTGCAAGTATATGCAACCTTGTAGCTTGCGTCAAGTCGCCTTTGAGGTGGAGATTCGAACCTTCAATACTCGCGGACCGAATCAAATATCCGCCTTTGACAATAGCAGGTGGGTTGGTATCTAAAATCCAAGTTTTCGATGCAACTTCGCGGCAGAAGACCAACAAGACCGTGTTTCCAAATTTAATTGTATGGCTATCCCCATCCTCTAGGATCGAGAAATTGACAGTGATGATTGCGTTGTCGGCATCAATTTGATAAGTCCATTCTATTTCGTCTGTATTAAGAGATGAGAGGTCTTTCGGTTCTGAGACTTTGAAGGCCACTTCATGTTTCTCATTCGGATCGCCATAGATGATTATATAGTCGACACCATCGATCTCTTTCCTGTAAGACTATTAGCCACGGTTTGAGACTATGAAAGACATTTACCTACCAAGTATATAGTTCTGCGGTGGAATAGATAATATGGGTTTCCCCCGCTTTGTAGTCAACGAGCAAAATATTAGAGTCTCTCGCTTGCAATTCAAGCAAATGGCCCGCCTTCGGAACTGTGATAGCCCCGATGCTTGTCTTTAGCTCAAGTCGGTAGCTGATAGAATCAAAATTCGAGAAGTATTTGTGCCTGCACTAAAATTGTAAGTTCTACCCAGCTAATTAACATGTAATAATTGGTTTAGAGATATAACTTGCCTAACAATGTAAAACCTGGTATGTAAATCAAGGGTATCTTCTAAGACAGTTAAGACAATATTCCTCGTTCCCTTCAAAATTTCGATTTGTTTTGATTCGGTCAATTGCCATGGCGTGGAAGTCAAATAGGCTGGGCTGACCGCTAGGAATTGTGTTTGTAGCTTTAGCTCGTAGTACTTGTCCCTGAGACATCTGTCTTCCCGGATTATGGAGCCGTAATCGTATCTATCGACTAAGTCAGATTCTGAGAGACGTATAATCTTGCTTGAGGAAGCTTACGATGTATAGACACCGGGTTCAGCCAGCTGGCCTTCAGTCACATCTGTTAATATATACTGTGGTCATTGTCTCTGGACCGAATTGGCTGTCGTACCCCAATTGGTTCCTCCGAATGCCATATACAAATTCATAATCTTGACTGCGGAACCGTACATTCCCTTGTAGAATACTGTACGTTGTTAACACTCTTACACCTTCATAAAACGAATGGGGTTTGATATTACCTCGTTCAAACTCAGGACCAATCAACTTTCCACAGGCGTCATACCCAGCGCCTCCCCTTTGGGGTCAAAGTAAGTCTGTGCACAAGGAACTAGGGGGTGTTGGCAACCATACCATCCATCAAAACCGCCAGCCTGGAGCTCAAGAATCGACTTTGGACCATGCTTTCTGATCCTACTATTATAGAGATTGTAGAAGTAATCTGGAGGAGCGCTGTGCCAGACCTCGGGATGCGAGCAATCAAAGCCTATACTCTGATTAGTGAGCGAATCCAAAGGGAAACCATAGCTCGAATTCTACCTAATGGATAGCTATTCCATCCGTAGATATCGACGGATTGGAAATGGCCGCCTGTCCAAGTTCGTTAGCTCGTTGTACAGTTTTACAATATCCCGGTCCTTTCAAGCTTACCTAACCATGCATCGTCGCAAACTGTGGGAACAGTTATTCCGGCATCCTTAAAGTCTTGCAAGAGCTCCCACTCATATTCAAAATCTTCGATTCCGTCGCCGAACCCCGAGTATTCGTTTTCAACTTGGACGAGGATGATTGGTCCGCCCGTTGTTATCTCATTTCTGGCAATCAAGGCCCCAAATTCTCTGACAAACGGTTTATAGGCTTCGGTATAGTTTTTGTTCGACTTTCTCCACAGCCCCTCAACTCTTGTTCCCCATCCTGGAAATCCACCTCTGGTAACGTTTGCAGTTAGAATGAACCATTTCCCCTCATACTGTGTATGAATTCTCACCCAGTAGTTTCGGCGTTTACCTACAAATATAGCTATATCAGTATACCGAACCTAGTAAATATACGCGGGCTGGGATTGCTTACATATGGACCAGGTCGAGCGATAACATATAATCCAGCCTCTTTTGCAGCATCTAGAAAGGGCTGAAGATCGAATATCTCATTCCAACGAAACACGCCTCGCTCATACTCAACTACTCCCCAATGGAAATATATTGACACGGCATTGAACCCAGCAGCCTTGAGTTTCTGTAGGACGTCTAGGTGCAGGGATTGAACCGGATTTCTTTTAGAAGTTTCCGCGACAATCAATCAGTTATCAGTTGGACAATTAAATCGTCGACACGGCCTGGCCGAACACCCATGCATATAGTTGCTAAATCGGGTGCTTGCATTGAAAACGGCTCGTCGACTTACCTCCAAGGATGCACTTCACCGCTGAATACAAAGAGTCTTTTGCCATCGATAAATAAAGAATGCTCGTCCCATGTCACCTAAGACTCATTCGAATATTTTAGCCTCCAGAATCTAGCATATTGGCAACAGAACGTACCCGTTTTTGTGTTGCAATGTGGTCGACTCCAAGGGGCTGTTGATCTCCAAATGCAACCACAAAGGCGGGGAAAAGAACCGCCAGAGCTAGCTGGAGTACAGTGATAGATAAGGTCGCTAGCATCCTCACTATGATGAAAGCTTCCGGTTCGGATATATTCACTTTTTTCGTTAAACTTCAGGCATCAAATGTCGATGTCAGATTGTATTACTCTAAACAACTGCTTTACTAGGATTGTGGTGCCTGAAGTTTGGGGGAAGCATTCAGCATTCGGCAGACCCCTACAGCTTTAAACCATTTTAAGCATAGCAGCTAGTAGAGACCGGATAACTGCAACGTCTATATAAAGACCACTACTCACAACCCTCCCCAAGCATCCTTCAGCTTTTTCACAAAATTCACAAGCACCTTTTCTAACAAGAAATTTCATAAAATATCAGATCCCCTTTTACCCAATCCAATTTCAATTGTTAAATTTAAAATGCCGACAGACAATCAAGGAAACTCCTATCAATATACCGGCAGCGGCACCAATAGCCAGTGAGTAAAATCTTTATAATATATTTTTCACAGCTAGGGAATGCTAATCAATGTGTGTGTAGGGGAAACCACTGGTGCAGCCGTGACTACGGTAGCGGCGCTCCAAATTCTAATTCATACCACTATTCGAACTCCAATGGAAGTTACTACTATAGCAACCCGAATGTAAGTTCTAGTGACTCGTGTGTTATGCTGTTTCTAAAATTAACTTTATCTCAGGGCTCCTCATATTACAACAATGGACAAGGTGGATCGACCTACACTCCACCTTCAGGCAACAGCGGAAAGAAAGCAACATAATCGTGCAAGTCCAAATCGCGGGATTTAAGGATTTTTTCTTCTTCGTTTTTTCCTACTGAAATCTAGCTAGAAAGCGTCTAGATCGATCGTAGATCTCGATATGGAAATTTCGTCTAGGGTTGGGTTTTACTGTATGTCGTGGGGTTCAATGAAAGATTTAATATATCACCCGCCACTACAAGCTATTCACATTACATTGGTTGGATATTGATATTTTCTCTTAAGTCTCTCAAACTACTAGTATCCTGGCTCCTGCCTTTATATAACTTAGTAGAAACAATCAATTGGTAGCAAGATCGTAGAATTTTTTTGATTAGAATGATATATGCCGTTAGTGCTTCAACCGGAACGGAAAAACTGGAATCCATAAGGTGAGAGCATGTCCAGTCCCCAGGTAATTAGATGAAGAACCAAGTATTTACAGATTAAAAAATTATTATATATGTATAGAAGCAACCAAATACCCACTTAAGAATTACCCGACGCTAAAATGCTTTAAATAATCCACAGTGCTGAAAGCATCGTATAAGAAAACTCACCCACCGCTATACTAATCATGATTTCCCGAAATCGACTGTAAATCCTAGATCCAGGGCAGAAGATAGTGGGATTTTCTCCGTATCCATCTTATCTTCCAACTCGTCAAATTTACACGCCTCCCGTGGCCACCTCATTAAATGTGGATAGGCATCACCGATCTCTCGGCAAATGGCGCGGCACATAGCCTTCGGCCGGCCCTGCAACCACCAACACTGATCCAAATCTAAGTGGCACATGGCAGCGTAGTAGTGCGCAAGGATTATCAGAGCTTTGGGGTCTTTCCTTTGAACCAATTCGATGTAGCGATCGGGTTGCATTGCCGGCCATGCCACAAGAGCGCAGGAAATGTTGGATGTCATGTCCATGTGAATGGAATCCGGGGCAGTTCTGACGGCTTCCAGCAGTGGTAACAGCGAAAGTAATACTTTTTGATATATGATGGAACCGTGACATTCCCAATCAAAATTCTGAATATTGTCGGCTGCCACAAGGTCGAGGCCAGACTGCCAGGGTCCGGATTCAGACTGCCACTTCTTCCGCAGAATTTCCATGATAAGATCTTTATCTTCATCACGACAGTCCGTAGGAGGCTCCGAGATGAGATTTATCCGTTCGACCTCCGCACCCTCCTCCTCCTTCAACATCTCCATAATCTCCAGTCCGTCTAGTTCCACATCTCGGGAATCCATTGTTAGGGGCATAGAAAGTAGTCCGCCGAATATGCTGTCTGACTTCTTTCCCCACATTTCCTTCACAATGTTCTTAACCCCGTTCATAAGAGGTAGGTACTCGTCTGTGGCAGCATCGATGTCGTGATGGTCATACGCCGCACACGAATGGAAAGCAAGCAGTGTGTTGGCAGCTATTAGGGCGTCGTAATTTGCCGCTGTAACTCCCACGTCGGAGAGAGTAAGCCTAAGCGTACCAAGAGCATGCTGACGATGCTGAAGCTCGTGGATTCGATGTTCTTTCTCGTTGGGTTCGAGGACGGCCAAGTGGCGCGCCGAGAACATGAGAAGGGCATGCATCAAGAAATTATGCTATCACCCATCTTTGTTAGTAGAAGCACAACATCAGAACACCCGTACCTCTCGCCATACACGCACCTTGAAAGCGAGCTCAGCAGCATCTCTCCGCCAAAGGGACGTATTAGGCCCCAATATCAATGTCTGGCTGGCATTCATCGTGAAGTTTTGCATCAGACGAAGGTCCGGCATGCCCACTTGTACTGGTATCTGGTTGTATTTTGACATTCGGAATTCTAACGCCTTCGGGACGAATTTATAACCAAGGTCTATCGGTTTTAATGACTTCTCGAGCTTCTTTATGGCGACAGGGATAACGGCCCCGTTCTTGCCCCTCCCATCCGGCACTACAAACGGCTGTGCAAAGACGATTTCCGGGGCCGACGGTGGGGGAGGGTACTCGCATCGTAGGGAACGTTTAAGACAGTTTTGGCATTCGGGTTTGTCTTCATCGCACTAAAAAAATGACACCGGCAAGGTTAGCATTTCTTGAGGCACTCCCCGAAAGCATTGGTACTTGCTCGATTGCACGAATAGATATAAAATCCTTATAGGGTTGACAGATAGGCGGATACCACGTCACGACGGGCACGTGGCCAATACACCATACGAAATCTGCAAGCTTGGAGGAGTACATGGGTAAACAAGGGTATGCAGTTTACCTTGACGCGCCGTTCCTTGCAGCTAAAACAGCCATTCTTTGATTTAATATGAGATTTACGGTGGCGGAATGCCTGCTTGCCTCGACCCTTCCTGATACTTCCCGTCGTGCCACCACCCGAGCCCTTCCCTAAACTCGTTGACTGCTTCCGAGCCGTGGTGGGCGTCGTGGATTCAATGTCGGGTTCTGGGCTGTCTGAACTGGTGCTCTCAGCAAGCTCCACAATGCGGGCCGGCCCCGCGGAGGTACTTGAGGAAGCTGGCGATTTCTGCCAGCTATATAGTGGTTGGGACTCGTCGCTCGGGGTGATGATGAAGTCTAACTGGATCCGATCCCGCGCCATGAGTGGATACCATTCGCATATACGAGGGCCACTCCCCTCTCGATAAAACAAAGACACTATCAACTAAGGGCGGTTATGCAAGATAGGCAAGCGACTTAGGCCCTGCATCAAAGGTCAGCGGGCCTGAGGGAGGGAGGAGAGAGTGTGGTGGCTCCGAAGCGAAGCTTCTTCCGAGAACTCTGGATTTGCACAAAGCGCGGTTGAAATCCTGGGCCCTGTAACGATTCCTTTTCGGAATATGAAATACGAAGGATAAAAAGGGAAAAAATACAATATGTGAGAGAAATGCCTAAGTGGTTGATAGGTACTTGGGGAGGTGTGGTGGAAACATGTGACAGAGAAGAGCTATGAGAAGATGATTCGTATTGAGGTTACGCTTCTGGTTATAACCTTTCGTTTAGCTCTCCTCTGAAGAGCTGGATCCAGGCCCTTAAAAAAAAAAACGAGAAGGGCAGAAGGATCGAGGGGGGCGCCGCTTAGGCCAGGCCCGTATTAAGGGGGCGACTGGATATGAGCTAGCGGGCGAAGTTACCGACGACGAGGATGCACTGCTTGCTATATTAAGAGCCCACGATCTGATGGATTCTGATTATATAATGTCCAAGCTCTCGGGGAACCGTAAAATGAAGGCATCCCCCATGCAAGGTTCAAAAAAAAAGAAGAGGAAAGGCGAAAAGTCAAAAAAGGTCCGGCGAAAGGTATATAATGTGATCTTAGATTATCAATTTCGGCTGTGAGAAAGAGCCGCTTTGGGAGAACACGGAGGGCAATAGTTAGACAGCTGGTTATATAATATATAATACTATTAACCGTCCTTTCTTCGATTTAGTTCGACGTGGTCTTATCGGGGCCTCGTCATCGTGATATCGTCTAAGAGATGCTTGTGAAGAGAGAGACCCATTCCCCGGGGCAGAGTTGTAAATGAAGACGAGGATTCCCCTCAAAACCGATTCGCTCACGGGAGTCCAGCCTGTTAACGTTACAGACGCAGACCCACTGAGCGCATGTGCCCGCTTCACGTTCGAATTCGAATTCGTCTGCGTACGCAAGAAGGGCGAAGCATTTGCGGTCAGGCCTGCCAAGAATGTTTCTCTTCGTGCACTGTCGCCGGCTCCCTGGTTATTCTTATTTTTGTTTCCTTGATTGTTGGGATTAGGCTAGTTAGCGGCGTCGGATAAAGTGCCTACAGGCAGGCGTCTGTAAACCCCGACGTTCCGGAACCCACAGGAATATATCGACCCCATTCGACATGTAGAGTCCCAAGTCCCGAGCGGCCGCTATCGAATCCAAGAAAGGAAAACTGACCAAACGGTTGGTTTCTAGGACCCGATCGTTAAATTGCTTCTCAATCGAAAGCAGCAGAAACATACCACAGTAATAGCATGAATGGGTGGAGAAATATCGAAATGAGATCGGTGTCATACTATAGTATAATATTGGTTGTGGTTCTTGCAGAAGCCTCAATTGCACGATGCCGAGATGCGATATCGCGATTACCGTGTGCGTGCGGAGTCAGCGGAACTGTTTCCAGAATTTGCATAAAATGCACAGACGAACACACGGGTATCGCGCTGACCAAGATAAAATTGCAAGATAAGATTGGTGTCCCTAATTATAACCCTGGAGGCTGTTTCTCCTTCCCCGCTGTGGGCCTCGGTACATACTGTGTAAAAAAGGGGACAAGAGTCTCAGCTCTATTATCAAAGTTTGTATTTTTCAATTTATCTAGACACGGTCTCTATAGTTTGAATTCCTTATACCCCACTCCAGAAAGAAATAGATACAAATACACTAAAGCGCAACCCCAAAAGCAATCGCATCTCCTAGGAATGAATATCCGGAGCGTCAGTTCACCTGAACAGCATATTATCTCTCGCTGGGCCAACCCCCACACTGCCTATCCGAGCCCCTACGAATCGTTCAATGTATTCGATGTAGTCCTTTGCCTCCTTTGGAAGATCGTCATAAGATGTCAAGTTGGCAATGCTCGAGGACCAGCCCGGTAATGTCTCATACACCGGCTCGATCTTCTTCAAGATAGACAAATCGGGAGGGAAGGCATCGATTTCGGTGCCGTCTGGTAGTCGATAGGCCACGGCGACCTTGATCTCTGGTAGATTGTCCAAGATGTCGAGTTTCGTGAGATTGATGCTAGTGTAGTGGTTCACCATCATGGAGTGTTTCAGAACCACAAGATCCAGCCATCCACATCTTCTCTTCCTGCCAGTTGTAACCCCAACCTCCCGGCCAACATTTTGAAGGTGTTCGCCAATTTCCTTGAAAGATTTGTTAGCAGGTTGCTTTAATAGAAGGTGTCCTTTACCATAACTTACATTGAGCTGCTCCGTAGGGAATGGACCGCCTCCTACTCTAGTGGTATAGGCCTTTACAACACCGGTGATTTCTCGAATCTTGAATGGCGAAATGGCCAATCCGGTGAAAACACCACCGATACCGGTATTTGAGCTTGTGACATACGGATATGTGCCATAGTCGAGATCCAACATCAGAGCATTTGCGCCTTCAACGAGGATTCGCTTATTCGCTAGTTGTCGCTCATTCATCCAAGGAACTGCATTGACGACGTACGGTTTTACGACGGGAGCGATATCCTATCGCAATTGATTTATTAGTCCGCTGTCCTCGGATTTTCCGCTAAAATCTAACCTACCTTGAAATAAGCAAGCTCCTTCTCCTCGTCATAGCTATCCAACAGTGCGCCGAACCTTTGCTTTAGGCCGCCAACAAGTGCTCGGAATCGTTTTTCGAACTGGTCCCATTTATCCAAGTCCAGCTCCTCAATACGCAACCCACTTCTGGAAGCCTTGGAGGAGTAGGTTGGGCCGATACCCTTCCTTGTGGTGCCGACATTGGATTTGCCCAGTGCAACTTCCTCGAGCCCGTCAACGATTTGGTGAAGATCCAACACGATATGAGCACGGCTTGAGATGAAAATGCGTCCGGTGGTATCGAGGCCCTTGTTTTGAGCAGCAGCTAGCTCTGAGAAGAAGGACGGAATGTGAATGACGACACCGGAACCGATGAGGTTTTCGCACTTCGGATTCACAAGGCCTAAACAATAGGGAGAGGTATCCGATTAGCCCACCTTACCTAGGTACCTTTGAGACTTAATTGATTTGATTCCAGGAAAAAAAAAAATACCTGACGGCAAAATGTGAAAGTCGTATGCAACGCCGTTAGCCACGATGGTATGGCCGGCATTATTTCCTCCCTGGCATCGAGCGACGACATCAGCCTTCTCGCAAAGAATATCGACAAGCTTCCCTTTGCCCTCGTCACCCCATTGAGCACCGAGGACCACCGTAACACCTTGCTCGGTCATGTTGTGTTTTTGCTTTGAGAACCAGCTGCAGAACGAACCTCAATGGATCGGTAGTGCAGCGATGGAGGGTAACGATTGAGTTATAAAAGGTCGGCAGGCGCCCGTTACGGTAATAAAAACTAGCTGCCAACCCCTCCAACATAACCCCGCTACGACACTATTAGCAACAGTCAGAGCTATACATAGTATAGCAGAGGGATGGCCAGCTACCAATAAATTGCTCATCCGGATCTGATCCAATCGAGAGGATTCCGATGCAATGAGCTGCGTGTTCGCACCTCGCCGATATCGCATGGTTAAAATTTTTCTACGCAACACGGCGTAGGCTGGAATTTAGGGTGTTCCCGCTGGTCTGTTTAACTTCGCTGCGGGTTCACGTCATGGTGTTTCTGATGCATATGTACTTACACTTACATGCACTTAGAGTGGGCCAGAATGCCATACGTCCGGTATTGACTTGCAGCCCGTCTGGCTTGCTTGTCTTCGCCAGATCCAGTCAGTCTAGCCAGGGCGCCTACATTTACAGTTAATGCACTTGCCATCCTACAGTCACACATTCATGTTGTTGGTTTCCCAACCCTTTTTAAACATCCAACGCAACACGGTCCATCGAGCTATTGTATTATTTTTGCTATCAAACATATTTCTAACAAGGAGAAGAAAAAACAAAGGTTGGTTACAATGTCAGTAATTAAGAGTTAGAGCTAGCAATAGTCTAGAGGCTACAGAAAGTCAATCATCTTCATCTTTTGCGAATTCGGATTCGAACGCGGGTAGCTGAGAAGCTGACTTCTTGGCCAACATGTCCTTCGACGACAATTTATCGACAGTAACCATAGGAGGAAGCCCTGCTCCCCAAGAGCTCCCCCCTATATCCTCTATATTATTTGTTCCCTTCGTAGATTTCCCTTCATCATTATTCATCTTATCTTTCACTATGATTCGGTTAGTGCCCTTTTGTTTATCCCCCCCACCAACTTTGGGCCTCCCCGACCCCTGTAGTCCTCCCCAGTACCGTCTCCTATACGGTAAAGCATGTTCTGGCTTTGGCTCTTTACAAAAGCCCGTATCTGGATCCCTTGCGAAAACGCCTTGCTTCTTTGCGATCTTCCCCAGGAGTTCATCATAAACCCATGGGAAAGAAATTAGAGGCATTGGTTCCCCATCCTCCATTGCTCGAGTATATTCTTCGTTGGTAATTTGATACATGGCGGCCACGAAGCGTCCTAACGTATATTCATCCTCAGTTCGAATTTCCACTCTGATTTCCTGGTCAAAGCGGTCCATAAGTCCGTCGCGCATCTCTTTCATATCCTCGTGAAATTTGTAATCACTCCCTATCAACGCATGGCTGAGAGCAAAGGTCGACCAAATCTCAAATTCAGTTTTAATATCATTTTGGGCCATGAGCCTTCGGACTGCTGCATCATATTTGACCTTCAGATCTCGAGCCATATTGAGATGTTTTTGGTCGATATCATTGAATGCCGTGAGAATACGGTCGTCAAATTTGAGATCTTTAGCACATTCTTCGGGGCGAAATGCGACTTTCTCGACAGCATCGTAAAGTTGGCCGAGGATCTCATGGGAAACATAAAACTTCTTCTTCGTTCCTATATGTTTTTCAAAGAAATGAGGCCAACATCTGATTCGAAGATCTTTTCGCATTTTCGCATGAACGCCGGTCTTTGGAAAATCGACCGCACGAGAATGCAATTCAGCCAGTTCTACGCCTAAAGACGGGTAGATATTGAGTTAACATGAATCATCCAATTTAGTTGAGGGTAATATTAAACACGGGGGATCTTACATTCTTTCGAAAAGACACCAGTAGCTAATCGATCAGCGGTTGCTAAATGAGCATTTGCAATGGCTCCTAGAGTGTCGTTTTTCATGTACTTCACGAAAAACATTCTGATATCGTCAAAGGTGACATTGCCACTCCTGGTTTCCACGGACTTTGGAGGTGTATAGTCCATAGGCGCTTCATTCACTATGGGAGGAATAAAATTTCCGTCCCAAATAACGATATAGTCGTCACCGTCGAGATCGCCGCCGGAGCACATGTTTGCAATCGGTTTATCGCCAGTTTGTGGGAAAACGACCACATTTTTCAGGTGTCTAAGACTTGGACAGTCAACAGCGTTGACAACTCGAAGATCTCCGGGATGGAGTGATGGATTCCTGGCCAGAAGGCAAGGCCCCTGGATGATTTTGTAATGTCCCTTGTTGTCATAATCTGGAATTTGGACAAAGATTTCGGGAAGTAGATCACATCGCAAGGCTTCTCCATTGGCCCGCGACTCCTGCAGTTCTTTGTGATCTTTGTCGAAATGACCTTTCAGAATTCCAGTCTCATCTACCACTCCCAATAAGAAACAACCATTTTCAATGGTGATACGGGCTTTTTCTTTCAACATCTTGATAGACCATGCCCTCCAGAGGTGAAGTAGACAATGAACGAAAGGTTCTTTTGAGGTCATAAATCCATTATCAAGCAATCCCACGATCTGGATCGTTCCTCCGTTGACGTCGACATTTTTCATAAGTATTTTGCGAGCCGCTTTCATGTCTTCCATTGCAAGGTTGAGATCTCTCAACTGGTTATGAAGTTTGTCGAGAAATACCGTATCCTCCAAGCCTAAATCCGAAAGAACCTGAATGAGCTGCCGGTTCAACGTAGCAACCGAAAAATCCGAATATCTGATAATTTCAAGGGAATTGTGGTCGGCATCAAATTTACGTTGACTTGGTCTGATACAAACCTGAAAGCTTGCTTCACCCGTCTCGGTTTTTTTAATATTGGGGTCTACTACAAGGACCCCTTTGCAGCCGCCAAGTCGAAATTGAAAAGCACTGGGCACCGGCGATCGAGTGATCGGGAATTCGTCTGCAATCAGCTGTGCTGCTGATGGAGAAATTGTCCCACAGCCATCTGTAAAACAGAATCCGTTTCTCTCTACATCGGGGATCGTAATATCCTTAACCTTGAAACCATCCATCGCACGAGTAGTTGCTAGAATATCGACATTAGTAAAACCAACCCTGAAAATTTTTCAGAAATAGTGACAACTAACAGAAACACTGTCCCAAACGAGCCGAGAATTTTGCGACTATCTTGATTTTCTCAAAATCCCCCATCCATTTCCTGATATCGTCACAGGTCAAGTCTGGGCCATCAGCAAAAAAGTAGGCACCATGTTGACGTAACTGTGAATTCCCAAAGGCAAGGAACCGGAAGTGGCGATCTCCAATCTTGATGCCATTATTTAATGCCTTCGAGACACGAGTAAAAAGTTCGTGCGAAGTCTCGAGTTCGGTAGCCGATATCTTGCCGTGGAACTTCTCATCCGTGAACTGCACTCTGAGGAATCGATCTTTGTGGCTGAAAAAGTGTCGAATTACTCTATACGAGGTTTCGACGACAGGGTTTGCGTAGTAGATCATCGTCGGGGTGACTGTAGCCTTCCTCGTTTCAACGCAGCGCTTCGGGATTTTGGCCCTAGATCTCCTTTCTAGCTTTATATCTAGAATTTCCATGGGATTGTAATAACGTTTACCGGAATCAACGACGGTCTCAAGGATTCTAACTGCCAGATTCGGCTCACGACCCTCAATCGCAACCAGCTCGTCGATGAACTCCTTTGAAATGTTGTATTCTGAAACGCAACCTTGAGAAATGCATGCTTCCAACTGGTACCGCAAAGGGTATGTGAGATATGTCCTGTTGTAATCATCCAATATGCACCCAAGATTACTCCCTTCCAAGGGGGCTGTAGGAGGATCAATTACATCCCAAACCGGCAGGTTCTTATCATCGCTCAGCATAAAGTCGGACATTTGCTTCATGGGGATGTTAAAGTCCTTGAGGGCTTGAATTATATGATTAAAGTCTTCGGCCAGGAAGCCGTCTTGCCCGAATGTCAGCATATATGTTGTCCAACGCCCTATGTCGATGGTAGGTTTATTTTTGCGAATCGCCAAAGGCTCCGTTATAAGATTATCGCTGTTTTCGACAATATCCGTCTGACGAAACCAGGTATCCCATTCTGACCAGTGAGGGTCGTCAGCTTTGTGCGTACGGCTGAGGTCAAACAGTTGTCGCCAAACATGGGGGGATATTGTAATGGGATCAGAATTGAACGGAATCTCCTATTCTGGTCGCTAGGCGTAGTTTCATATAGACTCTGCAGGGCGACAAACGGAATCCTCATTCGGTACTTCCCCTCGCGTCTTTTCTCCCCGCCAGAAGCATCGAATCTCAAACCAAATCGAATATCAAGCTGTTTTCTCGAAAGGTCGACCTGAAATACGATATCGAGCGGCTTTTTCCAAACCCCCCCTTTTTCAGATGCTTCCACAGCGTACATTGACATCATGGTCGTTTCATGGACCATAAAGCCGAAGTCTAGTTTTTGAACAGGAAGCTCCTATACACAGTCGTTAAACCACAATCATATAACCGAGGCACCCTCTAGATGAACTGGTATCTTACAAATGATTCGGGGAACCGTAGAGCTCTGTTGACGGGGCTTTCGAGCGTTAGGACTTCTCGAGGATGTTCTAAGTAGAGCCTCACGATATGTGGACCCTCTCCGTTTGTTGGTAGCGTAAATTTTCCGGTAGGAAGGCTCGCTTTAGGGGGAGGCCTTGTAAAGAACTTGTTAGTACCTGACTGGTGGACATTCTGGGAGGCAGGGAGTAGAACAAAAAAGAAATCTCAGTTCACGTCAAGCGCTTACCTAAATTTAACGGTTGCACACTTAAGAAAAGGTTCATCGAACCACTTTGATCCCTTCCTGCCTTTCTGTCTGTCGTCTTCCCATATTTCCACATCTTCAATGTTCCCATACTGGGAGAAGCAAGAATAAAGTTCAAGTGTGGTGATATTGGATGGAAGATCATATATTTTGAGCTTTTGATCAGGTTTGGTTCTCCTTTCGGCGAATAGTCTATATACCTCGACCTCGTCATTGGTCGGGCTAGTTGGTAGAATCTCTGGGAGTACAGGAGTACCAGGGATGCTCTTATCTAGAGCTTGATAAGGAGAGCCTCTGAGCTCGGATGCTTGTTCCTGGAAAACTGCACTGGGCATGTTTTCAGACAGACAGGAATCTAGCTGTTCTAGGTTAGGATTGAGAGGGTGTGTAGCCTTGGCCCGAACCCTTCGCGTTACTTTGAATTTAGCAGCAGCAGGTAGCCTCTCCTGTGGATATCGTGAATATGAATTGATCGAAGATGAAGATGAAGATGAAGAGGTTAAAGAGGTTGAAGCAGTAGTGCAGGTGGAAGGGGAGGGTGATGGAGATAAAGATGGGGTTTGTGAAGGTGAGAGGTTAGCTTCATCTATAAAAGGGGAGCTGAAGAGGGAAGAAGAAGAGGGAGTGAGCTGTGCCATTGTTGCTGGAGATTTTGAGTGGCACTGAGCGTGCGACCCGCCGCCATCACAAAAGGCACCGCTACACTTCGACGCACTACCCAACCTGGGTACCTCTTAGTATCTGGGTACTCGATCAGAACACAAATGCCAACTGCTGACTGCTATGAATAATGAACCTGCAGAAGTATAGGTCCTAATATTCACCTCAAGCGGCAGGGTACCCGTCCGCAAAAGAAATCTGTATTTGATGCCTGTATAGCAACGTCGACAAGAAATACGACTGAGGCAGGGTATCCCGTGTCTACATGAACTATTTCAGCCTCGTGTATATTCTACAAAGCCACAGACCCCTCTTGTTATTGATGCCACTTGATGTATTTGATCTTCCGGGTGCGCACTGCTGATTGCTGTCTTCAGACCGTCTTGGTGTTTGTTGGAAGTTGCGTTGTTTCTGTTGGATTTGATTTTCGAAAGTTGCAGCAGATAAAAGTGCCTGGACTACAGAGCATCAGCTGATGGAATTGTCGAGAAGGAAAGTGTCGGCGCTGTATGAGACGAGGCTCAGATGTCCCTGTATATCGATATTGAAGTGAATACATTGAAACGTACCTCTTGCACTGGATGATAATTGAGCCACAGTTCGCCGAGGCTTTGTCGGACTACTCTGCGATTAATCGATTTCGTCGCGTGTCTCTGACTAGATCCAAGTTGGTTTGTGGTTGAAGGCTGGACAGTGCCCACTGTAGTGGCTCGTTAGTGGCGATATTTGGACCTTCGTAGTCTGGCTCCGAAAACCACCTAACCACAAGTGTCGATAGTAGCTCAGTTGGTTCCAGGCATCTTTAGGAACTCCGGTTCGACATGCGTGGCCTCTTAAAGAAAACAAATGTCGAAAAATGACATCGCCACCGTTACCTACTGAGACCCATCGGTCCTCGAAATGAACTAGTTCCGTATACATGTGTAGACCCAATGCGCACAGGTCGTACCCCCTATCACAGAGCATATATAACGATCGCATGCGGGTTTTCAAGAGCCGCTAGGTTCGAGTAGCAATAACAAAGACGCTTAACATCTTTGAACGGATGCATGATATACTCGGTTGTGTGGATCATTGGTGCGTCCCAGCCTCCAACAACACACTTCTGTGCGACCTGTGTCTGATTCGGCGTAGGAGACTCACACCCGTCCGACGTCGCGAGACCGCGAGGTATATCTTTCGATATCGTAGTGATCAATTTGCTCATGTAGACTACTATACACAACAGGTCTTTGATTTTGTGCAAGGGCCGCTGTATTCTTACGACAGTATCATTGATCATTTACTCGCTGGCCGTTGTTCAACAGTATATTCACGATCTGTGCTGCGAAGCGGCGGTAAACTACAGAATCAATAGGCCGCATCATGCTCTATCCCAATCCATAACTAAGTAGGTATTGGCTCGTTGCAATTCTAAATCTAGATCGGATTACCTATGTTCCGGCTCCCTTACGGCTGCATGTGTGAAGCGCAACATTAACAATGCATATATACTTGTACGTGTCGTGCATTCATACAGACCTCACAGGTAGGTGTCAACCACGAAGTGCTATAGACAAGGGGGACAACATCGTACGATCTTGTCAGATGCAATATCCATCGGCAACTTTGTCATTGTTCGCACATCCCGCAATTTTGAAGCTGGTCAACTAGTATATACTTAGCGGCTTACCTAAACACAACAGATTTTACATGAGCCGTTTACATTTGTTGCTGGTGGAGCCCCCAAAGCTCCAAGGGATTGTCGAATGATATTATCCTTCTGCCTTCAGACTCAATCTGATAAAGAGATTAAAGAATAGATGTCTGTCCCAGCTCTTCTTGGACGTTGTTGACCGCAAATGCAATGCAATGCAATGCATCATGTTCGCAAGCGAGCAGGAATTTGCAGGCTGTTCTCATCAAGCAAGATCTAATATATTGTCCAATCGATTCAAGATGGCCACGATGTGAAGGTTCCAGCCATGTCTGAGAGGTTCGATGTTGAAGAGGGCTGGAGGCTCAATGGGGCCCTCGGCGTATGTGACATGACGAGAGCCTGGAAACAGTCTACCGCACAGATACTCTCTGCCCCTGTGTCTTGCAGATTGTGACTGGGATTTCTATATTATTTTCTCTCCAAGAATTAACAATATTTACTAAATGATATCACTAAGTCTTGGGTCTAAAGCCCGGCCGAAAACCAACCAATTTATAAGATACATTTCAGGCATTCCGTGGCTGTGCGGAAACCCACGCGGGAGAAAATTATATATGAGTTCACCCCACGACGTGGAGAAAAGTGTCCGACTTGCTGGAAATTTTGAAACAACTGGCAGGTCACGCGTGGGATGCCTTATCAAGCCTCGAGGAAGAACGATTCGATGTCCTTTCGAAGGCAAAACTGCAAGATTCTTTTCACCCAGTTCTGCTAGTTCGGCGAGCTACAGTGATGAACGAATATTCGGGATTTTCTGGGGAGGACACCAGCCGGACACCCGTTGAACGCGGGATGGAATTCGAAGTTAGCTTTTCAACATAGGATTTCTTCACCTTCACGTCAGACATCGATTGCATCGATTACAGACTACCTGGCCGAATGCTTCTTCTTCTTTGCCATAGATATTGTATCGCGTAACGATATACAAATTGATGAGACATCGTCTCATCTACTAGTAGTTTCGTCTCGATGTCGAAGAACGTCTCTAGCTCCCGCTGTGCCCAGAAATCACACCAGGGGTGTCGGCAAATGCTAACACCTATTAGTCGACAGAGGTACAAATACCCCGCAATTGCTGAACAGGTTTCGAGACGATGTAAGGGACCTCGCCCGTGGTTTCAAACCAATGAACATAGAATCAACATAATCTCGACAAAAAAATGGTCGAAACCGAGTAAAACATTTCGGCAACTGCTCGCGAGATCAGTGCAGGGCTGCTAGCTATGGCGGGAATATCCATGAAAAATGATACGGTCGAAAATATCGTCTGATACAGATGCAGAACCAGAAGCGAGTTGGGTATTGACGTACATGAATTGAGAATTTTGCAGGACGGGCTGCACCGGTGCACCCTCGCTCGTGACTGGTCGACTAAGACAGTCGCAACATTGTACGACAGATTGAGGGGTTTCTCGAATATTCAATCGTTGAGGAATTTCAAGACTCAAGTTAGATTTCTTTTTGCTTCCGAGTAATTTTTTTCGTGCGAATTGGAGCCAGCGTACATACGTGTGCTGTGCACATGAGATCATTTTTTTCATGGCGAGCTAGGATTCCAGGTCTGCTTATAACACTTCAACATCGAATTTTTGTCCGTCCTATGCCTTGCATTGTTCCTCAAAAGGCTTTCTTTTTCTACCAAGGCACTAGTACTCCCCGTGGCCATGCTTGACCTGACAAAAAAAAAAAATCGAGGGTATTTCTAGAGGAAAAGGGGGAAGTGAAAATGCGGAAATCTGGTACACATCCAAGCCAGGCCGCTGACATGACATCGTATCTCCGTGCGATTTCGAGGCGAAAAAAGGAAGTAGTAGGTGCCTGTGCCTGTCCCGAGAGATTATTGCTATTCGTCTGTGATACTTTCCTACCTATCTTCGGCTGCAACCCAGCAGGAATGGTTTAGAACCTGGGAACTCTGAGCTCTCTGGGGTACATAAGGTATGGAATCTTCAGGTATATAATTGCGACAAGCCCAGCAGCCTTTTCTAGAAACCCTTCTTTTGCAGTATGATGATTAGTTGCGTTTCGTCTATTGTAGCTATTAACAGATATCATATCACACCTGCATCTCAGTGCATATACCCAAGTAGTCAAGTACATACTACGGACATAACCGCCTCGACACCCGAGTATATGTTAATATTAAGGCTGAAGGGTCCCAAAATTTCGAAACTTTTGCGACAAAGTCCCGGGGTCCCAGGAAGCGCTCCCGCTTTAGTCTAGTGGCGATATTCGGCTCAATATCACAGATTAGCTTTGGCAGGCCCCATCGCCTTATACTCCGTTTGCCCTAGGTTTGGAGACGTTAGCACTTCACAAGCAGCCCAAGAAAAACGACGAACAGGCCGGGCCCTGTCCTGCGCACCCACCAATCGACTCTCGGCGTGGATTCAAAACAGACAAACCCCACAGGCACTACATTACACGAGGTGTAGTCCTTTTTTTTTTTCCTTTTAATTGTGGATCCGAATCAAATATCAGAGTAGACGATTAAAGTGCTTAAATACTTAAGTACCCATATATCTTCTCTAATTCGTCAGCTAGTCACAGCGGGGCGGGTTGCAACAGAACTAGTTAGTTAAGAGAGCTCTTGTGACTTGGGTATGGGGAACGAGTTTCGACCATTGCAAATAGAGCTTCCGACATACTTGACAGAGATCCACTTGACAAGTACATCCTCAAGCAAAAACTAAAAGTACTCGAAGTACTTAAACCGCGCCTGCCTTGATATACTGGCACAATGTAAGCAAACCAGTTCTATTTCTCAATCAATTCCCTCATTCTTCTTTCAAGTGGTCAAGCAAGTAGGAAGGTCCCCAAAAGCTCTGTCCGCCATATGCTAACGATCCGAATTCGGGGATCAACTCAAAAGCTATAGCTCTAATATATAAGCTCGGTTCCGATCCGCCTCGCATATTCAAACTAAGAAGTACTCACCCCGCTGCCGTGCTCGGTACTATACCGCGGGGGTCGTTCACTGCTATATAATAAGACTTTCGAGCTTAAACTCCCAAGAAAGCGATATCTTCGCAAACATTGCATTGCTGCTCAACGCAGCCTACACAGCATGGCTTCCAACCGAGCTATGCTCAACGCCTTTATGGCGAGAGACTTCTTATCTGTTCCTTCAAAGCTCGGAGCTGCCACAAGGAGACCGTTAAGAACAAATAATCTTCCTGGGCGCTCTCGATCCTATGCATCGACCTCAAAATCGAAAACAAATTCGAATTATCGACAAACCCCAAACCCAGGTTCTCATGGGCCTGAAAAAGCAGGACCTTGGTCCATGCCCAGAGCACTAGCTCTTTCCGCTTTTACTGGAGTTGGAACATACTTCTGGGGAATCAAAGGCACTGAGAGAAACCCTGCCTTGGAGGCATCTACCGTCCATAATTTACAGGATATCCCGGTTTATGGATCCGCAAAGGATATGCAAAATGTAAGTTAACTAGACCGGTGCCGGGCCGCATTTCTAAAGCTATTAGAATATGCGATTTGAAATACTGTTAGAGGGAAAAAAACCACTAACATACATTTACTAGGCCATTCGTGAAATTAGTGAGTTGCTTGGTGAGGATGCCATTAGCACTGACGATGAGGACCTTCTCCTTCACGGTTATTCTGAATGGTCTACAACGAACGTTGAACGGCTACCAGTTGCCGTTGTATATCCTAAGAACACCCAAGAGGTCTCAGTGATCGCTAAGACATGTCATAAATACCGGGTACCTATGAGTATGTTCTCCCCAGTTGATACCTGATTGATATAGGAGCTTAACTATTAACGATCGAGATCGTAGTCCCATTCTCTGGAGGATCAAGTCTTGAAGGAAACTTTTCTGCTCCGTACGGTGGCATGAGCATAGACTTTTCCAACATGGACCAAATAATAGCTATACATGAAGACGAGTAAGTCATACAAATTCACATTTTTCTAAAGGCTATGAAACTAAATAACTTCTAGTATGGATGTTGTAGTTCAGCCAGCAGTATCCTGGATGTCGCTTAATGAAAGTATACAAAATACAGGCTTATTCTTTCCAGTGGATCCCGGTCCGACGGTATGCTTGTTGTAAATTCCACCGTGTCGACATTAACTAACTTTTGCTTACAAGGCTAAAATTGGAGGAATGGTAGGCACGAACTGCAGGTGAGTTTTAAACATAGTAATACCAAATCGCATAAGATTCAAACATTAAGCCAAATTTAGTGGAACAAATGCCGTTCGATACGGAACTATGAAAGACTGGGTTATCAACCTTACAGTAGTACTCGCGGATGGCACAGTCATAAAAACACGGAAGCGTCCAAGGTTAGTCCGAAATCAAGACCTTAGATTTCGGTCTCGATGCTGATTTCATCAACCCAATCATAGGAAATCTTCCGCAGGATATAATCTCAACAGCCTATTCATTGGATCTGAAGGAACTCTCGGGTTGGTTACCGAAATCACATTGAAGCTCGCTGTTATACCCCCAGAAACCAGCGTTGCAGTTGTAACTTTCCCTTCGATAAGAGAAGCAGCTGCAGCCGCTTCGAAAGTCATCAGGTCTGGGGTCCAAGTTGCCGCCGTCGAAATAATGGACGAAGTGCAAATGATGGTTATCAACAAATCCAAATCGACCAAGAAAGTATGGAAAGAAGAACCCACTCTTTTCTTCAAGTGAGTCTGATACCCCACTGAATGGAGCCCCGAGCTCGCCTTGAACTTGTCTCCACCGCATTTACCGCTGACCATTGGCAATAATCACGAGTTCAGATTCTCAGGAACTCAGTCAGGGGTACGTATACCAGTCAAACTATGCATTATATCCCTATATCCTCGTCACAATTGGGACATTTAAACATCCTGATTGGACCCTACTCGACAGTGCCCGGCAAAATTCCGATGATAAGCTGCACATATACGCTGAGTACGTACCGCTCGGCTAATATTGACCTCTGGTGTGCGTAGATCCAAGCAGATATCGATACCGTGAGGACAATTGCGAAGGAATTCAACAGTGGGGAATTCGAATTCGCACGGACAATTGAGGAGCAAAAGACACTATGGTCTGCAAGAAAAGAGGCATTATGGAGTATGCTCGCATTACGTGAAAAGAGTGGCGATGTTTGGTCAACAGATGTTGCAGTGCCTCTTTCAAGGCTCGCTGATATTATCGGTATTATACCCACAACTTGTTGGATTTAGACCCCGGCAACGCATGCTGGCACCCCTGCTTTTTGAAAGAAGTGGGAAAGGCTGACATGTATAACTCCCTGGTAGAGCTTTCGAAGAAGGAACTTGATGATCTAGGGATGTTTGCAAGTGTTCTCGGCCATATCGGCGACGGCAACTTCCATGAGAGCATTATGTACGACAAAAGCAACCCAAAGGAACGGGCCGCTGTCGAGCAGTGTGTCCATACTATGGTCGACCGTGCTCTTGAAATGGAGGGTACATGCACTGTAAGTTTCAAAGTCCACTTATCAATACCACGAGACATTTTCTAAGATACCTTTACAGGGTGAACACGGTGTCGGCATCGGTAAGAAGGTCGGTGTCTCCACATTGCATTGCTTATTCCTTAATTATAGTGTTAGTATGCTAACCTTTAGTAGGAATACTTATTAAAGGAATTAGGGGTCGATACTATTGGTGTTATGCGGAAAGTGAAACTTGCTTTGGATCCTCTGTAAGCTTACCCCGGTCGTATATCTTATGGTTTTGGTTTTATTCTTATTATGGGGCTGATTTGTGCTAATGTACGGAACTACTCACAACAGCTGGCTCCTTAACCCCGGAAAGATTGTCGATGTGATCTCGCCTGAGATCCATTAGGTTAATCAACCTAGCCCTCTGCGATGATTGCCTAACCCTGCGTCATTGGAAAAGCTCACTCTCGCAAAAGACTGTATTTTATTTTTATTTTTATTTTTCTATAAAGCAGTTAGGTAATCTTGGTTTCCGTCCTTGTTTCTGCTGCTGTCACTACTGTCATTGGATCCAATTGGAGGGCGTCTTCATGGTTTGGGGAAACGCAGTATATTACTATGGCATCTTATAGACATAACCATTGTATAAATGCGTTTTATTATATAATCTTGCCTGTCGTACCCTACTAAGGGCTACTGTTCGGATGATTCAGCACTTTACGAGTTTATATCCACCTAGATACCCCCGGGTTCGAATTCACACTTAAATTTAAGTCGCTTCTTCAGTCCTAAGGTGGCTTATAAAAAGCCTCGCGATCTAAGGTATATCAAGTGACCCTGTACTCTGTAATAACGCTATAGCGCTAAATAAAGTCATAATATATATGTATATTATTTGGCTTTTATACATAAGATCCCGATTCCGCGGTGCGCCACCCCCATGAACCCCGCCTGTCTTCCTTGGGAGTTATGGATATGTATAGGATCTAGATACCAAAGATTACAGCAATCCCTTGACCACAGCTACCTCTGCGTTTAGGATAGACGAACCGGCGGCACCGAGAACAGCTGAACAAATAAAAATTAGCATCAATTCCCACTTGGTTATGATTACTAGTATGGATGCAATTAAAGACTTACTATTATGCGATAGCGCCACAAACTTAATATCGAAGACATTGTCCGGGCGAACTCTACCCACGCTCACCGCATATCCTCCCTCGGTTTCTCTATCCAACCTTGGCTGCGGTCTATCATCCTCCTCCATAACCACAATGGCTTCTTTCGGCGCACTCGGGCAACCCAACTCTTGCGGCTCACACCTATATTTCCTCAAAGCATCCTTAATTTCGTCAATACTTGGTGGCGGCTGTTTCTCAAACTTTACGTTGACGCAGGCGGTATGACCATCCATCACCGCCACACGGTTGCACTGAGCGGATACAGCCACTTGAAGCATCTCAAAAGCAGTACCCTCAGAATTGACACTACCGAGAATCTTGCTGGTTTCCCATTCAATCTTCTCTTCTTCGCCAGAGATATACGGTACGACATTGTCGAGGATGTCCATTGATGGGACACCGGGGTACCCTCCACCGGATATAGCCTGCAAAGTGGTCACTGCTACAGCGGAGAGGGGCCCGAAAGCTTGTACCAATGCCGCCAGCGGGACGACTAAACCAGTCGTCGAGCAATTTGCATTTGTGACCAAGAATCCCTTCGACAGGCCGTGGGTCTTCATTTGGTGGGGGATGATTGAGAAGTGGGATGTGTTTACGAGTGGTACTATCAGCGGTGTAAGAGGATCTCGTCGATAGTTCTTCGCATTGGAGAAAGTAGGGATATTAGCCTTGAGGAAGGCCATTTCTAGAAGATTTTACAATTTGTATTAGCAGGGTGAATTGCGAATCGGCCATACCCGTCCTTGGGTTAGAGGAAGCCATACCGATATCTCCAGCCACATCAGCGTCTAATCCGGAGAATACGATGTCGCAGTCTGTGAATCCTTCGGGCGTACACTCCTTTACAACCATATCCTTCACTTTCTGTGGCATCAATGAGGCTTGTTTCCATCTTGTGGCATCTTTGTAGGCCTTTCCAGCGGACCTGCTAGAGGCACCAACGGCGATGAGGTCGAAGTATGGATGCTGGGACAGAAGCAAAATGAACCTTTGGCCGACGCTGCCAGTGCAGCCCAGGACACCTAATTACAGGGAAATTGATTAGTATCTCGCAAAGTCAACGTATTTCTCCTATTGGTATCGGCGCATACCGCAAGTTTTTCTTGTTTGTGTCATCGTCGAAGTATAAGAAGCTCAGGCGACTACTATAGCGAGGCAGAATTTGTCTGGTAACTACAATGCGAGTAATACTGACGGGTTTTCGACAAAATCTTCGAAACTAAGAGTCTTTAAATGGGACGCGGATAGTTTCAATCTCTTTAGCCGCCAATGGAGCTAAAGGGGATGATTGAGTCAAATAGGTCAGGTTGTAGTCGTTCGAGCTCCGTTACCGACATCGGGTTGGGTTTTTGGCCACCGATCCGGCTTGTGCTCGCTTGTGAATTAGACCAGCCTAGAACGTCAGTTTCACGAGCGGATTACTAAAATTTGCAATTGCTACGATTCTATTGATTGATTTTATCTAGAACAGTCTACTGCAGTTACGTACGAGATTAATTCATGAGCACGGATAATATCTAGTATTATTGCCAGAGCTTTTATTCCCATCCACACGACCGAACACCCATGAAGATGGTATAATAATATATAACAAGGAGAAGGTCGTAGACGGAAGTCTGAGGATTGTGGATAAGTCGTCATCGGAGTATGAGTAGAAGGAGGAAGAAGAGGTAACAGAGGAATCATCCAGGTGGCATGCCTGTATGAGATGAAGTAGGGCTCTTAAAAGGATTTGACATGGAGCGGCTTCGTGAGTAAAACGTCCCGAGCAAGAGAAAACAGCGGAGGAAAAATGTACAGCCCAACAATGGAGGAATAAGCGTAGGAAAATGAACAGAGTCAAAAAACACCGTATATTAAATAAGAAAAGTAACGAATTTAGGCGCGCTGGGCAGCAGCACGACGACGATCTCTCTCCTCGGCGATGGTAAGCTATAGAGGATAATGTCAGTATGTACAATATTGTACCTAGTTCAGACAGAATGTTACCAACCTTGACACCCTTACCCTTGGGTAGGGAGATCCAGGGCTTGTCAGTTCCAATGATGAAAACGTTGCTCAATCGGGTAGCGAAGGAGTTGTCAATAGCATCCTTGATGTGAACAATATCGAAACCACCGTCGTGACGTTCACGGTGAGTGATGACACCGACACGACCCATGTTACGACCACCAGTGACCATCACAATAGCACCGGTATCGAAAGGAACGAATTCCTCAATCTTGCCAGTCTCCAAGTCAACCTTGACGGTGTCGTTGACCTTGATGGATGGGTCTGGGTAACGGATTCTATATCATTCCCGTGCGAAGTCAATATTCTGGCATCTTATCGCACTAATATTCCTAGTTCAGCTGAATATCAAAACTTACGTTCGGGCATCGTGTGTGACGAGGTATGGGATTCCCTTCTGTCCGAGCTGGACTCTTCGGACCTTGCACAGCTTGTACTTGGCCTCCTCTGGGGTGATTCTGTGGATGGTGAAACGGCCCTTGGTATCGTAGATGAGACGGAAGTGCTCCCCGGTCTTCTCGATGGTGATGACATCCATGAAACCAGCTGGGAAGGTTTCATCAGTTCGGACCTTTCCGTCGACCTGGATAAGGCGCTGCATGACGATGGCCTTGGTTTCCCTGCCGTTCAAGGCATACTTGAGACGGTTTCGGAGAAAGACTCTAACCCACGCAAAAAATCCACCATTAGATCCCCAAATTCCGAATCACAAATTTCACTCGCAAGTCGGATATTTGACATACATCAGAGGAAGGCAGTCCCTGAGCTTGTGGGGACCGGGAGACGGTCTTGGAGCGTAGGTGCCGGAGAGTTTGTCGAGCAGCCAGTGGGATGGCGCCGATAGGCGTTTCAAGTGCTTCTTTCTACATTGCCAATTAGCATCAAATACGCAGGCAAAAGCGAAGATTCCATAGATCCAATCCTCTCCGCTACCATTGGTCGTTCTTCATCCAAAATTCATTCGAATATGTTGTCCCACAAGCTATCCCACAAGAGAACGCCACTGGTAACGAAGTTGACGGCATCGCAAGATCTCAAAAGGAATTGGTTTTCGGAGGGTACTAACGGTCCACGAGCCATGTTTGCGGAGTGTTAAGGGTCGAGAGGGTGTGTCGTGTAGGATATGGAAGTGTCGACAACGGCGATGATGACCTTGGAGTATGGGTAGATTTGACGAGACCTTGAATGGGAATGTTAGACCAAAATTTCGACATGCACTGTGCCAAGCCTGCATCTAATCTGGAAATCCGCGTTGGGAGCTAAATAGGGCTTGCCCTAAACCTAGAAACAAACCAGCCTGGTCGCCAGATTGTGTTGTGTATGAAACAAACAAGTTTCTGATCACATGGTTTGCCTCAGTTTTCCAACAGGTCCCAACGCAGAACTCCGAGACGATCGGATTGGAGGCTCTTCGCTTCAACACATTCCTCATCATGCGATACGCACATGTGCAGTTAGACCCCAGAATCTACATTCTTAACAAGTTAAAAAGGGCATGGCACTGTTTTTATAAGGGTGCCTGCTTTCTTGCAAAAAACACTTTACTTGCCACATACTGTGGCATTAAAACGTGACATCCGTTCGTTGATCAGGCTGACAAATGTTGCGATCGGGACCTTGGGCCTCATACAGGTAATTTTAGTCAGAAGTCCTCGAGCTGAGTTCACAAAGCAAGGGTAGTTCGGTTGGCTATGCAAGTTTGATACAGCCCGCTTAGAATCAATTCCTAGAAAAAAGTAGTTGCAGCTGAACCGGTGTGTGATATCGGATATACCCATGGCGGTGGGAGGTTACGCATGGCAGCTGGTGGTTCATCGATCATGAGGCATAGACAAAATCAATGAATCCATGGATTCTACATGGCCTCAGACAAAAGCAAGCCGAAACGAATGCACATAGACTTGCTTCTCCATTTAACAGTGTAATTCAGTCTGTAACCCCAGACATGCATAAATACACCCTCAGAAGCCGCTTTTAACGGGCCACCGTCCAGACCAACTCTTGCTCTTTCGTCCCGTACGGTCATTGAACGACAAGAACATCTCATCGGTTACCTTCTGGAGAAGTCCATTGGCCTGTTACTCCCATCGATTAATGTAGCAACAGGCCTCTCTGTTCAAGAAAAAAAGAAAAAAAGAAAAAAAAAAACTGCTTGCCGCAATTACGGTATCATTGCCACTGCATATGCATGACTGGAGCCTTGAATAGCGTCTATTTGCTTGGTTAGTTAGAAGGGATTTCACGTAAGGGAGGGGTACCTTGGCGAAACCATAAGATACTCGTGGGTACATGCTCTCGAAGGCTGAATGTACTACGTACTCCCGTCCACCCTGCCACGTCTTTGGCCCGGCCTTAGTTATTGGGTAAGGCCATTCAGGGTGTATGGGGAGATACGTTATCCTTACAACCGGAGAGCCTCGGCATGCGGAGGAAAACTTGAAGATCCTTCTTGAGATGAGGCAATTGCCGATCATAGCTAGCTGTGCGCGGGTCTGTACTCCCACCAAGCAGACCAGTTATTCCATCATATTGAGCTTCAATTTCTGAGTTAATCGCTGCTGGTTACGGTAAGTCTTCCTAGAGAGTATATGGCCAATAAATATGCAATAAGAGTAGTAGTTCCGAAAGTATTCGTGAAGTGGATGCGAAGATCGATGAAGGATTTACGAGTTTGTAAGGTAGTATCATCGGTCGGCCTCAGTGTCTCTATACTAGCTAGGGTATGATACTGGGATACTTGTATACTCATGATATTATTTATAACTCTGTAAAATTGATATTATATATCAATAGGAGTGATCAATTGATGTAGGATAATTATGCATTTGGAGGTCTAACTAGAATTCTGTGGGTGACACATATCCCAAATGAGCGATTCGTTAATGTTGGATCTATACCAGCGGCAAATACACGTACACGACCTATTTCATTCAAATAAACTTTTAGGCACAGTGGCATCTATAGGTGAAATCAAACCCAACTTAATTCATGATCAGCTAGCTAGCACGCATGATTTGAACATAAATAATTAATTAAAATTAAAATTAAAATTAGGAAGGATATTGTGTAGAAGGTTATATATGAGAGCGAGGAAAGACTAGTTCTAACTGTGTGAAGGGTAGGTTTCGAAACAGGTACCAAGGAAGGGTCTTTGCTTGAAGTGAAATTGATACATCAGGCAGCAAGGTGACTGGATTTGTATTCCAATAATCCCGCCAAAATACACACTTGAAAAACAAGCAATGCAAACTACCACCCAAAAGCTGAGAGTAAAGAACCCCCAGAACGAAAGTAAGGACTGCCACTAATCAAAGCTGTAGGCACATGCATATACTCGACAGGATAACGAGGATCAAAGGAGGAGAAACGAACTTTAGCAAAACCAAAAGACCGCCATCAAAGAACCATCCAAACAAAATAGTAAATGATAAAAACCAAAAGGATGAACCAAAAAACATAAATTCCCCATTACAATTTAAAGGAGACCAGGAACAAACAAGCATGCCGGTGGTAATATGCGTGTTAAAACTTAGGAAGTGGTACCAAAAGGACTTTTGGATATATATATTTATGACATGATATTCCACTCCTGGTCCCATGTGAAGCCCATGTACGGATCATATTGGTTGCTGTAGCTCCATTGATTTGATAAATCCATTTGTGCGCCGGCAGGTTGCTCCGTATTTCCGTAGTGGACTTGTTCCATGCTATCCCAGGAGTTAGCAATTGGCTGAGGTTGCTCCAAAGAGTATGACGAGAAATCTTGAGGGGTGGAATACATTTCCACGGGTGGGCTGCGATAGTACGGGACGGCACTGTAATCGCAGCCCGGGGGCGAAGAAGGACACTCTTCAAGGGGCTTATCTGCGTGCGTCCCATGGGGCTCAGTGTGAACAGCTTCTTCTCCTGGGCCGGAACTCCCATTTTCGGTGTCTTCGGTTACAACCGGTGGTGGGGGGGAGGGGTTCACCTCCGGCTCTTCGAATACGGTCGATAACTGGGCGTGGGGGACCCCGAACCTAGACCGGAAATATGTGGAATAGTCCTTCCTGGCGGCCGCGATATTGTAGTCGAGTCCGTCTCGAGCTCTGATGACCGAGAACGGCTGCTGGAACCAGCTTAGGTAGGTTCCAATAGGGTCACCTTCGATCTTCGAATCCGTAATTGGGCCGATCCAGTCGCCAAATCCGTATATCTGGTAGAATCTATTAGACCTCTAATACAACTGATGATTAAACATCTGAAGAACACCATCGATATCCCTACCTTCAATACGTACACAGATGCTTCGTTCAAAGCATTAATATAAATGTCCGCTACCGGATGTTTTCGAAGGAAGTCTTCCTCCAAACACTCTAGTATCTCAATAGCGACTTTAACGTGATGGCAAGTGTATTCCACGTTTTGGTCCAATAGATCAAGTGTCCCGTCCTTCTCAAGCTCTTCAATGTCCTCGGAATCTAGGTTCAAACCCAGGGCCTTCTGATAATCTCGAACAGCGACGCACATCAGAGCGATGTAACACTCGTACCATCTAAAGGAATAAATTACTGGATCCTTCATCTCTGGGTCATCAGAACTTATATCTTGGCCGTTTTCCTGTAACCTTGTCCTTATTTGATGTATTTTCCTCCGGTGTAATCGCAACCAAGGTTCTAAACTTGTTGTGAACCAGAAATCCAAATCTACAGGTTTTCTTTGGGCATATATATTCCATAGCCATTCCACTATTGACGATACGCCCCTCTCCTTATGGGGCTTGCGTCGTGAAGGCCGTGGAGGATGCCCGACTGACCATCTTGGGTACGTTGGTTGCCGATACCCCGAATACTCCGGCATGTTATTGAATCGATACCCGATAATCTGGCCGACGCAATATACTTAAGTACCTAGGTAGGTATGCAATATCTAAAAGGAGTTGCTAATCGTGTAACCTCGAGAAACCAGTAACTATGAAGTTATCTCGAAGAAGAAAAGACTAATGCCCTTGATCTGGTTTAGGTAAGATGGATAATGCTCTCTTGGAAGGTTGTGTAACGTAGCTGAAGATATCGATGTTCCAGGTAAGCTTCAAGAGATAGTTGGATGTTTAAGTAGATATGTCGATGATACTACTTTTATAAAAATGGGATGTGCCCAAGGTGGATAGAAGAAAAGACACTAGCTCTTGACGGGAAAAGCTAGGAATGAAGGGGCTGTTGGAATGAATGCTTGGTTTTCGAGAGTAAGGCCGCAGCCATTCAGCTTATGTCGACCTCTTTAAGTAACTAGATAGATCATAGCAAATACCGACTTGGTAATTGCACAGCTTGGAAAGAGAGGTTTTAAAATTTGCGGAAAATGGTCATCACATTTTGGCTTGTTCGGTTCAGTGGCGTAGTATAGATCGGTACACATTTGTACCTAGTCTGGCGGAAGCTCCTCAGCTAAGACGATTGTATGTACAGTGTATTCCAGTCGCATATTTTCTTGTTTCTTTTTTTCTTTTCCCTTTTTTTTTTTTTTTTTTTTTTGCTTTTCAAATTTTTTTTATCAGAATATAATTTATCGTATTTTCTTATTCGATTTTAGGGATTTAGAATGGAAATTTATGGTCTTCTTTCAAGGTTGCCAAGCACGTTGTTTTCCATACAAAAAGCCAGGGGCACGGCCATCGGCCATTCTGGATGTATCAGATGTCCTTGATGCAAGAAAACAGCAAAAGACCCCAAAACCAGGTCGAGTCTCCGGCACACACACCTTTAATTTGACAGGGGGGTTTGAATCACGATCTGCCGCACCGTTCTTTCTGTGGATGTATGTACATTGTACATGAGGGTACATTCGGGACAGAAACCAATTGGCTGTTCGGAACCATCTTCCATGTTTGCAATAGCAAAACCAAACTTAACAGTGGGGAATCACGATTAAGAGCGCAATATCTTCTCCATTTGATTAGCAGCGACTATTTCGGTGTTGGTTGTGTCAATGGCGTCCCAGTCAAAACTTGGGCCTAGAACAGGCAGCTGCTCAGATAAGCGGGACGTTTTTTGGATATTGGGCGGGGGCCTGTTCACCCTTGTTTCCGCTAGTTCTCTGGTCTACGGGCCTCGGAATATGATAAATTACGGAATGGGGTGCACACAGGCTTCTCGCCATCGATATCATATGGCGGCTGCCTGTAGATCGTATAATCACAACCCCAACTCCCCGGAATTGGCGCTGGCCGATCTTCCAGCCGTCTGATGTATCCCACCGAGAAAAATCAGTATCGATGGTAGCGTTGGCCGTTGGTATCCATATTTATACTTACTCGTTGAAAGTACGGAAGTAAGTACCAAATAGCCCTTGCGAAGTACGCGAAGAACTACATACATGCAGTAATGATATTTGGTATACCAAAGGTGTTTAACTCGCCTGGTCTGGGCTTGTAAAGCTTTCACCCTGTAAACCGTACTAGGATCGACGACCCAACTGAGAACGCTCTGTACCGTACCTGTTGCAAGAGCTTGTCAGATGAAACCATATATTGTCCAGCCGTCCTTGTGGTTAAGTCTTTGATCGGTTTGACGGTAGGTGCCTGCTAACATAAGGGCGGGTTCGGAGAGGCTTCCCTATCGATATCGCCAGAGCTGGAGACGAAATTTTGATTTTAATCATTAAGTTATTTCAGTACGACCAAGCCATAAAATGAGGTGATATTAGTTTGGGATCGGCAAGCAAAGGGAGGGACGTTCCGCCGGGACGAAGGAGCGTCTGAACTTAGCCTCAAGTTAAACATTTCCGCTATGTTTGGTTGAGCCAAGTATGAGACCCACAATTTTCATCATCTTGGGTACCGTGTAGCTCTCTTAGATTTAGATGTACAGGGATTTCGATTATACCAGATCACCCATGGGGATTAAAGTGTGGGGATGGATGCAATGACCGAACCGGGTAGCCATGTGCTCGGTTGCATACACTGTGTATTGGCGTCTCGTAATTTTGGTTTGAAGTTGTGAGGAGATCTCGCAGCAATGCAACAGCATGCGGGCGTGGAGTTGCACTCTAGTTTCACCTACCACGAGGCTGAAAGCCGCCCAATAAATATCTCGGGCATGCTCGGACAAGCTCTCAAGAATTATCTCTGGTCCGATCTATCGTAAGAGATAGGTATCCGCATCCTTGGATACATTCATTTCTCGAGACGATGGCCATGCAAGGCCAGTAATCCTGGAAGACGCCGATCAAAGGAGAGAAAGTGTCCTTTTGCTCTTTGATCTCTTTCAGTCGCTTCCGCATATGCGCATGACTAAGAATCTGTATGCACGTGAATTGGAAACCTGAGATGGAAGAATCCAGGTAAATGGCTCTCGAGGTCGATTGAAATCCTGGCAGCTGAGTTTGTTCGATTGGACCAAAGTTTCTATATCTAGATTGACCACCACGCAAAAGAAGGATTCGAACCGACGAGTTTTCGAAGATACTCTAGATACTGGTTGGAGCCTTGACAGTGTGAGGTGTTTCGCACAGACGTGGAATTGACCTTAAGACCTAAGTCCGGGAAATGGCGATTTTCTCAGGTCATCATCACCGATGAAGGTGGGGAAGATATCAGAATTCAAATGGTCGGCTCGGGAAATACCATTGACAGGTCCCATGGTCATTGCATTGTTTCTTTCAGTTTTTGAAAGAGAATTCCTTTTTTTTGCGGTTAGGTGGCGTGAAAGATAGATATGTCGGAAATATGTATGTATGTCATGTTGATGCTAGGCCTAGTGTGCTTTGGCCCGCCCGGTGATAACAGGGAGTTCCACAGCGAAGACCCACAATGTTTAGACAAACTCCACGGGAATACTCCGTAGATGTAAGTTCCAATTGAATCTGAATCAACAAGATATTTGAAATCGTGTTGCGTCAAAGATCGGATGTTGGATTTAAATTCTGGTACAAGGTTAGCTGGCTTAAGCCCGTGGCTGGAGATGGCCCCGATGACGTCCCTTATGGGAGGCGACTGAGTTCGAGGCGTTGACTGCCGAAGGGTTAGTTAACGGGTGCGGTGGTTGCACCACATCCACCGACCCATACAGCCCATCTTGACCTTGAGGTTTCACCTCCTTCGATCGGACCTGATCCGAGGGAGGACTAGCCTACGGGTAAGGGTGGCCATCCCAGGCCGAGACTTGAGGCTATGCCCGCATAGTGCTGGTGTGGTGCAAGTCCATGTACAAGTGCAGAGGGACTCTTGCAGACGCATCAAGATCCCCCTTCTTTGCCCGTTTCAGTCACATGGCGAGGAGCTTCGTTCAAGATCCCGTTCGTCTCATCGGTACGGATCTAGAGCTGAAGTGAATACGCACGCACGCACACACATCCATCTTCATCCAAAGTATCGCGGCGAACTGCGAGGTTTCGTCCGAATCACAACACCAATCACTCTGCATTAACTAAAGTAGCTCCCGACCGTTGACACCACTTTCAAATTTCCTCTACAACGGCCTGCAGAGAGATACGTCGACATGATCAGTTTGATCTAACAGTGGGCCCTGAAGGCTAGAGAGAAAGAGAGAGAGAGCTCTGCATACCAACCTTCGTTCTGGGAACTGGTTGAATTCATCACCTAGCCTGGGCAGGTTCCACCCGTCCTCCGGAATTTTCCTCCAAAAGTTGACTGCTATCCCAAAGTGCTTTGAGGCCTATCCGGAAGATAGCGAGCATCACACCTTTCTCGGCGAGTTACTTAGCTTAGTGCATGTCAGTGCTTGGTGAACAATGCCAACTCGAAATATGTCACGACAACCATTTCAAACGGCTGGCTTCGCGGAATTTCCGCCTCCACCTCTACCGCCTGTACCTTCGACTCCCACGATGGCATCCAACCGCCAATTCTCTGGCCTCGCGATGCCGTCTGGTCTTCATCCTACAGCTCGCAGAGGGACACCTTCTGCCGGGGCAACTTCCGATCAACCTTCAGATGTTAGATACACTGTGTACCTGAGATTGCCATTTCCAAGAAACGGATTTGTCGACCCCCCACCAGTAAGCTGACCCTCAACAATGCATGACGGCCTATCTTTTTCCCCATGTCGTGCTTTTTTTCCCATTTCTGGGACAAATTACCTCGTGGACAAATTCCAAGGGATGTCTGCTTGTAACTCTGGCTTTATGAGTTCAAATTATTTCCTTTTTTTCCCCCTCTTCCTTTCTGATCTTCTGGCACTGCAGGTAGACTGGGATGCTTCCAAAGAGCGCAGCTTGTGGAAAGTGATCTCGAAACATCGGAATAGCGAATTGGATTGTAAGATTTTACCCAATTTTTCCATATATGCGAGGATCCGAGGGGATGCTAACTGCATTCACAAATGCAAGGGAATCTACTGTAAGAAGCCATCGAGCATCTTCCATTTCCCGTGTCTTCAATATACTCTGCATACGAAGGCAATATCAAACATATCTCTAGAGTGCCAGCCGACTTTACTAATGCATATCCTGTCTTCCAAGAGCGGAGCATTTCCATGTATCTGCACCATTCCTTCTACAACAGGTTGCATGGCTGTATGAGAGAGAGCTTTCCCAGGTGAGGGCTCAGCTGCGGCGAGTTGGGACCGTGGGTACTCCTCTGAACACGCCAGGAACCCCACAGCCGGGTCCTTCTGGGCAGAGAATCATTTCTGGAGGTGGTATGTTGACCTTCTTAAAAGTATCATGATGTTTGAAATACGACTAAAATGTCAATGTATGATTAGAAACATCAAGACCGAGTTCTGCGATTGCTAGCCGGCCGTTGGGTACACCAATGAGCCGTACTTCGTCACGGAATGTCTTGCATCCGCCTGTGTCTCCGAATTCTCAAGGTAAGGGCAACATCAGACAGAGTCCATCACTTTCCGGCTGCTCACGAGGTGGCCATAGACAAGGCAGCAGCAGCCCCTCCCCCTCCATCCACCACTGCTGCGACCCCCATGTCTCGGACCGCATCGGCCTCTACCGCTCGTGCCCCTCTGGGTCAATCCTCTCAGTATCTTCCATCCACTCCTACTATCGGAAACGTAGACACTCTATCGCAGCAATCTCGTAGGGGTCCTCAAACAAGCACAGGAAATGCTACGGCAACTTCGCCGACCACCTTGCGTCGTTCTCCTTCCGCCTCATCGACATCGTCATCCGGGTCTTCTGACGATTCGTCCTCTGCAGATCACGACGGGTTGTTAGGCAAGAGGCGAAATTTCCGAAAATTTGGCACTGCCAGTAGAGTTGCCAGACCTCCTCAAGATGAAGCAGAGGAAGAAGAAAGCCCTGCATTCCTGCCATGGACTGAGAGTGCAGGCGATGGTGCCAACTCCGTGCCCGCGGAAGAGGCCCAAACGGCAGTAACAGGTCCGCCTACGAGTAAACAGCGTAGGCCTCGCGCACCTGCTGGAGGATATGAGCCAGATCGTGGTCAGAATACATCTGGTGGAACCATCCGACGGGGTCTGCAGCAGATCAACATACAACCGTACAATAACGTTTCCGACAGTGGAGCTTCGACACCAGCGAGCCAGTCTAGCCCTCGCCGCCAGGTGTCTAATAGACACCACGGCGCTCAGAGCAGCCCGAGTATGGGCAGCTCATTTAGTGATCTTAGTGGTGAGTCTTTACCCAACCGTTCATAGTCGTAGTCTTGTGCTCGTCTGCCTTCTTTTCCTTCTTCTTTTTCGCTTTGATGCTTTCGGATGAACCTCCACGATACAACATCGCGGAAATCTCTTCATTTGCAAGCCTTCGAGCTCTCTGTCTGTCTCTCTTCGTGATCGCATCCCGTATCTACCTCTAAACCGACCCTCCGCTAAGAGAATTACCCTGCGTGCGCTTTAAAAAAAATCCGAAGACTTTTACTAAAACCAAATACCCTCAACCTTGCTCTCTTTTTTCTACGACAGACGCCAGTGTGACACAATCCGCTTTGGAAGACCAGTTCTTGTCCGCGGTAGGCACCGGAGGTAGCATCGTGAGTAGGATGTCAAGCATCAGCCAGGCGTTCCGCGGAAGACAGCAACAACATTGAAGATTTGCTCGCGTGTGAGTACGATCCCTATTCAGTATCTCTCATAGTGGTAGCGGAGGAATTATGGCGTTGTAATATTCGGGGTTTCTGGCGCAGGTTCTTTTTCTTAACCTCGTTATCATTTCGGATACGAGACTGGTGTTTTCTGCGGCCTTTCCATTTAAACAAATTTGTTTCGTTCTCTAATTACCACAGGGCAAATCAAAGGGTGTGGACATCTATCCATCTACATCCTCCTTTTCCTCCAGGGTTTATTCTACAAAAGGTGAAAAGAAAGGCTCACAGTAGCACGTTAGTGATATAATATAATACATATATACATAGCCCCAATATCATGAATGGATATCAAGAACCTTGGGACGATATCCTCCCTACTTCAATCCATTCTTTCACAATAGATTATACAATCTGGACCCTTTCCCTCCAATTTAACAAATATCCCAAACAATATTACCTGCCAGCAGCAGTGGCAGCGGCAGCCCTCTCCGCTTCTTTTCTATCCTTCCTAGCCAGCACACTAGCAATCCACTCCTCCATCTCCTCCTCGACATCCATTTCACTCATCCTCCCCTCCATACCATATTTACTCCTCAACAACCTCCTCATCTCATCCACATTAACCACATCGGCGATATACATCCCAGCCCCCACCGTCATCATCCCAACGCTAAAGACACCCAACGAAGCAATATTCAATGCCTCGAAGGCATCTATCCCCGTATTGAAATTTAACTCCGTAGCACGGGTGTTAGGTGTGTAGTACTTTGGAACGGTAGCGAGGTATCTACGACGGGTTGAACGACGGGCAACGGCCATGGATAGGAGGAGGAACGTTGCGCCGCCGAAGTAGAGGGTTAATTGTTTTCGGGCTCGTTGGAGAGGTGTGAATGATGGGTCCCTGTGGTCGGTTGGGAGGGATTGTGATTCTGGTTCGGGTTTTAGAATGGTTGCATCGTTAACTTGGAGGGGGGCCGTTGGTGGAGACTGCGGTTGAATCGGTGGAGGGGCTGGTTTTGAAGACCAGAGAGACCAGCTCGATGGCCAGAGGCCCATCTTTGCGGTTTTTTTTCTTTGGAGGGGCCGCTGCTGGTGGGCAGGGCGGAAGTTCTTGAAGGTTTGGAGTTGGGAAGTTTTGGTGGGATCGAAAGAGAAACTCCAACGAAACACAATTTTGGATTTCTCCTAACTAAAACTTATCTCATCTCATCGCATCAGAGCTAAGTCTGTAGAGCTCCAACCAACATCATATCAAAGAAGAAAAAAAGTAAATTTCGACGGATACTTTTATAAGGAAAAGGAAGGAGTCGGAATAATGGCCATCCACCCTTCATCCGTCCGAAACCCCGCCTACGACGACGATTACTACGACACCTCCACCCCGCATCCCTCAAGCACCCTCCGTCTCGCCTCAAAGCATACGACCGAAGGCTACCGCGACGGCATCACCGCCTCAAAACAGCAGTTCATCCAAGAAGGATTCGATGAAGGATACATCCTAGGCGCAGCTTTAGGCCTCAAAGTTGGTGAACTACTCGGCGTTCTCGAGGGTCTCGTGGGGACCATATATGGACTGCTCAATTCGTTGGGTAAAAATGCGGATTCGAAGAGTAGCGAGGAGAAGGAGATATTGAGAGAACAGTTGAGAAGGCAGAAAAAGGTCAGGGAGACTGCAAAGCAGGAATTGGCTTTGGAGAAGGTGTTTGGGAAGGAGTACTTTAGTGAAGATGGGGTTTGGAAATGGACCGCTGAGGAGGATGGAGAGATGACCTTTGATGATTTAGTACTGCATCATCCCTTGGTGGCGAAATGGAGAGATATCGTAAAGAAGCAAGCTGAGGAGCTTGGACTGGATATCAAAGATGATGACGTTGAAGTGGAGGACGAAGCAAGCGCGGGTGACGATAGCTGAGGTTTCTCAACATCGTTTTGGCTATTCCGGAGACTCGAGTAGAGAAAAACCCGGCCAGTATGAGAAGCGTCATATGGATCGATCGAATATGTTACGAGCAAGTATCTCTCATGTTCCAGAATCCAATAGCGGGAAGCTGCAACTAATGATCCAACAGTTAGGCATCTTGATTTTGCTATCCATAAAACCAATTCGCCATAGCGAGGAACTAAAAATGAAAACAAGGCGAAATGTTCAAGACAGATCCCCATGAAAATTCTCTATCATTTCTCGTTTTATATATATACCAATCATACATACTTATACATTAATCGAAATAAAATCGAACCTTCGTCAGAAATAAAAATAAAAAAAAGAATTCATAGCATACAATCTATGAAGGAAGAAAAGAGAAGTAAAAAATCACTCGCAGCCGGCCAAAGAGATTTCGAAGAGACAAGGGAAAAGAGAAAAAAAAAAGGACGAAACGCTCTATCCTTGCACCATTGGTTAGACAAGAAAAGCCAAAGAAACAAAAAACATGAAATGCCAAAAAGTTGTTTCCCAACCCAACCAGAAGCTTTACTTTTGTTTGTTACTTTGTTAAATTTATCCCGTCGGTTTATGTGTAGATGGCCTCCAACAAGTAAATGAATCCGAAAGCCAAGAACGCAATGGCGCCTCCAAGGGTTACTATAACACGCAAAATGTTAGATATCATATTTTGAGTTCGTAAATTAGAGACGAATACGAAGAGGTGGGGAAAGGAAGCCTACCATTGCGAACGCTGATCCTCTCGGCCAATAACTTTCCTCCAATAACCGCGCCAGCCGTGCAGCATCCGTGACCAACAATAGCACCGAGGATAACAAACCAATAATCTTGGCCGGCAGCCATAGCAATCGTAGCGATTTGGCTGCGGTCACCCCACTCACCCAAGAAAGTCATGACGAACGTCTGGACCCACGCGGGACTCAGAAGTAAAGCTGCAAGGTTCTGGACACCATCGGTAACAACCTTGATATTGTTCCCGGACCCATTTCGCTTGTCATAACCTTCGTCATCGCTGTCATCAGAGATTGTGGGGGAATTGGACCTCCTCAGAGGATTCCTTTTCTGCGATCTGGGTGGGACGATACCCTCTTCCATCATGGAAGCGTTGGATCCGGTTCTACCCCTTGCCTCTTGTTCTTTCTCCTGTAGTTCCTGCTCGACCTCCCTCATCTCCTCCTGTACCCCTGCAGTCCCCTTCTCCATCTTCAGCCCGTCCATCAGCATCCTTGCTCCAAAGATAAAGAACAGGCCGGAGGCGAGCCAATTCGTGAACCTCTTAGGCAGCAACGTCGGTACCGCATGGCCTAGGACGGCGGAGAGTACCGTCATGACGACAAGGGAGCTGAATGCCGCGCTGAAAACCAAGGTTCTAGAGTGCTTCATCGCCATAAGTGCAGCGATAAGGAAAGTCTTGTCGCCAATCTCGGAGAAGATGATCATCAGGAAGGAGAGCGTGAAGGAGTGGGTGGGGGATATCAGGGTTTCCTTGTCATCGACGAGATGATCGAGATGGTCGGTGTTGAGCGGTAGTTCGGATTCATCGAGGCGACCGGTGGCCTCCTCGGAGGAAGTCGTAGGGCCCGTGTCTACGGAAGAAGTCGAATGCTGTACATTATTATAAAAAAAAGTAAGGAGTTAGCATAGCACCACGCCATTGTTGAAGTCTTGCGGGTCTCGTGCCTCTTGTACCTTCCCATCCGAAGGGGTCTCATCGACCACGGTTTTGATGGTCTTCCGTGTGATGGGAATATCATTTTCATCTCCGATTTCAGACCGGGTGACTTTGGGAACAAGGCTGATTGGAAGAGGCCGTGGAGGTAACGGGTCCGGTTCCTTGATTTCCTTGTCGCCTTTAATGGTCGCGGAGACGAGATTGTGGGATGCGAGGGCGGACAGCAACACCAACGACAGGCCAAGTCGCGGGAATAGCTGCCGTAGAATCATGGCCGATGTGTGAAGTCTGAATATCTACGGTCAATACGGGAATAAGGATGCCTGGTGGTGAGGCAGGCTGGAAGTTTTGAGGCTCGAAGTTTGAAGGTATTTTGTAGTTACCTTGGTTGGCGTGAGCTGGTTTGAAAAGGAGAGGAGCTGGATCGAGCAGCCGAATGGAAAAGCCAACAAAGCCGTTCACTCCTACAACGGTTCTGAACTCTCGAAAGGAGCAGGAACACCCAGTTCGAGGCAGGGACAGCAGCCGTGGCGAGAGAACACCGGAACACGTAGGGATTGATTGATAAGTATTAAATACAAATTAATCCCAATTGTTTAAATTTACGAGGCTCGAAACGGTCTGGTTTCCAAATTGTTTCCGCACTGCGATATGATACTGTATATTGCCAGGTAGCACCAGCGGGGACCCATGCAATTACATCCATGGCGATTGTTAACGCTATATGGACAAGTACTAAGAAGTATGAACAAGAAAAGAAAAAGAAGAGGAATGACCGCAGAAGAGTATTTGATTAGAAAGCAGTATCGTTAAACGTAAGTAAGTTAAGGGTATGGTAGTCGGTCGGGGAATGAAGATACACCTTTTTTGTAAAAGAAAGAAACCTCGAAAACGCCTGGCCCACCTATCCACAATGAAACGCCAAAACCAGTAACGTCCAAGGCTAAATAACGAATAAAAAGGAGAAGAAAAAGAGAAAAGCAGAGAGAGCGATACAAGTCAAGGAAAAGTGGTCGCCGTCACCTCTGCCATAAAATAAAGCAGGTGGAGGTCGACTATGAAGCGTAGACGGCCGACTGTAAGGCCAAGCGACAGCTCAACTATAGACGGGTAGCTCGGATATCCCCATTTCGGTAACGTAGACCTTGCTTCCGAAGGTTAGCTAGCATACGATTGTCGATAGTGACACGCTCGAAATTATGTGGCAGTCGTTTCCCCCTCCTGAGTAACGCAACCGCGAGTTAGCAATTGATAGTACGGAACGCCTCCATCGGTCCTACTTACTTTAGATACTCGAACTTCAGGTTGCGAGCTTTGTCCTTAAGATTGACATCCGTACGTGTCCCCGGGAAATATCTCTATATGGTATCGTGGTCAGCTCGAAATTCAATTGATATACGAGATTGGAAGGGAATATTACATCTCGAATTACGGCCCACCTGGTTCCGACCTTGCCAACAGCCTTTACCAAGGTGCTAACTTCAGCTTCCGACCAATTTTTCCGAGGCGGGAGGATGAAAGGCTCAAGGGGGTCATCGCTGTCTTCCGAAGTTTCTCTTCTCTCCCTCTCCCTCTCCCTCCCAGAAGAATCCGATGCATCATCCTCATCACCATCGTCATCCTGAGCGGGACGAGGTGGTGGTGGAGGAGTATGATGTCGCTCGGGGCGAGAAGCTCCTTTCTGGGGTTCAAATCTTCTTGCCCTGCGGTTAACGACTACGTCTCCAAAACGGGGTTTCTTTCGCATTCCGGCGTTCCTGTTGTTGGCGGCATGATCATCCGACTCGTCTTCGTCATCCGAAGCAGCACGAGCGCGCTTGTTCAACCTTGAGGGACCAGGGGCAGGAACGATGTCGGAGTCATCGCCTTCTTCTGGTAGAGACGGGTCTTTTTCATAGGTAAGAGCGGTCTCCTCTATAGTTCGTGGAGGGGCTGGCCTGGTTGAAGCGTCGTTGTCATCGCTAAAGTTGATAGAGGTTCTGCCCTCTTGGCTTTCGTTGAAACGCTTCTTCTTGCTCCCTTTAGGAATTGCTGGCATCATGTTCTCCTTTTCTTCTTGCCGCGCGGCCTTTGCCAGGGACTCGTTAATATCGAATCCCGTACCAGATCCTGTAACAAAAGTTGACGGCGCACTACGTCGATCTCTGCCTTTGTCTTGGGTCGGTTGTGTTTGAGAAGAAGTTGGTAGCATCAAACCTGTAGAAGAACGGAAAATTGGTTTCCCGGCTGCTTTTGTGGACTCCTTCACCTTGATCAGTCTATTTCTAGTAGCCGAATCACTAATAAACGCGCCGTCAGTCTCATCTATTTCGAAAATATACGGTGGGGTAGGCAAGCACATACAGATGTTTCGAGCTAGACACGGTTCGCAGCGAGGTTTGAGGAGGTTCCTTCAATACTTCCTCGACGATCGAGGTACCCGTTGTTCGTCGTGATGGTTGGATCATAGATGGTGATCGTGATCCTGGGTTGTCTTCGGATTGCGGCTCCTTCATGTACTGCTCAAAGTTGTCGTGGAAGTTTTCGAAATCCTGAGCAAGTCGCTTTGAAGCTCCCCGGAGCAAATCGATCGGTGGGGTTGACAGAGAAATCCGATAACACGCCTTCCTAAGCCACTCCAAATATTTTTCCTGGAACTTTCCATAAGGATACTCTTCCTTCAAACCATCTGTATCTGCCGTGGGAGTACCGTCCACATCCTCGGTGTAGGTTCTAAGAAGAGTGATATGATCCATAAGACTTTTCCGGAATAAATCATCGATCTCCTTGATCTCACCACCTTCCGAATCCCAACCCATGAGCTTAACCGTCTTTAACTTCTGCTTGAAAGCAGAGGTTCGCTCGAAGGGCAGCTCGTTCGGCGGGTCTCCACCACAAAAAGCGCCCAGAAGAATTTTATCGGGCCAGTTGGGGTGTTCGTTCGGCCTGATTTCCTTTTGCATGGCCATACCGTAGATGTATACTTGCGTGCGTAGCTCCTTCACAAACTCGAAGTTTGAAGCGTCTTCCACACCATCGTAGCAGCCCACTCTGGCAAGCACCTGATCCCAAACCGCGAGGGTATAGTACTTTGGAGGTTTGGAGTGCAAGGCGAGGAGGGTAAATGCCGCCAAGTTGGCCTTTCGAAAGATCGGATCGAAGCTTTTGTCAAGACCGTTTTCGTAATGGTCAACCCCGAGTATAGAGGCAATATTCCGAGGATCGATACCGTGGTTGAGATGGCCGCCTTCCGGAGCATAAGTGTAAAAGGCCATAACGTCGGTCAGGGCCTTTGGATATAACTCGTCTCCCTCTTCAGTGCTCCTGAGGAAGTAATCGAGGACATTGCTAGCCGCATCGTCCAGATGCTCGATGTTGGCCAATAGCAAGGAAGGGTCTAGGCGGCTCTGAGCGAACCTGCCATCATCATCTGCCAACGTCCTACCATCGCCGTCATCATCATAGTCCCTGTTGTATCCATCCCGAGAGTATTCATTCTCGGAGTCGTCTTCCGATTCATTCTGAATGTCGCCATCGTCTTCTCCATTTTCGACTTCCTCTTCCTGTTGACAATCATCTTCCTGGCTGTCATCCTGGGCATTATAATCGGCTTGAAGATTTATATCTATCGACATCCACAGATAAGCTTCAAAAACAATATAACATGTCGTTCAAAGAGCTATACCTTCTCCCTTGCCTTCCCTAGCTTCCTCATTTTCTTCCTCATCCTCGCCTTCCAACTGTTGTGAACGCGACTCGGCCTCTTCTTCATCTTCAGTATCGCTAATGGCAAGTACTTCCTTGACAGGTGGTGGTGGGCTCCGTCGTTGCGATCTGGTCCTGGTAACAGGAGGAGAACCTCTAGGGATCTCAGGCGACGGTAGCTTCCGGTGACCAGCTTTTCGAACCATCGTTAAAGCATCGGTAGATGATTTATTCCGTAGAGGGAATGCGGTATGCGGGGGGACGGTGGTGGAGGTGACAGTTGATCGATTGTTGATTGAAAATCAGGTGGGATGATGGGATGGAGGTTTAGGTTTGGGGTTTGGCAAAAGTAGGTTTAGGGTGAGAAATAAACAAAAAACAACGCGCTGTCATCCATTTCGGTTGCGACCGAGCTGGAGCTTCAGTAACCATGCGCAGCCCGCATTATGACGCCAGGATCATCACGACAAGATAAAGGGATTCTAAAAGAACATCAAAACCACCACCTTGATATCGTCTTCTATTATTTTAACGACTTCGTTAACCGAAGCATTACTTTCTTGGTATCTTCGAAGCACTTGCTGGTTACTCGAGGACAACAGGCGCCAAGCCATCGGCCGGCTTCGAGAACTCTGACCCCTGTTGCATGGCCTTGCATCGCAGCTGCACCCTGGCAATCCGCTACAGTACTCGCTGAACGTTGGTTGAAAACTCCAACATGTCATGCCATATTTCCCTCTCTCCCTCTTAGACTCTATCGAAGACTGGGGGGCTCATTCCAGTCGGGAAGCTCCTACAAATTGGTGGCATCGCCTAATATTCTTCTTCCTACCTCCTTCTTCCCCTAATATCTCACTACAAAAAAAAACCGTTGACGCTAAACCCTCCTGCCAACAATTTCCCCAGGATCACGAGATAACTACATAACCACTTCAATATTTAATTCAAAACGAATTAATACAAACCCACCATGACCGTCGCCGACGACGACACCGACCATGACCTTCTCGACTTCATGCGCAAAGCCATGGGCCTGACCGCCAACTCATCCACGTCCAAGCCCGAACCGGACACCGGCGTCCTCAAAAGCGCCGAATACATTTACGACAACTCCATCGACGTCGCCCTCGACATGCGATCCTGCAAAGAAGCAGCCGAAACAATAATAAAATGCATGGAAGCGGAAAACTTCGGCACCCAAACATGGGATTCGCATATTCTCCACCCTCACACGAAGGATGAAGAACAAGTGGACTTTATATTCGTGATGGATTTGCTCAATTTTTCGTTCTGGGCGGATGATCCGAAGAAACCGTTCGTGGTGGAGTATAACGGACGGAAGGAGGATGGGTATTGGAGTTTGGTGGCTACATTACGGAGGGCTTTGGATGAGGGGATACCGATTACCAGTCCGTATTTTTGGGTGGATAGGACGGTTTGCACGGATCAAGTTCTCGAACGGATATTCAGATCGTCGACGGATACACCGATCCCCATGTTGGCGGAAAGAATAGCATGTCTCCGCGAAGCGGGAGATATACTCTGCGAGCAATTCGACGGCTCGTTCGTCAATTGCATCAAAGAAGCAGGCGGATCTGCTGCCGCCCTCGTCAACATCATAGTCAACGGATTCCCATGCTTCAGAGACGAAACGACCTTCCAAGGCCGTCGGATAAACTTCTACAAGCGGGCTCAAATCCTCGTAGCCGGTAAGCTCGATAGCGTCCTTTTTATCACAAATATCGTAATGACCAACATGAATTGTACGAAAATAGACATCTGGGCCTCCTTCGACGGCACCTCCCACGGCACCTTCCATGACATCAACAAAATCACCATGTTCGCAGACTACCGTATCCCCCAAATCCTCCACACCCTAGGCTGTCTGATGTACTCCCCACCTCTCGAAAATACCATCAAAGACCGAAAACCCGTCCCCTCGGGCTCTAGATACGAAATCGAGATAAGAGGATGCACGATCCATTGCATCGAGTTGATACGTAGGGAGATTGCGAAGCGACATCCGGAGGCGAAGGTCAACGCCATACTCATCGATTTCTTCCTGTACGATACTGCGAAGGAGTGGGAGGTTCAGGGGAAGGAAATGATCCCTCCGCACAGGACGAGGAGTATTTGGTATTGAATAACCTTTTTGTATCACGTATGCTGTGGCGGAGACACCTCGGTCGTGGATAGATACCTCGCGGGCTTTAGATTTGAATTTTTAGCATGTACTGATATCCGATGCAATACGAACCATATATCTTTTTTAACCATCATGTTATTCTTCGATCCGCTAGCTTAAATATGGCCCGCCGTCCGCGAAGATTATAAAATTGCCCCCCTCGATGTATGTGATATCGCCAGACCGATCTAATACAAAACAAATGACCCCAGAAAAGAAAAAACAGCTCTCCGGGTGCACGTACTACCAATGTATGCAGGGATACTGTACAAAAAAAAAGAACGTGTGTAGGTCGACACTTCCTTGTAGGTCAAAAAGAAGTGTAAAAAAGATAAGAAAAATAACGTTACATGGATCGGAAACTTTTTTTTTTTTTCGTACAGAGGGAGAATACAAAAAAGCCTTGTAGTACTCTTCTTGTATTTTTCGTCGTGGCATCATAATCACGACTGGCCGGCTAACCTCCACGCCCTCAATGGTAATGCTACGCCGCAAGTCAGCTTCGTCTTCTCCGATAAACTCACAAAAGGAGACTTACCTTGCAACTTCCCAACCGCACCTCTAATGAACCCCCAAAATGTGACAGCGCCAAAGATAACACACAATATGTTCGTAATATAATACCCATCTTTCGCAACCGAACACTTACCCCCCATCTTGATACAATGCTTCTTCGCATCCTGGGCGACACAAGAAAATGTTTGCGTCAAGACGCCGGTGGGATCCTTGAACCCATCGCAATCGGCAACGGTGAACGCATCGACCAATTTTAACACGAACACTCGCGGGAACGTACCGCCGAGGTTGGATACGGTAGCCAGCAATGTCATATAAGTGCCACCGATCAACGGATCCGCGATCTTTGCGTGGAAGGCCGAAACGGCTACAAACATGACGGTGCTGCTGAAGGTTGAAAAGATGTGTTCGGCGATGACGACGAGAAGGTACCAGGTATCCACTACTCCGCTGGGGGGGAAGATGGCAACGGTGATGTGTGCGATAACGGCGGCCAACAGACGGCCGACGAAAGCGTAGCACCAGAGGGTCATGGGTTGGAAGTCGGCGCACCATTTACCGGCGTAATAGCCCAGGCCGATTTCGAAGGGGAAGTCGATAAGGACGGTGAGGGCGAGGTCTTCCTGGGAGAAGCCGAGGTCGAGGAGTTTTAGGTTTGTCACGGCATCGTTGACTTGGAAGCCGATTTTGCAGATGAGGTGGATTATGATGAAGAGTTGGATGTCTAGTTAAAAAAAGGCTGATTAGCAAGGAGGGTTTTTGGAAAATCGAGATTGATGGGTGAACGTACTCTTGAGCTTCATGATACCCCACATGGTCTTGTATACGGATACGAGACCATCACGGGTCCTGGTCCGTTCTTCCTTCTTGAGGACGGCAAGTCCGATCGTTACCAGCAGGTATGACCATCCCCAGAAAGTGAGATAGCCGCTCAAGGTCATCAATCCGACGTCCTTGGGTACGCTCCGGAACCATCGGTTGGCAAAGTCGGCCGAGCTGAAGGCGAGGAAGACGGTGAAAGACAAGAATTGACCGGCCGTCAGTCCGACGGTTTGCGCCGTCGAAGCGTAGGAGATGTTTTGCGGCGATATCAACGTCAGCGCCCAACCTGAACACCACGTCAGCCCGATTGCACACTCGTCCCGAGCCTTTTCTTAGAAAAAACGCCATCACTACTAACCATCAACGGCAATATCCTGCGTCGCACACAAAAACACCAAGCCGAAGAACGTGGCAGTGAAAGTTCCAATGTTGTTTTCAGCATGTTCCATCAAATTATCGATCCGACCGCCCAACCACAGCATCATCAACCCGCTACACGCCTGAATCGGTACGATCCAGCTCTTCCTCCTTCCGAACCTGGTGCTCCAGATGGCGTCGACTATAGGACTCCATGCCAGTTTCATCGAGTAAGGATAGGCGGCCAGGGAGAATGTACCGATTTGGGCGTACGAGAGTTTTGATTTCAACAGGAACGGTACGGAACCGCTCGCCAGACCCATAGGAACACCTTGTAGAAAGTAGAGGAGGACCAGCAAGGCGAAGTTCCTTCGGTCCTGGGGCGACAATCCTGATAACGATTGAGAAGGGGTGTCCGGCGCATGATCGTGGTCCAAGCTGAACTCTTCCCTATCCATCAGGTGTTGGGCTTGAGAGGCGCTACCTGAGCCGTTTTCGAAGGAGGTGGAGTGTTTCTTTCGAAGTTCGACATTGCCGTTGGAGTTCATGGCAGGCGGGGAGTTTGGGGAGAAAGCGGCGTTGGCGCCGAGTTCTATGGAGGTTGCGATGGAGGGAGGATGCCTGTCCCGGCTGGATTTGGGATTCTTGGCCGTTTTCCGTAGAGAGCCAGTCTTGCTCATAGTCCTGGGGAGTACCGAAGGATCAGGATCTTCCAGGTTGTTATTGTTTGATTCCGAAGAAGAAGAAGAAGGGATAGAATCGGATGAAGTTCTAGAACTCGAGTCGCGGAATCAGCAATCAATTAGATAATATGTTATATAAAAACAAGCTGTATACCTATGAGAGAGAAGGGGCAGTATGTCTTCAACCGTGCCAGGAGTCTTGGAAGAAGAAGAAGAAGAAGTAGAAGTAGAGAGGGTTTTCAGAGGAATCGACATGCAAGATATGTATTCGAAGTTACACTCGTGGCCGAGTGGCGCTTTAGGAGTTTTTGATCTTTTGTTTCCGGGTGGGCGTGTGTGGGGAGGCCAGATTGACAGAAGCGTCGAGGGTGGGATGGCGGTCGCGCTACGCTAGCCAGCTAACAATAGATGGCCTCGACTATCTCCCGAGCATACGGGTAATGGCATTCGGCTTGAAGTTATAAAAATGGCAATAGAAGTCACGGGCCATGGCGGAGAACATGAACCGAACCCGGACTCGAAGCTCTCGAATGGGCACGCGAGAGAGAGTTAGTTGGTTAAGCAATTGATATCGAACAGAACGCGGCTCGCTTCTTCGTATGCATGACATTGATACCAGAGGCCAGACAACCGATAAAGATACCCACTTGGATCCGATCTAATCTAATCTCTCCTCATCGCTTCTGCCTCTTCTCTTAGTCCTCTCGAAACGCCATCCGTTCGTTCATTTATTTCATCTGCATGTCGATTGCTTCGAAAGGTGTTGAACATTCACAACACACTCAAAATACAACATCCTCCAACACATCATCCGTCTCAACCCCCTCCCTTCCAATATCGGAATCACAATGTCGTCGCCGTCGCCGATATTAACGGACGAACCCGGGATTGAAGAACTCCAGCAGCAAAGTACACATCCCATTCCACTCATTTCGACCCGAACATCGAATGCACTGCTAACACGATATCCAGTCCACACCCTCACCAAACTCCGCGCCTCCCACCAAGCCTCCCTCCTCTCCCTCCGTTCCACCAAATCCCTCAAAGACCACCTCTCCTCCTCCTCCTCCTCCTCTCAAACAAAAATCTCCATCTCTCCTTCCCTCCATATCTCCGACAAAAACCTAAACGACATCCTCCTAACGCGTTCCGCAGAAATAACAACCGACCGTCAAGAATGGACCCGAGAAGCCCTCTACCGCATGTCCGGTCTTACAAAATTCTCGGTCACGGATCCTTCTTTTCCTGACCAAAACCTAACCGGGATACGTATCGAGGTCATGGCTGATGGGAAGTTCGGTACTCCGTATTATTTATTCTTGAAGCCGTACGATGACACTCCGAAGCCTACTCCTGATGACCCGTCACCTGCGGAAGTACCTTCGGATACACATTTGCAATTGCACAGGCATACCGTACCCGCGTTTTTCGTCCAGTCCCTGAACATCCTAGCGGAGAAATACCTCCCTCCGCCGCCACGCATGCAAAACTTGGACCGTTTCGTACGGGATGCCAGACACTTCCTCGTCCTCCATTACCTTCGAAGATCTCGTCTCGCACGCATCAAAGATGAAGTGACACAAAACCTTCCGGACTCTGGTTCCGATACTGCTCCCATCTCTGATATTTATGTCTCCGAATTCACAATAGACCCGGAAGCAAGACTCGTCGAGGTCCGATGGCTCGATACCAACGTTCATATTACTACGAAAAGACAGGCATGGATAGCCCTGACGGAAGAAGGTGGCATCGAAGGTCTCATCGTCAAAGAAGACAACCGAAGAATCCTCCACATGGAAATGCAAATCAAGGGAACCGACTGGGTCAGAGGTGCCACCGACTCCATGGATTGGATCCCCGGTCTCTTCCAAAGACTCAAGTGGTCCTCTCATCCCCTATAACTTTCTCTTCTTCTTCGCTCATATATACCTAACTCGGTAATCATGTATAATCTAATCGCACTGTTTATTATGGAAAGCATCAAAGTTCAAGCAACCGTTTTGATTTTTTAGCTGCTCGCATAGTTGGAGAAGCCTCTAGGGGGAAAGTTAATCCGAGGAAGGGGGTGTAGTTTGCATCGACCCCCCCTCCCTTTGTGGAATCATTTCGTCTTCCCCCTAGAGGTCCCAAGCGGGCATCACCTTCAAAGCGAACCCTTCCCCGCGATTAAATCAAGGAAGGGCCTGCATTGGATTAAGGGTGCCCGGATTGGTAGTATGAGCATGTTAAATACACGCCAGTTAAGAAGTGGTTGGTTAGCATCCTCGTAGAACGCCCCATAAGTGTGCCAGAAAGAAAACCCAGCCCAGATAAAGAAAGAAAGAAAGAAAGAAAGAAAGAAAGAAAGAAATGATTGCTAACAAAGGAAACCCTTTGAAGTTTCCCTCCCTCCACCTTTTTGTTTTTTTGGATTCATTCGAATTCGTGATCGGTGGAGGGAGGAAAGATAGAAAGAAAATCAAATGATACATGAAACGAAAAGAAAAAAGATAAAAGGATGATGATGAGTGACAATGCCGAGTGTGATAAATGGAATACCCGTAGACATTTACCAACCACCGGCATCGCCACCGCCGCCGCTTCCCCAGTTGTCACCGCCAGAAGTAGAGGCCGCGCCGCCGCCACCTCCCCAGGAGTCGCCACCACTGCCCCAATCGCCGCCAGCTTCCCCACCTTCGCCACCCCCAGTGGCAGCATCACCTTCCTCGGCATCGGAGCTCTCTTCGTCGAACTTCAACCCTTCCTCCTCAGAAGGCCGGTATGGTTCCAAGAAAGACGGGACCTCCTGATTCATTTCGACCAAGGTCTTGGTGAGTGATTCGGCAAGATGAACACCGTCCTTGTCGTTCCAGAACGTAGTAGCTAGACCCATCGTTCCGATACGGGCGGTCCGGCCTAGGTCAGAGTTAACAAACATCCAGCAACATGAATGCAAAGACAGGAAGTCTTACCGATACGATGAGTATACTCCTCGATGGTTTTGGGCATATCGTAATTGATGACGTGCAGAACATTGCGAACATCAAGTCCACGAGAAGCAACATCGGTAGCGATGAGAATCGGGCACTTCCCGGTACGGAAAGCAATCAAAGCATCCTCACGCTCACGTTGAGTACGATCGCCGTGGATTGAAGTAGTCGGAAGACCCTCTACAAAGTATTTTAGAATGGTCCAACTAAACTCAAGATGTGGGGGGAACCACTTACTGTTCCAAAGATAATCATCAAGGCTGTCAGCCTCACGTTTGGAATTCACGAAGATCAAAGTACGTGCAGCCGGCGAAGAAGCCAAAAGATCAAAGATAGCTTGACGCTTCTTGTCAAAGTTGGCGTAGATGATCTAAAACGCTTGTTAGTTATGTTAAGTCTGCAACAGTATTTAACAGCGGTACTAGCACTTACACGTTGAACAACGTTCGGATTGACAGAACCAATACGCCCAACATTGATGCGAACATAATCATCTGCGAGAAACTCCTTGGCAAGCTTGCGAACAGACTACAAGGATCGTGGTGAGGATGTTTCTTCTTTGTAGGAATTGACAGATACTTACTGCCGGGAAAGTGGCACTGAACATCATAATTTGAAGATTTTCATCCTCGTTGTGATCTAAATCATCACATCAGCATCTCAATTAACTAAGCGATAACATGTAAACCTACCACCGGAGTGAAGGAGCTTGCGAAGCTGTGGCTCGAAACCCATGTCAAGCATCTCATCAGCCTCATCGATGACCGTATAACTTGGAGAATGATTAGCTAAATCTCAACAAAGCACCGTTATTAAAGCTCAGCCTACCGAACACGGCCGAGGGAAATATGCCCTCGATCAATGAAGTCTTGAAGACGACCAGGGGTGCCGACGACGAGATCACATCCCTTCTCCAATTCATTGCGTTGGGGACGGATGTCAGCTCCTCCGTAAACCAAACAAGGTCTCATGAATGAGCGATAACAAAACTTGCGGCACTCAAGGAAAATCTGGGTAGCCAGCTCGCGGGTTGGAGCAACGATGAGAACTAGAGGTTCTGCCTTGCGACCGAATCCACCGATACCACGGCTACTGCGAGGAGCAGCAAGCGTCTTGATCTTTCCCATAAGCTTGGAGATAATGGGGGCAAGGAACGCAGCAGTTTTGCCAGAACCTGTCAAAGTTCATTAGGAATTTATCGAAATGACAGGAAAACAATACAAATTACATGACTTACCAGTCTGAGCACAAGCGATCAGATCAAATCCCTTGACGATGGTTGGGATACAGGCTCTCTGGATGGGAGTCGGGACTATGTAGTGAGACAGTTGAAGATTTTCCATGATGACTGGATGAAGTCCCATCTCTTCGAACCTGTTGAACTTTGGGGGATCCCAAACTTCTCGGTTGACATTGTACCAAGAAATCTCGATAGTGCCAATCCTGAGTTCCCATTAGCACATACCCAACTGCTAAACAAAGAAGGAGAATAGGGAAGAGCGGCTACTTACCCCTGGAAGGCACCATTGACAATCGTTGGAACAGTAAAGTCATCTCCGAAAATAATCTTCTCGAGAGTAGGATCACGAGGAGCAACCTCGCCGTACTCCTCTTTCCACTCAAACCGTGGAGCTTCCGAGTAGAGGGGAATCTCGACGTCCGGGGTTACAGCAGCGTCGCGAGCAAATTGACCGTAGTTGTAAGAGGACTTTTCAGCCCACTCCTTTTCTGTGTTTTTTTCGTTGGCCATCTCTTGGAGGACCTTAGTAGAGATCGTGAGATCGGTCTCTGGATCTTGAGGCTTTCCCTCCTCCTGGGGTGCCTCAGCGGCGGCTCCCCATGGGTCTTCGGCCTCGTGGGAAGACATTTTAGCGAACCTTGAAGGTGACTAGGTGCCAGGTTAGTCAGGGCTAAGAGATGCTGACAGCCGGGAGAAGGATATGAAGCTAAGAGAAGGAAGTAAAATAGAGATCAAGGAGTAGGAAGTGGATAGAAGATAAGAAGAGAGCAGGATGATAGGAGGAGATTATTGACGAAGAGAAGACAGGAGGCTATCGATGAAAAGAGTAGAAGGGAAATCATCGATAGAAAGAGCACAATGAAGTCATCGATGGAAAGTACAGAAGGGGAGAGTAGGATGGAAGCGATAAAAAGACGGAACGGAAGTGATTGCAATGAAGGAGGCAATCAACAATAAGTAAAAAGAAGCTAGCTCTCAGGAAAGAGCAGAACAAGAGAGCCAGCAACGATGCTACAACACCAGCAGAGAACTTACTTCACAAACAAGCTAGAGACTTGCGAACGAAAGTACGAGATTTTGAGGATCGAGAGAGAGTCAGAACTAATGAGCAGCCTTTGAAGCTAGAGTTCAGACAAGAGAGAGGGGAGGATTATCTGCGAGCAAGAGGAGAGTTAGTTGTTGAGATGAAGAAAGGAGGAGATGGAGAGAAAGTGCGGGCTCAAGCTGCTTAAATACCCCTCCGACGGCACCGAGGGAAACTTTCTCGGCGTCATTGCTATGCCCTGGAGCAGTAGTGTTCAATGAGGTGTCTGCTCTGTTGCTAGATCAGATACCCGCTCCGTTAGCGCTCTTGCAACGGAGAAGCAGACAGAAGTCTGTCATGGTGAAGGTTACATTGCTGAGCCCCTTGGGCTTCCTCGACCTTGCTCCATCTCGACCCCCTCCTTCTTAATAGTGTCTGAAACGATTGAGTAAGGGTTTCGTGGTAATGGTTGTCCAGCATTGTGTTTTAGCTGTGCTCATGTTTTGGCATATTCGAAAGGGTACATTATAAAAGCTTCTATACCGCCTGCTATACCACCCGCGATAAACGAAGCAATCGGATGCGGTACTTGGCCAGACTCCGATTCTGACATCTTTGGGTTAGGTTGAAATAGCCTACGTCCAGATAGGGCTGAAGCTGGATGGGCAGCAGGTTGTGTTGGCGAGGAAAATGCAACAGTGCAGTGTGTTATATTCTGAATGTTGGCGATGAGATTGATGAGGATAGAATTCTAGAAAAAGTCACGATAAAGATTAGGGTGAGGCTCTATGAAAAAGTTTGGTTCTAGTTTAAAGGGAGGGTTCGGAGGAAGGCATTACTGTTGCTTCCCCGTCCCCCCATTTTTTTCATTCTGTTTTTAATATAGAGTGCGGCGCCTCTCTGCAAGTTCTGTATATATGTGGCGTAACAGTGCGCATATATTGGACATTAGGAAAGATGTCAAGTGGGATCAGAGCAATAGAATCTTTGAGATAAAAGGTGCTCCAAGATATCGGACACAAGTTGTATATACTGAAACAGAAGCAAGTGAATAAAACAGAGTAGAGGAAATATTTGCGAGGCGTACGATGCCAGGTGGTGGACTGCTCGCAGTCGTAAAGCTATAAATCAAAATCAGATGTCACCGTAACGCCTATCGCCCCAAATCCAATTATTTGCCTCCAACAAATGGTGTATATAGAAAATCGCAGCAGTAAGCCATAAAACATTGAAATCGAACGTACGCCAAAGTCGAACAGATGAGTGAAATGCATGGATAATCATCTAAAAGAACGATATGAAAGGGATAAATTGTATATATGAAACGGTCAAGGAAGATCTATGAATAGGAGTTCTTCCTCCAAAAGTTTTGCGTCTTCGTCGCTGAATACGATTGTTTTATAGACGCTTTCCACAGGTGCGTAGTCCAAGCCCGTAGCCATCTTTCTCCACTCAATCATGCGAGCGAGGACGTTACGCTGTTCTGTAATAAAGTTCGTCTTTCGTTCTGAAAGTTCAACTTCCACCACTCGTTCCTCGAGCTTCTGACCCGCACGAAGTTTGTCGAGACTTTTTGAATGACGGAATTTGAGAGCGGTGTGTTCCGTATCCCATTTTTTCTTCATCTGGAGCATGTTTTCGCGGTGCCCGCGGCAGAGGGTAGCAAAGGCCTCCTCATACTCATCGCTTGTCTTTACTTGCGCGAGAGTCATTCCCAGCCTTTGGCAGAACTCTGCTTCTTCCGCCTTTGCTTGTTGGGAGAGCTCAAGAGTATGGTCCTCCAATTCGCCATTGTGGGTGAGGAATTCGCCCACATGGGCGAGCTGGAGATCGGTCATCTCTTCGTAGTGTCGCTGTCTTAGTTTGAAGATGACGCTTCCCGAATAAGCATTAAAAGTTTCCTGTTCTTCCTTCTGGGTTCGAAGGAGAGCTTTGATTCTCAAGTCCTCCTCGGTTCTTTGGATCTGCTCCTCAGCAAGTTGTTTGGCCTCTGCCTCCTGTCGGAGTCGCTCCTGGGCCTCTGGGTCATTAGCAGCAGCAGCCTCCGCTTCCAATCTGGCCTGCTCCGCTTCGTTGATTTCGTTGACGAGCTCAATTATGTCATCGTCCGTCTGTGTGCACCCAGTTGGACAACCATATTCAAACGACCATGGGTTTCCGCAGATGTAACAAAATTCGGCACCGCATCGGCATGTCATATGATTGCAGCCATAGTTGAGTTCGATCATAGCTCTGCACCGGTAGCATCTCTTCCATCCATTATCTTTGCTCAGGCCGAGGACGGCATTCAATCCAAGATCCTATAGGAATCGGTTAGTTTTTGCATAATGCATAATTTATATCGGAAAAAAGAAAATCAATCGTACCTCGGGGCAGTCCTCCGTACTCTTGTGGGCATTGCCTTTACAAATACGGCAAGCTCTTGTCCCACACTTCTGACAAGTCCCAACGAGAGGGTGATGCTGGTCCTTTCGGGGATGATACGGGATGAAGGCGCCGCACTTCTGTTTTGGGCAAAACAATCTCTTCTCGACGATGGTATCGTATTCAATAATTTTCCTTGAGAAATTGATCTTGTCCTCATCGGTCTTGAGAACTCGTTTGATGATATTTGGTCGGACCTTGACACTGCAGCACTTGGGAGGCATTGTGCTTTCCTGCTGCGAGGCAATCATGACCATGGTGTTTAAACATCCTTCGCAGAATTTGTGGTCGCAGTCAAGAGTGATGATCTCCGTTACCGGGAACGTATCGGTGCAAGAAACACACTCCCTGTAACTAAAGTTAGTATATGGTCAAATCAATAGAAGAAAATATCAAGTTACGAACCTTTTGGTTGACCCTGGCGCCTTGAAGTAAGGCTCGCGAGCCCTTGCGTATATCTTGCCAACCACTGTTGAACGATCCGGTTGCTGGAGTTCGAACTTGAACTTGTCAATGAACCCTCTTGCACTGGCATCCCGATATTCGTCGTATAAAAAGTATGGCGACGTAGACCATGGCTCCTCTCCGAAGACAGACTTCCTGACCGAAGCAGAGGCCTTTCCCGGGGCAAGCCTGACACTCCAAAGCGCCTTTTTTATTCTGTCTTTCCTACTCATATATCTGCGAATCGGAGGGAAGTAGTCATGAATGGGCCCATCGACCCATGGGCGGTCGGGGTCTAAATATGAAGCCTCAGAGCCAGAAGAAGAAACCGAGGCCCGGGAAGCCGGTCTCTGGATTTCTTCGGTCTTCTCTTCTACATCCTCAGCTTTCTCTTCTGAGTTCTCCTCAACCTTTTCTTCTGATTTCCCTCCTTCCTCTGGTCCATCTGCTTCGAGAACCACCTCTACCGCCACAACTTCCTCTTTCTTTGACTTTGTCGAACCGGTTTCATCATGTCGAAGCTTTGCGGCAAGACCAGCCTCCAATGTTTCCGGAGGCACAGTCAGAACAGTATCCTGTGTGCGCCTCTTCGATGAAGAAGCCTCCGCCGAACCGACTGACGATGCTGAACCCGATAGAGCCCCCAGGACATTAATACTCGAGTTCGTGCTTGCAGTGCCCGGTCTGGCTTCTAACTTTGTAATGGTGAACTGAATGGCTAATAATTCCTGCAACACATTGTTGTATTTGGCTTTGGATTGGGAGTAAGGGCTGGTAACCAAATCCTCCTCATTTTCTCCGAGCTGGGCTTCAGAAATAAACTTGTCGAGAACTTGTTGCTTATAAAGTTCCCAGTCCAGCTCTCTTGGAAGCGGCTGCTTACCAAGTCTTAAAGCCTCAATGTTACCAGCTATCGAGGAGGAACTTGCACTTGCAGACGACATGCTCATGCTTTCAGTTGCAGACATACTCGTGATTTCAGGTGCAGACATGGGGCGTCCCATCGGGCGGGGAACAGAATAAGGAATCAACATACTCAACCTAACGACAACAGGGAGGTAGTAAAAAGGATGGATGGAGATAAGTAAAAGACGACGCTTTCGCGTTCGGCGGATGGACTGATTACTTAAGAAAGGATCCCGCTTGCTTTGAAAGAACGACTAGCTCTGGTAGTCAGCGGTAACCAGATAGAATCTCCGCTTGGTCTGTTGGTGTCTTCGACTTGGCTTGCAGGTGTCCAAAGATTCTAAGCGAAACACCCAACGTTGCTTCCCTGTGTCGGACGGCGGAGACAAAAAGAATTGGCTTGGGAGACCAGAAATGCAAGATGATGACGCCGGATCCTAAGTATTTATTATGGCCGACTGGAAGTTCAAAGCCCAGGCTTCAAAGGCCAGAGTGGGAGTTAACTTTGAATCAGTGAGTCGTAAGCCATCGCAAAGACGCATCTCCCATGTTTACACACAAACGTCCCGAAACCCGTTCACACGAGGCTGATCGATAGCCTCCCCGCTTGGGCTACTAGGATCGCGGCTTAGTCAAGCCTCCCATGAAATGAGTCTAATCCCCATTGAGGCCTCAATGGGTGAAGGCCCTAAGTGAAAAAAGGCAGTGGCAGGGATGACATAGGCGAGGATGCACTCAAGTCATAACCATGGCAAGATTGCCTGGAGAACGCCTGGGCCAAAAAGTGAGCAGCGGCGCTATTGCTGGGCTGTTCAAACGGCTGAGCCCCATCCCGCTCGAAGAGAACCGAAATCACGACCAATCATGCCAACTTTTTCAAGATTTCAAGAGAAAGAGGTTTTCGAAACTTTGAAGATTTAGTCCACGGGAACCGAGAATAACAAATCTATGATTCACTTCGCAAGTCTGAGCGGAGTTAAAAACCATAAATGATCTCAACTTGGCCTGATTCTACCGCGAACCGGGACGGAATAAATGGACTTTCTGTATCTCTTAACCGAATTTGTGGCCCACAACAATCGCAAGGTTACCAGTTGCCGTGTTTATTGGAAAAAGGGTTGAGATTGAGAGCACACAGGGAAGAAAATATTAACTTTGCAAGAAATTCGAGTTTCCGTTCCACAGTCCTTCATGTGGATATCGGCTACACGTGTTAGGAATAGTCGGCTTCGAACGTATCGGTCGAGACACACGTTGCACACAAATCTCCAAATCCTAGAATTTGACGTTCGAAGATAGAGCCCAAGAATGCATACTCGTATTCGGTTCACACTACTGCGTGGCCTTCAGCCGCTCATAGACTGATGACCCGGTATATGCTAGACACGATATCTCTCACTGCGTCCTGGACAAGACGTGTTATCGACAAATCACCTGCAATCGTCTTGTCATCGATCGGTCGATAGTCAAATTCCGATCTTCCAAATTGCTCCAGGAGGAAGATCTTGAAAAGCAAACGGCTTTTCGAAGACGTTCAATGCGCGAAGGTGGGTGTCGCTTGGTCTATGGAGCTGAACATGCATCTTGGCGCATTTTTCATTTCGCCCTGCATTGGTTAGCCCAAGCCCACAACACATCGATCCAAGGGCTCTAGGTGCATGAAGACGGATGAGAGCAGACTCTGCCGGGGGACGATGCTGCTTTCAACGGCGAGACTAGGCTATAAATTGACAAATATGGCGCGAGAGTGGATACCTAGTGAACGACCTTGGTCTAATTGCAAAAGGCTTGCAGGTTGACAAGAGTTGGCCCGAGATTACGAGATCGATCGAGGCTAGCAAATTTTAAAAGTCAGACAGGTATATAGGATTGCAACATAGAAGAGGCCTAAGATCCTAACAGGTGCTTCAGATATTCAACAAAAACCCCAAAGTCCGAGTTTCAAAAGACCGGGACAAAGGAGAGGCGGGATATCCAGCAAGGAGGCGGTCAACGGGAGGTCCAGTCTTGCTACATATATTCCTAGGCACGAGTCCCGTCCCGCTGTATTTCAAGATAGAAACTCCAGTCGAGATGGTACCAAGACGAGAATTCCGTTAACCGACGGCTGAAAAGTAGCGCGGACTTCGTATTGAGGCTGCATCACCAGATCTGACGCAGTTGGATTCACCACCACCATCATCATGCATTTTAATCCCGCGTGGTATTATTTCGGAACAAGGAGAGCACTAAAAATGTGGTCTATCAGAATTCCGAGCTTCGTTCTAGGTCGTATTGAAATTGACAGATTATGTCTGTCAGGTTTTAGTGTCGAAGAAAGGCTCGAGCGGAGGTACATCTGAGTACAAGCTGTATACCGGACTGAAAAACCATGACCTTATGATCTCACCCACACGCTGAAACTAGAGAGCTAATTGTTTGGCATTGTGGAGTTTTAATTCTGTGCTACTCAAGAACCACTTGGTAATTGATGCACTCTAGGTCAGACCGGTTGGGCTACATCTAGTCTCGACCAAGGGGAACAATCGAATGCTTAGGTGTAGGAAGAGGTTCGGCCAGGGACCCCGGGCCATTAACTCTCTCCTACTCTCGGGAATGCAACTTACGCGAGGAATTGATCACCGGAACCGCAACTGGAGTTTTTAATAAACTTTCTGTGTCACCAAAATTTAGCACGAGTGGGGTGAGGCAGGACGACCTCAGGGTCTAATGGGGTATGTGGAGACGCCTGGCTTAACGTCCCACTTCGCTAGCTCCCTGGCAGAGAGATAACGACTTTGCGACTTGTTTCACTGCGGCGCGGGAAGAAGTTCAGATCAAGAAGACTTGGCCGGCTCTCGTCATGCCGAACCATGGGAGCCATGGACTGTACGTAGCGAATCCCGCTTGGCCTTCGAGCTCGCTTCAGCTTTGGTCTAGAACAAAACAACAACAAAAAAACTCGCACATTGACTCTTGTCGACAGTCGGGGCAACCGAGCGATTGCAATTGTTCCCTTAGGCCCATACGCATGCAAATTCTGTCAAGCCGACCTCGTATTTTAAACATCCAATCGGATAGACTTAACTCCTTTCCTAGCATACATGTGCAGGACTTCACGGAGTCCGGATTTCGAGGCCAGCGCAGGATTATCCCCCTCTTTTCCAAGGAGTCTTCGGTCTAGCCCTAGACTATTAAGTGGGAAATCCTAGAACGAGCTTTTGACCCTTGAGATTCCGCTTCAATATGCGGATTGCTTTTTCTCTACATTTGATCAAAATAGCATCTATATAGAAGAGTTTTTCGACGCATTTGGGGGTCTGTAGAACTTGAAAATGTTGGAAGGTGGCTCTTCTTCTGGCGACTAGGTGGAAGCGAGGGAACCGCCAATCTTGCGAAGAACCTAGGAATCTGTAATAAGTGAGCATGCTATAACTACATATCTTGCCCATCCCGCAACATGATTTATCTTGAGTAGGCGAAAATATTTTAGGGTGGGTCAAGCGTAATTTAAAAGTCGCAATTCCAAGCAACCACATCCAACCCGCCCCTGTCAATTCTTCCTTTCCAACATAAGGCTACTATGATATGGTACCTGGGACTACCTTACCAGTTACTCAAAAGCGTGGTCGCCAGGATTTGTTCCATGGTACCAGTTTTGCTAGCGTATGTAGGTGACCCGAGCAGTTTGTCACATATGCAGTATATCCGCCCTTGCGATATGTTGGTTGGCGTGCTTTACTTTGCCGCCAACAATGAAACGCAGGTAATTGGAGGCGATGCTACTAGCTATCTTCTTTGCTACCATTTGGAATGATACAATATCAATTTGCAATTGCTCCAGCAAACTGGACTGCTGTGGATTGCTCTCGGTTAGCTTCGGAACCTAGTATCTTAAAATACGATATCAACTCTTAGTTCTAGCGTTAGCTTGCACGAATTTCATCGGGTTCGAGGCGCTAGTCAGACTGGCGTCTTTCGATCCAGTGCCCCCATAAAGCCCCCCATGCCCAATCACCAGTCGACAATCCACCAACATGTGAATTCCCGGAAATCGAAGATCCACAAAGTCCTAGCTATATTGAATTCCAGCTAGCCATGGTAAAAGAGTGTCCGGTAGCACATCGAAACGGGAAACTGCACCAGTGCGCGTGAGACGCCCTTGCATTTTTCGTATATCAGAAAAACTGGTATCTCGATATCATGTCCACCGATCCCGCCGTAAATCCTACCCCACGTATGCATATTATAATATGCGAGAGAAAGAGGGCGTTCCAAGGTACTCCGAGGAGTTAGAGACGCAAAACACACAAGGGCCTGGAAGCGAGTGGCAATGATAAATTGGAAAGTCCGGTAAAATAGAGTAGGAGAACGAAAGAACTCGAGTGATAAATTCTGGGGAATTCCATACCATGGTTCAAAGATGTGAAGGGTATATATCCCCAAGGTCCCGACGGCAAAGTCAGCCATTTCTTGTCCCGGCCCACCTACTATCTATTAGAAAACAGCAGCAGAAGATTCTTCGGACCACCATATTTACATCAAATTCGAATATTTAAATTTCAATTCTCCTTTAAGAAGTCTCATTTTCAGAATATTGCATATATTGCTCATACCCATTAAGACTTTACATACATTTCATTCATTCGAACATTTATTTGTTCGGATTTCCTTCGAAAATTTCCTCCCCTACCAAATTCCTCGTCGTCTACATCGTCCATTCCCAATCGGGTAATTGGCTAGATTCAGGTGATATCTGGCTGAACAGCCAATAAAAGTGTTGAGAACACTTTTAGGATATATACTCCTTGTTGTGCCAGTAACATCCATCTGAAGATTTGAAAGTTATTCCTTTCGTCTCTAAAGGTTCGAATACGATCTGTAGGGGAAATTTACACACTTTTCCTGGTTATATAATGCCTCAAAAGTCTGGGCCGGTCCGTCCCAAGCGAGTGAGGAAGAAAGCGGGGATGAGCCTGGAGGAGGTTCTCAGGATGGAGAAGATAAGGAGTTCTGCTCCGTTACAAATAATGGATGGGTTAAAGGCCCAGAGAGGACGACCGAAGAGGCAATGGCCCAATCCTGTGACCCGGTTGAATCCCTACGAGCATGGTGAGTTACATACCACATTAGAGCTCGGCTTGTCCCAACACGGCTTGGAGCACCGCTAATATATACGGTACCGATAGTTCCGATGGTAGTGAACCCGCAGGTATGTCTTGATAATACAAATACGATGAAGACTACCCCGGCAGACTCGGTGTAACAGCCGGCTTTGCGTTGATGTCGTATTTTTGAAGTTCCCGTGAGGTTTCGCGTCAATATTAACGTTTTCGGGTGTTGCCCCGTTTAGATAACCGCCGAGCCACAGATAAAACCTAAGTCAAAGGGATCTTATCCGCCCCTGAAAATCGTGATAGAATCGGCCCCGGGGACTGAAAGATCCAAGAGAGATGTCTCTATCACTACCTTTGATCAAGAGCCAAAAAAGGTGAAAGGCAAGGCTTGTCGAGAAGCCGGCCCGCAGGCTGAGGCCGGACTTCCGCATCATACTCTGATCGTCCCACCTGGGTATTCTTATGAAGACTTCAGGCGAGCTTCTATGAGTCTAAGTGAAGCTCCCTCTGATGTTTCAACTCCAACTGGGTCATACCGTAAGTGCTCACGTATACGATCAATATTTATTGGAATTATTTATGCTATGGTACTAATTGTAAGGTATGTCGTTAGCATCTACGCCACTATCTACGCATTACCACGCGACTCCAGAACTCATGTCTCCGCCAACCTTCTACCACTCCCCTTCAGAGTTAAATAACTCTATAGGCGTTTCTTCTATCTCTCTTCCTCCTCTTCTCACGCCCTCGGCCCCGAACTCGTGGTTAACACTCCCAACTCTCCACCAGCATGATCATTACGGGAGGGTCGAGGCTCCACCCTGGCCCTGGACCTCACATGACTTCTACCAGCAGTCATACCATTCGACGGATAGCTATCACTATTAGTGCCCTCACGCCCGTACCTTCACCCTAATATCAACACCGTCTTCCTTTTATATCGGCACTTCTCCAATGGTTTCTGTTATATCCTCTGCGCGTGGCGCATGTGTGGCATGTGGTGAACTTTGTGTCACCATGATGATCTGTGTTGTGTGGCTGTGATGTCTGAGGCTGGTGACAACACAGCACCAAGGCATCATGCGGCACAGCGCATATCTCTATCGAAGCACCGATCAAATTCACCCAGCGATTTCGTCTATTTTGTCTTTTGCGTCGTTTATTCGCCCAGCCTCGTTAATTATCTTCCATCTTTGCATTGACGCGATGAGCTGTCACCTCATGACCATACTTTATCCTTCTTCCCTTTGTCTCTTGCTTCTCTCGTTCGCCTTGGACTCCTGAGGCTGGAATTTCGGTGGAACATTAATTGAAAGGCTGGATGCTGCAGCACGGTGCATGATGCATCCAAGAAATGTCATTGGCGTTATATATATGGAGTTACATACTTTACTTACCACTAATATCTATTATTACATATAGTGCAGATACGATTTCTCTTTTACCAACAATTGTGCACAGGCTGGCCTGATGGCATCTGGAAACTTGGGAAAAAAAAAAAAAAAAACTTGGTTCAAGAAGGAGTTGAAAGTGGATCTTTCAGCTCTCTTCTGCAGGCTATGTCTTGGGACAAGGTTAAGACCTGTTCAGACCTGTTCACCTAGAGTCTTTCATCTGCTCGAACGAGTGCTTCGGTTATGAAGCCCAAGCTGCTGATGGCCCAAAGTAGAGCCGTGGGTTTTGCACTAGGCTCAATCTCGTAATTGGCCAACTCATCGTCCGCATCACCATCCCTTCGATAATCACAGACGGGGTTCATCCCATTTCGCCTCTTCTCGACTGGAGCCAATTGCCGTCATTTACCCTTTTTTAATGTACTAGATGTTTCGCAGTATGCATGCCGATGCAAAGGAAGGTTTTTTTTCTCTTCCCGCCTTGCTCTCATCTCATCACCGTATGTACGTACTATGCATGTACTGCCGCTCGACTTTTTTTTTCTTTCCTATCAAATTTGGTTCCCCGATCTTAGCCCTAGTTTTCGTTACTTTCATACATAGAGTACTATACTTTATACTACTACCTTGTTTACGTAGACCGCCTGTCCTTCCTCGAAGCTTAAATTTAATTTATTTTAGACTTAATATATTGTCATTAAAATCTTCTTGCGCCATTCATCCCTTCCTTTCCCTTTCCTTAAAAAATTTTGATCTTTGTTTCGCAATCCCAGGCTTTCGACGACCAACTGTTGTTAATTCCTCTCACTCTTTCACCTTGTACGATACTAAGACCTGGAATTTTTGTTACGACCGTATCACGATTACATTACATCTGTACATCGGTACAGTACCAAAAAGTTTTTTTTGTGCCAGCGCTAGTACTATTTTACAAGGCCCAGACAGAATCCGGACGGCTAGATCAGGATTCTCCAGGTGACAGTGGCTTTTCACTTACGTCTTAGGAAATTTCAATCACAATCACAATCACAATCAGGCAATTAGCATCAATTGCCCGTGTTAAACCCAGTGCAGGTACTCCGATAGTTTACGAAGTTAGTTGTTTCCCTCAGTTTCCCCCGTCCTTTACGATTACACAACTTTTTTCTCCGTAGATGTCAAAGTAAGTTATTGGTCTGAAGACTTAGCTAACCGGCGCTCTGGAATCTTGAAAATACTAGGGTTTCATCGCACACGCCCCCAGTGATATCTATCCGGTTATATAATCAATCGATACGCATTCTGTATATTTGCGCGCCGGAATACGGAGAACATTCTCATATTAAAAAGGGCCGAAGGTAAACCTGGTAGAGAAGCGCGGGAGATATATTTTTCAATTTTTTATTTTTTATTTTTATTTTTTTTGACCAGCCAGAAGACCTCGTGTCAGTACGTACAGGTTCCAGTACCAGTTGTTCAGTTCCCGCTTCGCTCTTTTTAATCTACCCACATCTTTCCCCTCGCATTTTTCCCACCGACGGTTTCCAGGTTTTCGGACCCTTCATTCGTTTCGAACTTTAGCCTTGTACTCACCGGCCTTTGACTCGGACTTCTTCTGGTTTCTTTTGACTCTGTTTTGGATTTCTGCTTCTCGGATACGTTTCATTTCGAGGGGATATTACGACACTGCTGCCGCTAAGATTGGTTGCGCCGGGTTCTGAGGAAATCGAATCGGCTGTTGGATTCGATATTATTCGGAGGGAAACATCTAAAAATACAAAGCGCGCGAGATAAATCTGCGGAAAAGTACAGGGTGAAGGTTACCGCTTGAGAAGATACAGCAGTACCACTACCACCACGACCTGGATCTTATTGGAACAAGGCCTGTGATATTATAATATCGATCTGGGAAGGCAATGAAGGGAGATCGCAGGTAAAGCCATTCAAACAGGACAGCGGCTGTCGACGAGAACCGAACAAAACCAGCCTCTCCAATTTCTGCGTTGCGCTGGTCCCGAAAAAGCAACGAGCCACAAGCCCAACAACACGGCAACACACAACGCGCGCCATTCCATTTTCTGGGTCTTCTCATCTCACATTAATTCAATCCAATCTCACCCGCTGCGACGACGACGATATTTCTCCCTTCTCCTTCTCCTTCTTATCATATCACCACGAACGAAACCTTCAGGCTTCAGAGCCGTTTCGTCAACGGTCCTACCCATTCACAGGCAGGCAGGCAGGCGATATTTTTGCCCTTTCTATCTTTCATCTTGCCGAATCGAGGCTCGTTGCCCTGGCAGCAAACAACCTCACCAGCCTTCCCGCTCCCAAGCATTCCAGGCCAGAATTCAATCGAGGGCTGGGCGATAACCCTCGCCATTCCTGAGTCCCACTTCGTCGACGTTAGAAACCTCGAAGTTGGGGTCATTCGACTGTCTATGACAGCTTGAACCAGTTCAATTCGTTTCCACGTGGGGTTGATATCGACGGTAGCCTGATCTAAGGGGTTACATACATACACACACATCCAGCGAAAGGAAGAGGCTACCTCGGCTCCTTTCTTCCCCGTCGTTCGCTCTCTAGGAACATCTCCCACCAGTCACCACGACAGCCATCATCTTGTCCGCCTCACCTTATACCTCGCCTTCTACCTCGTCAAGCGACACCCCTACAAACGCTGCTTCTCTACGAAGAGAAAAAAGATTAGCAGCATCTCGATCGGCTGATACCACAGGGAAAGGGGGTGCCCAACACCAGCACGCTCGCTCAACAGACATTGATTCGCTGCGACAGGAGGGTGAATTTGGTGACAGCGACGACAACGATTTCAGTGGTGGAGGGGCTGGTGGCAGCCGTTCCAAATCGCGCAAGAGACCGGCGCACGTTTCAAAGCGGACTGGCCAGGCCATCCTCTACGCTTTAGAGGAAGCCATCCGCACCCCGTACTCGTTCACGCGAGACTTGGTTGAGGAAAAGGCGTCAATGTCAGCGTTAATAAACCCGAGCCAACCGTCTCGTCCTCCAGCTGGCCGAACCGCCCCTCCATCCGCCACTGGTCCTTCGTCTCCTCAATCAAATATCTTTGTACCAGACTACCCAGTTACCGGTTTCTCACCCACAAATCCACATTATTTTGAAAAGCCAGAGCTTTCCCCACAGCAAGGCCAATTTCGTAGCCCACAAACACAGAAAACACAGCAGGGGTCATCATCCCAACAAAGTTCTCCCCAAGAAAGAAGATCAGGAAAAGCTCCAGCTTCAAACTCCAACGTGAGAATACCAGACACCCGAGGGAACCAACCCTCATCTGGTAAACCCCAGGAAAGAAATCCTCAACAATCCAGAACGCAACCTACCTCAGCAGCGATGGGTGGAAGCACAACAGCAGCAGCAGCAGGGCCCTCAGGAGCCAATTCGAGTCAAAGAGTCGGACCGGGTGGGGTCGGAATGGGGGGACCGGGATATGGAACTGGCGGGGTGGGTGGGGCGAACGAGGGCGGGGCAACTGGCACCGGGACTGGTGGCGTCGGAGGCTCTGGCGCGGCAGGCGGAGGAAAAGGTAGCCCGTCAGATAGCCGGCAACGGCGTCCCAGTGAGTCCACCCGTGGCCCTAAACTTCTTACAGCGACAGGAAACCAACCAAATTCAACTGTATCAGCAGCAGCAACAACAGCATCACCGTTCCCACATGCATTTGAAAGATGGGAAATGCTATCGGCTCAATGGGAAGGTTTGACGAGGTATTGGAATCGACGGTTGGAGCAGCACCAGGAGGAAATTTCGAGGGACCCGTTAGCAGTCCAGATGTCAAGGAATATCACCGATCTTTCTGCGGCCGGTGCGAACTTGTTCCATGCGGTTGTTGAACTGCAAAGGTTAAGAGCATCATCCGAGCGAAAGTTCCAAAGGTGGTTTTTCGAGACGAAGGCTGACCAGGAGAGGTCCCGAGAGATGACTTCGGAGCTTGAGAATACCCTCAGAAATGAGAGACAAAAGCGAGCCGATGCGATGTCCAAGATTGCCAAACTGGAGAAGGAGAAGGCGACTGCCGAAAAGCTTGTTGAGGAAGTGAGGCGAGAGCTTCAAATATCGCGAGAGGAGGCTAGGAGGGCATGGGAAGAGCTTGGCCGACGCGAGCAGGAAGAACGTGAAAGAACAAACAGCCTGCGCGGTGGCCATCCAACGCTAGTTGGGGGTGTCCAAGTTCTACCCATGCCAATGCCCGGTGTGCCTAATCGCGGCCCCGGTGGTACCAACGGAGGCGGTGGAAACGGCAGCAGTGGTGGCACAGGCAGTGCACGTCAGAGAAGCTCGACTTCAGGCCCTCCACCACAAAGCTCGCACGGCCACCCCCCTGTAGCTGCAGCCATTGTCCAACCTGTCTCTCAACCCACCGGCCCCACAGGTGATGTAATCCACCCCGCTTCCCCTCAATACTCTGCAGATGCCCTTAGCGAAGGTGAAAGTGCCTATGTCGGTCAAGGCGATGAGGGATATCGTGCGCCACCCTTGCACCATGAACCACATCTCCCAGAAGTCCCTTCTCCCCCTCCGATGGCTGGCCAGCAGCACCACGGCAGCCCGCAACGCCATGGTGGGCAGCAACATCACAATGTTCAGCCGCCCATGGCACCCCATTATCCTTCTTCTTCAGGCCAGCAGCGGAATATTGCGGCGATGAATGACCCCGCAGCATTCTACCAACAACCTCCGCAAGGCTACCCGCACTCGGTACCAGAACGGACATTCTCCCCTGGAGAAGAGTCCGTGGTCTCGGAACCGGGACGGCCGTCAAGCCAGGCCTCGGTGACAATATCTGACCCAGGATCTGACGATGAGGATGATCCGTGGGCTAGAGATGACCAAGGCCGTGTCTTCCGTGACGAAAGAGGGCATGCGATGACCCAAAGCCAGGTCGAGCACCGGCGCCAACAGGCAGCCTACCAACACCCACAGGCACAGCCGTATCAATACTATCCGGGACCTGGTCAGCAAGGGGCCCCTCCAGGCCAGGACCAATCCGGGTACGGTGGCTACGGGCCCGGTTGGGAGGGAATAGCTAGACATCATCACCCCACCCGGTTAAGTGAAATTCTTGAGGAAGAAGAGAGAACGGCCACATCGTTGAGTGGCGATGATGATAGGAGAAGGGGATGAAGAAGAAGGATCACGGGGCGTCCGAAGTTTGAAATTTTGCCGCGCTCGGTTGGAGAGAGAGATACCCAAACGTCTTAACATACCACCTTCAACTCACATCATTTATCACGGCTGGGATATCAACCACGTTATTTATTGTACAGCTTACGGATATCCCCAACATATTTTTTTCTCGTTTGAACAGTTCATCGCATCCCTTGGTTATAATTCGCCTGCATTCTTTCATCTCGCCCTCCCCCGCTTCACAAAAGTCCAACAAGCATGCCTCTTTGCACCAACATGCCAATAACACATTTCAAGAAAATACGGCACCCTCATCTCTCGATGTTGTATCTACCTTGAGTCATCTATCTACACACTTTTTTTTTCGGAGGGTTTTATTTGCTATCGTTTCTTTTTTCTTCTTTTTTCTTTCTAACTCCTCCTGGTTGATATTTGTGTCACGATGTTTTATGCACTTTGAGATGATTTCTTACTTTCTTTTTATCCTGTATTGAAATGCGACCCGCATACATTTATCATTTATCATTATTTCATAGTATTTTCTTAGTATCTCTATACTATTTATTTATAAATTTCGGGTTTTTATCCGACCGACCTTGTGTGCATACATCCTTATTTCTCCCCATCTCGATAATCTTGGCAGCCCTCGTTCATAATGAGAAATTCGATCGAAATCTTGCTTGTACCATTTCCTGACTCTTTATTTTTACTTGAATACTTGTATTTACTTTCTTAGGTAGTACTTCTAGTTGGTATTGTCTAATTCCTCGTCGAATCGAATATAGACTCAGTTATCCCGTTCCGGATGACCCACTTTTTTTTCTCTCCCTCTTGGTTTTACACCACAGTTGTGCTGCGACGGTTGCTGCATGCATCGAGCTCCATCCCATCCCATCCATATCACATGGTTTTAAACCTTTTTTATTATTATTAACCCGTCATCCCTGCAATCCGATGTTTGGTCTGGCTGAGGGGATAACGGGCGCGGAATATAGTATAGACACTGCATACATAGTACACCATTATACTTATTTGTTCGACCGATATCTAATATCTACTATTAAGTATCAAGTAGCTATAGAGGAATGATGCGTGAATGAATATGCGCGGTGTGTTCGGCGCTGGTTTGCTTAAGGCTTCCTTCCTGCGGACGGAGCCGTACCGAACTGCCTCCTCCAACAATAAAGCTTGGCCGCACCATCACCGTCCGCTTCGACGCAACTGTAACCACATCCGCATACTAACGAACCATCGACGATTTAAAGCAAAGCTCCTTCCTTCCTTGCTTCCTTCCCTGCTTGCTTCCTTCTCTCTGGACTAAAACCAAATCTAAATCCAAAACATCATTCCTTGGTAAGCACCATTCCCACGCCGTTCCCACCCTTCGAATTTGGACCCATAATTAACTGGATCCGCTTTGATTTTCCCAAGTTGACGTTGGTGCAGCTGTCGGGCCTAGCTTCCTGCAACAACAGCAGCAACTTCGCCTTGTCAGCCAACCAGCGGCTTTGTCTGCGTGCCAGCTGCCCCAAAATACGTACTTCTTAGGTATTGACTTACATGCAAGAGTACATGGATAGTACGCACTTCCAAGGGGTGCCGAAATTTTCACATCATCCCTAACCGATCCTCTTTTGAAGGCTTCGTTTTTTAATTTTTATTTTTAACTTTAACCTTTTCATCTCTTCCATCGTATCATCATCATCAGACGTTTCTCCCGGTATAAACGTTTATACGTTCGTGAGTAATAAGAGCCCCGGTATAGTTGCTTCAAGCTCTCCATCACATAGCTCGGTCCAACACCCGAGCATCGACAACTTCATCCTCTTCTCCACTTCTCAAACCCCGGCAACATTCCAGTCGCTCCCATGTATCCGTCAGTCAAACAATTCGACTCCTCCTCCTTCACAGCCGGCAGCAACATCTGGGATCCGCCAACCACCTTCTCCAACCTCGCCCCAAGGGTTGAAACATCTCGATCGTACCGTAAATTTGCTAAACCGGTTTCTCGCTCTGAAGCATTTGTTCGCCCATCCCTGCCTGCTAGCAGTTACATTGATTCGTACGGCAAGGATGCCTCTTCCAAAAGACGAAAGAGAGGTCCTTCGGAACTCAACGATAACCTTGCCGATGATAACTACATTCCTTCAATAAAATCCGCTATCAACGGAGGAACCATGCCATCTGCTGGTTTGAAGGCAGGTCTGAAGCGAGAGCTTATCGATGACGATGAGGATTCCGATGGCGAAGGCGTAATGAAAGATTCCTACTTCTCAGAAACACAGTACCGCAGAACCTGTGGCACTTCAACACATGAGTCCGATGACCGAGGCGGAAAACGGCGCTTATTAAACGTGGTCGGCTCGGTGGTTGGGAGTATTTGGGAATTCTGCACCTCGCAAATGCAAAATTCCCTGGCTGGGATCATTCCTAAGATCGGATGGTCCACCGCCGCCGCTGAATACTACGATACCCCCTTCAACGCTCCTCCCGGTTTGTTCAAAGACGACGAAACGATCTGCCAGAGCACGGTTGATTTTGTCAGGCCGACCCTGCCAGGGGTTCATGTTCCTCCCATAGCAACAACGTTCAAAAAACCAACACTGCAGTCTCTCATCCCGCCAAGTCCTGTCAAAGAAGACGATAACTTCAGCGCTCGAAGCCCCGACTTCTCCTACTTGGATGAAGATTTATCACGATCGCGTACGATGGGTATGGAATCGCCAATGTCCGCTTCTTGGATCCTCGTCAAACCCGAATCGAACTCAAGAGCATCTTCCCCAGCTCCGCCAAAAAGTCCTTCCGCCGGTGCGAGTGCAGCAAGCATGAGACGAAACGGCTCGAACTCCGGCTCTCGCCCCAGCACTCCCATCTTCTCCACCCCACCGGCGAGCGGCCTGGGCCGTAGGACGTCCTACTCTCGCCAGGTCCCATCGAGGAAGATGAGAGGTGTAGCATCCCGACCGGCCGGATTCTCCAGCGGCACCCGCGGCGGATATCTCAGCAGGAGCTCGAGCATTTCTACACCGAGCACCCCTGTTATCGGCATGCCACAATCACAATCACAATCATCGTACCCCTCTTCTTTCAACTCATCGCAGCCTTCATTCGCCAGCTTTAGCAGGGGCAGCATGGCTAGCTCTGTTACTTCGGTCGGCAGCAGTTTGCCAACGTCGCCGGTTCGAGCGGGTGCCAGTGCTGCCGGGCAGAGGACCAGGGGCGTGTCCGTCAGCGGGGCGACTCCGGCCAAGAAGAGGATGGAGATAGACGAAGAAGACGAGTTGGCACAAATGGATTTCTTCAGCAAACAGCTGAGGGCTTTGATCCGTGAAGGGAAGGAGGCTTTGGGCAGCAAAGTGGAGGTTTACGAGTGCGACGAGCAAGATTGGATGTAAGACCGTTTTTGCGAATAAGTAACGGACTTGTGGAATATCACGGAGATACAAAATGTTATGAATGAAATGGGCGGCATCAAGCGTTTGTGATTTTGATAGCGGAGGTTATTTTGTTTACTATTCTTTGGGAGCTTTACGGATGGCGTCCAGATGAGTCTCTTTTGTTCATGATCCTGCCACGCCCTCTCTTTCTCTCTCTCTCTATCCTTTTTACGTTTTTTTCGTTTTCTCGCACACTCTTGATGTTTTTTTCTTCACTACTGCTGCGCGGAACCAACTGTAATGTATAACAATTCAAACGTCTGCCTTTCTTTCCATCCCTTTCGGAACCCGTTCCCTTGGAAGCTGTCAAAGCTGCATGAAGCCGCATCGCCAAGCCCCGTCGCCGGGGGAAGCGTAACGACATGGCAACGGAACAACGCGTCTTCCCCAGCGCCTGTGTCGCATAACCGCAACTGCACATGTCGTCGCAGGCACAGATGATGTAGAATACATCACCTCGGAATATCAGAAGAGAAAAATGCCACCCGACGTCTCCCCCCTCACCGTCCTCAACGCCGCAGCGTGGACATCATGGCTCGCCAAAAACGCACTGACATCCCCGGGTATCTGGTTAACCCTTGCGAAGAAAGGAACAACCTCGCCTACATCGCTTACGTACCCCGAAGCTCTGGACGAAGCCCTCTGTCACGGTTGGATAGACGGACAACGTAAAAGTCTTGACGATAGGACTTTCTCTCAAAGGTTTACCCCACGGAGCGTGAAGAGCATTTGGTCTAAGAGGAACGTGGGGATCGTTGAAAGGTTGGAGAGGGAGGGGAGGATGAAAGCCGGTGGGGTGGCGGCCGTGGCGGCCGCGAAAGCCGATGGAAGGTGGGAGAAGGCTTATTCTGGGTCTTCGGGTGCGGCCGTTGATCTGGGGTTTTTGGAAGCGTTGGAAGGGAACGAGGTTGCCAAAAGGGCTTATGAGGGGTTGAACAGTCAGAATCGGTATGCGATTTATATGAGGTTGTTACAGTTGAAGACGGAGGCTGGGAGGAAAAAAAGGATACGGGAGCTTGTGGTGATGTTGGAGAATGGGGAGACGATATATCCGCAGAATTCGAAGGTCACGGAGGGTGGACGGAAGAAAGAGCGGGGTAAGGGTGAGGCTGGTAAGGCGAAGAGGGCCGCTAGCGAGAGCGGGGATGAAACCGCACCGTCGGTCCAAAAGCGGGCGAAGAAGGGAAAGGCGGAAGCTAGCAAGGTTGAGGTTGTCGAAGAGAAGGTCGAACCACCACGACGGCAGGGGCTACGACAACGGAAGGAGAACCCCTGAGAATCTTGTTCTAATACAAGGACATCACGAGGACTTTTGAAAAATTAAAGAAAGGGAAGGATTACATGTTTTGTCTCTCTCCCCTGCTTGATCCGGGCTGGTTTGGAATTATCCTTATTTTTCATCTAAACCGTAAAAACGCCGCAATAACGCCCTTGAAATGCAATGTGCGCGATTGTAGAAAAGGACGGCCCAGAAACATCAAACGGCATGAATAGCTGCCTTCTTGTCTGGATCCGTCGGTATACCCTTCACATTCCGCAACAGATCGTGAATATCAAAACTCTTCCCAAACCCTGGACTCGAAGCTGGTGATGCATCGACATCCTGTGTATGTATCTTCGGTGTGACAGCTCCGCTTTCACCGCTAGGACTCTCGGTCCCTCCCTTCTCACCGGATAGATCATCATATTCCGAATCCTCTTCTGTCAAGGCCTCCGGTATCTCCAGCTTCTTAGCTGACATGCAGCTAGACCTTTTCACCGAATTCCTCGGAGAGACATTTCGATCGATATCCAAGGGCGGGGTGTCATCGAAGGCGTCGCTGGGTGAAGCGGATGCCCTCCCTCTCGAAGAGGGTGGGGCCCCTGGCCCGGCATGGATCCAAGCTGCTCCCAATACACTCACCCCGCCGTCTTTATCCCTGATGGTCGTTCCGGACATTGTAACCATGACTTTTGACTTTTGACCATCTCGGCTGCCTTGAAGGGTCCAGACTAGGACTCCGATGCAGAAGCATATTGTGAAGAGAATGGCGATGATGATGCCGCAGATTGCCCCTACGCTTAGCTATTGTTTATATCAATATATATTTTGATGTTAGCGATATATTCTTTAGGAATTTTTTGGCTTTGCGTAATAAAATGATGATATATATATCATATCATATCATATCGTCATTGACTCTTGGAGCGGGGAGGACAAAGAGAGGCGTTCGTAATTTACTAACCCCCATCTGTATTCTTTTCAGACCGAATAAGATATTTATAAAATAATCGATAAGGTGTCGAAAGCAGGTTCGAAAAAAAACGACGAACAAGAGAAGAAATCAAGACTCCGTGAACATTTTTGTCTGCAAACCAGCCTTTGAATACAAGAAAATTCTTTTGTAATAAAAACAAAAAAACTCCCTTTTATTCTCTCGATTCCGCTCAAGGTGGCTTCTTTGTCGACAGAAAAAAAACCAAAAGAATTAACTAAAAAAATAGAATAGTGGTGAGGTAAGTTTGGTTGAAGACAGGGTTATCTTGGATCGGTTTCGTCGTGGGGTCGACTTTGACGATGCGAGTAGACAGAAGGTGTCCAGATCTAGAACGTCTTTCTTTTTTTTTCTTTTTTTTTCTCTCTGATTCCAAGTTTTATTTTGAAAGACCCTTGACTTCCCTTGTGGCCGGTGGTTAGAGCTAGTTACACTACACCGTTTGGCGGTGTAGATGGCAGCCGGTGGGAAAGAAAAGGAAGGATTGAAGAGGCTGTCTCTGAGCTCTCATGGCTGGAGGAAAAAAGGCTTGATCATTTCGCTCGGGCTGGGTGGTGTGGAAGGGGCGGACGCAAAAGAGCTAAGAAATTGCATCACTCTCATTCTATCTCCTCGGGCGGTTCGATTCTCCTCTTAAAGCACAAAAAATAATAAAATAATGACAGCTGAATACTATGTAGCAGTTCGAACAAATCTCATCAAAAGACAATTTCTTGCCCTTTTTTCTCTTTGGCGTTGTGAAGGGTTTGAGGTTTTTATTCGGACGAGGTTAGTCCCGCGCCATCGGGGCTGCAAGGGATGTGCCGACGGGTTTAAAGCTTTAAAGACTAACGTTTCGTCCTTGCTTCGGACCTCTGCTCTGGTGTGGCATGTCGCGTATAACTTGCATTCCGGGAAAGTGCTCTCTCATTCTTTCATGTATCGATATTCCTGGGGATTATATTATATCACTTGTATCGAAAGGAATTGGTATTTGTCTATCCGATATCGATCATATCAATTTTAAATGGATGTTCTGATAGGACGCTCAAACGCCAACGAAAAAAGAAGTTCTCCAAACGAGATTTCCCGAGCCCGAGACCCGCCCTCACTAAAAAAGTAAAGTAAAATAACGCTGGCCGATATGATGTCGCTTGAAGGCTGAACGGGAGGTGCTCCAAGTATGTAATGCAATATTACGAAGCCCCAGTGCCGTCGCAATCGCATCGCTTTGATCTATAATTTCACGCCGAACATTGTTTACCACCCAACCATCCAGCCTCCTTCCCTCCCGTCCCCACCATGGTAATCCCGTATCCTCCCAACTCCTTCCTAACTTCCTCCCACGCACTCGGATCCACCGCTTTCGTCCCTTCCTCCACCACATAAACCTCGAACCCAGCCTTCTTCGCATCGATCGCTGAGTATTTTACACAATAATCCATCGCCAACCCGACAACATATACATGCGTAACATCTCTCCTCTGTAACCTCTCCACGAGCCCCGAATCCGACACTCTAGGGTGCTCGAACGGATCGTGGAAGCAACTGTACATCTCCACTCTGTCGTCCGTACCCTTTTCTACGATTTCATCGATGAGCGATTGGTCCAGTTCGGGGACCAATTCGGCTCCCTTGGTTCCCTGGACGCAGTGGTCGGGCCACAGTCTGGTTTTGTAGGTTTCCAAAGGATTATGTGGGTTTGTGATCGTGGTGTAGGATGTGAAGGGGATGTTGTTTGGTGCGGGGTGGTTTGAAGCGAACGATATGTGAGTGGTGGGATGCCAGTCTTTGGTGGCGATGCGGGTTGTGAAGGCGGGGTTTGCGAGTAAGGTGTTTATCACCGGGATGACATCGCGACCGTTACCGACGGCGAGGGAGCCATTCTGTGGATTTCGTTTATAAAATTAGCCCTTGATTGATAGTGGAGTGAGCGACGCAAACGGTGTGAAGCTTACGGGCGGGCAGAAGTCCTCTTGCATGTCCACGACCAGCAGCGCTGGGTTGAACTTTGACGGTCTGCCGGACGTCGTCATTGTAGAATCGATATTGTATCGGCGGCTCTGTTGAAATCGGTATTAGGAGACAGGAAATGTCAAAATATCGAATCCGGGTCAACGTGGCCGCAAAAGTGTATTCCGACTGACTGCGAAAGCAAAGAAAGGTAGGCGGGATGTGCTGGTTATGAAGTAGCGCGGGAAGGTACGAGGCTGCATTGTCATCGGTAGCAGCCGCGTACCGGCCTGAAGGATCCAGAGTTAATTGATAAAAAAAAGGCTGTTCCCAACCACACAGGCAGCTGCTTCAAAGATTTGGAAAGCAAAAATTAAAAAAAAAGAACCTCGAGGTTCAGAGGTGTCATCAGCGATGAGTCCTCTATAATCGCGAAAAGGCACCTTTCTGCCTGCGCGGGAGCCGTCCTGCAGGTGGCGGATTCTTCGACATGGGCTGCCAAAAGTGCACTCCACAAACAGAGCCTCGCTCGGAGACTTGATTCAACAATATGCAACATGCAATATGCAACATGTAAAGTAAAACACCATGACACGGAATTTGATCAAGAACAGTAAATCAACGGAAACAGAAACAAGATGGAAAGAAAGATCAAACGACATTAGATTTCGAGAAACGCCATTTCCCTATATTAAGTTACACGAATTTTGTAGAAAAACACCTTCAGAACTCGCCATGATAACAGGTGAGTGAACGAAGCAAGAATGATACGCGTTAAGAGAAGAAAAAAAAAGAGCTTTTGAAGAGAAGCGCTAGAATCGCTGCAGAAGTATTAAAATCATATCCAGGGAGCCGGTTCCGAAGAAGGGGGGAGAGGAGAATCGAAGAAACATAAAACTACCACAACAGAGAACAAGAGAAAACATGGTAATCCATCATCTTCAACTCAAGCATTCTTCGTAGGAACATCTTCATCGACACGTTTCGGAGAAGGTTCGCGAGGAACCGGGTCGGGGCTATGGGATGGGAAGGTTCGTGTGCCAGCAGGCTTGTAGGCACGGGCAGGAGTGCCTGTGCCTACCCACGGTCCGGATTTGGACTGGAAAGGAGCAAATGCCGCGACCCGATCCTTGAATGAGTTTCCGCTGGTTGTCTCGGGAACCTTCACCTTCGTCATCGCCCAGAGGGCCTCCTTTGCATTCTCGACAAAGGGCTTTGCGGACACGTTCTTGGGCGGAGACCACTTCCCCCCCTCAGCCCCGTGACGCTCGGGGCTGCTAACCCCGTCGTTCTTCAAAGTGCGGTCGGGGACCCCGTTTTGGACCGAGTGCTTGGGGGAGCCGTGGGGGGGTGTATTCCCTCTCGGCTTGCTGTCCAGAATATCCTTTTTCAAAGATTTCTCCGCCAGTTGCTTCTGGACTTCGGCCTCCTCCCTAGCCTGATCGCGCTCCCGGTTCTTGTACGTCAGTTTGATAGATTGCAGCCCGGAGGTAATAGCCTCCATGGGAGCTTGATCCGGTTCGGCCGTCGTCCTGATCGAGGGAACACTCTTAGAGTCAACGGGCGATACCGCTAGATCCTGAGATCTAGCGGCAGCCGTTTCCCCCTTTGAGCTGGTCTCCCCGATTCGAGGACCGACGGTTTGGCGTAACGAGGAGCTGCGAACCGGAGCCTTTGCAGGCTGACCGGTAGACGGTATGGCGGTGCCGGAAGGCTTTTTGGCAACAACCGGCTGCTTGACAGCAGCAGCCGGTTTGGAAGGAGCGGCTGGCTTTGCAGTGGTTGTTTTCTGAGGAGGGCTAATCCTCCGCCTGCCTGATACCTGCGAGACACCGGTAATTGCGGTGTCCGCGGTGTCGGACGACTTGATACTAATCATGCTCGCCCTCCGGCTGACTTGGCTCTCCGCAACGGAGCTCAGGGCACTACCTGAGCGCTCCGGAATGTCCGATATCTTCTTGTTCGAACTCCTCAGAGTCCTTCCCGACGCTGCCCCGCCCGCAGGATTATCGACTGCCGGGATACCCACCGCACTATGGCGTTTAGCCTGGCGTCTTGCCTTTTCAACTGTGAGCTCAGCGGATGGTGCTAGAGTCTCCTCTCTCAGGACGGCTAGCTGTTGTTCCGGCAGTAAACTTCTCCAGATAGCAGCGGAGGCAGCTGGCCATTCCAATGGAGGTGGTGCTGGTGGAGGGGATGGGGTCCTGGTCAGAGCTGACTGGCCAGCAGATTCCGCCAAATTTGTCGAGGACTTGCGATGAAGTTTCGTAGCGGCTTTCGCAGAGCTCGAAGCGGTTGGTGAGGCAAAATCGCCTCTGCTGGAGTCGCGCGGCTTGGAGGATCTGGCCGAGGGAGCTACGTGCATCGCTTTTCCAATCTCCTCGAGCTTGGCGCCCAAAAACCATGTTGGGTCATATTCGGTATTCAAATTCTCGGGCCGCCGGTCGACTGGTTTCTCTGGCTCTGCTGCAAATGTCCGCAGAGTTCTGCCCGTGATATCTTGAGCCAACGAGCTTCGACGGGGCATGACCTTTTCAACTCGTGTATCTGGAATGAGCTCCGGGATGCTTTCTTTCGATACATCGTTGTTCTTCCTTGGAAGCGCCAATCCAGCCAGGTGTGAAAATACGCCGGTCCAGATGGCCTTGTCCGAATAACCACCTTCGAGAACACTCAGAACACGGCCCTCTGCGTAACTATCTGCCATCTTGACAGCGTCACTCGTAAATCTCGCATAAAATTCCGTCAAGACGTTAACTTTGTGTCGTTGCATGGTAACCTGTTCATGTTCGCTCGCGTCGAATCCAGCAGAGATGAAAATACCAGCTTTGAACCCGGGCTGTTTGGATGTGGGTTTGTAAGATGCCTTCGCTCTGGCCAAGAACCTTTCTGCCTTTTGCAAAATGATACTATATTTCTCTTCATACAGACGCCAAAAATCTTGTGCATCTTTGTATTGCTCCAGGTGAACGTTCCAGATATTTTGGTTGTGCGAATCTTCGATGCATGTGCTGGCATCCCGGACCTTTTCATAATCACCCATTTCGCAGGGATAAGAATTGATGTCGTGGAGGGAATAGTATGCGATATACGGTGTGTTTTTCGGGGTCTTTCTACCACTTTTATGGCGGTCATTCACCTCCCAGGCAATGGTTTGCGATCCATCGCCATGATGGAGATCAAAGTCAAGGATAACGGCATGTGTCATGTCATATTGCAAGGCTGCTCTTGCGATGGCAATATGGACATTATTGAGGTAACAGAACCCGCTGGGTTCCTCTTCAGCACAATGATGGCCTATCGAATCGTTGTTAGCACGCTGTCAAGTATATAGGGAGAGGGGAAACAAATAATCAAACTTACCGGGAGGCCTGATGCAGACAAAAGCCCTGCTGATCTTCTGGGTGCTCGTGGCATCCTTCGGATCGCCATGGTCGGATTTTCCAAAAACTCTATCAACGCCTTCCCATAAGGCACCCACGCATCCTTCAAAGTCCTCTCGGCTACCACCGCAAAGGAAGAGATCACCAGTATGCCAGCCAGGTGGAAGTTCGTTTTCTCGAGCAGCGATCTTCTTCTCGCTTTCGTCACATGCCTGAACCAAGATTGCTGGGTATTTGGGATCGTGGACTCTTGTAACAGAGGGGTCTTCGAGCGATCCTTTCCTATCGGTTTTGATGACGGAGAGGTTCTTGGCTTCAAATTTAGATAGAGCAACGGATATTCCAAACGTAGCTGCTCGCAATCGTTCCGGGCGCTCGACTACACTTATTAGTTCCTTCGCATCGCTAGTGCGAGTGTACTTGTGTAGATAGCTAGAGTCATTCAGGATAACGATTGTTTCTGCATTTGGATGTGTCCGGGGTGGGAGAGGTGGGGTAGCGATGTCCAATTTTGATAGGGAAACCATGGAAGGCGTTCTTGAGATAGGTCTCGTCGAAGGCGAGCCAGGTAACGCAGGAGTTGAAGATTTTCTACGAAGAGGAGAATTCGGTAAGGAGCCACTAAGATTTGAATTCTTTCGAATGAGTAAAGGATAGGAATTGGCAGTGGTTTCAGTTGCTGTCGCTGTCGATGGGGGTGATGATGAGGGAGGTGATGTTGAGGGAGCAGCAGGCAGAGAACCGGTTGCGAGAGTTAGCTTTTGGAGGTTGGTTGTAAGAGCGTCCTCAGGACTGAGAGATGGAGATGGAATGAGCCTCTGCATTCTGTTAGACATCTTTCACGGTGTTTCTCGACCTGTCGTCGCCGTCGTTGTTGTTTCTAATGGTGATAAGGATAAGGTGTTATATGTATGCTATGTTCAACGACGCGAGTTTCAAACAAGGATTCCACCTAAGACGTCATATGCTTGTAGAGGAACTGCACTGTCGCATGATATGATACCGAAACCGACAAAACAAAGACCACACAAGGGAAGAAGAACCAGAGATGATGAAGGTACAGACGGTGAAGCATGAAGTCGGAGATGGTGATGTTACTGTCTGTTAAAGGGGACAGGACGGATTGGTGGTGATATTGGTTATTTGATAAACACCACTCAACCGCAATTTCTCGAACGGCTCAGTCGCAGCCCGTTTCCTCTCAACCGGAAACATCAGACCCCAAAAACAGATATCCCTGACCCGTTTCAGACTTCCCAGTATTGGTCTTGCCACGATGATGCTGTCCAAGAAGACCAAATGCCCGTCGCGGCTTCGCTAAGTTGACCGTTTGCTGTTTTGTTCATGGCGGGACCATCGCGATGCCAGGATATGATTGGTCCTGATAGCGGGCACTGGCAGACGGCTCGATACCATCCCTGAAACAGGATGTTACCCACCAGAAAGAAGGCCCAGGATCTAACGAGGATATCATAACGATACCATGATGCATACTTCACGAAAATGCAAAATGAATACATACACAAGTATATGTTTGAAATAGGTTCGTAATCTAATCGGACAAAAATATCAAAGCTTCGTCGCTAACTTACGAAGCCCGCAGGACGTTACGGACATGCAGTTGCCATGCATGCGGCCCCACCAAATGCAGCACACTGATTCGTGCTAATTCGTGCTTGGAACGGTGCGAACGGATCCCTCAAGCGAAAGGACCCCATGCTCCATGCAGGCTGCCAGCATGACGTAACTGGTAACCATCGGCCTTACCAAAAACACCGTTTTCCCCGCAAAAATGCTGCCATCCATCGCAGATTAGTCTTTGGAATCGTATACATTCCTGCTTGTACCGACGGTCTCTCTGCCAGGATGCGCGCAACAGCGCTGGGACATTCCTGGTGACCAAACTGTGACCGAATGTGTTCTACGTGGAGCTGGTTTATCCCGAGCTCCTGCGCCTACTGGCTGTTATTTAACAGTAGGGCTTCCCGCTCTTAAATTTTTATTCTTTTTTATCAAATCCCTAGCTTAAACCCCCCAGATATTCAAATCTGACCTGCGCTGGATAATCTAGGTTTTATTTTTTTTGGTTAAATCCAGCTTTGTGGTCATCTCGTGGTGGTGCTTTCTTCTTCTTTTATCTATCAACATTACCCTCTCCTACACCCACATTATCATAACTGACGTACAAGATTTGACATCTACACTCCGAAATCATGCCTTACCCGTAAGTGCGGGTCAAAGTATTCAAATGTTCTTTTTAATTTTACTAAATGTCACATGTCGTCATTTTGTAGAAATCCTTTTGGCAGGGACCGCGAAGGGACCGAGCGCAACATCGCCGGCTACAAGGTCGCCACCATTTTGAGCTTCTTGCTCAACTTGACCTTCACGATTACGTACACTTCCCATGCACCTTCCAATGCACATGGACACAGTCACTGGAACCATACTATCTTCGGCCTCCGCGACCATGATTACACCGCCTTCTCTCCGAGCTATGTCTTCATCAGCGTCTACTGGATTACCCTCTTCATTCTTCAAATCGGGTATATCTGGCATTTGTTTTCAGATAACGCCGTCTATGTCAAGGAAGCCGCCGCCGTAGGATCTCACTTTGTCCTTTTCAACCTCCTTCAATTCGCCTGGGTCCATCTGTGGACTCGTTCCCACTGGTGGTTCTCCGAACTTATGCTCGCCATCAACTGGATTAATCTCGTTAGCTTATACTTGCGCCACTCGACCACCCCACGATGGGTCCACCTCCCCGCCGTAGCTCTACCACTAGTCTGGGTCGAATTTGCTCTTTTCTGGAACGGCGCTGTCATGGTTCACTGCTCCAGCCTTGCTTGCCGAATCCTTGCCAACGTTGCCATCTGGAACTTCCTCGTCTTTGCCGCTTTCTTTTTGCTCGTCTTTAAGGATCACCAAATCGGTTTCGCTACTTCTTTCTTGATGGCAGGATTGGGGGTTGGGCAATTTGCTACTAAGACTTTCGCTCTACAGTGGATTTTTGCATTGTGAGTTCTCATACTTGAAAACAACGATACTTGCTTGGACAGACATCTTTGCTAACTGCGGGGAACCGAAGCACCATCATGACTATTCTCTTTCTCGGATCGCTCCTCGTCGCTGTTCCAAATATCTTTAAAAACGAAGATCAACGAACCGAAATCACAGCTGGCGACCGCGAGAGGGCACCCCTTTTGCAGGATGCCTAAATTGCTTACCCAAAAACTCAGCTTTGAGATCACCACACTTGGGGACGTTTTGCAAACAAGATGGGATTCCGGAATGGAGCTCTTTTCCAAGACTCGTCGAACCGAGCATTTTCATTCCTTCGTGGGATGAAATACTTTTCATTAGGATAATTTTCCAACACAAGGATACTAACATTGAAATTCAATTATTAATGAACACGCGTGGGCAACCACGTTAACGTCTTCGTTTGGAACGTTTCCCAATTAAGCAATATTTTTTTTTTTTCGATTAATGGCCGCCAGCGGATCTATACGTATAATCAATCATGGTGATCTCGTAGATGCTAAAAAGAAACGCCCTCAGATTTACGTACTTTCAAACTAGACTGCCATCGTTGTGTTCCAATCCGAAATGTGAAAGAAACACCAAGACATGTCGACAGAGCAGTCAATTAATAGTTCGCCATGTATATCAACAGACTCAAGAGGTAACTAGGCGTCCCTGTCAATATCCCGCCACCGCCAGGGGGCCCGAGGGTTCCGACAGAGCTACCGCCGGCCCGACCTGCCGCCCCTCCTCCTACAGGTCAAGTTGCCGCTCCTCCTGGTCTGCAAGCTCTACCGGTATGATCACCACCCGGCCAGGTCGTACCCGGCAAACCTGCTAAACCCCTAAGTTCTGTGGACACGATGGCAGCAAATCGGCTACCAAATGGCGTCGACCCGGCCGCGCACGACAGCATGTTCGGCGAACCAACCCGACCCCTAGACCTTATTTCCGATAAACTACCATCTGCTCTCACCAAAGTCAACTATTCACGAATCACGAAGGGTGACATGGCAGCTGGATTCCTAGCATTAATATTCCTAGCCGGTCTAGCAACATTTGCGATCATCCGCTATCGACGCCGGAAAATACGAAGAAAGAATGCAAAGAGCAATGTATCGAAAACAAACCGGTAGATATCGAAGCAATTGTTCCCGAGGCCGAAGGTGGTGGTCAATTTCGAGTTAAAACGGAGATGCGGGAGGTCAAAGAGCCGGAACAACCGGAACCCGTGTACGGAAGTTTCCAGACGCACAGGAACGGGCATCAAAATTCGCGCCCGATATATTCGTTACGAAATCCGCGGTCCAACCTTTGGAAGCCTAGGAATACTTCTCGCCCAGGAACACCAACTCCACCTCTGAGTCCGGCGAAAGAGAGGTACTTTATCGAGATCGAAGTCGGGGAGGACTATTTAAGAATATAGGCAGTAGCAGTCGGGAATAATCGAATAGCTGCGTATGATAGCTTAGAAATGTCCAGCAGCTTTTATTCAATGTTTTTATCTTATTGGTCCATCCGTTAAACCTCGGGTGTTTCAACCTTTTTTTATGCGTGCGGTGCAACTGTGAGCCGTGTTGTGTGGTATTCTAGCTGACGGCTGCTTTCGATGTTCCACAGGACCCACTAGTCTTGACACAAAATTGCTTCTGCTGCCGACATCCTTTTATCAAAAATTGATCGATGGTGTGTTGGGCTTGCAGCGCCACAGGGCGTTATGCATACCGCCGTGCTACCTGAAAACCCTTCGGAGAGTATATCGAACTAATGCATAATGTTACAGGGAATGTATCTGCCGGGGGGACAATTCTTTCTCTAGACCCATTATTGAATGCTTCACTCTGGCTGGTGGGATGTATCGATTCGAATGTCTAATGATGTACGGCATTAAATGCAGTCTAGATGCTCGTGTATTAATTTTTTGCAGTCTAAGTTGTGTATATTTGCGTTTTACGTGGGGTATTTTGCTTCGTATTATGCTGACATCTATTGTGAAGGATGGTGGTGCTGCTGAAAGCGCGGGTCGCTCGTTAGTGGTTGGGAGGGAGAAGACGCCGATGTCCCCGTGAACTCCTGCTCTACCTCGGAAGCTTGGTAGCCCTCAGTGGTCTCGTCGTAAACCGGGTAGCCAGGTGCAAAGCTCGACCCTATTGGATAGATCTGCTGAGAGAATTCCTGTGACGGAGTATGCCCCTCACCGTGAGATGGTGGCACCGGAAAACCTTGCCAATTCCACATCCGTGCATACGTGCCCCCGAGCTGCATGGGGTCCAAGGTGGCCGCTAGGTCATCTGCAATAGTTTGGGATGGAAAACTCGAGAGTAGGCCAATATTGTCGTAACCCGTGCGTGCAAGAATATTGATTCCAGGGACGCCAAGGAGGGTATACTGCTGGGACGAATCAAAAAACTCGTTCAAACTGCTTAAGCCGCCCGAGAAAGTGTCAAATCCTTGCACTCCCTGGGGTGAAATAGTGTTCCACTCGTTGTGACCGAAGAGTGTTCCGGGATTTTCGGGGCTTAAGTACGCATATTCTGGAGGGGAGGTATATGTATGTCCGATGTGAGGGGCTGCAGATGTCATCAAGTCGGTGAGCATCTTGCAGCTCCGTCTTGCAGCGAGATCAGTTTGGCCCATATAATTCAGCCATCGTAGGACTTTTTTGCCGGATGCCATCAGTAGCTCCTTTTGCTCGGGGATGTGTTCGGCTTGAAGAGTCATCTCCATCATCACGATCATTCCAGAGGAAACAATGTAATAAAGAATAATCCACCAGGGGAATACAGCCCAAAATTCCGTTGGGCGAATATCATCTGGTAGCAGTTTGATGATGTCTAGTGCGGCCGTGACGCATGCTATCGACGCCGCTCTATTAAACTGACGTAACTGGGCAGCTTCCATGGCTTTGACTCGACACAGACATGGCCAGTTGAGCAGGACAACTGTATTGAGATAATCCAAATACAACAATACTTTCTATAACAATGGAAAACATGATAATAAGTTAGCCGCAACGTATCCAACTTTTTCTTGGATATCATAAGCTTTTAAGCGAAAGCATTGCTGATTACTAACGTTTCGTTGGACTTGTAGATCCGGTTCCGGGGTCACTTGTGGTGAAAAAAAGTCGACAGGGACCTCGTCCTTCCACTTTTGGAGTTTCGAAGTAGTAGTGGTGATGATTTGTTCAACATCGCGCCAAGTAAGGCTTACGGCTCCAGCATAGTATATTTTGTTCAGAATTTCTAAACCTATTTTGTAAAGCTTTGTGCTCTGCGAGAAGAACCCATTTTGCTGGTCGAAATTAGGAACTTGGCCTTGGGATTGGTCACTATGAGCCAAAGAATCGAACAACCGGCTAATAAGATCGTATTGCGAGCCCTCAAAACCTGTGGTTTTGTTTTTGCTTTCGAGGATTTCGCCCAGGGCATCTTCGTTTATTCCGCTCAGGGCGGGAATGTTGTATCTCCTATCGTCCATGTATGTCGGCCGGCCTGTAAGTATACCGCATAGCCGCTCTAGCGACATAAGAGTGTAAAACTTTCGGTAACGAATTTCTTGCTGCACCCTGTTTAGTCTAGTAAGATCACTGGAAAGATGGAGACCTAGTGAATAGCTGTTTCTAATTGCAAGACCGACAACATTCCAACACCTTCAAGTAGATTAGATTTCCGAGACTGATACTGGGCAAAATACGGGAGGGAGTAAGTACCGGTTGACCTGCTTGGTAGCAAGGAGGTATATACCAAGGAGGCCGAGTGCTTGTACCTGCCGTTCGTCAGGGTTGTTGAACAAAACCTCACTGCAGAAGAAAAGCCTCTTCGCTCGCCCGAGATAGACTAAGTGGTCATTCGGCTCGCCTTTCCAACTTGCTTCTGCTAACTCTGAGTAGAAAGATCCAATGGCCATGATAGTATTTAATGATGCCAACCAAGACCGGATAGGTTGGGGTTCAATATGGTGATCCATGTATGCCTCATACTCCTTGATGAATTTTGGCCGAAAGACTATTGGAAATGCAAGTTGAACCGTGCTGAAGAAGGCATCGAGTAGGGTATCTGCGATTTTGCGCTCGGGGATCTCGAAGCACTCATCAAGACTTGGCAATGGGACGTACGGCGTTAAGTCGTCTAGGTGGTAAGAGCGTCTGCATGGCATTAGCTAACGGCACCCATTAATCTCATGTCCCGAAATGAAGTCCATACAATCCTTCACTGGCGGTTCTCGTCATCTCTAGGGTTTCACCAACATCCCCTCCATGCCCTATTCTTTTTCTTGCGCCTTCTTCTTGCTTAGTTTGCTGCGTACTCTGTGGTGTCCTAGATGACCCGTCATCGATTATTGTTTGCAACCAAGACATATCTGAGCTTGTCCCAAGATATGAATGTGGGAAATCAGTAGACCCGCCGAAGTCGTCCGCAACCTTGTCGAGTCGCATAAAGCCCCTCGACTCCTCCTGAGCCGATACTTCGTTTTCCGTATCATCGTAATATTTTAGGGTCTTCTCGATTCGCTCCCAGTTTGAGGACTGGAGAATTTTGATAGCGGAGTTAATTGTAGGCGAACTTATATTAGGTGCGCAAGAGACGGCTGTAGGGTCTAAGGGAATGGACTAACCTCTCTGAGTGCGGCTACGATAGCCAGCTTCGCTTGGTTGTCTATTTTGCCGCTTGTATATATTGTCTCAAGGGCCGCTTCGTATGTGTCGACCCGGTCTTGGAGATACCGTACCTCGCTGAAACAGAAAAATACGTCGACAGATTAGCACATGCAGAAGGAAGCTATGGCAAGATAATCCGGTGCCCACTTTTTTGCTCTTTCCCGCTTTCCATCTCCATAGTAGCATGAAATTTTGAAATCCAAGCAATGGCGGCAGGACGGTCTGTAAAGTATCGAAGGTTTAGGAGGGAGACCCCCCAACGCATGTTAATAAGGTTTTCGTGTTGGAAAATGGAGTACAATATGGGAAACATCGAATGCGGGCTTGTCGAAAGAGTAGGGCAAAGTATTTTTTACCTTTCACCATTACACTTTATTAATTATGACACCGTTGCGTTAATGATGAACCAATATGTGACGTAATATAGCATGATGCGCTATGGTATGCAGCAACTCACTTTTGTTTTCCTCGAGCGGCAGGGTTCACAGGCGTGTGAAGTGCGATTCTTGTCACCACTTGAGCTCCCTCGTCTCCCTTCGCCGCCCCACCCAGCCACATCTGAATCTCGTTTTAAGCGGGGGATGGCGACCTTGGAGCTGGTGGAGCTCGGTGTGCTGACGATATCTAGGGTGGGCGGCCCTGTGGATGGTTGCGGTCCCGACATTTAGCCAGATAATTGAAGTGAACCATTCAGACGAGGGGTGTTATCTTCCTTATATATCTCTTTCGCTGTCAGAATAAGATCCTAGATGGTCATGCTTTTTGTATGCGGGGTTGTGTCTGGTTCTTTGTACGCTAAGAAAAGCATCATATCGACGATTTCGTCGTCGAGGTGGGTATGCATGCATAAAATTCTATCCACAGTCAGCCGTCGTTACCCCTCCCTAGAATCCTGCAATACGTGGGCTTCGCAGAACCCAATCTCAGCTCATTGGCCAAGAAGCGTACTGCGTTAGTCCTTGGGGACAGCTGATGTGTAGCATATCTGACAAAAAACAAAGGTTGAAAATGGAGATGGGGAAAGATCGTTCACGGCGGCTGTTGATTGAAGGATACCAGAAATAGCTAGCTTGTAGCTACGTAGGCGGACTTTTTATTCTGGGCTAGGACATAAAGAATGGAACTGGAAGGTACAAAGAAGGAATGAGCGGATCCTATATATCAAGCTGTGCACTTGTCCGCTCCAGCAGCTATCCATTTTTGGCCAAGATTCCAGAAAAGAAGAGCAGCATTGTAGCTAGTTTATCGGGCTCAGAGAGTATGCAATCAAGTATCTCTTACTCAATTTCCCCTAGTTTTCCTACATCATAGGTCTCTAATAATAATAATCCGAAGGTGAGGACAGTGCTTTCCTGGCGGTGTCAGGTGGGTTTTCGGGGGCGTGGTTCTGGGGGGAAACGCCCGCAAAACCAATCAATCCTCAACGGGGCTCTCTGTCGAGGGGCGACTAAGTATGTGCCTCGGGAAGTTCGTTGAATCAGGCTCGCAGATGCAATAACGGTGGCGTCTAGTTTAGAGGAACCTATTCTGTGGTGCTATTACAGATCTGTTCCGTGCGGCCAATCGCAGTTGAACAGCGACGGAGTACGCATTAGCTATGTTCCCGGAGTGCTTCGAGAAAAAAAAAAAAATTTTTGTTTAGAGGACATAGATTGCAAACCAATTGCAAGCACCGTTTTCTCTTTAGGCTACCTGGTGGGAAGCAGTCGTTCTGTCAACACCCAACATTTTCCATTGGTCGGATTAAAGTTCCGACCACTCGGAGCCTTCATAGGGCGGGGCTCTTATACTAAGCAATATTTGTGTGTGTGTGGAGCAGAAACTAGGGCATAAGGACCTGTGCATCCGTAGCCCAGAATTTGGTTTCATTGCATTGCATTGAGAGGGAGCCGACAGGTTGGTATCACAGATTTCGAGTTAATATATTTTGTCAGAGATGGGGAGTTCCTGCAGCATCAGTTTGACGATCGGTTTGGCGACCTCACAGTGCATGAGGACATTTATTTTTCTAACGGGCGGGGCGATCATTAGTTTCTAGGGCTGGTCTAACAGAGAGTTCTAGGCTTGAATCGACCATAAAGATTGAAAATAGGATGGTATGCGGGTTGGCTAAAGCCATTAGCACCAGCCGGTGCGTCATTAATACCCCATAAAGACGGCATTCCGATATGTTACTTGGGGTAACCGCAGCTGCAGATTTTATGCATACTTAGCAGACTGGACGGTTAAAAGATCCTGTAGATTCAAGTTTCCAAGGATGAGCTCTGGGTTTCTGAGGGTGGCATCGACCTTCTTGTTAGGAGGTAGAATTCGGTGGTACATGTACATCCGATCAAGTACAGTCGACCATTCGTCGATCCTCACCGGCTTTGATGAACACTGCCGCGAAGTATGAATAATTTTAGATTATTTACGTATTCTGGTAGTATCCCCGTAGAAATAGTAACTAAAAATGAATGAGATAACGTATTCCACCGGAAGTGGAACACACTGGGAAGTGGAACACCAAATTTTCAATTTCAAAAAATTATTATAAATTTATTTCTAATCGGAAAAAATTGAAAAAATAAGAATAAGAAAGAACTCATTACCTCTTAAAAGACCTGAAACTTTAGTATAATTTGGATTAATATTCGATTTATAATGATTTTTTAAAGTTTGAATTTGTGAAAAAATCACATACAAATTATTTGTGTTGTTTCTGTTTTTGCCATACAAATCTGTATGTGAATTTTGTGTTAGCTCACATTTTTATAGTGTAACACGACGCCTGGATTAGTCGTGCCACGCCGTGTGTGTGGCCTTGCCTATTGACCGTTGAGCCAAAAGGGTTGAAGATGTCAGAGCGATAGCTCTGGCGTCCAGGCCATTATATATGCCTAAGGTGTCCATAGAACACACTAGGCCTGCAGCACGATAGGGCACGCAGCATGACATATAGTGAAAAATGATTTCAAAATCTACTTTGTTGGATTGTGTGAAAATTTGATATGTTTTGCTGTATAATCTCGTGATTAAAATTCTTCAAAAACTTTTGAAAAATAATAAAAATTAAAAAAGTTATAATCATTTAAAAACAACTAAAAATTGTATGTATTATATAAAAAATCAACACAAATTTAAACGTTAATAACTTTTTTAAATATTTAGTATTTTTCAAAAGTTTTTGAAGAATTTTAATCACGAGATTATACAGCAAAACTGTCACGGCCCAGTCATATTGACTAAACCCGATTAGGAAATATGGCTTGGCGTGACAAACATACTTCCTGTTCCCGACCCCCTTCATCTCACAGGAGTTATTTTTATTATAAACTTCCGGATTCCTGTTTGATTGAAATTATGCTTCTATTCTCAAACTCATGTATAAATGTGTTGTGGAGCAACACATTTCCAGAAACTGACGAACGGAAATCTATGGCACTGGCCTGTCATGTACTGTTTGACGCCAAGCCTTGTTCCCAGTTCCCCCCAACTCTCCTAGTGTTCCCGACCTGGGGACAACTGAGAATGACTGAGGAACTGAGAACACCAGACATCTACAGTTTGTATGGAACTTCATCATGTATAGATAGACCTTTGAACGATGGCAGTCTATGGGATTTTCTCTTAGACCCATCGGTCAACTTATCAACAGAATCTCCTATTGAACAGTCATACCTGACTGTGTTACACTTTCTACCCACAATTCTATTCATTCATCTGAATACATAATTTCCTACACTGAGAGACCTGAGTAAATAGAGTTGAGAAATTAGCAAGGTGCTAAACTGTTTTAGGAATCCTAATTGGGAAACCTAGAGCAGGTGTAACACTTATTCTTATTTTTTCAATTTTTTCCGATTAGAAATAAATTTATAATAATTTTTTGAAATTGAAAATTTAGTGTTCCACTTCCCGGTGGAATACGTTATTCCAAAAAATGCTCTTCCGTTGGTATTGATCAAATATAATAGAAAATCAAATATACGATTTCATACTCCAACTTGAACTCAACCAAGGGTATATATTCGTCAACACCGCCACGAAGAATTGTTCGGTCTGATTGGTTAGCGCTGGTCTCGTTGGTACCAGAACAAGCTTGTATATAACTGGATGTGAAACCCATTCTTAGGATTGACAGAATCCCGGACAAAACATTTGAATGTATCAATGGTACTTGAGGGTATAAGTAAAGATATAATTGATGAGCGAGGCGGCGAATTCGTTAGACTTGTGGAGTTCGACGCGCATGCAGATATATCGAAATCAAACGCTCAGATGTTGGCGCGGAGCGAAATCCGATAACACGTGCAGCCGGCTCCCACGCGGCTCTCTATATGTCAGCTTTGGGACACTGATTCAGGCAGCCCCTTTGCAATTGTCCGATTCCTTGGCTCGGTGTTTCATAATTGGCAGCGGATGATGGCATGGGCACACATATTTCCCACACCCTGGAAAACAGCATGGAACTACTGGTTTGCACAGCAATGCCTGTCGTTGTTCATGGTTGGAACGGTGTTTAATTGGTTCATAAACACGGCGCTCTGGTAGGTACAGTTGATCAGTTTGATATTAGGGGGCTAGATTGTTTCCTAGCACCAGTGAGAGAGTGTATCAGTTGAGGATGATTTGGCCGAAGTTTGCAACATTTGGCGACCACACGCAATTGCATTTCAACCATCAGCTTCGAGCTCTTCTCCGAGGTTTTGATAAAAATTTGCTCCTGGTGTAGGAACCTGTCATCTCCCCAGGGTCCAAACAGCTGGCTCGAAAGACAGTACCTGCAGTGGTGCCCCTTAACAAAACGGGGAAAGGCTGACAGGCAGCAGGGGCTTGAAAGAAGCAAACGACAGCGATGTCAAAGACAGAAGCGAACGAAGCGAATCTTCGTCTCAGTGGTTTAAAACCCCGGAAGGCGAAAGAGGATAAGGGTCAGTCGCAAAACGGCTGTTTCTGTTCTGCGAGTTTATCCTTTGGGGCCGCCGCATTGCCATTAATTGCTTGAAGTTGGTTTCTGTTCTTCCTCTTTTCTTGATCCACGTCCCCGCAGAGATCTTGACCTCACGTCTCCTTTTACTTCGTGTGTTCTTCTGCATTTTCGCTCGTCCAAGCCATTCGAAAGCGATCGGTCAGGCACCGTTCAGTTTCGCACTTCGAGATACACCAGAAGTTCGACAAAGGGCCTCGAACCCCCACACCTCTCGAAAAACTCGGTGCAGTTTCCCGTTTTTGCGCGGCAACACCTTGCTCCAAGTACGCTATTGGAACTGTTGTGTAGCGCAAAGGTGCATGTGGTCGCTGTAATCTCAGTCACCCATAGACACTGCACTGGATCTAGAGTGGTGTTATCGACGACGGTGATATCACAAAAGAAGCCACTGGATTGCAGTTGAGTCGCGTCCGTGATCACGACTCGGGGAAAGGAAAAAAAAAAAAACTTGGAAACAGGAGAGGTTTCGCCCGCCAATAACAATCAATCGGTGAACTCGGCTTTGTGGAGAGCTGCATCTTGCTGCATTCCAGAGGTCAGCCCCGCTCCTGAATTGAACTCGACATCAGTACAGTCAGTAGGATACCGTCGTACAGCCTCCTTTGGATCTTACGTACGATTGATTCGTTTTCCGGCCACCTCTTCTCAAAGAACAGCTGATCGTGGGAATCTATATAAGACGTCGGCCTCAACCGCGACTGTTGCGAACTGTTACATTTCTCAAACGACCGTTCCGCTGAGCGAGCTACTGCGAATAATCGCATTGCATTGCAATAGGTACTGCATTGACTTAGCTAGACTGTTGTCAGTCGATGTCGGCCTAGTCAATTAGCACGCTCAGATCCATCCCAACGCACCTGTAACAAGGCGACTGTTTAACTTTCCTTGACCCCGAGGACCCTATTAATATTAATTAAAGCGACGCCCGTGCCAGCAGACTGTTGTCGACAGTATCATAGGAGTTCATAGTTACTATAAGAAGTATCTTTAAAGGAGAGATGCAGGCTCCACTCCATCCCCCACCGCCCCCTCCAACAGACGATGTCGGCCATATGCACCATTATGGTCGTTCAGGGCGACCAGTAACTCCACGCAGCGGTTCCAGTCCCCCAGGCCGACTAAGCGTCCCAAAAAACTCCTCCAAAACCAACGGCTCTTCTGGTGACCTTTCCAAGAGTCCTTCTCGAGCATCAAACAGTCGAGACGAAAGTCCTTTACCTGCCAGAAGATCATCCCTGGGAAACCTCCTTCGAAGATCACGTTCCAACGACAAAATGCCTAAGAAGATCAAGAAAAACCAGCCTGCTCTACCTCCTCCGGTCCCTCAGACCCCTCCTCGCCTGCCCGAGCTTGATATTGCAAAGGGTACGGGCTCTCCCATGCGAACTTTTGGAGGAGTCCCACCCAGCCATCAGGCTTCAAGCCCACCAGGCCAATCCCTACCAAAACCAAGTATTGATTTGCCTTCACGAGATGCAGCGCATCCAGATCAATCCAAAGAGGAAAATGTCAAGCCGGGCTTCGACATGAACCAAGACCCTTTCCAGGGTGCATCGATTACCAATCGTGGACGATATAGCTACGCCTCTTCAGCTGTATCGACCGTCCACGGACCTAGGAGACTCCGAAAGCGCAAGGATCCTGTCCCCTTCAAGTAAGTCATTGAAATCCACAAAAATTTTCATCAAACATTCGTACAGTTTTTATTTGGAAAAGTTGTGCTAACATACCTCACAGTGTCCTCGTAATTGGAGCCAGAAGCTCCGGGAAGAGTAGCTTCGTTCAATTCCTCAAATATTCGCTTGGAAACTCAGCTAAGAACCATAGAAAAGCCCTTGCGAATGGAGTTTCCACTTTCGAATACACAGAAGACCTCGAAGACCCAGAGAACCCTGTTTTTGAAGCTGAAACCGGTGCTTTCCAGAAGAGTTATATAGAAACTGACATCGACGGGGAAAGAGTCGGCATCACAATTTGGGACTCGGACGGGTTGGAGAAGTCTGTTGTGGATTTGCAATTGAGGGAGATCGTAGCATTCATCGAAAACAAATTCGAGGAAACGTTCACTGAAGAAACCCGCGTTTCGAGAATCCCGGGCAACAAAGACTCTCATATCCATTGCACATTTCTCCTAATGGATCCTGCTCGCCTTGACACTGGAGCTAGCAAGTCAGTTAGACGCGGACCAAAGAGCAACAAAGACACTGGCATCGAGGGTTTAGATGATGACTTCGACCTACAGGTTTTCCGTGCCCTCAACGGAAAGACAACCGTCATTCCCATCATCTCTAAGGCTGACACTTGTACTCTCGCCCAAATGACGCAACTCAAGAGCCTTGTCATCCAGTCCCTCTACAAGTCGAAAATTGATCCCATCGCCAATCTCGATCTCGATCTGGACTACGGCCCAGCCGCTACCTCAAAGCCGAGCTCCGCCCAACCAAAAAAGCCGGCAAGGGATATCCTTCCAGAAGCTTCAGAGGAAGAGGAAGGCGGATCTGGTGCTTCAGAGGATGAAAGTGATGCTGGTTCTGAGACCGGATCTATTATTCCAGCCGTCAACATCTTACCTTTTTCGGTCATCTCTCCAGACCACTACAGTTCAGAGTCGATTGGGCGACAGTACGCCTGGGGTGTTGCTGACCCATTTAACCTGGCCCACTGCGATTTCCTCAAGCTTAAGGAGGCTGTATTCTCGGACTGGCGTGGTGACCTTCGCGAGTCCAGCCGCGATATGTGGTACGAGAATTGGCGTACTAGCCGCCTGAGCAAGACGGGTAAACTTAACAATGGTCGTGTTCGCTGAAATCGACCGTGCTGATGTTGTTTCGAATCATTGTTCATGGCCCACACTTTGCAACTAACCTCCTGATCCCGTGGTACAGCTGTTTTTCTTTAGCATGGAGGATAAATTTTTATTTATTTTTATTTTTTTCCCTTTCAACCCGTTCGAAAATGCTTTTGGTCCCTGATCTCATTTTTCTTTTTGTCTTCTATTAAAAGCTGGCCTTCACCCGTTTCCTATGTTCTCTCATCAATGATGTTTCTGGCGTTCAGCGGCATTCTGGTCCGAGCGTTGATTTTTATATTTCACTTGGTTTCTCTACTCATGTTTCATCTGTTCTACTCATGCTATGCGGGACCGAAAGTTTACAAGAGGTAACGGCAGTAGCCTCACCCGCGAGCCAGCCCTCGTACCTGCATTAGCATATTTTTATCCACAGCCGCATGACCGTAGCGTCACGTTTCCCTAGCCAGCATTCCCGAAATTAAACCTTTTATTACCTTTTCAGTCTTATTACTCGTAAATACAAGAAATGGTCAGGTCGCCTCACTCTCGTCTCCACTCTATGTCAGCAGCGCTTTCAACTCGCGATAGCCTCTCCAATGATTTTTTTGCTGCGGGCTACCTTTGTTTTTTAGAGGCTGTTTTCGATAGATGTTTAATATTACAGTGGCCATGTGCCATATCAACTGACGATACCGCGATTTTATATTTACTTCAAAACCCTCATTATCACTGATGCTCGTCTCGTAAAAAGCTGATGCTACAGATTGATGTGTTGAAATCAAGATACAACAACGACATGGCTTCAAGCACCTCAACTTGCAACTTGATACTATACCTCTATCGATCCTTCTCCGTTAAATTTCGTGATGTCTACAATCGATGCATGCGAAGATACATCCTCCTCCGCGTACCTAGCTGGAACTGGTCTAAGAACTGTATTCCCAAAGCTTTTACCGTCACACAAAGATCGGTCTCATGCTAAGGATATCGCAATGTCTCCGGAAGGAAAATGAGGCACCAGAAATTCGAAATGCCCGCATGACTAGACCGGGACTAGTCGCCCCTCCTAAAGCACATCCTGCATCCGAACTCAGTCATGGCTTCGTCATGCATCAGGCCTGCATGATAGAGAAGAGTGAGCGCTCGAACATGGGCACCTGAAGCAGAAGGGGTTTTTAGTGGGTCCCTTTTTCTTCCACTTTCCTGCTCCGTTCTGAAATCGTAGAAGTGATGATGGGTGAAGATGAAGGACTTGGTTAACGAAATCAAACCGGAGAAATAGGATTTAGGGATAAATGCTTTATTTGATTCCTTGAAATAGATTTAAGCTACAGTAGCCGCTCGCTGTGCCTCGGGGGTAGTTTCTACTAAATCTGGTCTGGCTATAGTTTTTTCCTTCGTCCTTTTTATTGTCTGTGCCATATACGTGCTATACCTATTACACTAGTGGCTGCTTACTCCTCTCTTCTATTTTTGTTATCGAGAAGGATCGTCTTCGAACTGATAAAGACTCGCGAAGACCTCCAAGCATTTTTCATTCTCAATATTTCACTCTTGATTGAAATCTACATTTTTTTTCTAGCTTACAAGTTTTCAGGTTTCTGAGGTATGGGGTTTCCAAGTTTGAGCTCCATCGTCCCGTTCCCCCCACTTTCCTCATAGAGTAAACTAGCAAGTAGGAGATAGCTCGTGCTGACAAAAGAGGAGTCACAACAGGATCAATAGGAACAAAAGGAAAGGGAAGATAATAAAAGGTTGCGGTTTAGGAAATTTCCCATCCCAATCTCGTATATCCTTTTTATATTTAAATCTCGATCTTCGAAAAATAAGTAATGTCGAGGCGAGAGTACGACGATTACGACCGGCGGGACAGCAGGGTCGAGTATGTCCCCGCCCGCCCACGTTCCAGGGCAGGCTCAAGCTATGCGCCTCCTGGAGGATATCCAGAATCCCCAAACGGCTCGTATCCGAGGACGTACAATGCCCCCGTATCTATGCCACCTGCACCCGCGCCCCCAGATGATGCGTATGGTCCCAACCCTTCAACTACTATAGTATCTGGTCGACGACCACCGTCCCCAGGAGTCCGGTTCGCGGACGAACATCGAGATGCCGCCCGTGATAACCCGGCGCGAAGGTCCGCTGGTGGGACGGATTGGAAGCGAGTTTATGAACGGGAACTTGCAGAGCAGCGGGAATTGGAGAAGAGGCGGGAGGCTGCAGGATCCCGTGGTGCGGTCGCCTCACCAGATCGTGGTCCTACCCCCCGGGGTTTGGATGTTAATTTGAACACCGATAGAGTCAAAGGGAGTTTTTCTCTCGCTAGTAAGAGTGACAAGAAGAAGGAGAAAAGAGAGAATGATCTTGCTTGGTCGAGTGAAGATTCTGAAGATGAGAAACAAAGACAACGAGAAAGAGATAGGAGAAAGCTAGAGAAGGATCGTGAACGAGATCGCAGGGAAAAAGAAAAGAAAGAAGAAGAGCTAGAAAGAATAAGACAGGAGAGGGAAAAACTCGAGAAGGAGAAAGCTGCGGCTGAACGCCGTCGAAGCTCTCATTACGCCGACGGATATGGCGATCCAAGGCGCTCCTCTGGACAATTGCAAGATCCTCGAAGGTCTTCCGGTGCCTTACAACTAGTCAACGATCGTGAGAGGGAGCGTGAAAAAGAAATCGTAATCCGTGAAAGAGAAAGACTTGAAAGGGAGAGGATAGATCGCGAAAAGGCAGAACGCCGCAGAAGTGGCCACTACGAAGATGCCTATTATGGAGATCCAAGGCGCTCTGCTGGCAGCTTGGCGATGCCAATGAGTGCTGGGCCGACTAGGTCCGCCTATGGTGACGACCCACGAAGGTCTGCCGGTCATATTGTTCGATATGAGCATCGTGATACCCGGGAAGACTATCGCCGTGAGTCCCCGCCTTCCGATGAGATCGCTGGCGTCAGATACGTCCAGCGCCCACATTCGCCCGCCGGCTCAGGGCCACCCTCATTTCGTCCTCCTCAAACCCATTATCTTATTACGGAAGCACCCGGTAGCCGCCAACGAGCAAGCTCGGTGGGCCACCGACATGCTTCCGTTCCGTCAATTGATACAGGAATGGCGAGGATGGCCGTCCATGATCGAGACTATCATGATTATTATGAGCGTGAACGATATGATGATTACCCACCAGATGCATATCGACCCACCTATTATCCTCTCTCCCCAATGCCATCCCCAGGATTGCCACCAAGAGATCGAGGATTTAGCGTTGATGTTGGCGGTAATTTTGCCTTAGGAGGCTCCCACGGTAGCGCCAGCGCTGGATATACGCTCTCAGCTGGATCGGGCCGTCACCACCGCACTCACTCACATGGGCATGCTGATTATATCCGCCCTGAGGAGAAGCGCCGCCCCCCAGAGCCCGAGTATGATCCTAATGACCATGCCCAGATCTTATACAAGGCTTTGAAGGGTAAAGTCGCAGATGTCGGAGCAATTCTTAAAGTCGTTCCTTTCTTGTCCGGAGACCAAATGGTGGATTTAAGAGCAGAGTACAAGAAAGTCCACCCACTTGTAAGTTTTCAATACGGGCCTGGCCGTGAATGGGTATATCTAATAAAGAATCACAGGGCAACGTCAATCTCGCCAAACATCTCAAGGCCCAGCTCAGTGGTAAAGTCCAACTAGCTGCCTACGTGACAGCTTTAGGTCCATATGAATCCGAATCATATTGGTCCATTCTTTCGAACCAGAAACCAGTAAGTTTACATAACGATCTTAGATGTATTGATAAATACGGTTTTCTAAACGGCTACTAGAATTTCAGACACGCTCTCCTCATTGAAGCTATCATGGGCCGTGAGATGGATGATATCATCGATATCAAACAATCCTACAGAGACTCAAAGAATGACCACAACTTTGAAAAGGCTATCACGAAGGAGCTAGCAGCCGACAAGGCCACTGGCGAGAAATTCAAGGATCTTGTTCTCCTTCAGCTTGATACCACCACCCGTGGTTTACACATGAACGAATGGGACAAAGTTTACCTCGACAAAGTTCGAGATGACGCCGAAGATCTTCATGACGCTCTTGCAAAAGATAAGGTCGACAGTTTCTTCGTTGGAAAGATTGTGATTACGAGGAGCACGACCCATGTGAGAGAGTTGTTGAGGATGTATAAAAAGTTGTTCGATGGTCAGGATCTTGCGAGGTTGATTGCTGAGAAGTTGAATGGATTGATTGTGAGTATATTGTCTTGCCTTTACAGTTAGAGTATGATACTAACGACTGAATTTTAAATATTTAGGGAGAGGCTCTACTCCATGTTCTCAACGGGGTCCTTAACAAGCCGGCTCGTGATGCTCGCCTTCTCGAAGAGTCCATGAAGGGTGTCGGTACCCGTGACGACCTTCTTGTTGCTAGACTTGTCCGTATTCATTGGGATCCGGAACATCTGACAGCTGTTAAGGAGGCATACAAGACCAAATATGGCATGTCTCTCAGAGAGAGAATCAAGGGAGAATGTTCTGGGTATGTTTTATCTTTGAATTATATTTTATAACTATCGGTTCCCGATCGCTAACTGAAACTGTGTATATAGATCGTACCAAGAATTCCTGCTCAATCTTATTTCGGTCGACACCCATACTACTGCCGTTGTTAAGGCATGAGCGGTCCCAATCCATCACTATAACCAAACCGTCTTGTTCGTGGTTTGATACCACGGCATTTCGTTCGGTCACTATTTTGGAGAATTCGCAAAGTTCAGGGCACATAGGAGGCTTTATCTGCAGTTCTACCATTAACTAATATTCACCGTATTATATATTTAACTTGATGACGAGTTTCCTTCCCTGTATCTACCTCCTTTTTTCCCTTGTGAGATTTAATGAAGTTAGGATGTTGATAGTATAAATTTATATAAAGATGACATGTATCCAATCTGTTGATCTGAAATATAAATGTTTGGATTCCCTAGCTATTAACAAATTACTTAAGTACACCCTTCGCCCTGCTAACTTCGAATTTGGCCCTTAATTCATAAACCTCAAATTCGTGCGAGGGTCATACTCGGACGCATGGCTTGACTCCCTTTGACTCCCTCGAAGTGGTCGTAATTGCTCATCCGTCCTTGTTGGGCTCTCGGACCTCTCTTCCTCATTATCACGATCTCTTAGACCTTTCCGTTTCTTATTCCAGTATCCAAAGTCATCTCTCGTCATCCCCTCACCACGAATTTTGCCGTCCCAGCCGTGAATTGCTACGGTTCCTATTTAGAGATAATTCGTTAACATAAAGCCACGCCATAGTGTTTAAAACATGGAGAAAACATACCTGAACTAGACCCGTACCCATTCCATGAAGTACTAACGATCACCGGTGCATCCGGATGCCACGAAACATCTCTTGTACAAGTATCCCATTTCGGTCTTGCCCTTGACAACCCAAACCCACGCCAGCTATAAGCCGGCTGAGGACGAGAATCGAATGTTCCCTGTTGAACGTCTATGACGGCAGCAATGGTTGCGTCAAGATTGTAGACGAATACCCGTCCATCTTCGGAGCCGCTGAAGACGTATCTGCTGCCTGAAGAGTTTGGAGGGGAGAAGTGGCAGCGGATGAGGGTTTTGAGGACTCGGTGGCCGCGGAAGGTGACGACTGAGTTGTCACCGGGGTGTTTACGGATTGGATGGTAGTCGTATGTTTCGAACCTGTAGTCAAAGTGACTGCTGGAGTAGTTCCTGACACGGGTTCCTTCGTAAGTTGAGCGGTCGGTTAATTTTCTAGTTTTTTTTTTTTGTTAGTTAACGAGGTTTTATGTTGGAGATATTCGTTCATACAAACCTGATATCCCAAAGTTTCATTGTCTGATCCTTTGCGTTACTCAAAATGTATCTCCCGTCGCCTTTCGAGTCGATGTAAGTCAATCCTTCCATGTGGCCAAGGAACGCGCCAGCTTCTCGTCCAGATGCCATACTCCGTCTATCCCAGATCTTAATTGTGCAGTCATCAGATCCGGAAAATAGGATATGAGGAGACGATTTGTCACCATAACAGACAGCGTTCACGTCATTTTCGTGCCCCGTGAGTTTTAGGATAGACTTTTGCCTTTCAATGTCGTAGGCATAGAGAGAGTCGTCCTTAGCTCCTGCTATTAGTTCCCGGCCGTCGCCGGAAAATCTAATCGACCATATCTATTAAATTCCAATTAGAGTTGCCATAAATTTTAGAGACGGTGGCATACATACCGGTGTACCGTTTCTCATGGCACACTGCCTTGATCCCTCCGAAAAATCGAGCACTGTGAGCTCATCCTCATCCTCTTCCTCAACAACTTGCGTGTTGGCCACATATACTACAGAATCTAAACTACTGTATGCTAGCTGTCGATTATCCGGACTCAATGACGCATCCGTGATTGTCCAATGGCCTCCAGGGTACACTGCCTTCTTGTAATATTTCCAGTCATATGGATTTCGAGTGTCGTACATGCGGACCACCATATCTTGAGAACAACAGTAAAAAAAGTCGCCATCTTCAGAGAATTGTCCTGAATAACATCTATTTTCGAAGTGGAGCACTTTCTCCGTACTTGTTGGAATAAGGGATTGGGCAACTAGTGAATCGATCATTCTAGCCGGCTCGCCCGTATAAGTTCCCATTTCTCTGACAAGCAAGCGTCTGCCTAGCAGCATCTTTTGACGCTTGCATATTGATTCTTCGAATTGCCTTGTTTGTTCGGAGGCAGATTGGCGAGGAGTTACTGGGGATCGAGGAATTGTAGGAGAGCTACCACCTTCTAGTTCACGACTTTCCTCAGGCGAACGAGGAGTAGCTGGAGACTCTATCGAAGCCCCAGAGCTTCGTCTCCTCTTTTTGGGCGACATGCGCATGAATTCGTACTATCCAAAAATAGTGATTAGCAAATTGAATATAATTTCTGCGTCAAATTAATACATGGCATACGTATCCGAAATCCCCACTAGCCATCAGCTTCCGCCCCTCCTCACTCGGTACCGGTTCCAGATTTTCCAGCGCCATATCTCTTGTACCCCGTCGCCGTCTGCGAGTGTGTGGTAATCTGACACGGAATGTGTTGTTTACGATCGTGAACACCTCTTGGTCGTCGTCGCTGTCATCCCATACGTCATCATCCAGTACGAGTTCTACGATGCCGGGGCCGCTTTCTCCCTCCTCCCCATTGTCTTCATTTTCCCCATTTGCGTGATGATGGCTTATAACTTGTTGGAGGAGAGCTTGTATACTTTCCAAGCCTAGTACCGAAAATTGTTATAAACCGAGGTGCTATAATTAATCGATTCCTGGTGGAACATACCTCTCTGCGCAGAAGCTTCATCGTCAAAGTTTAAGAAGTCTGTGGAGGATTCTGTAGCTGCAGTACCCTCACGGGTTTCTTGAGTTATACTTTCGGATGGCTCGTAGTCCATATCATCTTCTTCGCCATCATCACTATCGAAGAGGTTACGGTTATTGCCACTCATATTTCCTTTTCCCCGCTAGTTGAATCGCCCAAGTTGCTTTGCGATTTGGTAAGCGAGTCGCTGCAGTTGGAGTGTCGAAGGCGAAATAGTCGTGGGAAGGCGGGTTCGGTTCAATTATAACGTTGGGGCAATCTGGCAGTTAGAGGTTTGATTACTAAGGCGTTCGGTTCAAGTCCGGGTATAATGTGTATGGTAGATGTTGCTGAGGTTCGTTAGATGAAAGTTGGAGCTATTTCATATGCAATAGATCTTGATATCGCAGTAGTGTGGGTCTAGTTGATCGGTGGATAAACCCCGTTATCTCCGTTTATGATCCAATCGATGCTATCGATCCTTAAGTTTGCAACACCTCCAAATTTCAACTAAAGTTGTAACAGGCTCAATTCACGATCAAATGAATTAGTTCCAACTTCAATTTAATGAGTAGATGTAATTTGAAGTATCGGGCCCAAAAGCAATCGGAGTTTTTAATTCTGGAAATTGTCACTGGGCTTGCTCGTTCTAAGGCTTGGCCTAGAATCTAAAGATTTACAACGATATTGATACCCTTTTATACATTTTTCATATCTTAATTCACATGTGCTAGTTGGCCTAGCGGCAAAGAGTGGCTATCATTTAGATACCAAGCTCTTAGTTGGCACCTTCAAAATCATAGCATTCTTCTTCCAATTTTCTTGTTACGTTGTCTATCTAATGAATACTCGTGTGGAAATATATCCCAACAGGCTTCGGAGCGGTCTGATACAGCTGGTAAGCTGTCCAGAGTATAAAATGCAAAGTACGGGCGTGGTACCATCAATGGAACTACACCCTTGCCTCGGTACATACAGATAACTATCGGTATCGGAGATCGGGGCTATTAAGTGATATCAGTACGTAGTCTCCACATGCATGTCCCTTATGTCTCGGAGTTCGGAAAGCGGATCATCTTGAGAGCACGTATGTTACATGTATACAGAGATGATCCGAGGTCACATAAACTGAGGCGATGTTGTAAGTAATATCTTACCTAATCGATGTTCTCTCGGCCCCTGGATGACCTAATATCAGTACTGCAATCCGGTGGAGTCCCAGGCATCTATGGATGTAACGTCCAACATTTTAACATGGCATCAATCACTTGCAGGGGTTGATTTTGGAAACATCATTGCATCTAGTTCGCTGAGTGGGTCTCCTCATAGGTAGGGCGAATACAACAGTCTGTGAAGTTGCGCTGGATTTATGAAATGGGTATCCGTGAACGGGCCAATCGATCTCGTTATCGATACAGATTTCGGAAGGCTGGATGCCAGAATACCTTGCATGTTGCGGAGGAAGGAACCGAGCGTTCCAGGACGAAACATGAGTGCATGTGTGGAACACTTCAATCAAGAGCCATGTTACACAGCAGTTCGGATTTCAGCATCGTTAGAACTTGTTGGTGTGACATTTCGGCCATGGGCTTTCCACATCCATCAAGATATCAGCGCTGCAGCGCGGAATGATGCAGCTGTCCGATATTGAAATAACATATTCGAATCTCGCGAGCTCTAGCCTGCGATATCGGATCATCGCAGTAGAAGTGGCTCGAGTCATAGACAGGTATGAGATTCCGAATTCTTATCAGATCTAGCGATGTTGATTACCGTATCTTTCGGAGAACGCTGATAAATCAGACGGATCTAGATCTCGCAGTGACGCATCCAGATGAATAATCGCGTCTCCCAAGATCTTGCGAAAGAATTAGGGCAGATTTGGTGCGCGGGTATTAAAATTTTTTTCTTTCATTTGCCTGGGCTACTGTGTATGGTTCATGGGTTCGACAGGCCAATTTTGGGGAGCTTGAGCTCGGTTAGACCAAACAAAGCATGCGAACTTGCACGACCAACCTTCCAACAGCGTGGCCGCACCAGAAGCAAGGAGGCTCAAAAGGGTCCATCGTCTGGCTTGCCTCTAGTTATACTAACATGCACATGGATGTGGTGGATGTGTGAATGGCACATTCTCGAAGTATCAACTTGGGAAGCTTGGCTAGACATTTTTTTTTTTTTTTTTTTTTTCAGTTCGAGTTGAACAAGGCTAATGGACCCACGCCGAAGCCCCAAACTTCTGGCCTCAACAAATATGCATGATAGGGAAGGTTTCCTTGGGAAGGTCTCTTCGCGGGCCAAGGTTTTATCACCGATTCGAGCTGGGTTCCACACCGACTGAGCTAAAGGTGACAGTGGCCTGAGTTCCGAGCACCTGTTTGGACCTTTGTAGCTTTGGAACAGGGTATGACGACGCGCTGCCTCCAAGCGGAAACAGAAATGTGAATCTTAGAGTTAAACGTGTGTGTGGAGAGCTCGTGAGCAGGCGTGCAAAAATTTTTGAGGACGGAGTACAGCCGATAGAAAACAGAAGCTCTTTGCGTGGATTCGCGATTCCACTAGAGAGTTACGTTAGTAAGTACCCCTTAGTCTCTCTATGTGATGAAAGAGGCCCTCTGCAGATGCAGGTGGAACGGGAGTCAAATATGTATGTAGGATGTATGTACGAGGATTGCCTGTGCACACATGTTGGTGGATCCAACGGGTAAAACTCATGGAAAGCCGTGGTCTTGCTTCAATCATATTCGAAATGTAGCACAGGCCAGGCCCAAGCAGAATTAGTTACAGATACGTCTATATTAAACCTCCGCCGCCTCCCCGGAAAAAAGGACCCCCAAACTTTTTTTTTTCCATTTCAGAAGACCTGTTCCCTGCCAGTCGTAGATTAAGTATAAATCACTCGTACGGTTCCCATCTCTTCGTCGGATTATATAGATCGACCCTTTGCATCCGTGCTTCTTTGCCGTCTTCCTTCTTCTTACATATCTTTTTATTCTTCTCTTTAGAACTTCTTTTTTATAGCGTAAAACGTCCCCAGACGAGGCTTGAATAGGCGGAAAACTTATCGCGTAAGTTAGCGAGCATTACCATCCATCTATCTCTGACGACTGCTGCGGGATCCTTATATCAGGCGTGTCTTGCTAATATTCTCTTCTATCCCTTGCCATCCATAGCTAGCTCCTTTCAACACATCTGCATCCAGCACACTATTTTTCTCGTGCAATCCGAACACCTTCTATCCTGCAAATCCAATCGATCCAAAATGACTGCCCGTGTTCAGCAACCTGCTCCTGCCTTCAAGGGCCAAGCCGTTGTCGACGGTGTTATCGAGGGTTAGTCGGCCTTGTCCCTTCAAGTTCCCGGAAGGCTTCTCGCGCCTTGTATCCGGCTCGTTCCTGCATTGTACGGTTGCCGATCTTACGGTAACCCAAAGCAGTAACCAGCAACACCTGGGAATTCCTGTGTAGATGGGAACTAATTGGATTCCGTGAATTCTAGAAATCGATATTGACAGCTATAAGGGCAAATGGTTGATCCTAGGCTTCATCCCTATGGCATGGACCTTCGTCTGGTACGTTTTTATATTCCAGATATTATTATAATGATGGCAAATAAATAAGCTGACAATGAATTAAAAAATTCATAGCCCAACTGAAATTGTCGCCTTCTCAGATGCTGTCCAGCAATTCACGGAACGGAATGCCTCTGTTGTCTTTGCATCTGTCGACTCTGAGTACAGTCTTCTCGCCTGGGCCAATGCCTCCCGAAAGGACGGTGGTCTTGGTGGCTGCCAATTCCCTCTCCTCTCTGACAAGAACCACAACGTTTCCAAGGCCTATGGTGTCTTGTTAGAAGAGGAAGGAATCGCTCTCCGTGGCCTTTTCATCATCGACCCTAAGGGAATCGTTCGACAAATCACCATCAACGATCTTCCAGTTGGCCGAAGTGTTGACGAGACCTTGAGATTGATTGATGCCTTCCAGTTCACCGAAAAGTACGGTGAGGTCTGCCCGGCCAACTGGACCAAGGGAGCTCCAACAATCCAGACCAACAACTCCAAGACCTACTTCAACCAGATGTACGGTGGCCATTAGAAAGATCTAGATGATTGCTGCGGCGCGTATTCATGCTTTTTCGGCTTCTCTTCTCTTTTGCTTCTTGGGCATAAATATTTTTATTTTACTTTCCCGGAGTCCACGATACAGCTTTCTTTTATCATGATGCGACTAATACGACCGAATTCATTTGTCGGATACCCCAAACGAAAAAAACACTAACAATACCGAATAGACCATTGGGGGGGAGGTGTTACATATTATCATTCTGCATTGCTTGTACACTCTGCTTTTTGACCCTCACTGTTCAAAAATAAAGACTCTACTCTCCTGTTATTCTTACCTCGCACAAGCTAGGCACGTGTGTTCTTTGAATAAAAAAATCCTTTAGAATGATACTTTTGAGTTGTTTTTGATGGATGTGAATTCCGTATATAAGGACTATAAACACGCTATCGTACAAGCCGACCCACCGATGAACACCGAAAACATTAATTTTTTGGATGATGGAATTGATTGAGCGTAGTAGAAATGGTGGAGATTAAAATTTCGGTAGTAAAAGGAGACCTCCTTATCAGGCATATATGCAAGTCTGTGTATCGAAGTTTTGTTTCGTGACAGTAGCCTCCTTTACGCCGCGCCGACTAGGATATTGTTGATAGGGATGTGAACTAAGGACCAAACTGTTAGGAAATATATTCCACCGGGGGTATATCAGATGTGATTGCAGGATAACATACTCAGCTTGACGACGAAGCCAATGGCACCCATACAGATAAAGCCTATCGCGACAGCCTGCGAGATCTTGAGGAATTCTTTCCTATTTGCTATACCATCGAAGAGAGGGACCTTAGCTAGTTTCCTTTCAATTTCATCGATACTTGGGAACCGCTCTACATACGCTTGGTACATCTGTTGACGAACTGGGTGCCTTCCCTGAGGAAGTCCTTTGGGATATCGGCAATCTGGGAGACTTGGTCGGACATTGTGATAAATTGATGGATTGGGTTTGAAAGGGACAGCGATTGAGTGTGGGTGATTGGCAGGTAGATAGGGGTGCCGTGCGAGGTTCTAATGAAATCGTGTGCTGTGAAATAGATGCGGGCGCTGGGCTTTAAGACCTGGGATTTACTATGATGTTGTTTATGTGGTCTTTCGGCCTAGTTGCGCACCAGCCACGAATGGAACGGACGGTGGCTGGTAACGTGTGGCTGATGAACCATTCTGAGATATACGTACTTCGTTCTCAAATATGCGCACCTCCCTGGTACGGCCAGCTGTTAGCCGGATGCAACGCGAAAGGAGCTAAGGCAGGGAGAAAAGGGAAGGGAAGACCCGTCGGAGCAAGCAAGAATTAACTGCCGCCACAATGGGAATTTTTCCTAATGGCATTATTCCCACCGGTTTTGGCTAGCCAGTGAGGCTACCACCATATCCTCGCCTTTCTATAGTACTGACTTATCCCTCACATCACCTTGCTTCCCATCACACATCACATCACACCTCCATCATCACCTTCACCCTCACCCTCGACCTCCCTGCTCCCTTTCATCTCCATCCTCTTTTCCCTTTTCGTCCTCTAGGCTTTTTTTCTCCGGTCTCGCTAGATCTCTACCTTCTACGCGGTAGAATCTACAGCTCGAGACCTCGACCTTGCGCTAACTTTGTCGCTACTTTAGGCTGTGGCAAAGGTTTGGCTCGAATCCTCTCTTTCTTCATCACCATCATCCTCATCATCAACCATCTCCTTGCCATTGGCAAATCGCGTTTCTTCGGCTAACTGTTACCTGACCAGCTTCTAGTTATAAAGCTCTCCGCTTTCCTTTCGCATCACGACGAGTTTGTCCTTCTCGCACGACTTGTCGCACCCAGTTCCCTATATCAAACCTCCGCGTGCGGCCGGTTCAATTGATATCGATACTGCAGGTGACTGGAAGAAGAAATAGCACAGAGAAAGAAAAAAAAAGTCGCGCTTTTTATAACCAAGCGTGTCGATTTTTATAACACCACCCTCTATCCTCTTTCAACTACCGTTGCTGTCCTTCCCAAGGATTCAGTCGATGGTCAATCCCTTGTCCTAAGGGTAAAATTTCCTTGGTATTACAAGACATACACGTTCTGTACGACAACTGCTTTGCTAAGCCCTTCTCATTCCAAGAAAAGAAGGCAGAGCCTCTCTCAATTTGAATCGAGGAGGCCCCGAAAAATATACCGAGAGGAGCCTGTTCCTCTTGTGCCTTTATTTTAACCGTTTTGCTTCAAAAAGAAAGAATCGCCATCAATACGAGTAACACGTCTTCCGACTGTACGTATAACTACCCGCCTGTATTGTTTCTCTTGTCCTTGTCACTATCTCTCTCTCTCTTCTCTCTTCTCTCTTCTCTCTTCTCTCTTCTGCTTTTGCTTCAACTTTCGAGAAAACCACAAAAAAAAAAAAAAAAAAAAAAAAAAGTCAGAAAGTCAGAAGATCACTTCTCTGCCGGCCTGGGAAGTAGCAGGGAGCTTAATAGGCTCATCGAAGGCTGGCATCGAGTTTCCATTGCCTATTTTTCTTACCCATTTCTTTCACCTTTCCTCCTTTACCTCCTTTCCTTATACTCTAACCCTGTGATTTGCCTGGGAAAGTTTGGCTGATCATGTACAACTTCATACAGCAGAATTCTTGTAACCGCTCATCGTGGAGCAAGTCTCAATATCTCATATATCAGGAGCTTGATATATCAAATCCGCTAGTGTTTGATTCCTCATATTGTTATATAGGGGACCCACTAGAAGGACATCCGCCTGTTATAAAGATTAATAGAAGAAGATCTCCCAGAGAAACAGACTAGGGTTCTTACGCCTCAGCTCCCTGAGAAACGAGACCTTCCAATATGGCAGACGACGATAATTTTGATATCGATATCTATGGCGAGGATCTCGACGATCCGTCTGCTCCTTACAAAAAGGTAGCCGCGGAAGATGAGCTCTTCCATGATGATGACGGAAAAGCAGACGCCGGAAAGAGCAACGGGAATGCTGCTGCTGCTAACGGCACTACAGAGGACACTAATATGGAAGGCGCCAATGTCACTGATAATGTCAAGCAAGAGCCGACTCCACAGCCTCCGCAGCATAACAGCCTGAAAAGGAAGCACCCAGATAACCGCCATGTTGACGTTAACGCTACTACAGCCTTGTACATCTCGGAATTGAACTGGTGGACAACAGACGATGATATTCGTGGATGGATCCGACAAGCCGACTGCGAGGACGAGCTGAAGGATATCACGTTTAGCGAGCATAAAGTCAACGGCAAGTCTAAGGGGTAGGTCTGGTCTCTGAAAATTCACATCTCATTTCCCTCGTTAATAATGTGTTTCAAAGAGTCGCGTTTGTCGAGTTCACAACCACCCAAGCTTCTTCCGCTACAAAGGCGAAGATCGAGTCTTTTGCAACCCAGCCAGGCTACCAGTCAAAGCGTCACACCGTCAATTTCACGCAACCACACAGCAACCCCTTCCGAACCTTGCCTAAGGATGCACCAGCCCGAAATAAGGATGACAATCGTAGCGGCCCTAGTAACTTCAACAAGGATAACAGACCTCATGGACCCATGGGAAACAGCTTCCCATCACCCGCCAATTTTGCTCCCCAATCGAACATGATGAGTGGCAATATGGGAGGTGGCGGCGGATACCGTGGCGGCCGTGGGAATATGATGGGAGGTGGTCGAGGCAACATGGGCGGTGGCGGTGGTTACATGAACCGCAACAATGCTGGAAATCACATGGGCGGTGGTGGAGGAGGATCCGGAAGTCCTCCCCAGTCGTTCGGAATGATGAACCAACCTGGTGGCTTTGGAAACATGGGCGGTGGCGGTGGAGGCGGCGGTATGCAGTTCCAAGGCGGCGGCGGCGGATTCCAAGGCAATCGTGGCGGCATGAACATGGGCATGCGTGGCGGCGGCGGACCTCCAAACCGTGGGCGTGGAGGGTTCAACAACAACATGGGCATGCCAATGGGCGGTATGGGACCAAACATGGGAATGAATCCCCCTATGGGCGGTATGAACATGGGAGGCCCAATGGGTAACATGGGAGGCGGCGACATGAGTGGAGGTAATAGCAACTTCAATCCCATGATGGGTAGCGGATTCAATCCAATGATGGGCGGTGGTAAGGCCTCCTCTTGGACCCCTCCGTCTTCAGCCTTTCATTCTAAGATTAAGCCTAGTGCTAACATTTGATATAGCTCCTCAATTCCCAAATCCCAACTTCACTCAACAGTTCTTCGGCCAGCCTCAACAAGGTGAACAACAGTGGAACCCGCACGGAAATAAGCGCCCGCGACAGGACGGCTAGAGACCCCACCGGGGTAGGGGAGCGCGTGTTCACTCGGGTTTTTCTTCTCCTTAGGATGGTAAAGCTATATAAATTGACAAACGACGGCAGCGAATAGGCCGCGACACGAAGACCAAGAGGTAACGCCACTAGCCTTTCCTCTTCATTCTATATCTCTTTTTCTATTATTCAGGGTGGGATACTTGGTTTGTGTTTCTTAGTGTTTCTCCTGATAATTTCCTTCGCTGATGAAATTCCTAAACCGATTACGACTGCTGTACCCCTAAATCCTTCGCTTTTCCTTTTTTTTTTTTTCAAGTTCTGGATTATCGTTTCGTTTCGTTTATCTTTTTAAGCTCCTCGTCGTACACACGGGGCTAGGTTGTTTTCTGTCTTTCTATAATCGAATTCCAAGGGACTCTCCTATTATTCAGTTTCTCTATTACTTTCACTTTTCCGTGGAAGCCTCAATGTCTACCCTTACTCACGCCTTTCTCTTTCCTTTACGCATAAAATGTATTATAGGAGACATCACTCTTAATTCCTATTCTTTTTTTCCTTTCTCTTTCACGTGGACTAGTTTCTATATCTATATCTCTTTCCTTTTCCCAGACTTTCCGACGTCTCTTGACTCGAAGGTTTGTTTTATTCTTGCCATCATGAGCTCTTTTGCTTTTACGTCTTTTACAAAGAAAGCGGGGAGGAATGAACTATGATTCATAGGGAGTCGCGGGGTTGCAAGGTGATTATACGTTTATACGCTATACGTTATACGTTATACGTGGGTTTAATGTTTACTGGTATCGTTTTTCTACTCGCATACCTCGGTAATAATGTAGATGAATGAGAGGTTTGAATGTCTATTATATATGTCTATAATATTACTCTCTTTCTATAACTTGGGCTGAAGGCCTTAATATTATTGAAAGAAGCTCAGGATGACCACTGACTACCTCTTAGCTATCTATGTACTTAAGTAATTACCTAAGCCGGTACGTTGTTTCAATAAGGGCACTACGAACGAGGGCGGTCCTCATTGTCTTGTAAAAACAGGTCCTCATCCTTTTTCGACCCGATATAATAGCGCCGAGCACATAAAATATAAATTTAAATATCATCATCCTCACGACTGTGCTACTATACCCACCACCACTACAGCGGCGCTGAAGGAGTAGTAATAGTATTCTAGCCACTCGTATACGTGATAGGTGATAGTAGCAACCTGGGTCATGAGGTGAGTATGAGAGTCTATAGTGGCCGTAGTAGCTGTTGTAATAACTACCTACTTGGTACCTACTCATATGTAGATTGTATATGGTCAGTCGAATTTCGACGCTAAGGTAGTTTGCAATTGTCGTAAATTTATGAAATAGAGGGGCCCTAGTCTCGAGGGGTTCGTAGACGAAGGAAGGGGCTTCCCTTCGATAATTGAGTGCCGAATTGTCCTGTGTAACATACTGTGTAACCTGACAATTGTTGCATTTTGTTGCGCAAAGTGATCGCCAACACAAAAATGGACTATCATGTCTCATGTCCCAAATTCTTGCATATATCGATGTATACTACCTAGACCAAGGGCGACACTAATGATAGTGGCGATGATGTCGACAACGATGTGAATATCTGATATACCAAGAAATCGCTCCCCAGCTATCAAACCTACCCACTTAAGAAACATCTCCGATCGAGTTGTCAGCGAAATCATCATTTACGACTCATTAGGACGTCTCCGCGCTGGACTCCTAGTATATAAAGATGATGTCATTCTCCTCCTGGTTGCAAGTATTTTCTTATATCTGGTCCGCTTACCATTCTTCTGTACTTTTGCTGTTCACCTTCATCAAATCAACTTACTCATCACCAGTGGTTTTGAAACAACCGTCACGATTATTTGAATCCAAAGCCATGATGTTCCGCGTCGCTGCTTATACCGATATTATGAACCACGTCCTCAAGAGCAAGATGGCTATGAATGCTTCAGATGCTACCACCGCCGCCGCTACCGACCCTGCTCTTCAGGAGATGTCATTGTCCCAAAAGAGTGCCAAAGTTGCGGCTATTATCGGGCTTGTCATCGCTCTCATTGCTGTTGTTGCCATTGCTAGTCTTGTTACTGCTTCTACCCTCAGTGTCCTGGCTTTCAACAAGTAAGTAGGCTTCCTTGGATAAGAGTCTGTTTGGCATTTCGTAGCGGCTATTCGTTAACTAGACATATCGTTTAGAATCTACTTGCGTGTTATTGCCGATAGCGGTGCTGACAAGGAAAAGCAATACGCCAAGATGGTTTTAGATCTTCGTCGTCGTCCCTATAATATGATCTGTGCATTCGTTTTCACGGGAAGTGCTATCGCTGAATTGATTCCCTTGCTCATCAGTTTGATAATGCGGGAAGTCTCTCAGGGAACCGTTTCCGGGAATCTCAGTATGTAGACTTATCCTTACATGTGTTATGAAATTCTAGGACTAATTTGGATTATCTAGATGCTATCAGTATTGTGATTGCGGTTGCTCTAATCATTGTCTTCGTTGAGCTCTTGCCGCTTGGGTACACGTTCGAAAGGCCTTGTTCATCAACACGTTTCTCATTCGGTGAGTTAATCCGATCATTCCTTGGAGAATTCATTAGGGTCAGTGCTGACTTCCATGCTTTTCAAGATTCACCCAACTACTTCTTTGGATCTGGTACCCAGTCATCTTTCCAATTGATTGGACTCTAGGTAAAATCTACCAGTTGCGTCTCAGGTCTAGCCAGCCTCAAACTAGGCAGTCGAGATTCGCAAATATCGAGGAAAGATTCTTTGGAAATGAAGAATTGACCTTCGTTGAACTTCATGCCAAACCAGCTAACCCTCAAGACAACCATGAAGGGGGTGATGTTCACAAGTTTGTTGTCGAAATCTTGAGGGGTGCCTTTCGGCTTCAAAATCTCACGGCTAAGGATACCATGCATGGCTGGAGAGGCTTCCGCGATGGGACTGAGGTTTTTCACCTGGATTCAAAGGTCAATCGACAAATGGGTCTTGCGCTTTTTGGTTACAGTGTTGATGGCGCCGTTCTCATGAAAGTCGAGGATCCTACTAGTCCCCAATGTGGCAAAGATATCGACATGGTCCCAATGAATGGAAAGAAAGTCCGCGGTTTCGTCCACTGGAGCGTAAGTTTATTATATTCGTATATAATTTAAAAGGATTTCTGTACTGACCTCAGATATAGAACTTCATTTCCAATATCGCTGAAGATGAAACTAGGGCCAAGTTTCTTTCACGGGGGGTCATGCCTACCGTCTATGGTTGTTTTGACGACCTTCTTGAACCCTCTGCCTTCATCACCACGGATCTTGCAAGTAAATGCACTCTAGAAGTACATATTGTCAGAATGTTAATTGCTAATATATGACTATTTACTCTGTAGAATGGCTCTCGTTGTTACAACTCCACCAGCTAAAAACGACAGAGGTCGGGCCAATATCCTGCCGTGCTCGGACTATGCTGTCTCTACGACTAAAATCTTCCGAACCAACCTCGCATCTCTGCCTACGTCAAGCCCATCGGTGTGATCGCTTACCAGTCTTTTCTCAAAGATCTCCTCAAGTATCTTAGCCAAAGCGCTTATAAAATGCCAGATCCTATGGATAAGTTCAAGCCCCAGCGCTGGAATACTCAGGAGAAACTCGTAGAGATTGATAAAATGCATGAAGAAATTGTCGCAAGGGAGAGAGCTGAAAGGAAGGCTGCTGCTGAAAGGGAGGCCGCCGAGAGAGCAGCCCAAAACCAAGGCCAAGGAATCGCTACTGGTGTCTTCGACATGATCTTGTCTTTTGGGACTCGCCGATGCAAAGGCGTTGTTGTTGATGGGAGGAGCCCAGTTGGAAGTTCCTGTGGAAGTATCTTTGGGGTTTTAGAGGGAGATGGGGTTAATAATGAGAATAATAGAGACTAGGGCCTGAATGTGGTATGGATGAATTTGACCTCCCTGTGTAGGCTTTTATCATACTGTACCGCCATGGACCTTCTACTCTCTACTCTGGTGAGAAATATGTATTTCTTAGCTTTTGCTTTCTGCAGATTTGTTTTAGCATGGGTTTACATTACTACTACCGGGTTTCTGCATTATAAAAGAAACCGAGCACAAATGAAAATGGAAATAATTGATTATTTTTAACTCTTACCGAAGTCCCTAAAAGGATCGAGGTCCTGTCTACCTGATGTAAGTACCTGCAAAGCGATACAACGAAAAGAAATTTCATTTTTATATACACCCAACCGCCAAAGCAGCGACTTGTCTCCGACGTGGTATTTTCTGGGTTTTACGTTTTCGGCTTCCAAGAATCTGCAAAAATCGCATTTATGAACAAAGCGCTTTCCCGCTACGATTTACAAGAAGGGTACCATATTTCCCGAGGTGGGAAGCATGATAGATTTTTAGTCGTCGGACTTCTTGTAGTTGACGTTGTCGTTCCAGCTGTTGGAAACATATGTTAGTTATATATTCTAATTTCGTTTTTATGTGATCGTTTTGTATGTAATTAAGGCCGGAGCGAAAAGGATCTGGGGAGGCATGACGAGCAATTGCTTACAAGAGAGTCTTGTCTCCATCACCCCATGGGTACCTCTTAACTCTGATGTTAAGGTATGGGTATTGTGGACGCTCCTCAGGTGGTGGGAGGTGAGATTCGTGCTCCCAATGCTCGTTCCAGAGGTTGTAAGCATTGATAGAAGAGAGGATCAAGGCTGGGATGGCGACACTGTATGATCGTAGTATATGGTTAGCCGATGAATCGTAATATCGTTTGGGCGGGATGTCATAGTGACGAACTAGAGGGAGAGTTTGCGCCAGAGTTCTACAGCCATTGTCAGCAAGTCGCTCAATCGGATGGATGTTATAGAAGGAGGTATATCGTACCGCTGGACTGAGCAGCGTGAGCCTTAACGGCCTCACGCTCCTTGGTGAAGGTCGAACCGGCTTGGGAGGCATAGTTCCGGCGAAGGAGGATCTGTCTGGCGGCGGGGTTTCCGGCTCGCAGGGGAGCACGAATCAAGCTTCTGGACAGCATTGTCAGGTTTGAGGATTTTGTAAGAGCGGAGATGTATCGGATGGATGCTGTACAGATGTATCGCCGGGGGACAGTCGGTCTCGGGGTTCGTTATTGTTTTGGGAAGAATTGAAGATAGTTTGAAATGATGTCGTTCGGGAGAATGGCAGTTTTCCCGAGGCTTTGGTCTTGGCATTTCTGTCAGGCCATTCAAGGATGGTGTGTTTGACATCACTGCAACACAAGTGGTTTTCGCGCGTTCCTCATCCTGTTTGCTACCCTTCGAGTCCGCGTTTTAATTACATCGATCCTTCAAAGATTGCGAACGAAGGTCGGCAAAGACTCATCAAAACACTGGCCATCTTATTAAGTGTTTAGGAAGAAGGTCTATACTTGGAGGCCTTGGGGGGACGGTTGAAGACGGAAGGATGTCGATTCGCATCGTGACATGGAATGGTATCATCCCTCTCCTTTTATGCTCTTGCGCTTGCGATGCGTGATGCATTTGGTGACAGGGATGTTACAATGTTGATGGGAATATCAGATTTACTAACAAAAACTGTTTGTTGGGTATTTAGTCAATGGAATCAGGTATTTCTAAGACGAATATATGAATTCATAAATATTTTGGTTGAAAATTAATCTTGCGATAGAAATCCGTTTGGATACATGCCATGGAGCGAAACGAAGAACTTTGGGGTAGGTTATTTTATCCCTTCATATTTTTATATTTTTTTGTGGTGGATTATCTTCTATGAGGATTGTATCATTTAGATAGGGCTGTAGGAAGGTGGGAAATAAAGTCTCATGAATGACAACATGCTAATTGTTGGTTATTTGACAATATTATCTAGACTATGTTCGACATCCTGGAAGCGGACGTTGTTTGCTTTCAGGAACTGAAGATTCAATCGAAAGATCTTCGAGATGATATGGTCTTGATCCCGGGATGGGATAGTTACTTTACATTTCCGAAACATAAGAAAGGTACGATATAGTTAGTCATATCTCTCGATAGAAGAGAGCAATCGGTTAATCTTTCAATTCTGGTGCTAGGATATAGCGGTGTAGCAATATACACCCGCCAATCCAAGATATCGCCTGTCAAGGCTGAAGAGGGCATCACAGGCCACCTTTTACCGACTGGTGCTGCACGGAATACGTCCTATAGGGACCTTCCAGAGGATCAGCAAATCGGTGGCTACCCTACCATCGAAAAAGACGATGGTGTGACGCTGGATAGCGAGGGTCGTGGTCTGGTTGTGGACTTTGGGCTCTTTGTGCTAATCGGGACTTACTGTCCCGTTGGGAGAGAAGAGGTAGCCAGGCAGGATTTCAGGATGGCATGGCTTACAGCATTGGAAGAGCGGATTCGAAACTTAACGAAGATGGGGAGGAGGGTGGTTACTGTCGGAGATCTCAACATTGCACCGGAGCCAATAGATAGCGCAGATGCGTGGGAAATGCAGAAGCGCTTGGGACCGGATTCGGTCGAGATGCTTGAGTGGAAGGAAGCACCCGCGAAGAAGCTGTTGCGTGACCTTTGCGAACCTTCAGAGGAGGCGGTGATGGTTGATGTTGTACGGCAGTTCTTCCCAGATCGGGTGGCGATGTATACACGTACGTTTCATCTATATATACCATACCTCCGTTATCTTGTTGATGTATAGAAAGCTGACGAGGTTGAAAGATTGGGAAACAAAAATCAATGCTAGACCTGGGAACTACGGTATGTATAGGAACTTCACACTGCTGTTTTTGAAACCAAGTTTGTTCTTACGTACTAATTATGCTTTACGCTTGTTTTAGGTTCAAGAATAGATTATGTTGTCGCCTCCTCGAGCATGAAGGATTGGTTTGAAGGCGCGGACATACAAAACGGGCTACATGTGAGTAAATATGGCTCTATAGTTAGTAAGTCAGGAGCTGATACGGTGTGATAGGGGAGTGACCATTGCCCAGTCTATGTCGTATTGAAACCGGAAATTGAATTAGACGGCGAAAGGAGGGCACTACTGGATTTGGTAAATCCTGCTGGTGTGTTCGTTGGTGGAGAAAGGAAACGAGAGCTTCCCCCACCGCCAAAGATGTCTGCACGATTAATCCCTCAGTTCAGCGGGCGGCGGAGTATTAAAGACATGTTCCAGCGTAAAACAGTGGCAAAGGTCGTCTCCATGGCTGGCTCATCGACACAGGAACCTGTGAAGCTTAGCGGCGAGGATGATAAGGCACGGATACTAGCGTCAGCTGAAGATGCAGATCTGCCCTCGACGCAAATCGAATCAAATTCTCGCCTTACGAAAAGACCACTGGATACCGATTCTAATAATGATCCTCTCGATCCGCCGGAACCGAGCCAGTCGACTCCTAAAAAGGCAAGAACCACTGCATTTGCGCGGGCGAAAAGAAAACCGGCAAACTCTAGCAAAACAGGACGCGGTAACCAGAATCCCGTGAAACTATTATTCCAGTCTGACACACTCACTCTAACACCATCGGAATCCTCTACCCAAGACGACAACTTAGAAAACGGCTCTCAGTTGAGCGTAGTGCCTAATGGTAATACAGATCCAACTACCCCTGAGCCCCCTAAACCAGATACGACACCTAAAAGGGTCGTCGATCTAGCTGAGTCACGGGCTTCCTGGAACAAACTATTTACGAAGCCCTCTGCGCCTCTGTGCGACGGGCATAGCGAGCCCGCAAAGAAGATGCAAACAAGAAAGCCGGGTGTGAATAATGGGCGATGGTTTTGGATGTGTGCAAGGTGAGTTCCTTTCGAAATTTGCGTTTGGTGTCCCATTTCACGAAGAGACACTGATCAAGCTGCGCAAATATAGACCGGTTGGACCCTCTGGGCCGAAGGAAAGATCAGGGAGATCTAACGATGAGTGGAGGTGTAACTATTTTAAGTGGTACAAGTAGAGAATGTTGCCTGTGAGGCGTATCTTTGGGATAACACAACAAGCGGGAGCGAAGTCACAGTCAAGACATATGTTGTCAACCATCACATCATTTATTCAAGTGAGGGAAGGCTGCTGTTTGCGCTTCGAGAGAGGATACGGCTACGAACTTATGAACACAACTATTCCTTTATCTACTGCCATGGCCAACCACGGCAGAGCTCCACTTGCGCTACTCCCACCAACCGGCGTGGTGGTGGTAAAAGATAAAGTATCACGATTTATTCTATTTCAACCTGGAGCAGGTTCCTAACATAGGAGTCCGTGGAAATAATTACCTGAAGGTACAGTTACCCTTCCTTTTACTTCCGAGTTTGCGCTTCCTCAAATAGCCGTGTTCTGATTGTCTAACCCTGAGACGTCACATCTAGCATAAAGTTAGAAAAAGAGATAACTAAAGTTAGCCAAAGAAGAAGTATGCAATCACAATATCTACCGATACCTGAGCTGCAAAGTTTCATTTGTTGGAGTTTTATTTTTCTTCCCTCTCAGTGAACTTATCCTTAACCGCCTATGTTTTTGAGGCGTGGCGTGGTCGAGGCTCTTTGGAAGGACTCGAGGCTACTAGCTTCCATTAAGGTATCATGTTCGATAGGTCTTGATCTCTAACACGGGGTCTGTCACAGCCCGCATACTATCCCGTGTTTGTTGGAAACGCCATTCAAAGATACTTATTATTCTTGTTAACTCTGTTGCTGGTTCGAGTGGCGAAAGGACAAATGCGGACCAACAATCAGAATTTATGATTGCAATACTTCTGCCTACAGGCGGTGGTGTTTCAACGGGGTCATGCACAGTTTTTTATGCCTTTCCCCTGGGTACAGTGACGCCACCGTCTATGGGGTAGATGTTGAGATCTGCAGATATTCTACAACAAGGTTAAGTTGATTGCAGGATCCTAACGCACAGGATACCGAAAGCGGTGAGATGGATCGACTTACTGTCTTTCGATGAAACCCTGTGCCCGGCCGCCACCATATATTTCTCAGAAATTTTGAATTCCTTCGCAAAGTAACCTTTCTGCGCCAGAGTTTAACGGTGATGTCCTCGCCATGTAGACTAGTCCTATTTAGGCAAATTTCTTCATTACAACGTCACTCAACGCAAAAACTTTGTTGGATTTTGTGAGGATTTCCGTTTCTTTTTTGACATCGACTGGCTATTAACGGGGTTTCAAGTCTGGTCTAGAGCACCTGTGTGAGTTTATTAGCAATCATACTCAAGCTTCCAGCCGCTTGGCAAGTCTGAGACGATTCGGCCTATAGGAATATACCGAAAAAGATAGAAAGTTGCATATTGTATGCAGTTTCATAACCAAGCTGTGCATAGTATCGGCAAATTTCACTGATCCTTTCCCTGACTCAAATGTTCTGCTTTGAACTTGTGATCCTATATCCTATATTCGCCTTCATGAATTAATATTTATATCCCATCCGTACCTAGAGAAGTCCTGTAGCATACCAATTCCTCATCAACGAAGCATAACAATTTGTAATACGAAAGCGCCCCAGTCCCAGGTAAACCCGACGATGTCGTTCCCCGTCGTCAAGGAGATCACCCTTTCGCCTTTAATATCGGTGTAAGTATTTTTATAATGTTCATTCGTATCGTTGTCCCTTTTAAGCGCTCAGAAGCCCTACATCGGTATATCCAGTCTCGTCACCTATCCAGAAAGGGGATCATTGACCGCCCCAACAAGGATAAAGATAAGAGGAAAGTGATCTAGAGCCCCAAATCAGAGATCTTATTGCTGAATCCATTAATAACCGCTCCCTGTTGCTTCGCTTTCACGACATTTTAATTGAACTTTGTCGATGGTGCCCCCCCCCCCTCTTATCTACACCCCTACTCCTTCCCTACTGGTTTTAATTGGTTAGGAAGCGCTTTTTATGAGCATTCAACCAGGATTCTTGTTATATTCAAAGGTATAGTGTAGAGATAATGTGTTCGATGCGTTCAGCTCGACGAGAGTCATGTTGCGACCCGCTAGTGTTGCACATAGCAAATCATTAGAGCATTATCTTCGAAAATGGCCGAGCGCCAAGTATCGTGGAAAGGGTAACTGTAAGTTGACGGTCCTAAAAGTTGGGGGAATTAGTAGCAACGAAAAAAAGAGAGAAAAAACGGGGGTTATGTTTTAGCCTCGAGTCCAGGTATACTTATATATAATTATAGTCTTGGTGCCACTGTAGAAGCAAAGGCTACACCCCTGTCTCTGTGTTGCGCTCTTAAACAAATTGCTAAGCAACAGGCGTACATTTACGCTCAACGCAATGGTCTTAATTAATCACCTGACTCTGCATAGCGGTATACCCACAACGGTGAGAATATTCTTAAATTCCGGGTCCTAGCAACGTCTTTTTTCTTTCATCATTCATCAACATCACTCTCTTCGTCTTCTTCTAATCCCAACATATTTCCCCTCCCAACTACGCCACATTCTTTGGGCTCAATCGACATCATCGACCTATCGACACATTCACCCATATACCAGTGAAATATTAACATTGAAGAAAGTGTAAGCTTAGTCCCTGGTGCCTTAAACGCTGTTGTTAGCTTTGCTGCAAGGTTTTAAGCTAGGAGGGGGGGTCGTTGAGGGTTGGCTCAAGTTGGCTTGAACGATGTACCTTAAGAGAATCAAAGTATACTTACAATATACGTCCAGCCAGGGCATTACCTAATATTTCGCACATTATTAGCACATTAGTAAAGCGGAAGCCTAAGAAACAACGTAACTTTCGGGTCGGACCTAGTTTTAACACTTTAGAAATAGCGGTGAGATAAGGAGGTTTACGGTGTCGAAGTTCGAGGTAAGGTTCGATTAGCGGGATTTTCTGCATTCAATTGGGATTCATAACCCGGGTACGCTTGTGTAACAATTGCGGATTACTGTTGTAGTTACTCTCGTTTGGTCCCGGTACGTATCAATATATTCCAAGAACCTTAAAGGATCCATATTATCCAAGACTAAGTACTACTCTCTAGATAGACTATATATACAATGGCGGTTAGTTCGTCGTCCCAAGATCAAAGAAAAATTAGGCTTCTACAGATTCTGTGGAGTTTTTGAAAGAATATTACCTCTATTTCCTTTGGTCGGTTTCTTTTTTCCTTTTCTTCGGTCCATAACGGGAGCTGTGGTGTTCGGTACCCGGGGCATACAACGTGGGCAGGGAACTCGATATCTTGTAGTTTTCTGGTTGCTGGTTTGAACTTACTGTTGTCATCAAATGCCTCGTAAATTGAAAGCTAGTGGTTTTCACTTGATAGCTTACAGCTTCTCTTTTCAGAAACAAATGCTAATTAATTGCGGTTAGATTCGCCATAGTATAATGAATTTATGCCTCGGCTTTAGCGATAGCTGTCGAACTGGACTTGACAGTGGCGGATTAGACGAATTCGATCTGGCTTACCCAGATCGAATTCCTGACTGCAGAAGGTTTGGCAGTGATGAGCTAGACGAATTCGAACTCGGTGAGCCAGATCGAATTCCGGACTGCAGAGGGTTTTTTGGCAAGACGCCAGTAATTGCTACAATAGACACATTTACTCAATGGAATTTTCTACGGCCTGCTATTCCCTGGCCCCATATTTTCAACCGGTATCTTGGTCTCAGGGATAATCTTTGGTTAAAACGCTCTCGAGCCACATCCAATCATTGGTTGCACCACAAATCGCCCCAGAGGAGTTTTGGAGTATACTGCATAGTGTTTATCCAGGGGTTGAAATAAACTTATGGGATCTTACAAGCCTATGTCTGGTTGGGCATATTTTCCAAAGGATTGATCAGGGTAAACTTATCTGTTTTCTCAACTCACAACCGGCGGAATCGCAATTCAGGTTGCGACGCCTAGGTGATAACGGAGAGACAACGGCTGGCCTTTTTTTTGCGCATGACCAGCAAGATAAAAATTGGACCTGTGTAGTTCCACATGGATGGGAGCTTTTATTACCCTCGGGTCATACATTGTAAGTATTATGCTCAGTGCGCAACAAAATCTATCCATGTTGTAATGGATAGAGTCCCAAATCAAGAGGGTATGATACCTGAAGACGAAGTTGTGCCCTTCGCTGGACAGAAGAGAAAACGGGAAGAACAGGATGATTCGCCTAAGAAGAAGAGGGCTATCAACGCTTGGATTGCTTACAGGAGTAAAACTCTACCCCAATATTGACTTGATCAGCTTGAATTGCACGTACTGTACTAAATAATCATTAGCATATCAAAATTTATTCAAGCCAAAGCACCACCAGTCAGAAGTGTCAGGTAAAATCAAGGGCATGTATGCAACCGTTTCAGACGATGATAAGGCAAAATGGTGTGATGTTGCTAGGGAGTATACACAAGGACGAGATTCCTTCCCGGGAGCATCGCGTGCCTGGCTTAGTGGAATGATGGCTACCATCGTTTCGAGGGCGGGGTTGGCTCCGCAGAGCATAGATATGAAACCCGAAATCCCGGTACCACCATTAGTTGAACTCCCCTCAAAGTTATGCCCTACTAGCCTTCACACTCCACAGAATGTGGCCGAGTCCAAGAAACGGGCTCGTGAGAACGGAGAGCCAGAATTCGGGAGAATCCCCAAAAAAGCGAAGCTTATTTTCGAGGACAAAAGAAAACGGCTACGCGAGGCAGAATTAGAGCCTGTTCAAGAGGAGCGAAGTATAAAGAGATTGCGGGTACTCAAGGTGAGTTAGATATTAGCTCATCCTAGCAGGCCCTTCTTGTATTTGGGTGTAAGGTATTCAGAAACTAACATACCTACTAGGGAGATAATCTCTCCGGAAATCTAGGGTTGACGTTGCTGGATGCTTCCAGCCCTTCGACTATCCGTCAAAAGATCAAGATATTGGAATATCTTTCTCGAGCAAGCCAGCCTCCACGAATTGTTCACCATTATCTAGGGAGACTACCCCGGATAGTTTTGTGGACACCATCTCCGAAGCCACTTCGGATAATACTTTAGAACCTAGTCTAGAAATTAGTCCAAAACACAGTCCGGAACGCAGTCCGGAGCCCACGTTCGACATGATCCCAGAGCCCACTCTAGATATGATTCCAGAGACCACTCCGGCCACGATTCCAGAGACCACCCTAGACATGATTCTAAATACGGCCCCGGAAATTATTTTAAATGCAGCTCCAGAGATCAGTGTAAAAACGACTCCGGGCCCCACTCCGAAGAGCTCTCAGGACAGTTCTCCAGACACCTCTTTGCATATCGGCTCCGACACCGAGTCAGACATCACCGCGGCCACCCCAATTTCCATTCTCGATCTGTTCACCCCTCCGAAGACCACTCCAGACAATTCTCCAGACATTTCTTTGGATATCGGTTCCGAGATGATCCCGAAAATCATTTTAAAGACGAGCTCAGAAATCGTTATAAGGTCGAATCCAGAAATCATTGTAAAGACCACTCCAGACCTTGCTCTGAAGAACTCCCCGGAAAATTCTCCAGGCACCTCTTTGGATGTTGTTTCCGATACCGAGTCAGACATGACCGCGGCAGCCCCTATTACCGCACTCGATCTGCCCACCACACCGGCAATAGAGAAAGAATTAGCATCAATTGCACTAAAAGATGATTCTAACGATTTTGATGAATCCGTCGAGTATTCGGAGATATTCTCATCATGCGAGGGCAATCCTGAAAGCGACACTTCTTATGAAATTGACACATTTCCCCAAAACTTTGACGTCCTCGAAAGCAAAAACATTCTTCCTGAATCCGAAGACGATCACGAACCTCAGAACGCCTTGAAAATCTTTGGAGACGTTAGTGATCTTTTACCTATACCTCTGCCTTCACTTGGGGATACGAGTACCCAATCTATTATAACCTCTGATCCTATAGGAGACATTCGTGATTGTTTCTCCAGCATCGAATACCTTTTAGCGAGATATCAACCGGGCACGGCTCCTGATGATGAAGGTAGCTCAAGCAATCGTTCAGAAGCCTATTACGATGAGGATTGCTCAAACGATCTTTCAGAAGCCTGTTACTATGAAGATGGCTCAAGCGACCCTCCAGAAGCCTTTTGCGATGAGGATGGCTCAATCGATCTTTCAGAAGCTTACTATGAGGAGGATCTTTCCGAAGTGTGCAACTACAAAGAAAAACAAGATTGATTAAATTCAGCGCCATCAGGGTCTGTGGGTGAGACTTACCAAGGCCTAGCAATCTAAAATCGAGTTCCTTTAACGTATATATACATAGCAACATTCTGAGTTCGGACACTAATAATTTCTAGTTCGGACACGCTAATAACGGGGAGTTCTTACTGGAGCCATAACCCTACGACATGGTTTACCTACAGAGGTAAGTTTAACCTCAAGATCCTGGTTTATGAAATGTCAGACCCCGAATTTTAGTTAACCCAAGCATTGCTGGGAATTATTAGCATACTATCGAAATCCATTCGAACCAATGCGTCGCTATGTATATCCACGACGGGGGATAATAACAACGCTTTGGATCGGCCGTAACAATGGTGGTGAGTCCCGACCTTGCGGGAGAATGATGGTGGGGCATTGTTTGGCGGATGGGGTGCCTTTCTTTTAGAGATCCTAAGGGCTTCTATAAACTTGATGCGGAACCAGCATCGTTACTATATAGATTTGACAGTTGAGGAGTCTGGCGACGAGGCAAATATAAAATCATGGGACCCTTTTATAGGGCGATCCAACATACCCGCAACGAGATTCTGAACTTCATATTCCTAATATTGTATTATCATATGTCAATGAGAAGCAAGCAGAAATTTCAGAAAGTTCAAAGGAGCTTTAAAGGGGCAACTCTCGGACTACTGAAGAGTGAGAGTGACTATCCTCTCGCGCTATATATACACACATATACACACATATCTATATACATCACCGAGTTAGTATGCGATTTAATTTAGGTAAGACATATATACTATTTGTCTCGTCGCCAGTATATATACTTTATATCAGCAAATTGCGGCTTAAGTTAGTCGCGGGGCCTGGCTTAGGTGAGTTCTAGTTTCGTCATTTAGCTGATAGATGATCAGGTGATTATATATGTGTGACGGAGGGAATACTGTTTAATATTTGTGAGTACCTAACAGATTGAGAAATTCAATGGTTTTGTTGGTGTTTCCACTTTTAAAAGATGGGTACCCCGGACTACTAAGAAGCTGCCAGGCCTGAACATATTGTTAGTAGCCTTGGTAGGGAATATATGAGACAAAGACGATGTTAGCTTTGCTAGGGGCTCTAGAAATCCACGGATTTAAATGGGCTCACGGGATAAAGCCCACAAAACCTTGCGGTTCGTGTTTGTCGACGTAGGTGGACTTTGTGCTGTTTTTGTTGCATTCTTTAAGCCAGTCTTGGCCTTGCCAGAGTTTTGCGGTTTAGGTAGGTTCACGTGGCACGGTTAACTAAGACAAGCTTCGAAGGACAGAGTCTTTTTTATTCTATCAAGCCTCATTTGGAGACAGAATTTGGTAGAAGAAAGAGAAGAAAACTTTAAAAGATTCGTTTAGGTAAGATTGCTGAAGAACTTAAGAGATCCCGAGCGTTGCGGTTGAGGGCGGAAAAGGATATCAACGATACCGGGCGGGCATATCTGGGATTGGTAGGCAGAGCCTCGGCACTTATCCAGATAAAACTACTGTGGGCCGGGGCATGCACTGTGATACAGCTTGCATCGCCAACTTCAATGCGACCGTTTATTTGATAGTAATAATATCCCACATGATGAGGGACATATGTCCCATACATACATATTATCGAGAGGTTTGAAGAAGTAGAGTCAGGGTTCGGATAACCGAGATATCGTATAACTTTGCCCAAAGCTTTAAAGCTTGAGCCAATTGTCTTTTTTTTTTTTCGAGAGATCAAGATGGAACTTTAAGCTTATGCTCTATAGACGAGGCTGGAAGTTCGGGTAGAGCTATTTTCGGAGGAAGAGGGCCGAGTTCGAGCCAAGGTTCGACTGCTTCCATGGATCCAGAATGGAAGGGTGAGCTCGAGATATTTTGCGGTAAGTATGTAATGCCTATTTTCTGCAATCCTTACAGGATATATATCTAGCGTGTCTACAATTTAATCCTCTATATACAGTGGTTGCATAACATCGGGAGAGTTTATTTCTGCCGGATGAAATTGAAATATATTACTCGTTATCCAGGTATTTTGGTTCGCTTTCCCCCACGGACGGTTCAAGGTCAAGACATGCCCAGCCACATTTCCGGATTCCGCCTTCGTCTGAAGGATTTTTTATATTTTTTATTTTATTTTATTATTATTATTATTATTATTATTTTTATAAACGAAACTTCAATTTGTAATTACCCAATGCACGAACTTGAAAATATCGTGGTTTTCATTTTTTGTGCCAATAAAAATTACTGTAAGATGACCTGATGTTCGCAAATTGGTTTGAGGAACTCTAGACCTGTACCAAACCGTCGGACGTGGGGCTTGGAAACGGGTAGGCTTTACATTATGATTACTCGAACTGGAATGAATTGCGGGTACTTGTTCAGGTCCATATTTTCGCGCAACATTTTGAAGCAATGGCTGGGTAACCATCGAAGTCATGGCCATGGTATTATGGGTTACAAGAACATCTTGTCCTTTTTGACCCTTCATAACTTTTTTTTGTACGCATACATGTATGTATAATATGGACTATCTCTTTCCCCTTGCTTAATTGCAATTGCCTGTGGAAGGATTGTTTGACTTTTCTATTTTTTTCTCTTCGCTTTCGCCCCTCGCAGAAGCTAACTGCACCTACGTATGTACAGCCCAAATCGAATTGAATCAGGGTATATCATTCGTCATATATCGTTCATCGTTCAACTGAACAGGCAAAAGGCAAACTGACCCCAGGAAAGACAGAAAAAGAAAAAGAAAAGACAACAGCCCCAGCGACTGGTCACTCCGAAGTTAGCTAGCCAGATCGATCTTGCGAGCGAGGTGTGTCTGCATTGTTGAGCTCTGAAGTGCCACCGCCGTACGGAGTGCGGGACAAGGAGGAGCAGGGAAGTTGGGTTACCCAAGCAAGCAAACAAGCAACCAAGCAGGCAGGCGAAAGGAACAATGTTTTTTCCCTCGTCGCCGGCCGTTTCGTTCATCGTCGCACACACCCATCGGAGGACAAGGACAAGGGATTATGCTTTTTTGCTTGCTGTTCTAGGTGCGATGCATACTATCGTGAGCTAAGACAAGAAAGAAACCTCATTGCGTGGAATGCGGTACGGGGTTGAGGTTGTGCTCCCGATAGATCCGACCTGGCTTCGCTTCTCTCCTTAATACTGACTTACCATTTGATACCCCCTTCCTCTCGTTCCTACATGCTCCGTACTTCCTTAAACCTGCCCTCTTTTTTCCCTCTTTTTTTCCCCAATTGTTTATTCATTCGTTCGTTCGTTTTCCTTTTAGCCTCGATTGAACACGACTGACGACCCGACTCGACGAACGTACCTACGGTATCCATATACGTACAGATACATACTTACAGCAAACCAGATGGCGGTGATGCATGCATAGTCCTTAAGCTATCGTGCATATCTTTCGGCCCTGAATGGTGGTGGTTGTACTTCTGGTTACTCTGCAGCCTTAGTCTGAAGGCTGAGACTCCAAGGACCTGAACTAGCATCATCGACATCGATCGCCATTGGCTAGGATCAGGCCGGCGAGGCAAGAACGGCTGGGTGCACTGACAGGTCGTCTCCCACTCTTTAGTCGTATATATTACTATTCCCACCTCGTGGCTGCCCGGTTTTTTTCCGTCAGAGTGTTACATCCTTTTTTATTTTTTTTTTAGTCTGCTCGCACGCTCTCTCTTTTTTTCTTTCGCACGGCAGTTCTTAAGTTACGCATGCTTTTGATTGAATTCTTGAATCCGAGGATTTGAGTTCGGAGTCTTTCTTGTCTTTGTTCTTGTCAGTCTCAGTCGCAGTCTCAGTCTCTCGTTCTACTGTCCGGAATTTCCAATCCTTTGCATTGCCTGCCATTCCTTGATACCAACCAGTCCTATATCATCATCATCGTCATATCATCACGGCGCTTAAGCAGGTCAGGTCAGGTTAGGTCACATAGTCACAGGTGCAACTGCCTTAACAGCCCTGTTGCTGCTGTCGAGAGAACAGAACAACAACACAACCAACACCAACCCCCAACACACCAACACATATTCGGCTCCCTCCCCGATTCTCTCCACCGCCTTTTACCAGTCTCGTATCGTCCATTCTTTGCCCCTCATCTGTCTCTCTATCCTATCCACCCACCCATTCATCCATACCTCCCTCCATCCATCCATACCTCCAGCCTCCACCGCCATATTCTTTCCCCAATCTCTCTAATCTCTTATCATTCCTCATCCTCTACCAACATACCCATTCGTTTCTACTTCTACCTACGGGGTGCCTACGATCGCTATCCATTAGCACCGTCTTCAGGTTTTCTTCGCTGAAGCACTACATCCCGACCTCGTCCGCCCAACCGCCAAAATTTCGGACCTAGTCTACCTCTATACCCCGCCTTCCTTCGGCGCCGGGCGAAAATCTCACACAATGCCATCGGCTTTATCCTCGAATTCCGTCAAACGACGGCCGTCGCAGGTTGAAATCGGTTCTTTTTCGACAATCTCCAGAAAAGATGGCAAGGCCCTCAGTCTTGCTCATGCAGCGAGCTCAAACAATAGCACATCGGACCTCCATACCCCTCCTTCGATTACCAGCGAAACTAGCGAAGCCAGCACATCCGAACCGGCACAGCAAAACCTAAGTGGAGAAGTTCAGGCCTTGAGTGATAAGTTGATCAAAGCTATCAATCATCAGTCTTCGCTAGAGGAAGGCCTGGAAGAAACAAGACATGAACTGGACATGTCGAAACAGAGGATAAAGCAGCTGGAAGCCATTGCAAAGGAGCACCAGGACATGATGGCTACCGGTGTGTTGGTCGAGAAGAAGGAAGTTGAGATGGAAACGAGGCAGTTGATGAACAAATTAATGGAAGAGAGCATGCAGCGAGGAAAGGCGGAAAAAGAGAAGAGACATATTGAGCAGGACCTGGAAAATCTCACCACTTCGTTGTTCGAAGAGGCCAACAAGGTAACTACTTGTTCATCACTCGTCCTTGCCTAGACATACTTTCAAAGATGATACTAATAAGTTTTTTTTCAATCAGATGGTGATTGCCGCTAGGAAGGAACGGGAGGCCGTCATGCGAAGGAATGACCAGCTCGAACAACAGCTCTCGGATACCGAAATCCTCCTTCACACCCACCAGGAACAGCTATCGGAACTCAAGGATGCCCTTCAGCAGATGACCGCCGAGAGAGATGAACTCGAAGCCCTTTCTTCGCCGACCACTCCAGCATTAAACAGCCAAGCCAGCAGGGAGTCACTCAACCGCATTTTCGAAGCCTTGCATATCCCAACAGAGGCCGACGAAGTTTCTCCCTCACACCCGACCCACTTCTCTTCCATCCTACAGCCAGTTCTCCGATCTGACATCTCTTCCTTCCACGACTTCTGCAATGTGTTGCATATGTCCAAACACTATGCTCCACCAATGCCCGTCAGCAAATCCCCAAACCCTACTCCCTCGAGTGGATTTAGCATCATGGGATTCGGCAATTCGGCCAAGATGTCTCCACTGCCGTCCTCAAGCTCCTTCTTTGGAGGTCATTCCCAGAAGAAGAGTGTTTCCAGCACAACAAGCGGTGCCTCCGCTGCCTCTGCTCCAGTTTATTCCACTCTTCCACCCGCACCTCCTCTGAGAGAAACTGCTTTCTTCAAGAGAGCTCTCATTGAGGACATTGAGCCTACTCTCAGACTGGATGCAGCTCCGGGCATTTCGTGGATCGCCCGCCGAACCGTTTTGACAGCTGTGGTCGAAGGCACATTGGTCATTGAAATTATGCCCCCGATCTCCAAGCTTCCAATCTTCAGCTGCTCCATGTGCGGTGAAAACAGGAACGACCCTGAGCACGCCCGGACACATAGGTTCAGGACCAACGAGACGGAGGCTGCACAAAAGTACCCTCTTTGTGGTTACTGCGTTCACAGACTACGCTCTGTTTGTGCATTCCTTGCCTTTTTGCGAACCGCTAAGGAAGGTTACATCAAATGCGAAACAGAGGATGATGAGAAAAATGCGTGGGAGGAAAGTGTTAAGCTTCGGGAACAAATGTTCTGGTCCAGAGTCGGCGGTGGTGTTGTCCCTTCATTCCACAATATTCGGGAGGACATCTTGAAGGTCACCAGCCCAAGAAGCCCTCCCCCACCACCTCAGATCTTTGAGAAGAGGGAGCCCGTCGTCATTAGCGTCGCCACCCCCGTTAGTCTTCCTCCAAAATCAAACCTGAGGGATAGACTTTCCCAAGTCACTATCTCTGCGCTGCCGCAGCGTAGGTCCTTGCCGCCGGCTTTACCCCCTGCACTCCCTCCACGTGGAAATCTTTACCGTGGAATCTCGAGCACCGAGAAGAGTGTCCAAGCCACTGAAGAGGACATTGAAGCCTCGAACAAGACTTCGGACGCGATGTCTCAGACAGATAGCTTCAAGGAGAAGGCTGAGAGCCAGCGCACCACCCCCTCGATCAGAAGCCGAGATAGCCACCTGCCTTCTCCTCCACAGTCCCCTACATTGCTGAACAGCAAGGTTATGACCATCAAGGAGAACGAGAAGGCGGAAGCCGTTCCAGATAGCCGGGACATCATGAAGAGTGAAATCCCAGCACTTCCAGGATCGTTTATTTAAACTGCTTGCTTTTTATACATCGCAGTTACAATGTCTGCATGTCTTTTTTTTCGACGGCATGACAAGAAAGATAGTTGTATGATACCCACCCACCCATTGAGGATTTTTTTTTTTTTGGATATTTATTATTATTATTATTATTACTATTATTATTATTATTATGGCGGATTCAGAACTAGCCCTGATACATATATACGTTGGCAAGAGCAGATGAACAGTTTGGAACACACTCTTTTCTTTACCCTCGTTACTTGACGTTATTACTATTGAAGAAGCGGGAAAGCAATGAAGCTGGTTGGATGTTATCCTTTTTGCTACCCTTTTTGTATTATTGTGTACAGTGCGACTCTTTGTTGGACATTCTTCCTTCCTCCCTTTGGGACATTTAGCTTTTTAGCACATCATTACGTTCTTAATACTTCATGTTGATGGCGTCGAACATCAAGCGATTGTTGGGTTTTTCTTTCTTTTATTCTTCTGAAGCAGCAGTACTAACCTTCTTGTGTATATACTCTGTGCATATTAGTGTTTTTTTTTTTACTTTCTTTGGTTATTTTTTACCGTCTATTATTCTTTCGTCGTACCCTTTTAATACTATTCGATAACTTAAATTAATTCAAATATATACCTAGCTACTACTGGTATCGATCCTATTACTATCTAAGTATCTTGTATATCCTACTACCTCGGGGGGACGGGGTATGAGGAAGTGGTGGAGGTGACGCATTTGTTTCAATGGTGAATACCTTTTACCAACTTTATATGAGGAAGAGGAGGCAATACGACCATACATGCCTAGCATGGATTTAACATCGGGTTTCGGATGAAAGGCTAGTTCGAAGATTTGCGATTACGTTCGAGTAGCCTCGTAGATTCCTCTAACTATCGTATAGCTCTGAACCCGAGAGTTTAACCTAGCGGACTAAGAATAATTGATTCTACTAAAGAAAAATGTACCTATACATGACCGTGACCACCCCAATAGATAAAACCCAAGAAAGATATCCGTAGATAAGATACCACTACTCCGTATCTGTCCACCTGTCCATCTCCTTTAACGATACAGAGTATGTACGGTCGTCTTGTATGGACTTCACTCCGAATGTCTCAGGATGGCGACGCGTTGTACGGGTAACTACGCCGGGGGAACCACGGAAGAAGGACTTGATGTGGAGAAGAGCGATACCGGTGAGGAAGCCGGAAGTTACAAGGATGATTGCAGTTACTGGGTAGTTGATTTTTGAAGGCTAGCTTTGACACCGTACGAGAAATATTTGGTGGGAAGGAGGGTAGGGGGGTCGGAAATCCTTTACATTCTAATTCCTCTAGTTTCATTTTGAAAGGTTGAGGTGATACTCTTTATAATTGTAGTTGTTTAACTTAAATTATTGAGATTGGAGGTCCGAGGGTTCGATGGCTTCTTCCGAATTGAAACAAGTAGAGATATATTTCACCCGTAGCAAGTTAACTATAGAACGGTGGTATGCATATTATCCGCCTATGATGATATATTTAGCTGATCAGCCGCTGGGCCTACAGCGTGGAAGCATGCAGTATCAAACTATATACTTTAGTAAAAACTCTATTGAGAATATTTGTATTATAAACCGAAGCACACCGTTCGGATATAAGACTACTATAAACCGTGTGTAACTTGCGCGTGTGTAATGATCAAATCGAATTCCGTGGTTGTTGGTTCTCCCATGCATCCCCCGGACATATACACCCGGCCAAAAGGACTATAGTAAACCGGTAAATAATACAATCCCCAATGAAGACTCTACAGAACCCTCAATAAAACCTTTCTTCTCGATCCTCTTGATCCTGAGTATAGGCCAGTCCGTCCACGGCATCTATGTCACGGCGACGGAGATGTTAACAACCATTCCCCAGACTAAGTTAGATGGTAGTTTTTTTTAAAAAAATGTCTGCTTACTCATTAGCTCTCCTACCGAAGAATTAAAAATTTCCAATGCATTATCCATCCTTCCTAGGTTGTCGTTGATACGGTCCATGGCTAGGTTGTTTTGTTTTTGGATATGGAAGATGTAGTATGCTATGGTGGAACTGCCTATTAAGCTTCCTATGATGCCGCCGATGATTGCTAGAGGTAGAGTAGAAGAAAGGAGAAATTAATTTTGTTAGATAGGTACTTTTGGAACTTGAGGTGTGGAACAACGATTGGGGTTGTAGGACATACATTCGAACCACCGGGATGGCATTGCTATTTTTTATTAGTGGGTACTTTGAAGAGCTTCGAGGATAGCTTGGGTGGAGAAGTGGGTTTTGAATAATAGAGATTGGACATAGTAGAGAATAAAACCATCAGGTCCACGTATACGTAGTATCGTATTATACTCTGAATTACGCTTTATATTGGATTTGGAGCTTACGGCGTGGTGTTGAGGATGTTGTAAATTGCACGGCGACGGAGTTAAGAACCAGCTCCAAACATGCATATGCGTGTAAACCCCGCTGCAGCTGATATCATGTATCGCATGGCCATCTATTATGCTAGGTTTGGAATCACCTGGCCCCGGTTCCATCAAATCGACACCATCGTGTTCTAGGTTTGGTTGTTAGATTAAGCTTATAAGAGTTATATAGGCGAGCCTCTCAACCCTTCCGCGCGAGTTATTCGACTCCATATTTTCTAGATTACCTCATCTTCAATGACCTAAAGTCCTCCTCCCGATGCTCAAAAACATGCCGTTTTAAAATTCTACCAATCCTGTTTAGGGGTATTCAGTTAAATCCAAACTCAGCTCGAGCACTGGATAATAATGAGTCTCTCCAGGGAGTAGCACATCTTGTCCCGTAATTATATTGTAACCAGGATAGTATCCACACTCTTAGTCATATAATGCGGATAAATATGCAAAACTCAACCTTTCAAACAAGAATTTCTACTTGGATAAGCAATGGGGTTTTATAGACCTTCCCAAGAGTGCAGAGTCTTCCTCGACCGGCTTGAAAGGCTTTCAAATCTACGAACTATAAAATAAAATATCTCTAGTTCGATTTCTTTCCCGTCAAGTACTTTGTATCATCTTTAAATCGATATCGACTCATCCCTCTTCCAAGACCCTCAGAAAAATCGACATCTATTCCCAGGATTATCCCGGAAGTAATGTTATGGTTAGAGAACACAATGAGTATCTCGAACCTTTTACCGACGAGGAAAAGAAGAGCCTCGAACACGGTATCCCTTATTGCGAGCTCCCCATATTCATTCGGGGATCATTTAATATCGAGGAAATATCATTAACAACGGACAATCTACATCTTGACGACTCCACAAGATTTGGCAATACCAGTCCCGGTTTTGGGGAGCCTGCTCTCGAGACTAAGACTAGCCATTGCAGAATACGAGACTAAGACTAGCCATTGCAGAATACGAGCCTTCTACTAGAGTATTTACAAAACCAGGAGATTCAGGACGCCTGAATACTGCACTGGGACACTATACGGTCAGACTAACTAATTCTATATCGGAATCCATTTCTTGTTGTCAAATTGCGAGAAACACCTCTAAGAGGCCGAATATCATGATATGCTTGACCTGTCATGAACATGGAAATATGTGTTGAACCCGTTGTAAACCCGCCTCCGTAACCCCTGTTCAACCCATGACGACGAAACCCTGTCCCATCTCCTGGTGGGTTCGCCGGTCGCATGGTTCGATCCACACCATGACATCGTCCCGTTCGAGCTGTTGAAAGATGCGAATCGAAGTCTACCCCAAAGTATCACCGGAGGTACTCGAGCGTGAGGTTCAGGATGCCACGGTATGCCATATTTATCTATAAGACACTATCCCAGTATCGAGATATAATGATATCAGAGTCCGTAGCTAATGATATGATATAGCTTCGAGAACTCGCATGGTTAATAACTGAAATCCAAGAGAGTCTCTTATCACTTAGATCTGGGCTGGAAGAATGCCTATCGCTGCTCGCGCCCTCGCAGCCAGGGAGTACGCTTGTGCTATCTACGAGTCGTAGTGAAGGGCTTAAGGGATTCGTAACCAGAGTCGGGAGCGCAATCGTTAAGGGTGTACGTTCAATATTCTACTATTCGAATCTAAAGATATCTATTCTAAACGGTTTATATCAATGTTACAGGATATGCAAGTAAAAATGCACGGTCTCCCAAACACCAAAGGCCTAGGTTATTACCGTCTCCAACTCGCAGCTCCACCATCAGACTCCACAAGCACCTCTAGCTTTCACCTCCCACAGCTTACCGACTGCCGTAACTTCGTCCATTCAGCATTAACAACCCTCCCTTCCTCCGCCTCCGTCGAAACCCACAAATCCCTCCCCCTAGAAGCCAAAACCTCCACCGCAATAATAGACTCCAAACTCCTCTCCTCCCAACTCGACTCCCTTCTCTCGGACATCCAATCTGCCCGACAAATCCTAAAAACTACGCAAAAGTCCAATTTATTCCCATACCATACCGTCGATAGTAGTTTATTTGATCCACAGTTACCCGAGAATTTAGCTTTGGATATTACGATTCAGGATGCAGCTATCGTTACGGAACTAAGATTGTTGGAGAATACGAGTCCTGCGGCTTATACGGGACTTACGGTGTTGAGTATGAATATTGACCAGCATTTGTCGAATTTCAATTTCAGGGAGAAGATTACAGGGGCATTTAAGGGAAGGAAGGGGGATGGAAGTATTGGTAGTGGTGCCGGTGGTAGCGGGGAGGAGGAGACGTGTATGTATAAGGGGGCGGAGGTGAGAGTGAAGGAGAGGATTAGGGTTGAAAGTCAAGATCCGAGTTTGATGAGCGTAGTGGCGAAGTTAGGGGCATTGGAGCATAATTTGGCGATGGGGAGGACGAGTTTGGAGATTGTGATGCGTAGTCGGTGTAGTATTTAATCGATCAGACTTATCCTATCCCTCGGGCTCTGGTACGAGACAAGGTCCGTTCTCAAGACGATGTTATAGCAGCGTTTACCAAACTTCAAGGAATCGCGATTCCTCCCATCTTTTTTTATAATGATTTTCTCATGCGAGCACCAGCAGTTTAAATGTACAATTCGGGTTCCGGCCAAAGCAATCAACAATGGTCAATTGCAGATGACGGTAGATATCCCCAATCCTCCGCTCCGCTCGTTTTTATTCCTTCTCTATGCCGGGGATTTTTTCGGAAGCATCAAAAATATACACAATATCTGGGAAAGTACAGACTCAAAGGAAGCCAGGAACACCATCCTAATGCGAGGCTGGCTTGGTTGGCTTAGCGTTGGGGTTTCGTGGGTCGTTGCGGAATTCCTCGGCTGGTAGTACGATGAAGTTCGTTAGTTTATTGACCTAACTATCACGGGAACGGAAAATACGCAGCGTAGGATAGAACGTACTGTTCGCTAGAGCGTTCTGTCCTTGCCAAACTCCCCAGTATACGATGCCGCCTATATCAATTGTTAGAGCTTTGTTTTAATGGGGTATTGCGTAGACCGATATCGCTCGTTCCGCGGAATGTATCGTTGGTTTTAGTATTGCTTACCGGCAATGATGAATGGAGCCATTGGTTCCCCTGTATATAAGTAAAGAAAAGGAATCAGTAATCAGATATCAATTGGTCTTTGTTTCCACCGTTCACATAGAAGCAGCGACTGTGTATCGGTGTCTACCCGGGAGAGGGATATTCTTACAAACTGGCGCGGGCCACTTTCGTCGGAAAACAGCGAATGGTCCTGACATTGTGATGGATGTGAAGGTAATTTGAAACCACGGGAGGTTCGGTATATGAAAGGTCGTAGTGACGGCGGGGTGGAGAGAGGTGGGGGATGTAGTTATTGAAGACTGGTAGTTTCGAAGGGTCGTTTCTTCTTGGGTGTTGGGATGAGGTCAAATCTTCCGGCTCTGAGGAGCGAATCACGTGAGCTGTCAAAAATCCGAACTTCAACGCCAAAAACTCGGCTTTTAGATTCACGGCAACTGAGACAAGCTCATTCACTTTCATTATAGTCTACACATATCGCCAATAGACGGCATCTTATCGTCATTATCCGCCATGCCGCCTCTTAAGGGACACTTCTTGTCCGCTGGAAAGCCGACGCATAAGCTTGCTTGGTATGTCTGAAGCTTCCAATTGATATCTAAGTTTATATTGACTTATGATATTATATAGCTTCATCCAATCTCGTATCTTCCGAGACGCCTACAAGCGCGAGCAATTTGCCAAATACGAGGTCGAACGCAAGGCCCTCCGGTTCATCATCGCCAGCAGTCAATTCACTGCTAGACAAAAGACCGAAGCGCAGTTACAGCTCACACAGCTACCGGTTAGCAGCCAGCCTACGAAGATTAAGAATAGATGTACCGTTGGAGGAAGGGGAAGGTCCGTGTTTAGGGAGTTCAAGATGGGGAGGGTGAGTTATTCAAAAATTATTCTATCTTTTCAATGACTATTATGGGATAAGATGGCTGATATATTTTGGATGTCTAGTTCCCGTTCAGAATGGCGGCTTTGGCAGGAGATTTGCCTGGTGTTAAGAAGGCTAGCTGGTAGTTTTTTGGATATCACTGGCATGTTTTGGAGTTAACCTGCTGGATTTTCTGCAGAGGAGGGCTGTATTGTATATACATGTTTCGAAGGCGATGACCACGCTCGTCCATACATACTAACTATCAAATTATACCCGCCTATTCAGCCAAACAGCGATCTCTTTTCCATCTCACAGAACTAACAAATAAAGACGATAGCAGAAATACATTCGGCCGTACATTCTAACCGCAGTTCAAGACCTATACCACCCAAGAGCAGCATAGAGAACGTTCCGACCCCATTCAACCCATCCTTGCATCGCAGTCACACGGTTCAAAGCTCTCACCGCATTCCGATTGAAGCAATCCAACTCCTTCGGTTCATCATTAAGGATCTCTTGAACACCGCCCACGCTCCTAGGGAGTACCAGGAAGATGTGTCCAGCGACGCTATAATCACCCATACATCGAGTAGCGATATCGACTACATCTTCCATTTGTGCATAGTCCGTTCCAGCCAGAAGGAATTTCGCACCGAATGGGATAATGGGTGTTTCAATCCAGTACGGACAAAGAAGGTTGATCCTAATCCTATCCGGCAAGGCAGTCTGACGAAGTGACCTGAAGAGTCCTAGCACAGCGTGTTTGGAAGCATTGTAGAACGGGGCAGATGTTAAAGCGAACAAAGATGCAATGGATCCGATTAGTACCAACGAACGGTCATGGGAAGCACTGGGGAATGCGTCTTTGGAGAGATGGGGGTGGGCACGGAAGTATTGGAGGGCAAGGTAGGCGGTGTAGATTACACCTGTGATGTTGACGTTCATGGTGGTGAGGTTGGGCTCTGGGGGGTCTTCGGGTTGGCCGGGGACTATGCGAGACATTTTAGTCCTAGGGACGGCATGGAAGGAGGGGTATGGGAAGAGCTGACCGAAGGGTCTTGGGGCCCATGATTTGCCAACTTCAGTGACGCCGGCGTTTGCGAACTAGGATGGAGTAGAGAATAGTAAACATGGGGCTTTTGGTGATATATATCTATACTATTTAGGAGAGGGGTTAAGGGACGTACAACTGAGTCTATGGCTTTATTTGGAGAAAGCTCGAGAGCTTTGCGGAATAAATTGCACTGAGACTTATAATCCGTGACATCGCATTGAACAGAATGGATGCTAAAGGTATCACGTTAACAATCCCACGTGCACACAAATACGATATTTTAAGAAAAAATGGATACTTTGGATTCCCAGTGCTCTTCCGAACTTCTTCAACAAACGACTGTATCTCTTGCAAGTCACCGATAATAACAGCTCCTCTATATCATCCGGATAGAAGAATTAATGAGAGTTAGAAAGTTAGCGTTTGACACCGAAAATCCGGGGAAATTCAACCGCACCCAAGTTCGGCCAGCCGCTTCACCACACCGGCGCCGATACCACTAGCCCCGCCGGTGATTAGAAACGTCTTGTTCTTGACGGATGCTTCATCCCACGACGCTTTGAGGTCTACTTCTGCCGTCTGGTAGACATCGGGGTTTGGAGGCGGTCGCGCATATTCCGAGTCCATTTTTCACTTTTTCTCGGCGTCAAAATTGCGAAAGAAACTGGGTATGTTATGTAGGGTATACACCTAGGTAAGATAAAGACAAGACGCTGTTTGAGTTAACAGACCTGCGACCTGGAAGATACAAAACAAAAAAAAGTTGCAATCCAAATTCACCCAATTCCGAGGTTTAAATTTTGGGAATCTCGTGCATACATGATACCCTTTGCCCTTCTTCCTCTCTTCCCTCATATGGCACAATCGATAAGGCACGCGCACAACCGCTTTCAAACTACTAATCTCGGTATTGGCGGTTATTTGTTTCCTGATTTAAGGTACGTAAGCGTCCACTCAAAAAAACACTCCCAATGCAGTCGGACCGCAGCAGCTATAACAGACGGGACCTCGATTCGAGATTAGAGATTTTTTTGGCGGGTTTCTTCGCTGGTGTAGGAACCTAAAGCCTAAACAGGCAGGCTAATAAACACCTGCAGGGACCCTTCCATTCCTTCGAGACAGAAAAAAAATATCAAGATCCCCCGCATTATCAAAATATCATATGCTCAAGTATCGTTGAAAAAAGGAAAAAAAAAAAAAAAAAAGAAGAAATCGAACACAAAAAGTCGATATAAAATATGAGTTCTCACTAGCGCCCTGTAGCTGTACGATCCCATCCGGGGAGTGTTCAAACCAAGCATGCCGAAGCGGAGGAGACCGTCGTCGTCCCATTGCCAGAAATTTCTGGCGAATGGGGTTCCTGAGGTCCACCAGAGGCTGTTGGAGCATGTGCTTGCCAATAACGCTAGGCTTTCGAAGGTGAAGATTGCGAGGCTGCCACATGGGATTGGGATTGTAGCTTCTGAGCAGGTTCAGGTAAGAGATACCTACCACTTTTCCCTCAGTGCGAAGCTTTTAAATGCATATTATATAAAATAGCGATGAAATGATTACAAAGTCTTTAAAGCTAAGGTGCTTGTGGAATAAACTAGAAAAACAAGGAAATAACTTTCATTCCCAAATCCCTCCTCGTCAACCTCTACGACATCCCATTCCCAAACTCCTCCCCAATAGACCATCCAACAAAAGCCCACAGCTCTCTTGCCGCCTACATTGCCTCTCAATTTCACAAACCAGACAACGATGACCCATTCATATCAATACTACCGCCATTCTCATCCTTCAAATCTTCCATGCCACTCTTCTGGAGCGATGAGATACTAAATAATTGTCCACCATGGGTCCGTTCGTTCGCTATAAGGCAACAAAGAAAACTAAAGGACGACTATGCACATGCTGTAAAGATGCATGGTGAACGTGGAGTGGAGTTTTCGAAGGAAGAGTACGAGTGGGCCTGGGCGGCTGTGAATACACGGTCGATTTATTATAGGCCGAAGAAGTGGTATAAAGTTCCTGCGGAGGATTGTATGACTATGTGTCCCTTTATCGATTATTATAATCATGATGCGAAGGGAGATGAAAGTGTTAGTAAATCTCTATTTACAAACAAGGGATTGAATAGGACTAACATTCGCGTGGTAGTGTACGGTGAGCTTTTCGGCGGATGGTTTAAGGGTTACGACGCAGAAGACATATGGCAAGTTATATTTCTCCTTAGTTGGGGATATCGAGCCATGCTTATAGTTTTATAGCTGCCGGGGAAGAGATATTTGTGACATACGGCGAGTATAACAATGACCAACTACTCGTAGAGTGTACGTATCCAATTTTCTACTACCAACCGAAGCAAACTAACGAAATAAACACAGACGGTTTCACCCTCCCAAACAACCGAGCTGATAACTTTAACATCGACCACTGGGTTCTTCCAAAACTCTCATCTCGTCATCAAGAGATATTAAAAGAGATATCATTCCACGGGTACGCCTTCACCTTCTCGCAAACTGTTATGTATAGTGGATCTGATCTTATGATTTCGGTTGATGGGGATAGTGGGTATCTTTTGGATGAGAATGAAGTTTGTTATAGGACTATGATGGCTTTAAGGTTCGCGGTTATAGGTGAGGCTTTGTTGGAGAAGGGGAAGAGGCATAAGGATTTTATGAAGTTGGTGGAAGGGGAGATGGAGGAGGATGATTATGTTAAGTTGTATGAAGGGGATGAAAACAAGGTCGGTGAGCTTCTAGAGGAGGTTGTAAAGGTGATCGAGGAGTTTGGAGAGGAGAAGACAGCCGCTTTGAGACGAATGCTCGAGGAACAAGAGTTTTTGAATCAAAAGGAGAGTATAGAATCTGCGATTGAAAGGTGGAGACAATGTATTGATATCATCGCTAAACACAGAGAAAAGAATAAGTAGAATACAAGATCGTCATCGTTCAAGTTTGGTTACCATCTTGTTGACCTCTTTCACCTCCGCCTCGGTCGAACGGGTAAAAACCTCGACTTGTTCCTCTTCCGTGCCACGGAAATCAGAGAGGACTATACTATTACTAAAATCTATCCAGACTACCTTTTCTGTACCATCTAATACAACATCCCGTGCGGTTACCTCTTCCACTTCTTCATCTATCGATGATACGGTGGAATTAGGAACGATCAGCACATTCCGTTTCTTCACATCGCGGTGCAGCACACCCATGGAATGTATATGTCTCACTCCATCCACGATTTTCTCCGAGATCTCATTAGGAATATAAGGGAATGCACTTAACCTCAGCCCATGGATATACTCTATCAACACACCTTTCAGCGGTAATCTTTCCAAAATCTCTTCTCCTTTAATCCGAAGTTGCGACTGTCGCCTTCTGCGGTGTTGTGTTGGATTGTAATTTGCCAGAATGTGCTGTTCAAAGGATGGGGAAATGGTGACTATGGCATGGATGTTTGGGGTGTATAATTGTGATGTTGGGGAGGATAAGAGATGGGTGTATGATGATTGTTCCGAGTGGAAGTAAGCGTAGTCCGGATCCCGGGGGTGGGTGTATTGGAATATTGCGGAGGTAGAGGAAGCGGGGTTCGGTGGGAGGGTGAAGCGGAACTAGCCGTTTCGTTCGTAGACATATTCGTATTAGTATGTATATACATAGTACAAATTGAATATAACTAGAAATTTAACAAGCGAATATGCATATTTTTGATACAAAATATACAAATTTTAAAGTAACTTATTTTACGAAACACAGTACGTGCAAGATGGCTATTAATTTGGGTTTAAAAATATCCTTACAATCTTTAGAACAGATGGGGTTGGGAAACCCTTTGCGGACACTTTATAGACTAGACTGTGGCCGCCGTGGCCCATTGGTTGGATCGATGAGGGGTCGATTTCGAGCTCTTTAGTGGTCAAGGTGGGTATTTCGGGTGGAGGCGACATATTGGCAGTTTTTATTATTTTTGAATATGGAAGATATCGATAGTGGGGTGTTTTATCGATAAAGCTACTATAATACTGGTGAGGATGAAATTGATACTGAAAACTGACACGTAATCTGTGTTGAAATTGTTGCAGGAATTTTGGGGGCAAAGTGGCGGCTTTGCGATGCATTGGAAATGTCAACGTTGTGCGAGGGTTGTTAAATGCAAGATACAGGAGAGTTTTATGATCATATGATGAGGCGATGAGGGGTGGGATTGAAAAAAAATAAAAATCGGTACCTGCGTTAGTTCCCGGTGGGAAGGCTTTCTTGGGGCTGAGGGTTTTGTTGTTCGAAGGGTTAATTTTGCCGGTTACAGGTTCATTTCCTGGAGTTGGGGTTTGTGATAGTTAGCCTGATAACGTGGATATCGGCTCCAGAGCGGATAAATATTTGGGAGAAGATTTTGCTAAGAGATTCGGGGGGTTCTAGGTAGAGGTCTTGGAGGGGGTCAAAAGTCACCGTTGATGTTGCAACTGCATTCGATATGCGCCTATGGACATGTGGTGTTTGTATTAGCTTGCTATCTAATGTAAGTACAGTACACTCTATGTACCTTCCTCGGACATGGTTTCGAGGTCAGACATTTAAAGGGGGATAAGGGCAATCAAGCTTTGCTTTTGGGATTGAAACTTTTAGAAACAATCTCGTCCCAAGTTTTTACTTTCTTTCTAAAATCTGACATGACGTGGGTTTTATCAACTGGATCGATTTTAGCTATACAATCCAGATGAAGTTTATTTTGTATATCCAGATACATGTATACAAGGTCATAATAGTAATGTCGAGAATTGATTCGAGATATAGGGTCTAAATCTATATATTCACTCGTATATAAGCTGCATTGTTTGATCCTTTTGGATGGTCGAAAAGGGATGTCATCGTAGAGAAAAGAGTACATGTTCTGAAACTGCGAAGCGAAACGGAAGCCCGGATAGTACCTGTACCTGCATGATATCCACTTTTTGGCTACGGGGGCGTACATGCTGCTACCACGAAAATTTCCCACTCCAATCTGCCCGTGAGATTCGGAAAATTTTCTTGGGCTTCGGATACCGGTAGTATCTAATATCAGCAATAAGAAGCAGGTAGTTAGCTGGTGGGTCGGTATGATGGAGGTTGCATTTGATTGATCGAACGTCGGCTCCCCCGGTGGAATGTTGTATGCTACCCCGGACGTCGCCTCGATCAAGAGATATATCGATACGATCAATATATAGATATTCATTTGATTAGATAGATTGGAAACAAGCGACTTTACCTGAAACTAGCGACTGATCGAGCTCGCGATCGATCGAGAGAATCAATGAACCTCTCGGCCCTCGGCATGGTGATATCAAACCAACCCCAAGCCCTCGTCTCTATTCCTCGTCCTCGCGCGAGTTCTGGACCGTCTACAGACGGACTAGTTGTACCTGCTATCGCATATTTGCTCATAACCCCCCCGTTCAAAGGTTCATTACCCTCCTTGAATCGCAGGAGTCTTTTTTTTGTCCCCAAGAGTTTTTACATATCAGCTGAACCTGACCTTATTTCGCACGAAGTCCTTGCATTTTGAATGTCGTTTTGAGCAAGTGTATCTATTGTCAATTCTCGATTGGATTTGGCCGACCCCACCAACTGGGCCCCTTGCAGGCCAAATCAAAAGGTACATGCATCCATAAATACATACGCTCTACTATGTATACACCGCGCGACCGCGCCCCCTGTGCTGGAAAGGTACTTATATACATGTACGGAGCACTGTCGCGGCAAACAAGATGGAACCAAGTCCGAGGGCCAATACCTGCACGGTATGCAGTGCCCTCTGCGAATGGAATCCAGCGAGCCAATGCAATGAGCCTTACTTGCCATGCCTTTGCCTTGCTCTGCCTCTGCAACCAGCCTCGATATTTCTGCGTGCCGAAGCGAGGCCCCGAATGCCAGGAACCGTCGCTTTGCGCACTTTTTGGGATGGCGTCGTGGGTGGTGAAAAATTCGTGTTTTAGCTTCATCGGAAGCCCTGTCGCATGGCTGCATCCCAGCAATCCGTACCTGAAACCGTCTTAGCCATGCTCTTGCTAATGTCCTGTACCTGTGCAGTGCAGGCCCTGGGCGCACTCGCTGGTTACCCCCGTTTAACCTCCTTCACTCTTTTTCTGGAAAAGTCCTCCCCCGTTTTCCCTTTTTCCTCTCTTCCCCTTCTTCGTTGTTTTGGAACATCGATAACATAGTATGGTTTTTCCTTTCCATCCTTTTTCAAGCGTGTAGAAAAGAGAGCAAGAAAGTAACGTGAAGTAAAAGTACGGCGCTGTTGACTAAGGAGAAAGAAAAAGACCCATATACTGACGGCTTCCTTTATTCTATTATATTCTTTCCTTTTTTTATATACGCCTCTGGATATATAATTTTTGTTTTTTACTTTTTCCTAATCAAAAGCCGATTCAACGTCTTTCGAGTCCGGAGCATCATCGTCATAGTCACCGTCACGAACAGCTATTTTTGGAGCAAGCAAGACAAGAAGCGTATATTTCGACCTATCAAACTGTTCGAGCGAGTGCAAAAAAAAAAAAAAAAGGAGACGCCGCTTAACTGGGTTGGATGTCCTCGACCGACCACTAGTTTACCTCAGACCCAGGTACTTGACTAATAAGGACCTATCTGGGAACCACCTATATCGTTTCCTCCCGCAGGTTCGCAATTGCAACTTAAGAAGTAAGTAAGGAGTAGTAGTTAGCAGAAGCAGTACCGGTGCACCGCCAGCTCCCCTGAGTCTTTATTTTATTTTATTTTATTCTATTACTCTTGTTCAATGTGGCATTGCACTGCATTGTAAAAGTACCAGTACCTTTGGACCGACCTGTACCTGTATTGGATTGTATTGTACTGGAGAGTACCTGTGCTGGGCTGCTCGCTAGTCTCCGCTGCAACTTCAATTTCAACCTCCGTCTGTTACGACACCTCTCCAACTTCTCTCCTCCTCCTCCTCCTTCTCTCTCTTTCAATCTCTCCGTCTCTCTACCTCCTTGCTCACCCTCCTCCTCCTCTTCTGGACCGATATAGTTGATTCTTCCTCGCTATCACTCTCCCACGAGGTCCTCCAAAAGCATTTCTGTTTCACGAAACCCTGAGGCGGATTGACACGATCACGCATACCCACTCGGATTCACGCTCGACTTTCGGTTAGGCGCTGGGATAGGTATCCTTCGACGTCCCATTAGCCTTTTGCAAGGTTCGCATTGAGCTGCCCACTTCTCTCCTTTCCCCCCTATCGACGACCCTCGCAATGCCACAAGTTCAGATGACTTTGACTGACATCTTCCACGCTTTTTTTTCTAGCTTGCCTTCTTTCTTTCCCTCTTTCTTTTCATATTTTAATTTTTTATTTTATTTTATTTGGCTTTTTTTTCGACTATTTCTTTCTCGAAGTTCTGATTCCTGTCGGCGCATCCAGCTCGCCTGCACGCACTATCGCTATTGTTTGCCCTTTTATTTTTCTTCTTACACTTACAAGGTTTCACCTGGGCATCCTTGGAGTACTTTGGTACTTTTGGTATTGTTCAACACGAGCGACTTTGCTTTGTGGACGTAACGTAACGTTGGTGTTTAGCTCGATCGCTGCCATTTTCTCCTTGCGCAGACTGGCCATTAAATCGCCTCGTCGTCACTTATAGAACTCCCATGCTACGGTTCACGACTTAAACTACCTCTCAACGCCCAACGTTACCCTTTCGCTGAGCCGAAACAACCTTACCCCCTCTATTTCACACCCTTCATGCTCTTTTAAACCGACCGCGACTCTTACCGTCATCCTTCACACAACGTACACCGACGTTTTCGCACTTTTCCTGTCCTGATCTTTCACCATGGCCTTCTTATTCAAAAAGAACAAGCATCATCAGCAACAGGGTGCTGGGCATGCACCACAGCATGTTAACCAAGATGGACGAGGGGCAACCCCTCCTTCTGGTCCTTCTTCCTCATCTTCTGCGCATGGTGCATTCGAGCAGCGATCCACTGAAGCCAGGAACTCACCGCCGACACAAAACCCGGTGTATATGGACAGGGGCGACCCGAGGCAGCACCAGCAACCTGTGAGTTTGATACCTTACGAACTGAAACTGTAAATCATGCAGTACTAATTGGTTTTTCATAGCAACATATGCAACAGGGACCACGGCAAATTCAAGGACCAACTGCACAGCTGCAACAGGGACCACGCCCGGCAATGGCTTCCAACATCAATCCAGATCTGTACCCGTGGTCGCGGAAACCGATGTCGATATCGTCATCCGCTGGCTCCCCCTTCCCGAGATACGGTCATTCGGCAAACTCGAATGCTGGAAAGGAAGGAGAGGTCTATATCCTGGGTGGGCTTCTTAGGTCGGAGTCCGTTCGAGGGGATCTGTGGTTATTAGAAGGCGGTGGCCCAAATCTTGCCGTTTACCCTGTCAATACTACTTCAGAGGGACCCGGCCCTAGAGTTGGGCATGCTAGTTTGCTTGTTGGAAATGCATTCATCGGTATGCTGCTCTGGATTCCCCAATTTAAAGGAGGGGATCGAATGCTAATATTGGATAGTTTTTGGCGGCGATACCAAAATGAGCGAACACGATAAATTAGACGATACACTCTACCTTTTGAATACTTGTAAGCTCCTTTTTACTCGAGTCAGACTCGGAATCAAAGACGCTAACACGATTCTAGCATCACGGCAATGGTCACGTGCACAACCGAATGGCGATAAACCATCTGGACGATATGGCCACACCCTCAATATCCTAGGATCGAAATTATACGTTTTTGGCGGTCAGGCAGAAGGGACGTTCTTCAACGATTTGATGGCATTTGATCTTAATACCTTACAAAGCAATACATCCCGATGGGAGATGCTTGTTCCCAACTCCGATGGCAGCCCTGATATTCCAGCTAAGAGAACGAATCACACGGTTGTCTCGTTTGGAGACAAGCTCTATCTGTAAGTTCCCCAGCCTACGCTTGATGGAGCCTATACTAACGATTATGTGCAGATTTGGAGGTACAAACGGCTTGATATGGTTTAACGACGTATGGGCTTATGACCCTCGAGCCAATTCTTGGGCGCAACTGGATTGTATAGGCTACATCCCGTCCCCAAGAGAAGGTCATTCTGCAGCTTTGGTCGGAGACACCATGTACGTCTTTGGAGGCCGTAGTAACGACGGGACGGACCTGGGAGACCTTGCAGCATTCAGAATACCTTCGCGACGTTGGTATACATTCCAAAATATGGGACCGAGTCCGTCATCTCGGTCAGGTCATTCCATGACAACTTACGGATCTAGGGTGGTTGTGCTTGGAGGGGAACCATCTGTTCAGACTAACAATCCTGAAGAGTTGGCATTTGTGTACATCCTCGATACCGCCAAGATTCGATATCCAAATGACCAGCAATTACAAGATCGAGATCGAGCTACAGGTCCGACTGGTGGCGCCGTTCGCCGTCCTAGCGGGGCGGAACGTCCGTCGAACATTGGAGGACCTGGAGGACCGCCAACTCTTAGGAAAGTTAGCTCTGCTGGACCAGGAAGGGAATCTTTGATGATGGGCCCGGGAGCACAACCTATCAATGGCATTGCTGTCGGAACCGGAACCGGACCCGGTCCTGGGCCCGCTGGTCCAGGAGGTCCAGGTTCCCGATTACCGAGAGCTTCGATAGCACAGGCTCCTGGAGGCCCGCCACCTCAACAGCAGGTACCGAACCCTCGTGGTCCAGCTGGCCCGCCCCAGATGAATGGAAGGTCGAAAACACCTACTAGGTCTGAACAACGCCCTTCTGTCGATACTGGACGCGGACAGCCTGCTACTATCAAAGAAGGCAGCAGCTCACCGCCTACAGCCAACGATCGCCAAATGAATATGGCCCCAAACGGTAATCGAGGCCCTCCCGGACCCCAGCAACAGCAGCCGCAATCAGTCGCTGCAGTCGCCGGTAGCGCGAGACCGGTTAGTCCACCGGAACGCTCAAGGTCCCGACAGAATCAGACCTCCATTGACAGCATCGCGGCTCCCCTCCAACAAACCCTCCAGAATCAGAAAACTCTCCCGAACGGCCAGATTCCGAACGGGCCTCAGTCTCCTGTTCGACAAGAGAGCATCGAGAGCCGTACTTCTATGGACCCTCCTGTGGAAACCGTTGCTTACAAGGAAGTTGAAAGCCTCCGACAGATGAACGCTTGGTATGCATCCGAGCTTGCGCTCGCGCGGAAGCAAGGGTACTCGGTTCAAAACTCCCGCGCTTCGGATTCCTTCGAGGACAGAGCTGCTGAAGATGTCCACGAGAGTGATAGACCGCTTCTCGAGGCACTAGTTATGATGAAGGCAGAGCTTCAGAAGGTCCAGGGATCCGTTGATGAACAGGCCGTACTCGCCGCTAAGCGTATTGCTGAAGTTGAGCGCCAGCGAGACGATGCCGTTTCGGAGGCTGTCTACATGAAAGCGAAGCTGGCCGCACTTGGAGGAGCAACAGGAAACATGTCTCCAATCGATGTCAGCAATATGGAAGCGGATCGTGCATCTGGAATGGAGAGAAAACTCGCAGCATCGCTGGCCCTACAAACGGAGCTGCAAGCTAAGGTTAGGTCGCTAACCTCCGAGATTGAAGCTGAGAGGAAAGCCCGTCAACTCGCCGACGACCTCGCCGCTGCTGCCCAGAGCCGAGTCTCGGAGTTGGACGATTTCAGGAATCGAACTTCTGAGCTTGAGAGCCTAAGGGCCGAATTAATCGACGCCGAGAAGACCCTTCGAGATGAAGAGTACACAAGATCACAAGCTGTTACTCAAGCTAAGATGCTAGCAGTAGACAAGGAAGAACTCGCCGCCAAAGTCGAGCAATACAAGGAGTCTCAAGCCGATTACGTGAGCTCGATAGAGTCTCTTAGATCAGCCCTGGTCGCTACTCAGCAGAAAACCGAACTTCTCGAACAACAATTGGAGGACGACAGGACGATTCGGGAGTCGCAGGAACGCAAGCTCGCTCGGCTCAAAAGCGAGTACGAAGAACGCTCTGCCGATCTCGAAGCTGCTAACCGACGGCTAAGGGATGTGGAAGAACTTGCCGAACAGCACGCCAAAGAAGCTAAAAGCGCACGAGATGCCATGATGGCGGGATTGGAGAAGGCTGCAGGACGAAATGTTTCAAGTATTACCGGCAGTGCGGCTGAGGAAAGAGTAGCCATCCTTCAAGATCAAGTCCAGGCATCGAAGGACATGTTGGCTAAGCACAAGGAGCAAGCTGACGAAGCCGGTGAGAGGTTAGCACAAGCTATGCAGCGGGTTGCTGGTTTGGAATTGATGCAAGCACAGGCTAGCAAAGAGGCTATCAATCTCCAGCGGCGGATGGCCGACCTACTTGACGAAGGCCGGCGACTGAAGCAGGAGAATTCTGAGCTCACCGCTAAGTTGGCTGATCGACAGTTGGACGTCGACACCGTCAACTCGAAGCATAACGCCCTGCGCGATCTTCTCATCGAGAGGGGTGTCAATCCGGATATTAAGAGAGAAGTTCGATCTCGAAATGGATTGGGATCGCCCGGCTCAGGATCCGCTACACCCGACCAGATGCACCGCCTCCGTGAACTCGAATCCCAACTAGAAGCGAGCATCAGAGCCCACAATGAAACCAAGAACCTCGCCGATTTACAAGCCCAAGAGGCTGAAAAGGTTTTCAGCTCCAAGCTTGAGGAGCTAGAGAGCAACTACCAGTCTGTTGTGAAATACGTTAAGGGTACTGAGAAGATGCTCAACCGTATGAAGGATGAGTTAGTCAAGACCAAGGCACATAACCAAAAGTTGACAACAGAATTGGAAGAAGCCAGATCCTCGCCTCGATCCGAAGGTGTTTCGCTGAACGAGTCTGGTTGGGAAGCTGAACGTGAGACCCTTGTATCTGAAATTAGTGCTTTGCAAGCCAAGCTCTCGGAGAGTTCGTCAACAACGGAGAGAAGGATACTCGAGGTTCAGAAGGAAGTCAATGGACTCCGAATTGAGAGGGACACAGCCAAGCAGCAATCTACAACGATTAAACTGCAGTTGATGGAGGTTTCGGGCCAGCTCGAGAAGCTCGAGAATGAAAACGCCATGCTCGAAACTAGGGCCACGGAGGCGGAGAAGAAAGTATCATCACTTCTCGATAGGCTCGAGACGTCCGTTGATGCCTACAGAGAGTCTGTTCGGTTCGAGCGTCGTACTGACAACCATGGTGCCGAGTACTCGGAACGAAATTCTATGTACGATGGAAACGATCTTCGCACCTCTGTCGCACTCGATAGCTTGGCATCTGAACTCGATCAGCTCAAAGCTTCCTGGCACGCTCGTAACAGCGCCTATCGACTGTCCTCCTTCGACTTTGGTGAGAACATGAAAACCCCAACATCTACTGTTGGAGGGGAGCTTAGCGCCTCACTTGCTGAGTGGCGAAAACGGTTGAACGAAGAAGAAGAAGAGGCCCGGAAGCGAAGCAGCAGCAGAATTTCCGATTTGACCGTTGAAGCACCCACCGGTATTCCCGATACAACTCCTAAAACTAATGGTGCCGGAGCCCCTCAAATAACCATGAACTCCAACGGCATGTTCTAAACGATCACGATTAAAGCGAAAACCTGTGTTTGATAACTTATACTTCAGCAACATATCTTTCTTTCTCTGTTTTTATATTTTTCTGCTACTATTTTTTTATACTCCCCCTTCACGATTTTTCGTTCTTCACCGGGCCGTCTTTTTTTTGCATAATCTCAAAGGATCGTTAGTGTACAACCATGTAATGACAAGTATTTTTGCTTTACTTAGCTGTTACTAAACAGACGCACATTATTCCAGAGTACTATCCCATCTACTCTTAGCAGTACTATACTATTACTGCTACCCTTTTCTTATTGTATAATGTGTGGAACCCGGGCTTTCACTTCTTCTTTTATTCCCCCTTTCTTTACCTTTTTTTTCTCCCTCTGCTTTTTACTTACTCTTCCCTTCCGATGCGTGTTTTTATACTAAGCCTTCTTTCTTTCCTACTCTTACGACACCCTGATAGTTTCTTTTCTCCTTTACTGTCGTATTAGCTTAACTTTCCTATTGGCTTTCGTTTTTTTTTTAAAAGGCAGACCAAAAAATTATACCACTTTTGACGCTTTGAAAAAGCTTTGACATTCGTATAACATGCTTCACCGTAATTAATTAATCATTACTCGTGCGTAGATTGGTTATCAGAGGGTGAAGTACTTGCCAAGTCCAGTGCCGAGGCTGCTGTCCAGTGATCCCGATCCGTCATTATCATGATCAACACAAACCCCCATCGACCGCCTTCAACATTTGCGATGGTCGGAAATGTTCATCGTGATTGTGAGCTTAATTTTTTATCAATTGACTTGATTTTAGGATCAATCGAACGGAGAAGAGGAGACCTGAAAATAGTGTCCTAGGCTGGAATGAGGTTTAAATTTCGAAAGTGAAAATAATCACGTGAGTGGACTGTAGTATAGGATCCCTTCTGAAATCTATACATCGTCGTAGCGCAATCGATTTTAAATTTTGTCTAAACAACTTGATTTTAGAGTTAATCGAATGTCCTATTTAGGGCCTTGATGTTTGCTACCGGCTTGAAACTTGATAAAATCTCAAGATTGAAATATGTCGGGGGTGTCTTTTGAACTGTGTTATTTTGGGAGGGTTGTTTTGGGGCCGACTCGAATTGAACCACCAACCATCGCACCTTTCAACCCTATCCACAGCACTCAATTTTTATCTAGATTGCATGATTTCGGCATACTTGGAATGCTTGGAAGATTTTGAACATATTTGGTCATAGGTTTGAAAAACAGCTGGGTTTTTGGTTGAAAAGTATCATGTGACTGGAGATAGTCTGTCGACGCGATGTGACGACAACTCACCCTCAACGGGAAGCCATCGCAAGTTTTTTGGAGACCTCATCCACAGCGATTAGTTTTAGGCCAAATTGTGTGTTTCAAAACTGATGAATTAATGTTACGAAAGTGGTCACGAGATCAAGTACAATTTATTTGATGTTGAACTATCAATTCTAGAAGGGTATACATGCGTGTGTATCGGTATACGTATATCCGGCCTCAAGTCCATAAGAATGCCTAGCCTCGAGCCTAGGCTCTAGAATCCCATAAATGATATCTTTTGAAGTATATTCTCGACATCTGGCTGGGATAAGTAAGGGCGATTCTAATCGGAACAGTCGAACATTCGCCCCACATCTCTAAACTCGTTCCTGACCTTTACTTCTATCTCCCCGTAAAGGCCTTTGGTAACACTACAGTTTATAACTTTATACGTCTCTCTATATTTGAAAGCCGTCACCTTTTGCAGTCCAATCATCATGAACAGAAACCGCTTCTTCGAGATGGTTTAACCCATAGTCTACCACGAGACTCCTTGTTAGACAAACTAACTCGTTATTGTCCACAAGTTTAGTTGTAACCGGTACAGCCGTTGATAGCGGGCAAAATATTCTTAATCTCCGCATTTCTGACATTGCTGAGAGAGATTCAAAGTACCAAGAAAAGTGATTATTCCCACCAACGATTATGCGCTCGTAGGAAATGTTTACATCCTTAATATTCGGAAATCGAGTTGCAAACTCCCTCGCGATAAAGCCGGGCTCATCCCGCAAGGCGGAAAGAAATGCAAGGTTTAAGGTTATGGCTTTGACGAAGGGGAATGTGGTGTTGGATGGGAGCTCCAGAGACGAGTTGGTCTTATAAAGGGTTTGGAGTGCCCGGAGGTCGAGGTTGAAAGCTACCGTGTGGAGTGTAGCACCAGAGCATTGAATAACCGAGAGACGATAGAGGAATCTGTAAAAAGTAGCTTTATATTCTAGGATGGGAAGAGCCTTGTATTTGAAAGTAAGGGGTCTGGTTTTCATGTTGAATACCTCGAGAGATGGTGGATATGGAGTTCTTCGTCCACCGCTCTGTTCAGAACTGACATCTAGGCTGAGAAATTGTCTATTCTACTTAGTTTATATCCCCTCGGAGTAAGTATTGTCCGTTTGAGAGGGCCCCAGTTCGTTATAATCGACTCCAAGATTGATAGCCAGTCCCACAAGCGAAGTACAGCCAGGACAATGGGTAGACAGATGCGTGAACATTCCTTTGAGCAAACGGTCATGAAAGTCTGAAATCCGACCCCGAATTCCCCATGGATAGTTTAAAATGATCGCGAGGGCTTGGAGATTGTGAAGGATCGCGAGTACTTCTTATGCTCCGCTACATTCAAGGTGTTGTTTGAAGTTGGACGAAGGGATGTTACACACTGCGAAAAGACCCAGCCATTTATGGTAATAGTCGTCTGAGCAAACAGTCAAACAACACGCAGGCGAATCAGGCTTCTGTTTGATGGTGGAGAAGTCTATGTAGATGATTTAACGTTTCCCTTCAACTCTACCAAAATCCACAATAACCATCAATCATGGACGACGACGACCTCCAAAAGATCCGGCAAGCCCGCCTGCAGCAGCTCCAGCAGGAGCAAGGAAGCCCGGGGGGTGGGCAATCTGACCAGCAGAGGTATGCCTCTTTAGCCTCAGCTCCAAATCCTCACCCCCACCATCTCCATCATCGAGAATGTGTAACTAACTACCACAAACCAACAGCGCCCAACGAGAAGCAGAAGCCGAAGCCCGCAAATCCATGCTTTCTCAGATCTTAACCCCGGAAGCAAACGACCGTCTTGGCCGTATCGCACTCGTCAAAGCTGATCGAGCACGTGATCTTGAAAACCGACTGATTATGATGGCGAGGTCAGGTCAGATACGGCAAAGGATTACGGACACCGAGCTGAGGGGTATGCTGGAGAGTGTCAGTGGAGCTGAGGGGAAGAAAGAAGAAGGAAAGGTTGTATTCAGGAGGAGGGGTGGTGGGTTTGATGATGACGACGACGATTGGGATTGAGGCCGTCATATTCTGCCTGGACTTGTTCTCGATCGATGTATGTCTTTTGGTTTCGGCGATTTTATTTGTACATTTTTATCACGGCATGCATAAAGAGTGGGAAGCTAGTGCTTCTATTTGCATTTGGGATTTAGGTATATACCTTTAAATCCCCACGTTTATTCAAGCCTACGACTAACATGATATTCCCCAAGCATAAACCAACGAACACTGAACGTGGAACATACATGATACACCTTCAGCCTTGCTGAATCAAGCATACTCATCCCAGAATTAACCCCGTATCCATGAGAACTTCAATTCGCACGAAACTTTTACTCCGGAATGCTAGTCGATTAAGCCGTAAAATCGGTGTACGGAACTTACATAATCCGAGTCTACAAGCCCAACCATAGTTCCTCCGCGAAACATGTCGAACAGGAAGCTTTTTGACCCGCGCCAGCAACCGTGCATCAAGCATCTTTCATTTCCCATCTTCCCTGGACCAATGATTGTTGCATAACCACAGCCTGATGAGTCATCAGGTAGCACGCCAAGCTGACTAAGGCACTTGATATGCAACATTGCCAACAACAAACCTCCACATTCGAGTGCAGCAGCGGCAGTTGCTATGCGAATCGAGATCCTTTGGGTTAAATTTTCCATGAAGTTTGAAAGATGCCTGGAACGGAGCGGGAACGGTAAGTTACGGAATTAAGACGGAGCCTTTTGATAGCTCCAAATTCCGCGAATACATGTGATCTCGCGAACCCCTTTGCTCGGACGTGGAAAGTCTATAAATTAAGCTCTATCGCGCCGTCTTTTGCGATTCTGTTCTAACATTCATCAGCATACACATTCCTCAAGCAACATCAAACTCATTGCCTTTACGATAATATCTATATCTCCATAAAAGCCTGCTTATAAGCAAAAACCCCCCTTTTTCAAACCTTCAAAATTCCACTCCTCCCGTTTTCAACTCACTACTTCACATATCCTCTTATCAGAATGCCCATCGATCATTTTGGAATCCGCATTCCCGCCTCGAAGTGGGCCGCCACAACCGCCTTCTATGAAAAAGCTCTCGCTCCCCTAAACTACAAAGTCCTCGCATCCTTCGTCGACGGCGATGTCCTCGGCTTGGGTGACAAACATCCAGACCTCTGGCTCACGAAGGTTCCAGATACCGCCAGTGTTGGCGATGGAACTCATTTCGCGTTTACGGCTGAGAAGAGGGAACAAGTTCAGGCGTTCCATGCGGAGGGCATTAGCAGTGGGGGATCTTGTAATGGACCACCAGGGTTGAGGCCTCATTATGGACCCACTTATTATGGAGGGTTTGTGCATGATCCTGTGGGGAACAATGTTGAAGTTGTCACCCATTCTCCTCAGTAAGGGAGAATGAATCTGTGTTTGTTCCAGCGGTGTACTATAATGTTATGTATCTACGCGTGGGAAAAGCATGAAGTTTTTGGCAGCGAGGGATGAGTATCTTTTTTTGTATTTAATCGTTTTAAATAGGCACTGAGTAATTAAAGTCCTGGGTCTGTTGCTGTTACTATTATTTCGAACCGTTCCACCGCAGAGAATAAAAAAACACTTAGATGGTCTTATAAATAATGTAGGCTAGACGTCTTTGGGATCAATTACCTTGATCCCGAACAGTTCCAATTCGCGCCCCAACACGACCAGGTCTGGGTACGAGACAAGCCCAACACCCAAAATGCAACATAGCAGGTATCCAGATGAATCCATCCTCGAGGCATATCGTGTGTTTTTCGCTTGAGATCTCGTTGTTATCATTAATATATACTTGAGTTATTTCATGAGCCTGTGGAAGTTTTAAAAAGGCAAATTTGTGCAGACCCTAGCTCTCACCACCTATCAACTTGTATATATAGTCTCCGTCATGTAGGTATTTAAGACCATCGGTGAAGCCCCGACTAAATTACGGTCGAACCTTATCAGCCAACTCAAGAATACAAAGCCAGTATCTGATTTTTACTCTCGCCTTACAGCCATATTAAATATATGGACTACATATTTTCCTAATATTAACTGAGAGATAGACATGTAAGGCTTACTAACTTTGAGGAAACCCTTTAGGGCCCGATGTAAGATGTAACCCTACAAGCATATATTTTAGAAAACAGACTTATATTAAGGCTTTGACCAATTTAATTATTTTATATTAAGAGTTTGGAGCCATTTTAAATCATATTCCTTTTTAATTAGCCCGTTAGCTTTAATGTTAGTTGGTTATGTATGCTTACGCCGGCTCTAAAGAGTGTAGTGTAGGGATAGTATATTCTATCCACTGATTTGATAAAAGCGAGAGATTTTGGAGAGGGGCTAGGACATCATATTATCTATTTAACAATAAAGGGACCTGAATGATTAAATGCAGAGATTCTTCGGCGGGCTCTTTAAAGTAGCTGCCAATCTTGCAAACCGGATGCAATTTCCTAGAGACAGATTCTGGATCGCGGTAGAACGCTGCCAGTAACTCGTTAAATGCCTTGTTTTCTTCATCTTCGTCGAAGTCGCACTCGGTGAATCGTAGCGGTGTCGACAGCTTCCAAACCGTGAGCTCGTTTGCATCAATGTAGCGTAGGCCATGAGGTTGCTGAGCCTTGATGACATCTTTGAGCTCACTAATGAAAGCAGTGGGCGGGGTTTCTAACGGAAATATGGTTCCCGAAAGATTGCCTGCATCGACCTGACATAGGAGCGTTAAAACGGACATTGGGTATCGGTATTAGCAATGTCGTGTTTAAATCGGCTGTGCACATGTGAGGCGGTGAAAGATAGTTTTTACTAGATCCGCGGACGCGTCCGTGAAAGAGAGATGTTTTGTTGAGGCTAAGCCGTATGTTGGTATTTATGCGAACCAAGCTTGTTAAAGCTACTCACACAAACCAAACAGCACGTGATTTCACGTGATTGCATATGTAATAATTCGCCTTCCGCTTTACTACACCACACAACCCCTTCGACTTTACTATAGGCTTACAAGACAAATAATAGCCTAGTTAATTTATAAAATATATAATTAAAATATCTATTTATAAAAGTATTTTCTAGCATTATACTCAAGGGAACCACAGACACTACATTTAGGTTATGCATATATTCATATTTTGGGTACAGTCCCTGCCTCCGATAAAATTTCCCCCATTGCAGTCTTCTGACAAGTCTCCTGGCTCCGCTGAGAAGTCTTGATATAATTCTGCGCCGTTCCAATTGTTATGGTACTTCCATTTTTAATGAATACCCGCCGGCGCCCCTGTTTTCGCTTGCGATATTGATTTTCGGCTCGAAGTTGTGGGGTCTCGAGCGAGTAAAGAGCAATATCGTGCATGCTATGCGATATCCCTTTATAATTTTTTCATATATCCGATTTGTAGGACTTATCTGCTGTTCACGCCGCTTTTGAAGACGCTTAAGCTCGACTATATCGATAGGAGTTTTAAGTAATATTGAGGACGAGGTTGAAAGTGGTGGTGGACTCGGTGTTCGAATTTGAACTTTCAGCCGATTAAGGACACGGCTTGAACTACAACCTATTTGCGTGACAAGCCTATGTAATCTTGGGTTGAACAGAACCAAACATTCTAATTAGTAGATTTAACCAAGTAACCTCTCAACCCTAATACTCAGTTCCCGTTGGCATTTTAGGCCGGTTGTTTTAGCTTGAACCTGACCAACCGTGACAACTTTTTAAGCACATGAATTACTCTACCACATTATATTGGATTTGGGCTTCGTGCATAGAAAACAATAATAAAGAGATCTATGACCTTAATTTATCTCATTAGAACGTGGTTGTGTGCATAGATTTTAAAAACTCTTTAAATATATATACAAGTGAGCTACATCTTTTTCAATGTGTATGCGAAGGGTAGATAAAATGAATAGGTACTTGGATAGAAATTAGGTCGTAGAAGCCCCCCGCAATCGCACTCTGCAACTCTTATCGCCTACCCTAGGTCGGTACGAGACCTTTTCAACCTCATTGCTCTCTCTCTCGATTTCGAACCCGAAGGTTTTATAAATTTACGGAACCGAGGAACCGCTTTAAACACTTTATAAAGCGTTTTACAATTCGAAAAACCCTCCCGCAAAGCTCTTAAAACCCCCGCACATCGTACGGTATATTCTCTTCGAAAATGGTCTGCTACGCACCATGGATCCCGGACTGTACCTCGCTCCAACCTCCCATTTTTCCGCAATAATCATCGTCTCTACAAACTCCGCCCCGAAAAAATCAGAGTCCCGTCCCCGAATTGAACAGTAAGGGAAAAAAAGTACCCGACTAGAGCCCGGTCCCCAAAGCGAATGCCCGTTCGGATTTCTAAGTCGCAAAAATCCTGCGCTCAAAGCGTGGATGAATGTGTGTGTTCTGGAAGTGTGGAAAAACGATATTAAGAGATGATTGGTGCCTCCTAGGCTGCCCCTTGTTTATTGGGGAGTCTCAAGGAAGTGTGGGTTTAATAGAGATTAAAATATTTAATCACAGGTGGTGCTAGCTCGGGATTCGTATGGGAGACGTTGGTTAACTGTGGCTGCAGCCTCGAGGTTTAGATGCTAGGGGGCAGGGCCCACATGTCGATAGGCCCCATTCTCTTGTGGCATGGCGATGGCCCCGAAGTTCTGTGCTCCGTTTTATGAGTGGATAATTCATATCTGTCGTGCTCATCCTTTATGCGTTAATTCCTGAGCCCGTTTGTATTCTGTCCACTATGGTACCATCAAGGCATATCCTCGAGCCTCGCTAGAATATGTTAGATAGAAGCCTCTCTAGACGTTTTCAATACCGGATTTGAATATTATCAATCGATTCGATCTCGGTTCTCAAAGAATCCCGCCGGGTACGAGACCAGCCCGCACAAAGCATTAATACTTTACCTAACAACGGCGACAATAAAAATGGTCTGCCAACCGCCACCATCTCACCCCACGATGTTAGATGTCGCCTAGGAACCATGGCATTTCAATCTCCCACAAAACCTTCCCAGGTCGGTATTTGCCATACGAAGTCTTCATCATCGCCTGCCTTTCCACTCTAGAGTACATTCGAGGCACAATCTTTCCCGCAAACTCATAAACCCCTTCTTAACCATTAAGATCTCCCACGATCCCAACCTTTCACCTCGAAGAATCCACTGCCTTATCTACGGTTGGTGTTGGTACTCGATACCGTTCTCGGAAATCTGGAGGATCAGTGGAAGTTGGGGTTGAATATACCTTCGGCGTTGAATTATGATCCCTCGAGGAATCAGCGGGGAGTTCCGTGGACGAGAAGTATGAGGGGGATATGTTTGGGAAAGGGTGGATGTATAGAGGATGGAGAGGAAATGTGATCCATAAACTCCAGGACGCTATGAAGAAGGTGGCGGGCGGTAGGAACGAGGTGCCTAAGAGAAGATGGAAGACGAAAAAAGGGGAATGGATGGCAAATTTCGGTGTTACTCGGTTCTTTTTGGAGGATTTGAAGGAATGGAGGAGGAAGGCGAGGTTACCATGTTTATGCCTTGTACGTGCGGAGGTTGTAGGCGTATAAGACGACGTCAGGCAAAGGAATATGCAAGGTAACTTGGTCTCGTATCTAGGCAGACTAAAGTGGCGGCGTAACTAGTGTTATAGTAAACAGTAACTATTCTCATCCTGCAGGCGTGTTAGATCGTCCCTTTGGAGATATGATATTAAAGAGGCATATGATGAAAATTTCATCTATACTTTATATCAAGAAGTCGATTATATACAAAAAGTTATTCGAAAAAAGGCACAGGCCCCTCTCCGAATAAAGAAGCAAGCTCCCCAAGAAAAAAAAAGGCAAGCTCCGCTAAAGTCTATCATCATGGCTCCTCGCATCCAGTTACCCTTCAGCTATGTATGTACATCCCCAGCCCGGATTTGATTTTGACACCTGGGCACCCTCTGTAAATAAAAATCAAGACTTTTTGGTTTGTTGTTTCCCTGTATCACTATCGTACAGATGTAGAGTATATTTCGAACAAAAGGAGTGAATCCAGGAGTGAGGAGAGAAGTATTAGAACCCTCGTGAGGAAAACGTTCAAAAGATAAGAGTATCCTAACGCCGGTTAATGTAGGTGTTTTTTGGTCTCATTTAGAGACGTTGAAAACATGAGTCGTTCGTAGATTCTGCCGCAAGTCAAAATACCATTGACGGCTTTAAGCTTTTGCGAGATTGGAATCTGTGCCCAACATTCGGAGTATGATTTCATACCTAGGTATCGCCTTTCGTTAGTTATCATGCTAATAGGGATGTTTCAAGACGATATACTCACATTCCGAACATGATCATCGAACTAGGCACCACCTTCAAAATATGGCTTGTCAAACCACCATACATCGATGCCATTCCTTCCTCCTTCAACACCAACTTGAAGCACTGCACCAATCCTGTGTACTTCGGTTTGCCATCGCTCATAGGCGCTTGACGTAACCTTGTCCTCACGACTTCGTGCGGATACGTCACCGCCGTAGCGATCAACTTCGCCATACCGGCCGCGCCTCCCTTCCCAACATAATCAAGTGTAATATCCGTCAAATTCTCTTCTCGTCCAGCAGCTATCCTTCGCTCCTCGCGATGTGCGAGAGCAAGCTTCATTCTTTCGTAGAGAACCCATTGTAACGTCGACTCCGTGACACCGAGGTAGCTTGCGCTTAAACCTTTATATAATCCGCGAATACCCTCATGTCTGACGGTTTGTCGGATGCAGTCCCAAGAGTTTTTGTATTGTCTGGTGGATGTTGTGCCGGTTTTCGCGAGGGCAGTGTCCTTGTCTAATTGCAAACGGGTTTTGACGAGCCAGATAGGATTCGTAGCGGTGCCGGTTGCGAGACCGGCGATAACGGCGGCGGTAAGATGGACGCCAGTGGATTCTTGGCCGTTATTGAAGTTGTCGGCGAGGATGCGCTTGCCGTTGCCGTATGTCCAGAAGTTTATCGATCTGGGAGGATTGTTAGATGAAGATTCGAACTGGGAGAATGGTAGAAATTTTAGACATACCGTGCTGGAACGACACCGATCAAGTTTGGTCCCAATCCTTTGAAAAGAGCTCTCCAGCCTTCGAGTTTATAAACCTCACTGCAGACTTATATATTAGCGTCTTGTATTCCCTTAGGGTACCTCGATCCGGCCCAACGTACTTTAATAACTGAAATGTCTCTTTGAAATGCCGTAATCCCATACCGAAAGCACTTTCTTGTCCGGTCAAGGCGGCATTTCTGGCTGCAATTTTACTTCTATAGAAGTCGCCTTGTAATCTTGTCTTCAGTACATCCAACGGCGAAGTAACAATCGCAGCACTCATTCCTCCAACCCTAAATTTCGCAAAATAATTAGTCCTCCGTCCATATCCTCTGGTATCGCCGAAACCTATTGTATACTCCCCGCAGCGGGGTTGCGAGAAGGTGGCGTAGTGGGGTGTGTCGCCCAAAGAAAAAAAAAAAACCTACCCTCCAGCAATAAAGTGAGCAAAAGACTTGCCAACCAATGGATTGGTTGTATTTGTAGGTTCGACATTAGGACGAGGAAGAGCAGCACCGATCTCCCTATCGATAGAAAGGTTTCTAGGTTCGTGGGATTCTCTATGGTGGTGGCTATGTGGTGGTGGTGGTGCGTGAATCGCCGCTGAGGTATCCGAGCTTGCCAATCCAAGACCCATGGCTCTTACTTGCTGAATTTTTATGCTGCAATCGAGATACAAGGAACGATCGAAGAGTTGATATTGAGAAGGTGGAAAGAAGTATACGGAGGAGTATGGATTATAGATTAGCGATTGAGACTGCTATTATCATCTTTCGGAGGTTGAGGAATGGAAGATGAGGTTCTTTTTTGAGGGTCGTTTTTTTTTTTGTCTGTTTGGGAGGGAGGTTGCGTCGCTGTTGAAGCTGTCTCGCAAAATTTTGTATTCGGGCGGCCGAAATTTTTGGGGCCAAAGATCCCCACATGCAGTTAGCCCGAAATGAACCCAGGCATTCCCATTCGCTGGTTTACTACGATGCCTGCTCGTTTGGATGGAATTCTTGGCTACTAACATCCGGAGTTCTCTGGCGGGTGGAATGATTTTGCCAGATTTAGTATAGTATTCTAAGGATTATTCTGAAGAATCTACGGGATTTAGAAATTTACAATAGAAGTTATACGGGCACAGCATATTTCATGAGAGTCGTATCATGACTATCCATTATCGGTATCTTAGATAATTGACAGGAGGAATATACACAGGCACGGTAGAGTATGAGGGTGAGATGGAGGTTCTAGGAGGTGTCTGATGCGGTTCAAGGTATGGCGAGGGGGTGAGGATGAGTATCAAGTCGTAGAGAAGAAACGCCGTTATGACCACGTGAAAAAAAGGAAAAGAAAAAGAAGCTCGACAAGTTAAAAAAAAGGTAGTATATAATAAAGAGCCGAAGAAACAACAGGTCCCTTTTCCCAAAACTTTTGAGAAAATGAAATAAAATGAAATTAGATTGTTGTCTCGTATGGGATAGGAACAATGGTCTGGGGTAGGTTATCGGCCGCCTTCACTGTGTGGGCTTCCCTTGGGAGAGGGATCAGCCTCTTCAAGTGGACGTGCTCGCCGTTTGCCTTGGCAGCTTTTCTCTTGGCAGCGTTCTCCTTGACACGTCGGACGAACTCTTCACGGCACTTGGAGTGGTGGATGTGCTCGATACGGATGTTGACTCGCTTCTCGATGTAGCGGTTGCCGACCTTCTTGTGGACGATGACGCCGACGGAGGACTTGGTGACGTTGTAGACGATACCAGTCTTTCCGTGGTAGACCTTGTATGGCATACTATATCGCATGGTTAGCATCTCTTCCATCACCTTTTCCATATTCGACAGCAAACTCTCTCTCTTGAGAGAAAGAGAAAGAATGCCGGCGCAAGATGTGACTAACCCCTTCTGCTGAGCACCGTTGGCCCTGATATCGACGATATCTCCAACCTAATAGCAATTCCAAAGACCGTCAGACTTCCATCATTCCTGCGTATATATATCGACCAGAGATTCGTTCGAATGTGAATGTACCTTGTACTGCTGGAGGTATGTCGACAGGGAGATAATTCCCGTCTTCTTGAAGCCCCGGGAGAAGGCATAGCGAGTACCAGCGCGGAGACCACCTATCATCAATCCATCATTTAGCTTCAGGTCCCACAATCAATCCTCCTTCTTCATCGTCTTCTTCAAGTCGGAAAAACCGAAGTAAACCCGGCGAAAAGTTGCCCGTACCTGATTTACCCATTGTGTCGGATTAGAGTATCGTGAGGGAACGGGAGAGATTCGATAGAACGGGGGGTAGCGGGAGTGTCGATGGTTGTCGATGGATGGATTGGAGATGTTTGAATTCGGCTGTAATAGCAAGAGAATTGATTTTGGTGTTGCCGACAAATTGTGGTGCGGTCTTGGCAATCATCCCTCTTTGGGCCTAGTCCGCAGTCCAATCAGGGCAGCAAGTGACTGTCTTTTTTCTCCAAGCTGCGAGGAAACACAAGTTTTTTTGTTAGGCGAAAACTACCATCTCCAAATCTTCAATCTCCAACCCCATCTCTATTCACGACCCTATCGACCGTCCCTTCGAGCTTCAACTACCCAGGCTCTTACTAACCATCCAGCATGCCTCGCGCTCCGTAAGTTTCGCCATCCACCGACTTTTTCGTATTCGCCAGAGATTGGACAGCCGGAATGTTAACGTCGGATATTATTATAGACGAACCTACTCCAAGACCTATAAGGTCCCCCGTCGTCCCTTCGAGTCCGCTCGTTTGGACTCCGAATTGAAGATCGTACGTTGCAGGAAACGGGATTTCTAAGAATCCTTCCGATCACATACATCATAAAAAGGATGGCATATACTAACAATTAGGAACAATAGGTTGGTGAATACGGTCTCAGAAACAAGCGTGAAGTGTGGCGTGTCCAGCTCGTACGTTGAGTGACCCGCCCTGAGAATCCATTCTCAGCCCATACAGTCCACTCTTATGTCTTCACGGCATCATGATGACTTGATGGTTAACGCTCGCTTTCTTCCGAAATAATAGACCTTGTCCAAGATTCGCCGTGCTGCCCGTCAGCTTCTTACCCTCGACGAGAAGGACCCAAAGCGTCTGTTCGAAGGTAACGCTTTGATCAGACGTTTGGTCCGTGCCGGTATTCTCGATGACTCCCGTATGAAGCTCGATTACGTCTTGGCCTTGAAGATCGAAGATTTCTTGTAAGTTCTTTTTTCTTTTCTTAGTGATATTCTTGCCGGATATGGAATACTAATTGGATATTGTATGTGAACAGGGAGCGAAGATTACAAACCCAGGTTTACAAGCTTGGTTTGGCCAAGTCGATACATCATGCTCGTGTCCTCATCCGTCAACGTCACATCCGGTATGTGAATCTGCTCTATGCTCTGAACTTACGAACCTTGTCTCCTTGAATACACCTTCTAACAGTTTGATGTCTACGCAGTGTCGGCAAGCAAATCGTCAACGTCCCATCCTTCGTTGTTCGTCTTGATTCCCAGAAGCACATTGACTTCGCCTTGACCTCGCCCTTCGGTGGTGGCCGTGCCGGTCGTACCAAGAGAAAGAGAAGCAAGGGTGGTGAGGGTGGTGAGGGTGGTGACGAAGAGGATGAGGAATAAACTACCTCATCTTGTCATCCTTTCGTCCCTCCTTGAAGCATTATACTCCTTTTTTCTTTTATGTATATCATAATTCACACACACTTTTCACACCCTTATCTTTCCTTTTAGAAGCTACTCTTTGTTATGCTGGGGTACCTGGGTTTTTGTTAACGGGTGGTTCCCGCATTTTATACGGTTCTAATGTCCCATATGAAGGTCAATGACACCGAAAAAACAGCCTGCTATTAATACCACAGGTTGAAAATTACATGAACAAACAAACAACCACTATCTCTTCCTCGTAAAAAGAAAACCCGTAAATTATCAAAAATCCCATAGCCATGAAAATTCTGATATCGACGAATCCTCGGATCTGAGAATCTCAAAAGTCTCCCAAAGAAGGAAAAGCGGCGAGCAACACGATACCCTTATCTTATCAGTCACGTGAGCATTAGGGCACAACAAGCATCTGCCACCAAACGGGACAAACGCCCAGCAAAAGTGTGGGAAAGTTCTCAACACCCAAATTTGATCTCGAAAGAACCTCTCCGATCGACGACACACCCACCCCATCGACAAACCCCCTTCGACACCTCCGTATGTACCATTTTCCGAAGACCCATTTCAATTTCAAATAGGTATCTCGGCTCTGACAGGTTTTTATTATTTCCAGAAATTCCCGTCTCATAATCCGACAAAATGACCAAGGGAACCAGCTCCTTCGGCAAGCGCCACGTTAGTACACCTGGATATCACCTGTCGATGCCCTCTCTCTCTCTCTCTTGCACTCTGCCTTTTCCCCCCAAGGAATCAATGGATCTCGATGTTGGATAGATGGTTCAAGAGGAGGTTAGGTTGAAGGATATGGCGAGATGTAAATTGAAGAATTGGGGAGAAAGATACAGGGCAGGGAGCAGAGGGAGGAAGACTACGACTTTTGATGGTGGGAGATGAATGCTGATGGATTATGGGTCGGATTGTAGAACAAATCGCACACTCTGTGCCGTCGCTGCGGACGAAGGT